>NC_134356.1:648789484-650016165 GCF_048569485.1 Anomaloglossus baeobatrachus | reverse complement strand
ATCGGTGGTATCATCGGGGTCTGAGTCGTCGCCGTCCGGTCTGGCACTCGTCGTGCGGTTCCCCTCTCATAGGCCTGAACCGCTGCAGCCATCTCCAGAAGCTCCGTGCGTTCCTCTCTGATCTGCTCTACGACCCGGGTCTCCAGTCGGTCGCAGAACTGGGCAAGCTCCCGATACCACCAGGCAGCGGAGCCTGGTTCTGGGTCTCTGCGTTCAGACGCCATTTCCTCTGCGCCTTCTTCTGCACGATTTCCCAGCAGTGGACTCGTCGCTGCCTCCAGTAGCAGGCTCTTCAGTTTCTGCTCTGCCTCTTCCAGCAGCAGGCTTCTGGCTCCCTTTCTGTCCCGACGTCTCTGAACGCCTCCGCTCTCTTCACTTGCGAGGTCAGGACTCTGCAGGGGATCTCTGGGTAGCCACACCTCTTCGTGGGCGGTAACTTCTCCCAGCGCGGGCTGCTGTTGTTTTTCAGCGCGCTTTTCATGGTGGCAATATGGCGGCGCTTCCAATTTTCCAAGCGGACCGCCCAGGCACATGGTCACCTGTCTGAACAGGTCTAGTCCTTATCCTGTTCGTGACGCCAGATGTGAAGCCCCTCCAGTGTTGTGTCGGTGCATTACCTTCAGGGACTCCACGCAGCTGGATCTTGTCACAGGTAGGAGATCTTCTATTTAGGATTGTCGTGACGCCACTCTCAGAATTGCGGTCAGTGGGGACCGCCACTGCAGGTTAAGGGATGCCTGGGGCTGATGGTGGGTGCAGTCGGTTGTAATAGCCTCCTGAGAGTGAGGCAAGCCCCAGGGCCCTGTGTAAGTGTGTAGAACCACAAGGCGCAGAATAACTCCACACAAGCAGAATGTCTTTCAGGGGTTTTACTCACTGTTGATGGCAGGGTGAGTAACCCGGGCGTAGCTGGGATGAACCAGGCTGGAACCAGGTATCCTTCAGGCTGACTGATGAGGGTGGCTACCGACTCGCCTTCCTTAGCCCTTCTGTGGTTTGTGGTAACCCCGACTTTTAGTCCCTATGGGGGTCACCCAGGGAAGTAGCTGCTCCCCTCGTTTGTTTGCCGTTTGCTTGTCGCCTGGACCAGATCACTCCAGCTGCTTGCCTCCTGTGAACTATGGGCCCTAACTGTGGCTACGTGGCTGCGGCTTTTGGGGTGTTGTGGCGTGGGCTTTAAGGGCCCCACACCGGCAGGTTTAGCAAGGAAAGGTGGATCTATCCCCGCACCGGGATCTGCCGCCCGTTTGGGCCTGGTACTCCCTGACAGTCTCCGTACTTTCCACTACGCGGCTCTCTCTCCAGCTGTGTGTGGAGTTCGGGCAGCACTACCAGGTGACCGTTCTCCCCCGTCGGTAGTCACTGCGCGGACGCTGTTAGACTGCAACAGCTCCAGGGTCTGCTTCTGCTCTTCCTGAGCTGCACACTAAACTGACTCACTACTCCTCCTCTCCTGTTCTTGCCTACGCCACCTAGCAACCAGGCTCTCTACCACACCCCTTGAGTGGAGATGGAGGCTTTGCACCGGCTTCGCCCCCTCCTGGGATCCCCAGGGGTCCTCTCAAAGGTACATGTGTGAGACCTGATCACTATGCGCCTGTGTAGTTGTGGCGCCCCTGACCTGGTCAGGCACCACTGAGTACTGCACCCATGCTGGGGACAGTACAATACAGGTAATCCAGAAGGCTGACAGGGGTGTGGAACACAGGCGCATAGTGATCAGGTCTCACACATGTACCCATGAGAGGACCCCTGGGGATCCCAGGAGGGGGAAAAGCCTTGACCTTCACTGGAATAGTGGAGGGGGCCAAAAGCCTCCATCTCCTCTCAAGGGGTGTGGTAAGAGAGTTTGGTTGCTAGGTGGCGTAGGCAAGAACAGGAGAGGAGGGGCAGTGAGTCAGTTAGAGCAGAACTCCATAGGGCTCAGTGAGGAGCAGACCTGTGGGGCTGTTGCTGTCTAACAGCGCCCGCGCAGTGGCTACTGACGGGGGAGAACGGTCAACTAGGAGTGCTACCCGAAATCCATCTTCAGCTAAAGAGAGAGCAACGGAGTGGGAAGTAAGGAGACTGCTAGAGAGTACCAGGCCCAAACGGGCGGCAGATCCCGAAGCGGAGATAGATCCAGCTTTCTTTTGCTAAACCTGCCGGTGTGGGGCTCTCAAAGCCCACGCCACAACACCACAAAAAAAAAAGCCGCAGCCACGTAGCCACAGTTAGGGCCCATAGCTCACAGGAGGCAAGAAGCTGGAGTGATCTGGTCCAGGCAACAAGCACACGGCAAACGAAGGGGAGTGAGGCTTCAGCAACTTCCCTGGGTGACCCCCATAGGGACTAAAAGTCGGGGTCACCCCAAACCAAAAAGGGCTAAGGAAGGCGAGTTAGTAGTCACCCTCACAAGTCAGCCTGAAGGACACCTGGTTCCCGCCTGGTTCATCCCAGCTACGCCCGGGTTACTCACCCTGCCACCTGAAGTGAGTAAAAACCCTGAAAGACATTCTGCCTGTGTGGAGTTATTCTGCGCCTTGTGGTACTACGCACCTACACCGGGCCCTGGGGCTTGCCTCACTCTCAGGAGGCTATTCCAACTAACTGCACATACCATCAGCCCCAGGCGACCCTCAACCTGCAGTGGCGGTCCCTACTGGCCGCAATACTGAGAGTGGCGTCACGACAAGAAGAAGATCTCCTACCTGTGACAAGATCCAGCTACGTGGAGTCCCTGAAGGTAATGCACCGACACAACACCTGTGGGGCTTCACATAGTCACACCTCGGTCAGCCTTCTGGATTACCTGTATTGTACTGTCCCCAGCATGGGTGCAGTACTCAGTGGTGCCTGACCAGGTCAGGGGCGCCACACTATAACTTGCCGCTGTGGTACACCATCACTGATATACTCACAGCAGAAAAAAGGGCAACCAGTCCAGTTAGCCCAGGCCAACACATCTAATGCACCAACAGGATGCAGACAAACCTCTCAACATGATGGACACTTCACAGGTGCAAGGTAAATTGCACACTAGTGGCGCGCATAGGGCGCTGTGCACACTCGTATGCGCATGGTGTCAAGCCAGCAACCTATTACCACGCCCTTACTATTAGATTAGGCGGGTTACCTGGACACTACTCACTGCAGCACGTAAGGGACAGAGATTCCACTATGCACAGCTGTATAAAGAGGCCCGGCTGCACCCCGTATAAAGAAAGTGCAAAACATGTAAAATATATATGAGGTATTAGTTAGTAAATTGGCCAATGCACATAAGCCTGCAATCTTCATCACGGATCATCAAACTTACAGGTCCCTACACTGATAAATATCAAAAATAGCAACAAAAAGAGGAGATAAAAACTCCTATCACTGATACTATAACTTACCACTTTTGTACACTATCACTGATACTATAACTTGCTGCTCTGGTACACTATCACTGATACTATAACCTGCCGCTATGGTACACTATCACTGATACTATAACCTGCCGCTATGGTACACTATCACTGATACTATAACTTACCACTTTTGTACACTATCACTGATACTATAACTTGCTGCTCTGGTACACTATCACTGATACTATAACCTGCCGCTATGGTACACTATCACTGATACTATAACTTGCTGCTCTGGTACACTATCACTGATACTATAACCTGCCGCTATGGTACACTATCACTGATACTATAACTTGCTGCTCTGGTACACTATCACTGATACTATAACCTGCCGCTATGGTATACTATCACTGATACTATAACCTGCCGCTATGGTACACTATCACTGATACTATAACCTGCCGCTATGGTACACTATCACTGATACTATAACTTGCTGCTCTGGTACACTGTCACTGATACTATAACTTGCTGCTCTGGTACACTATCACTGATACTATAACTTACCACTTTTGTACACTATCACTGATACTATAACTTGCTGCTCTGGTACACTATCACTGATACTATAACCTGCCGCTATGGTACACTATCACTGATACTATAACTTACCACTTTTGTACACTATCACTGATACTATAACCTGCCGCTATGGTACACTATCACTGATACTATAACTTACCACTTTTGTACACTATCACTGATACTATAACTTGCTGCTCTGGTACACTATCACTGATACTATAACCTGCCGCTATGGTACACTATCACTGATACTATAACTTGCTGCTCTGGTACACTATCACTGATACTATAACCTGCCGCTATGGTACACTATCACTGATACTATAACTTGCTGCTCTGGTACACTATCACTGATACTATAACCTGCCGCTATGGTACACTATCACTGATACTATAACCTGCCGCTATGGTACACTATCACTGATACTATAACCTGCCGCTATGGTACACTATCACTGATACTATAACTTGCTGCTCTGGTACACTATCACTGATACTATAACCTGCCGCTATGGTATACTATCACTGATACTATAACCTGCCGCTATGGTACACTATCACTGATACTATAACCTGCCGCTATGGTACACTATCACTGATACTATAACTTGCTGCTCTGGTACACTATCACTGATACTATAACTTGCTGCTCTGGTACACTATCACTGATACTATAACTTTCTGCTCTGGTACACTATCACTGATACTATAACTTGCTGCTCTGGTACACTATCACTGATACTATAACCTGCCGCTATGGTACACTATCACTGATACTATAACTTGCTGCTCTGGTACACTATCACTGATACTATAACTTGCTGCTCTGGTACACTATCACTGATACTATAACTTGCTGCTCTGGTACACTATCACTGATACTATAACTTTCTGCTCTGGTACACTATCACTGATACTATAACTTTCTGCTCTGGTACACTATCACTGATACTATAACTTTCTGCTCTGGTACACTATCACTGATACTATAACCTGCCGCTATGGTACACTATCACTGATACTATAACTTTCTGCTCTGGTACACTATCACTGATACTATAACTTGCTGCTCTGGTACACTATCACTGATACTATAACTTTCTGCTCTGGTACACTATCACTGATACTATAACTTGCTGCTCTGGTACACTATCACTGATACTATAACCTGCCGCTATGGTACACTATCACTGATACTATAACCTGCCGCTATGGTACACTATCACTGATACTATAACTTGCTGCTCTGGTACACTGTCACTGATACTATAACTTGCTGCTCTGGTACACTATCACTGATACTATAACTTACCACTTTTGTACACTATCACTGATACTATAACTTGCTGCTCTGGTACACTATCACTTATACTATAACCTGCCGCTATGGTACACTATCACTGATACTATAACTTACCACTTTTGTACACTATCACTGATACTATAACTTGCTGCTCTGGTACACTGTCACTGATACTATAACCTGCCGCTATGGTACACTATCACTGATACTATAACTTACCACTTTTGTACACTATCACTGATACTATAACTTGCTGCTCTGGTACACTATCACTGATACTATAACCTGCCGCTATGGTACACTATCACTGATACTATAACTTGCTGCTCTGGTACACTATCACTGATACTATAACCTGCCGCTATGGTACACTATCACTGATACTATAACTTGCTGCTCTGGTACACTATCACTGATACTATAACCTGCCGCTATGGTACACTATCACTGATACTATAACCTGCCGCTATGGTACACTATCACTGATACTATAACTTGCTGCTCTGGTACACTATCACTGATACTATAACTTGCTGCTCTGGTACACTATCACTGATACTATAACTTGCTGCTCTGGTACACTATCACTGATACTATAACCTGCCGCTATGGTACACTATCACTGATACTATAACTTTCTGCTCTGGTACACTATCACTGATACTATAACCTGCCGCTATGGTACACTATCACTGATACTATAACTTGCTGCTCTGGTACACTATCACTGATACTATAACCTGCCGCTATGGTACACTATCACTGATACTATAACCTGCCGCTATGGTACACTATCACTGATACTATAACTTGCTGCTCTGGTACACTATCACTGATACTATAACTTGCTGCTCTGGTACACTATCACTGATACTATAACTTTCTGCTCTGGTACACTATCACTGATACTATAATTGCTGCAGTGGTACACCATCACTGATACTATAACCTGCCGCTATGGTACACTATCATTGATATTATACCTTGCTGCTCTGGTACACTATCACTGATACTATAACTTGCTGCTCTGGTACACTATCACTGATACTATAACCTGCCGCTATGGTACACTATCATTGATATTATACCTTGCTGCTCTGGTACACTATCACTGATACTATAACCTGCCGCTATGGTACACTATCATTGATACTATACCTTGCTGCTCTGGTACACTATCACTGATACTATAACTTAACACTGTTGTACACTATCACTGATATTATAACCTGCCGCTATGGTACACTATCACTGATACTATAACCTGCCGCTATGGTACACTGATACTGATACTATAACTTGCCTCTCTGGTACACTGTCACTGATATTATAACTTGCTGCTTTAGTACACTAACATTGATACTATAATTGCAGCTATAGTACACTATTACTGATCTTATAACTAGTTGCTGTGGTACACTGATACTGATACTATAACTTTCTGCTCTGGTACACTATCATTGATACTATAACTTGCTGCTGTTGTACATTAACATTGATTCTATAATTGCCGCTATGGTACACTATTACTGATCCTATAACTTGCTTCTGTGGTATACTATCACTGATCCTATAACTTGCCATTATTGTACACTATCATTGATACTATAATTGCCGCTTTGGTACACTATCATTGATACTATAACTTGCCGCTATGGTACACTGTCACTGATACTATAATTGCTGCTATGGTATACTGTCTCTGATACTATAACTTGCCGCTATGGTACACTATCATTGATACTATAACTTGCCGCTATGGTACACTGTCACTAATACTATAATTGCTGCTATGGTATACTGTCACTGATACTATAACTTGCCGCTATGGTACACTATCATTGATACTATAACTTGCCGCTATGGTACACTGTCACTAATACTATAATTGCTGCTATGGTATACTGTCTCTGATACTATAACTTGCCGCTATGGTACACTGTCACTAATACTATAATTGCTGCTATGGTATACTGTCACTGATACTATAACTTGCCGCTATGGTACACTATCATTGATACTATAACTTGCCGCTATGGTACACTGTCACTGATACTATAATTCCAGCTATTGTTCACTATCATTGATACTATAATTGCCGCTGGGGTCCACGATCACTGATACTACAATTGCGGCTAAGGTATGCTAATACTGATACTATAACTGCTTCTGTCGTACACTATCACTAACACTATAATTGCCGCTATGAGATACTGTCACTAACACTACTGTATAATTGGCGGTGAGGTACACTATCACAGATCCTAAAACTGGCTGCTGTGGTACACTGTCACTGATATTGTAATTGCCACTATGATACATTGTCACTAACACTATATTTGCTGCTGTGGCACACTATCACTAATACTATAACTGGCTGCTGTGGTACACTATCACTGATACTATAAATGCCGCTGTGGTACACTATCACTGATACTATAATTGCCGCTGTGGTATAATATCACTGATACTATAATTGCCGCTTTGGTACACTATCACTGATACTATAATTGCCGCTGTGGTATAATATCACTGATACTATAATTGCCGCTTTGGTACACTATCATTGATACTATAATTGCTGCTGTGGTACACTATCACTGATACTATAATTGCCGCTGTGGTACACTATCACTGATACTATAATTGCCGCTGTGGTATAATATCACTGATACTATAATTGCCGCTTTGGTACACTATCATTGATACTATAATTGCCGCTTTGGTACACTATCACTGATACTATAATGGCCGCTGTGGTACACTATCACTGATACTATAATTGCTGCTATGGTATACTGTCACTGATACTATAACTTGCCGCTATGGTACACTATCATTGATACTATAACTTGCCGCTATGGTACACTGTCACTGATACTATAATTCCAGCTATTGTTCACTATCATTGATACTATAATTGCCGCTGGGGTCCACGATCACTGATACTACAATTGCGGCTAAGGTATGCTATTACTGATACTATAACTGCTTCTGTCGTACACTATCACTATCACTATAATTGCCGCTATGAGATACTGTCACTAACACTACTGTATAATTGGCGGTGAGGTACACTATCACAGATCCTAAAACTGGCTGCTGTGGTACACTGTCACTGATATTGTAATTGCCACTATGATACATTGTCACTAACACTATATTTGCTGCTGTGGCACACTATCACTAATACTATAACTGGCTGCTGTGGTACACTATCACTGATACTATAATTGCCGCTGTGGTACACTATCACTGATACTATAATTGCCGCTGTGGTATAATATCACTGATACTATAATTGCCGCTTTGGTACACTATCATTGATACTATAATTGCTGCTGTGGTACACTATCACTGATACTATAATTGCCGCTGTGGTACACTATCACTGATACTATAATTGCCGCTGTGGTATAATATCACTGATACTATAATTGCCGCTTTGGTACACTATCATTGATACTATAATTGCCGCTTTGGTACACTATCACTGATACTATAATGGCCGCTGTGGTACACTATCACTGATACTATAATTGCTGCTGTGGTACACTATCACTGATACTATAATTGCCGCTTTGGTACACTATCACTGATACTATAATTGCCGCTTTGGTACACTATCACTGATACTATAATTGCCGCTGTGGTACAATATCACTGATACTATAATTGCTGCTGTGGTACACTATCACTGATACTATAATTGCTGCTGTGGTACACTATCACTGACACTATAATTGCTGCTGTGGTACACTATCACTGATACTATAATTGCCGCTGTGGTACACTATCACTGATACTATAATTGCCGCTGTGGTATAATATCACTGATACTATAATTGCCGCTTTGGTACACTATCATTGATACTATAATTGCCGCTTTGGTACACTATCACTGATACTATAATGGCCGCTGTGGTACACTATCACTGATACTATAATTGCCGCTGTGGTACACTATCACTGACACTATAATTGCCGCTGTGGTACACTATCACTGATACTATAATTGCCGCTTTGGTACACTATCACTGATACTATAATTGCCGCTGTGGTACAATATCACTGATACTATAATTGCCGCTGTGGTACACTATCACTGACACTATAATTGCTGCTGTGGTACACTATCACTGATACTATAATTGCCGCTTTGGTACACTATCACTGATACTATAATTGCCGCTTTGGTACACTATCACTGATACTATAATTGCCGCTGTGGTACACTATCACTGATACTATAATTGCCGCTGTGGTACACTATCACTGATACTATAATTGCCGCTTTGGTACACTATCACTGATACTATAATTGCCGCTGTGGTACAATATCACTGATACTATAATTGCCGCTTTGGTACACTATAATTAATACTATAATTGCCGCTGTGGTACAATATCACTGATACTATAATTGCCGCTTTGGTACACTATAATTAATACTATAATTACCGCTGTGGTACACTATCACTGATACTATAATTGCCGCTGTGGTACACTATCACTGATACTATAATTACCGCTGTGGTACACTATCACTGATACTATAATGGCCGCTGTGGTACACTATCACTGATACTATAATTACCGCTGTGGTACACTATCACTGACACTATAATTGCCGCTTTGATACACTATCATTGATACTATAATTGCCGCTTTGGTACACTATCATTGATACTATAATTTCCGCTGTGGTACACTATCACTGATACTATAATTGCTGCTTTGGTACACTATCATTGATACTATAATTACCGCTGTGGTACACTATCACTGACACTATAATTGCCGCTGTGGTACACTATCACTGATACTATAATTGCCGCTTTGGTACACTATCATTGATACTATAATTACCGCTGTGGTACACTATCACTGACACTATAATTACCGCTGTGGTACACTATCACTGACACTATAATTGCCGCTGTGGTACACTATCACTGATACTATAATTACCGCTGTGGTACACTATCACTGATACTATAATTGCCGCTGTGGTACACTATCACTGACACTATAATTGCTGCTGTGGTACACTATCACTGATACTATAATTGCCGCTTTGGTACACTATCACTGATACTATAATTGCCGCTGTGGTACAATATCACTGATACTATAATTGCCGCTTTGGTACACTATAATTAATACTATAATTGCCGCTGTGGTACAATATCACTGATACTATAATTGCCGCTTTGGTACACTATAATTAATACTATAATTGCCGCTGTGGTACAATATCACTGATACTATAATTGCCGCTTTGGTACACTATAATTAATACTATAATTGCTGCTGTGGTACACTATCACTGATACTATAATTACCGCTGTGGTACACTATCACTGATACTATAATGGCCGCTGTGGTACACTATCACTGATACTATAATTACCGCTGTGGTACACTATCACTGACACTATAATTGCCGCTTTGGTACACTATCATTGATACTATAATTGCCGCTTTGGTACACTGTCATTGATACTATAATTTCCGCTGTGGTACACTATCACTGATACTATAATTGCCGCTTTGGTACACTATCATTGATACTATAATTACCGCTGTGGTACACTATCACTGACACTATAATTGCCGCTGTGGTACACTATCACTGATACTATAATTGCCGCTTTGGTACACTATCATTGATACTATAATTACCGCTGTGGTACACTATCACTGATACTATAATTGCCGCTGTGGTACACTATCACTGACACTATAATTGCCGCTGTGGTACACTATCACTGATACTATAATTGCCGCTTTGGTACACTATCATTGATACTATAATTACCGCTATGGTACACTATCACTGACACTATAATTGCCGCTGTGGTACACTATCACTGATACTATAATTACCGCTGTGGTACACTATCACTGACACTATAATTGCCGCTGTGGTACACTATCACTGATACTATAATTACCGCTGTGGTACACTATCACTGATACTATAATTGCCGCTGTGGTACACTATCACTGACACTATAATTGCCGCTGTGGTACACTATCACTGACACTATAATTGCCGCTGTGGTACACTATCACTGACACTATAATTGCCGCTGTGGTACACTATCACTGACACTATAATTGCCGCTGTGGTACACTATCACTGACACTATAATTACCGCTGTGGTACACTATCACTGACACTATAATTGCCGCTGTGGTACACTATCACTGATACTATAATTACCGCTGTGGTACACTATCACTGATACTATAATTGCCGCTGTGGTACACTATCACTGATACTGTAATTACCTCTGTGGTACACTATCACTGACACTATAATTGCCGCTGTGGTACACTATCACTGACACTATAATTGCCGCTGTGGTACACTATCACTGATACTATAATTACCGCTGTGGTACACTATCACTGATACTATAATTACCGCTGTGGTACACTATCACTGATACTATAATTGCCGCTGTGGTACACTATCACTGACACTATAATTGCCGCTGTGGTACACTATCACTGATACTATAATTACCGCTGTGGTACACTATCACTGATACTATAATTACCGCTGTGGTACACTATCACTGATACTATAATTGCCGCTGTGGTACACTATCACTGATACTATAATTACCGCTGTGGTACACTATCACTGATACTATAATTGCCGCTGTGGTACACTATCACTGACACTATAATTGCCGCTTTGGTACACTATCACTGACACTATAATTGCCGCTGTGGTACACTATCACTGACACTATAATTGCCGCTGTGGTACAATATCACTGATCCTATAACTTTCTGCTATGGTACACCCTCTATGATACTATAACTTGCCGCTATGATACACTGTCACTAATAGTATAATTGCCGCTGTGATACACAATAGTAATCGCGAGCTGCTAAATAAAAAAGAATGAGAACAACATCACTATACAAATAGCATCAGGTTTGCGTTATCTGTACTCTCCAGTGAACAAATAGATAAGTAGGATCACAATTCAGTTTAATTGTCGCCGTTCTCTTACACCTTACACCCCCTCCTCCTGCCCGGCTCCGCAGCTCTAATGTATTCTGCCTCTTTGCATGGTGCATCACTGCGCTACCTTATTTGCACTTCAAAAAACACTTTTATGGAGAGATTTCTACCTAATTTATATATATGCTGTTTGCATTTTACAGTCTAAATGAAATATTTACAAGCTATCCTCAGTTCACCCTCTCTGCTACATTAAATGAGGAACGGTAATAGGATTAATCTGATCGGTCTGCAAACACGGGATTGACAAGTGAATGGAAACCCGACCGGCCGTACAGACAATAATACAAGCGACCTAAGGCTTTTACACCGTGTCATATCACGTACACAAAATAACCCCTAATTCTCATCTCCGACATCAGAGGTAGAAGGCAAAAGAGCCTCTGGCCTGTAATGATGCTTAGGCCTCGTTACCAAGGAAACGCTGGCTCCCTGAGCCCATTCAAGCCCATCTGTTCTTGCGAAATGAAGGGAAGGCAGTAAAAACAAATAAGCAAGAGATCCCGTTTAATTTTGTTTTTCACCAATCTGAGCCGCCGAGCTGTCAACAGTTTAATTGGATATTACCGCGAAAGACTTTCTCATTAAAAACCAAAAAAAAATCAAAATGGTGGATCCTCGACACTTTATTTTCGAGTATTTTAATTGCACTTAATTTCTCAAATGAACCTCTTTATACATTAGCTCAAATCCCGCAGATCTGATTCCAGTTAATATAAATTTCGACTCTCGCGCCGCAATATTCTCAAAACGCAGCCCACGCAGAGAGTTTAGCTTATTTATAAAGTCCTATGATGGAGCGACTGCGGCTCGGAGATGCTCAGGGTGAAGATTTATGGTGGTAAGACGCCTGGGCTCAGCGTGGTGTCCGTAGATATTTCTTGGAGGATTAAAGCAGAGTTTTGCATTCGACAATAGCACCGTCCTTTAATTATGTTACCAACTGATGTATCTTCCGGAACATCTTGAAACTTGTGAAGTTTTCTTTAGAAAACCCTAAATTATGTCCAATTTTTGTGTAGAAGAAAATTTTGTTTATTTTCTTTAGTACGATAGCAAACTACAGAATGCTATTTAAGGGCTGCGTTTTATCTTTTTACCCATAAACGGCCCCTCAAAACTAAGAGCTTCACCTATGAAGGATGCTCATAGCACAATTCGAAATGTGGCCCCGGGGCCAGTGATTAAAGATGAGCAGATCAATGCAAATTGAATTTGTGTCGACTTTTTTCAGGAATTTTGCTGATCCAAGCTAATATGAACCATTTATGATTCGATATTCAGACATCGTCTAAAATGGAAGCTCTTATTTTACACGTTGATGTAGATTGCATCAACCAGAAAAAGGAACACTTGACCACCACAGGTTGGAATTCTTATTGTGTCCTACAGTTATTAGATTACATGGTATAGCAACCAATCAGGATGAACTATCATAGCCTGTATAAAAGCAGATTCAGGTATAGCAACCAATCAGGATGAACTATCATAGCCTGTATAAAAGCAGATTCAGGTATAGCAACCAATCAGGATGAACTATCATAGCCTGTATAAAAGCAGATGCAGGAAATGCAGCAATCAATTCACAAGACTCTGGTCCATCATCCAGGTCAGTAGTGTCTGATCACTGGATATGATCTCTGCAAATATTTTACTTTCTAAGATTCCTGTCATGGCTTATGATTAGCCAGGCTTTTGAACATTATCAATTGATGTGGCTGATGCACTAGAATCAAGAATGATTCATGGCACTTTGGTCCATCATCCAGGTCAGAAGTCTCTGGCCTGGCCTGGCCTGGATGGGGTCTCTGCAAATCTTTTATTTTTCAAGATCCCAGACAGCTTTTGATTAGTCAAGCTAGTGCGACTATACCATTATGAGGCGAGACCCAGAAGATGTGGCTGATGGACTAGAATCTAGAATAATTCATGGGACTCTGGTCCATCATCAAGGTCAGTAGTCTCTGGCCACTGGATGGGATCTCTGCAAATCTTTTATTTTTGAAGATCCACGGCCTGCTTTTGATTAGTCAGGCTAGTGGCGACTATACCATTACAGTATGACACACAGAAGATGTTGTTTGATGGACTAGAATCCAAAATGATACACGGGACTCTGATCCAGCATTCAAGTCAGTAGTTTCTGGCCATTGGATGGGATCTCTGAAAATCCTTTACTTTCCAAGATTAGTCTGGGTAGCTCAACTATATCATTCTGGGGTAATGTACAGAAGATGTGGCTGATGCACTGAAATCCAGTGAATCAATCCACCTGTTAGAAATCTGAAAAGTGAGAGGACATGACGGCTCACACTTTAGCAGATAGAGAGAACAAGCCATACAACATTGAAGAAACTTCACAGAGTACAAAACAGTAAAGAAGATTGATGTGTAAGGAAACAAGAATAGTGTCTTGCATGGTCTTCAAAACAATTGAGGCCTTTAGAGTACTTTTCGATTCTTGGCAATTCAATTTGCCAAAAATCAAATTGAGAAATCCCACAAATTCAGTGAATTCAAATTTCAAATAATTCTCTCATCCCTAGGAATGAAAGTAAACAGTCACAAAAAGGAACAATTTTAAGCAATTCTTGCTCTATATGCATTATTGCAGGGAATGTAAATCTTTTACATTACATGTAGATAGATCACAAACATTATCGCTGAGACTGAATTTAATTTAACGCAAATTTACTGTTAACTCAGGACAGGAAAATCTGTAAGATTCATAAATAATATGGAAATAGAAAGTTTAAATTCAAAAATAGTTTCTAGATGAGACGGCACAAGCTGCGGGTATGCTGAGGTTTCAGTGCAGAATTTCCCTATAGAGTTGAATTAGATGCAGAAAATCTGCAGGCAAAAAAAACTACATGAGAGGTTTTTAGTGCATTTAGTAGGTGTAAAAGCACCAAAAATACATCTAAGCAAAACATATCAGAACTAAATAACAATGGTTAAAACAGAGGCAGCAGAACAAACAGAAAGTTGCCCAAAAAAAAAAAAGAGTTCAAAGTCACAATACACACAAACACGCATATACAGACATACAAAAAATATAAAGCTATAGGTAAATAGACTATAGAAATATAATAGATAGACTAGATAGAGATATAGAAATCCTGAAGCTATATGACAGAACAACCCTACATACTATACTTTCAAACCCTTTAGTGCCTTTCATGTGGCACTAAAAGGTGTATAGCCTCGTTTAACCTAATAAATAAATGGTAAGAAAACAATAGGGATCCCCCCTATTTTTGATAACCAGCCAAGTTAAGCAGACAGCTGGGGGCTGATATTATCAGGCTGGGAAGGTCCATGGTTACTTGGCCCCCCCATTCTAAAAATAGTAGCCCGCATCCATTAGATGCTCCAATTATGGCGCTTTACTAGGATTTTCCCCATTACTCTGATGGAGTGGCAATCGGTGTAATGGTTTTTTGGGTTGATATGTCAGCTGTGAATTGTCACCTGGCATGAAGCCCAGGAGTTTGCAATGAAGATGTGTCTATCACACACCTCTGTTACTAACCAAGTTTTTGAAAAGAAAAAAAGACACACGCAAATATTTATTTGAAAAAAGGCTCTCTAACTTTTTCCCTGGTTCACCAATTTATTTAAAAAAAATCCATACAGGTCCGCCATAGTTCAAGGATTCCAATGTAGTCCAGAAATTCCGATGTAGTTCAAAGTGTAAACATAAAAAATTTAAAAAGAGGGGAAAAAACAGGACACTGTCCCTTGTTCACCAATTTATTATAAAGCAAAGTTCCCAGGCCCAAAGTAGTCCAGTGGTTCCCACGATGTTCCGCGATTATGTAGGTTATGGAGCATCAGAACGAGGCTCCATAACTTTTTAACAGCAGCCACTCCCAGCTCACACTGTGGTCCACGAGACCCAGTGTCTGTGAAAAGCGGTGACATTCATGAAAGGCACTAAAGGCTCCAAGTATTAAATATGTTGGGAGGTTGTGACATTATATAATTGCACAATATCTATCTCTCTATCCTATCTAATATATTTCTATAATCTATCTAGATATCTTTTTTTGTATGTCTGTATATGTGTGTTTGTGTGTATTAGGACTTCGGTGGTTATAGTGTTTTTTATGAGATAGTAAAGGTTCTAATTATGCCTTATTTTTATCACTATCATTTGTAATAATTAACTTGTTTCTATGCTTTGGACAACTTAATGGTTTGCACTGTGCTTGTGTTTCAGCCAAGTTATTGAGACAAAAAGAAATGCATAAAAAATGCATAAAAAACACATGTAACTAACAAAAAATGCACACAAAAATGCATGGGAAAAACACAAGTAAATGAAGGTTCAGAATTGGTGCAGAAATTCTACAGAGTCAAAAATTCAACACATTGATCATGGGAACGTAGCCTAAGTATCTGTAACTGATAACAATGACTTCCTCCCTTTTGCTAGAGTTGAGGGTATAGGTTTTGTACAGGAAGAACAGGGTTAATAACAGTTGTGATTTGTCAAAAGTCACAGCTGCCACTAAGCCCTAGATTAGTAATGGGGAGGGCTCTATGAGATCCCCATTACTAACCCTTTAAGTAAAATAAAAAAGACACAGAACTCAGAGAAAAATCCTTTATTTAAAAAAAAAATACAAAAAAACACCCTCTATCACCAATTTATCAACCCCCAAAACTCCAGGGTCTGACGTAATCCACATCACGACGATCCCGGCTCTGCTACATACTGAGGTTGCAGCGCATGGGCACATTAGAGAACATGATCGCCCACTGCAACTTCAGGCAGACACTAACTGAGGCCTGAAACACACTTCCGTTAAAAACATGCACATGCCGCGATACACGTATTTACCCTGCGTGTTGCGTGTGGTAAGTACGTGTTTTGGGTACGTACAGTCCACATGTGTTCCACGTGTGCTATCCACGATAGCACACGTAGAACCGGTAATTTGCATACTCACGTGGTCCGCGCTGCTGTCTGTGGTGCTGATCTTCGGTCTCCAGCCCTACCATCTCCCCTCTGCTACTGCTGCCAGATGCAGTGAAGTGAATATACCAAATTTCTGCACTAAATCTGCATCTCCTGGCAAAAAAACCCCGCATCAAACCCAGATCACTTTTTAATGCGTTTTTCTGTCAATAGAGGCAGAATTGGTGCAGGAATTTAATGTATAAATTCCACCACCAAATCTGCATCTCTTGGCAATAAAACCCGCTTTTTTCTGCCAGGAGATGCAGGTTTGATTGAACTCAATCAGTTCACCTGAGGTGAGATCACTGAGTTCAATGAGTTCACCTTAAGTGAGTTTACCTATAGTTACAGGTGGGGTGCCATGAGATCCTCTAGCTGTGACCGCAAGTAAACTCAGTGATGTCATCGCTCACAGCTATGGTACAGTCAGTATCTACCTGAAGCTGCAGTGAATGGTCATGTTTTTTAATGTTTCTGCACATTGTGACTTCAGTATGTAGCAGAGCTGGAATTATCATGGCACATCATGGTGTGTATTATGTCGGACCTGGGTGTTTTTGTGGTTGATAAATTAAAGATAGAGGGTGTTTATATGTTTTTTTTTAAATAAAAGATTTTTGTGTCTTTGTGTTTATTTTTACATACAGGACTAGTGATGACGACCCATTACTAATCCAGGGTTTAGTGGCACCTGTGATTTTTTACATATCTCAGCTGCTATTAACCCCTTATGTTGCCCCAATTGCTACCACACCAGGGCAATCAGGATGAGCTGGTAGAGCACAGGAATTGTCGCATCTAATGGATGCAACAATTCTGGGCGAATGCTAATTTTAGGCTGGGATGGGGCCCAATAACTATGGGCCTCCCCAGCCCAGGAATGCCGGGCCCTAACTGTCAGCTTTATCTTGGCTGAGTTACAGAATTGTGGGAGACAGCACGTTGATTTTTTTAAAAAAATATTTATTTATATAATTAAAAAAAAAAGCCACATGGGGTCCCTCTTATTTTGGTACAAAGCCAAGATAACGTGTACAGATGAGGGCTACAGCCTGTAGCTGTATGTTTTATGCTTTATCTGCACTGGGTAGCAATACATGGTGGACGCTAGGTCATTTTTTATTTATTTTTACACTCCATTAAGGGATCCAGACAGCCTCTGTAAGGGCAACCAATCACAGACGCCGGCAAGCCGACAGTCTGACTGCAGACAATCACAAATGCCGTTACAGACGGTGGGCGGAGAAGCAGTGATTATGCATGAGATGTAATGAGCAGACCCGAAAGCAGTGTGATAGGCGCATTCTTTTTTTTATTATCTGGGTGACCAAACCTGAACAGGTACCGAACATATAGGTAAAAGTCAGTGTTCGGGTCCGGGACCCAAATATCTGGTTTTCTGTACAAACCCCAAACTTTACAGTTCTGGTTTGCTCATCCCTCCTAATAAGGGCATATAGTGTGGCAGTTTTACTTCAGAAGCGCAATTAGAGTTCAAAAGTGGGAATGATGTGCACATTTTATAGGTGAGTATTTTTAGGGACACAGAGCAAGGAAGATACTTTTATTCAGGAGCATTAAAACAACACTGTTATTTTTAAGGCCACTGTGTCGGATTGTGTTGCAGAAGACTGAAGGAGATGGAAGTCTGCAGAGATGAACTGGGGATGTGGAAAGTCAACATGATGTCTTTATAAGATGGAGAACAAAAGAAAGAGACCGACTCATGCACTGATAGTGGTTCTGTTGATGTATTCATGTACTAATGATGCTTTTGGTGATGTACTACTGTACTGATGGTAGTTCTGGTGATGTATTTCTGTACTGATGGTGGTTCTAGTGACATATCCATGTACTTACCGCTCTGTGCTGGTCAACTACCTGCGGTTTTTGTTCTTTTCTTAAAGTCCCAGATAAACTCTTTTACTCTTTGCCATGTGTTACATCTAGTTATCATCGTGAAACTATCAGAGCCATCCCATTTGGACAATATCTCAGGATGAGGTGGATCTGCTCATCTGATTTTAAATTTGAATTACAAGCAGAAGTCTCTGAAAACATGATTTCAGGTCAGGGGATATAGCAATAGATGCAAAAAATCTGGATATAATCAAGCCAAAAAAACAACACGTGAAACTTTACTCCAGAACTTGGGCAGAAGGGTGAAGTCACATAATAATAATAAAGCAAAAGGGATCAATATTTAACTTTTGACTTTTAGGCTCCATATCTCATTATCCACTAGAGCTTTGAGCATGAGATAACCTTTATTTTATAGACAATCAACTTGGCTATCTCATACATAAATTTTAATTGCAACTATTTAGCATATGATTAGTTATGCAGATTCTTGTCATGTGACTGCATTGTTATTGTTTTGCTCCTAAAAATATAAATTTTTATTGTTTGAATTAAGCAAAGAAATTGTATTTTCATCAAATATATTCTATGTGAATCGAATGTTCCTTATTATTCTTTAGACATAATAAATATAAAATGCGGAAAAAAATACCTTGCTGCTCACCTGTCGCACCGCCACTGCTCACAGTCTCGGGCTCTGTGCATCCTTTTGTATCTACTTATATAAACTTTGTCTGACTTATGGGTTTCCAGCACCAAGTATGGCTCAGATGTCTTTTGCCATAATGTCAGATTGCCATAATGTCATGATATGCAATGCCAGCAGCTTAGGCAGCAATTTGGGCATCACGAAAGTGAAGTCATGATACGTCATCAGGTGTATTGCTCAAGGTGCTTTCTTGGCTTTTGATGACGTACATCATATGATCACAACGGAATTTTTCATTATCTGAGACCTACTTGGTAATAGTGAAAATTGTAGAACAGATTGCAAGGGAAGGCATTGATCATCAGATGACAAGGCATGCGAGAAGAACAATGAATGTTGCAAAGGTAGACTTTGGTTAATATTGCTAGGTTTCTGTAAAAATGCATGTTTTCTGGGTTCACGATAACAGAAATTCCACATCAAAAATAAAACTTTTGAGTTTCTCCCTTAAATCATAATATTTTTTACCTTCACGTAGATCTTCAATTAATCATGAACATTAGGAGGACATCTGGACCGTCTTTTATCCATAATGAACTTACATGTCAAGAGCCGTGTGCTGCTCTGCTAAAATGTCAACTAAATATGCAAAGAGCAAATAAAAAATGGGTCATGTCAAATGTTAGAACAGCAGGTAAAAAATGTTTCCCACCTAATGACAAACTACATCTACAGAATATGTTATGTCGAAAGACAACGTGCCGATGTTGAATGGGTCATGGCTAGAGATGAGCGGATGTTTAGAAATTCCAATTCGCCAGCTTTGTAAATTTTCCACCAAAATTTGATTTGAATCTCAATACATGTATATAGGGGGCTTTACATGCAACGACATCGCTAACGAGATGTCATTGGGGTTCATGGAATTCGTGACGCACATCCGGCCTCGTTAGCGACGTTTTTGCATGTGAAACGCACGAATGACCGTTAATGATCAAAACTACTCACCTAATCATTGATCGTTGACACGTCGTTCTAATCCCAAATATTGTTGCTGTTGCAGGACACAGGTTGTTCTTCTCTCCTACGGCAGCACACATCACTACGTGTGACACCCCAGGAACAAGGAACAACACCTTACCTGCATCCTCCGGCAATGAGGAAGGAAGGAGGTGGGCGGGATGTTACGGACGCTCATCTCCGTCCCTCCGCTTCTATTGGGCGGCCGCTTAGTGACACCGCTGTGACGCTGAAAGAACCTCCCCCTTAGAAAGGAGGCGGTTCGCCGGCAACAGCGACGTCGCTAGGCAGGTAAGTATGTGTGACGGGGACTAACGATGTTGTGCGCCACGGGCAGCGATATGCCCGTGACGCACAACCGACGGGGGTGGGTGCTTTCACCAGCGACGACGCTAGCGATGATGCTGTGTGTAAAGTGGCCTTTACACTATGAGGTTCCCCAGGACTGTAATAAACCCCTTTGAGCTCTTATTAATGTCCAAGTGACCTCAGCCTATGTGGCTAAGACCCAGTAGGAATTGAAAGGGTTATTTGTGGCACTGCTGTGCAATAAAGATGAGTGCTTTATCTTCAAGATGTGACTGTATTCTATGCATTTTAGAATTAGCCTCCTTCATTAGGATTATCACATTTCATCATCAAATGTGATGAACCTGATGAAGGAGGGTAACTCCGAAACGCGTAAAGTAAAGTCACATCATGAAAATGAAGCACTCATTTTTATTGCACAGCAACATGACAATATAACCCTTTCCACTCCTACCCGCTATCAGGAAGCATCATCGATACAGGGGCTACAGCAATGGTTTTTCCAAGGTTTCTCCCAGTGGTGGTGTCTGACATAACCTACCCACGTGACCAAAACCTAACTTGTAGGTTCACCGTACCTCACAAATAAGTCCCTATTTTGTGATTTATGTTTCCTCCTATCCAGCATATCTATCTGGCTAAGAGAAAACAGATGGTAGCAACCAACAGCGGAATAGTGGCTATGATAACCCCCCACTGCGCTAGACTATGTGATGTGATAGCTTCAAGACATTATGGGTAGTGATGAGTGAACCCGTAGATGTTCGGGTTCGCTGAACCAACATGAATAAATTAAAAAAATCACGTTCGGCAGCCAAACTTGGCCTCAAACAATGAACCTCATACCAGTCAATGGGGTCGAGAAAATCAGGGCTGTAAAATGAACGTAGTAAACTCTAGAGGGCTGAAAATAGAAGTTAAATGATAGTAACAGCAGAATAATTATACATACCGTGTTTCCCAGTGTTTCCCAGAGAATCGCGCTGCAGTCAGACTGTCATCCAGGCCTGCTTATTAAGCTTCATCAATATTCAATACTTCCCTTGCCCACCCGCTGTGTCAGTGATTGGTTGCAGACTGCTATAGATGCACCTACTCTGTGTCCGCATCCGTGATTGGTTGCAGTCAGTCAGCTGTATAGTAGTGTAAAATGAAATAAATAATTTAAGATAGTAACATACGCTAATGCCCTATTTTGTTAGCAAGCGAGGGTAAAACAGCTGCAATCTGCAGCCGCACCTACTGTATAAGCTTTACTCTGGATGGAAATCAAAAGAGAGGGGAAAAAGAGATGTAGGGTCCCCCCATTTTTTATATCCAACCATGGTAAAGTAGACAGATGGAGTCTGGTATTGACAGGATTTGAGGAGCCATGGATATAAGCCTAAAAATACCCACACGCAGCTGCCCAGAATTGTTGCATCTATTGGGTACTGCACTCCTGTCTCTTGTGGTGCAGGTCTCAACCCCCCTATGGTTCTGGGATCCCAATCTTTGGTACTGCTCTATCAACAGTCAAATCCTAGTCACACCTCACACCACAAACCTGTCAAGTGGCCCTGTGTTCTAGCTGAGACAGGGCCACTTGCCTAGGGGTCAGGCAGACTGGGGGGAGGGAGGAAGTCAGAGAGAGGAAGTGTAGAGCAAAGCTTAGTCAGAACAGTAGTAGCTCTCAAAGAGTGAGGAGCTGCGAGTTGGAGCTCCCTGGGGACTTTTGGCTAGGTCACGGACGATGGTGTGGGACCGAAGGAGTCAGAGACCCGGTCGCAGGGTATTGGAGAAAGGTACCAGGCTTAGTTTTGGAGAACGGTCGGCACCGGAGTACCTAGTAACTCAACCGGTACCGAGCACAGCGGGGAACTGGATCCTAGATCAGGAAGTAGCTTCACACAACCTGATAATTAACCTGTGGAGGATAGTCTCATTATGAACTTTCCCCAAGAGCTCCAAGAGATCCAAGGCATCAACACAAAGAGGGAGATAGGGCTTTCCAGCTTATACGGCCCACTATAATCCCAATCCCAAGCCAATCCCTTCACTGGCTTCCCATCGCCCAACGACTCCAGTTCAAAACATTAACCATGACATACAAAGCCATGCACAACCTGTCTCCTCCCTACATCTGTGACCTAGTCTCCCAGTACCTACCTGCACGCAACCTTAGATCCTCACAAGATCTCCTTCTCTGCTCCTCTCTTATTTCCTCTTCCCACAATCGTGTACAAGATTTCTCCCGTGCATCCCCCATACTCTGGAACGCTCTACCTCAGCACATCAGACTCTCCACTACCGTGGAAAGCTTCAAGAGGAACCTCAAGACCCACCTCTTCCAACAAGCCTACAACCTACAATAGCCCTCAGCCCAGTAGACCACTGCGCAACCAGCTCTGTCCTCACCTATTGTACCATCACCCATTCCCTGTAGACTGTGAGCCCTCGCGGGCAGGGTCCTCTCTCCTCCTATACCAGTCTGTCTTGTACTGTTAATGATTGTTGTACGTATACCCTCTTTCACTTGTAAAGCGCCATGGAATAAATGGCGCTATAATAATAAATAATAATAATAATAATAATAAAGTGTCAGCCATCGAGAGCACAGCTCCCCTACTTAACAGTGAGGAGTGGGACCCCGACAGCTTCAAGCAGAGGGGTCACTTAGAACATCTAAAATACAGTGCATGGAGGCAAGGTACAGACCATCAGCAATACCAATGGGAGCGGACTCCCGGACGAGCTCCCCTAAAGTGGTAGCAGCACCCAGAGACTTGGTTTACTTCTGTGTCTGCCTTGTGGTCGCATCACTACCAACACTGCCTGAGTGAGTACGCTGTCCTCCCCTGCTTCCAATCTGCACCACGCTCCCCCACACCTCCACCATCCAGAGTCCCGGGGCCTCCCCTACCAGTGGAGGGAACGTCATCTGGCTGCCCCACTCTATCTACCCCGGGTACTCCCAGTGGCAACGGCGGTACTCCCCTTACCGCGAACCACAGGTGGCGTCACAAACTCTTATCCCCTGTAAATACCCCCCTATACACTTGAAGTGGCTGTGAGCCCCCGGGTCCGGAGACCCTCGAGCCACAGCAACCGCCGGATTTAAGCGGTTCGACTGCTGCAGGGGTGGCACATAAGCCATGTAAAGCATCGGAATGATCATATTTAATGGATGCGACAATTTGGGCATCTGTGCGCTGCAATTTTTAGGGTGGTAAGGGCCCAATAACTATGGGCCTCCTGAGCTTGAGAATACCAGCCCCCAGCTGTCGGCTTTATCTTGGTGGGTATCAAAACTGGGATGGACCAAAGGCCATTTTTTTAAAGTATTTATTTAAATAATTTAAAAAGCCACATGGGGTCTGATACACAACCAAGACATCGTGCTGGGTGCTACAGCCTGTAGCCATATGCTTTATCTGTGCTGAATATCAATATATTGGGTACCTATGTGTCGCGGGCGGCGAGGTGCTGCGCTCGCCAACGCTCGGGTCCGGCGCTGCTGCTGCTGCTGCTCGGTGGCTCGAGCGGTGGGCTGGCTCCGGGAACTCGAGCGGCGCTCTTCGCCCGTGAGTGAAAAGGGGATGGTTTGGTTTGGGGATGTTGTCCGTGATGCCACCCACGGTTGTGGTGAGGTTGGGACACCACCGCTGCTCTGGACGGGGATACCGGGAGCGATGACAGGGAGCAGCCGAGATGTTTTTCTCTCCCCTCCGTGGGTAGGGGGATTTGGTGGTCCCGGGGCCCGATGATGGTGACTGAAAGGTGGATAGCGGGGTTTGGCGAGGTGCAGGGTAACAGGGGCAGCGCGGTGCCAGACAGCACAATGGTACTCACTCAGCCAGTGATGTAGACGGAGTCTCTGGTAAAACAAATGGCTGGATGGACGGGTCCCGCAGCCGGCTGCAATGGTCACTCCCGGTAGGTTGGCGGTGACTGTCTCTCCCTGCACCTGTGTTGTGTTATCGGCTCCGATGGCTTCCCACCGGTAACCCGCTCCCCAGCGGTGTATTTGCCAGAGGAGCCCCTTTATGCCTGCAGGCTCTGGCCCTGGGAACTCTAGCTGTGGCGGTAGCTGTATTTCCCTTCACAGTTGAGCAGTTGCCTTCAGTCGGGTCTTTGCTGCTGGGAAACCCCGGAGGTTCCTGTCGCTAACGGATTTGACCGGTTTAACGGCGACTCCAAGCCTGGTCGGGGTCTGTAGGCCCTGCCGAATGGTGCTGGCTTCTCTTCGCTCCCCGGTCCGGTACCAGCGGGCCTCCGCCCGTCCTTACGGTTGTGCGTCAATCGGCGTCGCCTGCAGACGGTCACCACCGTCTGCCAACCTTGCTGTTTGTGCCCAAGCCACGTACCCGGACACGGTCAGTCTGCTCCACTACCATTTCACTCCTCTCTAACTCGACTCTAGCTCTGCCCGAGCTTAACTTAACTGCCTTCCTTTCCCGCCTCCAGGACTGTGAACTCCTCGGTGGGTGGGGCCAACTGCCTGGCTCCACCCCACCTGGTGTGGACATCAGCCCCTGGAGGGAGGCAACAATGATTTGTGTGTGTGACTGATGTGCCTAACCGGGGTGTGGGGTGTGTTGTTGTAGTACCTGTGACGACCTGGCTTTTCCAGGGCGCCACATATGCAATTTTTTTCTTTATTTCTTTCTTTTTACACTTTACTCGGGCAATCAGACTGCCTCTGTGAGTGCAGGTAGTCAGAGACGCCAGCACGCTGGCAGTCTGACTGTGGTCAATCACAAACAGTATCACAGGCGGTGGGTGGGGGAAGCAGTGAATATGCATGAAGTTTAATGAGAATGGCAGTGTTACAGCCATGCTTCACAGACTGGTAAGTATGTCTTGCTTTAACCAATTTGCTTCTTTTTTTTTTTTTACAGTGATTTTCCTGGCCAATCACAGCCATGACAATACTTAACATGGCTGTGATGGGCCAGAAGTGTTCACGCTGGAAAAGCTTGCTGATTAGCTGCTCTTCAACCTTTCAACAAGCTTTATTTGGATGGCAAACCTGAACAGGAACCAGATATAGACTCAAAAGTTTGTGTTTGAGGTTTAGCACCAGATACAAGATGTTCGGTACAGACCCTGAACTTTAAAGCTCGGGTTCGCTTATACCTAATTATGGGGAAGGCTTCTCCTGACATCAGTAGCCTGCTATCTGGCTGCTGCAATCGTAAGCAAGGAGTTAAATGGTGCCAGGTAATTTTTCTTATTGCAATCCAATCAAATTGCAAATTGTTCAAATTCGCTCTGACCTGTGATTTTCAGGAAATTCAACTGAAAGTCAATCTGCAGTGGATCGATTCACTTATCTGTAGTCAAGTAACATCTCTACATCTGATGAAACAAAAATACAAGACTTAAGATGATCCAAGTAAGATCAAAAAGTAATTGTTAAACTAACACAGAAGTTTCATCCTTTGGCATCTTTTTGTGTCAGAACCTGGCTCTTCTGGATGATGGTATTCTAGTTATACAGTCCAACACCAAATAGTAATAAAATTGTCATGAGTAACTATGGGACAAAGGGGGACCTATGCTGGCCCTAAGACTAGGATCCCTGCATTCACCCTCACCCCAGAGGTACGCTTAATGGTAGGGAGGTCTGCGTCTCTGACTTGGCCCTGTCTCCTGTTGGGCCCTGACCTAATACCCCAGCACCCCCAACCCCGGATTGGGCAGGACACAAAGTAATACACCTCCCATAAGACAAAGACAAGGGTGTAAAACTGAAACTCACACCGCAAATATCCAAAGAGTGGTGGCAAAGAGACACTGGAGGGGATAAACCAAAGGGGAATGAGAAAGTAACAGCAGGGAACTTTCATACAGTGCAGACAATAAATAGTTGGTCAACATTTGGAGGATTGCCACGGACGCTGGGATATCGCAACTGCAAACAGAAACTATCTTCGACGGTCTCCTACTACACTCCCCAGTGTTAAATAGGAGGAGACCAGCTGTGGAAGGTAATCAGAAACCTGGCTCTTAGAAGAGTTGCACACTGCTCCAAAAATAATTAACCCCTGGATGGCTGGGAGCAGTTGAAACAACTCAGCCAATGCCCAGCTGAGCTGAGCACTTAAGAGAGACCAGGTTTCCTGTCGGACTCTGCAATATGAAGTAATCCGCGGATCTGGACAGCGCATGACAAAAATCTAGAGAAAGTGGTCATGCAAGGACCTGTTTATAGAAGGTATGGAAAAGACCAATGATCTCTGAAGAGTGTTTTCCACACCTGTTACCAGGTACTTTGATTCAGTGAATCAGCCCCTTTTCAAAAATCCTATCTTCAACATTAGTATTCGTAAGTTAGAGTCCTGAAGACCATATATAACTAGCACTTATCCAAAACTTACATAGTTAAATAGTTCATAAGAAAAGGGCAATGTGTATGGGCGTAGGTGCAACTATAAAATCTGACTCCAAAAAAATTAAGCTTTTGCATCATCATCTCGACTTTCGACCAATTGTATCAATATCCATAACCAGAGTTACCCCTTAGACTTCTCTTTTCAAAACAAAATAGATGTAATTCTTTGAATCTTTCCTTGTAAATATAATCCTCTATGCTCTTTGTCAGTTTGTGTCTCTTCTTTGTGTGACGCTCTGGCCTATCAGGTCGGCACAGGGTATTGTGCAATCTGCCCTTCTGTATGATATCCACCTACTCCTTGGTTACGGGTCCCTGACCTTTGGTGTTGCTAAGAACAAGCTAATCAAAACCCTAGGAACACTCTGCACCACACCCACCAGACACACCAGTGGACAGCCTGAAGGGATTAGGGCTGGCCACTTGGGGGGTTGGTTAAGGGGAGATCAGGAGTGTCAGTAGACAGAGAGTGTGGTGTTGGAGGTGAAAGTGAGAGGAGGTCAGGAGCTGGGATCCTCAGTTACTAGGTGGCAGACGTTGGTCTGGGCCTGGTAGGAGCTGGACTCTGGTCGCAGGGGATCATGACAAGAGGCACGGACTGTTGAGGAGGACAGCCAGTGGCCTTGTGCCATTACCGGGCAGGTGCCAGGGCACGACGGGGTATGTGGACCCTAGACCAGGAAGTAGCTTCAAGCGTCCTGGTAATTCACCCGATGACGTGGGAGCCTTCAAGATCCGTTCTCCACCCTCTCCAAAATCAGGGTACTAGTGCAACGAGGGGGATAGGACTTTCCCACTGCATAGTCCAGAAAATATCAAGCGTGAACCCTGAGAGCAAGCTCACTCTGTTAGCCATGTTAGTTTCAAGCTGAAAGGGACCAACCAGAGAAAGAGGTGCAAAGGTCAAGGTCACAGGCTAACAAGCAACGGGCATGAGATCCAGGCGTGCTCCCTCCCTGCTGCAATGACATCAAGAACTTTGGTTTACCACAGTTGTCAGCATCAGCGTTATTGGACTGAGTGAGTACGCAATTAACCTTTATCGGCCCGACGGCACCTTCTCGACACCAACACCGAGTCCCGGGGCATCCCTCCCTAGCCGTGGAGGGGTTAAACACCTAGCTGTCCACACCATTGCCACCTGGTACTCCCAGCCGCAGCGGTGGTACTTCACCCTTACCACACACCACGGGTGGCGTCACAAACTGTCCACACCATCCCCTGTACATAGCCCCCTTTATTTGAGTGGCCGCACGACCCCCCGGATCCGGAGACCCCTCGAGCCACCGCGAATCCAGATCCAAGCAGCATGGCTACTGACACAGGGGTGGCACACATCAAATCCCTTGGTATCATGAACAGGATCCAAGCAGGACCCACTTACCTGGTTGACGTGCGCCTTGAAGCCGAAAACCGCGAGTCAAAATTCCTCTTCCCGCCAATTCTGCCATTTTCCGCCATCTTTTCGCACCAAAATGTCATCTTCCCCGTGAAACCGCGCGAAGCAGAAGCCCCACCCTTCATCTTGCGTGTGAGGCCGGAACCAGAAGTTCCCAGAGGGCCACAGCGCGCAAAAGAGTGCTGAGTGAAAACCGAGAGGGCGTGCCTGAATATAACAACAGTGGAAGTGAAGCAGGGACTCCAGGACTCTGCCGTAACATTCCTGGACCACGCAGAGGAAAGATGGCAGAGCGAGACTGGTCACCGGAACGTGCTGTTCCCAGGACCGTGACATGGTTAGAGGAAGAGACAGAGCAGGTGTCTAGAAGAACGCGGACGCAGTTCTTGTTCATCCTAAACCACTGGAGGGAAGAGATGAGGAGCCTGGCGATGGCGGTGCAAACCCGTGAGATTGAGATCCCACGTGAAGAGAGGGTAAGCAGTTACCCAGTCCCTATTGATTGCCCAAATCCGGCCACAGTGGCTGAGGGATCCGGACCGCCCCCACTCGCAGTGAGCCCTACACCGTCACCTACCCTGTCCTCGGCGGACGCCGTGCTGCCTACTTCAGCTGCTGGAGATACACTAGAATTCTCCAGCAACGGTGCGGCTGCACTTGCACATCTTATCTCTAAGGCACCTTTTTCAATTGTCTTAGTGCTTCAGTGCACTATATTCCTCACCTTATACAGTCACCTATCAGACAGCGACTTGATAAAGACCCGGAGGGTCGAAACGTCGTTGGATATTTTTTCTTTTCCACGTTTCATTAAAAATTATTTCACGTTCAATAACGAGTGCAGTGAATTTATTCATACTTAACTTGGCATTGTGACATTTGGACTGTAGATCAGCCTGGAAGTGTGAAATGCACTGCAGCAAAAAAGAATGTTATTTCTTTTTTTATTTTTTTTTTTTTTAAATTGTGAAAAGGTTATTCAGAGGGTCATTTATTATTCAACCCCTCAAACCACCAGAATTCTGTTTGGTTCCCCTAAAGTATTAAGAAGTATTTCAGGCACAAAGAACAATGAGCTTCACATGTTTGGATTAATTATCTCTTTTTCCAGCCTTTTCTGACTAATTAAGACCCTCCCCAAACTTGTGAACAGCACTCATACTTGGTCAACATGGGAAAGACAAAGGAGCATTCCAAGGCCATCAGAGACTAGATCGTGGAGGGTCACAAGGCTGGCAAGGGGTACAAAACCCTTTCCAAGGAGTTGGGCCTACCTGTCTCCACTGTTGGGAGCATCATCCGGAAGTGGAAGGCTTATGGAACTACTGTTAGCCTTCCACGGCCTGGACAGCCTTTGAAAGTTTCCACCCGTGCCGAGGCCAGGCTTGTCCGAAGAGTCAAGGCTAACCGAAGGACAACAAGGAGGAGCTCCGGGAAGATCTCATGGCAGTGGGCACATTGATTTCAGTCAACACCATAAGTAACGTATTCCACCACAATGGTCTCCGTTCCAGACGAGCCCGTAAGGTACCTTTACTTTCAAAGCGTCATGTCAAGGCTCGTCTACAGTTTGCTCATGATCACTTGGAGGACTCTGAGACAGACTGGTTCAAGGTTCTCTGGTCTGATGAGACAAAGATCGAGATCTTTGGTGCCAACCACACACGTGGCGTTTGGAGACTGGATGGCACTACATACGACCCCAAGAATACCATCCCTACAGTCAAGCATGGTGGTGGCAGCATCATGCTGTGGGGCTGTTTCTCAGCCAAGGGGCCTGGCCATTTGGTCCACATCCATGGGAAGATGGATAGCACGGCCTACCTGGAGATTTTGGCCAAGAACCTCCGCTCCTCCATCAAGGATCTTAAGATGGGTCGTCATTTCATCTTCCAACAAGACAACGACCCAAAGCACACAGCCAAGAAAACCAAGGCCTGGTTCAAGAGGGAAAAAATCAAGGTGTTGCAGTGGCCTAGTCAGTCTCCTGACCTTAACCCAATTGAAAACTTGTGGAAGGAGCTCAAGATTAAAGTCCACATGAGACACCCAAAGAACCTAGATAACTTGGAGAAGATCTGCATGGAGTAGTGGGCCAAGATAACTCCAGAGACCTGTGCCGGCCTGATCAGGCCTTATAAAAGACGATTATTAGCTGTAATTGCAAACAAGGGTTATTCCACAAAATATTAAACCTAGGGGTTGAATAATAATTGACCCACACTTTTATGTTGAAAATGTATTAAAATTTAACTGAGCAACATAACTTGTTGGTTTGTAAGATTTATGCATCTGTTAATAAATCCTGCTCTTGTTTGAAGTTTGCAGGCTCTAACTTATTTGCATCTTATCAAACCTGCTAAATCTGCAGGGGGTTGAATACTACTTGTAGGCACTGTATATACAGCATGTTAGAATGCTGTATATAAGAGCCCAGTGGTGGTGGCCGCAGCCAATAGGGCAAAAAACTAGTGACAGGTTCCCTTTAAGGATCTCCCACCTACCATTTCATTTGTCATTGATTCTGATGTTAACTATGAGATCTGGATCATCTTTAGTAACATTGTTGTAATTTATCAACCCGTTCCACCACGTACCAGATCTTGGCACTAGGTAGACAGCAAACCATTCAGTTGAGGTGGTCTTGACATCTTGTTTGTAGAGTCACCTATACTCAGAAAACACCAAGATTTACTTCCTTGCTGAGTGTCACCTATCTTTGTCTTTGGATTTCTTCCACCACTACGTATCTGGTACATCTTTCTTTGTGGTAGCATCTTGCTTTCTTCACCTTGCCGTGACGCGTGACTGATTGCTGTAAGCTATGGCAACATCTAGCACAAGACAACCAAATTGGTGACAAGGCAGCAGAGTTTCCTGGCTGTCAGGTTACTGGGTGGAAAAGCTCAGTATTAGCACAGATCCATGCATTGCTTGTCACTGTTGTAGGAGCAGTGCTATAATGTTGAACACTTAGTCAAGAAATTACAGCCTAGGATAAATAAGAAGAAAGAAGAGAGGAGCTGTGAGATGGTCACAGTATGTAATAGATGAAGGACCTGCTACTGTTTTTTAGAGTAACAAACCTGATTGCAATCAGCTTGGTGGATGGTTTCTAGAAAATGAAGGACCCTGAGTGTCTTGGCAGTGTAGACAGAGAGCAAACCTGCTCAGAGATGGAATAAGCTGTAGACAGTGTGTGTCGCCCTGGGCAAGCCAGGGGACACAGATAACAACACACACGCACCCCACATTCCCTGCAGGTACACCAGCTAACCCACAAATCCTTGTTGCCTTCCTCCAGAGGCTGATGATTCACACCAGGGGGTGGAGCCAGGCGGTTGGTGTCCGCCCACCAAGGAGATCACAGCTCTGGAGGCAGGAAGTACCAGGCAGTCTAAGAGAGGAGTCAGCTCAGGGAAGAGCTTGAGTAAGGAAGTCGAAGAGAGCAGATTAGCCCAGGCAGGGCTTGTGTGAGGAGTAAACAACAGAGTGTAGCTCAGGAGGGAGCTAGAGCAAAGTGAAACAGCAGTGAAAGTGACAGAAAGCCTGAAGTTAGTCTGTGGCTGTGTGCCCAGACGGAGTCAGCAAGGTCAGCAGACAGTGGTGAAGATCTGCAGTGGGACTGTCTGGAGGTTGCTGGAAGGGCCACGGAGGCTGTGTGTATCCGGGGGTCTGGAGCAGTATACAAAGGGCAGTCAGCACCAGAGCAGGGGCTTTTCGGATCCCAGCAAGGCTTGGAGTCGCTGTAAATTGCTAAATCCGTTAGTGAAGGGGACGTAGATCCCCCAACAAGCAAGCCCTGATTGACGGCAAAGGTCCAACCACAACGGGGAAACACCGCCACCGCCAAGGCACCAGTTTCCCAGGGCCGGCGCCTGCGGGCAAAGTGTGGAGCTCCTCCGGCACAGATTGCAGTCGGGGAGCGGGTAACCGGTGGGAATCCACCGCTACCAAACAGACATTTCAAAGGTGCAGGGAAGAGACCGTCACCGCTAACTGCAGGGAACCGCAGCACCGTGAACCGTCCGAGGGACCCGTCCAACCAGCCGTTTGTTTACCGAGAACTGTGTCGTGTTTACTGGCTGAGTGAGTACCTCAGTGCCGCAAGGCACAGCGCTGCCCCTGCGCCCCTGCACCCCACTGGGCCCCGGGATCACCAACCCCTACCCACGGAGGGGCAACACAACAACTGGCTGCTCCGCATCACCATCCCCGGGATCCCCATATTGAGCAGCAGTGGTGAAATCACCACAACCGTGGGTGGCGTCACGAACTATAACAATCCCCACACCCAACCACAAAACCCCCCTTTCACTCACGGGCGAGGAGTGTCACTCGAGAAACCCCGGGATCCGGCCCACCGCTCGAGCCACCACTGAGCAGCTGCCGGACCCGAGCAGAAGGGGTGAGCGCGGTGTGCTAACACCCTCCTCCCCGCCCGCGACAACTTGGCGTCACGAACAGGATCTTACCGCTCTGCCGTCAGGTAGAGGTGCGCCTTGTTACCGCCGGAGGTATCCGGCAGAAACATTTCAGAAGCCGCCATCTTTGGCGCGAAAAGTTCCCGCTCGAGCGTCTTCTCGAGCAGTAGAGGCGCGAAGGCCAAAACTCCGCCCCGAGAGAGGAGGGGCCGGAAAGAGCTAGGGGGGACGCGATGGCGGCTGGACGCATGTAGCTGCAGCTATAAAAGCAGGGACGCCAGGACTCTGCAGCGATACTGGGTTCCTGGAAGGCACGATTGCCAAGATGTACAACCCAACTCCCAACGAGGAAGCCCCCGCGCCCGGCACGGCGACGTGGTTGAGGGACCGGACTGTCCCGCTGAGTAATCGTCTGCAGGCCCATATGCAACTCCTCCTGGAGGAGTGGGAGACCGACATGGCGGATGTGGTGGCTGGTATGTGGAGACGCGAGGCAGAAGAGGATTTGGAGGAGCGGGTAAGCGACCCACGCCCCTGTATTCCAGAGGGATCGGCCGTTGGAGCTGAGGGGCCCGGCCGGCTTCCGCTCACCCTGCCTCTCTCCCTGCTACCCGTAGTAGCTGCTGCCGTCCCGCCATTAGGCCCGCTACCTGCCCAACCGGTAGCGATACCCTGCCCAACCGCTCCGGCGGACCAGCCGGCTGCAGACGTCCGGGACATCCCTGAAGTATGCCAGGGGGAACCGCTGGAACCGTGACCCCTTAACAGCATGGTGCCAGAGGTCCCGGTAGAGACTGTGCCAGACCCTGAGCCCAAGACCGTGGCCTGGATGAAGGCCCGGGTGATGCAATTCCACCAGCGTCAGCAGGATCAGATTTTCCGGATGATGGAGCAGTGGACCAACGAGATGGAGGAGCTGCTTACAACTGCCCCGAGGTACGGAGGGGGAATGGATGTAGCAGAACCGACTGGTGACCCACGTCCCTATGTCCTACTAGGACCGGCCGCTGCGGCTGAGGGGCCCGGCCTAGTCTCGGCCTGTGCATCGCCCTTGCCGTTACTTATGAGGCGCCTTAATGTCAGCTCGCCAAATCTGCTGCTCCGTGCCACCACAAAAGGGGCTGAAGTGCTGGAAGTTGGAGGCCAGGAGGCTGCGACAGCTGGCGGCAACCCGCCTGACGCAGGAACACGAGACGACAACTACGGCCCTAGTCCCGGGTCTGCAGCTGAGTTTGAAGAGGCAAGTGAGCGTTCCCACTATGTGTGGGACCCCGCGGTTGTCCATACCCCGTGTGCCGGTGGAAATGGGTACCAGGTGCCCCTGTCACCGCAGGCATGTCAGTGCAAGTTTGATGTGCTGGTGGCAGAGGATGGGTCCGCCTCAGCAGAAAAGTACGAGTAGGGCAGCGGGTGCCCGTAGCAGCAGTCCCCGTTGGGACCACCACTGAGTTAAGTTGTTGAAAAGTTTAAAAGTTGTTGAAAGAATGATAAGAAAATGAAAATTACCGAACAGTTACCTGATTTGCTTTTGTGATTGGAACCGGCCGGAGCCGGCACCGTTGTCCCCGTGGGGACCGTTTAAGTTTTGCATGGGAACTATCCATGGACAAGCCCGTGAACTTGCAGGGCACCACAAACGTTAAGTGGCTTGTAAATATGTTGGTTACCGTTACCGTTTCCGCAATGCCGCCTCCGGAGAGGCAGGTTGGAGGGAGGGCCCTGAGCAGAGCAGGCTGGGGCCCAGCCACCAAAGGAACCGGTGGCCACCCTCTGGAGGGAAGCACAGATCCCGCTCGGGTGACTTGTGCTGGACTGTGGGTCAAGGGGTGCTGCCTGGGTTTTAGGGGCAGCATCAGGGCCAGGTTGCTTGGGTGGGAGAGAGCGGAAACCGTGACTGTACACCGTTGTAACGTTAAAAGTAAATGTGCCTCCCGTCTTGGGAAGAGTTATGATTAAAAATGTATATAATTTACCGTTTATAATGTTATACCTTTTTACATTTTCAGAAAACAAAAAGGAAAATAAAACCGGTGTTGGACGGGCAGCCCGAGGACGGTCTGCGTTTTGCTAAGGGGGAATGTGTCGCCCTGGGCAAGCCAGGGGACACAGATAACAACACACACGCACCCCACATTCCCTGCAGGTACACCAGCTAACCCACAAATCCTTGTTGCCTTCCTCCAGAGGCTGATGATTCACACCAGGGGGTGGAGCCAGGCGGTTGGTGTCCGCCCACCAAGGAGATCACAGCTCTGGAGGCAGGAAGTACCAGGCAGTCTAAGAGAGGAGTCAGCTCAGGGAAGAGCTTGAGTAAGGAAGTCGAAGAGAGCAGATTAGCCCAGGCAGGGCTTGTGTGAGGAGTAAACAACAGAGTGTAGCTCAGGAGGGAGCTAGAGCAAAGTGAAACAGCAGTGAAAGTGACAGAAAGCCTGAAGTTAGTCTGTGGCTGTGTGCCCAGATGGAGTCAGCAAGGTCAGCAGACAGTGGTGAAGATCTGCAGTGGGACTGTCTGGAGGTTGCTGGAAGGGCCACGGAGGCTGTGTGTATCCGGGGGTCTGGAGCAGTATACAAAGGGCAGTCAGCACCAGAGCAGGGGCTTTTCGGATCCCAGCAAGGCTTGGAGTCGCTGTAAATTGCTAAATCCGTTAGTGAAGGGGACGTAGATCCCCCAACAAGCAAGTCCTGATTGACGGCAAAGGTCCAACCACATTGGGGAAACACCGCCACCGCCAAGGCACCAGTTTCCCAGGGCCGGCGCCTGCGGGCAAAGTGTGGAGCTCCTCCGGCACAGATTGCAGTCGGGGAGCGGTTAACCGGTGGGAATCCACCGCTACCAAACAGACATTTCAAAGGTGCAGGGAAGAGACCGTCACCGCTAACTGCAGGGAACTGCAGCACCGTGAACCGTCCGAGGGACTCGTCCAACCAGCCGTTTGTTTACCGAGAACTGTGTCGTGTTTACTGGCTGAGTGAGTACCTCAGTGCCGCAAGGCACAGCGCTGCCCCTGCGCCCCTGCGCCCCTGCACCCCACTGGGCCCCGGGATCACCAACCCCTACCCACGGAGGGGCAACACAACAACTGGCTGCTCCGCATCACCATCCCCGGGATCCCCATATTGAGCAGCGGTGGTGAAATCACCACAACCGTGGGTGGCGTCACGAACTATAACAATCCCCACACCCAACCACAAAACCCCCCTTTCACTCACGGGCGAGGAGTGTCGCTCGAGAAACCCCGGGATCCGGCCCACCGCTCGAGCCACCACTGAGCAGCTGCCGGACCCGAGCAGAAGGGGTGAGCGCGGTGTGCTGACACCCTCCTCCCCGCCCGCGACAAGTGTAGCAAACTGTCTTTGACAATGGGTATTGTCAAGTCACTTCATCCTTCATTCGCCATCACCTCCTCCCCATCATGATTTTCCCTTCATGACCATGAACCCCTGATTCCCACCTGAAATAGAGTAGACACAGCTGAATTAAATGAAATGGCCACAACATCCTTTTATTAAAACATATGTGCCACCCCGATGCCAGCAGCCGAGCTGTTCGGATTCGGGTTCTCGGTGGCTCGAGGGTCTCCGGACCCGGGGGTCGTGCTGCTGTGTCGCCCTGGACAAGCCAGGGAACACAGGTAACAACACACACCCCCACCCCCAGCAGTTCACAGCAGACATCCCCAAAGTGACCTGCTTTCTGCCTCGGGCTCAGACAGACACACCAGGTGGGCGGAGTCAGGAGATGGAGACGCCCACCGAGGAGTTTAGCTGGCCTGAAGGAGGAAGCAGGCCCAGACAAGTTCAGGAGTGAAGGAGAGAGGAAGTCTGCAGAGAGGCAGATGCAGACTGGGGCCTAGGTTGGAGCCTAGGGCCCCTGTGCAGAAAGTCAGGCAGACGGTAGTGGCCGTCTGCAGGGAGCCGGGGAGCCAGTTGGTGGAACCGCAGGTAGCCGGGGCTGGGCGGTGGCCCCCCGGTACTGAATCGGGGAGCCAGCTGGAAACCGGAGAGCAGGAAGAGTGTGCACGGAGGCGAAGGAAAGGACTTACACTATCACCCTGGGGTCAGGGGAAAAACACCACAGCCGCCTGTGGGACCCGTCCATCCAGCCGTTTGTTTCAGCAGAGACTCTGTGTGCTTCATTGGGCTGAGTGAGTACCACCGTGCCGTGCGGCACAGCGCTGTCCCCGCGCCCCTGCACCTCTACAGGCCCCATACCCGCCTGTCCACCATCCCAACCCCCATCACTGGGCCCCGGGACCACCGATCCTCTACCCACGGAGGGGCAAATCAACAACTGGCTGCTCCATACCACCACTCCCGGGATCCCCAGCCAGAGTAGCGGTGGTGTCCACCTAATCACCACAACCGTGGGTGGTGTCACGGACAATAAACAATCCCCAAACCCCTTTCACTCATGGGCGAGGAGCGCCGCTCGAGTCCCCGGGATCCGGCCCATCGCTCGAGCCACCGAGCAGCAGCAGGCCGCGGCAGCAGCGGCAGCCGGACCCGAGCAGTGGGAGAGCGCGGCGTCCCCTCCTCCGCCCGCGACACTGCCACTCAAATGAAGGGGGGGATTATTTACAAGGGATTTTATAAAGTTCATGATGCCATCCGTGGTTTGTGGTAATTAGGAGTACCACTGCTGCAGTTGGGAGTACTCGGGGATGATGGAGTGGGGCAGCCAGGTGTTGTGACCCTCCACGGGTAGGGGAGTGCCGCTAGGTGTAATGGGGTCACCTGCGTAGTCACTCAGTCCATTAAGCTGACACCGACTGGGTAAACCAAAGTTCTTGACACCGCTGCCGCTGAGGGGAGCTTAGTTTGGGTACCATCCCCAATAGTGCTGCTTGGTGATCTGTGACCTGCTTCCTGGCACTCTTTTTACTTCTTTAGTGGTCCCGGTAGTATGAAACCTGCTGGGTACCGCTCTCTACTATGGCTAAGTGTGAGAGCTTGCTCTCAGGGTTCAGCCTTGGGATTTTCTGGACTGTTTTGAGTGGAAAGTCCTATCACCCTCGTTGCGCTAGTACCCCGATTCTGTAGTGAGTGAGGATGGCTCTTGAAGACTCCATTCTCTTCAGGTAAATTGTCAGGTTGCCTGAAGCTACTCCCTGACCTAGGGTCCACGTACCCTGTTGTGCCTTGGTCCCAGCCCGGTAATGGTGCAAGGCCACCGGTTGTCCTCCTTGACAGATCCATGTCCCTTGCCATGATACCCTGCGACCAGTGGTCCAGCTCCTCTAGGCCCAGACCACCGTCTGCTACCTAGACTGCCTCCTAGGAGCCCTGCTCCTGACCTCCTCTCTTCTTCACTTCCAGACTCAACTTTCCTCCATCCTGACATGCCTGACCTCCCTTCTCCAACCCTCCCAGGTGGGCAACTCTATTCCACTCAAGCCGTCCACTGGTGTGTTTGGTGGGTGTGGTGCAGAGTGCATCTAGGGTTTTGATTAGCTGATGTAGGCAACACCATTTGGTTGGGGACCCAAAACCAAGAAGGAGGGGAATACTGCATGAGAGGGTAGATTGTGCAATGTCCTGTGACGACCTGATAGTCCAGGGGCGTCATATTCCCCCTTGGTTAAACGTAGATCATCCTCGAGCCACAGGACATCAGAGGTTTATTATTATTTTTTTTTCAAACTGCAAAAATAGAAAAGAAAACATTGTTATTAACAGGTTTCATCCCACATTAGGGAGGCTTTGCACTTAAACGTTACGGTATTTTGGGTTCATTAATCAACAGTGGAACGCTACCGGTTAAGTTAGTAGCGGGGCTCAACCTGCTCGGTTGCAGCCTCTTCCTGCGACAGTCCAGTCCCAGTGTCCCAGATCCCATTAACCCGCCACCCAAACAACCTGACCCGCTGCATACCTATTCGTGGGTCCGTGACCAGGTTAAGGTCCCGGGTGTTGCAAAAGAGAACTCTGGTTGAAGTCCTGAGCAACCTGGTAGCCGTTGCCCATTGCGCCATCCCCACCAGGGCCTCCTGGTGCTGTCTACCAGCATGGCACCATTCAATGCTCTGGCGGCCTTTTCCCTGGAACAAAGGGTGGAAAAAGGTTCAACAAGGAGGGCGCAGTCTAATTATAGCAGAACCTTTCTTTCACCTTCCATCAGGAACCCTTCAACTGGCCCCTGACAACATCCTCCATTTGAACACTGGAGAACGTTCAACAAAAATGACACTCCACACATAACTTTTAAAACTCACAGGCTCCGATCCCTTTACTGTTGGGCACCTCCTGGACACACTCTCGCAAAGTGCTCGGGCAAACCACAGCGACGGCATATGGGCACCACTTCATCCATAGTATCGACTGAGATCTCCTTATCCGAAGTGGACTCTGCTTCCACCTCCATTATCTCTAGCGCTTGTAGTGCTTGTGATGACAGAGACATCCGACAGCCATTCCCTCCAAAACATGGCACCCATGCAGCTTCTGGGGTACTGGAACCTGAATCGCCTTCCTCCATCTCCTCCGGTTCCGACTCCACAGTAACCGGGTCAATCTAGTCAGAGGCCGTGGACTGGTCATCTCCATCAGGGGTCGAGGGATCCGCTGCCGGTGTTGCGGGCAGCACCTCGGCATCAGCTGTGGTAGAGGGCAAAGGCGATGGCAGCTGATTGCTTGCCGTGAGCGGGGGTGGCTTGGATACCACAGCCGCATCAGCCGGATTAGTGAAATCAACTGGGACTGGGTAACCGCTTACCCGCTCCTTTCGTGGGACTCCAATCTCACGGGTTTGCACTGCCGCGGCCGTCTTCCACATCTTGGTCCATGTAGCTGCTCCGGGAGCTGAATCCTCTGCAGAACAGCTACGCTTCTCTGCCATCTTGACTCTGCATTGTCCAGGAAAGTTATAGCAGAGTCCTGGCATCCCTGCTTCTCTTCCAATGCTACATACAGTCCCGCCCCCTCGGTTTTCGCCCACCACTCACTTTGATGCTGTGGCCCTCTGGGAACTTCCGTTTCCGGGCTGACTCTCAGGATGAAGGGCGGGGCTTCTACTTTGCATGCTTTCATGGAGAAGACGGCGTTTTAGCGCCAAAAGATGGCGAAAGATGGTGGAAATGGTGGGAAACAGGAATTTTGACTCGCGGTTTCGACTTCTAAGGTGCACATCACCCAGGTAAGTGGGTCCTGTTCGTATCCTGTTTGTGACGACAGGAATTTGAGGTGTGCCACCCCCGTGCCAGCAGACGAGCTGCTCTGATCCAGGTTCTCGGTTGCTCGAGGGTCTGCGGACCTGGGGATCGTGCAGCCACTCAAATGAAGGGGGAGATTATTTACAAGGGATTTTATAAAGTTCGTGACACCACCCGTGGTTTGTGGTAATTAAGACTACCACCACTGCAGTTGGGAGTACCCGGGTATGATGGAGTTGGGTAGCCAGGTGTTGTGACCCGCCATGGGTAGGGGGGATATCCCAGGGCTCGGTGTTGGTAGGTGAGTGCCGATAAGTGCAATGGGGGTCACCTGCATACTCACTCAGTCCATTAAGCTGACACCAACAAGTGGGTAAACCAAAGTTTTGGACACCGCTGCCACTGAGGGGAGCTTAGTTCGGGTACCGTCCCCAATGGTGCTGCCTAGTGATCCGTGACCTACCTCCTGGCACTCAGTTTACTTCTTTAGTTGTCTCGGTACTATTAAACCTGCCAGGTCCCGCTCCCCACCATGGCTAAGTGTGGGAGCTTGCTTTCAGGATTCACGCTTGGGATTTTCTGGACTGTTTTGAGTGGAAAGTCCTATCCACCTTGTTGCACTAGTACCCCGATTCTGTAGTGGCTCTTGAAGACTTCGTTCTTTTCGGGTAAATTGTCAGGTTACCTGAAGCTACTCCCTGACCTAGTGTCCACGTACCCCATCATGCCTTGGTCCCTGCTCGGTGATGGTGCAAGGCCACCGGCTGTCCTCCTCGACAGATCCGTGCCTCTTCCACTGATCACCTGCAACTGGGGGTCCAACTCCTCTATGCCCAGACCACCGTTTTCTACCTAGACTGCTTCCTAGGAGCCCTGCTTCTGACCTCCTCTCTTCTTCACCTTCAGACTCAACTCTCCTCCCTCCTGACACTCCTGACCTCCCTTCTCCAACCCTCCCAGGTGGGCGACTCTATTCCACTCAAGCTGTCCACTGGTGTGTCTGGTGGGTGTGGTGCAATGTGTATCTAGGGTTTTGATTAGCTGACGTAGGCAACACCATTCGGTTGGGGACCCAAAACCAAGAAGGAGGTGGATACTGCATGAGAGGGCAGATTGTGCAATACTCTGTGACAACCTGATAGTCCAGGGGTGTCACACACACAACATGAATAAATATTAGAGAGCAATTGCTATCCCCAAACATCCCAACACATGGAAGGGGAATGGTCCTCGAAGCTCCCTAAGTTTGGTGAGTCCGCTATATTTATGTAATGACTGCTCAGGTCGTATTTCCTCTAGTCTATTCCACACCTGCTCAGAGGCACCATAACAAAAAGAACCCTGTGTCTAATGGTAAACACTACCCATGGGCCCACCAAGGCCTTCCACTATCTCTCATGACCGGATTGAGTACACCTGGGGGATCCAGAGCCATTACTGGCTCCCCCCAACCATGCCATATGAATTGTATCACCAACTTAGAGGAACCGCCCCTGCCTACACTGCGATGACAAAGTTAAGAACAATTTTTAATGACGAAAAATACCAAAACACCCCATCTCAGCTAATAACTCACAAAATAACTTACCTATTTCTTATAAAAACCCAATATATCTTAAAAAAGGAGGGAGGGTGGGAATTTCTATGATGTCCGTTCCAAAAATTTGTTGCCTCATCATTAACAGTCCGATACTTTTATAATGCCCTCCTGGTCTCCATCTTATCTAACTTAAAACTGATCCTCCACCTCCACCTTTTTCCCTTATGTCCCGCACTTATTTCAATCCCTTACATTCCTGCACAAACCCGGTCATGATGGCCTCTTTTCATGGCTTGCAGGCTATGGTAAAGTGTAACATCTCAAATGCCCTTTATAGAGAGAGGGGGGAAACCGCGTTGTAAATTTTAAGTGTGAATCAAGGTTCTGTGCTTGAGAAGAGACTAATTGGTATATTATAAGATTGATCGTGGTCTATCATTTTGTTTTTGCACATGAAGGTTATTTTTGTTTTCCAGAATATCTTTTCTATCTAGCACTTTTTTGTAATTTACCTTTACGACTCCTAAAGTCAGTTTATTAGTGCACTCGTTAACTAGTGTTAAAAGGGACTATAATGAATTGTTGATACTGTCATCACCTTTGACATTTTATTTAGTAAGGTCTTAACCTTTGCGCTAGGCAGGGTTTGTCTTACTATGGATAGCCTACATTGGAGGCACTTGTCATTTATTTGGACTATTAAGTGCTGTTATGGGTCCGAATGTGGATTTATTTTATGTTACTGCTACATCTTAGGGTTGACACAACTTATTATCACCAGTCAGATATACAGTATATTGTGTGTCACTTTCTATTACATATACCTTATAGTCTTTATTTTTTTTTTTTAGCTTGTCTAGTGTGTGATTTATTGTTGCCATTAGAATTATTAGTGTTTGTTAAGGTACGTATAAGCCTACCTTAAATTAAAGGTTTAATATAACAATAGGTCCAGTATAACAAATCTTGGCTGTTAATGCTAAAATACAGTTCCTGACAGAAGTTCTGTCGCTTATCCATGTTATGTAAATAAAAGCTTATAACCTGACTTTAAATTCATCCTTTGGTTTCATAAATTACTCTTTTTAAAGCTGAAACCCTCCCAAATTTCGTTTAGGTTTTGAAAATAAAGTTGCTGCAAAGCTGAGATATTGATCATTTAATGAACAGAGAAAGGTCAGATTTTGGCAAGACAAAAGTTTTGTCGCCCACAGAAAATAATGTGAAATTCAAACAAATAATTAACTTCTAATACAAAGATATGTTGTATAACATTAGTGAATGACGTTGTGATTCTATTAGAGTCATATTTAATATTTTGTGTGACTTCCATGAGCTTGAAGGACTGCATCCATGCGGTTCAACAATGCTTCATACAATTTATTGATGAAGTCATCAGGAATAGCAAATAATGCAGTCTTACATGCCTCCAAGAGTTCATCTAGATGCTTTGGTTTTGTCTTCCAAGCTTCCTCTTTCATCCTACCCCAAACATGCTCAATGATGTTCATGTCTGGTCACTGGGCTGGCCAGTCCTTGAGCATCTTGATCTTCTTTGCCAGGAGGAACTTTGTTGTAGAGATGGATGTATGAGATGGAGCACCATCCTGCTGCAGAATTTGACCCCTTTTATGATTGGGAATGTAAGAGGTAGCTAATACTGCTTGATATTTTAGGCTATTGATATGCCTTCCACCTTGCAAATGTTTTGCACACCCCCATACTGAATGTTACCCCAGATCATGATCTTTCCACCACCAAGCTTAACTGTTTTCTGGATCCATATGGGCTCCTGCAGTATTTGCGGTGGCTGTGGTGTAATTCCACTGAAGATTCATCAGAGAAATCCACCTTCTGCCACTTTTACAGCGTCCATCTCTTTAGTAGGCTGTGGGACTTGGCAAATGCCACACGTTTTTTTATATGCCTTTTGGTTAGTGCTGGCTTCTGGGCACTGATTCGACCATGGAGGCCATTTCAAGACAGAATCCTACAAACTGTTCTAGTTGACCCAGGGACTTGAGGTGACCAGGCCTGTTGGAGCTCGGCTGCAGTGGAAGAGGTGCTGGCATTGGATTTTCTAACCAACAAACGTTCCTCCTGAGCAGCTGTCTTGTGGGGTCTGACGGACCTGGGCTTGTAAAAAACATCTCCAGTCTCTTCAAATCTTTTTTTAATTCTTTGTACTTGATGCTGAGACACATTAAAGGTGCCAGCCACCTCTGCAGTGAATCTGGTCTTCAGCCTCTTGATAATCAAGGCTTTGGTCGCAGGGTGGATTTTTGGCATGTTGTCAGAGGTCAAGTTGCAGTTCAACTGAAGGTGTGGGGTGCTGGGTTTCTTTTTATACATACCTACTAATTAACCGATCATTTAGTGAGCACAGGTGAGGATGTAAACTAGGATTGGGTGCATTATTCGACAAGGAGACAAAACCTTTGTCTTGCCAAAATCTGACCTTTCTGTGTTCACAAAATGATCAATATTTCAGCTTTGCAGCAACTTTATTTTCATAACCTAAACCAAATTTGGGAGGGTTTTAGCTTTCAAAAGTGTAATTTATGAAGCCAATGGATTAATTTAAAGTCAGGTTATAAGGTTTTATTTACATAATATGGATAAGCGACAGAACGTCTGTCAGAGACTGTAATATTTTATGAATTAAATAAGTCAAGTTAACCCCCCTCAAGTGTATAAGAGATTCTCCAGCATACACCCTATATTAAATCACTAGAACACTTATGTCAACTTTATCTCAAAAAACTCTTTCAGACCTTTCTTTTACCCACTGTGAAAACAGCCAAAACTCCAATGTATCGGAAATGCAGAAGCCTGTATACAGATGCGTTTTCTCTTTGCCAGTAATGGTTTGCCCATTAACTTACATTTTCAATTCAAAATTATAACTCACCAACAAAGTTGTCCGAGGATAGAGACATCAACATCACATCCATCATCTTTGTCTACCACGCTACCCATCTCTGCAAATGATCAAATGGTAACATGCAGGCAGCATGGTGACTCAGTGGTTATCCACCAAGGACAACATCTGCAAGGAGTCTGTATGTTCTCCCCGTGTTTGCGTAGGGTTCCTCTAAGTACTTCGGTTTCCTCCCACACTCCAAAGACATACTAATAGGGAATTTAGATTGTTAACCCCAATGAGGCCAGTGATGATAATCTCTATAAAGTGCAGTAGAATACAATGGTGCTATATAAGCAATACATGATGAATATGTGTCCCACTAGTTACGGGAAAGTAGCAAGCACACAGCTAAAGGGAAGATAATGGTAATCCTGTGTCTAAGGAAAGGGAAGATGGTGACTACTGAGCGAACCTACTGCTGGTCCATGGGGTTCCGCATCTATGCGCCGACCTAACCCTAGGGATCCCCAGAGCTTGACCTTAAATAGTGAATGGATGGGATGAGCTCTTCATTAACACCATTAAATACTATAGACGACAAAATGAGGACACACAGGGGGAAAAGCATGAACTACTTATCCCCAGATGACTCAGGTAGAGGTTCAGCAGAGCTTTCAGAAACAATACCACAGAAGAATAAAAGCTACTTGCTAGCACCCAGAGCATGAATGAACTGAAGAATATCACCAGCACCAGTCCAAAGAAGGGGTATATAAGTACAGAGCGAATGCTGATGATCAGCAGCTGGATGGAAGGCGAGCTCCTGCTGTGTCCAAAAGGGGGAGAGATGAATCAAGCAGGAAAGCTACCTATACCAATGAATACTGACAGCAGGAACAATGGGAAGTCAGGGAGCATTTTGTGCAGCCAAATGCTGTGACCTTCTATGGCCTGAAAACATATGACTGTCTGTCACCCGTGACACACCCATGACAATATGTTAAATAATCTCCATTATCTAAATTTCCCAATGACATCTCAAGGATCTCTCTTATGCTTAAAACGTTTTCTGGAATGCTCTACCCCATAGTTTCTTTCATTCTCTAATATGACACCTCTGATTTTAGCACCCCTTCTCCTTTTGTCATCAGAACTAGAATTCCCTAAATCCCTTCATACAAATGTAGAAGAGCCACCATTAAAAACTGTATTTTTTGGCCAGTAAAGAAAGCTGTAGTGTTTTGTTATACATGTTTCTTAGCTTTTAGAACATTGTCATTGGATAAAAGGAATAAGAGATTGGAAGAATATGAGCGAGTCAACCAATGTACCAAGACGACTACACATAAAGTAATTTATATAGACCAAACAAACGCTATGACACACGGATATTACTCTTTTTTTTTCTAATTGAGACATCTGCAGGTCTCAGTTGAGATATACTGAAATATCTCTGTATCCTTAATGTCCCCTTCTGAAGCCTGTGTTACACCACGTACGCCAACAAAGTGTGAAACAGATGGGGCAGTTCATTAAAACATCATACACTCTGTAGGAAAATGGGTTTGATTTATTGTATTTTTAGTGCTTTGAGTCTGGTGTATAAATAATTTCCATCGAGAAGTAAAATCAGCATGTGTCGTGTCTGTGGAGATTTTTAACCCTTTGTGTACCGGAAATCAGATCCACTGCAAAAAAAGTTTCTTCTTTGTTATAACCTTCTGCAGTAATCAAAAACAGGATGGTCTAAAAGAAAACTTTTGGTGACACCCGCGGACAGTCCGTGAAATTGTGCCCTGTGTGCGGACTGATTTTCACAGACTTCTGGATCAGCCTTTAGGCCTCATTCATACATTAGTTGTTTTTTTTTTTATCAACAGCAGTTACACCTATGACAAGCTATGGGGCTATTTACATGTTTGTGATCTTTTTTGTAGACCGAGAGGTCTGTACAAAGTTGTGGAGACATGTCCAATGTGGATCCGAGTTGCAGATCAAATTCGGCAATGAAAGTCTATGGATCTGTGAAAGCATTAAGGCCGCTTTACACGCAACGACATCGCTAATAAGATGTCGTTGGGGTCACAGAATTTGTGATGCACATCCGTTCTCGTTAGCGACGTCGTTGCGTGTGACACGTACGAGCGACCGCTAACAATCAAAAATACTCACCTTATCATTGATCATTGACATGCTGTTCATTTCCCAAATATCGTTGCTGTTGCAGGACGCAGGTTGTTCGTCACTCGCTACGTGTGACACCGCAGGAACGAGGAGCCTCAACTTACCTGCGGCCGCCCGCAATGAGGAAGGAAGGAGGTGGGCGGGATGTTACATCCCACTCATCTCCACCCCTCCGCTTCTATTGGGCGGCCACTTAGTGACGTCACTGTGACGCCGAATGAAACGCCCCCTTAGAAAGGAGGCGGTTCGCCGGTCACAGCGACGTGACTAGGCAGGTAAGTAGTGTGACGGGTCTGAACGATGTTGTGCACCACGGCAGCGATTAACCCATGACGCACAACCGATGAGGGCGGGTCCGCTCACTAGTGATCTTGTTAGCGAGATCGCAGCATGTAAAGTGGCCTTTAGACAGCACCTGGATGTCATCTGTGTATTTTTTCAAAAACTAGGAGAAGGTGGAGAAATTTTTTTTGTCCATCAGTAAAAAAAAGTCAAGGCAAGAGTCTCTTTTTGCCATCTGAGACTCCTCACAATAAATGTATTCCATTTCCTTCAGTACTGAAAGGGTAAGGCTGGGGCCACACAGGGTTTACTGCGATCCCCTTGCATGACACTCGGCTCACTCTGGCAGTACAGCAGAGCCGAGTGTCATGTAAGTGTCCCTGCGACTGAGGTCCGATCGTGCGAGCGGACCTCAGCTGCGGGGAGCGGGCCGACACTTAGGAGGGGCAGGCCGGCACTGCGGAGGGGAGGGAGGGATTTATCTCCCTCTCTCCTCCATAGCCGGCTATTGCCATTCTCGCCCTGCACTCGCGGAATACCGGTGTACCGCGAGTGCAGTGCAATTTTTTTTTCGCCCCATACACTTTGATGGGTGCGAGAGAAACAATGATCGCATTACAATTGCAGCATGCTGCTATTGTTTTCTCGGTCCGATTAGGGCTGAGAAAATAATCGCTCATGTGCGCTGACACACAGGCTAATATTAGTCTGAGTGGAATGCGATTTTTTTTTATCGTACTCTACTCGCACCGATTTTCATGCCGTGTGGCTTAGACCTTAATGTCAGTTCTGCTTTCTAGCAGCTTCTGACTCAGGCATTTCCGGTTGGTGACCACTCCCTTCCCCGATTTATGGTCACATCTCCCAGTAGAGGGGGCCAGTTATTCATAATCCATTTTGAAGCTTGGCCTAAAGTTAGAAGAAGCTGCTGAGCCCTTGTTACAGTGTAGCGGTGTAAGCTGCAGTCTTGGTGTATGACTGCAGCTGTGAAGCCAGGCTTATTCTTTTGTTGATTCCCCTGTTTGTCTTCCCTACCTGGTGTGTTGTTTAAGTGCAGCGGTGAGACTATTGATCCTTACCTTGCCACTCACTATCCAGGGCTTAGTGCAGGGTCTTCAGGTTCCTGCTTGGTGACAGGTGAGGAACCAGTGTAGGGACTGACTAGGAGTTCAGGGTACAGTTGCAGGTAAGTGGAGGAGGTGTCCATCTTCCCTCTCCTTAGCGCTAGGGCTCACCGTTGTTAAAGTGTCCCTGAGGTAATCCCTTGTTTGTGATGGCGTAACCCCTGATTGTTGTGTCTTGCCATGTGCAGGACTTTCCCAAGCCTGCACGTGACAAAAAAATGATGAAACCTGACCAAACGCAGATGAAAATCACTGATGAAATTTGGCCTGTTTTTCTTGGATGTCAAAAAAACTGACGTCTGAATGAGGCTTTAGTGTGTGATCTACCGACATGTTCATCTTTAACTTCTCTAGAAATTAGTTATATAGATTGACACATTGCTAATTTATTACAAATTTCTGCCATCCAAATCACTAGTTGATCATTCTTTGTGTAGTATTAGTTGACTTGACGAGAAACTGTTAGGCACAAAGCATCTAATGCCTAAGGCCCCTCCAAGTAATAAAGTCATACCATAACATAATAAAAAAAAATCATACACTATCAAAATATAATCATCTATGCTTTCTAAGAGTCCTAAAATAGCCGAAATTGAGGCTCTGCGCAGGAACAGTACAATTCTTTGATCTGCCCTGCTCAGGGCAGATCAAAGTGTGCCTGCAAAGGACCTCAATGCCGGAGCGTGTGGATGACGTAGGATGCGTAATGCATCGCGGCTTCAGAAGAAAAAAGACAAAGATGGCCAAAAGAGGAGGCGCCGAACCCAGAGAACAGAGGCACCCATTTGACCCATCTGTACCGAACCGACCGTTTAGGTATTATAAAGTCATTTTGACGTTGTACACACCAGCCTGAGCTGTTATATACAGCATGTTAGAATGCTGTATATAAGAGCCCACTGGTGATTGGCGCATCTTATAGTCCCCAAATCTGGTGACAGGTTCCCTTTAATGTTGTAACCAACAGGGACTTCATAATGGATCACACGGATCCTGATGTCCGCTCTACGATTTCACGTCCGAACAACATAAGGTGGTGCAGTGGGGTCACAAAACAGTTTGTCAATGCTCTTGTGGTCACCATTATCTTATACTGATAACGACCGTTAAATAATTAACCTTTATTAACTGATATTTGATTATTTCTATTCTATTAATTTGTCAAAGTTTTAATGTACGGTACATAAAATATATCAATATTCTGAGTCTCCAACCAGCAGCTGCCATAATCCCTAGAGTTTCTAAAGCATTCAAATTTGTATACAAGCCTTGGAAATGTATGAAATATTGTTTTAATACTGTTTTTGTCATGGTGATAGATGATGTACAGCAGACAGAGCCATTCATCAAAACTAGCAGTCTCTCTACTATACCAGCAAAGTCTGGAGATCCACCAACTTGTCCGCCTTTACTTCTGAAAAAAATGTAGAGAATCTTTAAAGGAGCTTGATATTTTTTCATAAATTATATCTATCTATCTATCTATCTATCTATCTATCTTCTGAAAATAACCATTCGGATTTCCATGAAAATATCCAAAGTCATTTGTCTATGTATATATATATATATATATATATATATATATATATATATATACCATTATTACCAACTAACCCATCCAAGAGGTTCCCAGTAAAAGAGTAGACCTCTTGGACTTTTCAAGAATTCAGACAATCTCTCAAAGTCAAGCAGAAGCCTCCTGAAACTTCTTGGAAAACAACCATACTGGAAGGATTCTTGTGCATAACTCTGAGATGCTTCATCATCAGATTGAGCCCTTAGTCATGAGAATTGGAGGGCAATGAGGAGTGTAAATGTAAAAAAGCATGGTCTGGGGAAATTTTTCAGCCGTTCACATAGCATGCTACTCTCATAGTGCTTCCACACAAGTGTCATCAAATTGTGGCAAGAATGATGGAAGTACCTCTACTTAATATGGTACATATGTAATGATCCAGATTGAGCCATTACAAAAGTTTCTGCATTCATAGGAGTCGGTAGAATAATGTATGGTTTGATGTATTGCCTAGTGTCATATTAAAGGCAACCTGTCACCAGATTTGGGGCCTATAAGCTGCAGCCACCACCAGTGGGCTCTTATAAACAGCATTCCAGAATACTGTATATAAGAGCCCAGGCTACTGTGTAGAACCTAAAAAACGCTTGATAATACTTACCTAAACGGTTGGTGCAGAGCAGATGGGTCGGATGGGTGTCTCCGTTCTCCGGTGTCGGCGCCTCCTCTTTCGGCCACCTTTGTCTTCCGTCTTCTGAAGCCTGTGTGCATGATGCATCCTACGTTATCCACACAAGCTGACACTTGGGTCCTGCGCAGACATACTTTGATCTTCCCTGAGCAGGGCAGATCAAAGTATTGTAGTGTGCATGCACGGAACCTCAATGCCGGCTTTTGGTGGTGGCCGCAGCTTACAGCTTATAGGCCCCAAATCTGGTGACAGGTTCCCTTTCAATGTAAGTTGTTGATCTGTAATACCACTGGAGACCAGCAGGTGGTAGTATAAGTTGTCATAAGGGACTGTATTGGAGGATGTCTGATCAATATCCTCTTTTGTCTGGTAAGTATGGTAACCAGGGGGAGTTGCCAGTTGCCAGTTGCCAGTTGCCAGTTGAGACAGACCGAGCTTGAGGTGATGAGCAGGTTACAGGGGCGGCTAATGTCCTGTACCTTGCTAGTTTTTCCTGAACCCATCACAGTAGGGTCCAACCACAGTTATATATTTCCTAAATTAGAGCACCAGTCCAGTTGCCATCCAACCAAAGCCAGTATAGAGATCCAAGTGCCACGCCTAAATGCTCCAGAAGATGTGAACTATCATTGGGTTATCCAGTAAAGAGTTTGAACTGTTCACACCAAGGTGTGGTCTGCTTTATTCCTACCTACCTCATACACATGTACCCTGGGAACAGGTTTGAAGCGCCAAGAACCAGGTAGGAGCACCATGACACCCCAAACTGCACAACATCGTAGAAAAGCCGCTCGACAACTACGTCTGGGCCTAATAGTGCCTCCTGCACCTACTACACAGGTGTGATGTATGTTACATCTATGCATTATATCACATGTAAAATTTAGAAACCTGATTATTTTTTGTTTTTATGAAAAGTAAGTACTGCGAACACAATAAAAATGTATTCTGGATGTGGCCGAGGTAACAAGTAGAAAAATATTCATTCTCTTGAGTTAGAAGACTTGAGAAAGAGTGCAAAGTAAATCATATTTTAATTTATTATGGTATTAATAAATATGATCAGATATATTCTCTTATATAATTAAACTATTATAAATTCCTTATCTGTATTCTAAGAAGGCGATTCATCAAACCTTTTTTTTACCAAATTTCTGGAAAAAAGTCGTAAAAAGTTGTTTGAACAAAAAAATGTGACTTTTGGCGTGTGCACACCACTCTCGCCCAGTGGGGCTATAGTAAGATTGTGGCTAGGCACACGCTGCCTTCTCTGATTCACTAAAAGGTGTCCGCCACTTTATGAATCAGGCCCGTCTGGTACCCAGCGTGCGTTGTCTCCAAAAATATACACCAGTGTACATTTTTGAAGAATGTTATGCCACTTACTTGACTTCGATGGACGGGTGCGATCACGTGCCATCCATGGCCGGGACTGGCGTATAAATACTGCCGAATTGCACAAAAATATTGAAAATTATTAAAAAGTTTATTCTAGATTGCTGACATCAACATGCTATTGAATCATCCACATAGAGTTTTTTTCTGTAGCCTAATACCATAGATCTAAGTAGAAACTGAACATACTAAATATTAGAATATTTTTTAACATTTTGTTTAGTATACTCGAAAGGTTTAAATACTTTAGGTTAATGGGAATGTCCAGTGTTTGGACAACCCTTTCTCATACTGGTTGTTTGGCCCCCGAAAAATAAATAGGCTTATACTGACCTCCGGTGCGGCCGCGGTTCTATCGATGTCCAAAGTTGCGTTCCTAGGGCACACTTTTATTATTATTATTATTATTATTAATATTTATTTATAGACCACTATTGATTCCATGGTGCTGTACATGAGAAGGGGTTACATACAGAATACATATACAAGTTACAATAGACAGACTGGTACAGAGGAAAGACGACCCTGCCCTTGTGGGCTTACATTCTATAGGATTTTGAGGAGGAGACAATAGGTGGGGTGTTGGTCAGGCGGCAGTTTCGGCACGGTGGTGACGCAGTGGAGTCATTGGAGATTATAGGCAGTTCTGAACAGTTGAGTTTTCAAGTTTCGTTTGAAGCTTGTGAGTGTAGTAGATAGTCTGACGTGTTGAGGCAGAAAATTCCAGAACACAGGGGATGCTCGGGAGAAGTCTTGGAGGCGGTTGCATGAGGAACGAATGAGAGAAGAGGAGAGAAGGAGATCTTGGGAGGACCAGACATTATTATGACACGCGAGCCACACAACCAATCAGCGCTGGCTTCCATCACCCCACCTTCGGACATTTGAGCATAAAGTCAGTGGACTCACATCATGTTCAAATGTTCAAAGCGGGGAGACAGATGCCAGGCATTGATTGGTCGCGGGGCTTGGGTGTCATAATGTCATGTGAGCCCTGGGACGTGACTTCAGACATTGCTGGAGCTGCAGCCGCACCGAAGGTGATTATAGGCTTATTTATTTTTCCGGGGGCGAACAAGGGAAAAGAGAAGAGGTTTTTCACATAGTAGACATCCCCTTTAAGTTCCCATGATGAGTTTTTAACGCTGTGTATTTTTGCTGCACAACAAAAACGCAGAGTCTTACAGATCCATCAAAGTGGATGGGATTTATTATCTCGTGCCAACTGTGGTTTTATTTTCCTTGCTCAAAATGACCTGCGGTGCAGATTTCAGATCTGCAATGTCAGTTTCTCTTGCGGATACGTTGAGTTTTGAATGCCGATTTTCCCCATAGAATTGCATTAGATGCAAAAAATCTGCAACCATAAAACATATACATATATTTTGTTCATTCCCACTGCGGAAACGCACTAAAATCCCAGTTAACCCACACATAACTGAATCAATAAAGTTTTTTCAAAGCCAAATACGCTGGTGTGACCCCAGCCTTCGAGACCACCTAGACATGTAGATGTAGTGTAGCTTTTGATGGTCCACTCTACTATCTCTACCCTCCTAGTAGAAGCAAATGTTGAGTAGCTTTTTGAGGCCACGATCACAAATCACTGTACACATCTATTCACATTGCCTAAGGCATTCCCGGCCTTAAATCTTCTCCTTTATTTATGCATTGCAGCATATTATTTCAGCCCTTCCTAATCTTTCGGATATAAGAAGTGATTAACCGAAGGCTGGATTTACTATAGAGCAATAACATATTCTCTTCTATCATTTTTGAATGCATTTTTAATTTCCAATTCTAATATTTTTCAAAGCAGATGATGATAAAATACTTGCATCAAAATTCTGTCTGCAGCATAATTTATTATCCTACTTTTACTCGACTGGAGAGAGAAAAAAACCTTTTTTTTTCCACATTTTTTTTATAATGATTTTTTCATTTTTAGCAGGTCTGAACCAATATAAATAATAGTGAATTTTAAGGAGGTTAAAAAATGAAGTTGACTTCCACTTGCATATGTTTTTTTTTCTTGCTGCAGATAAATACAATAGAAATACCTAAAATTATAATACGTTGTCATTATTTTCTATGCAATTTTTTGTCTGAGCTTTTAAAAAAAAATTTAGGCAACTACATTGTGTGCAAAATTATTAGGTAAGTTGTATTTTAAAGGATTTTTTTTTATTATTGATCAACATCTATGTTCTCAATCAACCCAAAAGACTCATAAATATCAAAGCTTAATATTTTTGGAAGTTGGAATTGTTATTTTTTAGATTTGGCTATCTTAGGAGGATATCTGTTTGTGCAGGTAACTATTACTGTGCAGAATTATTAGGCAACTTAATAAAAACCAATTATATTCCCATCTCACTTATTTATTTTCACCAGGTAAACCAATATAACTGCACAAAATTTAGAAATAAATATTTGTTGTGCAAAAACAAAACCCCAAAAAATTTGTGACCAGTATAGTTCCCTTTCTTTATGATGACACTCAGCAGCCGACCATCCATAGATTCTGTCAATGGCTTGATCTGTTTACGATCAACATTGCGTGCAGCAGCCACCACAGCCTCCAGACACTGTTTCTAGAGGTGTACTGTTTTCCCTCCCTGTAGAGCTCACATTTTATGAGGGACTACAGGTTCTCTATGGGGTTCAGATCAGGTGAACAAGGGGGCCATGTCATTATTTTTTCATCTTTTTAGACCTTTACTGGCCAGCCACGCTGTGGAGTAGTTAAATGCATGTGATGGAGCATTGTCCTGCATGAAAATCATGTTTTTCTTGAACGATACTGACTTCTTCCTGTTCCACTGCTTGAAGAAGTTGTCTTCCAGAAACTGGCAGTATGTCTGGGAGTTGAGCTTCACTCCATCCTCAACCCGAAAAGGTCCCAAAAGTGCATCTTTGATGATACCAGTCAACACCAGAACCCCACCTCCACCTTGCTTGTGTCTGAGTCGGAGTGGAGCTTTCTGCCCTTTACTGATCCAGCCTCTGGCCAGTCCATCTGGCCCATCAAGAGTCACTCTCATTTCATCAGTCCATAAAATTTTTGAAAAATCAGTCTTAAGATATTTCTTGGCCCAGTCTTGACGTTTTATCTTATGTTTCTTGTTCAAAGGTGGTGGATTTTCAGCCTTCCTTACCTTGGCCATGTCCCTGAGTATGGCACACCTTGTGCGTTTTGATACTCCAGTAACATTGCAGCTCTGAAATATGGCCATACTGATGGCAAATGGCATCTTGGCAGCTTCACGCTTGATTTTCCTCAATTCATGGGCAGTTATTTTGCGCCTTTTTTGCCAAACACGCTCCTTGTGACCCTGTTGGCTATTTGCCATGAAATGCTTGATTATTCAGTGATCACGCTTCAAAAGTTTGGCAATTTCAAGACTGCTGCATCCCTCTGCAAGACATCTCACAATTTTGGACTTTTCAGAGCCCGTCAAATCTCTCTTCTGACCCATTTTGCCAAAGTTGCCTAATAATTAAGCACAGCTTATACAGGGTGTTGATGTCATTACACCACACCCCTCCTCATTACAGAGATGCACATCACCTGATTTACTTAATTGGTAGTTGGCTCTCCAACCTATACAACTTGGAGTGGGACAACATGTATAAAAATCATCATGTGATCAAAATACTCATTTGCCTAATAATTCTGCACACAGTGTAAAGGCTATTCCCAAAAGTGGTTGAAGGTTTGTAGAATTCAAATTTTAGTCAATAATACATGCAACACTTGAGAACTTCCAGTTTTTCTCAAAGGGGTTATCCACTATTTGGACAACGCGCTCTGAAACACTATATTTGCCCCCATTGAAATAGCAACACTTATACTCACCCCAGTCCAGTTGTGTCAGCACTGGCTCTCCTGGGGTCACATGACATAACGAGTCCCAAGCCCAATCAAAGCTGGTTTCACTCTCCCTGTCTTTGGAGGAATCAAAAATTAAGAGGAAGTCAGAGTGGCTGGCTACTCATTTCATCTTGATGTTTTAAATGTCTGAAGGCAGGGACAGTGAAGCCAGTGCTGACTGGCTGCAAGGTTCACATGATAAGACTAACAATGTAACGTGAGCCCTGGGAGAGTGAGTGCCAACACCACTGGAACGATGTTGAATCCTGAGGTGAATATAACTTGTTAAGAATCAACGCCGCCGTAGCCACAAGCAGCCTGCTACGGTTCCTGCTACACCCAGGGGCTGGCCGCCATTTTTGTCCGTGCCTCGGGTCATCCAGCTGGCTGCTTCTTCCTCCACATCTAAGTATGGAGAGGCGGCTAAGATGCATGCGCATGCCGATTTGCCCCAGCCCGAGGCTATGTCCAGTGCTTCGCCTTGTAAGCATGCTCAGCCCGAGAGTGCAGCTTCTGAGGCTAAAGCAGGCTTTACACACTTCGATATCGTTAATGAATTATCGTCGGGGTCACGTTGTTTGTGACGCACATCCGGCTTCATTAACGATATTGCAGTGTGTGACACTTATGTGCGACCTAAAATGTTCCCAAAATCGGCAAAAATTGTTTGCCGCAGAGAGGTCATCCTGAAACAAAAAATCGTTTAATGCTTATTAAGGATGTTGTTCCTCATTCCTGCGGCAGCACACATCGCTGTGTGTGACACCGCAGGAGTGATGAACATCTCCTTACCTGCCTCTACCGGCTATGTGGAAGGAAGGAGGTGGGCGGGATGTTTAGATCCTGCTTATCTCCGCCCCTCCGCTTCTATTGGACAGCTGCCGAGTGACGTTGCTGTGACGCCGCACGACCCGCCCCCTTAGAAAGGAGGCGAATCGCCGGCCAGAGCGACGTCACAGGACAGGTACGTGCGTGTGATGGGGGTAAGCGAGGTTGTGCGCGACGAGCAGCAATTTGCCCATGTTGCACAACCGACGGGGGCGGGTATGATCGCTTGCGATCTCGCTAGCGAGATCGCAGCGTGTAAAGCCCGCTTAAGTCCTCATTTCAGGCTACTGAGCATGCTCGAACACTTAGTGCGAAAAGCATCTTTGTTCAGGTACTTGGACTCCATTCTGTGTCCTAGTCCTGTGTTGTGCCTACTGAGCATGCTCAAGCTGATAGTCTCATTCTGAGACAAAGTCTGTAGTTCAGGCTACTGAGCATGGAGGCCAAGTCTGGTAAGGACTTCACTGGGCATGTACGTGAGGTGGCAGGCCCTGATAGGCTGGATAGCGTCAGGTGTCCTGATGATATGGCCACTCCGGACTAGCTCGCGGAGGCCCACTCCTATGACCTGGCAACCCACCAATGGTCATCAGACGATAACTGGCAGGGTGTTTGGGGCAGTGCTGCCATTGTGTCATCAGTGACATGGTAGTTCCGGATAGGCCACTGGTGACGTCACTGATATTGTGGCACTCCGCTATTGGCCCCTGGAGGTGCCATTGTGGCTCATCCTGGGGTTAAGGTGGACCCTAAGTGATAAAAGGGGGTTGAGACTGCACCATGGGGCGCAGTCTTCAGATGCACATGGTCTTGCACATGTATCGAGCCACATTGCAGCCTATAGCCACTAGTTCTGGAAGTGGTAGGTGTCAGGTCTTGGCCTGTCACGACAAGATTTGTGACTTGGCAAGTTAGGGGCTGGACCCATGCTTACCTCCTTTCATTCCAGTCCTGTTGTAGCAGCCCAGTAGAGTTAACTGGGCTGCGGCTGCTGCGCCCACTGTCTGGGTGTGCCCCTACACACACGGACAGTGTACCCCAGGACTCCTGTGGTGCTAACAGGGGAGTTCCTGTTTGGGGTGTGTGGACCCTGAGGTGTGAACAGGGTTCACAGTTATCCTGATCCGAGTGACGTTTAACTCGGGTCAGGTTCATATTACAGTATTTCGGAGCCTCCAAGCTCTGTATTATCCGCCTGACCTACGGGTTGCCAGTAGCTCCTTTACCATCTTGGAGCAGTCTCCCTGACATCACACCACCAATGAGGTGCCGACACGTCACTGACATACTTAGTAGACTGCTTTTGTCACTTAGTCTCATCGCTAGAATGCCCTGTCCAGTGATGTGAAGGGATCACACTCATGAGCCTGGTTTTATAACCAGCAACATGTTGCAGATGGTGCAAGTGCTGTAGATGGCACCTTTGCTAACAACAGAACCAGTGGCTGGCCCGGAATGGGAGACTGAAGTTCCTTGAGACAACCAGGATCCATTCTGTGTAACACCCTCTTTTGCCAAATTAAAAATAAAATAATAATAAAAAATATATATCCAGATATCTGGTATCGTTGCATTCAGAAATGCCCAACCAATAAAAATGTAAAATAAATTAATCTGATCGATAAAGGGTGTAGCGAGAAAAAAAACCCCTAAATTATTGAGTTTTTTTTGTGCTACAACATTGCAATAAAATACAATAAGAGGAAATCAAAACATCATATCTACCCAAAAATAGTATAATTGAAAATTCCAGCTCAAGATGCAAAAAATAAGCCCTAACATAGCCCCAGATCCCGAAAAATGAGAACACTACGGGGCTCCTAAAGTGATTGTTTAAGTCATATTTCTATTGTCCTTTGATGTACTGTCACTAATTCAGTTCTTTGTTTACTCTGCTCGGTAAGGACGATAGACAGGAAATTCAGACTGAAAACTAACATCTGTCGTAAAAAAAATAACAAAGGAATATGTAAACCCCAAGGATATTGAAACTCAATTATTTATTACACAGTGGTTGATGCTTTTTACCGGTCCCAACTTTTAGCAGTTCAGGTGGATACATGAAACTTTGTTATCATTGAGGTCAGTGGATGACATATTGGAAAGTCAACAAAAATTGATGCCAAATTGTGTTAAAAGAGGAACTTTTCAAACTATTCAACTATTCAAAAAAAAATACCTCCCCCCTTGAAAACAATCATGTACAAATGCATCTCAAAACATTAGAATATCATCAAAAAGTTAAATTATCTCAGTAATTTAATATAAAAAGGGAAATGCATTCATTATATAGAGTCATTAGACACAGAGGGATCTATTCTTATATATTATATAGAATCATTACACACAGAGTGATCTATTCCTATATATTATATAGAGTCATTACACTCAGAGTGATCTATATATATATATATATATATGTATATATATATATATATATATATATATATATATACAGTATCTAATATATGAAGCTTAGTGTGTGTGTGTGTGTGTGTGTGTGTCCGCTAAAGGAATCTGCACCGTCGCATTTACAATCACAAAATTTTCCACCGAAGCCTCATGTGACTCAGGGAACGTCGTAGACTATGTTTTGATGGGAAAATATAATAATATTAAGGTAATATGATTATGATGTCTGTGGAGAGATGGATAGAGAGACAGAAAAAGACAGACAGACAGAGACAGAGAGATAGAGAGAGACACAGGGAAAGGGACAGACAGAGACAGACACAGACAAGAAAGAGACAGGCACATACTGATAAAGAGACAGGCACAGACAGGGAAAGGGACAGAGACTGGGAAAGATAGGGAAAGAGACAGAGACTGGGAAAGACAGGGAAAGAGACAGAGACAGGGAACGAGATAGAGACAGACGGGGAAAGAGACAGGCGGGGAAAAAGACAGATGGGGAAAGAGACAGACCTAGAACGAAACAGACCTGGAACGAGACAGACAGGGAAAGAGACAGACGGACACAGAAAGACATAGAGATAAAGAGAGACAGACAAACACAGAGATGGAGAGAGACAGAGACAGACACAGACAGAGACCGACAGAGACAGACAGAGACACATACAGAGATAGACAGAGACAGACAGACAAAGACAGGCAGACATAGACTGGGAGACAGACAGAGAGGCAGTTACTATCCTGGGCAACGCCGGGTACTGCAGTTAATATATATATATATATATATATATATATATATATATATTATAGCGTCATTACGCACAGAGGGATCTATTTCTATATATTATATAGGGTCATTACTCACAGAGGGATCTATTTCTATATATTATAGAGTCATTACACACAGAGTGATCTATTCCTATATATTATATAGAGTCATTACACACAGAGGGATCTATTTCAATTGTTTATTTCTGTTAATGTTGATGACTATGGCTTACAGCCAATGAAAACCCAAAAGTCATTATCTCAGAAAATTACAATAATTACCATCTGCAATGGATTCCTAAGCATTTAAACTGGTCCCTTAGTCTGGTTCAGTAGGCTAAACAATCATGGGGAAGACTGCTGACTTGACAGATGTCCAGAAGGCAGTCATTGACATACTCCACTAGGAGGGTAAGCCACAAAAGGAAAAGAAGCTGGCTGTTCACAGAGTGCTGAATCCAAGCATATTAATGGAAAGTTTAATGGAAGGAAAAAGTGTGGTATAAAACGGTGCACAAGCAACCGGAATAATCGCAGCCTTGATATGATTGTTAAGAAAAGGCGATTCAAAAATTTGGGGAAGATTCACAAAGAGTGGACTGCTGCTGGAGTAAGTGCTTCAAGAGCCAAAACCCACAGATGTGCCGCCCCTGCAGCGGTCGAACCGCTCGGATCCGGGGTTTGCTGTGGTTTGAGGGTCTCTGGACCCGGGAGCTCACAGCCACTTCAAATGTAAAGGGGGTATTTACAGGGGATAAGAGTTTGTGATGCCACCCATGGTTTGTGGTAAGGGGAGTACCGCCGCTGTCGATGGGAGTACCCAGGGCAGATGGAGTGGGGCAGCCAGATGACGTTCCCTCTATGGGTAGGGGGAAGCCTCTGGGTGGATGGAGGTGTAGGGAAACGTAGTGCAGATTGGAAGCAGGGGAGGACAGCGTACTCACTCAGGCAGTGTTGGTAGTGATGCGACCACAAACCAGACTCTTACACAGAAGTAAACCAAGTCTCTGGGTGCCACTGCCACTTCAGGGGGAGCTCGTCTGGGAGTCCGCTCCCTCTGGTATTGCTGATAGTCTGCACCTTGCCTCCATGCACTGTATTTTAGATGTTCTGAGTGACCCCTCCACTTGAAGCTGTCGGGGTCCCGCTCCCCACTGTTGAGTAGGGAAGCTGTGTTCTCGATGGCTGACACTTGGGATTTCAGTACACTGCATAAGCTGGAAAGCCCTATCCCCCTCTTTTTGTTGATGCCTTCGATCTCTGAGCTCTTGGGGAAAGTTCATAAACAGACTATCCTCCACAGGTTAATAATCATGTTGTGTGAAGCTACACCCTGATCTAGGGTCCAGTACCCCGCCGTGCTCGGTTCTGATTTGGTTACTAGGTTCTACGGTGCTGACCGTTCCCTTAAACAAAGCTTGACACCTTTCTCCAATACCCTGCGACTGGGTCTCCGATTCCTTCGGTCCCAAACCATCGTCTACGAAGTTGCCAAATTTCTCCAGGGAGCTCAAACTCTCAGCTCCTCACTCTTTGAGGGTTACCACTGATCTGACAATAATCCCTCCCACCAGTCTGCCTGGCCCCTAGGTGAGTGGCCCTGTTCCAGCTAGACCACCCACTGGTGTGCCTGACAGGGTGTGGTGTGAGGTGTAACTAGGATATGCATGCTGATGGAACAATACCAAAAGTTAGGATCCCAACACCATGGAGGGTTGAGCTCTGCACCAAAAGAGAGAGGAGTGCAGTGCCCTGTGACACCCTGACTAGTTCAGGGGCGTCACACAGACGTATCCAGGACATGGGCTACAACTGTCGCATTTCTTGTGTCAAGTCACTCATGACCAATAGACAACACCAGAAGTGTCTTACCTGTGCCAAGGAGAATAAGAACTGGACTGTTGCTCAGTGTCCAAGGTGTTGTTTTCAGATGAAAGTAAATTTTGCATTTCATTTGGAAATCGCGGTCCCAGAGTCTGGAGGAAGAGTGGAGAGGCCACAATCCAAGCTGCTGAGGTCTAGTGTGAAGACTCCACAATCAGTCATGGTTTGGGGAGCCATGTCATCTGCTGGTGTAGGTCCACAGTGTTTTATCAAGCCCAAAGTCAGCGCAGCCGTCTACCAGAAAATTTTAGCGCACTTCATGCTTCCCTCTGCCGACGAGCTTTTTGGAGATGGAAATTTCATTTTCCAGCAGGACTTGGCCCCTGTCCACACTGCCAAAAGTACCAGTACCTGGTTTACTAACCACAGTATCATTGTACTTGATTGGCCAGCAAACTCGCCTGACCTAAACCACATAAAGAATCTATGGGGTATTGTCAAGAGGAAGATGAGAGACACCAGACCAAACAATGCAGACGCACTGAAGGCTGCTATCAAAGCAACCTGGGCTTCCATAACACCTCAGCAGTGCCACAGGCAGGATTGCCTCCATGCCACACTGCATTAATGCAGTAATTCATGCCAAAGGAGCCCCGAACAAGTATTGAAGCATTTACTGTACAGATTTTTCAGGAGGCACCAACATTTCTGAGTTTATCATCATTTTTTCAGTTGGTCTTATATAATATTCTAATTTTCTGAGATAATGACTCTTGGGTTTTGATTGGTTGTAAGCCATAATCATCAACATTAACAGAATTAAACACATGAAATAGATCGATCACTCGGTGTGTAATGACTCTATATAATATATAGGAATAGATCCCTCTGTGTGTAATGACTCTATATAATATATAGAAGTAGATCACTCCGTGTATAATGACTCTATAATATATAGAAGTAGAGCACTCTGTGTGTAATGACACTATATAATGTGTAGCATATATAGAAATAGATCACTCTGTGTGTAATGACTCTATATAATATATAGGAATAGTTCCCTCTGTGTGTAATGACTCTACATAATATATAGGAATAGTTCCCTCTGTTTGTAATGATTCTATATAATATATAGGAATAGTTCCCTCTGTGTGTAATGACTATATATAATATATAGGAATAGATCCCTCTGTGTGTAATGACTCTATATAATATATAGGAATAGATCCCTCTGTGTGTAATGACTCTATACTATATAGGAAATAGATCCCTCTGTGTGTAATGACGCTATATAATATATAAAAATAGATCCCTCTGTGTGTAATGACTCTATATAATATATAGGAATAGATCCCTCTGCGTGTAATGACTCTATATAAAATATGCGTTTACCTTTTTGATGATTCACTAATATTACATGTGCATCTCAATAAATGTTTTGTCGGATAGCCCTCAAACCAATGTTTGATCGGATAGCCCTTGGACCAATGTTATATTGGTTAGCCCTCGGACCAATGTTTTATCTGATAGCCCTTAGCCCAATGTTATATTGGATCACTCTCAGCCCAATGTTTTAACTGATAGCCCTCAGTCCAATGTTTCAGATAGCCTTCGGCCTTATGTTTTATCAGATAGCCCTTGGTCTAATGTTTTTTTCGGATATCCCTTGTCCCAAAGTTTAATCGGATAGCTCTTTGCCCAATGTTTCATCTGATAGCCGTCAGCCCAAAGTTTTATCGAATAGCCCTTTTTCCATTGTTTTATCTGATAGCTCTCAGCCCAATGTTTTGTCTGATAACCCTCAGACCAATGTTTTGTCTGATAGCCCACGGCCCAATGTTTTATTGGATTGGCCCTGGCCCAATGTTTTATGGTGTAGCCCTTGACTCAATATTTTATGAGATAGCCCTCGGTATAATGTCTTATCGAATACCTCTCGGCCCAATGTTTTATTAGATAGCCCTCAGCCCAATGTGTTATCAGATAGACCTCAGCCCATTGCTTTATCGGCTAGCCCTCGACTCAATGTTTCACCATATATCCCTTGGACCAATGCTTAATCGGATAGCCGTTGGCCCAATGTTTTATCGAATAGACCTCAGCCCAATGTTTCATTGGATATGCCTTGGCTCAATGTTCATTGGATAACTCTCGGGCCAATGTTTTATTGTATAGCCATCATTCAATGTTTTCTCTGATAGCCTTCAACCCAATATTTAATCTGGTAGCCTTTGGCCCAATGTTTATGTGGCGCCCTGGCCTATCCAGGTCGTCACAGATAACATACAAACACCCCTACCCCCATTAGACAGGGACACCAGCCAAACAAAAATCCTTGTTGCCTCCCTCCAGAGTCTGATGTCTACACTAGGTGGGGCGGAGCCAAGCGGTTGGCCCCACCCGCCAAGGAGTTCACAGGCCTGGAGGCGGGAAAAGTGACAGAAGAGTGTAGGAGTTTGAAGTGAGAGGAGCAAGCACTTGGGTGTCTGGGTTTGTGGCCCAGGCACTGACAGCAAGGTTGGCAGACGGTGGTGGTCGTCTGCAGGAGTGGTGGAGCAACGCGGAACCATAGGACCGGGATCGGGCGACGGCCCGCCAGTACCGACCGGGGAGCGAAGTGAAGCCAGCACACACAGGCAGGGCCATCGGACCCTGATCAGGCTTGGAGCCACCGTCAATAGTCATATCCGAATGTGACTGGAACCCCAGGGGTTTCACAACAGCAAAAGTCCCGATTGAAGGCAAGCGCCAACACCGTGAGGGTATACAGCTACCGCCTAAGGCTAGAGACCCAAGGGCCAGCGCCTGCAGGCAACCGGGCTCCTCCGGTACCCATACACCCGGAGCGGACTACCGTTGGGAATCCATAGTAGTCAGAAGGAAAACATCAAGGTGCAGGGAAAGACAGCCGCCATCACCTGTCCAGGGAGAAACACTGCAGCCGGCTGCGGGACCCGTCCATCCAGCCGTTTGCTTTACCGAGGACTTTGTACCTTTCTTGCTGAGTGAGTACACCCGCGCCATCTGGCATCGCGCCGCACTGTCCCTGCAACCCTCCACCTCGCCAACCCTGCCTCCCTGTCACAACATCGTCGGGCCCCGGGACCACCGACCCCTACCCACGGAGGGGGAAAACAACATCCCAGCTGCTCCTTACCATCACTCCCGGCATCCCTGTCATCAGCAGCGGGGGTGCCTATCTTCACAACGACCCGTGGGTGGCGTCACGGACTAAATTCCCCAAACCAACCACCCCTTTCACTCACGGGCGAGGAGCGCCGCTCGAGTCCCTGGATCCGGCCCACCGCTCGAGCCACCGAGCAGCAGCCGCAGCAGCGCCAGACCCGAGCGTTAGCGAGCGCAGCGCAGTGGCGTCCTCCCCGCCCGCGACAACTTGGCGTCACGAACAGGATTGAACCCATCTATTTACCAGTAGAAGTTCGCCTTGTGATCTCCGCCGGCGGTGTCCGGCCGAAAATTTTGAAGCGCCGCCATCTTGGCGTGAAAATCTCCCACTCGAGCGTCTTCTCCGAGCAGGGAAGGCGCGAAAGCGAAGCCCCGCCCCCAACAAAGGAAGTGCTGAAGAGTATCAAGGGGGGACGGGAAAAAGATGTCTGCGCCCGACGGAGCTGTTGGAGGAGTGACGGTTGCTGCTCCCGCCGCACCCGTAGATGGAAACGGGATAGCCCCTGCTCCGGTCGCAGGAGCGGGGGGGGGGGGGGCGCTGGTCCAGCAGTCGCCCAGGTGATGCCGTTCTCCCTCCCCTATGTGCCCGGTGCTACCTGGCTACCGCAGTACGATGGGAAGCCTGATGCTGTGCAAGTGTTCCGGAAAAAGATTAGCCCGGTCCTCGATTTCTATCCCTTGGTTGGCTGATAGGCAACGGACAGCAGTAGTGCTAAGGCAGCTAACCGGCGCGGCTGAGCAGGAGGCGGAGACCTGGACCGACGTGGACCGGGCCTCAGTGGCTACCATTTTCGAAAAACTACAAATCGCTTTTGAGACCCACTCCGAAGCGGAGCTGAGGATGCAGTTTTATCAGTACCGACAACGGCCTGTGGAAAATGTAAGACACTATGACCTGCGCCTGCAAACGGCCCTCCGTACGCTGAAGCATGTGGACACTATCAATGATGTGGACAGTAATAAGATGCTAGTAGAGCAATTCCTGCAGGGGCTGGGGTCCGTGGAAGATGGCAAGCAGCTGCGGCTGTGGGCCTTGGAACACCCCAATCTGGACTTTGCAGTACTGAAAGAGCGGGCCATCAAGGCCCTGCAGCCCCCAGCGCCCGACGCTCCTGAGGCGGCCCCATGGCCGGCTGAGACCGCTCCTATCACGGTGGCGCCTCCACCTCCGGCTCTACAGGCTCTTGCAGCACCCATCGGGATGATGGAGGAACTAGCAGCCCAGGTCCGCCGCATGGATGGAGACATAGCCAAGATCCTCGCCGCACTCCAGCTTCCGACGAGAGTCAAGCCCCCAGGAGGCATCCAGCTCGCCGACAGCCCGGAGGACGTCCCCTGGATGCAGCGGAGAAGGACCAATGACTCATGGTATGGGCCTCCTATCTGTTACAGGTGCAGCAAACCTGGCCACTACTCTAGGCGGTGCCCGTTAAACGAGCAACCCCTGGGGCCAAGGGCCAATCCTCAGTGTGAAATGATGATCTGGTGCAGGGCAGCAGTAGGCCCCCAGGGGCGCGACTACCCGGTGAGGGTGGAACCCACGCCTTCTGAACACTGGCCCACGGTGATGGTGGCCAGAGGGGTGGTTGACTTAAAAAGGGGAAAGTGCCTGTAAGAGTGCTGAATTGTGGAGAGGAGGAAGTCAGGCTCCCCCGTTATGCTACCCTCACCAAGTTGCTCACCTTAGACCCTCACACCATTCACGAAGCTGTCCCTCCTACCTCGGCATCCCCTGCCAGTAGCCATACACCCTCTGCACAGTTGGAGGGGTGGTGCCAGGAACTACACGTAGGTACTGAAACCACACCCACGCATCACAAAGAGGGGGTATACAGGGTAGTGCAAGAGTATGAGCAGGTTTTCAGCAAGCACCCCTTAGATTTCGGGAGGATTAAGGGGATTCAACACCATATCCCTACAGGCCTACACCCACCTATCAAAGAGAGGTACAGGCCCATTCCGCCAGCACACTATCAATACGCTAAAGACATGTTGAGGAACATGAAGGAGGCAGGGGTCATTCGGGATAGTTGTAGTCCCTGGGCAGCCCCGCTGGTGCTGGTCAAGAAGAAGGACGGCACCATGAGAATATGTGTGGATTACCGGAAGATCAACCAGATCACGCATAAAGATGCCTACCCTCTCCCCCGTATCGAAAAGTCACTAGCTGCACTGAGAACTGCTAACTTCTTCTCTACCCTTGACCTTACTAGCGGGTACTGGCAGGTAGCGGTTGCGCCAGAGGACCGTGATAAGACGGCATTCGCCACTCCCATGGGACTCTGCGAGTTCAACAGCATGCCGTTCGGGCTGTGCAATGCCCCTGGAACCTTCCAACGGCTCATGGAGTGCTGCCTGGGACATCTCAACTTCGAAACGGTCCTACTGTACCTGGACGACGTTATCATGCACTCCCAGACGTACGAGGCTCATCTGGAACACTTGGCTGAAGTGTTCGCGTCCCTAGCCAAATATGGGATGAAGTTGAAGCCCTCTAAGTGCCACCTGCTGAAACCCAGGGTACAGTACCTCGAACACGTGGTGAGCGCAGAAGGCGTCGCCCCAGATCCTGAGAAGATCACTGCCATTCAGGACTGGCCGAGACCGACCACGGTGAGAGAGGTGAGACAGTTCCTGGGCCTGGTGGGCTACTATCGTCGCTTCATTAAGGGGTACACGAAGATGTCCGCCCCCATGCAAGACCTCCTCGTGGGACAGACCAAGGGTGGCAGGCCCTCTGGAACCCCATTGGCATGGGAAGCGAAACACGAAGAGTCTTTCAGCCAGCTGAAGACGGCCTTGACAGGGGAAGAAATCCTGGCGTATCCCGACTATAATCTCCCATTCATCCTCTACACCGATGCCAGTAATGTAGGCTTCGGATCCGTCCTGTCCCAGGTCCAGAACGGAAGGGAAAAAGTGATCGCCTATGCCAGTAGAAAACTCCGGCCAACGGAAAGGAACCCTGAGAATTACAGCTCCTTCAAGCTTGAGTTCCTAGCTCTGGTGTGGGCCATTACTGAGCGGTTCCGCCATTACCTCGCAGCTGCTAAGTTCACCGCCTATACGGACAATAATCCGTTAACCCATCTGGACACGGCCAAACTAGGCGCATTGGAGCAGCGGTGGGTAGCCCGGCTGTCTAATTATGACTTCATGATCAAGTACCGAGCCGGCCGCAAGAACACCAACGCGGATGCAATATCCCGGATGCCCCACCTATCGGATGAGGGACCGGAAGGCGACGATCTCGAAGAAATTGAGCTGCCCGCATTCCACCGGCCACCGGTCGAGAAGCTGCATGTCCAGCAGCACCAGGTGAGCCTGGACCCACTGCCAAGTCACGGATAGCAAGAAGCCCAAGACCAAGCGCCTGCCGTCCAAGTGGTCAAGACCATGATTGAACAAGGTTCCACTGGACTGGACCCCGCTGCTCCGCCTGAGGCCCAACGGCTGTGGAAAGAACGAGCCCGGCTGCATCTGGACCGGGGGACACTGTATCGGGAACTGATCAACCCGAAAACCCATGAGAAGGTTCGTCAGCTGGTGGTTCCCCAAGCTAGTGTGCCCACAGTTCTATGGGCTTACCATGACGGTGTTGGGCACTTTGGGTGGAAGAAGCTGGAGATGCTGTTGAGGGAGCGATTCTATTGGAGTGGAATGCGGGAGTCTGTGGAGGCCTGGTGCCGAGAGTGTGGTCCCTGTGCACTGAGAAGAAGGGACGAGGCCAGCCAGAAGGCCCCTTTGCGCCCAATCATTACTCAGGAGCCGCTGGAGCTGGTCACCCTCGACCACGTGAAGCTCACCCCTTGCCGAAGTGGGTACACCTACGCCCTGACCATTGAAGACCACTATTCAAGATTTATGGTAGTTGTTCCAGTCAAGGACCTGACCGGCCGTACCGTTGCTAGAGCATTCCAGGCCTATTTCTGCCAACCGCACGGGTACCCGGAGAGGGTGCTTACCGACTGGGGCCCGGCTTTTGAAGCGGAGGTGTTTCAAGAATTCTGCCAGTTGTACGGTTGCAAGAAAATTCGGACCACGCATTACCATGCCCAGACCAATGGCATGTGTGAAAAGATGACCCATCTGGTCCTGGGTCTCCTCAAGACGTTACCGCTAGAGGCCAGAGAAGCTGCCTGACCTGGTCGATATGTACAATAACATCCCTTCCAGCTCTACCAAATGTACACCAGCGTACCTGATGAGAGGTCGGCCAGGCCGGCTGCCAGTAGACCTAGAAATGGGTTTGGAAGCTCCAGAAGCCCTCCCTTCGACTGCTGGATGGGACACTCGGCGGAGAGCGCAGTTGTTAAGTCACCGCCGGAGTCTGCTACAGCGACTTCTGCTCCGAACGCCAGGCGACGCCGTGTTCCTGCCGTGGATGGTGCTGGTGATGGGAGAGAAGTCGATGCCAGCGGCACCAGTGGGCGCAGGCTCCGATCATCCACTGGGCTGGGTTAGCTTGGGATCTGCAGTACTGTAGTGGCTGACTGTGGGTGGCATGTGTCTTCCAGCTGAAGTTGCCAGCGTTCAGCTACAGCAAATGGGAAGACACCACACCCTTCATATTTCCCCTCCTGTCTCATGATTACTGCCAGATATTGTTCTGATTTTCCTGGCTCCTGTTACGTCCTATTCTGTTGGTGATTCCTGTGTTGACTTCTGCGTGTTTTGACTACCCTTCTGCCTACTGTTTTTGTACCTTGCTGCCCGACCCAGATTTGACCTCTGCTACGTTTGCTGACTATGTCACTGCCTGCCGATTTTGTCCCTGTTCCACAATTCCTGGTTTGACCCTGCCTGACTACTACTCTCATCGGACTGCAGCCTTCCACAGGTAGTGATCTCCAGTTCCCTGTGTAATTCCAAATCCCTGTATAGGGGTTAAAGGGTTTCAGGGTTCTGGGGATCCTACTTGGTGAGTAGCTTCCCTCTAGCCTCCCCTTTACAGCCCATCTGAGTCTGTGGATCCAGGCAGGCGTTACAGCAGTACCGACAGGTCCAGGAGTACGTTGAAAGGAACCTGTGTCGGAGCCGGGAACAGCAGGAACAGTATTTCAAAAAAGCGGGCTCCAGCTGGGCCCTTTAAACCTGGAGATGTAGTGCTGAAACGAAAAAGGAGAACCCATAAGCTTGATGACCAGTGAGAAAAGACCCCGTATGTCATACAACCCACTGAATGGGAGGATGAGAAGGCCTACCAGATTAGTCGTGACCAGGAGAAGACTTCGTCCACGGTGTCTAGGGACCACCTGAAGAGATGCCCATCGCCGTTGAAGGTAGCAGTTGAAGTTCCAACCCCCAGACCAACCGGGGAGAAGGAGAAAGAGGTGATCCACACTGTAATGGGTGATTTCCCAGCAGACTGGCCTACACAGAACGGCGCGCTGCTTATTCCTGTGATAATGTTCCCACAACCTGTGGAGGATAAGGAGACGGAGGTATCAGCCAGTGAACCAGTGCCCAGGGCTGCACCTGTACTCAGTCCCACTGAGCCTCCACCGGCCCCACACAGTAGACGGGAAGAGGAGCTGACTGTCTCCTCTGTCCCCTTGCCCTCCACTGATAGCATTGGGCCCAGAAGGTCCACACGCCCCAACCTTGGCCAACCCCCGCTTAGGTACAGGGAAACTACCATTTAGGGGTGTTATATATTGAGTGTGTAAATATGTGATTGAATGACTTTAATGAACCGTGAACCTTTACCTGATTATCTGTGTGATTATTCCGGCCATTGCCGGCAAGTTGTCCCCGGAGGGACCCTCTGTGTTTACAACCTGCATCAGAGACTACTCATGGACATGGCCGAGAACTGGCAGGTCACCCACGAACTTGTGGGCTTGTAAATAAGTTGAGGGGTGATTTTCCGTCGGTGCCGCCTCCGGAGAGGCAGATTGGAGGAAGGGCCCGCAGCAGAGCAGGCTGGGGCCCGGCCACCACCAGGACCGGTGGCCATCCTCCGGTGGTCAGGGGTCCCCCAAGGACGTGGGGTCCCCTGAAGTGACAGCCGGATGCGAGTAACCGTACCCGTTCCCGCTCGGGCAGCCTGAACCTGGACTGGGGTCAAGGGGTGCTGCCCACTTCTTAGGGGCAGCATCAGGGCTAGGTTGCTTGGGTGGGAGAGCGGAAGACATCCGTCCGTCCGTCAGTATTAAAAATGTTTTGTTTATATGTGCAAAGTTTAAGTGTCCTTACAAGAAATGCTTATGTTTGAAATGTTTACATGTTATTTATATCTTTTTACAGTTCTTGAAAAAAATAAAACCGATGATGGACGGGCAGCCCGTGGATGGTCTGCATTTCACCAAGGGGGGAATGTGGCGCCCTGGCCTAGCCAGGTCGTCATAGATAACATACAAACACCCCCACCCCCATTAGACAGGGACACCAGCCAAACAAAAATCCTTGTTGCCTCCCTCCAGAGTCTGATGTCCACACCAGGTGGGGCGGTTGGCTCTACCCACCGAGGAGTTCACAGGCCTGGAGGCGGGAAAAGTGACAGAAGAGTGTAGGAGTTTGAAGTGAGGGGAGCATGCACTTGGGTGTCTGGGTGTGTGGCCCAGGCACTGACAGCAAGGTTGGCAGACAGTGGTGGCCATCTGCAGGAGTGGTGGAGCAACACGGAACCGTAGGACCGGGGTCGGGCGACGGCTCGCCGGTACCGACCGGGGAGTGAAGTGAAGCCAGCCGGCAGGGCCATTGGACCCCGACCAGGCTTGGAGCCGCCGGCAGTAGTCAGATCTGAATGTGACTGGAACCCCAGGGGTTTCACAACAGCAAAAGTCCCGATTGAAGGCAACCGCCCACACCGTGAAGGTATACAGCTACCGCCTAAGGCTAGAGACCCAAGGGCCAGCGCCTGCGGGCAACCGGGCTCCTCCGGTACCCATACACCGGGGAGTGGACTACCGTTGGGAACCCATAGTAGTCAGAAGGAAAACATCAAGGTGCAGGGAAAGACAGCTGCCATCACCAGTCCGGGGAGAAACACTGCAGCCGGCTGCGGGACCCATCCATCCAGCCGTTTGGTTTACCGACGACTTTGTACCTTTCTTGCTGAGTGAGTACACCCGCGCCATCCGGCACCGCGCCGCGCTGTCCCTGCAACCCTGCACCTCGCCAACCCTGCCTCCCCGTCACAACATCGTCGGGCCCCGGGACCACCGACCTTTACCCACGGAGGAGGAAAACAATTTCCCAGCTGCTCCTTACCATCGCTCCCGGGATCCCCGTCATCAGCAGCGGTGGTGCCTATCTTCACCACGACCCGTGGGTGGCGTCACGGACTAAATTCCCCAAACCAACCACCCCTTTCACTCACGGGCGAGGAGCGCCGCTCGAGTCCCCGGATCCGCGCCACCGCTCAAGCCACCGAGCAGCAGCCGCAGTAGCGCCGGACCCGAGCGTTAGCGAGCGCAGCGCAGTGGCGTCCTCCCTGCCCGTGACATTTATCTGATAGCCCTCGGCCAAATGTTTAGCGAATAACCCTCAGCACAATATTTTTTTGCATTGCTCTCAGCTTAATGTTTTATCTGATAGCTCTCGACCCAAAGTTATTCTATGGAGTACAATGCTTTTTTCTTCAGGCCGATTTGGCATTAGGAAAAAAATAGGAGCAAGCTGTGTTTGGCAGAGTGAATCACACACCCACACATGTCTATGGGTAAGTGCAAAACATTGAACTGCACTTGGATGTCATCTGAGTGCAGTCCGATTTACGCCGTCATATCTAATACAAAAATTAAGTTCTCCATCCTCTCCTCACCTATGCTCCAATTCTTGAATATGAGACAATCGGAACACAGTAAATGACACTCGGCTTAAACTTTGATCGGGTTTGAGCCAAGTGTCATTAACATAATCTGGCCAATTCTTTCGCATGAGAGCATATACGCCCGTGTGAGCGAGCCTTTACAGTTATTTCAAATGATATTTCTTTGCCTTGGATTCCTACATTTTCACAATATTTTTGTAAAACATTTCAAAAAGTCACTTTTGTCACAGCATTCTGTGAAGCATAACTTTATTTTTCATTATGTTAGCTTAAATCTGATTGTCTGTCGCATGGTAACTCATTATTATTCATTGCTGTTGCAGTGTAAGCATATATTTGCATGATATATGTGCATAAGAGTTTAAGTGACAGAGGATTTAACAGACGAATATTGTCTCAAGTGGTATTTTAATATTTTTAGCAGACAGAATTCTCTTTTTTTCACACTCTCCTGGACCATTCAGATAACTAGATGGGATAATATCAGCTCTGTTATAGCTCACTCAACACTACCAAACTGTTTCAGCTCTGCATTGGACCCTGTGATGTCTCTGCTCCACTATTGCTCACCCAACTGCACTGTTTAACTGCCAGTTCTGCATTGAACAGACCCATTGAACAGCTTTGCATCAGACCCTAAGAACCCTAAGAAATTCAACTGTTTTTGTTTTTTTCTGAATAAAATGTGCCCTAAAACTGACAGCTCTGCATCAGACTCTATGGCAAACTCAGCACTGCTAATTCTGAAACAAGTCTGCCATGCCACTGTTAGCTCTGCATTGGACTCAATGACAAACGGCTCTACAGCCTTTTGCTTCTCCTGCTGCAATTTTGCCACTAAATCTTCCATTGTCCATGTGGATTTCCCTGCTGCACTAATTTCATCTGTCTGTGCTGGATAACAATTGCTAATCTTTGAGGATCCACTTGTCACGGTCGTCTCCCCACTGTTTTGAGACTAGTGATAGCCTTAGGACTTGGTGACTTGGGCCTCTCATCTTCATCTGGACTCCTCATTTAAACAAAGTTTAATTTCCTTTGGCATCCCATTAGTTAATTTCAGGTTTGTTGCCAGCAGCTCAGAGCAGGGCAGGGCAGCTATTCTTGCTGCTTTGAGCCCACGCCGATTCAGGTTAAATACTGGAGCTTTCCCAGCAGATAAATTGCAGCTGTTAGAATTCATTTCTACTTTGGCCGGCCTGGTGGAAGGAGCTGCTGAGGATTTGTCCTGTGATGTTGCACCTGCTACTTTGGAGTCTGTCTTCTATGGTAAAGTTTGGTGTTTTGTATCCTTCTGTTTCTTCCCCCAGTCTGTCTTTCCTTTCCTTCCATGTTTATTAGTGTAGTGGTGAGTCTAGTGTACTCGTCGGCCTACTCACTAGACAGGGAGAGTTTAGGGCCAGCTGATGGACCCAGGTATCCTGCTTGCAGACAGGTTGAAAGAACCTGTATAGGGATGCTAGAGAGGTCAGGACTCAGCTTGAGGTGAGTGCAGGAGGTGCCCCCAACCCTCTCACTAGCGGCAGGGACTTGTGTTGAATCGTGACCCTGGTGTGTCCCCCATTTTCTTTTCTTTTCAATATTCTTTTTATTATAGTGCAAAAATAGCATATGAAACACAATGCACACCTTCCAAATATTGTTCAGAGCAAAAAATTGACATAACGTAACATAAAACAATGAATATATGTGAGAAAATATAAAGGTACTCGAATCCTGGAGGGAAGGATTCAGATCCAAAGATGGTCCACAGTTCTAGGTAATCTTTCTTCCCTTGTCGGAAATATCTCAGTTAGGTGTGTTTACCATTGCAGTCCATGTGAAATCAACAATAAACTTTTGTGAATAATCAACATTAGTGAAATGAACATATGTAAAACATATCAATAGTAGGGTGGGGGGTGTACAAAAAGGTAAGGATGGTTTCAAGAAGATAGTGAGAGACAAGAGGCTTGAGTGGGGATTGATTTAGATAAGAAATATATCATGGATGGCTCAGGGGAGTGGGGTGGAGCAGGTGTGTCCCCCATTTTGTGGTGTTTCTTGGTAGTGTGTCAGACGCCCATTGGTCTGATCACATGTATCACGCGTTGTATACGATATCTCCAACTCCATGCAAGACACTACCACACAAAGTGAGTTGTAACACCTTTAATACACACACAGTGATATATTTATTTAGGCTTTGTTTAGACTATATTTGGGTATTGCATCTAAGGTCTTATTTACTTTATTAGAGGAAATGCTATGATAGTAAAGAACAGTGTTTGGATCTGTACATTTGTTCACATCTGCCCACCACCAAAGCTGCAAACAACTACTTGGTGCTGGTATTTGATATCAGACCTTCACCGATCTGATATTGATGACCTATATTAAAGGGTGCTTTACACGCTGAGACATTGCTAACGATATATCGTTGGGGTCACGTCGTTAGTGACGCACATCTGGCGCCGTTAGCGACATCGCAGCGTGTGACACCAATGAGCGACGCAAAAACATGAAAAATCATTGCTCGTTGACACGTCGTTCATTTCCTTAATATCGTTGCTGCTGCAGGTATGATGTTGTTCGCCGTTCCTGCGGCAGCACACATCGCTATGTGTGACACCGCAGGAACGACGAACATCTCCTTACCTGAGTCCACCGGCAATGAGGAAGGAAGGAGGTGGGCGGCATGTTCCGGCCGCTCATCTCCGCCCCTCCTCTGCTATTGGACGGCTGCTGTGTGACGTCGCTGTGACGCCGCACAAACCGCCCCCTTAGAAAGGAGATGGATCGCCGGCCACAGCGACGTCGCAGGGAAGGTAAGTCCGTGTGACAGGTGTTAGCGATGTTGTGCGCCACGGGCAGCGATTTGCCCGTGTCGCACAACCGACGGGGGCGGGTACGCTCGCTAGCAATATCGGTACCGATATCGCAGCGTGTAAAGTACCCTTAAGAAAAGGTCATCCATAAGATAAGGCTAGTATGCCCGTTTGATCTTTTTACTTATTACATGGAGCAATTTAACTTTCTATGCCTAGGTATTTATTTACAGCATTATGTATTAATTTATACTGTGACTGTTCAATGTGAGCTACCTAAATACAGCTCAGGGCAGAGATCAACTGAGCTTTGTAACAGACGAATATGGGTGTGGCAAAGAGTCAAAAATTAGAGTTACTCTTCTTATTGTACCCATTCCCCTCTCTCTACAGAGCTAAGGAGGGAAGCAGCTGAAAGTAATAGGGCATGGACATAAGTAAGATTGATTGACCAATCCTTCTGCACCTCCTGTCCCCTAAGCAATGTCTTATTCCCCACCCATGCTTATAGCTACATAGATAATAATTTAGAGTCCTGAGGAAGGCCTGAGACTTGTATTTTTACCCCACTGATTCCCCTGCAGTGAAAAAAATACAACAAAAAAGGGGGGTGTAAAGCACAAGAGGTCCGAGTCCTTTAGATGAATCACCACTTTTGTAGCAGGTCACGCCTTTGTCAGTTAGAGGAAGGCCTAAACATTGCTCCTTTATATCAATATGCCTCAACAGACCTTATAAAAAAAGTTGTCAAAGTCAGAGCACCCCTTTAAGAAAATACATTAGGAACAGAGGACAAATGACACAAGAAGCTCTGCTGGATCCATATTTCTAAGACTCTCATCTTGACCTGTTAGCTTAGATCTCTACAATTTCACCCGCACTCTACACATTTTCGGCCTTAGATGGTGAACTATAAAAACCACTTCAGGGCTCTCATCTTGCTCTCTTCAAGACTCTTACTTTACAGCCTTATTAATCCTGACCCCTACACCACTTTTGTTCCGACCTTATGACATAAGTAAAGTAAATTTTGTTCTTCCACCTCCACATAACAGAACGGTGTTGCCCTTAGGCTTTATTGTTGTACATCTCTGTGTTTTCATTCATCTACAAGCCAGCTCGGTTTGGCTTTGATCTCCTGAAAAGTGTCCATAGGAAGACAATTCAGCTCTACAAAATGAAGGTTGTACGTGGAGAACAATGCATCCTATTCCTATCGAAATGCACAAGCATTTACAACAATATCTTCAGAAAACTGTGCATAACAAACACCTGCTGCACAGATTTACGGTGGACTGGTGGCATCAATAAGACACAAGCATGACAAGCAACATTCTTGAGAAAATGTATTCAGCTAACGAATTGACAGCATAATAAATTCAGCTCCGGTGCACCTGGCCTTCTCCCTGCCGGATATGTAGCTAGGCTATGCTTTTAATTATACAGCTGAGTCTCCAACAGTAATTGTTCAGGCACATACTTTGCACAGTACCTATATATGATAATATCTACTAATTTCACCCATTTATTGCTGTTTAGACTGTGTTCACATTATTGTTATGTCTTCATTTATAACGTATGCCCTCATTTGACTGATACTGTGACGCCCTGGCGCCACCAGGTGGTCACAGAAGTATACTACACCCCACATAACACTTTCCCACACAAGGTACCATCAGCCACAAAATCCTAGCCACCCCCCTCAGGGTAAGAAGGACACACAAGTGGGCAGGACCAGGCAGATTGGGAGCACCCACCTAGGGGTCATGAGGATCCGGGGGCGGAAACACAGTAGATTTTGTTTGGAGTTTGAAGTTGCAGGTCTAGTGAGAGGAGTGACAGTGACAGACTGTCAGAGGAAAGCTGAGCCTAGTGGAGAGTAGACAGGGTAGTGGCCCTGTTCTACTGGCTAGGTGGCAAGCAGTGGACCATGTCCAAAGGCAACGGGAGTCCGGTCACGGGAGATCCAGAGTGGACCGGGACAGGGTTGGAGCCCGCAAGTACTGACAGTGGAGATCCGGTCCAGAAACCGTGCACAGGCGGGGTACCTGGACCCTAGTTAGAATACGGTTGCAAGCCCCTTCACTAATTCACCAGGCCAGGAGCAGGTTTCAAGCCTATCTCCAGAAGTTTAGCCTAGATAGAGCAAAACGGCAGCCCACCGTGGGGGATAGGGTATCCGCAAACACCCACTGAAATCCCAAGGGTCAGTTTTCGCGGGCACGTCTTCCAACCAGAATACACCGGGAGTGAACTTCCCTGTTCCAGACGGAGTCGTTCAAAAGTGAGGAAAAATTACAGAGTGCTGGAGGAAGGGACATCGGTACACCAGCCGGGTGTGGGACCCCAGTACACCCGGAAGCGGCAGCCGGCCACTGACACTTTGGTTTACCAACGGACTTGTGTGCAATTATTCCACAGTGAGTACACCAACACTCCCGGTCTGGCCCGGCGCGCCACCTCCGGCCTATAACACTCCCCATGTTCTGGACACTGAGCCCCGGGGCAACCATCAATACCCATGGAGGGGATAACATCCAGCTGCTATCCCATCGCCTCCGGGTGCTCTCAAAACAGCAGCGGTGGCACCACATCTTGCCACACACAGTGTGTGGCGTCACAAAGTATTTACAGCAATCCCCGTATATATACGTCCCTTTTTATTTGAGTGTCCGCGTGACCCCCGGGTCCGGAAATCCCTCGAGCCACTGCAGATCCGGATCTGAGCAGCCCGACTGCTGACGTGGGGGCGGCACACTTCAAAACCTGGCGTCACGAACAGGATTGTAACCTATCCACTTACCTGGTGGAAGTGTGTCTTGTTTTGGACTGTAAATGATAATCCGTTTAAAAGTTTTTCATCAGCCGCCATTTTGCCGCCAATTTGGGTGCGATAAACAACAAGCCGGCGTCTTCTTCCCCGGAAAAGGCCACAAAGTTGAAGCCCCGCCCCCTTGGAACACGGGCGGAAGCCGTGAACTCCCCAGACAGGAAGCGCAAAGGACAGTGGGTCCCGTGAAACTGCTGTCGAAAAACCAAGGGGGAGGGTACCAAAAAAGTGGCATGTGATGCAAAACGATAAAAGGCAGGAACACCAGGACTTTGCCAAATCCCGTTCCTGGACAAGCAAGCGGCAGGATATTCAGGGGTCTGACAAACAGCAAGTGGAGAGGCCCGTCCCCAGGACCACTGACTGGATTGAAGTGCAGACGGAGAGGATGTGTCGGAGGATCCAGGCCCAGGCGCATTTTCTGATGACGCGGTGGACCACCGAGATGAAGGGCTTGGCTGCCGCTTTCCAGGCATGCGAGATGGAGATGTTCTCGGAGGAGCGGGTAAGCAGTGACCCATGCCCCTCTGTTCCCCAGGAACCAGCTGTCTCGGCTGAGGGGCCTGGCCTGCAACCGTCCGCCACGTCTCCTCCCTCGCCGCCCATGTCCGCAGCCAGTGCCCCGATTGGCCCGCTACCACAAACACCGGCAGCGGAACCCGACATATCAACCAAAGAGGCCCCAGCCATGGAGACCTCGGGCCCTGCCAGCATCCCTGCTCCGACACCCGTCCCGGCCCCGCACCGGACAACAGTCAGGAAGACATCCCCTCCGACCTCGAGCCTGGCCGCAGTGCTGATGACGTCATTGTCGGCCCTGGCAGTCCACCCGGCCACAACAGAGATGACGACGGCTCCGGCAGTCCGCCCGGCTGTACCGGAGGTGATGCCCACCCAAAAGTCACCAGCGGCAACCGCACATGTCGTTCCTCAGTGCCCAGTCCCGGCTATGGAGCAGCCGGAATGTACCTGCAGGGAAGCAGAGATGGAGCCCTTGGCAGAGTGAGAAGCTGGTTGTGGCCGGCACCGAGGGCATTTGTGTGGCCCACGTCCCTGAGCAGGAAGCGGAGCATGGAGCCCGTGCCCCTTACTGGGAGTGACAGAAGCGCCAGTTGAAGCAAGAGATTGCTACCCGGGAGAAGCGGAAGGCCGAGGTACTTGCGCGTGCCTAACAGGAAAAGGACAATCTTCAGCAAGCTACCTTCCGGGTGCGGGGCCCGACCCACCGAGGGCAAGTGCGCCACTTCAACCCCCAAAAGGGATGGGGGTTCATCTATGAACCGGGACTGGATTCCGAGATTTTTGTGTCCCGGAGGGATGTGGCCCCTCATCTACCTACAGGTCAACCGGACCGTGAGTTGGAGCCTGGGGACCTGGTCAGTTACACCCGGCACTGTGGGGAGCGAGGGTGGTTTGCCCTTGATGTGAAGAAATAAGTAGTGGTAAATGAGAAACCCTGCCGAGCTTCCCACAGCTTCCTGAATGAAGACCAGGAGTAACAGGTAGCGGTTCCTGGCTACCCATTCAGTGTTAAAGTTTAACCCCGCTTACCGTTACTTAATCATGAACCATGACCTCAGGACTGGCGAGGTCAACCCAAAACTTTCTGGGTCTTGTAAATACCCCTACCTACCTTCTTGATATTCCTCATCACCTACGTTGCCTCTGGAGAGGTAGATTGGAGGAAGTGCCTGCGGTAGAGTAGGCCGAGGCCCAGCCACTATTGAGACTGATGGCTAACCTCTAGGCCAAGGGTCCCCTGGACTTGGGGCCCTTGAGATGAACTGTCGGGTAAGGAACTTTTTACCCGGCCCGAGTAGGCTTTACCCGGAACACCTGTGGACTGGGGAGAAGGGGTGCCCACCATTCTTAGCAGTGGCACCAAGGAACCAGGTTGTTTGGGTGGCGGGTGAAGAAAACGGAAATGTAATATTTTCATATTATGCAACGTTCAAGAATATGTGCCTCCCATAAAGGGAAGAAATGTTTTTACATGTTTTACCTTTTTCCTGTTTCTCTTACAAAAATAAACGTCAGTGGTCGGACAGCCCGCGAACGGGCTGTATTCAACCAAGGGGGAATGTGACGCCCTGGAGCCGCCAGGTGGTCACAGTTTACTACACCCCACATAAAACCTTCCCACACAAGGTACCATAAGCCACAAAATCCTAGCCACCCCCCTCAGGGTAAGAAGGACACACCAGTGGGCAGGACCAGGTGGATTGGGAGCGCCCACCTAGGGGACTTGAGGATCCGGGGGCGGGAACACAGTAGATTTTGTTTGGAGTTTGAAGTTGGAGGTCTAGTGAGAGGAGTGACAGTGACAGACTGTCAGAGGAAAGCTGAGCCTAGTGGATCGTAGACAGGGTAGTGGCCCTGGTCTACTGGCTAGGTTGCAAGCAGTGGACCGTGTCCAAAGGCGATGGGAGTCCGGTCGCGGGAGATCCAGAGTGGACCGGGACAGGGTTGGAGCCTGCCAGTACCGACAGCGGAGATCCGGTCCAGAAACCGTGCACAGGCGGGGTACCTGGACCCTAGTTAGAAGACGGTTGCAAACCCCTTCTCTAATTCACCAGGCCAGGCGCAGGTTTCAAGCCTAGCTCTAGAAGTTTAGCCCAGATAGAGTGAAACGGCAGCCCACCGCGGGGGATAGGGTATCTGCAAACACCCACTGAAATCCCAAGGGTCAGTTTTCGCGAGCACGTCTCCCAACCAGAATACACCGGGAGTGGACTTCCCCGTTCCAGACGGAGTCATCAAAAAGTGAGGAAAAATTACAGAGTGCCAGAGGAAGGGACATCGGTACACCAGCCGGGTGTGGGACCCGAGTACACCCGGATGCGGCAGCCGGCCACTGACATTTTAGTTTACCAACGGACTTGTGTGCAATTATTCCACAGTGAGTACACCAACACTCCCTGGTCCGGCCTGGCGCGCTACCTCCGGCCTACAACACTCCCCATGTTCTGGACACTTAGCCCCAGGGCAACCATCCCTACCCACGGAGGGGTTAACATCCAGCTGCTATCCCATCACCCCCGGGTGCTCTCCAAACAGCAGCGGTGGCACCACATCTTGCCACACACTGTGGGTGTCGTCACAAAGTATTTACAGCAATCCCCGTACATATAAGTCCCCTTTTATTTGAGTGTCCGCACGACCCCCGGGTCCGGAAATCCCTCGAGCCACTGCGGATCCGGATCCAAGCAGCCCGACTGCTGATGTGGGGGAGGCACAATTCCACTGGTTTCTCGATGGATTTGGCGAAGTCTGTTGAACTTTGTTGCGGATTCTGCTTCTTTATCTGGAAGAAGATGTTTGGATGTGACTCTATTGTTATGTCAAATATACAGATATTTTAATAAAGTTTCCAAAAGGAGTCTCTGAAGTCAGTATGAAAATAGCCTTGGGGCTCATTCATACATCGTTTTTATCATGTACATATCCTACCTGTGTTTTTCATGGATACAACCCATACGTATTATTGTCTATGGGCAGGATTGTAACAATCGCTGTCACAGAGCGTGCGAGCATGACCAGGCTTGAGCAGGATCAGTGCCCACCATCGCTAGCAACTATTTCAGTTGGATCTGTTTCCTCAGATACACATGTAGTTGAAAAGTAATAGCCCGGACTGCTGCCCCAAAGGAGCTTAAGGGAGGGCAGCATGACTAGGAGGGATGCTAGGCCATAGGGTTATTAAAGGGTTAAGTTTAAAATACAGTTTGTGCGGAAAATCTGGGGAGGAGCTCTGGGGGCAGTTAGGACCGGGGGTGGTCAGTTTGATTGGTTAGGGGGTGTTGCTCAATGGCGGGTCATATATATAGGTCAGGTCAGGCATGAGGGTGGCCATTCTGAGGCCCCACTCACACTTGCGCTATTTTGACGCAAATGGAATCCGTCAGTAATGTAGTACAGTTCATTTATTTGCAGTGGAAGCGCGACACCATGTGGACACAAGCGGGTACTGCATGACACACACACGCGGCATATTAACGCACTTCCACTGTAAATAAATGAACTGTACTACATTAGTGACGGATTCCGTATGCGTCAAAATAGCGCAAGTGTGAAACTAGCCTTACCTGGACGGCGTCCCGAGTCGTGCCTGCCCGCACGCCCTGGTGGTAGACTCAGCAACTGGCGATGAAGAGGAGGAAGATTGTGATTTTGTCGCAGCGGCGGAAAGGAGGGGGGTGTCTGAAGGTGGGGGTTTGCACAGAAGAGAGGGCGGAACCCAGTGCAGGAGCGGGTTACCCCTGGTGGTGCAAGCAATTGGTGAGACGGGTCCATGCTGGGTTGAGTCTCAGCGGGACATGGGGTGGGCAACATCTGATCAGGTGCTCTTGAGTCGGTGTGGTGCGGCTGAGGGCAGGAGGTGGGACGATATTGCACTGAACAGTTTTGTCAACCTTCATTTACCCCCTCCTCCTTTCGGGTGTTCTTCAATGGAGATTTTGAAATGTTATGTATATTGTTTATGCTTTATTATTAATAAATGGGGTTGCTGTAGCCTTTATATCCAATATCATACAGTCTTTGTGTTTGTTTTAGGCAAGAATCCTGGTGGGTGGGGATGGTTGGTTAACAATAAGGGGCACTTTGCACACTGCGACATCGCAGGTGCGATGTCGGTGGGGTCAAATTGAAAGTGACGCACATCCGGCATCGCATGCGACATCGCAGTGTGTAAAGCCTGGATGATACGATTAACGAGCGCAAAAGCGTCGTAATCGTATCATCGGTACAGCGTCGGCGTAATCCATAATTACGCTGACGCAATGGTCCGATGTTGTTCCTCGCTCCTGCGGCAGCACACATCGCTGTGTGTGAAGTCGCAGGAGCGAGGAACATCTCCTACCGGCCTCACTGCGGCTTCCGTAGGATATGCGGAAGGAAGGAGGTGGGCAGGATGTTTACATCCTGCTCATCTCCGCCCCTCCGCTCTGATTGGCCGCCTACCGTGTGACGTCGCAGTGACGCCGCACGACCCGCCCCCTTAACAAGGAGGCGGGTCGCCGGCCACAGGGACGTCGCACGGCAGGTGAGTGTGTGTGTGAAGCTGGCGTAGCGATAACTTTCGCTACGCCAGCTATCACCACATATCGCTGCTGCGACGGGGGCGGGGACTATCGCACTCGACATCGCAGCATCGGCCTGCGATGTCGTAGTGTGCAAAGCCCGCCTAAGGCCTTTAGTCAGACATTCCAGAGTAATTTATTGCTGTGAAGAGAACCACCAACTCCTTGCACCACTATGCAAGCTGAAGGCCAATCAGAGGATGACAGTTGACATTGCCATGTTTGTCATAGGTGTAACTATCGAAGTCATGAAAGGTGCAATCACAACAAGGCCTTTGGGCTCATTCAGACATAATTTTTTCATGTACATATCCTACCCATGTTTTTCATGGTTAGAACTTATACTTATTATAGTCTATAGCTAGGGGTGTAAAAATAACTGTTGAAGAGGGAGCAATCATAACTAGGCCAGAGCTCGAAGGGTGTCCAACATCACCATCGACTGTTTCAGCTGGATCTGCTTTCTTGGACACACATGTAATTGAGATGTATTCCTAGGCAAAGAACTACCATCTCCCTGCTCCAAAGTGCTGGCCAATCAGAAGCTAACAGTTGTTGTTGGCATGTCCGTCATGGGTGGTACATGGCAATGATATCCTATGCCTCACATTACCAACCTTATGATGACATCTGACGGTCTCGGTGCAGCTATGGGTGAGGATGCCCTTTAATATGGGAGCAGGAGGAGGTTAGAAGAATCATTTATTTCTTTTTGTAAATGTGTTGGAGAAAAGCAGCACAACAGGGAAATTAGTACTGAAAGGGTCAGTATGGGGGACATTATTACAGGATGGGGTAATTTATTACAGGAAGGGGGGCGTTATTAGAGCATGGGGAATATTATTACTGGAAGAGGCCAGAACAGAAGATATTATTACAGGAAGGGGCCCATGATGGAGGAAAATATTAAATAAAAGGACTAGTAGAAAGGACATTATTAAAGAAAAGGGCCCGGGATGAAGTACAGTACATTATTAGAGAATGGGGGACATTATTACAGGAGGGGGGTCAGATTGAGGAACATATATTTCTTTATGGTGGCCAGTGGGTGGGGGGGGGGCATTTTTACTTTATGGGTCAATTGTAGTAAAATATAACTGTACTGTAGCTAGAAAGCTAGAAAGCTAGAATAGGGGTCACTATTACTCCACAATGGGGCACATTAATAATATTCCCTACTGTAGTTCATGCATTATTAATTTATAGAGCCACAAATGGAATGCTCCAACTGCATCGATGCATAAAAGGTTGATGGTATTATTGTATGGGAGCAGAATAATGTACATTAGTACCATATTGATGCTACTATTGAGGGTTCATTACTAGACGGACATTACTACTGTATAGGAGCGCAAAGAGAAATTTTCAAATTGCAAGAGGGCCACAAAGGAGACATATGCATTAATATATTGTATGGGGGCTTCAGACCCATCTCTACTTTGAATGTGTTATTAACCTATTAATTCCTATTGTTACAGTATATAGTTGATTTTTGTAGATACTGTTGCTGGGGATACTTGATAATAAAAGGGAGGCACTGTATAAATAAACATAAATGTATGTTTGTTACTTTATGCTGAGACCTCGCTGGAAGAAGTCATAGCAATCTGCCCCGAAGTAGTAGATAGGCAAAAATGTATTTCTTCAATTGGATGCATTATCAGTAGTCACTGGATTTTCCTATACTATACATAGAATATACTATCTATAGAGCTCCTGAGTATAATATCACTTAGTGTTAGTACTGTGGTTATTGATAACACTGTGCAACAATGATTTTCCTACTGAGAAAAAAAATGTGATTTATACTAAGTTGAATGCTCTGATTCCAAATATGAACTCAGAATTTTCCTGACATTTTTAGATTTTAAGTTATGCATGCAAAGCCTATATTCACTCATTATAATATTAATGCATTAAATTATATTGTAAATACTCCTGCGGTCATGCCTAGACCTGTCTGGACTTGCTCAAACAGCTCTATCGGCTGATGTCAGCAGTAAGGGGTACTTTTCACGTTGCGACATCGCTAGCATCAGCTAACGATGCCGAGCGCGATAGTACCCGCCCCCGTCGCACATGCGATATCTTGTGATAGCTGCCGTAGCGAACATTATCACTACGGCAACTTCACACACATTTACCTGCCCTGCGACGTCTCTCTGGCCGGCGACCCGCCTCCTTCCTAAGGGGGTGGGTTGTGCGGCGTCACAGCGACGTCACACAGCAGGCAGCCAATAGAAGCGGAGGGGCGGAGATGAGCAGGACGTAAACATCCCGCCCACCTCCTTCCTTCCTCATAGCCGATGGAGGCAGGTAAGGAGAAGTTCCTCGCTCCTGCGGCTTCACACACAGCGATGTGTGCTGCCGCAGGAACGAGGAACATCATATCTCCTATTGGTGCGACATTATGAAAATGACCGACGCAACACAGATCACCGATTTTCGACGCTTTTGCGATCGTTTATCGGCGCATCTAGGCTTTACACCTTGCGACGTTACTGGCGCCGGATGTGCGTCACTTTCGATTTGACCCAGACGATATTGCAGTAGCGATGTCGCAGCATGCAAAGTACCCCTAAGTATATAAGGCAAGCTGGACAGAATTTGTAAGAGATCAAATCTGTTATAGTAGTTTATAATTTTAACCCCTTGGTAACTAGCAATACGTCTTTTTACTGACCTGAGTTTTAAGAGACTAGCATCTCCAAATGGGTGAAAATGCAGCAACTGTCGGCTGTCCACCATAGAAGACATGTTACTGCATCAGTCACAATGAGTGTTGTCACTGACCATGGCCAATTAACCCCTTCGATGCTGCTGTAAATAGTGATCACCTCATCGAGATGGTTAATAGAGTGTGGGGGAAATGTAATTTATTAACTATTTTGTGTGGTGTGACTATCTGCATTAAAGTGATAACCATTCAAAGGTTGAAAATTGCAAATTCTAAAAAATATTTTTCTAATATCTATTATTTTTATAATTAAATACAAAACATATCTACTTAAATTTACCATTAACATCAAGTACAATGTATCACGAAAAAACGGTCTCAGAATCACTGGGATGTGATGAAGCATTCCAGAGTTATTACATCATAAAGTGACATATGTGTGACTTTAAAAATGTTGCCTCGTCACGAAGGGATTAAGATGGATAGACGCAAATGTGTTAATGATCAGAATAATTTCTGCTTTATATGTGGCAAATACACTACTCATGATCAGCGCAGGAATCTCGGAAATCGAGTGCGTCTTGCTTACTTTGACTAAGGGGTACTTTACACGCTGCGACATCACTAGCATTTGCTAGCAATGTCGAGCGCGATTACATCCGGCCCCGTCGCATGGCCGATATGTGGTGATCGCTGCCGTAGCGAACGTAATCGCTACGGCAGCGTCACACGCACATACCTGTGCAGCGATGTCACTGTGACTGGCGAACCGCCTCCTTTCTAAGGTGGCGGTTCGTTCAGCGTCACAGCAGCGTCACTGAACCACCGCCCATTAGAAAAGGAGGGGAGGAGATGAGCGGCCGGAACATACCGCCCACTTCCCTCCTTCCTCCTTTTCCGATGGACGCAGGTAAGGAGATGTTTGTCATTCCTGCGGTGTCACACACAGTGATGTGCGCTGCCGCAGGAATGACAAACAACATCGTACCTGCAGCAGCACCGATATTATGTAAATGAACGACGTGTCAACGAGCAACGATTTTTCACGTTTTTGTGCTCGTTGATCGTCGCTCATTTGTTTTACACGCTGCGATGTTGCTACCGGCGCCGGTTGTGTGTCACTAACGACATGACCCCGACGATATATCGGCAGCAATGTCGCAGTGTTTAAAGTACCCCTAAAGGGGGTTTTACACGCTGCGACATCGCTAATGCGGAGTCGTTGGGGTCACGGATTTTGTGACGCACATCTGGCCGCATTAGCGATGTTGTTGCGTGTGACACCGATGAGCGATTTTGCATCGTCGCAGAAACGTGCAAAATCGCTCATCGGTGACATGGGGGTCCACTCTCAATTATCGTTACTGCAGCAGTAACGATGTTGTTCCTCGTTGCTGCGGCAGCACACATCGCTATGTGTGACACTGCAGGAACGAGGAACCTCCCTTTACCTGCCTCCCGGCCGCTATGAGGAAGGAAGGGGGTGGGCGGGATGTTCCACCAGCTCATCTCTGCCCCTCCGCTTCTATTGGGCGGCCGCTCAGTAACATCGCTGTGACGCCGCACGGACCGCCTCCTTAGAAAGGAGGCGGTCCGCCGGTCACAGCGACGTTGCCGGGCAGGTAAGTATGTGTGACGGGTCTGGGCGATGTTGTCCGGCACGGGCAGCGATTTGCCCGTGTCGCACAACAGATGGGGGCGGGTACCCATGCTAGCGATATCGGTACCGATATCGCAGCGTGTAAAGTAGCCTTTAGTCTAATATGATTTTGACTGTCAAATTGTAGATCAAGATAAAAGCTAGGTATGTCAGTATATCAGTATACTCACTGCTGGCTGCCGTGGGCAGCCGGCAGTGAGTCACGCACATGTCAGCTGATTTGAACAGCTGACGTGTAGCTATCAGGCATGAGTAGATCTGCATTCCCCTCATGCCTGTTAACCCCTTACACCTCGCTGTCAAAATGTCACATTGCGGTGTACATCCCAGCCGCGGTAAGCATTTGCTTACCCAGCACCATCAGAAGTCACGTGACATGATCACGTGGAGCCAAGGGTTGCCATGGAAGCATGTAGTCATGTGATGACTCCTGTAGCTATCATGAGTCACTTCCTCTTACACCTGGCAGTCCACCATGTGTGAGAGTAAAGCAGCTTTTCTGCAGATCTCAGCTGTTCAGCTGTGATTTCCAGAAAGGAACAAGTGATCAGACTGCTGATCCTTATAGTCCCCAAGGTGGACTAGTAAAATGAAAAAAAAGCTAAAAGTTCAAATCATCCCCCTGTTCGCCACATTGAAGATTAAAGGGTTAAAAAAATTAAAAAATATACACACATTTGGTATCACCGAGTTCAAAAATTCCGATCTATCAAAATATAAAATCAATTAACCTTATCGGTAAACGGTGTAGCGGCAAAAAAAATCCAAATGCCAAAATTACTTTTTTTAGGCATCACAAATTTTACGCAAAATGCAATAACAGATGATTAATACATAGCATCTGTACAAAAACCTGAAAAACATCAGCTTGAGACGCAAAAAATTAGCTGTCACCGAGCCCCAGATCCTCAAAAATGAGAACGCTACGGTTTTTGGAAAATGGTGCAAAAGATGCGCCACTTTTTTTTGACAAGGATCTGAATTTTTTTAACCGCATGGATACCAGAAAAACCTATACATGTTTGGTGTCTGCAAACTCGTACCAACCTGAGGCATCACAGTGACACATACATTTTACCATATACTGAACACGGTGAATAAAATACCCCAAAAACTATTGCGCAATCACACTTTTTTTTGCAATTTTTCGGCACTTGGAATTTTTTTACCATTTTCCATTACACTATATCGTAAAACTTATGGTTCCGTTTAAAAGTACAACTCATCAGGCAAAAAAATAAGCTCTTATATGGCAACATTGATGGAAAAATAAAAAAGGTATTACTCTCGGAAGGAGGGGAGCAAAAAACAAATACGAAAAATCGCCCGGAGGTGAAAGAGTTAAACATAACAAAATTTTCTGACGCGTTAGAATTGTTCTAACGTCGGATTTGGAATATGTACACACGATTTAGTATAGGACAAAAGGTTTTTGCGCAGTAGCAGACAAAAAGTTATTTTTTATTGCGCAGTGTAATCAGTGTGATGGCATTATTCAGTAACTAAGTGGCGGGAATTTGTGGTCCAGTCATCTTGCAGTGGTATTTATTACTTGTATGTGGTACTATTAGTATATTGGTCTTGTCTAGTGTGCTTTAACCACTTGCTAATGTGCGACAGACATGTGCCGCATGCTGAGCTGTCAGTTGGGTGAGTGGCAGCTTAGTCGTTCAACCTGAAGTTGGAATGTGCTGTCCTGTCAGTTGGGTGAGTGACAGCTCAGTTGTCCAATCTCAAACTGGGAGGTGCTAGGTTTCTATAGGTGTTCCTTGTTCCCAGTAATTGCCCAGGTATTTAGCTGACCAGTTTATCCCAGAGCACTGCATGTGATTGTCGGCCACAGTTTTCTGTGCTCTGTGGATTGATCTATTTCTGCCAGACCTCTGACTTCATTTCACTGTCCTTTTACCTTGTCCCTTTGCTCTTTACTCTGATCCACTACCTTCCAGGTATTCTGACTTTCTTCTGTGACCTGGATATGCCCCTATCTATCCCCTTAATCTTGACGTGCTCTTCTGGTTCCTGACCCTGGAATGTTAGATTATCCTACCTCTCAACTGGTCCATGTAGTGAGTCACACAGGTGTATGGAGCAGGCTGTTCCGGTGAGTGTGTACCATACCTGGCAGGTGCTGACTGTTACACAGCCAGCATCTGCCTGTATCAGCAGTGATTAGAGCAGAGTAGTGATGAGCGAGTAAAAAAGCACTCGGGTACTCAGTACTGTAATCTAGCATGTCAGATGCTCCGAAATGCTCAACTGCACCGAGCACAATAATAGTCAATGGGTAACATGAGCACATTTTCCCCAAAGACGCAGGCTGTTACCTGCCCTGATACAGCTCCTGGCCACCGCAGCCAGCAGACAATGCCCGGCAACCATGATTTTGTCTTCTGGCCACCTGTCACGGATGTGTCACGGTCTGTCACAGAGGTATCATAGCTGGCTGACAATCCAGAGCAGCAAGTTTTAAAAAAAATCCCAGAGATTGGCAGCACATATTGTTATTTGACAGTTCCCTGTTTCTGCAGCAGAGGACTTAGGATCCTGGGAAAGTGTCAGTTTTTCCTCTTTATTGCCAGTCTCTGACTTCCTTTATAAACTTCCCCCTGGGGTGGTTTGGGCGTGGTTTATAGTTGTCCCTGGCTGTGGTCTGCAGCGGTCATCTCCTCTTGTCGTTCCAGAGACTTCTGCGGTAGTTGCTCTTAAGATATGTGTTTGACTTTTGTTATGTACCTGGGCTCAGGTGGTAGCATTTATGTTTCCTCTCTATTGTTTCCTTGTGTCTCCCCTAGCGTTAGTAGTGTTGACAAAATGCTTATACCCACCATCCTTACTTAGGGCCCAGATCAGGGTTTGCTTCGGATGAGGTATTCCAGCTCAGCAACAGGTTCGGAACCTTTATAGAGTTGGTGAGGTAAGTGAGGGTGAGCTGCAGGTTGTAGTTAGAGGTCACCACTTCCCCCTTAACCTAATGATAGGGCATTCCATCCCTTTGTATTGTACTATACGGCCGGTATATCTTCTCTGGTCGTGATGCCACTACAATCCCTATCATCTGCATTCCATGAGTGCCGTCCAAATGTTTCTCTTCAACCAAAGTAACTGTGCAGTTGGTTTTGATTGAGTTCTTCTTCCAGAAAAGAGAGATAGAAATTTAGTTTTTTGAATGGGGACGCAAGCGGAACTAACCACACTGTTTCTTTGGCTTGTGGGAACATTTGGATGGCGCAAATGGAACGAAAGTTGCCAGGCGATGTGAGCTGATTGAGTATGTTAGATGCTGTGGGGGCCAGGAAGATTGAATGTAGGGTGCCGGGTGATATCTGCTGCCTGTTGCTTGTGGATGATGGGGACTATGGTGACAGTGGCTATGTCAGGACAGGTAGCAGAATAGGCACTCAAGCATTGAGCACCTGCAGTACTTGATCGAGCACTGAACGTGCCCGAGCATCCCAATACTCATTCGAGTGCCGAGCAGTTAATCGCTCATTACTAGAGCTGAGCTCAGAACACTAGGGTTCATGGTCCCAAGGGTGTGCCATGCCTGTCGTCCATTGGGATTTCCCAATGACACAGTCATTACATGCCGATGGGTTAGCATGGCCTCCTGAAGACCCTTCATGGCTTCCAAGTTTTTCATACAAGACCATGATTTTAGGTTTATACTACAGGGTGGGCCATAAGTATGGATACACCCTGATTAAATGGATATATCCCCAAACATTCTACAAAAGCACTAAAAATATAGTATACATCCCAAAATGGTGTAAACAACATCAGCTTGCCACAGAAAAAAGTCCATAATTGTACTGATCTGAAGAAAAATGCTGACAGGTCATTTTTTACCATACAAAAAACACCATAAAGACAAAAAACACTGGCGGAATTTAACTTTTTTATCCATTTTATCGCACTGAAATTTTTTTTCTCCTTATTATACGGTAAAAAAAAATCTATGGAGTCATTCAAAACTGTAACTTGTCCCATGAAACACAGCTCTCCTATGGCTACGTAGCCAAAAAAATGAAAAAATAAAATATGCTTCTTCGAAAAAGAAGAGGAAACATATCAAAAAGGAAAATTGGCTGTGGCAGGAACGAGTTAAAAAAATAAAATAAAAATACTCTGTACTGTTCTTTCATGCTGTAATGGAAAGCTAATGAAGCACAAATGATATTTTATATAAGTAATAATGTTTTTTTTTTCATCTATAAAAGCTGGTATAAAACGTATAAATAAGCACTGCGCCCATTCTTAAGGCTCATTAACATTAATTCATTTTCACATCTTCTTTATTTTATGATCTAAACATTAAATAAAAAGCGAAAGAGCAAGGAGAAGATTGCACTCATTGAAGTAAACTTCAATATTGGAGATAAATTATCCTAGTGAACTGGTCCTGTAGACAAGACTGAACCTTTCATATGGCCATTACTGCTAGCACCGCAGTGACGATAAATCCACATGGGACACTGTGATTAATCCTCTTCACAGCCTTGACTTTAAACCCAGGCTCGAAAAAGCAGCTGGGGTATAAATATTTAATCATCGGTAAGTAAAAGTGTCAAAAGAAGCATTGATTAAAGAGGATTATATTTCAGGTGTTCTAGGCCAGCAGTGGAAGACACAAGACATTAGGAATCTTACTGAGTGCATAGAGAGGCAGCGGGATGTTATAGGGATCTAACGTGCTGTGAAGCTCTCAACGTATATATCAACCCGTGGGCTTCTCATCCGAGGACAGTTGTGTTTACATAGTCTTAAACAGAGGTGTATCTAAGGGGGCAAGTAGGTATTTGCCTTGGGTGACCATCGGGCCACCTGATGCAGAGGTCCAAGGTGTCTCCCCAGGCAGCTGCACTTTGTCGCTCCCCCTATAGTTGGAATCGGCAGTTTTCTGAGATAGCTGTCAAGCTAACAACCAACTAAAGTGGGCCTTACACGTTGCGACATCGCTAGCGATGTTGCGAGTGATAGCACCCGCCGACATCTGTGGCGCATCACGGGGTGATCGCTGCCGTAGCGAACAATATCGCTATGGCAGCATCACATGCAATTACCTCTTCACCGACGTTGCTGTAGCCGCCGAACAATCTCTCCTTTAAGGGGGAGGTTCGTTCGGCGTCACAGCGGCGTCACTAAGCGGCCGCCCAATAGAAGTGGAGGGGCAGAGATGAGTGGCCGAACATCCCGCCCACCTCCTTCCTTCCTCATTGCGGGTGGCCGCAGGTACGGTGATATTCCTCGTTCCTGCGGTGTCACACATAGCGATGTGTGCTGCTGCAGGAATGACTAACAACCTGCGTCCTGCAACAGCAATGATAATCGGGATTAGAACGACGCGTCAACGATCAGCGATTAGGTGAGTAATTTTGATCGTTAACGGTCGTTCATGCGTTTCACACTCAACGACGTCGCTAACGAGGCCGGATGTGCATCACGAATTCCATGACCCCAACGACATCTCGTTAGCAATGTAGTTGCGTGTAAAACCTGCTTTAGAGTTGATATAGTGTGCTGGCTTCCATCAATTAATTGTACATTTAAAGCCCTGACCACTGATACCTCCGGGTCAGGGTGTCGATAGCGGCTTGATCAGGTCATATGATTATGCTGCTGACATCACTCACCGGTGTCGGGCAGGCGCAAACAACATTGTTGAAAACATCAAAGATTTATTGTAATGGGTTACAGGGATTTGAAGACACAGTTTGGGAAGCATGGGTTGGTGAATGTGGACACGGAATGGGAGTGAGGAGCAATTTGAGGACATAATTTGGTGAGCAAAGTGGGAGGAAATGGAACACAGAATGAGGAGGGAGGAAAAATTTGACAACACAGTTTGGGGAGTGAAAAAGTGATGGGTGCACACTCGGTATGGGGAGTAGGAGATGTATGAGAATACAGTATGAGAGTGGGGGATGGGTGCCAACACAGTATGGTGAGCAAGGAGGATATATAAGGAAACAAATTAATGAGCAAAAAGAAGGATGTATGAATACACGCTATGGGGGGAGAGGGGGATGACATGTGTGAGGACACAGTATGGGGAGCGGGGGGGATATGTGAGGAAAACATGTTGAGAGTGTTGGAGTAAATAAGGGTGCAAATAGTTGGGTTAGCAGGGAGATGGGAGTGGTGACAGTATGAAGGAGAGGAGAATTGGAGACTATTGAAGGTAATAGTTTGAGTAGATATTATGGGGGTAGAAAAGTGTCAGATGGCACAGAATAGTGTCTGGGTAGTGTGTGAGGGGCATTAAAGAGAAGGAATAGCATTGGCCACAGTGTAACTGCACAGCCAGGAGGGGAAGTGTGATGAGGAGGCACAGTATAGAGACTAGGCACTATAGGAGTGACACAGTGTGAGAGGAAATTATGAAGATTGGGCTCAATATGGTAAAGATAGCAAGTGTGTAGGTCATGTACCATAAGAAAGATATTGTATGGGTCAAGAATTTATTCAAGGAACACAGTGAGAGGCAATTATTAGTGACGAGCGAGAGTGCTCGAGATTGCCAGATACTTTATCGAGCATTGAGGTGCTTTGACATGCTTGTTACTTGATTGTGTATCATGGGAGCTCGAGCAAACGTTTGAGTCCTTGCCATGCATGTTTCACAGCTATTAGACAGGCAATAAACATGCGGAAATTGCTTGCCAATCACAATAATGCCGTAGCCATATTTCTACTGGCCTTACTATCATTGGCTGGCCACATTGCGCTATCAGCTTTTCCATCCTAAACACATTTTGACAAAGGCAACAAAATGTACTCTAGCTAATGACCAATAATAGAATGTAGCTTTTATTCTATAAATTAATAAACCAAGAGACCTATATTTAAAAACACAGGATGCAGGGTGGTGTATTTATAATCTTATAAGCATTAGGACTGAGTATGGGGTGTACCTCAAGGGTTAGAATTAATTTCCTAAATATCCGGGGACCAATTATTCCAATTGACCCTCATATATCACTTAAGCCCACCCAGCATCTGTTTATTAGAAGAATTTAGCTATTAGCTCCCCAACATGTTTCACCATGACTGGCTTCATCAGGGTACTGAGGCTAGAATAAGCCAATATCAAAACAGCCAAACTTCTTAAAGGTTTGGCTCTGTCATCACTATTGTGTCAGTCAATCAGTAAGGTAACACTGAAAGGTTATTCTACCTCCTTAATCTTGTATCATTTGTTATTCTTACAATGTCATGCAGTGACTACCGAGGTTACGCCAGGTACACGGGAACCCCCAGTGAGTGCTACGACACACAGGGCACACGATAGAATGGTGGCACTGGCGCCAGGGAAAGGGGAGCAGAGTCATCTCCTAAACTCACCTGAGGCTGATACCTGCACTCCCTAACATCCCTATAAAGATTCTTTCACCTCATTGCCGATCATGTGCCTATTCCTGTCTTTTCCTGGACTCAGCCCTGTATAGTGAGCAAGGAAGTGGGAACACTAGTCCCACTCTAGGTTAAAGACACAAAAAGGATTAGACAGACAAGGGTAAAATAAACAGCAATCATACAAAGTACTCCAAACAACAAGAGGTAATAATGAGGAATGGACCAGAGGGGAAAATCTGAAAAGGACAAAGGAAGGGGAAAAAGTCAACAAAGCTTTCACACTGCAAATGTTCTCTGAATTGCTTTCTGGTCCAAACCTCACAGGTTTATTCTAGAGGCAAGCTAAACAGAAACTATCACCAGCAATTACCTGAGCTAGGAGGGAAGTCTTTATAGCAGATCTAATTAGCAGTAGAGAACAGCTGGCTATAGCCTTCAATCAGAGTTCAGGAGACCAGAGGATCTACTTTATCCTAGCAGCACTAGATAAAGGAGAATCTGCACAGCCAGCAGTATGAACCTGAGCAAGTGTGTATGAAGCCCTGCGCTGTGATCTCCTGACACGAGAATTAGGATAGACTACTCTTCGTACGGTACCCTCGTGACAGATAAGCAGTTATTTAACATTTGATATGCTAGGTACTCATATCCATCACTTCTAAGCAATAGGGATTCTGTTGGTATCATTTTCCTGTCAGTTACCACTTAATCAAATGTAAACCTATGAGGGAAAGGAGCGAGTATGATCTCTCACCGTGATGAAAGGATTGTCCTTGCCAATCCCAGAATGCTTCCAGCGAAGTCTAAGCAGTGGGCACCTCAATGTAAGTTCTAGTGGCGGGTGACGTCATTGTCAGAAGCATCCATTGCGCATGTCGGACTTAAGAATTGAAGCAACAAAGGGCTTGAATTTGCATGATTTTCCCCTTTCTGCTTTCCAGCATTTAATCTCTTGTCCACATGCATGCGCTTGAACTTAGTTGGCGAGACAGTCACAATATTACATTGGAACTTGCGTCCTCCCATTGTATAAGGGACTTCTATAGGGACTTATACTGTATGAATATAGCGCTATAGTATCACATGAGATGGCATATTAATAGATTATATTATTTACAATCTAACAATCAAATAATGTATGTTAAAGCGTATCTGTCCATTTCATATAATTCTGTTTCTCACTTATGATAGTCGAAAGCATAGACTCAATAGCAGATTCATAATATTGGGAGACAACATAGAAAAATGGCATTAAATAATTGTATTTTTGCACATGCAATTAATGTGGGGAATAAAAACTTTACCATTTGATATCTCAAAATGTTAATTCAATATCATTACAATGAGGAGAGGCTCAAACAAAGAGAGTTTTTACTCATTAAAAGCCTATAAATTTAAAAAAGGAGAAATGACATTAGATTAACTCACTCATGACACTAATAGTATAACTCACTTAAACTGCCTTAATCACAGGTCATATTATAGCTCAGTACCCAAATTATATGCAGATTTAGATTCAGAGGAAAGCAATGAAGCTGAATCCCTCATGAATATAAATTATACATCCACTTTGCTTCTTCTTGTAGAAGACATCTATCAAGATCTCCCATTCTAGGACCCAATGAAACTTTTCTAATACCCTAAAAGACCATATTCAGAGGGTCTTCTGTATGGATGTTGTCATGCCAGGGACGGGGAAGTATCAAGTGCACGGCAAAAGGGAAGGGAACCCTGTGTCTAGGGAAGGAAAGATGGTGACTCCTGACCAAGCCTACCACTGATCCATGAGGTCCCTCACCACCCTAGATAGGTTGTGCACCTATGCGCCGAGCTGTATACCTGACCCTAGATATCCCTAGTGCTGGGTCCAGAATAGGGAATGGATGGCATGAGCTCTTCATCAACCCCACTAAACACTATAGGCGACACAAGGAGGACACACAGGGGGAAAATGCATGAACTACTTATCATTGCATGACTCAGGTAGACATTCAGCAGTTTTCAGCAAAATACCACAGATGAGTACAAGCCACTTGCTTGTGTCGCGGGCGGAGAGAGGACGCTGCGCTCACCCACTGCTCGGGTCCAGCTGCTGCTGCTTCGCTTGCTGCTCGGTGGCTCGAGCGGTGGGCCGGATCCCGGGGCCTCGAGCGGCGCTCCTCGCCCGTGAGTGAAAAGGGGAATGGTTTTGGGGATTTATTGTCTGTGACGCCACCCACGGTTGTGGTGAGGTTGTGACACCACCGCTGCTCTGGACAGGGATCCTGGGAGCGATGACAGGAAGCAGTTTGGATGTTGTTCTTCCCCTCCGTGGGTAGGGGGGTTGGTTGTCCCGGGGTCCGGTGAGGGAGGGATGGCAGGCGGGTTACGGGGCCTGGTGAGGTGCAGGGTCGCGGGGGCAGCGCAGTGCCACACGGCACGGTGGTACTCACTCAGCCAATGACGAATGCAAAGTCTCCGGTAAAACAAACGGCTGGATGGACGGGTCCCACAGACGGCTGCGGTTGTTCTTCTCCCGGTAGGTTGGTGGTGACTGCCTTTCCCTGCATCTGTGTTATGTTCTCGGTTCTGGTGGCTTCCCACCGGTAACCCGCTCCCCAGCTTGGATGGATGCTGAGGGAGCCCCTTTTGCCCGCAGGCTCTGGCCCTGCAAACTGTAACTGTGGCGGTGACTGTATTTCCCTTCACGGTTTGAGCTGTTGCCTTCAATCGGGTCTTGACTGCTGGGAAACCCTGAAGGTTCCCTTCGCTAACGGATTTGACCGGTTTTACGGCGACTCCTAGCCTGGTCGGGGTCCGTAAGCCCTGCCGAATGGTGCTGGCTTCTCTTCGTTCCCCGATCCGGTACCGGCGGGCCACCGCCCGTCCCTGGTCCTTACGGTTCACGTCAATCAGCCTCTCCTGCAGACGGTCACCACCGTCTGCCAACCTTGCTGTATGTGCCCGGGCCACGCACCCGGACACCGTCAGTCTCCTCTACTCCCACTTCACTTCTCCTCTCCTTCACTCCTCAACTGATCTCTCTTCTTTTTCCCGCTTCCAAGACTGTGAACTCCTCGGTGGGTGGGGCCAACCGCCTGGCTCCACCCCCTAGTGTGGACATCAGCCCCTGGAGGGAGGCAACAAGGATTTTTGTTTGACCTCGATGTGCCTAGCCAGGGTGTGGGGTGTTTTGTTGTAGTACTTGTGATGTCCTGGCTTGTCCAGGGTGCCACATTCCCCCTTAGTAAAATGCAGACCGTCCGCGGGCTGCCCGTCCATCACCGGTTTTATTTTTGTTAACTGCAAAGATGGAAAAACGGTAAAACATGTAAAAACATCACAAACATTTTATAACGGTACGGCTTCTGCTCTTCTCCCACCCAAACAACCTGGCCCTGATGCTGCCCCTAAGAAGTGGGCAGCACCCCTTGACCCCAGTCCAGAACCAAGTTGCCCGAGCGGGTACTGTCTCTTTCAGGGGACCTGCGTCCATGGGGACCCCTGAACCCCCGGAGGATCGCCACCGGTTACGGTAGTGGCGGGCCTGGGCCATCCCTTTCCTCCAGGCCCATCCTCCCAAATCAGCCTCTCCGGAGGCGGTAACGGTTTCAAGCCAACATTTATTTACATCCCACTAAGTTTGTGGTTGCCCTGCCAGTTCTCGGGCTTGTCCGTAAGAAGTCCCTTACGCAACGGTTGCAGAAAGTCCCTACGGGGACTAGTTGCCGCTTACAGCCGGTTCAATTAAAGTTCCAATCAGGTGACATCTTCTGTTAATTCACTTATCATTCTTTTCTAACAACAACGGTGCTGATGGTCCCAACGGGGCAACTTTTGGGCGGAGGGCCGCCGGCTTCACTTTAGGTCCACCTCGCCGACCGGGGTAGGGGGCTGAGCGGGGGCTTGAGGCCCCTGGCTGCCTCTCAGCCGGACACCCAGGGCATACCAGCCCCTCTCCTTACAATGTCGGGTGTTGTTGACGAGGTCACCGGGGAGCAGATTGCGGCTTGGATGGTCTTCTGGCAGGTGGTCATTCACATCTCTTCAGGCCACGAAGACTTCTGCCTCCAGGCCCGGTTCGTAAATGAAGCCATACCCCCTTCGGGTATCAAATCTCCGCACCTGTCCTTCATATCTCGGGCCCCGCACCCGGAAGGTGGCTCTTCGGAGACGCTCCTTCTCTTCAATAGTGTGGGCCACCAGCTCCGCCTTTCTCCTCTCCCTTTCGGCAATCTCCCGGCCCAGCGGTGTCGGCTCCCTGTCCGAATACGGGGCCGCTGCGGGCTCCTGCACACGGGTCGGGCCCCGCGAGACCTCCTTGACGCTGCCCACCACTGGCAATCTGGGTGGAAGGTCCCGCGGTGACTTGGCCTGTGGTGCTGCCTCACAGCGGCGACCCGGCGCAACCTCAGCCGAGGTGTGGGGAACGGGCACAAGGATCCTCTCCCGCTGAGCCTCCGCCTCCTCCTGCATGAGACGGGCTGCACGGTACGGGGTCAGGCACGGTCACCGGGGTCTCCGGTACAGCTTCACCGACGGGCTCGGCCTTTGGTGTCTTCCAAGGGAGTGGTTCCGGGCGGTCACGGACTTCTGCTGCAGACCGGTCCGCCAGGGCGGATTGGCGGGGTACCGTTACCGATTGTGGTGGTAGCGGGCCTAGTGACGGGGCAGCAGCAGCCAATACGGGTGGCGGGAGAGGTAGCAGGGCGAGCGCGTGTAGACCAGGCCCCTCGGCCGCGATGACTGACCCGCTAGGGGTACAGGGGCGTGGGCCACTTACCCGCTCTTCCAGAACTCCCTCCACCTCGCGTCTCCGTATGGCTGCCACCACCTCCACCATGTCGGCCTCCCACTCCTCCAAGAGGAGCTGCAGCTGGATCTGCAACCGTTGTTGTAGCTGGACGGTCCGGACCTCCACCCACGCCACGTCCCGGGCGCGGGGGCTACGGTGCTGCGGGACGGTTGGTACATCGCTGCGGCGGCCTCTTCCAGGAACCAAAAAAAAGATGGCCGCAGGGTCCTGGCGTCCCTGCTTTTATAGCCGCGGGCTACATGCAGCCAGACGCCATCCGTTTCCCTTAGTCTTTTTGCGGCTCCTCCTTTACAGGGGCGGGGTTTTAACTTTCGCGCCTCCACTGCTCGGGAAGACGCTCGAGCAGGGACTTTTCGCGCCCAAAATGGCGGCTTCTCAAAATTTTCAGCCGGACACCTTCGTGGTCACAAGGCGCACCTCTACCAGACGGCAGAGCGGTAAGATCCTGTTTGTGACGCCAAGTTGCCGCGGGCGGGGAGGGGACGCTGCGCTCACCCACTGCTCGGGTCTGGCTGCTGCTGCTTTGCTCGTTGCTTGGTGGCTCGAGCAGTGGGCCGGATCCCGGGGCCTCGAGCGGCGCTCCTCGCCCGTGAGTGAAAAGGGGAATGGTTTTGGGGATTTATTGTCCGTGACGCCACCCACGGTTGTGGTGAGGTTGTGACACCACCGCTGCTCTGGACGGGGATCCCGGGAACGATGACAGGGAGCAGCTTGGATGTTGATCTTCCCCTCCGTGGGTAGGGGGGTTGGTTGTCCCGGGGCCCGGTGAGGGAGGGATGGCAGGCGGGTTACGGGGCCTGGTGAGGTGCAGGGTCGCGGGGGCAGCGCGGTGCCGCATGGCACGATGGTACTCACTCAGCCAATGACGAATGCAGAGTCTCCGGTAAAACAAACGGCTGGATGGACGAGTCCCACAGATGGCTGCGGTTGTTCTTCTGCTGGTACGTTGGTGGTGACTGCCTTTCCCTACACCTGTGTTATGTTCTTGGTTCTGGTGGCTTATCATAGTATCATAGTATCATAGTTTTTAAGGTTGAAGGGAGACTCTAAGTCCATCTAGTTCAACCTGTAGCCTAACATGTTGATCCAGAGGAAGGCAAAAAAACCCCAATGTGGCAAACAAGTTCCAATGGGGAAAAAATTTCCTTCCTGACTCCACATCCGGCAATCAGACTAGTTCCCTGGATCAATACCCTGTCATAAAATCTAATATACATAACTGGTAATATTACATTTTTCAAGAAAGGCGTCCAGGCTCTGCTTAAATGTTAGTAGTGAATCACTCATTACAACATCATGTGGCAGAGAGTTCCATAGTCTCACTGCTCGTACAGTAAAGAATCCTCGTCTGTGATTATGATTAAACCTTCTTTCCTCAAGACGTAGTGGATGCCCCCGTGTTCCAGTCGCAGGCCTTGGTGTAAAAAGATCTTTGGAAAGGTCTCTGTACTGTCCCCTCATATATTTATACATTGTGATTAGATCCCCCCTAAGCCTTCGTTTTTCCAAACTAAATAACCCCAAGTTTAATAACCTGTCTTGGTATTGCAGCCCACCCATTCCTCTAATAATCTTGGTGGCTCTTCTCTGCACCCTCTCTAGTTCAGCTATGTCCTTCTTATATATCGGTGACCAGAATTGTACACAGTATTCTAAGTGTGGTCGCACTAGTGACTTGTACAGAGGTAGAACTATATTTTTTTCATGAACACTTATACCTCTTTTAATACATCCCATTATTTTATTAGCCCTGGCAGCAGCTGCCTGACACTGTCCACTAAAGTGAAGTTTAACATCCACAAATACACCCAAGTCTTTTTCTGTGTCTGTTTTACCCAGTGTTCTACGATTAAGTACATAATCATAAATGTTATTTCCTCTACCCAAGTGCATGACCTTACATTTATCTACATTAAACTTCAATTGCCACTTCTCAGCCCAATCCTCCAATTTACATAAATCTCCCTGTAATATAAAATTATCCTCCTCTGTATTGATTACCCTGCAGAGTTTAGTATCATCTGCAAATATTGAAATTCTACTCCGCATGCCCCCAACAAGGTCATTTATAAATATGTTGAAAAGAAGTGGGCCCAATACTGACCCCTGTGGTACCCCACTATGAACTGAGACCCAGTCCGAGTACGTACCATTAATAACCACCCTTTGTTTCCTATCACTTAGCCAGTTTTTAACCCAGTTACACATATTTTCCCCTATCCCCATTATTCTCATTTTATGTACCAACCTTTTGTGTGGCACCGTATCAAAAGCTTTTGAAAAGTCCATATACACAACATCCACTGCATTTCCCTGGTCCAGACTTGAACTTACCTCTTCATAGAAGCTGATCAAATTAGTTTGACAGGATCGATCCCTCATAAACCCATGTTGATACTCTGTCATAAGGTTATTTTTCTTGAGATACTCCAATATAGCATCTCTCAAGAAACCCTCAAGGATTTTACCAACCGTAGAGGTTAAACTTACCGGCCTATAATTTCCCGGCTCAGTTTTTGTCCCCTTTTTGAATATTGGCACCACATTTGCTATGCGCCAGTCCTGCGGTACCGACCCTGTTATTAAGGAATCTGAGAAGATTAAAAATAATGGTCTATCTATCACAGAACTCAATTCCTGTAGTACTCTGGGGTGTATGCCATCCGGGCCCGGAGATTTGTCAACCTTAGTGATTTCGAGGCGGCGGCGTACTTCCTGCTGGGTTAAGCAGGTAATATTCAAGTGTGAATTTATGGTATCACTGGTCATGTCATCTGCCATGGCATTTTCTTGTATAAAAACCGTAGAAAAAAAGTCATTCAGCAGGTTGGCTTTACCCTCATCCCCTTCCACCATTTCACCAAGACTATTTTTAAGGGGGCCAACACTATCGCTTTTCAGTTTTTTACTGTTTATGTAGTTAAAGAATATTTTAGGATTATTTTTACTTTCTCTCGCAATGAGTCTCTCTGTCTCAAACTTAGCTAACTTAATTTGCTTTTTACATATTTTATTTAATTTTCTATAATTATATAATGCCTCATCACTACCTACCCTCTTTAATTCTTTTAAGGCTTTCTGTTTTTCTTTTATTGCTTCCCTTACAGCTCTATTTAGGCTTCCCACCGTTAACCCGCTCCCCAGCTTGGATGAATGCTGAGGGAGCCCCTTTTGCCCGCAGGCTCTGGCCCTGGGAACTGTAGCCTTGGCGGTGACTGTATTTCCCTTCACGGTTTGAGCTGTTGCCTTCAATTGGGTCTTGACTGCTGGGAAACCCCGGAGGTTCCCTTCGCTAACGGATTTGACCGGTTTTACGGCAACTCCTAGCCTGATCGGGGTCCGTAAGCCCTGCCGAATGGTGCTGGCTTCTCTTCGTTCCCCGATCCGGTACCGGCGGGCCACCGCCCATCCCCGGTCCTTACGGTTCACGTCAATCAGCCTCTCCTGCAGACGTTCACCACCGTCTGCCAACCTTGCTGTATGTGCCCGGGCCACGCACCCGGACACCGTCAGTCTCCTCTACTCCCACTTCACTTCTCCTCTCCTTCACTCCTCAACTGATCTCTCTTCCTTTTCCCGCCTCCAGGACTGTGAACTCCTCGGTGGGTGGGGCCAACCACCTGGCTCCACCCCCTGGTGTGGACATCAGCCCCTGGAGGGAGGCAACAAGGATTTTTGTTTGACCTCGATGTGCCTAGCCGTGGTGTGGGGTGTGTTGTTGTAGTACCTGTGACGTCCTGGCTTGTCCAGGGCGCCACACTTGCAACCAAGGCTTAAAGGAACTGAAGAATATGACCATCACCAGTCCAAGGTAGGAAAGGGTATATAATCACAGAAGGAATGCTAATGAACAGCAGCTGGTTGGAAGGTGAGCTCCTGCTGGGTCCAAAATTGGAAGAGATGAATTCAGCAGGAAAGCTACCTATACCAGTGAATACTGACAGCAGAACCAATGGAAAGTCAGGGAGCATTCGGCGCAGCCAAAAGCAGTGACCTTTTATTTCCAGAAACCACATGACTGTCACCTGTGACAGATGTTTTTCATGTTTAAAATGAGTGGGGTATCCACCTTAGTATTAATAGAGTTTATATATTTTGAGATTCATCTTTAAAATTCTTGTCTCATTTTACCAACATACAGTTTCTTACAAGGGCATGCTGTCACTTAACACCCTTTTGTTTGCAGTTGATACAATACCTCATTATGTATGCCCTTCCATCCAAAGGGTTAGTGACTTCCTTCATTTTTGGTAAGAATTTATAGAAGGAACCTGTTCGACACCAAGTCCTGGTTTCTCTCTTCTTAGGAGAAAAGTGTGGTTTTCCCTTAAATTTTGTCTCCTTCTGCATGTAATGCTGAGGTATGACCCAATTATTGCTTTAATACCTACATCAATCTGTAAGATAGGCCAATATTTACATAGTCAATTGGACATTCCTTTTGCTTGTACATCATATGTGCCAACAAATCTAAGTATATTCTCATTAGAATTTTTTCAGAGCAGCACTCCAGAGACTGTCACTATTAGTCACTTCAGCCCCATTGAAGGCTTTATGTAGAACTTTCTTAGGATAATCTCTGGAAAGTAAGGGGTACTTTGCACGTTGCGACAGCGCTAGCCGATGCTAGCGATGCTGATCGCGATAGTCCCCGCCCCCATCGCACATGCGATATCTCGTGATAGCTGCCGTAGCAAACATTATCGCTACGGCAGCTTCACACGCACTTACGTGCCCTACGACGTTGCTCTGGCCGGCGACCCGCCTCCTTCCTAAGGGGGCGGGTCGTGCGGCGTCACAGCGACGTCAGATGGCAGGTGACCAATAGAAGCGGAGGGGCGTAGATGAGCGGGACGTAAACATTGGCGGTGGAGGCAGGTAAGGAGATGTTCCTCGCTCCTGTGGCTTCTCACACAGCGATGTGTGCTGCCGCAGGAACGAGGAACAACATCGTATCTCCAATTGGTACGACATTATGAAAATGTCCGACGCTACACAGATCACCGATTTACGACGCTTTTTCGATCGTTTATCGACGCATCTAGGCTTTACACGTTGCGACATCGTTACCGGCGCCGGATGTGCGTCACTTTCGATTTGATCCCGACGATATCGCAGTAGCGATGTCGCAATGTGCAAGTATCCCTAAGCAATTCAAAAAATTATGTACTCTTTTCTGAAGGATTGATCATCAGATCAGTTGCATTGGGCTCTTAGATAATGTCCCACCAGGATTCCAACTTTTAAAGATGGTGGATGCCACCTGCTCCAGTAAAGTAAACATTTGTGGACTTTGGTTTCCGATAAATATTGGCATGAATGTCGCCATCCCTGTCAATGGATAACGCAAGGTCTAGAAAATTAATTGATTTGTATCCAACTTCTTATGTAAAAAACATAGCCATATCATTTTGGTTAAGAATGGAAAGAAAATCATTAAATGGTTGACCATCATCATCCCAAAGTATATCATTGATTTACCTACCCCAAAACAAAATGTGACTCATGTAAAAACTTAGATCATCATCACAGAAAATGTGTACCACCAGCCTTTAAAAAATTAGTTAAATTTGCTGCACAAGAAGTACCCATAGCGGTGCCCCTTATCTGATGAAATAAGGCACTGCTAAAGGTAAAATAATTGTTTGTGAGAAGAAGCTAATAATCTCAAAAGAAAATAATAATTTGTCTTTAACGTTTTGCTTTTTGTATTCCAAAACTTGGTCACTCCATTAATGTGTAAAGGCCACTTTACACGCTGCGATATCGGTCCCAATATCGCTAGCGTGGGCAACTGCCCCCATAGGTTGTGCGACACGGGCAAATTGCTGCCCGTGTTGCACAACATCGCCCAGACCCGTCACACTACTTACCCGCCCGGCGATGTCGCTGTGACCGGCGAACCGCCTCCTTTCTAAGGGGGCGGTTCGTTCAGCGTCACAGCGACATCACAGCTGTGTCACTGATCCGCCGCCCAATAGAAGCGGAGGGGCGGAGATGAGCGGGAGGTAACATCCCGCCCACCTCCTTCCCTTCGCATTGCGGCCGGGGGGCAGGTAAGGAGAGCTTCCTTGTTCCTGCGGCGTCACACATAGCGATGTGTGCTGCCGCAGGAGCGACGAACAACTTCGTTACTGCTGCAGTAACGATAATCGAGAATGGACCCCCATGTCACCGATAAGCGATTTTGCACGTTTTTGCGATGATGCAAAATGGCTCATCGGTGTCACACGCAACAACATCGCTAATGCGGCCGGATGTGCGTCACAAACTCCATGACCCCAACAACTCCGCATTAGCGATGTCGTAGCGTGTAAAGCCCCCTTAAGTCATGTCTGATGTTACCAGAGCTGCCATCAGGGCATAACAACCATGATGTTGCTGTTCTGGGTCCAAGGTAATTACTTAGCTTTATTAAGCCCTAGGGCAGACCCCCTCTTCACCGGGCCTCAATCACAGCAACATTAGAGAGGCCCAGCCTTGTTGGTTCGGCCACTACACTGGCTGATTTGCATGCGAAGGGGCATTGTATGCAAATTAGCCATGTGCTGGATGCAAGGTCAGTGTAGCAGAGCAGGGCGCCGTCGCATTATCCCATGGTCCAGTGTGCAGCAGCGCGATGAGGTCATCATGCTGCAACCTCATCACACTGCTGCAGGTAGAGCCACGGAGGTGGTGAGGACACAGAAGCTGGTGGGAAAAGGTAAGCACTCTGTGAACTGAAGACAGGAGTGGGACGATCGCAGGAGGTGGTGACCCCACTCCCTGCCTTGCTTCAGCTGCATGTGCAACGGAGGGCAGAAATCCAGTTGAAATGCATTGCAGATTAGAGAGGACTCCGCATGACGATGTAGCCGGGGACAGAAAAAAATATACCACAATAGGCTCAGGAAGGGGGCATATATACCAGGGGGATAACATATATACCAGGATATGCTGGGTTAGAGTGTTCCAGAGTATGGGGGAAGCGCATGAGAAATCTTATATGCGATTGTGGGAAGAACAAATAAGAGGACCATGCCCGTGAGGGCTCACAGTCTACAGATAGGTGAGGATACAGTGAGTGAGGGCAGAGCTGGTCAAGCAGTGGTATAGTGGATTGAGGGTTATTGTAGGTTGTAGGCTTGTCGGAAGAGGTGGGTCTTCAAATTATTTTTGAAACTTTCCATGGTAGGCAAAAGATTGATATGCTGGGGTAGAGCAATCCAAAGTATGGGGGAGGCGTGGGAGAAATCTTGTATGCGATTGTGGTAAGAGAGGAGTAGAGAAGGAGATTTTGTGGGGATCTGAGGTTGCGTGCTGGTAGGTACCGGGAGACTAGGTCATAGATGTATGGAGAAAATATAGGAAATATTGCTGAATGGGGCACTATTTCTTTATGGTGCACAAAATGGGCACCGCTACTCTATGGGGCACCAAAGGGGCTCTGGTACTGTATGGGGCACCCAGGTTGCACTGATACTGTGTGAGGAACCAAAGGGGCACTGGTACTGTGTGGGGCATCAAGGGGGCGCTAGTACTGTGTGGGGCACTAAAGGGGCACTGGTACTGTGTGGGGCACCAAGGGGGCACTGATACTGTGCGGGGCACCAATGGAGCATTGGTACTATATGGGACACCAATGGAGCACTGGTACTGTGTGGGGCACCAAGGGGGCACTGGTACTGTGTGGGGCACCAATTGAGCTCTTTTACTATATGGGACACCAATGGAGCACTGGTACTGTGTGGGGCACCAAGGGGGCACTGGTATTGTGTGGGGCACCAATGGACAACTGGTACTGTGCGAGACATTGAGGCTTGCAGCAGCATAGGAAGTTACTGTTCAAAGACCAGACATGACTGGAAGACATCATGTCTTTCAAATAGAGAATAAAAGGTGAGACAGTCGCATACCCAAGACAGCATTAAGAACAAGGTCACGGTACAGTCACAGTATAGGTATAGCCTAGGGCAATGGTGTCTCAGAGCTGTAAAAAGTGAAATGTAAAATGGTCTTGTATATTATAAAAATTCTCTAAGGTAATTTTTAGTCTGAATAGTCAAATGTGAAATGCCCTTTTAGCAACTATTTTCAGGATCACAGTTTGCTTTGTGAGTCCCACTGAAGCCCCGAAGTGTTGAAGAATTCTACGAGTCAAGCCAAAGTTCGTAGGGTCTTAGAGTATATTTTTATTGATGTCCCTAAGGTCCTCACATTAACTTTCTTACCATTTTTACCTTTCTTAAGAGTGCGCAGAAATGTCATGTGAAGTGACATATATTCATATTAGTTTCGCAGGGAACAGACAGTTGTGAAGTAGTAGCTGGTGAGTCACAAGGCTGCCTGTTCACTCATTATATCTAAAGATAGAAGTCAGCCAGAGCCGGCTGCAATCCATTTTAATGACAGCAGACTGACAAAGCAAATCAAGACGGGCAGCTCTAAGCCTCTTTTCAATTGAAAGCCTTCTTACATGAAAACATTCACAAATGGGAAAAGGATTAGGAAGAGGGCCACAGTCACTAATGCAACGAGACGGCAAGGGCTGCTTTCTGTCCCATAATACGAGAACCACTGCAGAAATGTCCCCTTTGGCAGGCAGAAAAATCAATGTGAATTCTGATTTATGGAATGAAAGGGAAAATATGAGTTTTTTTATGTCATTTGGCATGAGATCAAATACTAACATGTCAATTTAGTACCATCCGAAAATGATCAACAAGACCAAGAACATCACAAGCATCCAAATACCAGCAGATCCATGTGGCAATAGCTGCATATTCACTTAAAATCAATGTCTGCCCTTGATCACCATTTTTTTTTCTTCTAAATAAGTCACATTTTTTTCATTCAAATATTTTAACAGTGGATAATTGTAGAAGCATGTTCCAGCACCCATAGTGCTGGCGGAATCTTAGTGAAACGGAACCGCTCATTCAAAAAAGTGATTGGTGAGTTGTAGAGAATTAAAATGAAGATTAATGGACACATTGGATTAGCTTGTAAGCCAAAAAACAGTTTTAACTTTTTGTGAGGATTGAGGGCATTGATTTCTTACAGATTTTTTGTAAAATGACAGGTACATTTTGAGTTGGAAAAACGTCATAAAACCTTAAATGAAAGCAACAAAACTTTGGTAATTGTTATGATTTGTTTAATTTTGGTCAAAGGGAACCTTTCATGTAAAAAAAACACTATTAACAGGCAGATAAGGGGGTTAATCTGCAGGTTACTAGAGTTCTGGTGTTATGCAGCTGCCACACTGAAAGCACCACTGCCGGGAGGAAGTGAACTTTGTTCCTCCAGGCAGCCTTGGCCTTACAGCTATAGGGCGTGGCCGATGCGGCTTTAGTCAATGCTCAGTACTTAGTGAGCGGCGAGGTTAGCCATACTCCTGGCACTGACAACTGGCTCAGAAGCGCATCAGTACTGGACCAACTGGCCATCAGTGCCAGGGTGTGGTTACAGCATGGGCGCCGTCAGGTTCAGACCACTATTAATCTGCAGATTAACCCTATATCTGCAAGTTAATAGCATTTTTTTTACATGATAGGTTCTCTTTAATGGTAAAATCTCTAAATACGCTAAAGGTGGCGTTACATGGTACGATATATCGTGCGATATGTCGTCGGAGTCACGGAATTCATGACACACATCCGGCATGATGTGAAAAAAGTATACTTCGCATATTTCGGACTAAAGCTTGGAGATCAAGATAAGGCTTGGGCGCCTCATAAAGTGTGCAAACAGTGTGTTGAGGACCTCCGAAATTGGTTCAAGGGTAAGAAAAAAAGCTTTCCGTTATGAGAAACCTATGGTATGGCGAGAGCAAAAGAATCATAGTGACGATTGTTACTTTTGTTCATGCGATGTGAAAGGGTGTAATTCAAAATGAAAGCATTCCATTTTATACCCCAATATTCACTCAGCAATTCATCCAATCCCCCATGGCACAGATATACCAGAACCCAAGGCCCCAGCTACCTTGGATGAGATAACTATGTCCGATGAAGGTGGAGTCATACCTGAACCAGATGAAACAAGTTCTGACTTTGAAGATGATAGAAGACCAAAATTGTTTTCCCAGGAGGAGATGAATGATTTGGTAAGACACTTAAATCTTCCCAAAGATGCCGCTGAGTTACTCGGCTCAAGGCTTAAAAGCAAGAATTTATTGTTGCCAGGAGTGTCTTTTTCATGGTTTAGACATCGTGAAGATGAGTTCGTTCCTTGCTTTGCCCAGGAAGATAAGTTGGTTTATTGCATCGATGTCGAAGGTTTGATGGGTCAATTCAAAATCCAATATGATTCAGCGCAATGGCGTCTTTTTATAGATTGTTCAAAAAGAAGTCTCAAAGCAGTTTTACTCCACAACAGCGGTTTTTATGCTTCCATCCCTGTAGGTCATTCCGTACACCTCAAGGAAACCTACGAGAACTTGGAATTGGTTCTTCGTAAACTTAAATATGAAAACCACGGTTGGCAAGTGTGCAGGGATTTGAAAGTCTTATGCATGCTGCTCGAACAACAAGATGGGTATACCAAATACCCTTGTTTTCTGTGTCTATGGGACAGTCGAGACCGACAAAATCACTGGACCAAGAAGAATTGGCAGCCGAGGGTGCTCACAGTTGGTGAAAAAAATGTCCTCCAAGAAACTTTGGTTCCTCCCAATAAAGTTCTTCTACCACCTCTCCACATCAAATTGGGATTGATGAAGCAATTCGTAAAATCACTTCCAAAAGATGGAGAATGGTTCAAATACTTGGTAGCCAAGTTTCCAGGCCTCTCGGAGGCAAAATTGAAGGAAGGTGTTTTCGTCGGACCAGACATTAGAAGGCTTATAGCTGATCAAGAGTTTATCAATATCATGACGCATCCTCAAAAAGAAGTGTGACGCCCTGGCAAAAACCAGGTAGTCATGACTGTACCCCCCACCAAGGGTACACCAATTGCCTCCTCCTTGGGAATTAACACCACACATCCCACACACAGGAACACCAACCACAAATCCTAGTCGCACCCCCAAGACAGCCAGGACACACCAGTAAGCGGGACCAGGTGGATGGGAACGCCCACCTAGGGGTCTTGAGGTGACAAGGGGTGGGAATCAGTGAGTTTTCAGTTGGAGTGGAGTAGAGTTGAGTCCTGAGTGCAGGGCAGGAGAGTCAGAGCTTGAGTCTGGAAGAGCAGTCGATGACAGGAGCTGAAGTGGACTGGGACAGGGTTGTAGCCTGCCGGTACCGACGACGGGAATCCGGTCTGGAGGCCGTGCACGGGCGGGGTACCTGGACCCTAGGAAGAGGCAAACGTCAAGCCCCTTGTTAATTGACCAGCGGGACAAGGTACCAGGCCTTGTTCCCGAAGAGAGAAGCCCAGATAGAGCAGACCGGCAGCCCAACGTTGGGGACGGTGTCCACAAAGAACCCATTGAAGTCCCACTGGTCAGTGTCTTCGGGCAACGGCTCCCTCTGCGTTCAAAGCTGCAGGGGAGCAGATTTCTCCCGTTCCAAGTGGGGTTAATCCATACACCAAAAGACACAAGTGCAGGAGGGAGGGCCCCTACATTGTTGACCTGTGTGCGAGACAAGCACACCCCTCCAGAGGCAACCGGCATCCGGCCTTGGTTTACAGTACAGACTCTGTGTGGATTGTTCATATTCGTGAGTACACCGGTGTCACCCGGTCCAACCTGCCGACAACGCCCCAGCCCTGCTCCTTACCCACACCTGGGCCCTGGGACTACACCAAACCCCTACCCGTGGAGGAGGTACCACCTTGCTGCCCCCACAACATCGGTCCCGGACGTCGGCACCGAGAGGCAGCGGCGGTGCCACCATCCCATCACTGCAACCCACAGGTGGCATCACAGACAATCTCCCCTGTAAATACCTCCCTTTTTCACTGTGTGCAAGGACGGGCGGTTGCACGAGCCCTGGGTCCGGTCACCACTTGAGCCCAAGACATGATGCCGGATCCGAGCGCCCCTGGAGCAGCCCCGGCTGCCGCAGCGGAGGCGGCACCCGTCCGCGACAACACAAAACCTGTCATCACGAACAGGATTCTCACCCCATCAGTAGATGCCGTGTGCCTTACTTTAAAATCCGTGAAACGTTCCAAAATCTTGAACTGCTGCCATCTTGCCCGCCATCTTTGGTGCCAAAACAACAACAGCCTTTATCTTCTTCCCCGAAAAAGGCACGAAGCCAAAGCCCCTCCCCCTAAGAACACAGTTGGAATCTGGTGACTCCCAAAGCAGGAAGTCGCAAAGGACAGTGGGTCCCGCTAGACTGCTGTTGAAAACCAAGGGGGAGCGGCATGTAAACCGAAAAGATAAAGGGCATAGACACCAGAACTTTGCCAAATCCCGTTCCTGGACAAGCAAGCGGCAGGATGTCTCAGGGGTCCGACAACCAGCATGTGGAGAGGCACATTCCCAGGACCGCCAACTGGATTGAAGCGCAGATGGAGAAGATGTGCTGAAGAATTCAGGCCCAGGCACATTTCATCATGAAGCGGTGGACAACCATAATGAAGGGCCTGGCTGCAGCTGTCCGGGCGCGCGAGATGGAAATGGCCTCGAAGGAGCGAGTAAGCAGTTACCCATGCCCCTATGTTCCCCAGGAACCGGCCGTCCTGACTGAGGGGTCTGGCCTACCCCGTCCACCATGTCGCCTCCCTTGCCACCCGTGTCCGCGGCTAGCACCCCAATCGGCCCGCTACCCCAAGTAACGGCAGCGGAACCCATCTCGCCTAAAGAAGAGGACCCAACAATGGGAAGCTCGGGCCTTACCTGCACCACCGATTCGGCACCTATCTCGGCCTCGAACCAGGCCGCAACCGTGACGACATCCTATCCGGCCCCGAGACAGGCTGCAACCCCGATGATGTTCTCCCCGACAGTCTGCCCGGCCGCAACAGAAATGACGACGGCTCCGGCAGTCCGCCCGGCCGCAACACAGATGACGACGGCTCCGGCAGTCCGCCCAGCCGCAGCACAACGCAGGGGACAGGGTGTCCGCCAAGAACCCTTTGAAGTCCCACGGGTCAGCGTCTGCAGGCAACGGCTCCCTCTGCGTCCAAAGCTGCATGGGAGCATATTTCTCCCGTTCCAAGTGGGGTTAATCCATACACCAAAAGACACAAGTGCAGGAGGGAGGGCCCCTACATTGTTAACCCGTGTGCGAGACAAGCACACCCCTCCAGAGGCAACCGGCATCCGGCCTTGGTTTACAGTACAGACTCTGTGTGGATTATTCATATTCGTGAATACACCGGTGTCACCCGGTTCAACCTGCCGACAACGCCCCAGCCCTGCTCCTTACCCACACCTGGGCCCCGGGACTACACCAAACCCCTACCCGTCAAGTGGGTACCACCTTGCTGCCCCCTCATCATCGGTCCCGGACATCGGCCCCAATAGGCAGCAGCGGTGCCACCATCTCATCACCGCAACCCAAGGGTGGCGTCACAGACAATCTCCCCTGTAAATACCTCCCTTTTTCACTGTGTGCGAGGATGGGCGGTTGCACGAGCCCCAGATCCGGTCACCATAAGCCCAAGACATGATCCCGGATCCGAGCGCCCCTCGAGCAGCCCCGGCTGCCGCAGCGGAGGCGGCACCCATCCGCGGCAGAAGAGTGGATTGCATTTAAAGAGGTCGTAGAAAAATTTTTAGGCAATAACAAAGACCCTGACTACAAACAAATCGTTGGACGAATATTGAAAGCATTTCAAGCTTTAGGTTGCCTGATGAGTTTGAAAGTGCATTTCCTCCATTCCCACCTTGACAACTTTTCTGAAAATTTGGGAGCTGTGAGTGAAGAGCAAGGTGAACGATTCCACCAGGACATTAAAGAGATGGAAAGAAGATACCAGGGAAGATGGAGCATTACAATGATGGTAGACTACCGTTGGACGCTTCAGAGAGACATTACAGATGCTACTCACAAGCGTAAATGTACCAAGAGAAGCCTCACAGGGAAGAAGAATTGATTTTAGTGTGTGTTAGTGAGCTCATTGCAGTTAAAAAAAATGATTTTCATGAAACATTTGTAATAAAAAAATTAATTTTATGAGTCTATTTTCATTTATTTTGAGCTATTGTCTTAGTTAACATAGATTGTCAAAAAACATGATGTCCTGTGACCAAACGAAGGTCATTTTCGTATTCAGCGCACTCAAAAACATAAAACTTACGTGGCATAACCAAAACAGCTCTCGAAAATTTTTTTATTGCAGACCTGTGTTACTGATAATTTTCATACGTTTTGGCTTGCATTGGTTTATTGGTGTTTTTGTTGGATACATGAATTAAGCCTTCCATACTGGTTACAGATTTGGTGTCTGTACAAGAAATTCTGTAGAAAAAAATATGTAATGCCAGCATTAGCGCCATCAAAAAATGCCCCCCCAAAAATTATCAAAACTTTGCAAGTACCCCAGCATAGTATGAATGAAAACATTAGCTCGCCACACAAAATACAAGCTTCCATACAAGTACATCAATGGAAATGTAAAAAAGTTACGCATCTGAAAAAATACCCACAAATGATAACATTTTTCTTATAACGTTCTGAAATTTTGTAGCTACTTAAATATAACCTATTTACAACCAAGGAGGTAACTGTATGTCCTTGGTCATGTAATCATCGCTCGCAGCAGCTGATTTGAACAGCAGACGTGTGGGCCTAGCAGGCACGGGTGGATCCACAATCCACCAGCACTTTTTTACCCCTTAAATTGTGTTGTCAAAATGTGATAACACAATTTAAATGGCTACGGCAGGGAGCACTAAATTCCCCGCCACCATCGGTGATCCCACAATCATGGGGAGCCGATGGTTGCCATGGTAGTGACGGTTTATGTGATAAACCCTGTCGCTATCATCACATATTTTCTGTTAGAGTTGGCAGTCACAGGAAAGAAGCATTTCTGCTGATCAAAGCTGTGCAGCTCTGATCAACAGAAATGCACAGGCGATCAGATGGCTGATCCACAAAGTTCCCTAGTAAAACAAATAAAAAATATAAAATAAAAGTTTTAAAAAAACATGAAAAAAATCCCCATTGAAAATAAAAGTTAAAAAAATTTGGTATCGTCGTGTTTAGAAATGCCCGATCTATCAAAATATAAACTCAATTAATCTGATCGGTACACGGAGTGGCAAGAAAAAAAATCCAAATGCCAAAATTTTGGTTTTTGGACATTGCAAATTTTTTTAAAAATACAATAAGGGGTGATCAAAATTTAGTCTTTGCACAAAAATGGTATAATTAAAAACATCAGCTCAAGATGCAAAAAATAAGCCATCATGGAGCCCCAGATTCCGAAAAATGAGAACTGTATGGGTCTCAAAAAATGGCACAAAAAGCTCTACTTGGACAAACTTCTGATTTTTTTAAACCCATATATTAAAGTAAAAGTATACATGTTTGGTATTTACAAATTTGTATCGATGTCAGACATCACATCGACACATCAGTTTTACCATACAGTGAGCACGGTGGAAAAAAATATCTAAAAAACAATCGTGCAATCACACTTTTTTTTGCAATTTTTTCGTACTTGGAATTTTTTCCCTGTTTTCCAGTACACTATATGGTAAAACTAATGATTTCTGTCAAAAGTACAACTCATCCTGCAAAAAACAAGCCTCATATGGCAAGATTGAAGGAAAAATAAAAAAAAGTTAGGGCTCTTGGAAGAAGGGGAGGAAAAAAGAAAAATGAAAAAAAAAAAAATAGAAAATCGCCCAAGAGTAAGAAGGATAAAAAGAACTTTTCAATTTTGATATCATCATAATCATATTGACCTAACAAATAATGTTACAATTTATTTTACTGCCCATTAAACACCATAATAATAAAACCCAAATAACAATGGAATTTTTCTTTATTTTCATTGTTTCACCCCTCTTTTGGAAACTATTCCCATAGTAATTTAATTTTAAGGTCCACCATAACTAGTGCTGGAAAAAATAGATAAATAAGAAAGCCCTCATGTCTAGGTGGAAAAAAAAGTTATAACTCTTGGAAGAGAGATAGGAAAGATGAAAGTGTCAAAATGAAAAAACGCCCTGTTGGGAAGAAGTTAAGAACTAAACTTCAAAAAACACTTAGAGTTATGAATGTCATGCTATCAGACAATCATTTAAAGAGGACATGTCACCAGGTTAAAAGTGTCCACTCTTTGTTCTTATTTAATCTTGCTTCTCCTCTGAGTAATCTCACTTCTAATTTCACTTCTGTTTTTCAAATCCATTATACAGTTGCAGGTATACCGTATGTTACGGATTATAAGATGCACTATTTTCCTCCAAAAATGGGAGTGCATCTTATAATCCGAATATGGCTTACCGGGCCTACGGTGGTGGCGCGAGAGGCAGGATTGGTGATACTGAGGGCTTGGAAATGGCATTGTCACTGCAGTGGAGCGGCTCAGGAGGGTCACAGGCCGGAGGGTTGGTGATAATGAGAGCTTGGAGGTGGGGATGTCACTGTAGTGGAGCAGCTCAGGAGGGTTGGTGATACTGCATGCTCGGGGGTGTCACAGTGGCAGGTGCTATTGATCTGCCAGCAGGGTGCAGGCTCCATTGAATCGCCAGCGGTTAACGTGATGGACTTCAAGAAAATGTTCCTGGAGGCGGCGTTTGCACAGATAGATTGGCCTCTGCGGCCATTTTCTTGAAGTCCATTGCGCCAATCTGCACACGCTACACCTCCATAGCCATTTTCGTAAAGTCCATCGCATCAACCACCGGCAATTCAATAGAGCCTACAGCACGCCGGCAGATCAGTGGTGGCCACTGCTGCATCACCCCTGAGCCTGCACTATCAAGACACTTCATCCACTGAGCCTTCTGAGCTGCAACACCCCCTCCTCCAAGCCCGCAGCATCACCAACCCTGCTTCCTGTGACCTTCCTGAGCCACTCCACCACCGCCGCTCCCACCGGTGAGATATTATAAGGCGCACTAGGATTATAAGATGGACCCTCATTTTAACATTAGAAAATTTTTTTTCCCTATTTTTCTCCTGTAAATCTGGGGTGCATCTTATAATCAAGTATGTCTTATAAAATAAAAAAAAATAGAGTAAGCATTTTTAGTGTTAATTTAGTGCTCATTTTTATGATCTTTTCTATAGGGCATAGTTTACAGATCCTCTGGGGCATGTCTTTGCAAAATTACCTTGTGAGCTCCACCCCCTCATAAAGGTCATAAACATTAACACTAAATTAAAAGGCTCATATCTCTGGAACTGTATGGCAGATTGAAGAAAAATAAAAAGTTGAGTACTCAGGAAAGCAGCATGAATAAAACAACAGCAAAAACTGGTGCCTTTGATCTGTTGACAGGTTCTCTTTAACGAACCCTAAGGTTTATTTATTTCCTTAATCAAAGAGAAATAAGGAAAATATGTTTCCGTTATGTCTACGTCAAACTTCCACTTGGGGGCACAGGGACTTAGAGAAGATCAAACTTCTAACTGAATGAAGTAAGACAAAAAGCCAACAAGAAGTCACTAGCACAGGCATCAGAATATTCAAACAAGCTAAAGTTGAAACCGGGATGTCACATCTAACCAAGAAGGTGAGAAAGCCATAGTAAAATGGAAGTAAGGGGTCAGAAGCCAAGGAGTCACGTCAGGAGCTGAAAGGGAGCAGAGCCGTAGTCATTGAACGTAACCGAAGTTGGATGGCGGGAGATCAGATAAGTACAGAGGAGGGGTTGGAGGCCAAGACACAGAATGGGACCAGGGTCAGGCAAACATGATCAAAAGACAGAACTAGGGTAACGGAGGTCAGGGAGAGGTAGTCTGAGTAATGGGACAGATCAGAGAAAACTCACAGAAATCAGAGCGCACACTGTAGAGCAGAGCTAATACTGGCGACGTTCCGGAGATATCCACACAATAATAAAGAGGCGAGAGTTCCAGAACGAGGCACGACCGAACGGACCCCTCCCACCTGACAACCCCATCAGTGCCAAGCTATAGTCATGACAGTCTATATAATATACTAAATATATACCGTAATATATTATTTATTAAACTGTACAAACTAAAAAATAATTAAAAATCCTTACTTTGCAGGTCTAGACTTTCCAGAATTAGCATTCTGCTTTAGCCGTCTGCCCCTATTAGTTGCCAGTGCTAAAATGAGATTAGAACCTGGTGACTGGAGCTAAGATGAGGTCAGATGTGCAGGCTCATTTTCCATCACTTAAAATGTACCTTGCAAACAATTAATTAACTTGCAGCCTTAAACACGGCTATTATGCTATTACTGGCTATTTTTTTTGTTTCCATAACAACCTATACTTTGTAGGAGCTGAAATGATCGTCTGAAACACATCATCACACTTCAACTTCCTGAAGCTCCTAATTAATGCATTCATTTAAGGGTTAGATAACAATGCTTTAATTAGGCCAAAACATTGTGTTCCTCGTACCATTGATCTAATGATAAATATGAGATTCTGGAGCATTTATAGGGGGAAAATAGGAGATTAAATGAAGAGCAGTACGAGAAGAACATAAAATTCTAAAAACAGGCTTTAACATCAGATCAGTGTGGGTCCAAAATTCAGCATCCCCAAAAATCAAGTGATTATTTGAGCCTTGCCCTATGAAAGTTCATAGTGTATATGTGATGCTTGTCACTACTTATGGGTAGTACAAGCGGTAGAGTAGCCAGAATAGCCGGGGTCTGGTCACAGGAGGACATGTATTGACACAGGAAGTACACAGAGGCGTAGTCAGGTCATAATCTGAGGGTCAGCACTCTGGGAAAGCATAAAATAGATTGAGGGAGAAAATTGAGATGTGGTCAGGTAACAGCCCGAGGTCAAAAGCCAGGACGTCATGACTGGAACAGGGAGCTGGCAGAGAGCAGTCAAACAACAGTCCAGAATCAGGAAACAAAGATCTGAGCACAGGCAGGAACACAGGCCAACAGCACAACTACAAAACCAGAAAGTACGACTGTTAAGGTTCTGGGAGAGCATCCTCACTAAAGAAGCAGAGCAATTACCCAGAAGATGGATCACCTAGGCACGTATGAATACAGGGAGTAATCTAAGATGGGGTCAGCTAGCGGTCCGAAGTCAAAATATCAGCAGGTCACGTCAAGAACAGTGAGCGGGCAGAGGGGAGTCAAACAACAGTCCGGGGTAAGGCAACAAGGATCAGAACAAAGAAAAACAGGCTCACAGCACTACTCCCAAAACCAGAATGTACAACTGGCAAGGTTCTGGGAGAGCTTGCTCAGTTAAGAAGCAGAGCCATTAGAGGGAAGATGGGACACCTGGGCTACCCAGCACCTCCCAGAACCAGCATGGAAGCCTGCACTGTCAATCAACCTGCCAGCTCAGTAGCCCTGGAAAACACATCAGAGCATCTGCTAGTGTGCAAGATGCTCTGCACAGAGGAATTGTGACACTGACGAAGGGTACGTCACCTGAAACGTTGCTATACTTTATCAAAAAAAAGAGTGAAGCAAAGTGAAAAGCATTCAATGATGCTTTGATTATTTCTTCCCTTGGTATGTGGTTCCTCTGAATTCTGTCTTGTGTGGTTCAAGTCTTACACTTCAAAATCAACCCCATCCATTAATATGCACCAAGAATTATTTTTACGTCTGCCATCCATGACGACCCATTCTTGTATCCATTTTGTATAACTAACGATAATCCTTAATTACAAAATTAAAAGCTGGAGGAAATCTCTTCTTTAGACCTTTATACAATAAATCCTAGTGTGAAATCCTAGATGTTATATGTCCTGGGGACAGCGAAAAATAATCACCCGAAATATCCATATTTATTTTACTGCCTGTTTGATAGAAGGAATTGTGCTTTCTGTCAGGCGAGATCTTTTACATGTGCTCCCTTGGTGAGGCTTTTAATCATCATTTTCTCACAGAACAGCCAGTACGCGGGGATTATCATGACCGAGAGCTGTTTTAGCATGGTTAGAATAACTTAATCAGCCAAATACTCAGCAGGGCTCCCACTCCACAATTCCACCTCCGCGTCTATACAATCTAAAGAGCACAAGACATATTTTACTGTTTTGCTTCATTATTTGTTAGCTTTCGGCCAGATAAAAGACTATAGACTGCCTTCGTCTCAGGGACAATACCATGGAAGATGTAAGTGAAAGTAAAGCATTTATACCATGAAGGCACTGGTGCTCTCCTAACCGGGGTCACTCCGAGACCTTTGTTGGAGAAGAATCTGTTTTCGTATCATGGAGTCTGACTCTTTGTTGGATGATTAAAACGAAAACCTAACCTTTCCCTGTTTATGTCATGTACTGAGTTCAGCTTCTGGCTATTACCGCTACCCGACTATTATAATATCTGCCTCATTTACAACATCGTTAGTCGTGAAAATACACACTACATGTAACTGTTAGAGCGGACATATAAAATCATTGCCATCGCCCTCTAACCTAGTCGCCAATATCATCATCGATGTTTGTCCCCCTGAGGATTCCTGGATGGGTGCTATGAATTATTTCTGAAAAATTCAGCCGATTTTTTACTACAAGAGACTAGAGTGACACCAGCTCACACAATATCTAATGATAAACCTGTTGTCACTAAGATTTTCCATTAGGTTGGGATTACACGGGGACTTAAGCCTTGACACTTCTCATGGTGCTGCAAATGCGATAAGCAAGTCACAAAAAACTACAACCTGAATTTTTGTGACTTGGTTTTCACAGTTGTAGTACCCTTGGGGCTTCTTCTCACCTTCTTCCCTTGAGTGACAGATTTCTCCCTGCGGGAGAGAGAGAGAGACCTCTCACTCCAGGGAAGTGGGTGGCAAGAAGCCACAGGGGACCTACAATTTTGACAAGTCTTCTATGCAGCTCATTCCCTGTCTGCTATTAAATTATTAGGATAATGTGGAGCTGCTGCCTGCAATGCCTCCTTCCATCCACCAGAGGGGTCTCTGTGCAGACTAGACAAAAAACTCTGTGTGGGCAAGTACAGCAGGGCCGGTGTCAGCACCCGGCCTCCAACAGGGCAAGTGCTGAGGCCCTGGACAGCTGGGGGGCCCATTCACCCACTCACCAGATTCCCAGGTACTGCAGTGCTCAGGCTGGCAGTCGTACCTTACTGGCTGCAGGACCTTTAAACTTCCGAACATGCACCTGCAGCATTTACTGCTGAACACTGCATGCACATGCATTCATGAGGTTCATCTGTGAGTGTAGGTAGTGTGCGATGTGCTCCCATCCCACAGTTGAAGAGAGGAGACGTGCATGTGCTCCCAGTATCCCCAGTATTGTGTATATGTGGCACCCTGGACAAGCCAGGGGCCACAGAGAACAGCACAACACACCCCACACTCCCGGTCAGGCACACTGAAGTCAGACACAAAACCCTTGTTGCCTTCCTCCAGGGGCTGATGTTCACACCAGGGGGTGGACCAGGCAGTTGGTCCCGCCCACCGAGGAGTTCACAGTCCTGGAGGCGGGAAAAGAGCAGAGATCAGTTTGGAGAGGAGTTGAGGAGTGGAGAGAGATTAGTTTGAGAGGTGAAAGTGGAAGGAGGAAAGTAGTAAGAGAGCAGACTGAAGTTGGTCCGGGTGTGTGGCCTGGACGGATCAGCAAGGTTGGCAGACGGTGGTGACCGTCTGCAGGAGTGGCCTATCGGAGTTTAACGTAAGGACCGTGGACGGGCGGTGGCCCGGCGGTACCGGACCGGTACGCAAAGAGAAGCCAGCACCATCTGGCAGGGGCTTACGGACCCCGGCAAGGCTAGGAGTCGCCGTGAAGTTGCCAAATCCGTTAGCGAAGGGAACCTCCTGGGTTTCCCAGCAGTCAAGTCACGAAAGAAGGCAACCGTCCAACCAAGGGAGGGAGACACCGCCACCGCCAAGGCAACCGTTTCCCAGGGCCAGAGCCTGCGGGCAAAAGGGGCTCCTCCAGCCCATATCCAAGCTGGGGAGCGGGTTACCGGTGGGAACCCATTGGAACCATCTACCATACATAGGTGCAGGGAAAGGCAGTCACCATCAACCTGCCGGGAGAAACAACACCGCAGCCGTCTGTGGGACCCGTCCATCCAGCCTTGTGTTTTACCAAGAACTGTGTCTTCATCATTGGGCTGAGTGAGTACCACCGTGCCGTGCGGCACAGCGCTGCCCCCGCGACCCTGCACCTCGCCAGGCCCCGTAACCTGCCTGCCATCCATCCCTACCCCATCACCGGTCCCCGGGACAACCAACCCCCTACACACGGAGGGGAGAACTAACAACAAAGCTGCTCCCTGTCACCGCTCCTGGCATCCCCGTCCAGAGCAGCGGTGGTGTCACCAATATCACCACAACCGTGGGTGGCGTCACGAGCAATAACCAAACATCCCCAAAATCAATCCCCTTTTCACTCACGGGCGAGGAACGCCGCTCGAGTCCCCGGGATCCGGCCCACCGCTCGACCCACCACCGAGCAGCAACAGCAGCCGCAGCCGGACCCGAGCAGTGGGAGAGCGCAGCGTCCCCTCCTCCGCCCGCGACATATACCCTCCTCACTGGCTCCAGTATTGTGTATGTGCCTTTCGTGGCACCTGTATTATGTATGTCCCCCACTGACCCCAGTAATGTGTATGCCCCCCAGCTTCCCTAGTAGAGTGTATGACCCCACTGGCCCCAGTAATTAGTATGCCACCTTTTGGCCCCAGTAGAGTATATGACCCTGCTGGCCCTAGTAATTAGTATGCCCACCACTAGTGCCAGTGTGACGCCCTGGGCAAGCCAGGGGTCACAGGTCATGCACCATCACACCCTACATCCCAGTTAGGAACACCAAAGCTACACTAAAATCCTTGTTGCCTTCCTCCAGAGGCTGGGGTTCACACCAGGGAATGGGCCAGGCGGTTGGCTCCGCCCACCGAGGAGGACACAGCTCTGGAGGCGGGAAAAACCAGCAGTCAAGCTAGGGAGGTGAAGGAGTAAACAGCTAAGATGAGCTAAGGAAGTGAAAGTAGTGAAGAGAAGTGGAAGGAAAGTGAGAACAGTTACAGAAAGGAAGCTTGAAGTGAGTCCAGCTGTGTGCAGGACGGAGTCAGCAAGGTTAGCAACGGTGGTGATTGTCTGAAGGGGTGACCGTTTGGAAGTTCCTGGAAGGACCGTGGACGGGTAGTGACCCGGCGGTCTGGAGCAGCGTACCAAAAGACAGTCAGCACCAGGGCAGGGGCCTCTCGGACCCCGGCAAGGCTAGGAGTCGCCAAATTTGCCAAATCCGTCAGTGAAGGGGACGTAGATCCCCCAACAACCAAGTCCCGATTGAAGGCAACAGCCCAACCTGTACAACAGAGACACCGCCACCGCCAGGGCACCAGTTTCTGAGGGCCAGCGCCTGCGGGCAAAGAGTAGAGCTCCTCCGGCCCAGCTTGAAGCCGGGGAGCGGGTTACCGGTGGGAACCCATCGCAACCAACAGACAACATTAGGTGCAAGGAAAAGGGACATCACCGCTACCGACTGGGTGAGCAAGTGCAGCCGTCCGTGGGACCGACCAACCAGCCGTTTGTTTACCGAGAACTGTGTCACTGTCTCAGGCTGAGTGAGTACCACCGTGCCGCAAGGCACAGCGCTGCCCCCGCGTCCCTGCGCCCACCAGGCCCTGCATCCTACATCTCATCACCGGGCCCCGGGATCACCAACCCCCCTACCCACGCAGGGGCAACACCTAGCTGCTCCACATCACCACCCCAGGGATCCCCGTATTGAGCAGCGGTGGTGCTACAAATCACCACAACCGTGGGTGGCGTCACGGACATTATCCCAACATCCCAAATCCCCTTTTCACTCACGGGCGAGGAGTGCCGTTCGAGAACCCCCGGTATCCGGCCCACAGCTCGAGCCACCACTGAGCAGCGGCAGCCGCCGGACCCGAGCGGAAGGGGTGAGCGCGGTGTGCTGACACCCTCCTCCCCGCCCGCGACACCAGTAACATGTGTGCCGCCCAGTAATTAATAATGTGCATGCCCTCTGTAATGTATATGCCCTCCAGTAACATGTCTACTGCTCCAGTAATGTGTTTGCCCTCAGTGATGTCAATGCCCCTCAGTTATGTCTATGCCTTCTAGTGATGTCTGTATCCCCAGCCTCCCCTGTTATGGATTTGCCCCTAGCCCCTACTGTAGCCTCCGTGTCTCCTGTGATGTATATAGAGCAGACTCAGTGGACACAGAGCAGCCTTGTATACTAGCAGTGATGCTGCTAGGTTGGCACACAAACAGAATTAAAGGTGCAGAGCTGACCCGGCAGGGTCACTGCTCGTAGATACGGCCATACAATGTCCATTTCGCGGCCATGTCTCTTAAGGTGACTGCCATCAAGCAGCACAGCCTGCACAGGCACATGGCTGGAGGAGCTGGACGGGAGACAATTGATAGAGGTGAGCAAGGGTGCTGCCAGCTTCCCCATAATAAAAATATCTCTAAACTGTCTGTATGTGTGCATATTTAATGTGTATATCTATATATGACTGTGTATATATTTATGTATCTTTATATGTATTTTTGTGAATTTGTTTCAAATTTATTATTATTAAATTTCAAATATGTATATGTACGTATGCTTGTAGTTGTACAAGTTTGTGTCTGCATGGGGCTCACTGAGACTCTTTTGCCTGGGTCCCACAAAAACCTGGAGCCAGCCCTGAGGTGCAGAACAGCATGTGGACCAGGCTCGCAAAGTGCAGACATTGTGAGCTGCTCTTGGCCCATTTATCAAGAGTACTGAATCTGATAGAGACTGTCTGCTGAGCGTGTGAGATGTATTAGTGCCACATCGGGAAAGAGCAAATATTTGCTGCCGTACTGAGGACTGAATTCCAGAAGACATTCTCGGGTGTTGCTGGCACGAAACCTGTTGCTGAACCCCTTACTGTGGTGACCTTTTCCAGATGTTTGTCGGCCACCAAAGATACGGATGCTCTGTTTGAGTATACCAAAGGTACAAATACTCCCTTTGCATCTACAGATATTCCCTTCAGACTGATATTCCTGTACCAGATGAGTGGAACCGTAAGTACGGAGCTGAGGCCCCATCTAGAGATGACTGAATCTATTGAGTTTGCGTGCGCCAATTTTAGATTCAGTACAAGCCTTTGTCAGTTCGTTCGGACTTGGCTTACTGAACACTTTGCTCAAAAGTCGGCAATATTTGGTATGTGTTCGTTTGCAGAAAACCCACTCCTGGCCCCATCACAGCCATGTCAAGTATTGACATGGCTGTGATTGGACAGTGAAATCACTGTAAAAGAAAGGAAGCAAAATGGTTAAAGCATAACAAACTAACAGAATTTCCCCACGGCTACAACCATTCCCGCTGCTGTACTTCAGGGGTTGCTGATTATCCCTCATCCATATCCACTGCTTTCTCCGGCCACCTCCGTCTCTGTTTGGCTGCAGTCAGAGCCCGCCCTCAGACAGTATCTATTATTAGTTGGAATTACAGACACTGTCTGTGGGTCTCTCTCATGGTATAAAATAAATAAATAAAACAATTGGTGTGAGGTCCCCCATATTATGATACCCAGCACAGATAAAGCATATGGCTACAGGCTGCAGCCACCAGCTGTAAGATTATCCTGGCTGTCTATCAAAATAAGAGGAACCACATGAGGCTTTTTTTATTTAAATATTTAAATAAATAATTTTAAAATACGGTGTATGTTCCCCCCAATGTTGATGCCCTATAGCTGGAGCTGGTATTCTCAGGCTGAGGAGACCCATGTTTAATGCCCCCTAGTCTAAAAATAGCAGCCTGCAGCTACCCAAGATTGTCGCATTAATTGAATGCAACAAGCTCAGCACTTTACCTGGCTCTTCCCGATTGCCCTGGTGTGTGACAATGCTGCCACTAAGCTCTAGATTAGTAATGGGGAGGGTCTATGAGATCCCCCCATTACTAATCTGTAAGTGAAAGCAAATAAACACAAACACTGAAAAAATCCTTTATTTGAAATAAAAGACAAAAATGCAGCCTCTTTCACAATTTATTAACCCCAAAAACACCCAGGTCTGACGTAATCCACACAAAGTCCCATCCCTGTGGTCTGTCAACTCTTTATAGTTATATGCTCTTCATTTTCCCCAAAAATTAGTTGACACTAATGTGAAGGCTACCCTTGCAGCCTTTTTCTTGCCCTGCAACATCTTGAACAAACTTGTTCGTCTGAGGTCCAATAAAGATTCCTTGCTTTATCTTTGTTTCACTCAACCTTGGAAATGTATTAATAAGATATGTGAATGCTTTTCCATTTTTATCGATTGCCTTTACAAAGTTTTTTCATTAGGCCCAACTAGATATGCAATGATTGTAACAAAGTCTTATGTGGGTCAACAAGTGCTGGATGGAGGACATTTTAACTCCCTGGCTGAAGGTTATGTCGGAGATGCTGGTCTCTTAAATTGTAGTCATATTTTCTTGCATGACTATCCCTGTCACACAGAAAACAGCAGTACATTGTGAATCCACCTTTGAGACCAAGTAAGATGGCAACTGCCTTGAAGTCACCACAGAGGGGTCACAAATGATGGTCATAGATCAGGCTCCTCAGTATCTGCTTCATGTTGTCATAGTTTTTTTTTTCATATTGATTCAATATACAACTGGATTTGAAGGTTAAAACAAAAAAGCAGCACCAAATGTGCACTACAGCACTAAACATTCCAAACTGTACTTATTTTAAAAATTTTGAGATTTTTGGCAAAAAATTGCAATTTCTTGAGCTGCTTCGCCACGTCACGGCAAATCTCATTAGAGGCAGTCCTACACTAAAATATTTTTATAAAATGTGCCATACGGCCTCACATATGAATAGTAGAACTGCTCTTAGCAGCACTCACCTGGTCTATTTCAATCCCGTACCCATGACTGAGTCATGGCTGTGGGCGGGACAGGTCCAAGCAAATGCTGCATGAAGTAAATAGCCTGTGGACAAAGCCTGATGACTTAATGTGAACAGTCACCAACCGCCAAAATCTAGACAGATGGAATACATCCCAAATTGGGGTACAAAGCAAGGTGGAGGTCAACCACCGACCAATTCAATGAAGAAAAAACAAAATTTCATATTGATTCAATATACAACTGGATTTGAAGGTTGCACATTGCCGTTATGCCGCAAGACAGTTTTAAGGTTTCTTTTGGACGTATCGATGAAGAGCCTCCATTCCTCTGGATTATGACTTATCTTCAAAACTTCCATTAAACTGTTGATGTTGTTGTCACAGATCCCACCCATGAAGAAGTATTGGACAAGATCTTTATCCCAATTGTGGAACAAAAAAATCTGAACATCGTACGCCAGCAGATTCAACTCAGCCTTAAGGGGGCTTTACAAGCTATGATATCGTTAATGTTTTATCGTCGGGGTAACGTCGTTAGTGACGCACATCCAGCGTCATTAACGATATCACAGCGTGCGACACTTATGTGCAACCTTAAACGATCGCAAAAGCAGCCAAAATCGTTTGCCGCGGAGAGGTCGTCCTAAAACAAAAAGTCATTTACCTCACATTAGCTATATTGTTCCTCATTCCTGTGGCAGCACACATCGCTATGTGTGACACCGCAGGAGCGAGGAACATCTCCTTACCTGCCTCCACCGGCTATGCGGAAGGAAGGAGGTGGGCGGGATGTTTACGTCCCGCTTATCTCCGCCCCTCCGCTTCTATTAGCCACTTGCCGCGTGACGTCGCTGTGATGTCGCTCGACCCGTCCCCTTAGTAAGGAGGCCAGAGTGACGTTGCAGGCCAGGTAAGCCGTGTGACAGGGGAGTGCAATTTTGTGTGCGACGGGCAGCAATATGCCAGTGTCGCACAAACGATGGAGGTGGGTACGCACGCTAGCGATATCGATACTGATATCGCTACCGTGTAAAGCCCCCTTTACTCTTGGGCAGATCCAAATCTCTAACAAGATTTTTCAGTTCACTTTGTATTATAAGATGTGGTTCAGTTGATATTGCTCACACAACATCTGCGTTCTAAAAGGAATTTGCTTCATGACATCAAGCACCCTCTTCTTCCTCACTTGACTTGACTGAAAATATTACTGGTGCTTTTGGAACCGGCAGTTCTTTTATATGTGGTACTGGGTGTGTTGAAGATGGAATGTCCACTTCTTCTTCTTCCTCTAAACTCCTTTCCTAATAGGGGACACCAAGAAGATATAACAATTAGTGGTGTGATCAGTTGTCTCCCTCCAGATCATTGGGACTTCAAAATAATTGCCTCTTCCCATGCAACCACTGGGTACGATGTGATGGACATCTATTGCAGTAGATGTGTGGAGCCTATAGGCCCCGTCACACATAGCGTTGTCATTAGCGAGATTGCTGAAATGTCACAGGTTTTGTGATGCAATGGTGGCCTCGCTAGCGATCTTGCCACGTGTGACACATAGCAGCGACCGGCCCCCCGCCTGCGATATCACTGATCGTACCTGAACATCCTGGTTCATTTTTTGATTGTTGGTGACCCGCTGGGCAGCATGCATTGCTGTGTTTGATGCCATAACAATGATGAGCAACCTCATTGGCATGCCTGGGTGGAAACACTACGCCTCCATCGAGGTCTGAGTCGTCAGAATATCTGCTGTGTGACAGAGTCCCAACATCCGCCGAGGTCGTTATACGCATCGCCGTATCATTGCTGCGTCATTAATTAGATCTGCCTGTTTGCCAGCTCACTAGCGACCATGTACTGACATACCAGCGATCCTGACCATGTTGTATCATTGTCGGGATCGCTGGAACGTCGCTACGTGTAACAGGACCCTAATTCTTGTCTTGATCTCCTATTCTGCAGACAAAATACAGATTTTAGGCTTTTCTTATCATGGGAGTCAAGTTTTGTATTTATGACGCAGAAGTGACTTCTCATATATAGAAAAAACTATCTACTTTTTTTAATGCAAGAACAAGGCATATCTGAAATAAAATATAGAATCATGTCAATATGCTAAGAAACTTAGCTAAGAGATCCTAAAATTGTATACCTTACGCAGAGAGCATGTTTCTAAGTAAGTGATGCAACTGTAATTAGGCTAACAACATCGGAGCTGAACTGACCTTCTTTGATTGGTCGCTTAAGATCATAGAATACTGAAGGCTCAATAGACTAAATAGAGGATGTAATAGACTAGCTAATAACAATGCAAAAAATAATGATGACATAATAAAGATGCAATTTTTCTATAAGTCTGCATGAAAGGAGTCAAAAGTAATTACAACCTTCTCTGGATCTTTAAAATTAGAGGCAGTCAGCAAATTTAAGCATCCTTTTCGATTTCAGCAGCATAAAATTAGTCAAGTTCAACTGTTTTCAATTCTGAGACAACTTGGCCATAGAACAGTGTAATTAATCTTCATATAGCCAGTCTAAAAAGGTAATTGTGAATGGAATTTGACAAAAACATAAAAAAAATAAAAAATTAGACCAGGGGAAAATCAATGTATGTATTTTTTTTTTTAGTTTGCAAGAACAACTTTACTTACATCTTGTCCGATTTTGACTTGTAGAGTTTTTTTCTCTTACACGATCAGATGTTAAAGAGTCTTCTTACACGTACACCCCATTTACAATTGTATGACCACATCTTAACAGGAATTATCGGGAATGTTTCACTGTTTATTTTTTACTTAGCCCAAGTAACTTTTCCAATTGTCGTTGTTCAACTAGTTCTGGAACAGTTTTTCTGTGCCCCTCCATTCTAAAGTTATTGACCCCTGATGATAAAGATGCAAATATTCCCTTCAACTAACTGGGCAGATACAATCTAACTTCTGTCATAGAGGAGAAAAAGCAAAAACCTTCCAAGAAGTTCTGTGGTATATGTCCACTTGTTCGAAGGGAAAATGTGCTTCTTTATTACCAAAGACATACCTTGGGAATGGAGAGGTACAGAAAACAAAAACTATTCCAGAATTAGAGAAAGCCATGGAACCCATAGGGTGGAGGGGCGACATGACTAGAGGGAAGGGAAGGAGAGATGGGGTTAATAGGAACAGGAATGGTCGTGTATAGGGCAGAGAAAGGGATTGGTGGGTAGGAGGAGTTTCTCTGGAGGAAGAGGTGGGACAGATGAGGGGTGTAAGTATAGGAAATCTGGTTTACCCCCTCTCTTGATTTCCGGACATGGAGCGATCTGGACGTCCGACGGGATGGCTGCGATGCAGGACCAGCGGCGAATATCACATGGCAGTGCACGGGCCCCTGGCAGCACGGTCCCACGTCAGGGCTGCCGGGGGTTAACCCGTCGGCACTTTCCCCTCGCTCCCCGGTCTGCAGCAGGCGGCGGTATCCCCCCTCCCCTCTCCTTAAGGTACTTGCAGTGTGCAGGGGGAGCGAGGAGGAGATGTGAGAGCCCCATCGGGTACCCTGCACGGCAGCGACGTGGGCAGCGGCGGTACCCAGCAGCTGCTCCGGCCGTGGGAGGAATCTCCGTCCGGGCCGCGGAAGCCGGGAGGGGGGCGTGGCTAGTCTGCGGCCTACTTCCGGTTTCGAGCCGCGGCCTGGATTGCTGGATGTGGCGGCTCATGGACAGGAGAGCGCTCGGCGGTGGACGGAGGTCAGCGCTACCCCCCCCGGACGGTGGGGGGGGGCCGCGGAGCTGCTGCCAGCGGGGTATCCGGCATCAGGGCAGGCGAACCTGCTGCAACGGGTGCCCAGGTGGGGGTGACGGCAGGGGCCCTGCGGTTTCTGCCCGGTCACCCAGATCAGGTGTGCAGCTCCCGGCAGCGGCGGGAGGGCCCAGCAGACAGAGGCTTGCGTGGGCCCAGGAGGGCTGGATGCGGCGGCTCCTGACTGGGAGAGCGCCCGGCGGAGGACGGAGGCCAGCAGTACCCCCCGCGGGCGGCGGGGGGGGCCGAGGGGCTGCAGCCAGAAGGGGGTCCGGCGCCAGGGCAGGCGAGCCTGGTGCGACGGGTGCCTGGGAGGCGTTAGTAAGTGGGGGGTGACGGCGGGGCCCTGCAGTTCCTGCCCGGTCACCCCGATCTGGCGTGCAGCTCCCGGCAGCGGCGGTCTCCCCCAGGAGGGGGAGGGCCCGGCAGTCGGATGCTTTCTGGGCCCAGGAGGGCAGGATGTGATGGCGGCTCTAGATGGGAGTCTGCTGGCAGCGGGTCGGGCCGCAGGTACCCCCCTTCCCTTGCAGGCGGCGGGGGGGGGGAGTCGGGCCAGAAGATGATGAGGCCCGTGGTGGCAACCCATGGGGCGCTGTGGTATCCAGGGTTGGTGCCGCAGGGCAGAAGACGGAGCCTGGAGGACAGTGCCCACGCGGCGTACCAGGAGGACGGCCGTGGTGGTGGCGGCACTTCGGCAGCGCCTGCATTACCTGAGCCAGAGGCAGTCGGCTCCAGCGAGGAGGATTGAGCAGCGTCGTTGGAAGATTCAGATGTCCAGATGGCTTGACTTCTACTCCAGTATCCGCCGGGTTGCGGTCGGGTGAGACAGCCGTGAATTCGGCGGGATTTTGGGGAGCACCTGGGGGTGCAAAAAAGGGTAGTGGGGGGGGGCGGCTGCGGATACGGCAGCGCCAAGGTGGTCTGTGATATTGCACCAGGAAGGGGGTCTTCCTGCAAGGGTTTGTTGTATGACACGGTTGCCGGGAGTGCGCGTGCGCCGCCGGCAGCATGGGCGGGAGCGGCGGTGGTAGGCGCAGGTACGGCAGGCAGAGTGAGGGCGCATGAGGCGGCGGGGGAGATTGTTCTGGCAGAGTCGATGGGGGGCTGTGACAGAGGAAGAGATGTGGAAAGAAGAGGGGGATGAGTTGGTGCATCTGGATGGCAGAGGCAATTGTGAGAGGTATATATGTGCGTTGAAAGCCCGCTGGGGGCTTACCTATTGGCGGATGTGAGGGATAAGATTTGCAAGGGGTGATGGTTGAAATATTCTCCCTGCTGCCCCTGGAACAGTTTCACTTGGATGAGGCAAGCTAGGTGACTCCAGGAAGGAGGGGGAGGGGATGCGCCGTTATAGGTCATCTCTCGTATATTTGCAACTTGGCGGCGGGCATTTTGCGTTCTTTTGGTGAGTGTATTGGGGAGCAGGAATTGGGAAATTGTTTGGCGTTGTTTGGTTATATGGTTGCATTTGGGGGTGCTTGTAGGTCAGTTGGCGGTGTAGCATGGCTTCTGTAAGCCAAGCGATTTTGGCAGGGGACGGTGTTGGGTACAAGTATGCGGTAAGATCATAAGGGCATATCATTCTGGATGCGGTGATGGCGGCTCCTGGTCAACCCCCCCCCCTCTTACCCAGGGTGCAGCCGGGTGCTTGAGACTTGGAACCCCGGCAAACCGGATGACGGGGGGGGGGTTTGTGGGCAGTATAGTGATGGGCAGTGCAAATTTGGCACCGCCTGTCATCTTATGCACAAGTGTTCGGGCTGTGGAAGGGGACATAGCACTTCCCGCATTTTTGCATTCTGTCGGTGTTGGGGATCTTTGCTCCTTATTGGAATTGGCGCTTTGCTAAGGGAGGCCCGGATGTGGTCAGTGGGCAGTTGGGTAAGGAAGTGGCTTTGGGCAGGTTAGGGGGGCTATTCGAGGCCCTCCTTGTCATGATTGGGTTTCTCCGTTGGGGGTGGTGCAAAAAGGTGCCAAACTTATTTCGGCTTATTCAATTTTATCTTATACGGAGGAGTCATCTGTGTGTGCCTGCATTGCTCCAGATTTGTCGACGGTTTATTATTGTGTCGTGGGACGGAGTGGGGGATTTGGTAAAGGCGGTGAGCCGTGGAGCATTGATGGCAAAGGCGGCTGTGGAGGCGGCATTTAGGTTGTCATTGGTCCACTCCTGCTAGCCTACATTTCTGGTGTTGCTGTTGGGATGGGAATTATTACGTTGTTCGCTGTTGGGTGGTTCCATTTCGTGTTGCTATTTGAGGCGGTTATTTCTTTGTTGAGTGGGTTGTGCATGGTGTGTCCAGGATTACATCGCTCATTCATTATTGGATGATTTGCTTTTGCGACAGGTCGGCGGGCCCGATGTTTCGTGTGGGGTTTGTTGTCTCATTGCCGAAAGTGGCGGTTACTCTTTTGGCGTCCCGTGGGCGCAGGAGAAGACTGAAGGTCCAGCGTCAGTGATGCGGTTTATGGAGGATAAAGATTGATGTTCTGGCTATGGAGCGTAGGCTCCGTGGGTAATAGTGTGGTCCTACGGGCTATGCTAGAGGCAGTAGATTGGCTAAGGCAGTGCGGTTTAAGGTGGTGCGGTCTTCGCTGGGGCAGTGGAACTGCGGGTGCAGAGATACGGCATTGTGGAGTGCGTTTGCTGGACGGCTGTCATTGGCTACGCCAAGGGTGCAGCCATCAGCTCATTTTGTGGGGGGTCACGAGGGAAATCATGGACAATCTAATGGTAGGATGTTATCTTGCGGCGATTTCAATAGCTGCGCGTGGTGGCTGGGTAAGGTGGTACCTGATGGAATGTTGCAGCGGTCTTCGGATACGGCAGGACCGGCTGTTTTGGTTTAGCATGGTGGGGTATTGCTTCCAATTTTTGGTGGCGGTCGAGTCGTTGGGGGTTAGCAGTTTTTTGCGTGAGGAATGTGTGCTGTCAGGGTGTTTATTAGTCGCTGTAGGATTTGATTATTGGTTTGTTGGCTAATTCTGTGCCAAGGGTGGTGTACTTGCAGCATTTCATTCTCAAATGTATGTGGTATAATCATAAAAAAAAAAAAAAAATTAGGTGTGGCACAACCCGTGCCGGGGGTCAACAAAGGGGTAGCTGCTGCTGCTTTGTTTCGTTTCAGTTCCGCAGGTTTCGGGAGTTGAAGCCGGGGGCGGAAGAGGTTGGAACGGTGTTTCAGGGGGGCTTGTGGAGTCAGGAGAGGCTGTGTTTGGGAGCTGGTCAGGAACTCGGTGACTGTGGTTACTTGGTGCTGATATATAGAACTGTGGGCGGCATGGATAACGTTGTTGGGGCCAGGTTTAGGGGGGGCCCGGTGGTGTATTTGGTGGTCTTGTTGACAGTGGTGAGTAGACATCATCCTGAGGGCCTTCACCCTGAACCACCAATTACAAGACCCATATCACCACAGCTTTGCTGTTTTCCCTATTAAATCAACAGTATTTTGTAAGGTTCTCAATATAGCCTTTCAGAGACGTGACTCTTATATCACTCATTGATCTGGTTGTTCATTCATACCAGACTAAGAAAAAAGAGAATATCCTTTACAGAATCATTAATTCCTTCTATAGCGGCTGCTAAAACGGAGTGTATAAGAATATCCCGTATATCTTCATTCAGACTCACATGGTACCTCACTTATCAAAGTGGATCTCATTATCAACGACTTATCAAAGAATTTGATGCATAAGGATCTCAAGCATATCTATCCATTGATTCGTTGTGACGAATATTTATCATATATCACCTATCTTGCATTTAGATAATATTCCATCCTTGATAAAGACCGCAAAACACGCGGTCGAAACGTTGGATGAGATTTGAGAAATTGTTGTGATCCATGCACAAATAAATACACGTTTGAAGAATCAAAAGCATCTCTGTTTTTCGTATTTTCATTCAGTGTGCCAGAGTTTTTCTCTTTTACTGTATGCTTTTTTCCTCTGAGCACCTACGATTCACACAGTGAGCCAGGTATAACCATTACTAGTGTTTGGGAGCTGGTCAGGAACTCGGTGACTGTGGTTACTTGGTGCTGATATATAGAACTGTGGGCGGCATGGATAACGTTGTTGGGGCCAGGTTTAGGGGGGGCCCGGTGGTGTATTTGGTGGTCTTGTTGACAGTGGTGAGTAACAGATTTTTCGGGTTGGTAGGTCGGCATTGGCAGTGGTCCATGGGATGGCGGCTGTGGTTTTGAGTTGAAGTTTAGGGGTGAGAGGGATGTTTTCGGAGGATTTTCGGGTGCGGTAAGGCCTTAAAGGGTTTTTCGCAAGGGTGTGAAGGAGCCGGACGCAAGGGTCCGATCTCCTTTGTGGTGTTAAAGCGTTTTGGGAGTGATTTGTGGTTGATATGTTCATCTGATTGTGAGCAGGTCTGTGTTTCCTTTGGCCCAAAACAGTTGGTGTTAGCCTTGTATGGGGCGCTGCAAATCAGGGGTTGGCCGGCCTATCTATGGTTAGGGGCGGTGGTTTGATGTTGGCAGTTGGGCCTGCGGTGGGGCAGGGGGTTGAGCGCTGACTTCGTCGCGCAAAACAACGGATCAGGCAGGTTGTGAAGGTTGGGGATGTTATACGCGGTCCTGGCTGTGGAATCATGTCGGGAGGACGCCCAGGACTGTTGTTGTGTCATGTGGATGGTTCCCCCCCCCCCCCTCGTTTTGTTAAGGTACCAGTTTTGGCAGTGCTGGTGACTTGCTTGCAAGGGGCGGGGGTGGGCGCCCGGAGTATTACGGGTCGCATTCCTTCTGGATTGGGGCTGCCACGGAGGCCCCTTGGTGTGGTCTCGGGAAAGTGTTTGTGAGCTGTATTGGGCTCTTGTTTTCGTCATTACGTTAGGCCTCCGTGTTAAGGCCAACGGGGGGGTTTTTTGAGTCTTTTTGGAAGTGGAACATGTTTGGTTAGCATAACTGGTTGGTGTTTTATCTGTGGGGTTTATAACCTGTGGGTTTGTGGTGCGTGTGTGCCTCATTTGGTTATTCGGGCACTAGTTTGTAGGGGGGTTCGGCGGGCTGAGGCTCGCCCAAATTTTCGCCAGCTGGGTCTGGATGGGCCTAATGGTGCTGGTTCTATATATGGGAGGCAGCGATTTGGTGGCCCGGGCATCTTGGGAGTTAATTATAAAAAAAAAAAGTAATTATACTTATATTGGTTTGTTGCATCTGTGGAAGATATACACCGAGGGTGGTTGATAGTGTGGCCAGGTGGAGTGGAGAGGGCTCGTTCGGTAGCTAGTATCACTTGAGCCTATTGGGTTGCGGCACTGAGAGTTGGTGTCGCTGATCTGGTAGTTTCGGAGATGCAATGGGGTGCATTTTAATGATATTGGTGCTGTTTGTGGCACTGGGATTGCGTGGAGGTGTGGCACAAGCTTTTGGTGTGTGGCGGGTCCAGGCCACGTAAGGAGTCACGTGCCCTGTCCTGTGGCGGGGGGTAGGTCTGGTCCAGAGGCGGTTGAAGGCAATGGTAACTGGACTGAGGGACACCATCTTGGTATTGTGGCCCTGGGTTCCGGGATGTTGCAGACACGGGGTTCTGCAAAGTTGGGGGTATTAATCCGTTGGTGATTAATACCTCATCTCTGGGTCGGTGTGTTGCGGCCATTGATATTAGTGTGAGAAGTTGTTCCTGGACTGGGCCTACTCAGGGTTATATATTTAATGTATTGATTACTGTGTTACCTATTATTTGTTGGGGTCGCCCGTTAGATGGCGCCCCCTTGTGTTTAGAATGTAAATAATAGGTAATAAAGGCTGCTGTGGCCAATTTGAACCAAGTCACATGCAGTCCGTGTATTATTTACAGATGGTATTGGTGGGTAGCACATACACACAGCACGACTGGAGAATCCTTCCTCAATGGTCAAGAAAGCCATGGAACCCATAGGGTGGAGGGGCGACATGACTAGAGGGAAGGGAAGGAGTGATGGGGTTAATAGGAACAGGAATGGTCGTGTATAGGGCAGAGAAAGGGATTGGTGGGTAGGAGGAGTTTCTCTGGAGGAAGAGGTGGGACAGATGAGGGGTGTAAGTATAGGAAATCTGGCTTACCCCCTCTCTTGATTTCCGGACATGGAGCGATCCCCGCCCACCCTCCCTTGTGTTTAGTACGGTGGAAAATATTTGCCTGGATTGTTTTCTTTGTCACAGCAGCGGGGGGTAGGTCTGGTCCAGAGGCGGTTGAAGGCAATGGTAACTGGACTGAGGGACACCATCTTGGTATGGTGGCTCCGGGTTCCGGGATGTTGCAGACACGGGGTTCTGCAAAGTTGGGGGTATTAATCCGTTGGTGATTAATACCTCATCTCTGGGTCGGTGTGTTGCGGCCAGGGATATTGGTGTGAGAAGTTGTTCCTGGACTGGGCCTACTCAGGGTTATATATTTAATGTATTGATTACTGTGTTACCTATTATTTGTTGGGGTCGCCCGTTGGACGGCGCCCCCTTGTGTTTAGAATGTAAATAATAGGTAATAAAGGCTGCTGTGGCCAATTTGAACCAAGTCACATGCAGTCCGTGTACTATTTACAGATGGTATTGGTGGGTAGCACATACACACAGCACGACTGGAGAATCATTCCTCAATGGTCATGGAACTGCGGCCATTGGGGGAGGTACAAAGTTTAAATTTTTAACCATCCAGTGAAAGTTCCTCATTGAATCTTTAGATTGACTTGACCATTCATATATGTTCCATTTTTTCATCCAAGCTTTTCTTGATGGGTTTATTGGCATATTTTTGCTAAAGTCAACAAGTCCAGAAAATTTCAACAGAAGAGCCGAGCCGATGTCACAAAGCTGCCATGGCTCTTATTGTACAGACCAGTACTTGTACCACACACTATCTTACTTGGATCACACACTATCTTAGGCCTCTGCCACACTCACGTGAAAATCACGCACGTGCCGAGAGACACGTATTTCCCCTGCGTGTTGCGTGCAGGTAAGTACGTGTCTCTGGTACGTGCGGGACACGTGTCTTCTACGTGTGCTATCCACGATAGCACACGTAGAACCGGTAATTAACATACTCACCTGGTCCTTCCTGATGTCCGCGCTGCTGTCCGTGGTGCTGATCCTCGGTCTCCAGCCCTCCCGTCTTCCCGCTGCTGCTGCTGCCAGGCAGTGAAGTGAATATTCTATGAGATTAATGAGCGGCGGTCGGCAGCAAGAGGCAGCAGAGGCAGAGACAGGAGGGCAGGAGAAGGTGAGTTAATGTTTTGGGTTTTTTTCACTGACACGTGTGTTTTCTCCGGCGCGTGTCACACGGGACCGCATCCACACTACACTCGTGTGGTACGGGTGCGGGCCGTGTGACACCCGTGCTGCGGGAGAAATCACTGACATGTCAGCGCTTTGAAAAACGCACACACGTACAAACGCACACGGACACACGTTCCGTGTGGTTTTACGTGTGTGTGCCTGCTACAATAGGGTAGCATTGCTGAACGTGTCTCCGTGCCGCCGGTACGTGTAAAAAATGACAAACACGTGCCGGCGGCACGGATGTGTGTTGCAGGCCTTACTTGGACCACACAATATATTACTTGGACCATGAACTACCTTACTTGCACCACACTCTATCTTACTTGGACCCCAAATTATCTTACTTGGACCACACACTATCTTACTTGGACCACACACTATATTACTTGAACCACACAGTCCTTTACTTAGGCCACACACTATCTTACTTGGACCACACACTATCTTACTTTGACCACATATGGGCTCAATCGCCCTCTAGGTGTACAATTAAAGTCTTTTCTAGAATCAATACTCTGTATGAAATTGGAACCATATGAAAATACAGGTAACGGCCCATGGATTTCTATTGGAACGGGTCTGTACAAAACAGAGTCATAATACAGCTATGCACTTGAGCTTTAATTGTGTTTCCTTAATAGCTTTTGTAAAGAGAAGATACTTCATCCATTGAATTCTCTGTTAAATTGCATTTCCTTATGTCCTGTAAATAACTTGTGTCACTATAGGAGCAGTCAGAGCTAATACAACCATTTAGATGTATTTCCCATTTAAGCACATGTAATAAAATCAGTGGATCATTTTGATGGATGCACTTATGCTTCTGTAGGATTATGCATAAATCCCATTCTGCTGGCTGTATCCGAAGATTGGAATATCCTATCTCCGAGCCACTGCTTCCCACAAGAAAATGAGAAAAATAAATAATATGACAGTGATATAGTTTCTGGATAATGAGGTCAAACCCTTGGAGGAGCAAAATGCTAACAGAGAAGGGTTACAAGAAGAATACAGCAGTTCATTGACAAGGTCTAATTTTGAAGGATAACACTGCAATTATTGTCCGTATTCCAGAAATTCGACTTAATGTCATGATTCTCGGGGGGAGAAAACAAATAAAAATCCAAATATCTTGTCACAATGACGTCTTCTGCAGCCAATCAGAATCCTACTTTCTATCAGTGAGAAGCAAGTCCAAAGTTGTAACAGTGTAAGAATCTTAACCTGTCTGACATCGATTTTTAAGGTAGCCCTTGATCCCGCTTTACACGCAACGATATCGCTAACGAGATATCGCTGAGGTCACGGAATTCGTGATGCACATCCGGCCTCGTTAGTGACGTCATTGTGTGTGACACCTACGAGCGGCCGCTAACGATAAAAAATACTCACCTAATCGTTGATTGTTGACACGTTGTTCCTTTCCCAAAAATCGTTGCTGGTGCTGGACGCAGGTTGTTCGTCATTCCTAAGGCAGCACACTTCGCTATGTGTGACACCCCGGGAACGACAAACAACAACGTACCTGCGTCCTCCGGCAACGAGGTGGGCGTGTCGTTAATGCGGCTGGTCTCCGCCTCTCCATTTCTACTGGCAGGCCGCTGTGTGATGTCGCTGTGACGGTGCACGAACCTCCCCCTTAAAAAAGAGGTTGTTCCCCGCCCACAGCGACGTCGCTAGGAAGGTAAGTATGTGTGACGCGTCCTAGCGATATTGTGCGCCACGGGCAGCGATATTCCCGTGACGCACAAACGACGGGGGTGGGTGTCTTTTCACGAGCGACATCACTAGCGATGTCGCTGCGTATAAAGCGGCCTTTAGAGTTGAGCAAAAACATTTGCAAATCCTACATCCACTGGTCAAGTCAGCAGTATGTGTCCACCAGACCAGACCCCTGCAAACAATTGCTTAACTCCAGACATTAGAGAACAGTGAAAAGATCCATGGAGGATAAAGTTTGAGTTAAATTTCCAGCAAATTGAAACATTTTGAGATTCGAATTGCGGTTCGTAAAACAAAAATTGGCCTGGCACCATTTCCTACACTGCTGAAGCATCAGACAGGGAGCTAACATCATTTTGCATGGCCACTCGGCATTTCCCATTTTGCATGCAGTTATGACATCTAGTGGACTATCATACCTTGTACAGTGGGGGCCCTCAAAAAGTATATTCCATCTTCAGAGTCACTTGGTAGGTCTCTCTCTCCTTTAAATTGTAAGCTCTTATGTTCAGTGGAATCATCTCTCCTGTAGAATTTACGTTTATGGTCAGCAGGCTCCTCTCTCTATCCTGTAGAATGTAAGATCTTATGGTCATCAGGGTTTTCTCTCTCCTGTAGAGTGTAAGCTCTTATGGTCAGCAGGGCCTCTCTCTTTTCTGTGGAATGTAAGCTTTTATGGCTTTTATGGTCACCAGGGTCCTCTCTCTCTCTTATGGAACTGTGAGCTTTTATAGTCAGCAGGGCCTCTCTCTCCTGTAGACTATAAAATGGTATGGTCAGCAGGGACCTCTCTCTACCTGTAGAATGCAAGCTCTAATGGACAGCAGGGCCTCTCTCTCCTCTAGAATATAAGCTCTTATAGTCAGCAAGGTCCTCTCTCTTTTGTAGAGTGTAAGCTCTTATGGTCACCAGGGTTTTTTCTGTCTCTCATGCAGAGTGTAAGCTATGATGGTCATCGGGGTCCTCTTTCTCCTGTAAAGTATAAGCTCTTATAATCAGCATGGTTCTCTCTGTCTATCCTGTAGAGTTTAAGCTCTTATGGTCAGCAGGTCCTCTCTCTCTTGTAGATTGTAAGATCTTATGGCCAATAGAGTGCACTCTCCTGTAGAGTGTAAGCTTATATGGACTGCAGGGCCTCTCTCTCCTGTAGAATGTACGCTCTTATGGTTAGCAGGGTCCTCTCTCTGTTCTGTAGAGTGTAAGCTTTTATGGTCAGCAGGGTTTTCTTTGTCTTTCCTGCAGACTGTAAGCTCTTATGGTCAGCGGGGTCCTCTCTCTCCTATAGAGTATAAGCTCTTATGGTCAGTGGGGTTTTCTCTGTCTCTCCTGCAGAGTGTAAGCTTTTATAGTCAGTGGGGTCCTCTCTCTCCCTTGTGGAGTGTAAAATTTTATGGTCAGTGAGTTCCTCTCTTTCTTTCTCTTTTGTAGAGTTTAAACTCTTATGGTCAGTGGGGTTCTCTCTCTCTCTCTTTCTCTCTCTTTCTCTCTCTCTCTCTCCTCCCTACGTGTTTTTACTCAGGGGAATTTCAAACTTTCCAATTTTGAGCGTTCTGCACATTTATTTGCCTCAATTCAAATTTTTGGGATAAATTCTGTGAATTTGAATTTCAAAAGATTTACTCATTTCCACTTCCTCAGCTTCTCTTCTGATTAGTAAGTCCAGTGCAACATTATTATTGGAGGGAGATGAACACATGACATTGCAACAAGTCTATAGTCGTAAGAGACACCAGTTATGTCGGCATGTAGGTGGTACTAGAGAGACAGTTTTCTTCCTTCTGTAGTAGATCTCTTTTGTGCACTTTTTCTAAGGGAGTATGCTGCCTTCTCGTTGTATCTCGATGAAGAGTAATTAAGCCTCGTGTTGGACAATTAAATGAATTGTATAGTTTTGACATCCAATTTTATATAAAAAAGTATCTGTCATGCGATTTTCGGTTCCAAACTCATTAGGTGCCATGGCAGCATCAGGCTCTGTTCACACTGCAGAATCTGACAAGCAACCTGATGTCTCCTAGTTGTTCATCCAGAGCTGGGCGTTGGCTGTTTCTTGTGCTCTAATCTTCAGTCGTGCAGTAGTCAAATCCCGCTGACCTTGGGAACTCTTCTAGGAGCTCAGGTGGCTAGTTAGCAATCTCTGCTGTCTCCTTCCTATATAAGATCCTGGAATCTGCTATTCAGTGCCGATAATAATTCAACGTTGCTGCAGTGAATACTGATCTTGTGTGCTTCTGTGTGGAGTGGAAATATTTCTATTAGTTTATTTCCTCCCTGTGTTTTATTTCCTCCTCGGTTTGTATTATCTCTCCCCTGTGTCTGATGGCAGTGATCATGTGTTTTGGATTTTCCTTTGTCTGTGGTATTTGTGGGGTTTCCAGATCTGGTCTAGGCCCTCTCTTTGGGTTAGTTAGTTCTGGGTTCGGACAGAAGTTAGGGTCACACTGGTGATCCAGACCTTGCTACCATCAAGCCTAAAGGGGGTGTTACACCAAGCGATATCGCTAGCGATATCGCTGGTGAAAGAACCCACCCCCGTTGTTTGTACGTCCAGGCAAATCACTACCCGTGGCGCACAATATCGTTCAGAGCCGTCACACGGGACTTACCTGCCTAGCAATGTTGCTGTTGCCGGCGAACCGCCTCCTTTCTAAGGGGGTGGTTCATGCGACGTCACAGCGACGTCACTAAGCGGCCACCTACGAGAAGCGGAAGGGCGTAAATGAGCGGGACGTAACATCCCGCCCACCTCCTTCCTTCCGCATTGTCGTCGGTCCCAGGTAAGCTGCAGTTCGTCGTTCCCGAGGTGTCACATGTAGCGATGTGTGCTGCCTCGGGAACGACGAACAACCTGTGTGCTCAACAATCAACGATTTTTTAAAAAGGAACGATGTGTCAACAATGGATGATTTGGTGAGTATTTTCCATTGCTAACGGTCGTTCGTGCGTGTCACAAGCAACAACGTCGCTAACGATGCCGGATGTGCATCATGGAATCCGTGACCCCGGCGATATATCGTTAGATACGTCGTTTCATGTGACGGGGCCTTAACTCTGGGATAAGGGAGATCACAGGGTCCCTAGTCTGAGGGTCAGTTTAGAGGTCCATACTTAAGTTACCTCTACACTCCTGCAACATTATCATCTAAAAAATAGGGTGCAATGTTTCAGATTCACTTGGTTGCACTGCATTGGTTGGAGCTAAATTGAGCAGTTTATCACCTATTTGTTATTATCCTCACTAACATAGACATTAAATAAGGCATCAGGGCCTTATTGTATAGAGAGATTTTGTTAATATCTTTCTTTTCTTTATCTTGTGGCCATGGAAGGATGGGGAAACAAGGCCTGCTTTCTGGTGATCGGTCAGGGTCCTAGCATTGAAATATGTACTTATCTACAAAATAATTTTTGTACACTGAAATAGGCTACAGCATTAATGTGCCACTCATTCACTTCGTATGAAAATAGTGTAAAGTGTGTTGTGACATGTGATATTAATAATGCAAGTCATTGGCCAACATGGTAAAGAATGTTACATCTGTAAAGCCTGCTTTACACGTGTCGATATGTCGTGCGATCGCATTTGCGCTCTCACCCGCGCCCATCTTTTGTGCGGCACGGGCAATTTGTTGCCCGTGGCGCACAAAGTCGTAAACCCCCGTCACACGTACTTACCTTCCAAACGATCTCGCTGTGGGCGGCGAACATCCTCTTCCTGAAGGGGGAGGGATGTTCGGTGTCACAGCGACGTCACACAGCGGCCGGCCAATAGAAGCGGAGGGGCGGAGATGAGCGGGACGTAAACATCCCACCCACCTCCTTCCTTCCGCATTGCCGGCGGTTTCAGGCAAGCTGCAGTTCATCGTTCTCAGGGTGTCACACGGTGCGATGTGTGCTGCCTCGGGAACGATGAACAACCGGAGCAAAGAAAGACGTTTGATTTTTAGAAAATGAGCGACGTGTCAACGAACAACGATAAGGTGAGTATTTTTGCTCCTTCACAGTCGCTCATTTGTGTTACATGCTACGATATGTCAAACGATGCTGGATGTGTGTCACTTACGACGTGACCCCGACGGCATATCGCTAGATATATTGTAGCGTATAAAGTGGCCTTAACTCAATGACTTGCTATATCTGCATTTTATTTCCATTGTAAAAGAAATACAAAGCATGGAAAGAAATAAGAATATGCTAAAAATGCAACATCAAGGAAATAGGATACAAGTGTTCATCATAACTTTGAAGTAAACTTAATACAAAGCCATAAAATATACGTAGAGATTAATAATGAGTGAGCACTACCATGCTCGGGTGCTCAGTGATGATCAAGCACTACCATGCCCGGGTGCTCAGTACTCGTAACTAGTGATGATCAAGCACTACAAAGCCATAAAATATACGTAGAGATTAATAATGAGTGAGCACTACAATGCTCGGGTGCTCAGTACTCATAACTAGTGATGAGTGAGCACTACCATGCTCGGGTGCTCAGTATTCGTAACTAGTGATGAGCGGGCACTACCATGCTCGGGTGCTCAGTACTAGTAACTAGTGATGAACGGGCACTACCATGATTGGGTGCTCAGTACTTGTAACTAGTGATGAGTGGGCGCTACCATGTTCTGGTGCTCGGTACTCGTAACCAGTGATGAGCGAGCACTACAATGATTGGATGCTCAGTACTCGTAATTACTGATGAACGAGTGTGATGCCCTGAACTAGCCAGGTAGTCACAGATAGCGCCCTGTACAACACATGTCCCCTAATAAGGTGTCATCAGCCAACCAGTAAAACCCTAGTTACCCCTCTCAGGGCTTTATGTTCACACCAGGGGGTGGAGCCAGGTGGTTGGCCACGCCCACCCAGGAATTCAGAGAGCCTGAGGCGGGAAAACGTCAGATGAAGTTTGGAGGAGTCAGTGGAGGTGAAGTGAGTGGAAACAGGCCTGTGCCCAGGTCTGCGGCAGTCTGACAGGTGCCAGGGTTGGAGCCCGGGCACCTTTGGCTAGGAGGCAAGCAGTGGCCTCAGCCTGCAGGAGCTGGTGAGACGGCTCGGTGGAACCGTGGTGGACTGGGACAGTGTAGTGGCCTGCTGGTACCAACCCGGGGAACTGACTCGGAAACCGGAGCACAAAGTGGGGTACTCAGTCCCTGAAATGAGGTCCAGAAGCCACTGGACCGAGTTAATTAACTGATTGCGGTCTGGACTATAGGTCATTTCCCACCCAAAGTCCCGACTGAAGACAACAGCCCAACGAGGGGATAGAAAGCCACCGCACAGGCAGAAAGATCCCACGGGCCAGTGTCTGTGGGCAAAAGGGCTCTCCCGACATTCACAAAGCCGGGGAGCGGACTCCTGTCGCTGAAGCGTAGGCAGTCCACAGATACACAACACGGTGCAGACAAAAGGCAGAGACCACCAACTGGGTGAGGGACCCGACACAGCCGGCTGCGGGCACCGACCACCATCAACTTGGTTTACCAGAGACTTATGTGTGTTACTAATCGTGAGTACAACAGTGCCCTCCGGCCGTGCACCTCCCTGCACCGCCAAACACCAACACCTACCCCCCTAACGGGTCCCGGGGCCATCACCCCTACCCACGGAGGGGTTAATACCTTGCTGCGCAACATCTCCCCCGGGTGCCCAGTAAATGCAGCGGTGGTGTCCACCTTCACCACAACCCGTGGGTGGCGTCACGAACTCAAACACGGCTCCGGCCGTACACCTACGTCCCCCTAAAACGACAGCCCCCCGTTTCAGGTTGAAGTGGACCACAGGGCCCATGGGTCCAGAGACTCTCGAGCCACCACCTGGTGAGTCCGGATCCGAGCGGGTCGGTTGCCGTTGAGCACGGGGCGGTACACGAGTACTTCCATGCTCGGGTGCTCAGTACTGATAACTAGTGATGAGCGAGTACTACCATGCTTGGGTGCTCAGTACTTGTAACTAGGGATGAGCGGGCACTACCATGCTCAGGTGCTCGGTACTCGTAACTAGTGATGAATGAGCACTACCATGCTCGGGTGCTCGGTACTTGTAACTAGGGATGAGTGAGCACTACTGTGCTCAGTACTCATAATGAGCAGTCATATGCTCGGACGGGCTCAACTCATATACCAAGTATATTGGAAGTCAATGGGAACTTGGCCATTTTTTCCGGATGATCTTCAAGAAAAATGCTTGAGTTTCCCATTGACCTCCAGTACAGTCAGGTACACGAGTCAAGCCTGTCTAAGCATCCAACTGTCATTACATTGACCGACACCCGAGCATGGCAGTCCTCGCTCATCACTAGTAGAGATGCATCTTATTATCCTTGTCACAGTCATTTTATGCATTTGTTTTTCTCTGTGTTTGGAAGGTTGAATTATTGATTTTGCCTTCCGGCCCATATTTGCTTGAGTTTAACAATTAAATCATTAACATCTTCAAGAAACATACAGAAAGGTTCTACCTCAGTATATCTCTGAAAAAACTGCACTTGATAATACCAATGCTCTGTAACCACAAGCTGCGGGGGGAATCGGATGAGAGGAGATAAAAGAACAATGTTTACACTCAATACCGGAGTGACATAGGCTGGTGAGGAAGCTGTGAATCTGGATTGCATGTTATGATTGAACTGGAAAGGTTCAGCTGTTCCTCCATGTGGGCCTGACGGGGGGACGTGGAGTGGATAATTATAATTATGTATATAATATATACTTATAATGAGCCAAGTAACCTCTGATAATCTGAGACTACTAAAGTTGGGTGGAGGAGGTTGTGATATACACTGTATAGATTGTCAGTGAGGGGTATGCTAACACTTTGCGGAGGTTGTATTAAGACTCTCTTAGGGAATTGAAGAAAATTCCAAACTATTTGGGTCATTACATGGCTCTTGCGATGCCAAGTAGCCCTGCTTAAGTCTGGCTTGGCTGATCCATCTGCGAGAAAGGTAAGCTATCTGATATAGATGGTAGTGATGGCACAGTAGAAATCTTTAAAGGTCAGGACCAAGGTGGGTGAGGCTGCCCTTCCATCTGAAGGTGAGGCCGGTATTGTAAGTCTGAAAAGCGTCATGTTAGATCTTTTGAACAACAGTGATCTGGGTTATTAAAAACAGAGCTCGTGGAAGCCAGAATGGGGCGAAAGAAAAAGCCACCAGTGATATGGCATATACTTGTACAATCTCCAAGATTCTGTACCTTAAGGCAGTGTTGGAAGCAATACGAATACTGTGCTTCTTAAACTGACCTACAGGTAGATAAATGGATAGATGGGTATTAAACATCTATCAAACTACACCTGTATTTATATTTCCTTTTGCTAAGCTTAGCAGTTTTGATTCGTTAGCCAAAAATACAGATACATAGATAGAGGGATAGATAGAAAGATAGATAGATAGATGGATGGATAGATAGAGGGATAGATAGATAGATAGATAGATAGATAGATAGAAGGATAGATAGAGGCATAGATAGATGGATAGATAGATAGAGGCATAGATAGATAGATAGATAGATAGATGGATAGATAGAGGGATAGATAGATAGATAGATAGAGGGATAGATAGATAGATAGAGGGATAGATAGATACATAGATAGATAGATGATAGATAGATAGATAGAGGGATAGAGGGATAGATAGATAGAGGGATAGATAGATAGATAGATAGATAGAGGGATAGATAGATAGAGGGATAGATAGTCGAAGGAGAAAAGGCAGTACTACATCTTCATAGAAAGAGTGCACTTGAATTTATTCACTTTAAGGCACCAAATCAAGACCGGTGATTTCCTCACCAGTCTTGATGAATACCCAGTGATGTCACTTGTGGTGGCAGCTCTGGTCTCTGCACTGATCAGAAGTAACAAGCCGGAAAGAGAGTGTGCTGTGTACAGTGGCAACATTTGTTGTTGAACATCTGTCTGCAATGGGAATGGGCGCATGTGTGGCGCCCTGGCCAAGCCAGGACGTCACAGGTACTGCACCAACACACCCCACACCCCGGCTAGGCACATCAAAGTCAGACAAAATTCCTTGTTGCCTCCCTCCAGGGGCTGATGTCCACACCAGGGGGTGGAGCCAGGCGGTTGGCCCCACCCACCGAGGAGTTCACAGTCCTGGAGGCGGGAAAAGGAAGTCAGTGTAGTAGAGAGTGTAGTAGAGAGTGTAAGAGAGGGAGTAGGAGAGTGAAGAGTGAAGTGGTAGTGGAGCAGACTGACCGTGTCCGGGAGCGTGGCCCGGGCACATACAGCAAGGTTGGCAGACGGTGGTGACCGTCTGCAGGAGGGGCTGATTGACGTGAACCGTAAGGACCGGGGGTGGACGGTGGCCCGCCGGTACCGGATCGGGGACCAAAGAGAAGCCAGCACCATTCGGCAGGGCCTACGGACCCCGACCAGGCTTGGAGTCGCCGTAAAACCGGTCAAATCCGTTAGCGAAGGGAACCTCCGGGGTTTCCCAACAGTCAAGACCCGATTGAAGGCAACCGCTCAAACTGTGAAGGGAAATACAGTCACCGCCAAGGCTACAGTTCCCAGGGCCAGAGCCTGCGGGCAAAAGGGGCTCCCTCAGCATCCATCCAAGCTGGGGAGCGGGTTACCGGTGGGAAGCCATTGAAACCGAGAACATAACACAGGTGCAGGGAAAGGCAGTCACTGCCAACCTACCAGGAGAAGAACCACCGCAGCCGTCTGTGGGACCCATCCATCCAGCCGTTTGTTTTACTGGAGACTTTGCATTCATTATTTGCTGAGTGAGTACCACCGTGCCGTGCGGCACCGCGCTGCCCCCGCGACCCTGCACCTCACCTGGCCCCGTAACCCACCTGCCATTCCTCCCTCACCGGGCCCCGGGACAACCAACCCCCTACCCACGGAGGGGAAAAACAACATCTAAGATGCTCCCTGTCATCGCTCCTGGGATCCCCGTCCAGAGCAGCGGTGGTGTCACAACCTCACTACAACCGTGGGTGGCGTCACGGACAACATCCCCCAAACCAAACTATCCCCTTTTCACTCGCGGGCGAGGAGCGCCGCTCGAGTCCCCGGATCCGGCCCACTGCTCGAGCCACCGAGCAGCAGTAGCAGCAGCGCCAGACCCGAGCGTGGTGAGCGCAGCGTCCCCTCCCCGCCCGCGACACATGCTCCGTAGAGCAGGTTTAAGGGTGCATGAGGTGGCAGTTGTGAGTGAAGCACATTTGTCGTTCGCCATGGCACTCTACAAGGAGATTGTCGTCCTGGCTGGGTGCATGGACTTATGTGGTGCTAGTCATACTTTTTAGCAGGCCACTTGTCCTTTGCTTCTGGTGAACCAGAAGCAATCAACAGTGAACACAGACAGGGAGGTCAACAGATCTTATTAAACAGTTCTTTACTGAATATAGTTTCCATGGTTCTTCCAACACAACCATGTACATGAGACAGCGGGCACATAACTTAAGCACAGTTTCCAAAGTACAAAGCAACATTGGACACACGTCCTTTTCCATCTCCTCAACCATTACTTTATCTGATGTTTTTGAACCGCCCCTGCAGCAGTCGGACTGCTCGGATCCGGAGTTGCTGTGGCTCAAGGGTCTCCGGACTACAGGCTATGTGGGCAGGCAGGACGATGGGGAGAATCAGCGTACTCACTCAAGTCTCTGGGTGCCGCTGCCACTCTGGGGAGCTTGTCTGGGACTCCATTCCCGTTGGTATTGCTTAGTGGTTCAGAGCCTGCCTCCATGCAGTTGTATTTAGATGTTTGACCCCTCGGCCTGGAGCTGTTGGGGTCCCGCTCCCTATAGTTAAATAGAGGAGCTGTGCTCTCGATGGCTGACACTTGGGATTTCCGTGGGCCGCATAAGCTGGAAAGCCCTATCCCCCTTGTTGTGTTGGTGCCTTTGATCTCTGAGCTCTTGGGGAAAGTTCATAAAGAGATTATCCTCCACAGGTGAATTATCAGGTTGCGTGAAGTTACTCCCTGATCTAGGGTCCAGTACCCTGCCGTGCTCATTACCAGTCCGGTTACTTGGTTTTCTGGTGCCGACCGTTCTCCAAAACTAAGTCTGGGCAACTTTCTCCAATACCCTGCGACCGGGTCTCCATCTCCTCCGGTCCCAGACCACCGTCTGCGACCTAACCTAAGTCACACAGGGAGCTACAACTCCCTCAGCTCCTCACTCTCTGAGGGCTACTTCTGAACTGACTCTGTCCCTCCCACCAGTCTGCCTGACCCCTAGGCGGGTGGCCCTTTTCCAGCTAGACCACCCACTGGTGTGCCTGACAGGGTGTGGTGTGAGGTGTGGTTAGGATTTGAGTGCTGATGGAAGCAATACCAATTGTTAGGATCACAAAAATATGGAGGGTGAGTTCTGCACCATAAGAGAAAGGAGTGCCGTTCCCTGTGTGACGACACAGACTTTTTCAATGTATGTCTTTGGTTAAATTTCTTACATTAGCAAGATGTATTGTTCTTCTGTGTGTTAACTCATGCTTGCTAAACTATTGTTTCTGCCAGACTCCTCTAAGTGTCCATTGTAATGTAGTTGTGTATTGCTAATCTAATTTAAATTACCTCAGTGGCTATTGTCTAGTTTGTGGCTTACAGACTACATGTAAATATCCTCAGTCTTTCTGTCCACATCATTTAAATGAACATTATCCATGCAGATTGAAATTCATCCAATAAGAGAAGCAACCTTGTACAACCAATCTGATAAAGGCACAGTATATCCTAAGGGAAGACTCGGGCTATAAAAAGGGGACTTTTTGGAGTCACCAGGGGTTGATGGATGTTGCATGATCCAGTCTAAGCTCTTAGGAGCTGGCTAGGGGATCAGAACCAGGATGCCTTGTGGACTCGGTCTAGGGACTTTGGCTCCGACTAGAGGATCACTTGGATACATGGCTTCAATCTAGGGACTTCGACTCCGATTGGAGACTTTAACCGCAGTCTAGGGATTTCGACTCCGGCTGCCAGGATTATATCCTATCATCATACCAGAGACTACTTAAGGAAGAAACCCAGGTTGGGAAAATTTGATCACCTGGCTACAGACTTTGCAGACCTCAGCCAGCTTCCTAAATCTGGCGTTATTCCATTCTCGGTGGGTGCCCGCCAAAAGCAGGGTGCTGCTGGATTGGAGTAAGTAGCCCTGGAAACTCTGAGGCATGGACTTTCTAATCCCTAGTGAGCCAGCGGAAGGGTGAGAAACTGTTGCTTGTTACATTTGTGTGTTTTGCTGGTTATGTGCTATGTGCCATTAATTGTTTGGGGATCCAATAAAGTCTTAATATTGTGATTCCCTCACCCTGTGTTGTCTGAGTAGTGTTACGCCCACGGTTAAGGAGGTTGGGCGTTCAGTTGGGATGAGCCCTGGGCCATGCTGTCTTTCTAAAGGCGGCCGGGCCAGCGGACGAGCGAACCCACTGACCCCCCGTGTCTCCACACCCTGTGACACTCTGATAAGGTCAGGGGCATCACATTTTCAATACTCCTACCACCACTCAGCCTAGCACCACAGTACCATATGTGAAAGTCATTCTAGCCAACCTGCAGTCCCTTGTCTTCACAGCTTCAGGGATTTGCCACACCTTCAAAACACAGCTTTTGGATCAGACGCCAAGGACTCTTTCTCGTTTCATGTTTGATCCCTCTTCAGTCTGGTTAAAGTGAGCTGTAAGCTACTCCACTTATGCTGAGTTTTCTTCTCCAGACCCTTCCTACAGGAGAAGCCCCATTCTCAGCCATAAACTAGGTTTAATGCTGATCTTCACTCTGAATCTCAACCACTTCCCGTATGTTCTCCCATTTGCTAAGAACTCTGTGTATTAGCTGTTGTAGTTTCTACGATTCACCCACTAGTGGTGACCTTTAGCAACTAATTGACTTGTATGCATGTACTTATCACAAGTTGTTGCCTATCTCCTTTCTAAGCTGAAAACCAGTCTCTTACCCCATGCGCTAACCCCTCCTACAGTGGGCTAGTCCCACTGCTTAACTATTTCTGCCCCTGCAGTCATCTTGTTGGCAGATATTTCTTAGTAAACATCCGTTACATAAGTCTGCTACGCAAACATTACCACACATTACTACTATGCTTTACCAAATTGCACATTTTGCCTACAGAATGTTGCTTATCACACTCTACATCCTACTTAGCACTTCTTTTGTATCTTACTATTTGTCCTACATAGCAAACCTTATGCATGACACATCACCTTCCAAGACATAAATGCCATTGGTATCGTCAGGGGCAGGAGCTAAACCTTTAAACTAAAGACTAATTTAAAATATAACTTTTATTTTATTAATTAATAGGTATAAAGAGTGTATAGATCAAATAGGTTAAAAACACTAAGTGCTGTGATGTGATAACTCACCAGGTCAAGGTATCAATTGTGACAGTTAAGCAAAGTGTTATAAGCAGGATATAAGTTCTATCTCAGTAATAGCCTACTGTCTGTTTATATAGCAACTAATTTTACTTAGATATTAATAGGGACGATCACTGTACTAGCTACTTAAAATCTTAATTTTGCCTCCCCATCATGTTCCTCCATATTGGTGTCATCAGGGAAATGAGGCTCAAATTAATTAAAGGAAATCTGTCAGCAGATTTTTGCTACTTAAGCTGAATCAAGCATGTTGTAGTGGTTCAAAAACAAAAATCAACTATGCCTCTCTTATCAGGCTCTGTGCTGATGTTTACTTAAAGTACAAGCTTTACCACTTGGTAATTATCATTGCTAGGTCTAGCTGGCACTCCCCTTCCTGTGATTGACACCTCACTGTCAGTGTACAATCTCTATAGAAAGCCTGGTGTGGGAGGGACAGCTCCCTGGGCTCAGCTACATGACTAAAGCTAAAAATTCAGATTATATCAAAAAGGCTGCAGCCAGAATTCTAAGTGATACACTGTTGGATTCAGGATCTCTTTGCCTTCATCATACTGCTCTCAGATGAAGTAGCAAAAACCTGCTGACAAATTCCCTTTAAATGGGCAATCAAATCTGATAAAGGCTCTGTTGTGACCTTATGTTGATATTGCTTACTCAGCTTTCCTCCATTATAATAGCCAATCATAAAGCTTCTTATTGTGGTATTCTCTTATCTTATAATATATGGAAGCATATAACGGCCTTGACAATAGGTTTCAGAAAATGCTCGTCTTACACAAGTGTCATCATTGGTAAGATACACCTCACCTCCCTTTTATGTTCTCACCAATGGAGCCTGCTGTAATATAGATCTGGCACTGTGCCCGCATTTCAGAACTACTCCCCGGTAATGCCTGTTCATCTTTTCATTATTTTCCTCAGGAACATTCACATTTCTTAACACATTCCTCTCAAATAGAATCCCATAGCAATATGCACATGTCACCGGACTTAGCCCCCAGTGCCTCTCTTAAAGCTATTGCGCATGCCTATAAACTTGCTACAGAAGCATTAACATGACTTAAAGCGTTCCTCACCCTCAGAGCCCCGCAACATTATGTGCATATCACTGGACTGACATTTTAAATTAATCTTTAGTTTAGGGGTTTAGTTGCCTAAGAAAATAGTATTGATTTAAATACTCCTACACTAATGTAACAACTTGATCTGTTTAATTCAGGGGCAGAAAGACACAACCACCAAGGCTATCCTCCTACACAGAGCTTTGCCCAGACTCTGAAATTGGTGTCCTTAATAACCACAGCACCTGCTCTCTGATGACGCTTTGTTTGAGTATCCCAGCATGCACTGGGATTCTCAAACAAAGCATCATCAAAAAAGGAAACCGTAAAATAAATTCAAGAAGTTAGATAGAGTAGTTAGAGAAAAACAAGGAATTTTTAATTACAGTATATTAGAAAATAGATTAGATTAGGACATTAAATAGATAGGCATTTAGGGTCAGCAAACATGGTGAGTAATATGGAGCGAGTGGAATGAAAAAAATTGATAAAAAACCAATATTACTCTATGGGGCAGCTCCCATGAGCAATTGTTTTCTCAGCCCTAATCGGATCGAGAAAACAATCGCAGCATGCTGCAGGTAGAATGTGATCTCGTTCCATTTGCATCCATACAAGTCTATGGCGTGAGAGAAACATTGCATTGCTCTCACGTTGCACCGGCATCAGACGGCAACGGAGAAGATAAGAAGATAAATCCCTCCCTCCCCTCCGCAGTGCAGGCCCTCCCCTCCGCAACTGTGGTCTGATCGCACGATCGGACCACAGTCGCATGACACTCGGCTCCTGCTGTGCTGCGAGCGTGAGCCGAGTGTCATGCGAGCACTCGCACTATTCCCCGTGTGGCCATCAAAACGTGCAGGAGTGATCAGATCTGGAGATGTTTCCCAAGCAGAGTGTTGCAGGTGAGTATTAGGCATCTGCAGATGTTGAGGAACTGATGGAGAGGCTGCAGAAATCTGGCATAGCGCATACACATGAGCTGTGAGATCTCGTATAGGCTGGACAAGCACCTGTTGAGTTGCATTACCAGTCCAATATGCTGCTGCACCGTTGAGGTCCATGGTTATGGGCTCAGCTTGTGAAATGGATCCTCCAAGCCCAGGTTTGGGTGGGTACACAGATCTTGAACATTGTTGCAGCTTCAGGAAGGCACGTGTGGAGTGAGGACTAAGAGTACTGGAGGCTGAAGACAAACAGGACACAAGAAAGCAGGTATGGAGTAAAGATTTAAGGCACTAGAAGCAGCAGGCAGACAAGATGCAGGAAAGTCCAAGAGAATGCAAGCAGAGGCTGACCAGAAGCAGGTAGTGTTGGAAATTCATCCAATAAGAGAAGCAACCTTGTACAACCAATCTGATAAAGGCACAGTATATCCTAAGGGAAGACTCGGGCTATAAAAAGGGGACTTTTTGGAGTCACCAGGGGTTGATGGATGTTGCATGATCCAGTCTAAGCTCTTAGGAGCTGGCTAGGGGATCAGAACCAGGATGCCTTGTGGACTCGGTCTAGGGACTTTGGCTCCGACTAGAGGATCACTTGGATACATGGCTTCAATCTAGGGACTTCGACTCCGATTGGAGACTTTAACCGCAGTCTAGGGATTTCGACTCCGGCTGCCAGGATTATATCCTATCATCATACCAGAGACTACTTAAGGAAGAAACCCAGGTTGGGAAAATTTGATCACCTGGCTACAGACTTTGCAGACCTCAGCCAGCTTCCTAAATCTGGCGTTATTCCATTCTCGGTGGGTGCCCGCCAAAAGCAGGGTGCTGCTGGATTGGAGTAAGTAGCCCTGGAAACTCTGAGGCATGGACTTTCTAATCCCTAGTGAGCCAGCGGAAGGGTGAGAAACTGTTGCTTGTTACATTTGTGTGTTTTGCTGGTTATGTGCTATGTGCCATTAATTGTTTGGGGATCCAATAAAGTCTTAATATTGTGATTCCCTCACCCTGTGTTGTCTGAGTAGTGTTACGCCCACGGTTAAGGAGGTTGGGCGTTCAGTTGGGATGAGCCCTGGGCCATGCTGTCTTTCTAAAGGCGGCCGGGCCAGCGGACGAGCGAACCCACTGACCCCCCGTGTCTCCACACCCTGTGACACTCTGATAAGGTCAGGGGCATCACATTTTCAATACTCCTACCACCACTCAGCCTAGCACCACAGTACCATATGTGAAAGTCATTCTAGCCAACCTGCAGTCCCTTGTCTTCACAGCTTCAGGGATTTGCCACACCTTCAAAACACAGCTTTTGGATCAGACGCCAAGGACTCTTTCTCGTTTCATGTTTGATCCCTCTTCAGTCTGGTTAAAGTGAGCTGTAAGCTACTCCACTTATGCTGAGTTTTCTTCTCCAGACCCTTCCTACAGGAGAAGCCCCATTCTCAGCCATAAACTAGGTTTAATGCTGATCTTCACTCTGAATCTCAACCACTTCCCGTATGTTCTCCCATTTGCTAAGAACTCTGTGTATTAGCTGTTGTAGTTTCTACGATTCACCCACTAGTGGTGACCTTTAGCAACTAATTGACTTGTATGCATGTACTTATCACAAGTTGTTGCCTATCTCCTTTCTAAGCTGAAAACCAGTCTCTTACCCCATGCGCTAACCCCTCCTACAGTGGGCTAGTCCCACTGCTTAACTATTTCTGCCCCTGCAGTCATCTTGTTGGCAGATATTTCTTAGTAAACATCCGTTACATAAGTCTGCTACGCAAACATTACCACACATTACTACTATGCTTTACCAAATTGCACATTTTGCCTACAGAATGTTGCTTATCACACTCTACATCCTACTTAGCACTTCTTTTGTATCTTACTATTTGTCCTACATAGCAAACCTTATGCATGACACATCACCTTCCAAGACATAAATGCCATTGGTATCGTCAGGGGCAGGAGCTAAACCTTTAAACTAAAGACTAATTTAAAATATAACTTTTATTTTATTAATTAATAGGTATAAAGAGTGTATAGATCAAATAGGTTAAAAACACTAAGTGCTGTGATGTGATAACTCACCAGGTCAAGGTATCAATTGTGACAGTTAAGCAAAGTGTTATAAGCAGGATATAAGTTCTATCTCAGTAATAGCCTACTGTCTGTTTATATAGCAACTAATTTTACTTAGATATTAATAGGGACGATCACTGTACTAGCTACTTAAAATCTTAATTTTGCCTCCCCATCATGTTCCTCCATATTGGTGTCATCAGGGAAATGAGGCTCAAATTAATTAAAGGAAATCTGTCAGCAGATTTTTGCTACTTAAGCTGAATCAAGCATGTTGTAGTGGTTCAAAAACAAAAATCAACTATGCCTCTCTTATCAGGCTCTGTGCTGATGTTTACTTAAAGTACAAGCTTTACCACTTGGTAATTATCATTGCTAGGTCTAGCTGGCACTCCCCTTCCTGTGATTGACACCTCACTGTCAGTGTACAATCTCTATAGAAAGCCTGGTGTGGGAGGGACAGCTCCCTGGGCTCAGCTACATGACTAAAGCTAAAAATTCAGATTATATCAAAAAGGCTGCAGCCAGAATTCTAAGTGATACACTGTTGGATTCAGGATCTCTTTGCCTTCATCATACTGCTCTCAGATGAAGTAGCAAAAACCTGCTGACAAATTCCCTTTAAATGGGCAATCAAATCTGATAAAGGCTCTGTTGTGACCTTATGTTGATATTGCTTACTCAGCTTTCCTCCATTATAATAGCCAATCATAAAGCTTCTTATTGTGGTATTCTCTTATCTTATAATATATGGAAGCATATAACGGCCTTGACAATAGGTTTCAGAAAATGCTCGTCTTACACAAGTGTCATCATTGGTAAGATACACCTCACCTCCCTTTTATGTTCTCACCAATGGAGCCTGCTGTAATATAGATCTGGCACTGTGCCCGCATTTCAGAACTACTCCCCGGTAATGCCTGTTCATCTTTTCATTATTTTCCTCAGGAACATTCACATTTCTTAACACATTCCTCTCAAATAGAATCCCATAGCAATATGCACATGTCACCGGACTTAGCCCCCAGTGCCTCTCTTAAAGCTATTGCGCATGCCTATAAACTTGCTACAGAAGCATTAACATGACTTAAAGCGTTCCTCACCCTCAGAGCCCCGCAACATTATGTGCATATCACTGGACTGACATTTTAAATTAATCTTTAGTTTAGGGGTTTAGTTGCCTAAGAAAATAGTATTGATTTAAATACTCCTACACTAATGTAACAACTTGATCTGTTTAATTCAGGGGCAGAAAGACACAACCACCAAGGCTATCCTCCTACACAGAGCTTTGCCCAGACTCTGAAATTGGTGTCCTTAATAACCACAGCACCTGCTCTCTGATGACGCTTTGTTTGAGTATCCCAGCATGCACTGGGATTCTCAAACAAAGCATCATCAAAAAAGGAAACCGTAAAATAAATTCAAGAAGTTAGATAGAGTAGTTAGAGAAAAACAAGGAATTTTTAATTACAGTATATTAGAAAATAGATTAGATTAGGACATTAAATAGATAGGCATTTAGGGTCAGCAAACATGGTGAGTAATATGGAGCGAGTGGAATGAAAAAAATTGATAAAAAACCAATATTACTCTATGGGGCAGCTCCCATGAGCAATTGTTTTCTCAGCCCTAATCGGATCGAGAAAACAATCGCAGCATGCTGCAGGTAGAATGTGATCTCGTTCCATTTGCATCCATACAAGTCTATGGCGTGAGAGAAACATTGCATTGCTCTCACGTTGCACCGGCATCAGACGGCAACGGAGAAGATAAGAAGATAAATCCCTCCCTCCCCTCCGCAGTGCAGGCCCTCCCCTCCGCAACTGTGGTCTGATCGCACGATCGGACCACAGTCGCATGACACTCGGCTCCTGCTGTGCTGCGAGCGTGAGCCGAGTGTCATGCGAGCACTCGCACTATTCCCCGTGTGGCCATCAAAACGTGCAGGAGTGATCAGATCTGGAGATGTTTCCCAAGCAGAGTGTTGCAGGTGAGTATTAGGCATCTGCAGATGTTGAGGAACTGATGGAGAGGCTGCAGAAATCTGGCATAGCGCATACACATGAGCTGTGAGATCTCGTATAGGCTGGACAAGCACCTGTTGAGTTGCATTACCAGTCCAATATGCTGCTGCACCGTTGAGGTCCATGGTTATGGGCTCAGCTTGTGAAATGGATCCTCCAAGCCCAGGTTTGGGTGGGTACACAGATCTTGAACATTGTTGCAGCTTCAGGAAGGCACGTGTGGAGTGAGGACTAAGAGTACTGGAGGCTGAAGACAAACAGGACACAAGAAAGCAGGTATGGAGTAAAGATTTAAGGCACTAGAAGCAGCAGGCAGACAAGATGCAGGAAAGTCCAAGAGAATGCAAGCAGAGGCTGACCAGAAGCAGGTAGTGTTGTACAGTAAAACAAGCAGAACTAAGAGCCATAATTACCATGATACAGGTGTGTGTGTTGGTGAGTCTTATAGAGTCATGGCTAATAGTGTTGGCACACTTGAAACTTTCAGAAAATGAAGTATTTCTCCCAGAAAGTTAACGTAATTACACCTGTTTTGTTATACACTTGTTATTTCCTTTGTGTGTATTGGAAGAACACAAAAAAATGAAAAATGCAAATTGGACACAAAATCCCCAAATTGGACCAAACAAAATTGTTTTCACCTTTCAAAAATTGTGGGTAAACAACCTGTTTCATATGTGATGCTTGTACAAACGCACCTGTTGCAAGTACCAGGTGTGGGCAAAATGAAAATCACACCTGAAACCAGATAAAAAGGGGAGAAGTTGACTGAATTGTTGCATTGTGTTTTTGTGTGTGCCACATTAAGCATGGAGAACAGAAAGAGGAGAAGAGAACTGTCTGAGGACTTGAGAACCAAAATTGTTGAAAATAACAATCTCAGGGTTACAAGTGCATCCCCAGAGAACTTGATGTTCTTTTGTCGACGGTGCAGAACATTCGGGATACAAGTCCATCCCCAGAGATCTTGATGTTCTTTTGTCCACGGTGCACAACATAATCAAGAAGTTTTCAACCCATGACACTGTAGTTAATCGCCCTGGACGGCAAAGAAAAATTGATGAAATGTTGCAATGCAGGATAGTTCGGATGTTGAATAAATAGCCACAATCAAGTTTTCCAGAAAAATTCAAGCTGTCCTGCAAGCTCAGGGTGCATCAGTGCCAGTGTAAGAGAGTGTCCGAGACGGTCGTGTATTCCTGCCTCTGAAGACATCAAGAGCATTTCTGTGTCATGTGAAATTTGTCATGCATCTTTGTACATAATGAGATATTCTCATGTATAGTAAATTCTTATAAATTGTTATGGTGGATGTAAGATAGGAAGCTGCCCAAAACATGCTTGGGACTGGCCCACAATGACAATGGGTGGAGTTAATTCATGGGGTTAGTGACTTTCCTGTTAGAAGTTTAGATAGGGTTTGATTCATTACTAGTACGGACGTTAAAATAATATCCTCTACTAAAACCATATTTAGTGGGTGCCTTGTGGCAATTGCAACAACTAAGACCCTAGTGAGAAAGCAGAATCTGAGAAACAGGATGGACACACAAAAGGCCAGCATCAAAATCTTTCCTTGGCCAAGGACAGGCTGACTCCTCTAGTAAGGGTCCTCAGAATGTTCTTTAGAACAAGGCCGGTGTAGCTTACAGCTCAGTGGGAATGGCCCAAAAAGGGAATGTACATGAATCGAGTAAGGGTCCAGGGCCAGAGATTGAAAGCATCGTTAGCCCCTGTTGCTAACATAATGCGGAACCGTGGGTGGACTATATTGACATCAGAGAAAATACCAGTTGAGGAGAGGAAGAATAATCTTAAAAACTGTGATTAAGTTAGGTGCCCGCTTTTTCTTGTGTAAGCTTGTGCTGCAAGAACTGTGCAATAAACAAAGAGACGTTGTCAGCTCACCCCTCTTCACTCCTGGACTCCACACCGATGCAAGGAACGCCCTGGCCTGGGTGGAAGGCAGCATTAGAAAAAACAAGGATCCAGCATCATGGAGAATGGATGAATAAAACTTGCTTTTATTGGAATTCGTTAAAAACAGATATTCAATCCAGTGGGCACAGAGGCACAAGTACTGTAGCGGGTAATCCACTGTGCAATATGTTCATTAAAAGACTGTTTTTAAGAACTGTTAGCGTCTGCATCTGTCATCACTGTGGATTGCTCCTGGTTCGCCAGAAGCAACAGCGAGTGGTCTGCAGAAAGGTATGACCTTCACCACACAAGTCACCCAGTCAAGACCACAATCCCCCTGTGGGGTGCTGGGGCAAATGAGAACTGTGCCTCTCCCATGAATGCAACCCTGTGTACCCTCACATGAGCGCCAACTATCTATAGGCTTTTGAATGAAATGAAATGCTATGGCAGGTAGACCCAGGAGGACCCCACTGCTGACACAAAGACACAAAAAAGCTAGACTGCGGTTTGCTAAAATTTACATCAGTCAAAATCCTTCTGGAAATTGTCATGTGGACATATGAGACCAAGATAAAGCTTTTTGGTAAAGCACCTCATTCTACTGTTTACGAAAAATGGAATGAGCCCTACAAAGAAAAGAACACAGTATCTAAAGTCAAATATTGAGAAAGTTCAAAAATGTTTTGGGGTTATTTTGCTGAGTCTGGTTCTGGGGGCCTTGACTGTGTGCAAGACATCATGAAAGCTGAAGATTACCAAAGATTTTGGGTCACAATGTAGAGCCAAGTGTCAGAAAGTTGGGTTTCCATCCTAGATCATGGGTTTTCTAGTAGGACAATGACCCCAAACATCATTTAAGAACCTCCCAGAAATGGATGAAAACAAAGTGCTGTAGAGTTCTGAAATGGCAGCAACACGTCCAGGTCTAAATCCCATTGACACCTGTAGAGAGATTTTAAAATTGCTTTTGAGAGAAGATGCCTTCAAACAAGTGAGACCTGGAGCAGATTAAAAAGAAGAGACCAAAATTCCAGGTGAGAGGAGTAAAGGGGGCTTTACACGCTACGATATCGTTAATATTTTATCGTCGGGGTCACATTGTTAGTGACGCACATCCGGCGTCATTAACGATATCGCAGCGTGTGACACTTACCAGCGACCTTAAGCGACCTCAAAAATGGTGAAAATCGTTCACCATGGAGAGGTCGTCCCAAAACCAAAAATCGGTAATGGTTGATTATCGATGTTGTTCGTCGCTCCTGCGGCAGTACACATCGCTGTGTGTGACACCCCAGCAGCGAGGAACCTCTCCTTACCTGCCGCCGGCCGCAATGAGGAAGAAAGGAGGTGGGCGGGATGTTCGTCCCGCTCATCTCCGCCCCTCCGCTTTGATTGGCCGGCCACTTAGCGACGTCACGGTGACGTTGCTGTGATGCCGAATGTCCCTCCCCCTTGAGGGAGGGATTGTTCGGCAGTCACAGCGATGCCGCAACCAGGAAAGTGCGTGTGACGCTGCCGTAGCGATAATGTTCACTGCGATCACACGATATCGCATGCACGACGGGGGCGGGTGCTTTTGCGTACGATATCGCTAGCAATTGCTAGCGATATCGTAGCGTGTAAAGCCCGCTTTAGAAGCTTGTGGATGGTTATAGGAAATAATTGATTGCAGTTATTTATTACAAAGGGTGCAAACAAATATTAAGTTGAGGGTGCTAACAATGTTGTCCAGGCCATTTTTGGAATGTATGAAATTATATCCAATTTGCCTTTTTCCATTTTTTTTCTAAAGGAAATAAACGTGTATAACAAAAACTTCAATAATTTTGTGGGAGAAATACTTCATTTTCTGGAAAAATTTCAAAGGTGCCAACACTTTTGGCCATGACTGCATAGGCCTAGGCAGATGATCACATGGGAGCATACTAGGCAACTAATAAAACTTGGTGTGGAGCACAACAGAGGGCAGTGGCCTTAGGGGAAGGTGGTGGAGCAGATGCATAACACACAAGTCTACGATCTAGCGGTGTCCTGCTGATCATTTCTCCTTAGTTGTATGTCTTCTATTACCTTTCTGCTGTCCATTTTTCACTTATTAATATTAGAAGAAGTTAGGAAATCCGTTTTTCTCTCATCACAAGAAATGTGATGACACAGGGATGATAAAAACAGACACAAAACTGAAGAAAATTAAATCCAGCACACTGATGAGTATCAGTTTTTTTTACATAGCGTACTGTGCTTTCAGTGCGTGTCAGTAATGCAGAATTCAGGTACAGACGTCCTCGGCTGAAGACGTCGTCTGCCTATTACATTTCTTATGACATGTCTTAGGATTCAGTCGCTGTCACAGATGCCGTCTCCTCTCCAGATGTCAGCTGCTGCTGCTGTTGTTTATTTGCTGTTCAGATATTGCCAAGATCCAGCTTGAAAAATTCTTATTGATTTTCCTGCTGCAGTTCCTGAACTTAATTAATTTATTGATGAGAATGTTTTTGACAAATAATTCCTGGTGCTGTCCTCTGCATTAAGTACAGGTACAGGGAAGGAAACGGAATATAATTACTCAGCGTGATCACTATACAGGGGATTAGCCGGCTCTAACTACTTCACCTAATGTCTATTACATTAATTGTATCCACACCAATTATTATATTTGGCACAGTGGGTGGTCAGTTCATAGTTAAATAAATAATTTTAGAAAAGGTCATATGACCTGATGTAAAAAAAAAGTTTCCCAAGTATAACACATTCATAATAAGGTCTCAATATCCTTAAATAAAGGTACACATAGACATTAAAGCAAATCCAACCAAATCCACGCTATTCAGCAGGACCAGCAAATTATCATATGATCTGTATATGATATTGTGTTGATTCTTTCTCAGTTTTGAAAAAAAACCCAATGATTGGGCATGTTGGATGTCAACATGCCCAGTAATTTGTTTTCACAAAAGCTAAATGCTGCTTTACACGCCTCCGAAAGCACCCACCCCCGTCGTTTGTGCATCACGGGCAAATTGCTGCCTGTGGGGGACAAAATCGCTATTACCCATCACACGTACTTACCTTCCTAGCGACGTCGCTGTGGGCAGCGAACAACCTCTTTTTTAAGGGGAGGTTCTTTCGCCGTCACAGCGACGTCACACAGCGGCCCGCCAATAGAAGCGGAGGGGCGGGGACCAGACGCATTAATGACACACCCACCTCATTGCTGGCAGGACGCAGGTACGTTGTTGTTCGTCGTTCCCGGGGTGTCACACGTAGCAATGTGTGCTGTCTCAGGAACGACCAACAACCTGCATCCTGCACCAGCAACGATATTTGGGAAATGAACGACGTGTCAACGATCAATGATTAGGTGAGTAATTTTGATCGTTAACACGTCAGACTGTGGAATGCCCTACCACAAGAGGTAGTAATGGCAGATACTATAACAGCTTTTAAAAAAGGGCTGGATGATTTCCTCAGTACACAAAACATTGTTGGTTATAAATGACTTAGTGACTAAATGTACAACTGGTGGAGGAAGGTTGAACTAGATGGACCTAGGTCTTTTTTCAACCTAAGTAACTATGTAACTATGTAACTATGTAACACTCGCTCATAGGTGTTGTGACGACATGGACTCTCATGGGTTAAAGTTTCTTAAAATTCAGCCAGACAGGATGATAGATTGTTTATAGACGGGGGATAAGTCCCTCATTGTTTCTACAAGACTCTTGTTGACTCATGTAATTGTGTTGGCCACTGAAAGCCAGACGCATTGTTTCTCCATACTCTTTCAGTAACCATTGTAACGTAGTTGTGTATTGCTAATGTGATTACCTTAGTAGCCATTGTCGAGTCTGTGACTTGCAGACTTCATGTAGATATCTTCAGTCTTTCTATGCACATCATTTAAATGAACATTGTCCATGCAGCTTGAGATTCATCCAATGGGAGAGGCGATCTTGTCCAACCAATCGATGAGGACGCAGTGTATCCAAGTGGAAGGCTGTGGCTATAAAAGGGATTTCTTTAAGCCACCAGTGGTTGTTGATGGATGCTGATGGATCCAGTCTAAGCTCTTCGGAGCTGACTAGAGGATCAGGATATCTTATGGCTTCAATCTAGGGACTCCGGTTCCGGTTGGAGACCATATCCACAGCCTAGGGATTTCGACTCCGGCTGCCAGGATTATAACATCACACCAGGACTACCTAAGGAGGACACTCAGGTTGGGAAAGTTCAGTCACCTGTTACAGACTTTGCAGACCTCACACAGCTTCCTGAATCTGGCATTATTCCTTTCTCGGTGGGTGCCCGCCAAAAGCGGGGTGCTGCTGGATTGGAGTAAATAGCCCTGGAACCTCTGAGGCATGGACATTCTAAATCCCTGGTGAGCCAGCGGAAGGGTGAGACTCTGTTGCCTGTTACATTTGTGTGTTTTGCTGGTTATGTGTTATGTGCCGTTAATTGTTTGGGGATCCAATAAAGTCTAATTATTGTGGTTCCCTCACCCTGTGTTGTCTGAGTAGTGTTACGCCCACGGTTAAGGAGGCCGGCGTTCAGTTGGGATGAGCCCTGAGCCACACTGTCTTTCTAAAGGCGGCGGGTTTTAGTGGACGAGAGCACCCACTGAGCCCCGTGTTTCCACAGGTGTCACACGCAATGACGTCGCTAACGACGCCGAATGTGCGTCACAAATTCCGTGACCCCGACGACATATCGTTAGCAATATCGTTACGTGTAAAGCTCCCTTAAGACTCTGCTAGTCTGGAAGGAAGTGGCTTTAAACTCTTCCCATTGAAAATACATGTACTCTCAACCTGAACCAAGTACGCATGTGTTTTCACAAGTTGGGAAGATTAACTATTAATCAAACAAAAGTTCTGCCAACAGCTCTATGGGCACCTAAAGACTGAGAGGTATTTTGAACTTTCTTACGCACCACTGAATATTTTTTTCAAAGCACAAGATATATTGCTTCAAAATTCTGCATCAGATTAATCCTGCCCATAGTTCGGGCAACATGAATGGGTTCCTTTAAATGGAACTTGTCTTGGTGATTAAAAGCTACGGCCACCACCAGTGAGCTCCTATATACAGCATTCTAATATGCTGTATATAAGAGCCCAGGCCGCTGTGTAGAATGTAAAAATACTTTTATAATACTCACCTAGGGTGTTGTCCGGTCCAATGGGCGTCGCTGCTCTCAGTACGGCGCCTCCTCTCTGTGACGATTGCCATCCTACTTCTTATGAGGCCTATGTTGTGCGTCATGCACACTAGCCAGCATTGTGGTCCTGCACACGTGAACTTCTCTCTGACCTGTTCATGGCAAATTAAAGTATGGTAGTGCACGTGTGCTGCACCCGTGGCAGAAGCCAAGCTGCTCAGATCCAGGTTCGCTGGGGCTCAAGGGTCTCTGAACCCGGGCCACTCAAATGAAGGGGGTATTTACAGGGGATGGATGTATAGTTCGTGACGCCACCCGTGATGTACGGTAATTTGGGGAGTACCGCCGCTGCCGCTGGGAGTACCCGGGGTGATGAAGTGGGGAAGCAAGGTGTTGTAATGATCCACGGGTAGGAGGGATGCCCTGGGACTCGGTGAGGGGGGTGCAATAGAGAGCAGGGATCACACTCGTACTCACCCAGTCCATTAAGCAGACACTGACAACCGGGTAAACCAAGTCTCTGGATACCGCTGCCGCTGAGGGGAGCTTGTCCAGGTCCCGTCCCCAATGGTGCTGGTGATCCGTGACCTGCCTCCTGGCACTTAGTTTGACTTCAACTTAATGGCCCAGTAGTGTGGAACTAGCCGGGCCCCGCTCCCTACTATGGCTAAGTATGGGAGCTTGCTCTCAGGGCTTACGCTTGGGATTTTCTGGACCGTTGTGGTTTGGAAAGTCCTATCCCCCTTGTTGCACTAATGCCCTGATTCTGGAGCGGTTGGAAACAGATCAAAAAGGCTCCGTTCTCCTCAGGTGAATTATCAGGTTGCCTGAAGCTACTCCCTGACCTAGGGTCCGTGTACCCCGTCATGCCTTCGGTTCTGGATCGGTGATGGTGCTAGGCTGCCGGCTGTACTCCTCGACAGGTCTAGGCACCTTGCCACGATCCCCTGCGACCAGGGGTCTGACTCCTCTAGGCCCAGACCACCATCTGCAACCTAGATAGTTACTCAGAAGCCCCACTCCCGACCTCCTCTCACTTTCACATCTCTCACTCTACTCCTACTACCGACTGACTACACTCCTCACCTCCCCTCCCTGACCCCCCAGGTGGGCGACTCTATTGCACTCAAGCCGTCCTTTGGTGTGTCTGGTGGGTGTGGTGCAGAGTGTATCTAGGATTTGATTTGCTGTTGGAGGCAACATCATTTAGTTAGGGACCCAGAACCAAGAGAGAGGTGGAATACCACACGGAAAGGCAGCTTGTGCAGTACCCTGTGACGACCTGATAGTCCAGGGGCGTCACACACGGGTGGTTTTTAACGTTTCCTCCCGCCTGTGCATTATAGTACTTTGAGCTGCCCTCAGCAGTGCAGGTTAAAATGCACCTGCGCAGGAACACAATGGAGGCCTCTGTGTGGATGATGTAGACGCGTCATCCATACTGGGCGGGGTAGATGGAGGACAGAGATCACAGCAGAGAGGAGATGCCAGACCGAAGAGAGGAGGCGCCATACCAGAGAGTAACAACACTCATTGGACCAGACTGTCCCTAATGTGAGTATTATAAAAATATTTTTTACGTTATACAGCGCGACCTGGGCTCTTATATACAGGATTCTGGAATGCTGTATATAAGGGCTCAGTGGTGGTCGCAGCTTATAGTTGCCAAATCTGGTCACAAGTTCCCTTTAAAATTGTATTAGTAATACCCAACGATGTTACCGCCTCCAGAAACCAGCCACAGCATTCTGGTAAAGTGATCTGGTATGCCGATATACCTATGCCAAGTTTGTGAAATATTACAATATTTTACCTGTGGATTTCCCTTGCTAGAAGAAAGTTATCAATGTGCACATAGGAAATCATTAAATGACAATCTCAACCCCGCTACATTTGTAGTTTCCATAAATGTCTGGGGAGAGCAATCATCTGAACCGTCAGCTCCAATTCAGTAAATTAATTTCGTCTTCATGATAAAAATAAAGAAGATCAAAGCCACAAACACAAATGTAACTGAGATTATTGAAACCAGTTCATTTTCTACACCAGAGACTTCCCATTTGCTGTTTTATCTTATTTTCCTAACCTTGTTTCTCAGGAGATGAATTAGCGCATTTTATGATGAATTACATCTGCTGGTATATAGGCCAATGAGCAATAAAGAGCGTAGTCTTTATCATTCATGGTAATTAGGAGCCAGCTAAGCTCATCTGCACCTCATTAGAGACTTCTATGACGCTCAAGGTCTTAGGCCATAGCTCTTTAACCTGTATATTGATGGAGCTCAGCCTTGGATGGTAAGACATGTTTGGTCAGAAATGGGGCATAGTTATAACTTGTCCATGTCAATATACTACAAGGTCAATGTATTACCAAAATAACAGCAGAACGATTTAATACATACCTGTCAAATACCTCCCATGTAGACCGTCACTCACCCGTCACCAAATGGGAAGTAAAATATTCAAAATGGCCTCTTTGATTGTGAGGAACCCAGCTGGTTCCCACTATAGTGCCTTTTATTTACAAAGGAAGTAAACAACAGTGTCCAATTAATGGTTAATTCATCATCGAAAAAAATTGGCACTGGCCTGAAAGGCCACCTCAACATCATATTATGTTGGCCAAAATACATATAGTTATAAAAAGTGGATCTTGGAGATTGAGTCTTTGGGATGTACAGTATACCCAAGAATATAGGTCTAGATAAAACATCAAAACATCTCATGTGTATCAGTTTAACTTCAGTAATGTGTGTTTAGATATTGCTTTGGGGAGAAAAGATCATACAACATTGGAAAAAGTGAATGACTAGGTGTAGGCAAGTAATAGGCAACCAACAGAATCAATAGTCATAACATGCAAGCTGCTAAATGGGTGTAATTCACTCATTTAATGAAAGGGGTGTCCAAATTAATAGCAGTGTGGCATTCAATTAGTGAGGTCATTCATTCTAAGAAAGAAGTGTAAATTATAGCCCTTATTTAGAGAAGGAGGGCAGCAAATGTTGTATCTGCTGGTTTTAGCCCTTGGTCAGTAAATAAAATGGGTCATTCCAAACATTGTACAGAAGGAGTAAGGGGTACTTTACACGTTGTGACATCGCTACCGAAATATCATCGGGGTCACGTCGTTAGTGATGCACATCCGGCGCCGTTTGCGACATCGCAACGTGTAAATCCTATGTGCGACAATGTACGAGCACAGAAGCGTTAAAAATCGCTGATCTGTGTAACGTCGTTCATTTCCAGAATGTCGCTACATCAGGAGATACGATGTTGTTTGTTGCTCCTGCGGCGTCACACATCGCTGTGTGTGAAGCCGCAGTAACGACAAACATCTCCTTACCTGCGTCCACCGTCAATGCGGAAGGAAGGAGGTGGGCGGGATGTTACGTCCCGCTCATCTCCGCCCCTCAGCTTCTATTGGCCGGCCGCTTAGTGACATCGCTTTGATGCCGAACGCACCTCCCCCTTGAAGGAGGGATTGTTCGCCGGTCACAGAGACGTCGCCGCCCAGGTACGTGTGTGAGAAGCTGCCGTAGTGATTATGTTCGCTATGGCTGCAATCACTAGATACCGCATGTGCGACGGGGGCGGGTGCTATCGCACTGGACATCGCTAGCAAGTGCTAGCGATGTCGCAACGTGTAAAGTAACCCTAAGAATTTTGTTCATAAAGTTGATTGGAAAGAGGAAAACTTCTAAAGAAGTGTAGAAAGTAATTTGCTACTTAGCTACAAAGAATTTCAATGCTTTAAAATGGCAAAGAAAGTTGGAAAGATGTGGTAGGAAAATAAATACTACCATCCGCGTGGATCATAGAATAGAGAAAATGGCAAAGAAACCTCCAATCAGATCCAAAGAAGATATTCTGTTACCTGTTGTAACATCTACCCGAGACCACAGTCTCAGGATGGCTGCCACGGACAGACTAGAGGCTAACCACCCACTCAGCAGTGTCCCGAGTACCCTGAAACCTTTTAACCTCTGTACAGGAATTTGAAATTACTACAGGGCCCTGGAGATCGCTGCCTATGGAAGGCTGCAATCCCGAGAAGAGTATTTGTCAGGTAGGGTCAAACCAGGAGGTACAAAAAGGGACAAAATTGGCAGGCAAGGTTGTAGTCAGGATATCAGGCTAAAGTCAAACCGGAGATGGCAGTGAAGCACAAAAATGGCAGGCAGGAGAGTAGTCAGAGAACAGACAAAGGTCAAAACACAGGGATCAATAATACAGAGCACGGTGTGAACCAGAGACAAGTAGAATAACTAGACTATATCTGGCAAGGAGCTGCAGACCACTGAAGGTATAAAAAGGGTGTGTGCCTTCCAATAGGCTGGAGCTGGAAGCTGATAACTTCACCTGAAAGGCACATATTACCACAGTGAGCCAGCAGTACTGTAAGTCCCAGATCTACCAAGCTTGGTGGATGGGCAGCGAATGCGCTCACTAGAGCTACTGGTATTAACTCCTCCTCTATCACTGTCACTGCCGACCATGGGAATGCAGCGGCGCCTGGTAGCTGGAGCAGAAATCACAGCTGAGAGTCTGGAGGACACGTGACACCTCTGAGTACTGATACCATCATAAGACACCTACGTGAAGTCAAACTATTTGCAAGAAGCCCCTGTAAAGTATTATTGCTGAAAAAAAGAAGTGTTAGAAAGGTTACAGTGTGCCAAAGAACACACTGACTGGCCTAAAGAGAAGTGGTGCAACATTCTATGGACAGATGAAAGCAAGATTGTTCTTTTTGGGTCTAAAGGCCACAAACAGTTTGTGAGACGACCCATAAACACTGAGTTCAAGCCACACTACTCTGTAAAGACTGTAAAACTTGAGGTGCAAGCATAATGGGTTGGGTATGTTATTGATACTCTAAAGTTGACCCCATTTATAGCATACCAGGCATCATGCACCAGTTTGAATATATCAAAATACCGGAAGAGGTCATGTTGCCTAATACAGATGAAGAAATGCACTTGAAATGGATGTTTTAGCAGGACAAGAACCCCAAACACCAGCAAAAGGGCAACATCCTGGTTCCAGACCAACATAATTGATGTTATGAAGTGACTGACCCAATCCCCAGACCGAAATCCGATTGAGAAGTTGTGGAGTGACATAAAAAATGCTGTTGTGATGCAAAACCTAAGAAGGCAAAAGAACCATGAATTGTAGTCCAGTCAGCTTGAGCTGGAATATCTGTTTGCAGGTGTCAGGTGATAGTTATCTCTATGTCACACACATCTAAAGCAGTTATCGGAAAAAAAGATTACACAACTAAATATTAGTTCAGTGATTTAGGCTATGTGCGCACGTTGCGTAAATACATGCAGTTACGCTGCGCTTTGCAGCGCAGCGTAACTGCATGCGTCCTGCGTCCCCTGCACAGTCTATGGAGATTGTGCAGGGGCCGTGCGCACGTGGCGTTTTAGAGCACAGCGCTTCGGCTACTGCCGAAGCGCTGCGTTCTAAGAAGTGACATGTCACTTCTTCCGTGCGCTTTGCCGGTGTGTCGCCCGGGGACCAGGGGTTACTCAGATCCGGGCCACGGGGTCACTTCTGTGGGTATCACGGTGGCGTGACCCGGTCTGTGATCCCAGGCTCCACAGTAAAAGGGGTTTTGTTAAGGGAGATTGTCCGTGACGCCACCCACGGTTGTGGTGATTTGTTGACACCACCGCTGCTCTTTATGGGGATCCCGGGAGTGGTGACAGGGAGCAGCTTGGTTGTTATATCTCCCCTCCGTGGGTAGAGGGTTGGTTGTCCCGGGGCCCGGTGATGGGGTAAGCAGGGAGCAGGGCGCAGTGCTGCGGTGCGGTGCCTGAGGGCACAGGCGTACTCACAAGTAGTTCACACAGAGTCACTGGTAACTAGGAATTGCCGGTGTCCGCAGCCTTCGGTACGGGGTGTTAGTGTCCCACACATGGTGCAGCAGCTCCTGTTGTTTCCCTGCAGCCAAGTGCCTTTTTCTCCACTCTCTTCCTCTTTCTCCTCAGCCGGGAACGGGGAATACACTCCCCTGTAGTGATCCGGGTCACCCAGGTACCGGGGGGCCACTACCCTGCCCGGCTACCTCTGGCCCCTTCCTCACTCACAGCCTGTCCCGGCCCTCTCGGAGCACGCTTCGCCATCAGCCTGGGAGCTACAACTCCAGACTCCTCTTCTCTCTGCCTCTCCAAACACTCTGCTCCAGCCCCTCCCCTCTGCTCTGCTTTTCTCTTACACTGGGGGTTGTGGTTTGTCCTGCTGCACCGGTGTGAGATCAGATTACCAAGGAGGATTAACTCTTTCTGTGACAACCTAGCTTTGCCAGGGCGTCACACACCCCCTTGGTAAAACACGGCCCGTCCTCGGGCCGTCTGGCCACCAACATTTATTAAAACTGGAAAAAGGAAAAATAAACACATTACAATCATACATCTTCCCACATCGGGAGGTACGTTTTCTAAAACTTTAACCTGTTCTGCCACCCCGCACCTGCGGAGCAGATGGCCTCCTCCTGAACCTGAGGGTGTTCAACAGGGGTGACAGTCCATAAAACAGTCAACTTTTTAACTTGTGGGTAGCCGTCCATGCTCCACTACCACTGCCGCTGCCGCCACTCCCAGTACGGGGCACGGGTTCCGTGCTCTGCCTCCTGCTCAGAAGCCAGGCCCACTTGGATGCCCTCGGCGCCGGCTACAACAGGCCTCGCTAACTGCCGAGGGCTCCATCTCTCACTGGCCTGCTCCTCCTCTCTGCAGGTGCACTCCGGCTGCTCCACAGCCGTGACGGGGTACCTGGGAGTGGCTGGCGCCACATCTGGGGAAGACTTCCAATCGGGTGCCACCTCCGTTGCGGCCGGGCGGACTGCCGGAGCCGATGTCATCACCGTGGCGGCTGGGCGGACTGCCGGAGCCGGGTAAGATGTCATCGGGGTTGCGGCTACTGCTTGTCCAGGAACGGAATTAGGCAAAGTCCTGGCGTCCCTGCCTTTACAGTCCTGGTCACATAAACTGCGGTTCCTTCCTCCTGCTCCCCCTTGGTACTCGGGAGCAGTCCTTCCAGCAACTTTTAAAGTTTTCCTTTCGCTTCCGGTCCTCTGGAGCTTCACTTCCGCCTGCGTTCTCAGGGGGCGGAGCCTCTTTTTCGCGCCCACCGCTTGGGGAAGAAGGCGCTGGGCGGGAGATTTTCGCGCCCAAAATGGCGGCAAAGATGGCGACTTTCAAAATGTTTGCAGCGGATCACCGCTGACAGTCCAGAATGAGGCGCACTTCCTCCAGGTAACTGGATGGGTTCGATCCTGTTCGTGACGCCAAATGTGTCGCCCGGGGACCAGGGGTTACTCAGATCCGGGCCACGGGGTCACTTCTGTGGGTATCACGGTGGCGTGACCCGGTCTGTGATCCCAGGCTCCACAGTAAAAGGGGTTTTGTTAAGGGAGATTGTCCGTGACGCCACACACGGTTGTGGTGATTTGTTGACACCACCGCTGCTCTTTATGGGGATCCCGGGAGCGGTGACAGGGAGCAGCTTGGTTGTTATATCTTCCCTCCATGGGTAGGGGGTTGGTTGTCCCGGGGCCCGGTGATGGGGTAAGCAGGGAGCAGGGCGCAGTGCTGCGGTGCGGTGCCTGAGGGCACAGGCGTACTCACAAGTAGTTCACACAGAGTCACTGGTAACTAGGAATTGCCGGTGTCCGCAGCCTTCGGTACGGGGTATTAGTGTCCCACACACGGTGCAGCAGCTCCTGTTGTTTCCCTGCAGCCAAGTGCCTTTTTCTCCACTCTCTTCCTCTTTCTCCTCAGCCGGGAACGGGGAATACACTCCCCTGTAGTGATCCGGGTCACCCAGGTACCGGGGGGCCACTACCCTGCCCGGCTACCTCTGGCCCCTTCCTCACTCACAGCCTGTCCCGGCCCTCTCGGAGCACGCTTCGCCATCAGCCTAGGAGCTACAACTCCAGACTCCTCTTCTGTCTGCCTCTCCAAACACTCTGCTCCAGCCCCTCCCCTCTGCTCTGCTTTTCTCTTACACTGGGGGCTGTGGTTTGTCCTGCTGCACCGGTGTGAGATCAGATTACCAAGGAGGATTAACTCTTTCTGTGACAACCTGGCTTTGCCAGGGCGTCACACCGGCAGCCCCTGCTCTGTCTATGGCAGGAGCTGCAGGCAGAGCGCATGGAATCGGCTTTTTTTTTTTTTCACTACGGACATTTCTGCAGCGATTTAAAGCGCACATGTGCTCTTCAGATCGCTGCAGAAATTTCTGCAGTGACTGTATGCAACGTGCGCACATAGCCTAACAGAAAAGCCAAGTCTCTAAGGCTACTTTCACACATCCGGATTTTTGCTCTGCGGCACAATACGGCGTTCTGCAGAAAAACCGCAACCGGCTTTTGTAACGCCGGTTGCGTTTTTTTTTGCATAGACTTACATTAGTGCCGTATTGTGCCGCAGGGGCATGCGTTCGGTCCGGTTTTGGCCGCATGCGGCAGATTTAGCCGATGCCGCGGCCGGATCGAACGTTCCCTGCAACGTTTTTTGCTCCGGCAAAAAACACCGCATCGCGCCGCATCCGGCCGCTGCGGCGCATTTTTCAATGCATACCTATGGAGGCCGGATGCGGCGCGATGCGGAAAAAAACGCATCCGCTCGCCGCATGCGTTTTTTTCCACTGCGCATGCTCAGTAGCATGCCGCAACCGGAAAAAAACGGATGGGCCGCATGTAAAAACGTATGCAAAGGATGCGGTGTTTTTGCCGCATCCGTTGCATAGTTTTCACAGCCGGATTGAGCCGCAGTGCTCAAACCGGATGTGTGAAAGTAGCCTAAGCAAGTTTCAGTTTATACTGCAAATATTCGAGTTTGTAAAAGAAAATGCAGACACTGCTGTGTTTTTGAACAGCTTTTTCTTCACTTTTAGTTTAAAAATGTATATGTTGCTCAAGTTATATACACTGCTGTTATTTTGCACATAACTGTACGTACTCAATGTCCTGCTGTGCTCATCATGAGAGCCTGAAAAAGACAATTCTTTTCTGGGTTGGATATTTTGTGACAGTTTTAATGACCTGATTTTCCATTGCGAAGTAACATTTTTCTTTTCATTTTACTGTGGCTTGTACATGTCCAAATATCACATACTAAGTAGCTCTAATGACAATATATTTTTAGGTTTTGAACAGTGAGTTCAGGAACTTCCACATACATGTTATTAAAACTATCCAATGCATCATGAGTGAAGAAAAGGCAAGGGACTACACATAATAATGATAGACTATTAGTAGAAGGCTAGTAACTGTCTCTCTTTCTTGCTGGATAAGTGTCACAATGTGACTGTAGGATAGCAAGGTACAGGGGCTCCTATGCTGTCCCTAATCTAAGGGCTACCCCTAATGGTGGAGATGCCTGAGTCTCATGCCTGGCTATGCTTCAGTACAGAATTAATCTTCCCCCCCTTCCAGCAGGGATGGAAGGGGCAGGAGTGAGATGGAAACACAGATAAAGACAGACAGGTGAAAACCAAAAATCTAACACACTGAAAACTCACAGGAACATACAATGAGAGAAAAGCAGGAAATCAGGAGAAAAGCAAGAGCAGTAAGATAGCAGCAAAAAGACAAGGGTTAAAATCACAACCACACACAGCAACAAGGGGCAGGAGTGAGATGGAAACACAGATGAAGATAGACACGGAGAACAAAAAATCAAAACACTGAAAACTCACAGGAACAAACAATGAGAGAATCATGAGAAAAACAAGAGTAGTAAGGTAGCAACAAAATAACAACCACACACAGCAATAAGTATAACAACCACCAGATAGTCTAGATCACAACACCTCACCAGACCAGCTGTGATATTCAGAAGGGAGCAGATGTGATTGGCTCCACCACAACATGTGATCAAAGGAGACTCACAAGCAGACCAACGGAGATTACATTTCTAGTCCGCCTATAAACTACTTATATGTTGGTCGATGCAGGAGTCTGCCTGTGGTGATCACAGACATCCGAGAAGTTATCAGACGGAGTGTCAGAATCTGTAGTCTGAACAGATCCCGACACCATCATGACAGTCGGTGATGTTTGTATAAACCTCTTTGTGACAATGAGGACATTTTTCACTCCTAAAAAGAAACAAATTTATTTTAATAAACATATTAACTATGAATTATCAAATCTTTTATGCCAAAAATCTGAAGTAATAAACTTTGAAAAGTTGCGCAACTCAAGGCTGCCCAAAATATTACAACTTTTGCCATTTTAGCAACATTTCTGCCCAACTCCGACAATGTGGGGAAATGGGTGTGTGGTTACCCTTATTCATCACATTCATGACAAGTGGAGGACTTACACCTGACTAGGGCAAGATTTATGGTGAGGCACACACACGGAGGAACATTCCATTTCACGTCTTGTCTGATTGAATATGAGGCGTTACTTTTATAAAGGAAACTGGTCGTAGAAGAAAGAAGCAAAGCCCGGAACTGGAGCTGGTACAGAGTGAAGGAATCGGTGGAATATTTGATCAATGGGATCTGTTTTAATAGGGTTTATCTTCATGAGACAAACAATTTAACTTTAGTTTAATTACTAAGTTATAATTTTGATAATTTCACTTTCCATTGCTATAATATCAAAAAAAGGAAGTATAAGAAATACATCTCATCTATAGTGAAATGGTTACGTTTCATTGTGCGTATGTCTCTAGGAAGCTAATTAAAGAACATCATCCACTAACAGTATGAAATGGGCTCTGTCAGCTAGTACCAGAGACCCCATAGGTAAAGCTCCCCGAAGCCTTATGAATATCAAGACCAATATTATAAGCAGCAATTATATAAAAGAACATTTCACTATTAGCATAATCTATGAATTTCCAAGGTGCTCAGCCATGACAGAATTTGTGAAATTATGCTACAAGGAATGGTTTACTGACAGACGGAAGTGTGAAAATGAGCCAAAAAGTTAGAAACAAGACACCAAAGTCCATGATAAAATGAGTCTGAGGATATATTATTATTATTATTATTATTTATTATTATAGCGCCATTTATTCCATGGCGCTTTACAGGTGAAAGAGGGTATACATACAACAATCATTAACAGTACAAAACAGACTGGTATAGGAGGAGAGAGGACCCTGCCCGCGAGGGCTCACAGTCTACAGGGAATGGGTGATGGATTGATGGTACAATAGGTGAGGACAGAGCTGGTTGCACAGTGGTCTACTGGACTGAGGGCTATTGTAGGTTGTAGGCTTGCTGGAAGAGGTGGGTCTTGAGGTTCCTCTTGAAGCTTTCCACGGTATATATGGGCCATTACTGTACTGTATCTGTTCCATAAATTGTTTTTTCAATATTTATAAACACTGTATCGAATGGGAGCCTTTCACGTCCCTTGACTGAGCCCAACCACTACTGTTGTAGTACGGGTGCAGATATCGTTAATCTGATCTTGTCTTTTATGTGATTTATTAAGTAAGTATAGTAACCACTCGAGCAAGCATCGCTGTGTTCGGGTACACTCGGTGCTCAGCACAGTGCGAGCCACTTGAAGTGATTGAATGGCTCTCACTGTGGGTAACAGCAACATTATCGGATGTAGTGTATACAAACAAAAGTAAAAACCCTTTCTTCCCCAGGGGACCTATAGAAGTTTGGGTTCTGCAGGTCCAGCTAAACGTCTTTAAAGTTCGATTCTGGACCCAGACTTGACCTGAACTTCATTTAAAGTCACTGATTGGAAGTTTGGGTCTCTGCCCACATGTAGCCAGCAATAAACAAAACACTTCTGGGGAAGGGTGGGTGGCAGTTTCAGACTGGCTACCGGAGAAACCTCCAGTAATACCAGGCCTGGTTGTGGATACCTGAACTTTGAAGCTCTCACCTGAGCTTTCACCTGAGCTCCGGAGTGCAGCCCGGCCTGTCTGCAGCTGTCATGAACTGAACCGCAATCGCCGGGGAATCAGTCGGCACTCACAGTTCAGTCCTGCAGACTCTGAGTTCAGTCCAGGCTGCACTCCGGAGCTCAGGTGAGAGCTCCGGAGTTCAATGCAGGTAACCGCAGCCAGGCCTGGTATTACTGGAGGTTTCTCCGGTAGCCAGTCCAACACTGGTGGGTGGAGTTACTACCATTTTTTTTTGTTTTGTACTCACTACATATGATCACACTCTTCAAACACTGCAAGCAGTTCACACAGGGCTGCACACTTAGCATATCTGGGCAGACTCAAATTAGTGGTTTGCATACATAAAGTACCCGAACTCCGACCAATGTTCTCATGGAAAAGTTAGAGTTTACACCGAACTTCAGGTTCGTTAATCTCTAGTGACTTCCATTAAGGTTCTAGTCATGGCTGTGATGGGTATGGAAATGCCCACAGCTGAAATTCTTGTTGTTTGGATGCTGAACCCAAACAGTAACACAAACCTCCCTTTAGAAGTTCAGTTCTGGACACTAGCTGTCTTCCATCTCCTCTAGATTTCTTTCTCTTTCAACCTTCAACCTCTTTTCATAACCTTTATGCTTTTTTTTTGCAATTGCTCAGTAACTCTATGAAAAGAAATTAATTGTGATCAGTGAGCACTAAAATGCTTGCGTGATTAATACCTGATTCTAGCAGGTTGAATGATCAGATACTCGAATAATGAGTATAATGGAAGTTTATCCTGAAAACCCTAACAGAAGGCAGAAAGAGAACTCAGGCACACTACCCCAAATAAAGAAAAAAAGAAAAATACTCAAAATGTATAATCAATAAATTTGTTCTTTTATTTCAATAATGAATAGAAAAAGTCCACATGAGTGAGACGTTTCGACCGAACCCGGTCTTCCTCAGACAGGACTTATCTCGGTGCAAAATGTGATTACTAGGTATACGGTTGGAGATGCAGCACAATGAATGAACATGAATCCTTAGTACGAGGATCTACAAGGTAAGGCTTGACTATTTGCAGAAGGGGGTCATCAAGCATATAACATCATGTCCCATGGAGCCTATCCCTCTGCACACACGCGTGCTTTGCTATATACCCTTGGGGAACCCCCCTTTTCCCATTAGAAAGAGGCGGCTTCGCTTCAGGCAAACCGGAGCTATATACCATTAAGCCACATATCTACCATATACTCACCAGTATCTCTACGGGTGCCTGTTACTTACAGCCATAATGAAACTTTAATGACCACCTGACTCACCAATTGAACTTATGAAGTAAATTTCACTTACGGCACCAGACCTTTGATACCAATTCCCCTTTTAGGAATTTCCTTTGGTCTCATAGGGCACTTGTAGCTGACCGCTCTATTGTCCATTTAGGACTTGGTTCTTTGAACCTTTACATGATGTTATATGCTTCATGACCCCCTTGTGCAAATAGTCAAGCCTTACCTTGTAGATCCTCGTACTAAGGATTCATGTTCATTCATTGTGCTGCATCTCCAACCGTATACCCAGTAATCACATTTTGCACCGAGATAAGTCCTGTCTGAGGAAGACCGGGTTCGGTCGAAACGTCTCACTCATGTGGACTTTTTCTATTCATTATTAAAATAAAAGAACAAATTTATTGATTATACATTTTGAGTATTTTTCTTTTTTTCTTTATTTGGGGTAGTGTGCCGGAGTTTTCTTTCTCCCATTTGACTACTTTTTCTCCAGAGCACCTATGAGGTGAAGCAGGGTCCTGTCTCTCTTTTTTTGACCCTAACAGAAGAGCTGGGGGGAGCAGGAAAATTGCTGTAATGGTTGGAAACAGCATAAGGAAGAGGCCTGGATGCATCTCTGACTCCCAGATCGCTGCGCGTTAGTAAATAAATGAAAAAGACAAAGTGGGGTTCCTCCTATTTTTGATAAACAGCAACGTTAAAGTAGACAGCTGGGGGCTGGTATAATCAGGCAAAGAAGGTCCATGGCTATTTGGCCCTTCCCAGCAACCAAATAGCAGCCTGCAGCCTCCTCAGAAGTGGTGCATCACATTAGATGCTCCATTTCCGGCACTTTGCCTCAACTGTTTCTGATTGCCCTGGTGCATTGGCAATCAGAGTAATGGTAGTTGGTGTTTATGTTAGCTGTGTAGTCTCAGCTGGCATCAAGCCCTAGTGTTAGTAATGGAGAGGCATCTATTAAACACCCTCATTACTAACTCAGCAAGTTAAAAAAAACAAAATACAAATTCTTTATTTAAAAAACACACGCCTACTTGAGCACTGGTTCACCAAATTATTAAAAAGAAAAAAGAGACATGCAGATCCGGAGTAGTCCACCAAATGGAAACCTGAAAGACATAAAAAGAGAGAAAGAAAGACAAGATACTGTCCTACATTCATCAATTTATTATTAAAAAAATAAATCTCACACCTACAACATAGTCCATGGCATTCCCACGATGTCCACCAATGCTGTAGTACAACCTACAGAGTCTTTTTTATGAGAAAGATGCTCCATATGTCACTCCCGATTAAGCTGCGCTTTACAATTCCTGCCAACTGTGATGAGCATTGATGACATCAGTAACATTACCACTTATTACTGCTCTTGCTCGGCCTGGAATGTCTCACGAGTAGTGATGAGCAAACTTTGACTTTACAAATATGGATCCGCGCGGTTCAAAAGTACCTGATTACTCCCGGTCTGGAGTTGTCAGGGAATTCCAGGTAATGATCCGGGTCAAGCAATTCAGGTAATAAAAAATAGGTAAGCGATATATAAAGAAAAAAAACGCAAACGCAGTCGTGTTTTACTTACCAGTCTCCCACACGGCTGTAATACCGCTTCCTGGGGCCGCTCATTATCCTTCATACATATGCACTGCTTCACCCACCAACCGGCAGTCCCAGCATCTGTGATTAGGTGTAGACCATGCCCCCACCTTGATTGCTTCCAATCACAGACCCTGTTTGCCTGTTTATACTGGTGTAAAAATAAATAAATAAAAAAATTGTCATAGAGTCCCCCCATATTATGATACCCATAGCAGAAAAAACATATAGCTACAGGCTGCAGTCCCCAGCCATGTGCTTATCTTAGCTGTATATCAAAATAAGAGGCCCCCCCGTGCATCTTTTTAAAAAAAAATTTAAATAATTAAAATAAAACAGCATGTGGTCCCCCATAATTATGATACCTAGCCATAATAAAGCCAACAGCTGGGGCTGGTATTCTCAGACTTAGGTGACCCATGGTTATTGGGCCCCCCTAGCCTAAAAATAGCAGCCTGCAGCCGCCCAGGATTGTCACATCTTATGGAACTTTATCAGGTCATCCTGATTGCCCTGGTGCGGCAGCAATCAGGGTAATAAATGGTTAATGACAGCTCACAGCTGCATCTAAGCCCCAAAATTAGTAATGGGAGGTGTCTTTGAGACCCCCCCTTTACTAATCTGTAAACAAATTTGTGTAAACACAAATACCAAAAAATCCTTTATTTTTATTTAGTTTTTTTTCCCCAACCTGAGAATATCAGCCCCCAGCTGTTGGCTTTATCATGGCTGAGAATCAAAATTGAAGGTGATTTCATGCCATTTGTTTTACATTATTTTAAAAAAGCTACATGCAGTCCCTTTTATTTTGATACAAGCTGTCAGACAGGGTAAGGCAATGGTCTGACTGCAGCCAATCACAGATGCCGGGATGGCTGATAGGCAGGGGAAGTAGTGCATATATATGAAGGATAATGACCGGACCTGATAATAGTATGAGATGCCATGTTTCAGCTGCGCGTGTAGGACTCGGAAAGTAAAACATGCCTGCTCTAATCACCCTATCCCTTTCTACCACCATTTTAATGCACATGGGGACCAGCATTCGGGCAGATATACAGGATCAATTCTGGGCAAGAACCAGGGTCTTTTTTAAACCCAATTGGACCCGCCAAAATGGGTATCTTTGTGTCCGGCAATCACTACTCACAAGCTGTGACATCAGTAACTCGGTAACGTCAATGCTCATCAACAGACATTCCAGGTCTCGTGCTGCCCCTTGTTTGACCTGGCGAGAGCAGTGATGAGCGTTAACATTACTGACATTGTCATCGCTTGTCACAGTCGCCAGGTATCGCAAAGCACTGCCTGATCGGGAGTGACCTTTGACGCTTAATTCTCAAAATAAGGCTCAACAGGTTGTGCTACAGAATTAGTGGAGATCATGGGAATGCCATAGACTACAATATGTCGGAGCTGCGGGGATTATTTTTTTAATAAGTTATTAGTGAAAGAGGGACAATATCTTGTCTTTCTTCTCCTTTTATGTCTTTCAAGTTTCCATTTGTGGACTAAGTAGGATTTGATGGACCGCTTTGGATCTGCATGGCTTTTTTTTATAATAAAGGAGTGAATCAGGGCTAGAGTCGGGGTGTGTTTTTTAAAATAAATATTTTTTGTGTGTTTTTTCCTTTTAACTTACTGTGTTAGTAATGGGGATGTTAACTCCATTGATCAAACAATCTTTGAGTAATGCTCCTCTCGTGCCTCATTTCGCCAATTTGTTTGGAGATTAGGAAATGTACAAAACCTGCCAGATGGTTTTGCTTATCTCCAATAAAAAGATGTTTGTAGATGTTACATTTGTTCTAATGGTTGTTAAGGGACCATTAATATATAAACCGTCATTTATTAGCATCGAGAAAACTATAAAATATTTCATCAATTCCTGGTATGAGACATTTTTACTAAAGATTCTCTCTAACCGTTGTGTTTGGCAGATGGAAAGATAAAGCAATTATTAATTACTCCCTTAAAAATTAATTTTCTAACTTGGAGAATCTGGGATATTAGTTTGTTTTTCCATTTTGCTGCCAATGGTGTAGATGCCAGGAGCCAGAAGTCAGGCTTTCTTTGGATGCATTCGTAGGTACCATGTTTGTTTAGACTTTTGGCCATTGTCAACATTTGCCATAGTGGAAAGTTTCATTGTCATGAATAGTAATTTTAGGAGGACAAATGCACTTTTTTGGGCATGAGTTTTATTTTTGTTACCACAATATGACTTCAAGATTGTTATTTGCATAGTTTAGAAAATGGCCTTTATTGACTGAAAATACAGCCCATTTCCTAGAACAGAACACTTCCTCAACTTTCTTTAATATTCCAAAATAGTATCGGTTGTCTTTTTGAGCACTTCATCACTATGAAGCACAAATTTCTTTTTTGGCCCATTTATTGGAGTGTTTTTCCTTACAAGGAACCTGTCATCTCTGATAATGCTATGAATCTTTATGTATATGGTCAATCTACAGGTTAGTAGTGTTATGAAGGTGAATGACTGCTGTACTGAAAGTGCAGCTTGAGGGAGAAACTGAACTTTAATTCTCCCAGAAGCCACCAGCTTTCAGTCATACACATGTGGCGGCGTAGTTTCAGTCATTGCTGATTATACTAATGTGGCGCTCTGGACAAGCCAGGACGTCACAGGTACTGCAACAACACACCCCACACCCCGGTTAGGAACATCTAAGTCAGACACAAACCCTTGTTGCCTCCCTCCAGGGGCTGATGTCCACACCAGGTGGGGCAGAGCCAGGCGGTTGGCTCTACCCACCGAGGAATTCACAGTCCTGGAGGCGGGAAAAGAAAAGGAGTAGTTGAGCAGTCGAGTTGAAGTCGAGTGTAGAGCGGGAGTGAGGAGAGGAGTAGTGAGAAACTGACTGGCCGTGTCCGGGTACGTGGCCCGGGCACAGAAACAGCAAGATTAGCAGACGGTGGTGACCGTCTGCAGGAGCGGCCGATTGACGCACAACCGTAAGGACTGGGGACTTGCGGTGGCCCACCGGTACTGGATCGGGGAGCGAAAAGAAGCCAGCACCATTCGGCAGGGCCTACGGACCCCAACCAGGCTAAGAGTCACCGTAAAACCGGTCAAATCCATCAGCAACGGGAACCTCCGGGGTTTCCCAGCAATAAAGACCCGACTGAAGGCAACCGTCCAAACCGTGAGGGAGATAAAGCTACCGCCAGAGCTAGAGCTCCCAGGGCCAGAGCCTGCGGGCAAGAAGGGGGCTCCCTTAGCCAACATACCGCAGGGGAGCGGGTTCCCGGTGGGAAGCCATCGGGGCCGAGAACATAACACCGGTGCAGGGAGAGACAGTTACCACCAGCCTACCGGGAGTGACCATCGCAGCCGTCTGTGGGACTCGTCCATCCAGCCGGTTGTTTTACTAGAGACTCCGTGTGCGATACTGGCTGAGTAAGTACCACCGTGCCGTCTGGCACTGCGCTGCCCTGCGACCCTGCACCTGGCCAAGCCCCGCAATCCATCAAACTGACAACCACTCCGGGCCCCGGGACCACCAAAATCCCCCTACCCATTGAGGGGAGGAAAACATCTCAGCTGCTCCCTGTCACCACTCCCGGGACCCCCGTACAGAGCAGCGGTGGTGCCCCAACCTCACCACACACCGTGGGTGGCGTCACAAACCAACATCCCAAACACCAACAAACCACCCTTTCACTCACGGGCGAGGAGCGCCGCTCGAGTCCCCGGATCCGGCCCACCGCTCGAGCCACCGAGCAGCAGCAGCAGCGCCGGACCCAAGCGTGGTGAGCGCAGCGCCCCGCTGCCCGCGACACTATGATTAATAGCTGTAAGTACGTCCAGACACTTTGACTGACAGCCGGCTACACACTGAGGTACTGCAGAGACGGCTGTCAGTCAGTGCCGGGATGTGCTTAGAACCAACACTCAGTGCTGTAAGCTGTGACTGTAGTTGCTCTGGGCACACCTGCATAACTTTTAGTATAGGGGGTGGGAGTCATCATAATTCTATTTACCTGCATGTTAACCCTGTGTTTGTGGATTAACAACATTATAGGGCCTCACAGGTTCACTTTAAATCACCATAGACTCAACTAACCTAAAATCTTTGAATACTCGCTGTCAATACCTCTTTGGTCAGGTGTTGAAATCCTATTTCATGATGTACTCCACAGGTGGCATGGGCAGTCTACAGAGTTGCATGGTATATGGTTGCCATCCTTGATAACCAGATTAATTCTGAAGTAGTGTTACCCAAAAAGATTCCCAAGACTCTGATCTAGTACCCACATCGGTAGTTACTGTCTGCTAAACCAGAGCCTTGCGAACTCCCTCCTACCTGCTGGCATCCCTAGTATATGCTTCAATGACAATGACATGGCTGGAGCTGGACATGCTGGTGGCAGGAAGAAGGAAGTTGCAAGGCACAAGTCCCGGGACCATGTTCTACGGAATGACTTCTGGACTAGGGTTTTGCAAATCTTTTTGCTCCACTCTATCCAGAAGGACTTCCAAAAATATTAAAAAAAGCCTTCTTTTATTTTGCATCTTTCATTATTGTAAATCTTATTATATGATTATTAGAATGGAGATATTAAGACCATGTAACATGTCAGGGCCATAAGTCTTTCATGTCTTCAAAAGCATACTTTCCAATTTTTTTCCTGATGAAAGACGACTTCAGTACATGAATAATTTGCATAATCATCATAGCCACCATTCTGGCAGATGACAGTTCCTTTTTTTCTACTCCTTTAATGTGCGTTCTCCCCAAAATGCAGTGGAGATTGGGGCCTTGGAGGAGCCTGGGAGATTTGCCAACTCTTCTGTTAGTCTGGAGGTCTCTTCTCCACTTTTTACAAGGAGACTCCCAAATGTTCCCTGAGAATTAACAAATTACGCTCAAATATAAGTTTATAAACATGCTGTCTTTATTTCCACAGGATATAATGACATTGAAACCTGGCATCTGCACTATACAAGTAAGGTAAGTATTGCTGAGAACTTTCTGCTTCTAGGTCCGGGTCCAGGAAGACACTCACTTTATTATCATTATTTTGTATAGCGTTCATGCAGGGGAAAGGTGGAGCAGGAAATCTATAAGGTGCAGATTCAGCCAATAGCGGCAGAGCAGGAAGTAATGTCAGAAGGAGGTGTCAGCTTAGCGATTTATCCTGTACATCCCGTTAACATTCAGCCATTTTGTTCTTTCTTTGAAGTATTAATGATAAATGTTGTACTGAGCACTTTGGAAACTTGCATTTAGGGCTCAAAGTGAGAGAATTACCATCCTTGCGTCCCCATAGGTCCATTCCACCATGAGAATTTGGCCAGAGATTTACTTTGAATATTCCCTTCTTTGTTATTGGTTCCCACTTCTTCATCACAGTATCTTTTTCTAATGGAAACACCAACAAAAGAATCAATCAAAAGTACGACTGATACTATTGATGTCCAAGTGACCTTTTGCCTTATCATGGTCTCTGCAATTTTTCTGTTAGGGTTTTGTAGCGCCCCTGAGGTCGTCAGAGAGCTACAAGGTACTGCATGCCCACCAGGATGCAGGGCCTACCCCCAGGAACCCGGAAGACCAGTGCCGGTAACAACAAAAATATTTAGGTTAATCCCTGTTTTTCACCAATTTCCCCATAAACTGGTACCAGGCTAGGGTTGGACCAATGGATGGCCACCTAGAGGTGGAGCCAATCCAGTCCACTAGACGACCAGGTGGGAGGGGCAGACAGTGGACAGTCAGACAGTAGTATGTAGGAGTCGGTGACAGAGAGAAGAAGCGAGAAGACGCACTGACAGGAGTGAAACAGGCAGTTGGTTGCCGGTGAAGTACAGTGGAGTACTCCCGGAACCACAGCACCGACGGGGTACAGGACCCTAGGTCAGTCAAACGCTCATAGCAGACCTGATAAAATCTGCACAGTGAGGGTACCATCAATGACCTCACTGACCTTGAAGTTCGGGACACAGTAGCAACGGGAGAACCAGAGAACAGGACCAGAGACTCCGACCCCACAGGGTTCACGCTACCATCACACGGACTGCCGTTAAGAGGCTACCAGGTGGGGACCACCTGCCGTTCCAAGCCACGGGGACCCACCAACCAAAGAGAGGTGCAGGGGAAAGAAGAAATTAGGTCACTAAACCGGCACTGGGACTAAGGGGACCTGCGGTCAACAGCAGTCCTCCTCGGGTGACCAGTTTACATCTTGCCGTGAGTAAAGGAACCAGTTACACTGCAACCCCTTGTGTGGCCTATCTTCTTTCAACACCCGTCTACATCTTCTATCCTCTGGGGCCTGGCCCTGCTTGTAGGGGGCGTAACATCCAGGCTGCCACTAACACTAACTCCAGTAGTGAAAATTGTGCAGCGACGCCTCCATTCACATAGCCGCAAACCGCAAGTGGCGTTACGTGATACATTTTTATTTAATTTCCCTGTAAATATACCCCTATTAAAAAAGCACGCAGGGCATGGAACCAGGCAACGGCCACCAAGTGACATTCCCCAGTTATACACTGACCGGGGCCGAATACCCCATAACCCTGGACAAGGGAGAACTAAAACTCATACACACCACATTCAAAACACACAGGAGAGACACTATGTGTACTGGGGAGTAACAAAAAAGAGTAGGAAGTAATGCCCAACAGGGGAACGCTCACATCACTCAGAAGCACGACAAGGATCACCATACACAGGAAAAACACCAAATCCGGGATCACTGGAGTAAACACTGAAGCTATCATCAGCATCTCCTGGAAGGAGGCAGTGCCTTAAATAGGAAAGCAACAGCTGCACTTGGCAATCAGCAACCTGAGCTCCTAGTTCCTACTAAGAAGTCTGCAAGGATTAACTCCTGCAGAGCTGAAGATCAGTGAACCTGAACAAGCCAATGCCCATCTCTGGCTGAACAATCCAGAAGCCTTAGGTTGTTTGTCAGACACTGCAGTGTGAACAGTGTCTGACACCACAGTGCCAGCAGGTGTGTGCAGAGCTGAATATTCCATGTCACTTACATGCAGAATCGAGCTATAAGGAGCACTATATTTTCCTGTCAAATCTGCTAAACACAACCTTACGTTTGTTCATCTCGCTAATGGGTGGATTTAAGACAAAACTGTTTCTTACTAGAGCGAAATATATGACCTAAAGAGGATTTAAAGAACGCTTCCAGCTTCCATCCCAAAAATGTGATTTCTAATCACGTCTCAGTCTTATCCATAGACTGTAGTTCCATTTCCATATGACAGTCTTACATGTGAAGGTCTGACGTCTGAGTCCATCAAACAATTGTTCCTCATCTCTCATTAAACATATCACTGTGACTTCAATTACATTGGATTCCCCGTAATCCTACATGAAGCGTCGTATATTTTACTAGATAGAATGACTTAGTAAACAGCACGAAGAGAGTCTAAATTGCATTCTGACACTATCTGCACTATAATCCGATGAATAAGATATTGCAATTTGATTTATGGGATGGAGAAAAAGTCTACAGTCTTGTGTGCATCTGAGATTAGATATGAGATTAGATGGCAGATATTAAGGTCGCGATTTTACAGGCTGTTACACAGAGCAGGAGGCAAATCAAGGTTAAAAGATAACAAGGACCTCATGAATCAGGACAAGCGCTGATAGCTGGAAATTCCTTTAATAAACCTGATTTATACTGTTTGTCCCGCTCACTGTCTCATTTCTAGGTGACTATTAACTCTTTAAGGGGGGAGTAGAGAAATCTCCTGCTTCTAGAACACATGGCCAAAAGTACAGGATGTGGTCAACCATCCTAATTAGAGATGAGAGAATACATTTTAGTGAAACTAAATTCTACTCGAATTTTACAAAAATATGCAGATTTGCTTCCATGTTTGTGCTGATTGCTCAGGTGTTCCTCCTTTCTGGTAATTGCTCAGGCTTCTTTACTGTGCATGCTCGCCCAGGACCTTGCCAGTTGTATTCTCTGGTTCTGCAGTTGTGCTGTTGCTTTGTGTCTCTTCTAGTGTTCTGATCTTTGTTTTCTGACCCCGGACTGTTATTTGACTACTCTCTGCCCACTCCCTGTTCCTGTCATGACATCCTGCCTTTTGACCTTGGACCGTTACCTACCCGGTCTCTGATTTCTTCCTGAATCTATTATGTGCTCTCCTGAATTTCTGACTCTTGGATTGTGACCTGACTATGCCTCTGTTTACTCCTTGTCCTCATAAGTGTCCCCTGCTACCAGACTCCGGCTTTCCTGAATACTCTTTTGTCCATACAACCTGTAAGTAGTGACTGGCATTACAAAACCCTAATGGGTCATAAAAAGATTGAAAATATTAAAATATTGTTTCAACCACCTCATCGCTCACTCCTTCAGCCCATCCGTATCTCATTACCTTTCCATTCCTTGAGGCATCTTCTGATCCCCCACCGCTCACGTTGGACTCTGATTCTCTCACACTGTGCCGGAATTCCAGGTGTTATGGTGCACAGTAAGGGGTACTTTGCACGTTGCGACATCGCTAGCATCGGCTAGCAATGCTGAGCGCCATAGTACCCGCCCCCATCGCACATGCGATATCTTGTGATAGCTGCCGTAGCGAACATTATCCCTACGGCAGCTTCACACGCACTTACCTGCTCTGCGACGTCGCTCTGGCCGGTGACCGGCCTCCTTCCTAAGGGGGGGGGGGTCGTGCGGCGCCACAGCGACGTCACACGGCAGGCGGCCAATAGAAGTGGAGGGGCGGAGATGAGCGGGACGTAAACATCCCGCCCACCTCCTTCTTTCCGCATAGCCGGTGGAGGCAGGTAAGGAGATGTTCCTCGCTCCTGGGGCTTCACACACAGCGATGTGTGCTGCCGCAGGAACGAGGAACATCATATCTCCTATTGGTGCGACATTATGAAAATGACCGACGCTACACAGATCACCAATTTTCGATGCTTTTGCGATCGTTTTTCGGCGCATCTAGGCTTTACACGTTGCGACGTCGTTACTGGGGCCGGATGTGCGTCACTTTCGATTTGACCCCGACGATATCGCAGTAGCGATGTCGCAGCGTGCAAAGTACCACTAAGGTTCTGCGCAGGCACACAGAAGGTCACATGTATAGGGAAGGGTGCACCACTAATAAGACAATAATAAGAAGGTGCTACATCATGAAACATACTAACTAGCAATTGCCAAAAAGACGAGGGAAGACAATACAAGAGAGGAGCGCACCTGAATACTAATAAAAGTATATTTTATTGGATACCATAGAAAACACACTAAAATATAAGGGTACTTTAAATTCAAAATGAAACAGAGTCATTACACCAATTTATATTTTGCCAAGTGCAATCAAACTCATTTTTATTAAAGTATAAAGTGCATATATTAAAACAGAGAAGGTTTAACAATTATTCATTCAGTGGTAAAATACACGGATACAGGGATAATATAGGAGCCTTCAGCAATGGCACAAACAATGGTAATTAAAGCACCTCCACTCAGGTTTCAAAGTGCAATTAGACTCGTGTGCAGGTTATATATCACAGAGTCTTGTAAAAGTTCTTTTAACATGGAAAGCAATGCTCTGCACACCATTCCATATTACATTAGACTTAAACATCACATATATACAGAGCACCAGTTATTACAGGGTTATGTGCAATGAATAAAAAACATAAGAGCAAATTAGTCAAACAACAATGCTATTCTGCCACTATTCTAACAATATTCCCCATGTAGGTTTACAAAGTGCTAAGTGCAAATAGGTTACGCCTGCCACTGCCCGCAGCTCAGAAGTAGTGTCAAATTGGTAGTTGGCTCTCAAGCCTATACAGCTTCGAGTAGGACAACATGTATAAAAAGTATCATGGGATCAAAATACTCACTTGACTAATAATTCTGCACACAGTGTAAGACATACTGGAGTGGAGGGACTTGGCCACAGTAGGGAACCGACCCCTCAACTAGTGGAGAATTTCACGACGCAGCTAGCTAACCGGAGGCTGAGGTACTTCAAGTGCTGAAGCCAAATCATTATTATCATTATTATTTATGATTATAGTGCCTTCAATTCCATGGCGGTTTACATGTGAAAGGGGTATACATAATAGGGACGAGTACAGTAATCATAAACAATACAAGAAACAGACAGGTACAGGAGGATAGAGGTCCCTGCCCGCGAAGGCTCACAGTCTACAAGGGATGGGTGAGGATACAGTAGGTTAGGGTAGAGCTAATTGTGCGGCGCTGTATCAGACTGAGGGTTACGGCAGGTTGTAGGCTTGTCGGAAGAGGTGGGTCTTCAGGTTCCTTTTGAAGATTGTCAAGGTAGGCGAGAGTCTGATGTGTTGAGGCAGAGCATTCCGGAGTTTGGGGGGACGCATGGGAGAAATCTTGGATGTGATGGTGGGAAGAGTAGATGAGAGGGGAGTAGAGAAGGAGATCTTGTGAGGGTCAAAGGTTACGTGCAGTTAAGTACCGGGAGACTAGGTCACAGATGTAGGGAGGAGACAGGTTGTGGATGGCTTTGTAGGCCATGGTTAGGGTTTTGAACTGGAGGCGTTGGGCAATGGGAAGCCAGTGAAGGGATTGGCAGAGAGGAGAGGTCGGGGAGTAGCGGGGGGACAGGTGGATTAGCCGGGCAGCATAGTTTAGAATAGATTGTAAGGGTGCGATACTGTTAGAAGGGAGGCCACAGAGCAGGAGGTTGCAATAATGCAGGCGGGAGATAATAAGGGCATGTACTAGGGTTTTTGCAGCTTCTTGGGAAAGGAATGTACGGATTCGGGAAATATTTTTGAGTTGGAGGTGGCAGGAGGTGAAGAGGGCTTGGATGTGTGGCTTGAAAGAGAGATCAGAATCTGGGATTAATCCCAGGGGAAAGTGAGCAGCCATTGAAATTGATGGATATGTCAGGTGGGGGAGTTGAGTGATGAGGAGGAAAGACAATGAATTCTTTCACATCCAGTGATAAGGTGACCACATACGGTGAAAGGGATAGAGCTTCAAGTCACCGAAGAGGGCCTGCGGACACCGGCTCGGGGCTCTGTGTGTGCAGGTGTCGCGGGCGGAGGAGGGGACTCTGCGCTCTCCCACTGCTCGGGTCCGGCCGCTGCTGCTGCGGCTGCTGCAGCTCGGTGGTGGCTCGAGCGGTGGGCCGGATCCCGGGGACTCGAGCGGCGTTCCTCGCCCGTGAGTGAAAAGGGTGGGCATTGGATTGTGGGGATTTGGTTATTGTCCGTGACGCCACCCACGGTTGTGCTGATATTGGTGACACCACCGCTGCTCTGGACGGGGATCCCAGGAGTGATGACAGGGAGCAGCCTGGATGTTAGTTCTCCCCTCCGTGGGTAGGAGGTTGGTTGTCCCGGGGCCCGGTGATGGGGTAGGGATGGATGGCAGGCAGGTTACGGGGCCTGGTGAGGTGCAGGGTCGCGGGGGCAGCGCTGTGCCGCACAGCACGGTGGTACTCACTCAGCCAAAGATGAGGACACAGTTCTCGGTAAAACACACGACTGGATGGACGGGTCCCACAGACGGCTGCGGTGTTGTTTCTCCCGGCAGGTTGATGGTGACTGCCTTTCCCTGCACCTATGTAGTGTAACGGTTCCAATGGGTTCCCACCGGTAACCCGCTCCCCAGCTTGGATGGGTCCTGAAGGAACCCCTTTTGCCCGCAGGCTCTGGCCCTGGGAACTTTAGCCTTGGCGGTGACTGTGTTTCCCTCTCTCGGTTGGACGGTTGCCTTCTGTCGGGACTTGGCTGCTGGGAAACCCAGGAGGTTCCCTTTGCTAACGGATTTGGCAAATTCACGGCGACTCCTAGACTTGCCGGGGTCTGTAAGCCCCTGCCGGATGGTGCTGGCTTCTCTTTGCGTACCAGTCCGGTACCGCCGGGCCACTGCCCGTCCACGGTCCTTACGGTTAGCTCCAATAGGCCACTCCTGCAGACGGTCACCACTGTCTGCCAACCTTACTGATCCGTCCGGGCCACACACCCGGACCAACTTCAGGCTGCTTAACTGCCACTTTCCTCCTTCCACTTTCACTTCCAATCTCTAATCTCTCTCCACTCCTCAACTCATTTGCCTGCCTTTCCCGCCTCCAGGACTGTGAACTCCTCGGTGGGCGGGGCCAACCGCCTGGCCCACCCCCTGGTGTGGACATCAGCCCCTGGAGGAAGGCAACAAGGGTTTTTGTCTGACTTTGGTGTGCCTGACCACGAGTGTGGGGTGTGTAGGTGTTGTTATCTGTGGCCCTTGGCTTGTCCAGGGCGCCACACAGGCGGGATAGGTGTTTTTAGTGTGTTTTCTTTGGTATTCAATAAAATATACTTTTATTAGTATTCAGTTGTGCTTATCTCTTATGTATTTTCTTTCCTCTTCTTTATTACATGGGAGGTCACGGCGCACATGGTGACATCATTATGCCGTTGATGTTCCACGCACCTCTGTCTGGTTGTGTAGGGTGGAAAATGGGATTAATGGGTTCAGTCATCATTTTCTGTGCTTTCATTATTATGAATGTATGTGGTAATTCATTATTTTATACCCTTCACAAGGTTGAAAGCTCATTTTTTTTCCAAGACAAAGCTTATAAGTGAGTGGGATAACCTCTTTAATATTAAATCTAAATTTGTATTCTAGTCCATCTTAGTAGTGAAGTTCATTATTGAAAAGATTTTTGTTAGTAGACGTCGTACCGACATCTACCTTTTATCAAAGACATTGACTTTGAACACTAGCAATCCCAAATATCTAAACTGGTAGTCCCCCCTCTTGGCTTTATTGACATCCCACAAGCTGGGAACAAAGGGATGAGCGATTTCATTTAATGTCAATCAAATTTGTGTTGAGTTTTATGAAATTTGCTGGATCCATTCGTGAATCGCTCAAAATAAATGCCCGTAGCTATTTTCCCACAAGCCAGAAGATTGAATGAGGCACAAAAGAATCACACGACCACATGACTTGCTTTAAGGCTTTCCTCATTATACCTTGCAGCCATCACATTAGATGATACAGCCCATACAGTCAGGAGAGACTATATTAGCCACAGCATGTATAAAAACAGAGGCAAGGAATGCAGCAGCCACTATAGTGAATCTAGATAGTGAATGGACATCACAGATGACTGCTTAGCAATACAAATGAGAAGAAAAAACTTTTAAACACTGAATAAACATTCCAGATAGTGTGTGAAAGGATAGCAGTGATAAACAGCAGAAGTGAATTTACACATAACCATACATGCTAAGATGTCCAAGTTCAACAACAATCCTGGCATGTGCAGGGTGTGGATGAAGCTGAGGCTAATATCCTTTTTATACTGTATATGCACTGGATGCCACTGAAGATGGCATTTGACAATATGTCTACATACTTGTCATATAAGTTGGCCTCCAGGGCATGTAAGGAGCACAGGACAGTACTAAAAAGTGTCACAGATGGCCATGTGGAAGTCAACTGTCATACTAGGTATGGGGAAGTATCACATGATCGACGGAAGACAAATCCTGTCTCTAGTGAAGATGGTGGCCCTTGACCAAACCTTCTGCTGGTCCCTGGCTCCCTTGACCACCCTAGATAGGTTCTACACCTATCCACCGAGCAGGATACTGGCCCTGGCTGACCCTGAACTGGGCCCTAGGTGATGAACGGATGAGATGAGCACTTAGTCAACCCCACTAAGCTCTAAAGACACAGGGAGCACAAACAGGGGGAAGTGAGCAAATAACCTAACTCCAAGAAGATTCAGGGAGATGAACAACAACAATAAACAATGTTTCTTCAGATGAATACAAGTCAACTGCTTGCATCCAAGTCCTGTATAGGAATATCACTCTATCACCAGCAAACAGCAATGGGAATTGTAGGTATGTAAAGAGAATCTGTCACCACATTTGACCGATCAAAACTATTATTAGGGGCATACAGGTTATAGAATGCTGAATAAGCATATGTCTGCCTCATATCAGATGCTTTGTTGAGGATAAATCATCTTCTATCAGTGTTACGAATCGGCGGCGCCATAGCTGTTGACTGCTTCCTCCTCCATGTCTAAGTGTGGAGAAGCAGCTAGTGCACATGCGCGTGCCGATTTACCCCAGCCAGAGCCTAAGTCCAGTGTTTCACCTAGTGAGCATGCTCAGCTGGATAGTGCCATTTCTGAGGGCAAGTCCTCGGTTCAGGCTACTGAGCATGCTCCTACACTTAGTGCGAAAAGCCTCTTTGCACAGGTACTTGGACATCAAGTCCTGCGTTGTGCCTACTGAGCATGCTCAGGCAGAGAGTCTGATTTCTGAGACTGTTGTTCAGGCTACTGAGCATGCTCAGGCACTTAGTGCATCAGAGGCTAGGTCCGGGAAGGACCTCACTGGACATGTCTGTGAGGTGGCAGGCCCTGATAGGCTGGCACGCATCAGGTGTCCTGATGATGTGGCCACTCCGGACTGGCTCGCAGACCCCGATGACTTGGCACCTCATCATTGGTCATCAGACGATGACTGGTGAGGTGTTTGGGGTGTGGCTGCCATGAGGTCATCAGTGACGTTGCGGTTCAGGATAGGCCGCTGATGATGTCACTGATGACATGGCACTCTGCTATTGGTTCCTGGAGGTGCAATTGTGGTCCACCCTGGGTTTGGGGCGGACCCTATGTAATAAAAGGGGCTGGAGACAACATGGAGGTGTGCAGTCTTCTCATATGTTTGTTGTGAGCACACCTCCGTGTATAGAGACCATAGAGTCTACAACCTGTTAGATTGGAAACAGTAAAGTAGGCATAGGCGTCCGGTGCCAGCCTTGTCAAGATACCCGTGGCTGGGCACGATAGGGTCAGGCGCCACGCTTCCCTCCTACTGTCCAGTTCTGCTAGTGCAGCCCAGTGGAGTTAACTGGGCTGCGGCTGCTGTGCCACCTGTCCTCTGCGAATCGGCTTCCCAGTCAATGCTACCGGTGTGTCCACCTGGCCTGACGTGTCCTATTCACACGTGGAATCAGTGTCCAGAAATGCTTATCGAGGGACCACTCGGCCTGACGTGTCCTACACACGTGGCCGACAGGGCGCTTTGCGGCTGTCTTCCGGTCAACGCTACCTGGGCACCACCCGGCCTGATGTGTTCCCTGCACATGTGGTCGGTGTAGCACCACAGGTACACCGAAATGCTAACTGGGTTATCATCCAGTCTGACATGTCCCTACACACGTGACCGATTCCCAGGTCTCCAGTGTTATTTCAGAGCCACCCAACTCTATATTCGCCGCCTAACCTTTGAATTGCCATCAGTTCCTTTTCCATCTGGAAGCACGGTGGACCGTGACTGGGAATACACCACCTTAATCTAATCCGACAGTCCCCTCGTAACAATCAAATTATGCAAATGAGCTCTTCCACGCTATGGAGCAGATGCTGCATGGAAGATAACTCCACCTCCAAAGATTATTTTACGTAAAAGGGGTGTTACAAACATGATGTGTGATGGTCGCTCTCTGATCTCACTGCAGAGCTGTGTGTAATTATAACCGACACATGCAGGTTCCTCTTATCTTCAGTTTCTATCTCACAGGCAACACCCTTTTATTTGAAATAATCTCTGGAGGTGGAGTTATCCTCCAGCCAGCATCAACCCCATAATCTGGAACAGCTCATTTATATAAAGTGATAAAAGGTGATTTATTCACAACAAAGCATCTGATATGAGGCATACAGGTAAGACTTTTTTCAGCATTCTATAAACTGATTGTCCATATTAATAGGTTAAATAGTTCAAATGTGTTGACATATTCCCTTTAAGGACGCAAGGGGAAGTAATGATTATTACCAGCTGAAAGGTGAGGATATCTGCAGGGTCCTAAAAGGAAAGGGATTAATCCCAGACAGATAAGATACATAGGATACCAGTTACACCACACCAGAAGAATAGAAGGTCAGGAGCAGTTTGTGTAGCCAAACTGTGCAACCTTCTACAGTCGTAAACCACAGGACTGTCTGTCAACCGTGACACACCCATGACTTCCACTCACACCAAACCTTGCTGCTTTGCCTCATCCCTATCTGTCTACATATTTGGATGTCGGGACACAATCTAATAAAGAAATATTCGGCATTAGTCTGAGAGTCTCCCTGATATTCTGGGAGAGTTGGCAAGAAGGGGTCCGGCCTGCTAGAAATTTGACTGATTTTAGCCCTGTGACTTCATACTGCAGTCTTAATACGGAACGCAAAGTTATTTTTCCTCTATTAGATAGAATCAGCCAAAAGAAAGAACATCCTTGTGAAGCAGAATTAAACCTGGATAACAGTTTTGATGAAGATGAAGATTTGGAGGACTAAATTCTCTCAACAGGCTCCCTATAACCCTGGGCCTCATTTGATCGTTCCGAGTGGACTTCTCAAGAAGATGGAAACTCCCATGGATATTTAGAGGAATGTGTCCTGCCAAAAATGTCCATTCATTCTCCGCTGGGATGGGGCAGCCCACATTTATCAGACATTTATGGAACATTTCTTGAATATAATGGAAACACCCCATTCACGGAGTCATGCACTAGTTCTATATAGCTGAAGGAACCTCAGTCTTATATCCTCTCGTGGCTTCAAAGTAGTCCAAACCAACAAAATGTGTAGATATTAAAAAAAAATGTTTCCCTCACCTAAAAACTTTTTTTTCTTGCATAAAACAGAAAAAAGTAGAACAAGGCAAAGCCACACAAGCCTGTAATAAATGGCTGACTTTACAGTAATTCTCTCCTACTCTAGGGATGATACATTAGAGCCCCCGCTGTAACTCGGCTCTATGTACATCCAGTCTCATGCCAGACTGAGAAAGCCGTTTCTTTGCCATCTAATTGCTTTTCTTTCAATCTCGCTAAAAAAATCCCTACTTTTCATCTAAACGCTCTGAATTATAACGCTGAAATCTGCCAGGCTCCACTGGTGCTAACCGCGATCAGTCCTGATGGTCTTCTCTGGATTGTATTGTGCTAGATAGTAGTATGGATGATATACAGTGACGCTCCTGTGCTCCATGCAGATATCTACAGGCCGAAAGTCAACTATATTTTCTACTTCATTATGTTGGCAGTCATTGGATTTATGCTGGGGAAATGCATTAAGAATTGGCACACAGGGAAGCTTTGTGTTAATCAGGCTAAACAGATATTAGAAAATCCAGAATAATCTTCATTATTACAGCAGGTAGAATTAATATTTTTCCCTTTATTATCGCGTTATACTATAGGTATCTATACCTTCTACATATTTTTGTATTTTATTGTTGGTTTTTTTTAGTTATTCATTTATTTTTGCAAGGGTATAGCTGGACTTTTGGTGACTTGAGACTGGTATGCAACAAAATAAATCAGGGCTGGATTATAGGGAGGGCAAATGGGGCAATAGCGCTAGAACCTCTACCATGCCATTTGGCACCATTTGTCCCCTATAAGCTGGTGCCACTGTACCGCCCCGGGCTCGGCAGCAACCGACCCGCTCGGATCCGGACTCGCCGTGTGGTGGCTCGAGCGCCTCCGGACCCGGGGGCCCCGTGGTCCACTTCGATCTGAAAGCAGGCTGGCGCTTTTAGGGGATGTAGGTGTACGGCCGGAGCCGTGTTTGAGTTTGTGACGCCACCCACGGGTTGTGGTGAAGGTGGACACCACCGCTGCGGTTACTGGGCACCCGGGGGAAGATGGCTCCAACCCTGGCACCCATCAGACTGCTGCAGACCTGGGAACAGGCCTGCTTCCACTCTCCTTCACTTCCTGACAACTAATCTACTGTTTTTCCCACTTCAGGCTCTCTGAACTCCTCGGTGGGCATGGCCAACCACCTGGCTCTGTCCCCTGGTGTGTCCATCAAGCTCTGAGAGGGATGACTAGGTTTTTATGGTTGGCTGATGACATCTTTTTAAGGGACAGGTGTTGTGCGGGGCTCTAACTGTGACTACCTGGCTAGTCCAGGGCATCACACCACCACCAGTAAACCCTTATATACAGCTTTCTAGAATACTGTATATAAGAGACCAGGTTGCTCTGCAGAACGAAAATATGACCTTTCATTATACTCCCCTATGGGGCGATCTGGTTCGATGGACATCGCTGGTCTCAGTCCGGAGCCTCCTATCTTCTTGCGATGTCCATCCTCCTTCCCTGCTTTATGTGGATTACGTGTTCTACATCATCCACACAGTGTTCTCCATTGCACGACTGCGCACTTCTGTTTTCCCTGCTGCGGGCAGAGCAAAGTATTGTATGGCACAGGCACAAGGAAAGGTCAAAAACAACCGAGCATGTGCACTACAATACATTGGTCTGCCCTCAGCTGGGCAGAGATAAATGAGCATGTGCTAGAGCGCAATGGAAGACTGTGTGTGGATGACGTAGGATGCATCATCCACATGAAGCAGGAAATGAGGATGGTGATTGCAACCAGATAGGAGGAGCCAGACCGAGACCAGTGTCGACGATTGAACCGGACCGCCACATAGTTATAATAAAAGGTCGTTTATATGTTATACAGAGTGGCCTGGGCACGTACATGTAGAATTCTAGAATACTGTATATAAGAGCTCACTATTAGTGACCACGCAGTGCACGAGGTTTTGTTCTCCCTTGTTTATGTCTTTCTTTGGGGTTACGTACTGTTTCCAGCCCAATCCTAGGGTTGGGGGGGTAATATCAGGGCTTGGACAGGAGACAGGGCCAGTTCGGGGATCTGGACCTCCCTACCTTTAAGGGTACCTCCAGAGTGAGGGTGAGCATAGGGGACCCAGTCTTAGGGCCAGCTTACGAACCCCTGGTCTATCAGTACCACCCCCATGACAAGCAGCTTGTAGATGACTATATGGTGCAATGACTATTAGAGTGTCAAACATTCACTTATTAGGTCACATCTCCAAAATATGGCATAAAAAGGGGAAACGTAAGAGAGGTACAGGGGATAAGAGAGAGCATCACTGAGTAGATTCACTTTTTGCATTATTTTGGTGTGACTGCACTGAAAGGACTATCAATGGTTTGCAGAGAAGAATAAAGCCATCGCTGAGCGTTCATACACAATACTTATCTCATTTCCACAGGTTAACATTAGCATAACATGATGTAAATTCCCTTTAATAAAGGCATTAGGTACAATGGTTCTGAATTCTAATATTCATATTTCTTGGTGCTGATTCGTTGCACTGCTCCTCAAGATATCGATCCAGTTGGGACAGCAATCTAGCAGCAGCATGTCTGAAAGGATTTACGATGTCAGGCTATTGATCTGTGTGGCTCGTTAATTTGCTGGAATGCCTTGCTTCAGGGTCCCTGTGTATTATGAAAATCAAATATCAAGACAGGGAGCAGTAAAAAGAGAGGAAACATTCAAAAGCAAGACACATCCCAAAGAATCAACGCTATGGTCATTAACTCAGCAAAGACACAGCCTTCTTTGGTCTCCTGAGGATATGGGACATACATACCAACATGGGCCCAGGATTGGGAACATATGTACCAAGATGGGATAAGGATGGTGAACATATACATCCAGATGAAGAACATATATACCAGAATGAATCCAAGGATGAGAAATATATGCATCAGAATGGGGAACATATAGTGGAATGCAAACGTTTTGGCACCCCTGGTCAAAATTACTGTGATTGTCAACAGTTAAGCAAGCTGAAGATGAAATGGTCCCTAAAAGGCAGAAAGTTAAAGATGGCATAAAAATATTTTTGTCTTTTATAGTTTTAAATTAAGAATGAAGGTAAATGGATGAAAAGTTTTGCACCCTGCATGGTTAATACCTTTGCACAAAGACAAGTGTATCCTGCCTACAGTCAAGCATGGTGGTGGGAGTGTCATTGTTTGGGGCATGAGTGATGCTGGCTGTTTGGAGCTACAGTACAGTTTATTGAGGTAACTATGAATGCCAACATGTACTGTAACATAAGAAAGAAAAGGAAGCAGAGCATCATCCACTTCTTTCAGAAACTCAGTGTCATAGCTTCCATTTTGTCCTATGAAAAGATATAATAACTTATTTCCAAAAATATGAGGCGCGAACTCACTTTTGTGTTATACTGTATACCCGGATGGGTCCAGGATGGGGGATATATATTGGCAGGTTTGTTGTGGTACCATGTTATTTCCATTTGATGATAATGGACTTGATGGTGCTCAGGGGATCTATAGAGATTTGGATATTTTTTAGAACCCAACCCTAACTTGGACTTCTCAACAACTTGGTCTCTGACTTCTTTAGAGATCTCCTTGATCTTCATGGTGTTGTTTGGTTAGTGGTGCCTCTTATTTAACCCCTTTGTTAGATGGGCGGTGGGGTGCGGTGGTAGGCATGAGAGATGCTGCTGGCTTAATGCAGCGCAGCCCTGTGACAGTTCTCTGCACCGCGTCTGCCCCTCTAGTACAGGGGAAGGGTTGCTGGGACTTGTGGTGTGGGGCACTTACTTGCAGGCTGGAGGCCAGGGCTTGTTCCAGCTTCAGGACCACTTCCCAGCTGCCGATTGCAGCCCCAGTGCCCTCAAACACCACACACTGACACAGACTTTTCTGAACAAAAACATTTGCTCTCTTGTAACATCTCGCCAGCGGCAGGCACATCGCTTTCTAGATACAGGAGAATTGTTCCTTAATAAATACCATCCATTAGACATACGTTCCGGCTTTCCTTTTCGATCGTTGCCATTAGCATCCGGAGCCACTCTTAATTTGTACATTTTTCCGGTCAACCACTTCCCTGGTACTTGAGCTCCAATTGGGGTCCCAAAGCTCCTCTTCCTTCGCTTCAGCTTCACTATCCGTGGCAGACTCGATCGTCTTTCGGGTCAGTCAGGACCTACTCCTCTCTCAAGGGCCCACTGACATTAGTGCTAACTGAGGGGATTCGTTAGGTCTTCCCCAAGGAATTGTCCCCACCTGGGCTGCACTGCATGTCCGGCACCCAGATTCGACCCACAAGGTCCCACCAAATTTAAGTTAATGGGGTTTTTCCTACGTCACGTCTCTTACAGATGCAGTCCGTTCCTCTCCCTCAGGGAGTCACCTCGCACTAACTGACGTCTTAACCGCTCTTTTTTCAAAATAATCCCTCCCCCTTCACTAACTTTCTCTAGCCCGGGAATACCAGGGAAGCAGCTTACACACTGTAACCACCTAGTGGCCGCTCAATTACATTACACTATAACAAACTTTAAACATTACATTTTATACACAGTAGACACATAGGTGTGGGGCGACTGAGCCTTACACCCCCTTACACCTTCACAACCTAGGATGTATATGTAGGTCCTGGGTTACCTTCCGCGGTTACTGTGGACTCGCGTGATCATCTCCACACATTTCTGCTGATCTAATCAGCAGACATGTGCAACCAACAGGGGTGAGTGAATCAGAGATCCACCGGAGCATGTTGGTTGCGCACGTTCACCGCCACCATCGGTGGCCATGTTACACAATAACGGGTCGCCTATGGGTTGGCATGCTAGCGTGAAATCAGATGATTACCCCTGTTGCTGCCATGACTCACTTCTTGTGAATGATGGCAGACCACCGGCACTTACAGGAGATCATCATATCTGTTGATCAGAGTGATGCTGAAGTATAAAGTCCTCTAGGAGGCCTAGAAAAATCATTAAAAAAATAAAAAAGTTTTAAAATATATAAAAAATACTTTAACCCCTTCACGACCTTGGACGGATCTATCCGTCAAGGATCGTGTCCTGTTAAGCCCCGTCCCCTGGCGCGGGCAGGTGGCGGCGGTCGGCACACATATCAGCTGTTTTCAACAGCTGACGTGTGCCTGCTAGCCGCGGGTGGCATCGCTTCCACCCGCGGCCATTAACCCCTTAAATCTTGCTGCAAAGTCTGGCAGCAAGATCTAAATGCGCGCGGCCATGTTTGTTACTTACTGCCACCCCCACCGGAAGTCACGTGCGTTATCACGTGACTATCGGTATTTGCCATCGTAGCACAGGGTCATGTGATGACGCCTGCAGCTACGATGTTTCACTTTCATTTTCCCTCGGCCGAGAGCAGAAAAACAAAGTGACTGAATCTGCTGTTTACAGCTGTATAGCTGTGATCAGCAGATAGATAATAGCGATCGGATTGCTGATCGCTATAGCCCCCTAGGGGGACTAGTAAAATAAAAAAAAAGTAAAAAAAAAGTTTTAAAAAATAATAAAAAAAAAAACCCTAAAAGTTCAAATCACCCCCCTTTCCCCCCATTGAAAATGAAAGGGTTAAAAAATAAATAAATATACACATATTTGGTATCGCCGCGTTCAGAAATGCCCGATCTATCAAAATATAAAATCAATTAATCTGATTGGTAAACGGCGTAGTGGCAAAAAAATTCCAAACGCCAAAATTACGTTTTTTGGTCGCCGCAAGTTTTACGCAAAATGCAATAACAGGCTATCAAAACGTAGCATCTGCGCAAAAAATGGTACCATTATAAATGTCAGCTCGAGACGCAAAAAATAAGCCGTCACTGAGCCATAGATCCCAAAAAATAAGAACGCTACGTGTTTCGGAAAATGGCGCAAAACGTGCGCCACTTTTATTGGACAAACTTGTGAATTTTTTTTAACCCCTTAGATATAAGTAAACCTATACATGTTTGGTGTCTACAAACTCGCACCGGCCTGAGGCATCATATCCACACATCAGTTTTACCATATAGTGAACACGGTGAATAAAACATCCCAAAAACTATTGTGCCATCACACTTTTTTTGCAGTTTTTCCACACTTGGAATTTTTTTGCTGTTTTCCAGTACAATATATGGTAAAACCTATGGTTTCATTTAAAAGTACAACTCGTCCCGCAAAAAACAAGCCCTCATATGGCAAGATTGATGGCATAATAAAAAAGTTACGGCTCTCGGAAGAAAAGGAGTAAAAAACAAAAACGCAAAAACGGAAAGTGCCCGGGGGCTGAAGGGGTTAAATCACCCTCTTTTACCTCATTGAAAATAAAACAACTAATAATAATAATAATAATAATTACATATATTTGGTATCACCGTATTCAGAAATTCCCGATTTATCAAAATATTAAATCAATTATTTGATTAGGACACAGCGTAGTGAGAAAAAATTCCAAAAGCCGAAATTATTATTTTTTGGTCGCCACAATAGTGCATTAAAATGCAATATCTGGTGATCAATTCATCGCATCTACACAAAGATGGTATAATTGAAAATGTCACTCAAGTTGCAAAAAATGAGCCATCACTGAGCCCAAGATCTTGAAAACTGAGAACGCTTACGGGTCTTGGAAAATGGCAACAAAAGCGCTATTCTTTTTTTGACAAGCAAAAGTAAAACTATATATGTATGTTTGGTATCTGCTGTATGAACTCGTACTGACTATAATGTGACATTATTTTAGCAAAATAGTGAACACAGTAAATAAACACAAAACCATTGTGCAATTGCACTTTTTTTTTGCAATTTCACCGCACTTGGAATTTTTTTTCCCACTTTCAAGTTAATATGTTGCAGAATGCATGGTGTCATTCAAAAGTGCAACTCGTACCGCAAAAAAACAACCTCGTACGGCTATATTGACAGATGAATAAAAAGGTTATGACTCTTGGAAGAAGGGGAGGAAAAACGAAAAACTGAAAATTTCCAGGGGATGAAGGGGTTTATGGTGTTGAAGCTTCTGTGGTTTTTCAGAAAGGTCTTGCTTCCACTTGCATTTAAGCAGGACAAGGGCAACCTGATAAAACATTAGATTACACTTGCACCATTGTTAAACACTGAGGCAGGGACCAGCTATGATTTTTTTTCTTATGCCGAATCGGTATGAGAAAAGATTCGTAGCATGTTGTGTTTGGCAGTGAGTGAGCTGATACACACGGCACTTCCGGGATGGTGCTCAAGTAGGGTCCAAATCCATCTCAAGTAGATGTAGGAACTTGGCACTCAAGATTAATGTGAATAGTAGTCTTTTATTGAGAAGAATTTGTAGTGCCAGCAGAAGCACAGACGTTTCAGTCAAAGACCTTCATCAGTGTGCGTGCAAGGGCTCCTCAGAAGGTATAGCAACTTGGCAACTGGCGTAGTCAGGAGTATGACGCGGTGTCCACCGCTGTCTCTGTGGCAATGCGTTTGGCAGTGAGGTTGCATCACTCGAACCCATACAAGTCTATGGGTATGTGTGAAACTCCAGACTGCACTCAGATGTCCTCTGAGTGCGGTGGAGATATACTCACAGACTGGCAGTGATAAGGATGGAGAACATAATCTCTCACTCAATACAATGAATACTTACTCAATGTACTGTATACCAGGATGAGCCAAATATATACCACAATGTTACCAAAATGGGAAACATATATACCAGCATGTGCCCAGGATGGAGGCTATTAGTACAGGATGGGGGGCATTACTTTATAATGGGGAAGGAGTAACTCATAAGTCCTTATAGGATTTAGAATGCCTCAAGTGCAGATACATCTGATCAACATGCGGGGGATGTGGGGTGGGGGGTTTGGACCAGGTCCAGATTTTACATCGGGGGCCATTAGACTCTAGTTATGATACTGAGCAGAGAGTAGGTGGTTGCCCTCTTATAGATTATACACGGAGTCCTATAAGCGCCAAGTTATACTTCTTCTTGTGCTTTTGTGCGTTGTTAGGAATAAGTAGAAAAATGTTTATTCCCATCTGGTTTCCTATTTTGTAAGCTGATGAAGCTTTTTCCCATGGCAGACATTAGCGTGTACTCCCTCGGCTTCCGCGCTGCCTCTTCTCTGCCCTTTCTGCAAGGTAACAGCCTTCAGTTGTCTTCCGAGTCAGCGGAGAGGCGCAATTAAGGCTTGTAGTGTGGAAACAACAAGTCACAAGATCGCTGGATGAAGACATGGAGGTGTTTTGAAGGCAGAATGTGTGTCATGATGCGCGCTGCCACCACAACATCCCGCTCCATTATTGATCTCGGATTTGTGAAATGACTTGTTTTCCTTTGTGAAAGTGTGAATACTCTAACTAGAAAAATTACCTATTTTGCATAGATGACTAGAATTTAGAGAAATGGAAGATGGGTAAGTTTTAACATACGGAAAAATAAAAAAAATATAAGAATAAGAATTTTTATTTTTTTGCTTTTTGTTTCTACGGAGAGGTTTTTTTGGAGTTGACACTAATTACTTTGAGTTGTTGGTCAGGAGAAGTTTAAAAAAATAAACAATTTTTACATGAAGCTGTCGTCAGCAAATCCGTAACATCAATAACAGTGATACCAAAAGTTATTGTATTATATATGATGACTAGAGATAGGCAAACCTGTAGGTTATCAGATTTGGCGAGTCCCGAAAAACTTAAAAAAATGTCCCGTTTGGGACCGGACTTGAACCCCAACATCTGCCTGAACATTGTTCTGTAAAACGGTGGCAGAGAGGCCTATAGAGGGCTGCAAAGCAAAACAGTTGTACTTACTGAGTCTCCCATGCAGCTGTCAACCTGCTTCTGGGTCTGCACATTAGCCCTCTTGTATATTTACTGCTTCCTAAACCACCCTCTGTGACGGCATCTGTGATTGGTTGTAGTCAGACTGCTGGAGTGCCGGCATCTGTCATTGGTTTTGGAGTGTAAAAATAAATAAATAATTGGCAAAAAACGGCATAGTGTCACCCGTATATTAATATTCAGCTCAGATAAAGCAGATGGCTACAAGCTGCAGCCCCCAGCTGCGCGCGTTATCTTGGCTGTATATCAAAATACGAGGGATCCCATGCAGCTTTTTTTTTTACAGTATTTCCACAAATAAATTAACAAACCAGCATGTGATTCCCCCAATTAGTATACCCAGCCAAGATAAAGCCGACAGCTGGGGGCTAGTATTTTCAGGCAGGGGAGTCCCATGGTTATTGGGCCACCTGCAACCTAAAAATAGCAGCCTGCAGCCTCCCTGGATATGTCATATCCATTAGATGTGACAATTGCAGCGCTTTACCGGGTTCATCCGATTGCTCTGGAGCAGTGGCAATCAAGGTGACATAAGGGTTTAATGACAGATGTGATTTGTCAAAAATTTTCAGGTGTCATCAAGCCCAAGGTTAGTAATGGGGAGCAGTCTATGAGACCACTGCATTATTATCCCTGTAAGTAAAAGAAACAAACACAAAACACAGAGAAAAATGAGTTACTTAATAAAAAACAAACCCCAACACCCTCTTTCTCCAATTGATTCACCCCCAAAACACTCCCACAGGTCTGACATGATCCACACAAGGTCCCATGACGATCCTGGCTCTTTTGCATCTGAGGTTGAAGTGAGCTGTCACATTAGAAAATGTGATCGGGCACTGCAAGCTGCTGAACACACTAACTAAGCCGTAGCTGTGAGTAGTGATGTCACTGAGTTCACCTAAGGTCACCACTGGAGCTTCCGATGTTACTTCAGCTGTGACTTCAGGTGAACTGACCTGAGGTGAACTCATTGAACTCAGTGACTTCACCTCAAGTGAAGTCATTAAACTCAATGCTGGATTATTGGATTAGACAATATCCACACAATTAGTATACGGTTTCAGACAATTCTGAACTAAATCTGCATGTCCTGGCAAAAAAGCCTACACCCAAGCTGCATGCATTTTCACATGGTTTTTGGGGCAGTTTTTGCGAGGAGATGCAGATTTTGTGTAGAAATGTCTGCACCCAAATACTCACTGTGCACACACTGCCTAAACTGGTAATCCGGCTATCCGGCTTTATGTTCAATGACTTCACCTGAGGTGAGTAGTGTAGAGGGAGTAGTTAACTTTTTGTACTTGCTATGCTGTTAGCGAGTACTGTTCGCTACTCGTGTGATGCCCTGGCCGGGCCAGTTAGTCACAAATAAGGCCCCGCACAACACCCTTCCCTCACAGGTGACATCAGCCAACCCTTAAAACCGTAGTCACCCCCCTAAGGGCTTGATAGACACACCAGGGGACAGAACCAGGCGGTTGGAAGATACCCACCTAGGAGTTTTAGACAGCCTGGGGCAGGAAAAACAACAGTTCAGTGTAGAGTTCAAGGAGAGTGGAGGTCAGGCCTGTGTCTCAGGCCTGAAGGAGAACTGACAGGTACCAGGGTAGGAGTGCTGGTGCCTTTGGCTAGGAGGCAGATGGCGGTCACCATCTGCAGGAGCCGGGAAGACGGCTCGGTGGAACCGAGGTGGACCGGGACAGGGAAGTGGCCCACTGGTACCGACCCGGGGAACCGACTCGGAAACTGGAGCACACAGGGGGGTACTCAGACCCTGAAGCTAGGTCCAGAAGTGACTGGAACTGGTTAATTAACTGCAGCCAGGACTAGAGGTCCTGTCCCACCCAAAGTCACGATTGAAGGCAACAGCTCACCAAGGGGGATAACAGGCCACCGCCCACGAGATCCCACGGGCCAGCGTCTGCGGGCAAGGGCTTCTTAGGCGACAACCAGCCCGGAGCGGACTCTTGAAGTTGCAATCACAGGCAGTCCACCGTTCTAAAACAGGTGCAGGAGAGAGACAGAGACAACCAGCCAGGTGGGGGAACCAGAACGCAGCCGGCTGCGGGCACCGACCACCATCACCTTGGTTTACCAGAGACTCGTGTGTTTTCTTAATAGTGAGTACACCAGCACCCTGCGGTTGCCCATCCCCCTGCACCACCAAACCCCAACGGGTCCCGGGGCCACCATCCCTGAACACGGAGGGGTTAACAACTTGCTGCACAACATCTCCCCCGGGTGCCCCGTAACTGCAGCTTTGGGGTCCAATATCACCACATACCGTGGGTGGCGTCACGAACCTAGTACGGCCCAGCCCATACATATACGTCCATCAAATCCCCCTTTTCATTCAGAGTGTCCGCGGGATCCCCCGGGTCCGGAGATCCTCGGGCCACCCTTTGGAAGGTCCGGACCCGAGCAGCTGCAGGCTGCTGGCATGGGGGCGGCACACTTGCATATTCATTATGAGTAGCGGGTGCAATGTAAGTCAATGGGAAATACTCGCTAAGTAGCGAGTTACCCGAAAGCCGCACTTTTCGTGCGGGTAGCGAATAGTATGGCTTTCAGGTTACTCGTTACTTAGCGAGTATTTCCCATTGACTTACAGTACATTGCCACCACTACTCATAACGAATATGCGAGTAGCGGACAGTAGTCGCCAACAGCATAGCAAGTACGAATCGTTAACTAATTGTGCAACACTAGAAGGGAGGTCACTGAGTTCAATTAGTTTACCTTAGGTCAACTCACCTGAGGTCACACCTGTGGTACCATGGGAACCCCAGCTTTGACCTCAGGTGAAGTCATTGAACTTAATGCCAGATTAGGCAATGTGTGTACATTGAGTATTTGGGTGCAGATATTTCTGCACCAAATCTGCATCTTATGGTAAAATATTAAACTCAAACCACATGTGTTTTGATGGAGTTTTGGGGCGTTTTTTTTTTGCTGTGTTGTTGTATAAGAGTAGAAAAATGCACAAAAAAAACTCTACTCCATTTTTCTCATATGCAAAAAAATGTACAATATCAGCTTGAGAACTGTGCCCATACCGTCACTGGTAATACTGTAGGTGCCAGGATGCAATCTATGTGCCAGAAGGCAGCATTTTTAAAAAGAATAGGGATTTAAAAAAGAAAATAATAAATATATATATATATATATATATATATATATATGTGTATATATACAGTATATATATCGGGTAGTCTAGAGTGTGTATGTAGGTTAGCAGATTGAATAATGAGGTAATGAATGGACTGGATGGGTTAGGTTTCATTTAGTATTCTTATAATTGTTTATTGGTTTTAAAATGACAAACAACAGAAGGAACAGTTTTAATAGATGAGTCTGATGTTTAATGATGTCCATGGCTTGTAATGAAAGAAGGCCATGAACAGTGTAAAGTTAAGTAAAAATATGCTGATGCTGTGATGTGGCCCAATGCTGGTATGTGCCCCCATAGTGGTGCAGCCACCATCCTGACATGTGCCCCCATCCTGCGGGGTAAGGGCGCTTTCACACTTGCGTTCAGTTCCATTCGCTGCTATGCAGAATACCGCAGTCCGTTAACGCACTGCGCTATTCTCTATAGACTTGTATTGACGACGTACTGTAACGCAAGTGTCTGCGTTGCATCCGCTGGACGACGCTGAGTCATTACTTTGGCGCAGTGTCGGGGGGAGGGAACACTACATGTAGCTTTTTTGGGTCGTTAAAATAACGCACATTGACAGATTCCATTGGAATCCGCCAAGGTGTCTAATGATTGTCTATGGTGGTGGATTCCGCCGCTATGCACTAAGCGGCGGAATCCGCTGACAAATTCCATCACATTCTACTGAGCATGCTCAGAATGTCCAGAAGAAGATGTAAATCATTTAAAATCACTCCTGGTCTCTCTCCCCCCTCTCCACCCCTCACCGATCACAGGCGCGGCGCTGCACAGCTGTCACAAAGCTCTGGCGGCTTTTCCTCTTTTGAAAATGCCGGCCGCTCATTATTCAATCTCATATTCCCTGCTTCCCCCGCCCACCGGCGCCTATGATTGGTTGCAGTCAGACCTGCCCCCACGCTGAGTGACAGCTGTCTCACTGCAACCAATCACAGCCGCCAGTGGGCGGGTCTATATCGTGCAGTAAAATAAATAAATGAATCATTTAAAAAAAAAGACATGCGGTCTCCTCAATTTTGATACCAGCCAAGATAAAGCCACACGGCTGAAGGCTGGTATTCTCAGGATGGGGAGCCCCACGTTATGGGGAGCCCCACGTTATGGGGAGCCCCACAGCCTAACAATATCAGCCAGCAGCCGCCCAGAATTGTCACATCCATTAGATGCAACAGTCCCAGGACTCTACCCGGCTCATCCCGAATTGCCCTGGTGCGATGGCAATCGAGGTAATAAGGAGTTAATGGCAGCAGCCCATAGCTGCCACTAAGTCCTAGGTTAATCATGGCAGTCATCTCCCCGAGATACCTTCCATGATTTACCTGTAAGTTAAAGAAAATAAACACATACGCCCGAAAAAATCCTTTATTTGGAATAAGACAAAAAAAACCCTCCTTCACCACTTTATTATACCCCCAAATACCCCTCCAGGTGCGATGTAATCCACAGAGGTCCCACGACGCTTTCAGCTCTGCTACATGAAGCTGACAGGAGCGGCAGTAGAACACCGCCGCTCTCTATCAGCTCCACGCAGCAACTGAAGTGAGTCACGCGATCAGCTTTGCCCTCATTCAGGTGACCCGCGGACACAGCTCTCGGGTGGATGACTGCAGCTCTGGCCGTGGGTCACCTGAGTGATGGCACAGCTGATCGCGTGGCTCACTGCAGTCACTCAGGGGATTTGCGGTTACCTCTCTCTCTCCTTCTGACCGCAAATCTACTTTTCCCGGTGAAACATTAAAAAAACCCAAAAAAACGCAAAACGTTCTTTTACAAGACTCCGTTACTTTATTAGCCCACTATTTGCAATGCATCTGTCACATGCGTCACACAACGCACTGTGACGGATGCCTCACAACGCAAGTGTGAAAGCAGCCTAATGTGTGCAGCGGGCAGAGTGCGGGGTGGGTGGAGCCGAGCGGGGCCATGGCGCTGAGGATGTCAGTGCCGAGGACTGCATGGCTGGGGACTGGTGACTATCCAGGTGTGTGTGTATGTGTGTGTGTGTGTGTTGCTCCTGGACTGTGCCATCACTGTGTGTGTGTGTGTGTTCAGTGTATACATGCGGAGGGCGGAGTGCGGGGGGGGCGGATCCGAGAGGGGAAGTGTCGGGCATCGTCTTGTCGGCCTGTAGTTCAGGCTGTTCAGTTAGGCTCCTTGCACACGTAGCCAGGATAAATATTGGGTAACTAAGCAAAGCGCTTTGCTTAGTAACCCGATGTCTACCCTGGTTACGTGTGCAGGGAGCCTTAGCTGAGCCGATGGTCACAAGCTCTTTAGCGCAGGTGCTGTGGCGATGGTTGTCACTGTAATGACTGGAGTTGAGCGATGTTCGATTCGAACGGTTCGCCATTTTCAAGTCTGAGTGATTTTGGGTGGTGTTCGAGTCGTTCAACGAACTCGAACGATTTGCTTCAAGTTCGGCTGTTCAAACTACGTTCGATAACGGTTCGATCACCAAAAACGTGGCTTTTCACAGTAAGGCTATGTGCGCACGTTGCGTATCTGCATGCGTCCTGCGTCCCCAGCACAATCCCTCTCTGTTTCCTACTCACCGATCACAGGCACGGCGCTGCACAGCTGTCACAAAGCGCCGGCGGCTTTTCCTCTTTGAATATGGCTGCCGCTTCAATATTCAATCTGGCATTCCCTGCTTTCCCCGCCCACCAGCGCCCATGATTGGTTGCAGTCTGACACGCCCCCACAATGAGTGACAGCTGTCTCACTGCAACCAATCACAGCCGCTGGCTGGTCTATATCGTGCAGTAAAATAAATAAATAAATAAATAAAAAAAAAAAAATGCAGTTCCCCCCAATTTTGATACCAGCCAGGATAAAGCCACATGGCTGGAGGCTGGTACTGTCAGGATGGGGAGCGCCATGTTATGGGGAGCCCACCACCCTTACAATATCAGCAGGCAGCCACCCGGAATTGCCGCATCCATTAGATGCGACAGTCTCGGGACTCTACCCAGCTCATTCCGAATTGCCTTGGTGCGGTGGCAATCGGGGTAATAAGGGGTTAATTATGGCAGGCATCTCACCGAGATACCTTCCATGATTAACCTGTAAGTGAAAGTAAATAAACACACACAATGAAAAATCCTTTATTTGGAATAAAAAACACCCTCTTTCACGTTTTTATTAAAACCCCCAAATACCCCTCCAGGTCCGGCGTAATCTACGAGGTCCCGCAATGCATCCAGCTCTGCTAAATGAAGCTGACAGGAGCGGCAGTAGAACACGAGCGCTCTGTGTCAGATCCATGCAGCAACTGACATAAGCCGCGCTGTCACCGGGGACGTCACTGAGGTAATGTCTGCGTGTGCGGTGATGATGAGAGTTGTAGTGCTTGCGTGTGTGAGAGGATGGGTGCAATAGTGCCGGTGTTTGCCCTCCCATCCATCCATCCATCCTTTCCTCCATCCATTCATCGTTCCCTCCATCTCTCCCTCCTTCTCTCCATCCATCTCTCCATCTATTCATCCCTCCCTTCATCCTTCCCTCCATCCCTCCCTCCATCCTTCCTTCCCTCCATCCTTCCCTCAATCCATTCATTCCGCCCTCCATCCATTCATCCCTCCCTTCAACACTCCCTCCATCCCTTTATCCATCCCTCCATCCATCCCTCCCTCCATTTCTCCCTCCATCTCTCCATCCATTCATCCCTCCCTTCATCCCTCCATCCATCCATCCCTCCCTTCATCCCTCCCTCCATCCCTCTATCCCTCCATCCATCCCTCTCTCCATCCATCAATCCATCCATCCTTGTAACTGAATAATCTACTTCTGGATTCTCTACTAATCTAACCAAATCTTCCTATGCTTTTCATTAGAGGCAGTGGCTCAATGGATAGAGCTACTGCCTAAGGATAAATAGTTCATGAGTTTGAGTCCTGGCCGCCCCGGTAAAGAATTGAATTTATTTTAAATTATAATTATTATTTATTTATAATTATAATTTAATTTAATTATGCACTGAGGGGAGGAGCCGGACATCAGCTGTGAGCCGCGGGACACACCTCTAAAACTGGAGCAGTTCACAAAATGAGGCTACATTGCTCTCTCCTCTCTCTCCTCTCTCTCTCTCCTCTCTCTCCTCTCTCTTCTCTCTCTCCTCTCTCTCTTCTCTCTCCCTCTCTCCTCTCTCTTCTCTCTCTCTCCTCTCTTTTCTCTCTCCTCTCTCTCTTCTCTCTCTCTCCTTTCTCTTTCTTCTCTCTCTCTTCTCTCGCTCCTCTTTTCTCTCTCTCTTCAGTCTCTTCTCTCTCTTCTGTCTCTTCTCTCTCTCCTCTACTCTCTTCTCTCTCTTCTCTCTTCTCTCGCTCTTTTCTCTCTCTCCCTCTCTCTCTCCCTCTCCTCTCTCTCCCGCTCTCTTCTCTCCTCTCTCTCCTCTCTCTCTCTCTCATCTCTTTCTCCTCTTTCTCCTCTCTCTTCCTTCTCTCTTTTCTCTCTCTCTTGCCTCTCTCTCTCTCTCTTTTCTTTCTCTGCTCTATCTCTTCTCTCTCTCTTTTTCCTCTCTCCTCTATCTCTTCTCTCTCTTCTCTCTCTTGCTCTCTCTTTCTCTCACTCTCTTTCTCTCTCTCTTTCTTTCTCTCTCTCTTTCTCTCTCTCTTTTTCTCCCTCTCTCTTTTTCTCTCTTTCTCTCTCTCTCTCGTCTCTCTCCTTCTCTCTCCCTCTCGCTCGCTCTCCCTCCCTCTCTCTCCCTTGTTCTCTCCCTCACTCTCTCCCTCTCTCTCACCCTCGCTCTCTCCCTCGCTCGCTCTCTCCCTGCTCTCTCCCTCGCTCTCTCTCTCTCCCTCGCTCTCTCTCTCCCTCTCTCTTCTCTCCCTCTCTCTCTCCCTCTCTCTTCTCTCCCTCTCTCTTCTCTCCCTCTCTTCTCCCTCATCTCTCACTTATCTCTCTTTTCTCACTTCTCTCACTCTTTTCTCTCTCTTTTCTCTTTCTCCTCTCTCCTCTCTCTCTTCTCTCTCCCTTCTCAATTCAAATTCAAATTCAAATATGCTTTATTGGCAGGACCAAAATACAATTAGTGTTGCCAAAGCAAGAGAAATACAGTAAGTGTGGTGAGAGGGGTTCAGGGTTATGGGGAATTGGGGGCACAATTTGGGCTCTGAAAGTCCATTTAGGGGCCTTATGTTCCCCTCAGCTTATGACATGTGGTGACTTATTGGGTGGCGATCTCCACCATTGATTCCTCTTCCCCCAGTAGGAAGCGGAGTTTCATCTCTTCATCCATGGATGGAAAGTCCGGGATATGGGTGGTAAATTTCTGAAAGTGGGAGGCCCTCACTGCTGAGTATTTGTCACAGTGCAGCAGGAAGTGCGCCTCATCCTCCAGAGCCCCCGGCTGACAGTTCTGGCACAGTCTGTTCTCCCGCGGCTTGTATGTCTGTCGGTGGCGCCCTGTTTCCACCTCTAGGCTGTGGGCACTCAGTCTGTACAGGCTCAGGGTCTGCCTGTCTTTCGGGTGGCGTAACCTTTCCAGATATGGGGCCAGAGTGTAGTCCCTCCGCAGTGACCGGTAGATGGTGAGTTTCTGGGAGTTCTCTAATTCACTCTTCCACTCACCTATGTATTGCATCTTGCAGCTCTCTGAGATCTCTTTTATTTGGGCTTTTGTTAGGGTGTGTTGCTGACTTTGGCTGGACTGGCTGCCACAGTTCTTGGCTTGCTCTGGGCTCTGGCTCAGCAGGGCTTTATGATGGTAGGAGCTGGGGTTGCTGTTCTGTATGTGTGCCTGGTGTGATAGCGCCCTCTTGTGTATACTGAGCCATAAGGGGAATTGGCCCAGCTCTGCCCGACAGGCTATGTTTGAGGTGCTGCGATGGACTTGGAGGAGATATTTACAGAACTCCATGTGGAAGACTTCAGTTGGGCTGGAATCCCACTTTGTGTGGTCTGGGTAGGTCACTGGGCCCCATACCTCGCTGCCATATAGCAGTATAGGGGTGATGACTCTGTCAAATATCTTGAGCCAGACTCTCACAGGTGGTTTGAGGTGGTACAGTTGTCTTCTGATGGCGTAGAAGGTTCTGCACGCTTTTCCTTTCAGGGCTTCTGCTGCTTGCTTGAGGCTCCCGTTATTGCTTAGCTCCAGACCGAGGTAGGTATAGCTGCTGGTTTTCTCCAGCATGGTGCCATTTAATGTGAAGGAGGGAGAGTTTATTTTATTCTGGATCCTCTTCTGAAACACCATGACTTTGGTCTTCTTTTGGTTGATGGGAAGCGCCCATGTGGTGCTGAATGCTTCCAGTACTGCCAGGCTATCTTGGAGGTCTTTCTCGGTTGGGGAGAGTAGCAGGAGGTCATCTGCGTACAGCAGGGACTTCACCTCTCGGTCATGCAGACTGAGGCCTGGAGTGGGGGAGGACTCTAGAGCTGTTGCTAGTCCATTTATATAGATGTTGAATAGAGTTGGGCTCAGGCTGCAGCCCTGTCTGACCACACGGCCCTGTCGGAAGAAAGCCGTCCTCTTCCCGTTCACCTTCACGCTGCACCGGTTCTCAGTGTATGAGCTCTTGATCACATCGTAGGTTCTGCCACCTATTCCGCTCTCCAGAAGTTTCAGGAACAGGCCTGGATGCCAAACTGAGTCAAATGCCTTTTTGAAGTCCACGAAACATGCAAATATTTTCCCCTGTTTTTTGCCGTGGATGTGGGTCTTGGTGAGGCTTTGCAGGGTGTAAATGTGGTCCGTGGTGCGGTGGCTTGGCATGAAACCAGCTTGGCTTCTGCTGAGGATCTCACCCTGGGTGAGAAAGGTGATAATCCTTTTATAAATGATGCTGTTAAACAGTTTACCCAGAATGCTGTTGACACAGATCCCTCTGTAGTGTGCTGGGTCATATTGGTCTCCATTCTTGGAGATGGGCGTTATGAGACCTTGATTCCAGCTTTCAGGGAAGTAGCCAGCACTCAGGACGTGGGTGAATAGTTTTGCCAGTGCTGCAGGATCATCTCAGGCATCATATCTCTCTCTCTCTTCTCTCTCTCTCTCTTCTCTTCTCTGTTCTCTTTCTTCTCTCTTTTCTCTTTCTTTTCTCTCTTTTTTGTCTCTCTTCTTTCTCTCTTCTCTCTTTTCTTTCTTCTCTCCTTTCTCTCTCTTTTCTCTCTCTTTTCTATCTCTCTCTCTTTTCTCTCTCTCTCTTTTCTCTTTCTCTCTTTTCTCTCTTTTCTCTCTCTCTCTTCACTCTCTCTTTTCTCTTTCTCTTTCTTTTCTCTCTCTCTCTCTTTTCTCTCTGTCAGACCTGACAATGATCAGCTGATGCGGTCACCTGACAGGATCAGCTGACACTATAAGTTAAGCGGTGAGGCCGGCTTTTTACCGCCAGGCCGGCTAAACTATCAGCTGCTGCTGTCGGACAGTAGTCTGCACAGAAGTGTGTAGTTTTTGGGGGGTTTTTTTTCACTGATGCATCAGCTGATTATATAAAAGCTGTTTATACAATCAGCTGCTGTGTCATGTGATTCAGGCCCTTAAACCTGACACATCATCTGATCGCTTTGCCTTCCAGCAAACCGATCAGATGATATTGGATCCGGATTGAATGGCGCGGGACCCTTGACCCAGTATTACTCCGGAGGGGGGTTCTTTATTTCAATAAAGATGGAGTCACTAATTGTGTTGTGGTTTATTTATAATAAAAATATTTTTCTGTGTTGTGTTTTTTTTTATCTGTACTAGAAATTCATGGTGGCCATGTCTAATATTGGCGTGATACCATGAATTTCGGGCATAGTGCCAGTTGATAATATACAGCTAGCCTTAACCCCATTATTACCCAGCGAGCTACCCGTCACCAGGGCAGCTGGAAAAGTTGGATACAGCACCAGAAGATGGCGCTTCTATAAAAGCGCTATTTTCTGGGGCGGCTGCGGACTGGAATTTGCAGCAGGGGTGCCCAGAAAGCTTGGGCACCCTGCGCTACGGATTCCAATAGCACGTAAAGGCACCCAAAAGGTTACTGTCTAAAGACCAGATCATTCATCTTTATAGGTAACCAATAAACTAGCATAACGATGGCCGGCCAGATCTACAAGTGTGCTTCACCTTTTGTGTCCCCCCATTTCCCCATAGATTGTAAGCTTTCAAGCAGGGCCCTCAATCCTACTGTAGCTGTTGAATTATGTACTATTTTTTGTTTTTGTCTATACAACCCCCCACCGAATTGTAAAGTGCTGCGGAATATGTTGGCGCTATATAAATAAACTTTATTATTATTATTATTATTATTATTATTATTATTATTACTTCATCCACTAGTGTATGCAGGAGAGCAGACAGCAGCTGCAGAACTACAAGGCTCAGCATCCTCCATCCAGAACTGTATGCTGGAGGGAGAGGCAGGGGGAGCAGAACTGCAAGGCTCAGCATACTTCATCCACTAGAGTATGCAGGAGAGCAGACAGCAGCTGCAGAACTACAAGGCTAAGCATGCTGCATCCAGGACTGTATGCTGGAGGGAGAGACAGGGGGAGCAGAACTACAAGGCTCAGCATGCTCCATTCACTAGTGTATGCAGGAGAGCAGACAGCAGCTGCAGAACTACAAGGCTTAGCATACTCCATCCAGGACTGTATGCAGGAGTTTTTTGCCCACCAAAAAAATGACGTGGACTTCGCCATATTTTTGTTTGCTAGCCAGGTACAGCAGGCAGGTACGGCTGCCCCCAACCCCCAGCTGCCTATTTGTACCCGGCTGGGAACTAAAATTATAGGGAAGCCATTTTTTTAATTATTTCATGAATTTCATGAAATAATTTAAAAAAAAAAACGACATAGGCTTTGCCCCATTTGTGTGTCCAGCTAGGTACAACTAGGCAGCTGGAGATTGGAATCCGCAGCACAGGTTGGCCCGAGCTTTCTGGGCCCCTCTGCTGCGAATTGCAGTCCGCAGCCACCCCAGAAAATGGCGCTTTCATAGAAGTGCCATCATCTGGCACTGTATCCAACTCTTCCACTGCCCTGGTGACGGTGGCTCGCTGGGTAATAATGGGTTAATACTAGCTTTATTTTACTAGCTAGTATTAAGCCAGAGATTCTTAATATCAGGCAAGTTTTACCTGGCCATTAAGAATCTCAAATAAGGGTTAAAAAAGACACCACACAGAAAAAAAATACTTTAATAGAAATAAATACACAGACACACTTAGAGACTCCATGTTTATTACTCCCTCTCACCCCTCCACGATCCTGTTCTTCTGTCTTCTTTCTTTCTCTTTCAACCCATGCTGCTCTGCTACATCAGACAGCACTGCATGGTAGGAAGACGCTGCTGCTCCCGTGCAGTCTAATCACTCAGTGAGTGAGCAGAGGCTGCGGGTTGTAAGCGGTGATGTCACCGCTGCCACCATTGCTATAGCAACCGGCTGTGGCATCCAGTCCTTGCATGTGGGCTTACTCTGTAAAGAGCGCTGACATGCAGGAATGAGGAGCCAAGCATATGCCCAAGCATCTCGCCAGTACACGGAGATGCTCAAACGAGCACCGCGTACCGGAGAGATGCACTGACAGGGCCTAGCATGACGTCTAGCCATGTGACCAGTCTGTAGCCAATGATATAATACACACATGACTTGTCACATGCTATGACGATGTCACGGAAGGTCCTATCATCAGTGCTGGATACCGGGAGGGCGCAGCGATGATCAGAAGGAAAAGCGTCGTGAGACAGAGTGTAGGACGCGTCGCGGGGACCTGTAAGTGTAATGGCAATGTTTATTAACTGTATGTGTACATGTATAATGTGTTTGTATGTGTTTATGTTTGCCTGTCATTGTTTTCAATGGGGTTCGAAGGTGTTCGTCGAACGTTCGTCGAACGTTCACTGAACTAAGCCGCCGTTCGACGAACCGAACCGAACTCGAACACTAGGGGGTGGCTCATCTCTAGTAATGACGTCATTTTGGAGCAAGACAGACAGACAGAATAAGGCAATTATATATATAGATATTTGGGTCAAATTTTTTGAAATTTGGAGGTCCAGGCAAGTTAAAAATAAAGTTGCCCACTGACATTTTGCACATGTGAATGCTTCACAATAATTCTTGCAGGTTTATGACATAGTATAACACAGACAATCAGGGACTATGATAGCCTGTATAAAAGCTGAGGCAGGGAATGTATCAGCCTTTTTAGAGTGTTTTAGGATAGTGGGCGGAAATCAGAGCACAGCACAGAAACAGAGATTACAGGAGAAAGGCCAATAGTTTTGGACAAATAATCCAAACAAGAATGTCTTTTAACTCTGCAGCTCAGAAGAAGATGAGTGTGGAAGACTGCAATAATTACACAGTTATAGAGAGGTTGGAGAGCGCCAGCAGCAGTGCCATATTAATTGCGACTGATCAGTTGTAGGAGTCAGCCTCAAACAATTGACTGAGTGACAGTATGCTTGAACATGTCCCGATAGTTTCCAGCATTTGTGACTTTAAGAAACAATTTTCCCTGTGTTTTGAGGGAACTTGGACTAGTCTAACGGTCTTGCATGTATCTGCCATTGAAGAGAGTTTGAGGTAGAAGAAGGAGACTGACATCTGGCAGCAATGCAGATACAAAAGGACGTTGGTGGACAGTGAAACTATCCAGTTATACAACAGAGGGAGACAATTGGGTATCTGGCCAACACAACGATAGTTAGGTAGACTGTGCTAGAAGAACGAGCCACACAGCAGAGCATAACCAGTTTTGTCTCTCCTTCGGTGATTCTCAGCAAAAGAGAGAGAGAGCAGTGCATCAGTACAAGTGAGCCGCATTCATTAGAATCGGGTCGGTATCTACCTCTACTAGAGGTACAACAGAGTTGCGGCCTAACAGCACAGCTCATTTCAGCTTTACTATAGCTCTGCAGAACTGTGAGAGTGCACCGGTGTCAATATGTGACTCGCCCACCCCAGGGCTATGGGACACCCGGTGCCGGACCGGACTAGTCCGGTGGTAGTCAGTGGTGGCTGGGCCCGGCTCCGTGGCCCTGGTGGGTGTCAGTTGAATATGTGGCTTGAATTAAAGTTTGTGTTCGTGACGCCACCTGTGGTATGCGGCTACTAAGCCGCCGCTGCTGTGTGAGGCCTCCGGGATGATGTTATGGCAGCAATGGTAGTACTGCTCCCCACAGGTGGAGCAATGCCCGGGGCACGGTTGGTGTTTGTGGAAGTCTATGGTGCTGCGTGACTAACACGGTGCAGGGCTGACCAGCAATGAAAGAAACAGGCACAAACAGTAGTCTCTTTACCTTCTCCTCTTTTACTCGGCAGAAACTTAGTCCAGGGAGACCGTCACAGATGGTAAAGATGATCCGGCCGGCCTGGAAGTGCCTGGGGTGATCTTTGGCCAGTTGAGTATGAGGCCTACTCCTTAATCTTTCTCTGCTGTATTAGGACACTGCACTTTGGGTTTGCAATTGCCCTCTTGCTGCTGGGACTTGTTGTTCGTCCCCTTTTCTGTGTGGTAGACTGCGCAGGCCCTCTCTGGTGCTTCTCTGCTGGAGTCTACACCGGGCCCTTGGGATGCAGCTGTACCTTCAGATTGCTTCTGGGACAGGGGGCTTACAGCTCTCCTGCCCCCCGGATTCAGCTACCAGGGATGGATTTTATGCCCTGGCAACTACAGACTCCGATGTCCGAGTCCCTGCTGTGCCTCTCTGCTCCCCTTGCTTCACTGGGCCAAGCTATCCCAGCTCTAGGCCCCAGTTTACAAGGCAGCACTACTCTGCGTCTGCACTCTTTCACTCCTGTCTCCAGACTAACCACCACTTCCTCCTTCCAGCCAGACTTAAGGAATGCTCCCTGAAGTTCCAGGTTCAGAGCTCCCCCTGCTGGCCGGAGGGAGAACTGTGTTGAGTGTTAACTTACTGGCCAATAGATCTCCCAATTACCTCCAGGCTCAGCATTAACCCTTTTGGGAGGGCAATGCTGTTGTGTCGACCAGGTCCTGGGGCACCACACTCCCCCTTAGTTAAATTCAGTACTCCCGGACTGTAGAAACAAACATGACATGTTAGAACATTTCATCCCATTATGGGAGGCGCAAATACTTTAACGTTACAACCTTAAACATTACTATAAGAGTCCAGTGTGGCTCCCTGCCGGGTGTCCATTACACTGCTCCATGGGGGACCCGCCGCGTTCAAACCCCCAACGTAGGCTCTGGGCGTGCGTCAGAGCATTGATGACCCCACTCTATGCACGCCGGACGGGTTTTTCTTCAGGGGTGTTGAGCACACTGGTGCTAACTATGAACAATTTAGGTGTTGGCCACCCATAGTCCAGTGGCCCAATTGTCCATTTTCGCAATCAAAGAAAAAGAAAACATTTTGTACACAACATGACAGACATTTTGCATAACTATTTACATTCTAATAAGTACTCTTTCCCTTATACAGTTGACTCCCTATACCTTAGAGGGGGTTGTCCCCGAGTGCTGCGCTGGGACCTACGTAGCTCTGGTGTTTGCCCCTGACTACGTGGTGCGTCTTCTATCTCAGCACTACAGGTGGGCCTAACCCCCATAGGTAAGCGTGATGGTTGCCTTTGTGATCTAAGAGTCACCAAGGGTATGACAGGTTCACCACTGACAGGGGGTTGATCCTCCTGTTCCACTGCTGGCGTGTCATCTTGTGCTGGAGCGGACGATTCTTTAGGTGGATCCGGAACCTTTTCCGTTTCTGGCTCGACCAACTGCGGAAACGTCAAAACTGGTACCACTATGGCATTGTTTATTCGGGTCCAAGTTTTGGGGAACTTTCCAAGGATGGTTTGAATCATCTCCCCTTCTTTCTCTTGACTTTGGGGACTTCCTTGTACTCCTTCCATTTCTCTTTGGATTCTGCACCGTTCAGGGCACGCTTTCAGGCGGTCTCGGGAAATTGCTTGATAGGTCTTGCCTTCATCTTTGCTTATGAGGCATACCTTACTATTGTCAAAGTTGGAGGGGATAATGGTGTAGGGCTCGCTTTCCCACTGATCATCCAATTTATGCGCCTTCCGCTTCTTCTTGAGGACTTGTTCTCCAGGTGCTAAGGGAGTTGCTGGGGCTGTTTGATTGTAATGCTGTTCTTGTCTCGTTCTTGCTTGAGACAGGCTCCTCTCTACGCACTCCTGGAACTTACGGTACCGCTGCTGCCGTTCTGTATCCCAATCCTCTATTTCTTGAACAGCCTCAGGCGACACAGTCCCCATCTCAAAGTCTACAGGCAACTTGCCTGGTCTGGCTCGCATCAGGTAAGCGGGGCTGCAGTTGGTCGAATTCACTGGGATGTGGTTGTACAGGTCTACCAGATCTGGCAACTTTTCTGGCCATTGGTTCCTTTCCTCCAGCGGTAGGGACTTCAGCATATCAATAACCACATGGTTCATTTTCTCGCACAGTCCATTGGTTTGGGGGTGGTATGGTGTGGTTCGGATTTTCTTACAACCGTACATGTTACAGAACTCTTGGAACACTTCAGCCTCGAATGCAGGACCCTGATCAGTCAGTACCCTTTCCGGATAGCCGTGAGGTCGGCAAAAGGATGCCTGGAACGCTCTAGCTGCTGTCCTGGCTGTCTGGTCCTTCACAGGCACTACTACCAGGAAACGAGAGTAATGGTCCACAATGGTGAGGGCGTACACATAGCCTGACCGGCTTGGTGTTAACTTCACGTGGTCCAGGGCCACCAACTCCAGGGGCTGCTTTGTGACAATTGGCTGCAAGGGAGACCTTTGGCTGGCATCGTCTTTCCGCCTCAGGTTACACGGGCCACAGTCTCGGCACCACTTCTCGATCATCTTTCTCATGTGCACCCAATAGAACCGATCACGGAGTAGGGCCTCCAACTTCTTCCACCCGAAGTGTCCTGCGTTATCATGATATGCTGCTAGGACCATTGGAGCATCTCTCTGCGGAACCACTATCTGCCAGACAAGTTCATTTGTTCGATAGTTGACATATCTCTTGCAGAGCTTGCCTTGGTAGGTGAACAGTCGTCCCCTCTCCTTCCACAGCTGCTGGGCTTCCTCTGGAGCGTCTGGGCCAAGATGGGTCTCAGCTTGCGCTAGCTTCTCTTTGACCAATCGCACGGCCGGGTCACCGTTCTGTGTTTCTTCCCAATTATGGTGGAGTAAGGGGTTGACCGAGACCCCGTGCTGGCTTGAGCGCTTCACTCCCACAGCATGCTCACACTGGGACACACCTTGGTGATGGAAAGCCGGTAACTCTATCTCTTCGAGTTCATCCATGTCTTCTCCAGACTCGGGGAAGTGAGGCATTCTGGACAGCGCATCAGCATTGTTATTCTTCTTGCCAGCCCGATACTTGATGGTAAAGTCAAAGTTAGACAGCCGGGCCATCCATCGCTGTTCCATCGCACCTAACTTGGCTGTTGCCAGATGTGTCAACGGATTGTTGTCCGTGAAGATGGTGAACTTGGCCGATGCCAGATAGTGCTTGAAGCGTTCAGTCACTGCCCAAACAATAGCGAGGAACTCCAGCTTGAAGGAACTGTAGTTTTCTGGATTCCTTTCTGTGGGCCGAAGCTTCCTACTGGCGTACGCTATCACCCTCTCTCTGCCTCCCTGTACCTGGGACAGAACTGCCCCCAGTCCCACGTTGCTGGCGTCTGTATACAGTACAAACGGTTGGCTGTAGTCAGGGTAGGCCAGAATTTCTTCTCCCATGAGAGCCCCTTTCAGCCGGACAAAGGATGTTTCCAGTTGGCTGCTCCATTCAAATGGAGGGCTCTGCTTCTTAGCCTGCTTTGGCTGGCCCACCAGGAGATCTTGAAGGGGCGCTGCTATCTTGGTGAAACCATCAATGAACCTTCGGTAGTAGCCCACCAGTCCAAGGAACTGCCGCACCTCCTTCACTGTGGTGGGTCTTGGCCAGTCCTTGATTACAGTGACTTTCTCCGGATCAGGTGCCACACCTTCTGCGCTGACCACATGACCCAGGTACTGTACCTTTGGCTTCAAGAGGTGACATTTGGATGGCTTGATCTTCAGGCCATATTTCGACAAGGATTCAAACACTTCTGCTAAGTGCTTCAGGTGGTCCTCATAAGTCTTGGAGTAGACTATTACGTCGTCCAGGTACAACAGCACGGTTTCAAAGTTGTGGTGGCCGAAGCAGCACTCCATCAACCTTTGGAATGTCCCTGGGGCGTTGCAGAGCCCGAATGGCATACAATTGAACTCACAGAGGCCCATTGGTGTCGTGAATGCAGTCTTCTCCTTGTCCGCCTCTGCCACGGGAACCTGCCAATACCCACTGGTGAGATCCAAGGTGGAGAAATAGTTAGCTGACTTTAAGGCTGTTAGTGACTCCTCTATTCTGGGCAGTGGATAAGCATCTTTATGTGTAATGCGGTTAATTTGCCTGTAATCTACACACATTCTCATTGTACCATCTTTTTTCTTTACGAGCACTAGTGGAGCTGCCCAGGGGCTACAACTATCTCTGATAACCCCAGCCTCCTTCATTTCCCGTAACATTTCCTTGGCACACTGATACTGTGCGGGGGGTACAGGGCGGTATCTCTCTTTAATGGGATGATGATCACCCGTGGGGATTTGATGTTTAACCCCTTTCACCTGCCCAAAATCTAGGGGGTGTTTGCTGAAGACCCGCTCGTACTCCTGTACCACCCGGTAAACCCCATGCTTTTGGTGCGAGGGGGTGGAGTCGGTGCCTACATGTAATTTTTGGCACCAGTCTTCCGGCTGCCCCTTGGAGCCATTGTCTTCCGCCTGGTCGGACGGGATCAAGGGTTCCACTGCTTTAATGGTATTGTTACTGACAGTGTACAGTTTTGCTACAGTGGCGTACCGGGGCAATTTGGCCTCCTCCTCCCCACAATTCAGGACACGGACGGGCACTCTCCCCTTGCGGACGTCCGCTACCCCTCTGGCTATCAGGACTCCAGGCCTACTGTCTGAATACACTGGTTCTACCAAGGCATGGTAATCTTGACCCTTGAGGCCTATTGCTGCCCGACACCATATCAACATTTCACTTCTTGGGGGTATTACAATGGGGAGGGGGTCACTTACCCTCACACTGCCAATTTCTCCTCCGGCTAGCTCTACCTGCTGCCTCCTCATCAGGGCTCTGATCTCCCTCTGTAGGACACGCTGCTGCCCGGAGCTGGCAGTTTCAGACGCCTGTTGCAACAAAATTATCACTTCGGCAATACAATTTTCTATCACATTTGTACCAAGGGTTAGCAGTGGGTCAGATTCTTTGCGATCTATATCTACAATTATCATCCCCTGACATGGCAATTCCACCCGCCCCACTTTAATGGTTACTTCTTTGTACCCAATTTGAGGTAAGGGCTGACCATTACTGGCCACAATCGTTAAATCATCATCTGGGCCATGGTCAATGTCTGAATCAGCCCAATATCTTTTGTACAGTTTGTGGGGGATGGTTGTTACCTGGGACCCCGTATCCAGGAGGGCATTCAAAGGGATCCCATCCAGCACAATGGGAAGGACCGGGCGTCCTCCCACATACTTGCTGCGGCTGGGGTTTGAGCCGGGCTTCCTCACACCTGGGGGTTGGCTCCTGGCCCCAGGCTCGGCCCGTTTAAAGGACAGCGTCGTGCAATGTGGCCCGCCTGGTTGCAGTGGCGGCAGATCGGTTGTCCTGTTGAATCATACCGGTCTGTGTCTCTGCCTCGGGTCGGCGGAATCCTCCTCTGTCGCATCCATGGGACGTCTTCTGGGCTGGAGGCCAACTCGATTTTTGCAGGCGAGGGGGTCATTTGTAGAGACTGCACGGTCTTGGCAAGGGCAGCCACAGTCTTGGTCAGCTCCTGGAACTGCTGTCTGAGCTCTGCAGTGGGATCCTTATCCAGGGACTGCGCCTCAGCCCCTGCAGTGGCTCGTGTTGCAGGCACCACCCCGGGGTACGTGATAGCAAGAGGCCGGAGGGGTACTGGGTCATTCGGTGTAGATTCTCTCAGTACCCTGATGGCCTGGTCCTTAAACTTGGCAAAGTCCAGAGCAGGGTTCTGCAGGACCAGGATACGCAGCTGGGTCCTGTGGGCATCTGACAGGAGCCCCTCTATGAACTGCTCAGTTAGGAGTTTGTCTTCTTCACGTACACTCTCTGGGTCCACCTGTTTAACTGCTTTCAGGGCCTCCTGCAAGTTTAAGGCATAGTCCCTTATGCTGTCCGTGGCCCGTTGCTTGCACCCAAAGAATCTCATCTTTATCTCTGCTGCGGTGCGGGTGTCAAAAGTACTCTTTAGCTTGGCCAGTATCTGGGCTGCTGTCCCTTTATCTGTATCAGGCCAGGACTTCGCTTCACGCTGGGCTGCGCCGGCTAGCTGTCCCATTACTATGCCCACCTTCTGGCTCTCAGTCAGAGGATACACCCGGAACAAGCTGTGCAGGCTTTCTCTGAAGTCACTCAAGGTATGGGACTCCCCGGAGTACTGCGGCAGCCATTCTGCTCCTGGTATGTACGGCATGGTGATCGGCATTACCGGCGCTACAGTGGGGGCTGGGGCGACGGCGACTGGGACTACTTCGGCCGGTGCTGCGGCGCCCTGGGCGATGGCAGCCACCTGCTCTCCCTCGGAGTCGGACATCTTCCTCCCCCTTAGTGAACCTTACCAGGCTCCGTTCACTTTTCAAATTTTCTTCCGGGTCGCGCGGGGTTAACAGCGCTCTGCTCTGATGGCGCGCTCCCTTCGCGCTCTTTGTCAGGCACGCCCCCCTTCTTCCTGCGCTCGGCGCGGCTAATGGCGGCGGCAATTTACAACCAGTACACAGTCTTTTACACAGTTCTTCAGGCGCACAGTACCCGGTGTGACCGGGCACGAAATCCTGTTCGTGACGCCAAAGTTGACTCGCCCACCCCAGGGCTATGGGACACCCGGTGCCGGACCGGACTAGTCCGGTGGTAGTCAGTGGTGGCTGGGCCCGGCTCCGTGGCCCTGGTGGGTGTCAGTTGAATATGTGGCTTGAATTAAAGTTTGTGTTCGTGACGCCACCTGTGGTATGCGGCTACTAAGCCGCCGCTGCTGTGTGAGGCCTCCGGGATGATGTTATGGCAGCAATGGTAGTACTGCTCCCCACAGGTGGAGCAATGCCCGGGGCACGGTTGGTGTTTGTGGAAGTCTATGGTGCTGCGTGACTAACACGGTGCAGGGCCGACCAGCAATGAAAGAAACAGGCACAAACAGTAGTCTCTTTACCTTCTCCTCTTTTACTCGGCAGAAACTTAGTCCAGGGAGACCGTCACAGATGGTAAAGATGATCCGGCCGGCCTGGAAGTGCCTGGGGTGATCTTTGGCCAGTTGAGTATGAGGCCTACTCCTTAATCTTTCTCTGCTGTATTAGGACACTGCACTTTGGGTTTGCAATTGCCCTCTTGCTGCTGGGACTTGTTGTTCGTCCCCTTTTCTGTGTGGTAGACTGCGCAGGCCCTCTCTGGTGCTTCTCTGCTGGAGTCTACACCGGGCCCTTGGGATGCAGCTGTACCTTCAGATTGCTTCTGGGACAGGGGGCTTACAGCTCTCCTGCCCCCCGGATTCAGCTACCAGGGATGGATTTTATGCCCTGGCAACTACAGACTCCGATGTCCGAGTCCCTGCTGTGCCTCTCTGCTCCCCTTGCTTCACTGGGCCAAGCTATCCCAGCTCTAGGCCCCAGTTTACAAGGCAGCACTACTCTGCGTCTGCACTCTTTCACTCCTGTCTCCAGACTAACCACCACTTCCTCCTTCCAGCCAGACTTAAGGAATGCTCCCTGAAGTTCCAGGTTCAGAGCTCCCCCTGCTGGCCGGAGGGAGAACTGTGTTGAGTGTTAACTTACTGGCCAATAGATCTCCCAATTACCTCCAGGCTCAGCATTAACCCTTTTGGGAGGGCAATGCTGTTGTGGCGACCAGGTCCTGGGGCGCCACATATGCATCAAGGCATAGAGCAGGTTTCTTCTAGAACATTGTAGAAATGAGGCCAGGAGCCGGAGAGGGTGTAGTGAGTCTGCACCTTTTGTTATTATTTCTGGTCACCATTAAAGATGAGCTAACTTTTGTAGGTTCGGTTCGCTGGCAGCAAACAAACCGTAAAGAATGTACAGGCTCCTGCCCGGTTAGTGGCCATGACCAGCTTGGCTGGTGGGCATGGATGGCTTGGTTGGGGGCATGGCGATGTTTCTTCCTGTCTACTATAGCCATGCAAGGGAGGCTTTGCCCCCCCCCCTACAAATGTCCATCTGAGTGTCTTACCCCCAGATACCCGCTTCTATTGTAATCAACTCTATGCCTACATGAACTTAGAAAAAGAATGTTTATTCCCTCTGAAAACGTTGGGCTGAAACATCAGGCTGCATTTTGAACACGCCCCATCACATGACAAGTTACATCATACCAGGCAGGAGCCCGTACACCCTAGCATCTACATTGGCAGTTTGAGTTTCCTCCCACATGCAGCCGGTGGGCATTTTCAAATTTTTCTTTGGGGTTGCACACATGTGATCACGCTGTTGTTACCCCCAGTCCAAGCCGTTCAAACACTACAAGCGGCTCACACTGAGCTGGGCACCAAGCGTACCTGAGCACAGCGTTGCTCATGCGAGTTAAGTTTGCACGTAAAGCATTCGAACTCCAAACCCCAACCCCTGTTTTCTTAAGTTGGTGTTTGGTTTGAAAACTGAACCTCAGGTTCTCTCGTCTCTAGTCACCATTGTATTGTAACCATTTAGACATAACGGTGTATATCCATCATATGATATTGAGTTCTGCATTCACCATCCCTGTACACTTATATCGGCATTGTCTATTGATTACCTACGATTTTGTCCACAGGCGTATCGTCACCACCTTTTTAGTTGTATTTCTGCTTCTCATATCCCTTTGTTCAATAAAACCGGTATTTGCTTCAGCCTCCTCGTCTAGCACACTGTACTTGAGTCCGACAAAGTGATTCCTTCCCCCTTCTACCACTACGCAGTGATATGTTGTAGCTGGCATTTATCCTGCTGTATTAGGATTATAATTACATATTTGTTTTCTTTGTTCTACACTGAGCAAAAATATAACCATTTTTCATGAGCTGAGCTCAAAGATCTAAGACTTTTTCTAAGTACAGAAAGGGTCCTTTTTTTCTCAACTATTGTTAAAACTTTGTCTTGATTTGTTCGTGAGATCTTCTACTTTGCCAAGATAATCCATCCTTCTCACAGGTGTGGCATATCAAGATACTGATCAGACAACATGATTATTGCACAGGTGTGCCTTAGGCTGGCCACAATAAAAGGCCACCCTAAAGTGTGCAGTTGTATCATACCGCACAATGCCACAGATGTTTTGGACCTCTCCCATCTTCCCATTTCCCATCTTGTTCTGGTACAATTTGCTTTCTATCTGGCTGACTCTCACTGTGCTGTAACTACAGGTACTCTAGTCTACTAGAAATCCACAGTAACCCTCTGAGGTTCCAACTAATCTTAACCCTTTGTTACCCAAAACTTTTTCTGCAAGCATTAGCTTTCACAGTGCACTTCAAAATTAATAAAGAAACAAAAGGAAAAATTGTGGACTTCAAAAAAGGACCTTTATAAAATACTAGCTGTAGTACCAGGGCGTTGCCCGGGATAGTAACTGTCTCTCTGTCTCTCTCACAGTCTCTGTCTGTCTCTCTTTTTCCTTGTCTGTCTGTGTCTATGTCTCTGTCTGACTATTTCTATCTCTGTCTGTATTTGTATCAGTCTATCGGTCTCCATCTCTGTGTCTGTCTGTCTCTCTCTATCTCTATGTCTGTCTCTATGTGTGTGTCTGTCTGTCTCTTTCCCCCGCTGTCTCTTTCCATCTGTCTTGGTCTGTCTCTTTCCAGGTCTGTCTCTTTTCCTATCTGTCTCTTTCCCCGTCTGTCTCTTTGCCGGTCTGTCTCTTTCCAGGTGTGTCTCTTTCCAGGGCTGTCTCTTTCCAGATCTGTATCTTTCCCCGTCTGTCTCTTTCCAGGTCTGTCTCTTTACCCGTCTATGTCTTTCCCCGTCTGTCTCTTTCCAGGGCTGTCTCTTTCCAGGTCTGTCTCTTTCCCTGTCTGTCTCTTTCCCCGTCTGTCTCTTTCCCCGTCTGTCTCTTTCCAGGGCTGTCTCTTTCCCCATCTGTCTCTTTCCTCGTCTGTCTCTTTCCAGGTCTGTCTCTTTCCAGGTTTGTCTCTTTGACCATTTGTCTCTTTCCAGGGCTGTGTCTCTTTCCACGGCTGTGTCTCTTTCCAGGTCTGTCTCTTTCCAGGTGTGTCTCATTGCCCGTCTGTCTCTTTGCCCGTCTGTCTCTTTGCCCGTTTGTCTCTTTGCCCGTCTGTCTCTTTGCCCGTCTGTCTCATTCCAGGGCTGTCTCTTTCCCCGTCTGTCTGTCTCTTTCCCGATCTTTCTCTGTCTGTGCCTCTGTCTGTCTGTCTGTCTCTTTCTGTCTCTCTATCCATCTCTCCACCGACATCATATTACCTCACACATAAGCTTCAACTAAGAGTTTATTTTGTTCCTATTAATGTCGCGGGCGGAGGAGGGGACGCCGCGCTCTCCCACTGCTGCTCGGGTCCGGCTGCCGCGGCTGCTGCGGCCTGCTGCTGCTCGGTGGCTCGAGCGATGGGCCGGATCCCGGGGACTCTAGCGGCGCTCCTCGCCCGTGAGTGAAAGGGGGTTTTGGGTATTGGGATTGGTTATTGTCCGTGACGCCACCCACGGTTGTGGTGATTTGTTGACACCACCGCTGCTCTGTATGGGGATCCCGGGAAGGATGGTATGGAGCAGCCAGTTGTTGTGTTGCCCCTCCGTGGGTAGGGGTTGGTGATCCCGGGGCCCCGTGATGAGGTGGGTGATGCAGGGCTTGGTGGGGTGCAGGGACGCGGGGGCAGCGCTGTGCCTTGCGGCACTGTGGTACTCACTCAGCCTGAGACGTTGACACAGTTTTTCGGTAAACCACACGGCTGGAAAGACGGTTCCCATGGACGGCTGCACTTGCTCTCCCAGTAGGTGACGGTGATGTCCCTTTGTCCTGCACCTAATGTTTCTGTGTTGGTAGCGATGGGTTCCCACCGGTAACCCGCTCCCCGGCTTGGATATGGGCCGGAGGAGCCCTACTTTGCCCGCAGGCGCTGGCCCTGAGAAACTAGTGCCCTGGCGGTGGCGGTGTCTCTCCGTTACGGTCGGACTGTTGCCTTCAATCGGGACTTGGTTGTTTGGAGACAGACGTCCCCTTCACTGACGGATTTGGCAAATTATGGCGACTCCTAGCCTTGCCGGGGTCCGAGAGGCCCCTGCCCTGGTGCTGACTGTTCTTCGTATACCGCTCCAGACCGCCGGGCCACTACCCGTCCGCGGTCCTTCCAGCAACCTCCGAGCAGTCCCCCTCCAGACGGTCACCGCCGTTGCTGACCTTGCTGACTCTGTCCTGCACACAGCTGGACCAACTTCAGGCTTTTCTACTCTCACTTTTACTCCTTTTCTTCTTTGCTCTACTACTACTTCACTTTTACTTCACTTAGCTCCTCTACCACTCCACTGTTTACTCCTTCACCTCCCTGACTTCACTGCCTGGTTCTTCCCGCCTCCAGGGCTGTGTACTCCTCGATGGGCGGAGCCAACCGCCTGGCCCACCCCCTGGTGTGAACATCAGCCCCTGGAGGAAGGCAGCAAGGATTTTAGTAGCTTTGGTGTTCCTAACTGGGATGTAGGGTGTGGTGGTGTGATGACCTGTGACCCCTGGCTTGCCCAGGGCGTCACATTAATAACCTATAGCTCCCACCTCCATTCAGTTTAATGGCGGCAGGATTTTAGAGACTAACTGTAAAGCACGGGGTTAAATTTTTCTGTCAAAACATAGTCTACGACGCTCCATGAGGTGTCAGTGCAAAATGTCGTGATTGTAAATGCGACAGTGCGGATTCCTTTAGCGGACATACACACACACATACACTCAGCTTTATATATTAGATATACTTTTATGAGGTACAATTAAAAAGGTTTGGACATGCAAAAACATGCATACAGAATCTGACAAAGGCAAAAATGACTGGCTAAGCATACATATTTGATATAAGGAAACAGTCATGTGAGCTACAAAATTATAGTATCCAAGTAAGAGAGGCCATAGGAGTTATATGTAATAGTTGAGGCTACCATGCCTGTTTAAGATTAAACCTATGGGTCCAAACAGACATATTAAGAAGGATAAGCCCCCTTCAGGGCCTGCAAGTTAATCAATAGGCTGGGTCAGCGTTAAATAACAATGGCAAACAAAGTGCAGTATACAGTGCAGAAGACCAACAAAGCTTAATTAGTTATACCTGTAGGTTGCTGAAGAGTACCCCAATGCGCGTTTCGCATGTGTAAGTGCTCGCGAATACAGCAACTGAGAAATTCATCACCATAGATAGCAGTATATTGTGTCTCATCTTAGAGAATCGGGCTGATTATGCAAATCACACTGTGATCAACCTTTCATCAGTGTGTGATCTGATTCTTTTTGATGAGGAGAAGATGGAGAAGAAAAAATATATTTTTTCTCCATTCTCTCACTCCTTGAAAATCGGATTCAAGTGCAGTCCGATGTTTTTCATGGACCCATGCGATCCAATAATGAGATCCAACTTGGACACGCCACAATTTTGTCCTTTGAGTGACTCCGTACCAGGAAAAAATGGACATGTGCTTAGCCCCATAGGATAACATTGGTCTGAGTACAATCCGCAATCCGGTGTTTTGCCAGATTGCACATGGACCGAAAATACAGTCATGTGAGTGAGCCCTAACATAATACAATTATTATATGACCTCCAGGGCGATGCCACACTCTATTTAAAGCACCACTTCAGCTTTTTTTTTATTGCACCATTTGAGTGGTGGTTTAGATCTAAGTCCCCTGACCCCTGTCATATACTCTACTTCTGATGGCTTCATCTTTTCTCCGGTCAGTCTTAGTGAGGTATGACCTAGCGGTAGCTCCAGTGTTTCTTGGAGGGCACCAGATTTAGTTACTTCCATTAAGGTTCAGGTCAAGTCCAGATCCTAAACCACACTTATAGTCCACCTGAATTCTCTGAACCGAACTTCCATGATTTGCTCATCTTTATTTATTTATCAACCATACTATTATTACTTATTATTATAGCACCACTTATTTCATGGCGCTTTACAAGTGAAAAGAGGTATTCATAAACAAGTACAAGCTAACAGCATGATCAGATGTAGTGTGCACCTCCCAAAAAAATGGAATAACCCTTCCCATCTTCCTTGGGAAATGATCTGTTTATGGGTGGTTGCAGGTGGGTGGAGAAGCAAACTGCCCAATTAGGGACTTCCATTGGGGTTCAGATCAAGACCCATCTTAATTTAAGGTTCGAATGAACCCGCTGAACTGAACTTCCACGGGTCCCTTTCATCTTTACCTGTAATGGGTAAGTCTGATCTAGAATATGGATCAAAGTAGTGCACACTGCACAAACCATTGGTCCTTGTCTAAATCTGTCAACAACCACATCTAATATATAAAGCTGAGCATATGTATGTATATGTGTGTCTGTGTGTGTGTGTGTGTGTGTGAATATGTTCACTAAAGAATCCGCAGTGTCGCATTTACAATGGCGAAATTTTGCACAGCTACCTCATTGGACTCAGGGAACAACATAGACTATGTTTTGAGGGGAAAATTTAACCCCGCGCTTTATAGTTTTTTGCCAAAAAACCTGCTTACATTAAAGTCAATGGAGCAGGGAGCTACAGGTTATTTATAGGAGCTGTGATTGGTTGCTATAGGCAGTGAAGGATATTATTAGTATAAGAAGCTTATGTGTGAGGTAATATCATTTCGGTGGAGAGACGTATAGAGAGAGACAGAGAGATAGAGACAGACCGAGAAAGAAACAGACAGCGAGACGGATAGAGAGGGACAGAAAGAGAGACAGAGAGACAGAAAGAGAGACGGAGAGAGACAGGCAGGTAGAGCAACAGACAGGTGTAGAGTCAGACAGAGAGAAACAAAGAAAGAAACAGACAGAGATAGATAGATAGATAGATCCTACTGGGGGAGGAGGAATCAATGGTGGAGATCGCCGCCCAATATGTCACCACATGTCATAAGCTGAGGGGTACTAAAGACCTCCAAATGGACCATCATTCCTGAAATTGTGGCCCCGACACCCCATCCCCTCAACCCTAACCCACTCCCCTGTCACATTTCTTTTCTGGCTTTGGCAATGCTAATTGTATTTTGGTCCTGCCAATAAAGCCTATTTGATTTGATTTAATTTGATTTGATAGAGAGAGACAGAGAGAGACATGGTTAGAGACAGACAGAGATAGAGAAAGAGAGCGAGAGAGACGTATAGAGAGAGACAAAGACAAAGACAGAGAAACAGAAAGATAGAGAGAGAGAGAGAGACAGAAAGTGAGAGAGAGAGACAGAGAGACAAAGAAAGACAGAGAGAGACAGAGAGAGATGGATAGAGAGACACAGTGAGATAGAGAAAGAGATAGAGAGACAGAGAGACAAACAGAGAAAAAAGAGAGATAGAGAGAAAGACAGAGAGAGAGATAGAGAGATAAAGAGAAAAACAGACAAAGAGATAGACAGAGACAGACAGAGGGATAGAGAGATGAATAGAGAGAGACAGAGAGACAGAAAAAGACAGACAGGACAGACAGAGAGACAAAGAGGGGAACAGAGAGAGACAGACAGAGACAGGCGGACAGAGAGACAGATACACAAAGAAAGAAACAGAGAGGGAGACAGGGAGAGACAAATAAAGAGATAGAGACCGAGGGAGAGACAAAGAGAGGAACCGACAGAGAGGGAGAGTGAAAGAGTGAGAGACAGACAGAGATACTCAGTAACTATATTGGGCAACGCCGGGTACTGCAGCTAGTTGACATATTGGTCAATGTGCTGTATATATGCTATCAGTTTTGCACATGGACATTTTAGGCTGCCGTTGTTCTCAGCAGTGCATATTCTGTTTACACAAGATGATGAGCAGCCAGGAACGATGATTTTCAAGCTTGGGTGAAAAAAAAAACATTTACGTCAACAAATTAGGATTTCTCTCGTTCGTTGGGTGATTGGACGCTTGTTTATGCTGCAAAATTATAATGAAACAAGAGTTCCTAGGAACTATTACCATTTCCAAATGATGCCAACATTTTCACCAGTATGTACAATTTGTCAGCTGCATATGGTGTTTCATCCCACAAATTATATCCAGGAACAATGTAGAAGAAGGAAAGGAAATAATCAGATATCATCTTCCCCTTTGTCCAAATGAGCTGTCAAAAAATTGGATTTGAGAGATTAATGTGGGTAGGGGACCAAAATGGCACTTAAGCGACTGCCTTTGGAGCAGGTGTAATAATCATTTTATTGACATTAATTGTAAAATGAAAAATGCAAGGGGCGAGGAAGACAATATTAGAAGCTACAATCCAGATATATTGATGCTTAAGTGTCAATTACTCATCTATAATGAGATATGGAATAACTGGTGGCTGAAGATGGAAAATAGGAGATGGATTGAGACGTATGGATTATGTTTTTGCTAGTTTTACACATCTAAACACTGAAATTGCAACCAAAAGACATACAAGTTGTGGAGATATGGAAATCACAAAATGGATAGACATGGTAATAATGTGCAAATGATGAAAAATGGAAACAAAACTTTCAAAACATCTTGATTAATTCAGTGTTGAGTATGAGCTCCACATAAGAAAATCCCATTTCGCCCAACCTTATCATGCTATCGATGAGGTTATTAATGGTTGTCTAAGGAATGTACTTGGGCAAATCATCAAGATCTCCTGCTGACAGCTCCTTTGCAATCACTGACCATTGAAGTCCTAAATGTCCTCGATGGGAGACAAGTCAGAAGATACTGAAGATCATGGTAGCACATTTAGGCCATACAGGCTGCTCACAGTAGCACGACTAAATATGTTCTCAAGTTGAAAAATTGCTCCTCACATACTTTGAAGAAATGAGCATCCCACTGATTACACTATCAAATCAATGTAATGCCGAGCTGTTAGTGTGTTTGCAATGAAGACTATAGGCATTCGGCTTCCATACATTATGCCACCCCACACCATACTCCTGGGAGTAAGACCATTGTGAAGTTCCCTCATGAAGACCACTTTGTGGCATTACCCACATGGTCTCCAGACCAATATTTGACTGTCATTTCATCCAAGACAGATGTAGGACTCCTTTTCTGTCTTGCATTTCACCATGATAGCCTTTGAGAAAGGTGGCATGAGGTCAATTGAACACATGTACCTGGACATCTGGCTCATAGCCCAATGTCGTTCAAATTCCTTTTGACGATTTATGTAGGCATTGTCTTATGTCTTAGGTTTGGTATGTGATGTTCACTTTTACTACAGAATGGATAAATCGTGCAGCCAGTGGTATGGCCATTTCTCCAAAATTTCCCAGTAGCCGTTTTTCAACAAGACAATGCTAGGCCATAATGTTTCTGGCTCTACTGTAAGCAGCTTGCCATGCCTCAATATGCTACCATGGCCTCCACCATTTCTGGACTTGTATAGCATCAAGCATATCTGGGTCATCATTGATCTGCAATTGCAAAGGGAGCTGCCAGGAGAGGATATGGATGATTTGCCATGGAATAAATGGCGCTATAATATTAAATAATAATAATAATAATAATAATAATTTGAGCAAGTGCGTTCAGCACGACAGAACGTTCTTTAAACATACATTAATAACTTAATTGATAGCAGCCAAGACATGTAAAGACGGGTATTTCTGCATGTGGCTTTCATATGTAATAACTAGGGTTGATCGAATACCACAAATATTTGGCTTCGCGAATATCTGACGAATAGGTCGCCGCTATGCGAATATTCAATGCAAAATGTAAGTCTATGGGAAACCCAAATAGTTGTTGTTTGGGTTTCCCATAGACTTACATCGCGCATCGAATATGCGCGAATAGTGGCGACCTATTTGGCGAATATTCGCGAAGCCAAATATTTGTGTTATTCGCTCAACCCTAGCAATAGCTTAATTAATTAAGATGTTTTAAAAATTTTGTTTCAATTTTTTTCATCATTTGCATATCATTAATATGTCTATCCATCCTGTCACCCTTAAAATTGTTACAGAAAATGAAGTATTTCTCCCAGAAATTTATTCCAATTATGCATGTTTTGTCAGAGAAAAGAGACAAATTGGAAATTTCACGCAAAACCCCACAGATGGGCTGGACAAAATTGTTGCCACCTTTCCAGAAATGTTGGTAAACTACTTTCATTCAATCATGTGATGCTCATTCAAACTCACCTGTGGCAAGTAACAAGTGTGGGCATTATGAAAATCACACTTGAAACCAGATAAAAAAGGGAGAAGTTGACTCAATCTTTGCATTGTGTGTCTGTGTGAGCTACACTAAGCATGAAGAACAAAAAAAGAAAAAGAGATCCATCTGGGGACTTGAGAACCAAAATTGTTGAAAAGTATTAACAATCTCAAGGTTACAAGTTTATCTTCAGAGATCTTGGTGTTCCTTTGTCCTTGGTGCACAACATAACTAAGAAGTTTACAACCCATGGCACTGTAGTTAATTTCCCTACATGTGAACGGGAGAGAAAAAAATGATAAAATACTGGAACACGGGAGAGTCTGGATGTTGGATCAGCAGCCCCAATCAAGTTCCTAAGAAATTCAATCTGTTCTGTAGGCTCAGTGTGCAACAGTGGCAGCATGAGCTATCCGTCAACATTTGAATGAAAATAAACACTATGGTAGGAGATCCAGGACCCCACTGCTGACACAGAAACTTAAAAAAAACTAGAATGCAGTTTGACAAAATGTATGTGAGTAAACCACAATCCTTCTGGGAAAGCATCTTGTGAACAGATGAGACCAAGATAGAACTTTTTGATAAAACACATCATTGTAATGTTTGCCAAAACAGAATGAAGCCTACAAAGAAGAGACCACAGTACCTACAGTCAGATATAGAGGGAGGTTCAAAGATGTTTTGAGGTTGTTTTGGGGCCTCTGACATTGGGTGCCTTGACTGTGGGCAACACATCGTAAAATCTGAAGATTACCATTGGATTTTCAGTTGCAATGTAGTGCTCAGTCTCAGAAATCTGGGTTTCCATCTTAGGTCATGTGTCTTCCTACAAGCAACATTTGACCTGGCATTATCATGTTGAAAAACGGCTCCTTGAACACTTTGGAGAAATGGCCATTCTATTTTAAGTGATATTGGATTTCACATACAAAGCTTAAAGCATCAAACATTGTTGACACAAACCATCAGAAAGCATCTGTATGGCATTACGATATGAGCCAGAAGTCCAGCTACTGGTAGTCAATTGATCTCATGCCATCACTGTCAAAGGCCATCATGATGCAGGGCAAGACAGTAGTGGAGGCTGGAATGAAGGTCTATCAATGAAGCTCGACAATAGGTCCCACTTTGTTGACTTAAGGATAGCTGGAGAAGCCTTCATGAGGAAGGGTCACATGTGTCATATTCCACTAATTATGGTGTAGGGTGGCAAAATGTACAGTAGTGACCCAGCATGGCCAAAATGTGCTACAATGGTTTGCAGTATCTCCGGACTTGTCACCCATCCAGCCTATCTGGGATGTTTTTGGTGGGAAATTATAAAGGAGCTGCCAGCAGTGGGTTTTGACTTGCCCAAGTACATTCAGGGTAGCAGAACCTTCCTCAGATATATAAATATCATGGCACTCATGTCTCAACCGAGTGCTGTCTTTTTGTACTGCTTCATGAGTAAAAGAAGTTTGGAAATGTATTTTGGGGGTTTTTTTTGCCCACAAGAAAATAGATGTCATAGTAATGGATAAATCAAGCACATTGATGAAAAACGATTATTTTTTTCTTATATGCACAAAAATGTGGGCACCTGAATGTGGCCTCACCCATAACACTGAGGAGCAAATGAAAAACATTTTTTGGTGCCTTAGTATTAAGGCCCCGTCACACACAGAGATAAATCTTTGGCAGATCTGTGGTTGCAGTGAAATCATGGACATATTTTTCCATTTGTACAGAGCCACAAACCTGGCACTGATTGTCCACAATTTCACTGCAACCACAGATCTGCTGCAGATTTATCTCTGTATGTGACAGGGCCTTTAGGCTTGATTTTAGGTTATATTTAATCCTCTGAATCAGAATATGTCATTTTTTATTGTAACAGGTCTACATTTTGAGATCATGTATAGTTGCTCACACATGAATTTGGGATTTTTTTTCCCTTAAGAGGGTTATTAATTATAGAATCAAAGATGTGTGTAAGGCATGTGGCAATGTGCATTGAAATAAGTATTAAGGTATTAGTCTAATACATACAGTATCCAACCATCTGTGATTCTGCACCGACTCTGTTGGTGATATGTTTCTTAGAAATATGTAGCAACACAGTAGCACAAAAATGAGTACTTGAGAGAAAACACTGGCCTCTGGCAGATGTAATTGTCACATTTTACCGTCAGTGTTTGGCCGTTGTGTCAGTTTTTACCATCAGCGTTTGGTCAGTGTGCCAGTTTTTTACCATTAGTGTTTGGTCAATTTATCAGCTTTTATCATCAGTATGTCACGAGTGTCTTTCCACCTTTAGGAGACTTGTGACAGCTCTGGGATCTGAGCTTCAGATGATTTTGGAGGATTCTGGATTTTAAATATATTTGCTTTTTGTTGCTGTAGCAAGGGTTAATGACTTTCTTTGCTGGTAGCTCTGGTTAGTTCAACTGCAGGAAGTTTATAATCACTCCCCTTCCCTTTAAATAGTCTAATGATCCATTACCTCATGCCGGTAATAGAATCATTCTGTACTGGCCACCTTGAAGTGAGGAAGTCTCTGGTAGCTGCTGGAGTTCTACTGCTGGAGTTTTGATTTTGGAGCTGTGTCTTCTGCAGCCCTGTTGTTTGGCTAAAGCAGTAAAGTTTTTTTTTATATCCTTTTGTGGAGGTCCCCCTTTCTGTCCTCGATCCTCTGTGTATTATCACAGTAGTGGTGATGTTTTGCATACTCACCGGGATTGGCATTATACTGGGTGAGTGGAGGGACAGTTAGGGACTAGGCACATGATGGCGATAAGGGAAAGGAGTCATATAGGAACATTAGGGAAGCTCAGGATCCAGATGCATGCAGGTTTGTGTCAGGAGGTGTTCCATTCCCCACATCCTATCAACAAGACCTTCCTCTCCCTTTCCATCCCCATTGTACCTCTGTGTAGAGCCGTGTGCTAGACATTCCCTTATCCAGTGTTTGGTCAGTATGTCAGTCTTTTACCATTAGTGTTTTGTCCATTTCTCAATTTTTTCCATCAGTGTTGGGTCCATGTGTTAGTTTTTACCATTATTGTTTGGTCCATTTCCTAGTTTTTGCCATCAGTATTTGGACCATTTCTCAGTTTTTACCATAAGTGTTTGGTCCATGTGTCAGTTTCTACCATCAGGGTTTGATCAGTATGTGAAGTTTTATTCATGAGTGCTTCGTCAATGATTGTCATATATTAAAAAATAAATAAATTGTAAGTCTTCTGCTACTCATCACAATGTTAATCACAGACAGTAATTCACTGTGCACTGATGACATCCATGTTCTGTTAGTGATTTTCCCAGAACAATAGACTTGTGTGGATGAGTTTCATCTGTAGCACCCATAAAAAAAAATATGTGCGGTCCCCCACCTAATTGTGATAACTAGCACACTAAAACAAGATAGCTGGGGACCTGTATTCTCAAGTTGGGAAGGTCCATGATTACTGGGCCCTCCCCAGCCTAAAAATAGCAGCCTGTAGCTGCCCAACAATTGGCGCTTCAATTAGATGCGCCAATAGTGACACTTTATCCGGCTCATCCTGATGGTGCGGTGCCAAATAGGGTAATATATGGGGTTGATGTCAGCTGGGATTTGTTAAAAATCACAGCTGCCATCATGCCCTGGGTTCATAATGTAGAGGTGTCTATGAGACCCCTCCATTACCAAACCTGTAAGTAAAAAGAAAAAAACACAAACATACAAAAATTCTTTATTTTAAATACTAAAAAAACACCCTTTTTGACCAATTTATTAACCACAAAACACCCCCACTGTTCTAACGTAATGCACATGGCATCCCACGACAATCCCTGCTCTGCTACATTCAGAAGCTGCAGAGATGGAAAATGTGACTGATCACTGCAGCTCATGGCTATGGGAGACCTGGATGTGAGAAGCAGTGACGTCAGCCAGAAGCGGAGTTTACAGCCAAGTTCCCATGGTACCAAGTGTCACCATCGGTGAATCTACCGCCTGGATTGCCTGATTGCGGGACACAGCAGCACAGCAGTCTGGAAAGCCAGCAGTCAGGTCACCGGAGTTCAAGCTCAGTTGCTCCCCACTGCCCCACTGAATTCAGTTGAACTCCCTGCCTGATTGACGGACTGCTCTGTGGCCATGTCCTGCAATCCAATAATCCTGCAATTCGGCAGCAGGTTCAACAGAGTTCACTGAGAGCAGCGGGGTAGCCATTGAGTGTGAACTCTGGTAACCTAACTGCTAGATTGCTGGATTGTTTGATTGCGAGACATGGCGGCAAAGGGAGCCATAATGTTCCTGGAGTTCCTAACTACCTGGGACATATGGAGGCTGTGGGCCCCAAACGGTACAGTGATGATGATGTATTGTGCTGGGGAATTAATAGCACTACATAAGGGAGTAAAATAAATATATGCTCTGATGAGCAAAAGGGTAACAATGTTTTGAACTTTTGACTTTCAGGTTCCATAACTCTCCATCCACTATAGCTTTGAATATGAGACTACCATCACTTTATAGACAATCATCTTGGCTATCTCATACATAAATTTGAATTGCAGCTATTTAGCATAGTTATGCTGATTTTTGTCATGTCACTGCATTGTTACTGTTTTTCTGCTAATGACCTAATTTTAATTGTTACTATTTTGTTAGTATTAGGTAAATCCACCTTTTGGCTTTCAGCGCTGCCTGAATCCTTTTTGGCTTTCGATCAGATTCAACCATGTTTCGACTGAAAATTGATCCCAGTTCTCTTCTACATCATCCCAATGATGATGCATACCCATTGACTTACTTGGGTATGTATACAGCTTTTTTTCAACTCTGCCCACAAGAGTTCAGGTGGGTTGCATGCTGGGGACTGTGGGGCCGATCCAGCAGCTTTACTTCATTGTCATTGACCACTTCTTTGCCAATCTTGACATATGTTTTGGGTCGTTGTCCTGCTGAAACACTATGTCTTTCATTTCATGACCATAATACACGAGTGTATTATCATTATTATTATTATTATTATTTATTTATAGAGCACCATTGATTCCATGGTGCTGTACATGAGAAGGGGGTTACATACAGAACACATATACAAGTTACAATAGACAGACTAGGACAGAGGGAAGAGGGCCCTGCCCTTGCAGGCTTACATTCTAAAGGATTTTGGGGAGGAGACAGTAGGTGGGGTGGGGGTCAGGCGGCAGCTCCGCACAGTGGTCGGGCGGCAGCTCCGTATGGTGGTCGGGCGGCAGCTCCACACGGTGGTCAGGCGGCAGCTCCACACGGTGGTCAGGCGGCAGCAAGGTTATTGGAGATTATAGGCATTTCTGAACAGATGAGTTTTCAGGTTCCGTTTGAAGCTTGCAAGTGTAGTAGATAATCTGACGTGTTGAGGCAGCGAGTTCCAGAAGACTGGGGATGTTCGGGAGAAGTCTTGGAGGCGGTTGCATGAGGAGCGAATGAGAGAGGAGGAGAGAAGGAGAAGGAGATCTTGGGAGGACCGGAGATTACGTTTTGGAGTGTAGTGGGAGATTAGTTCAGAGATATATGGAGGAGACAATTTGTGGATGGCTTTCTAAGTCAGTGTTAGTAGTTTGAAGTGGATACGATGGAAGATTGGGAGCCAGTGAAGGGACTTGCAGAGAGGAGAAGCAGGGTGGTATTGGGAGTGTATGAAGTAACTTGTCTTGTAGGATACTCACATATAGCTCAGCATTGAAACTACCATTGATCCTAGTCAAGTATCCAATGCCTTTTACTGGGAAACACACCCATATCAACAGGATTCCTCCACTAAAGTTGACAGCTCAATTTCTTGATCTATTAGCACCCTTTTCCCTTGATTCTTTCAGACTTATTTGCACTCATCAGAGACTTTTGTCTCATCATTCCAAATAACCAATCTTCTACTCTCCACGTTTTGTGCTTGTTTGCAAACTCGTGTGGGTGCTTCTAATGATGATATTAAAGTTGAGGCTTGATCTTTTTTTCAGGGCCCCATTCAATTCTTTTGTAAAGTAAAATACACGCTACTTAAGTGGACAGCTGTGATCTCACTATTGCGTATTATGTGACCCGTCTCCACTGCCGTATTTATCCCGCCAGAACTGATAGACCTTGTGATGAGCCAACTTTTTGACCCCGATTTTGCCTGGATGTCCAAATCTTGGCTTTTAAATGCATGGACAGCCTTCATTTCATATTCTTCCAACTGTTATGGCATTCACATAATGTAGTTTGGCAATATTCTTGGCTGAGAGATTGCTATTGATGAGCTGGATGATGCTCTTTTTCTCCTTTCTTGGGAAATATTCATGGTGGCAAGAAGGGGGCAGAGTCAGACAAGTCCGCACATGCCAGTTAGTCTCAGTAATAATAAGCTGTTGGTGCTAAACAAATATTCCAAGTAAACAACAACACACAGTACAATAAACGATGCATGACTGAAAATTCTGTGTTAACCCCTACAGCATGCTGTCTTCAGATTACATAACAAAAATCTGCTGACAGATTCCCTTTAAATGGAAAAAAAATCAATGCAAGCTTGGTATCATTGCACTCACACTGACTTTGGCAATCATGTTTCCAGATCATTTTCAATGCACGAAAAAAAACATAAAAACAAAAACCCAAGCCCCCCAAAAATGGGTAAATTGCATTCTTTCACCATTTTATCTCCTGATTTCCTTATATTATGTGGTAAAATGAATGGCCTCATTCAAACCTATAGATTTTCTTGCAAAATCAAGTCTCAAAAAAAGTTTAGGTTCTTGGAAGAAAATGAGGAAAACAATGAAAGCTCAAAAACAAAAAAAAAATTCCCTGGTCATTAAGGTTTAACTTGGTGTTGTGCACATAACGGGTTGTGATGATTGGTAGTGGTAAAAATAGCATAGTCAATCAAGCAAAGGTCAGCAACGTAAGGTCAGCAAAGGTTTTATAGCAGCAAGGGAAGACGAAGTCTGGGAATCAAGTCCACATTACATGTCAAGCAAGGGCCTGAGCAGAAGCAAAGCCAGCAAGAAGTTCAGAGGTCATTAATGGAGATCAAGGAGAAATAATATAAGCCAGAGATGAGCGGCTCAGGCAAAATTCGAATTCTGTACTTGAATGATGGGAGAAGGGAGGTTTCCAGAAAAATTAGTTTCTCAGAAAAGTTAATAAGGTGAGCATAAGGATTATTTACCTATTAATGGCCTTTTTGGCTTAAAAAATTGGCAGACAGATTTTTGTAAAATTCTAGTATAATTCAATTCCCTCAAATTTATTGGTCAATCTCAAGCCTGAATCAACTAATAACACCTACTATCAGGAAAAGTCTGCAAGCTGAGTCCAGGTTTACCTTCACTGCTTCTATAATGACATCAACTGGTTCTGGAAGATCAGTGCTGCAAATTGGACTGGGGTCTATGATGTGTAGCCGGGGAATGTGTCAGAGGTTGCCTGGGGTCCTGACGCCAATAAGTAGACAATGAGCCAACAAATGATGTGGAACCCGAGACAGATGATCATCAATATCTTGGCTCTCTATCATACCCTAGGGAATATTATGGGGAACTAGTTAAGCACTATACAGTGTGTCCACCCATATCCTGTCCACTGCCAGTAACTTGAGAACGGCAGCAGCTATAGGCATAGAAGTGGTGTCTAGGTAAAGCAAAGTAGCCATGCGTTACGCAATGAAACCACCTACAGCGCCACCTGGTGGAAAACAACAAAGTTAGCATTTTTATCTCGAAAACGGAACGAGATAGAGAAAAAAGTGAATTACAAAGTTGTAGGGCATCGTTAATTTAATACAAATCAACACCTTGCATACAGAAATGCTATGATTAGAACGTGTAAAACTCACAAGGCTGCGGACGTGAAGCGATATCTCATGGAGACCTTCCTACAAGTCATTGGGTATGGTGGCTGCTTGGAGTGGCCTCAACGCTCACCTGACCTGACCCCATTGGACTTCTTTCTGTGAGGTCACATCAAACAGCAGGAGTATGCGACCCCTCCACCAACATTGCAGGACCTACGACGACGTATCACAGATGATTGTGCAAACGTGTCACCTACCATATTGCACAACGTGCAGCAAGATACAATATGCTGTGCAGAGTCCAGATGTGCATTGCAGCTGACAGTGGCCACTTTGAGCATCAAAGTTAAATGAGTGCCATATGCGTGACCAGCATTCAATGTTTTGGGCGGGGGGTCATGGGTTTCATATCATAGCATTTCTGTATGCAAGGTGTCGATTCGTATTGAATTGATGATGCCCTACAACTTTGGAATTCACTTTTTGTCTCTATCTCGTTTCAGGTGGTTTCATTGCGTAGCGCATGGCTACTTTACTATACCTAGACACCACTTCTATGCCTATAGCTGCCGCTGTTCTCAAGTTAATGGCGGTGGACAGGATATAGGTGGACACACTGTATACTGTATGCTATTTAACTGTACATTATCTGTCAGCATGACAGATGAGAAAAATGATCTCTTGTAGGATCTACTTTGGGTCCCTTTTCCTAAAATTCACACTTTCACACAAATTTGAACATTCTGAGATTCTTTTTCCGGTTGGTAAAAAAAAAAAAAATCTTGCCCAGAACCATTTCCTACAGTGCTGTAGCATCAGAGAGAGGGATAATGTCATTCTGCATTGCTGCGAAGGCCTCCTCATAATGCACTGCAGCTGTGACATCTCGTGGGTGGTCTGTAGCTGGGCCATCACTGATCAGTTGTCACGGTCTTTTTTCTGTTGCAGATTTTGGTGACATGTTCTGGGTCAGAATCTCACTTCATCTTGTGGGACTCTGCTGATTAAATGGATGCCCTTTCCTTTGGGAAGGGGAGGGTTAATATCAGTTTACCTTCCAGCAGCTCCTGACTCCTGGTTAGGTGTTTCTGGTTGGGACCACACCCAGATTCTATAAGTACTCTCTACTTTCACCATAGGGTGCCGGTTATTTTCATTCATTTGGAATCTTGGCCAGTAGGAGAAAGCAGCTGGATAACCCTCTCTCTAAGACTTGCTTTATGGACTGCAGCATTGCTTTGTGACCTGCAGCATTTCTAGGTGTGCTGGTTGTACGATATGGATGTTACCCAGTAGTCAGTTGTTCTTCCCCCTCTTTTATGTTGTTTCTGCTTGAGTACTGTTAGTGGTCCCTTTGTGTGTGGTTGCTGTGTGTTCGAGTTGTCGCCGTTGTTACCCCTGTTAGTCTTTGTTTGTTGGTGGCGTTGTTAACTTCTGTTCTTGTCCCTTCCCCCTAGGTGGTGGGTTGTGGAGGGGGGTCTTACCATCAGGGACAAGGACAGGAGATAGGGGATAAGTTGGGGACTCGGAACTCCCTACTTTCAAGGGTACCTCCGGGTGTTAGGGTGAGTGCAGGGGCCCCAGCCTTAGGGCCAGTTTAGGTTTCCCTGTGCTCCCTTGTCTCCGTCACATCAGTAGTTCCCAGTGGAGCACAGTTACTGCAAAGTTGTTTTCCATCTCCAGAGTCACTTGATAAGTCTCTCTCCTGAAGATTGTAAGCTCTTATGCTCAGCAGGGTTTTTCCTTACCTCTCCCTGAAGTATATTTTCTGAGCAATTCCAAGCTGTCCAGTATTGAGATTTGAGTGAATTTATTTTCTGCAAATTGTACTTTTTGGGTAAAGTTGGCCAATTCGAATTTGAAAAGATCCTCTCATCTGTTGTTAGCATGTACAGTGAAACTCCATGGCACCATTTATGTTTGAGTGCTCTTTCACACTATTGGGTACAGTGTAGTACAACTCTCAGGTATAACTGTAATAGTTTATTAGCCAGACAAAGATGCAAAGCATTTCGACGGTGCATCGTCCCCTTTGTCAGGCAAGCACATCACTGTGCACCTTGTTATATTCCTCATCTTATCCACATTTCACAGAGGGAGAGGTGACTACCAATTACGGCTTTGGCTTCTGAGAGGTTTCGATGGATGTTATGCTCCAAGCAGAGTGTTTCTCTTCACTACATCACTATACTATAGTATCACTTTTGCCCTATGAAGTGCTTCCTTTTTTCTCCTTTCGATGTCCTAGAGTACAATTTATCATGGCACAGTATGATCCTTTCTCGGCACAATATTTGTTATTTATCTAGGCTATATGCCATTGATTTTTTATGTGTTGCTTGACACTATATGGCATGTGCAGAAGACAACAATCACTAAAATATTGATGATAAAGGAAGTCTCCTATAACAAGAAGAATATAATTTAATGGCAAAATGGATCTTTGCATTTTTAGATGGGAGAAGGAAGTTTGGATCCGATTGAAGGATGAGCGAATCGCAAATTGGAATTAGCAGATTTTCTTAAATTTCTTCAGAAATATTTTTGATGCACATTGAATTTGTGTTAAGGGAAACCTGTCAGGTGGAATTTGCACCCAGAACCGGGCAGTTCTGGGTACATATTGCTACTCCCTGCCTAACGGTCCCTGTATACACCAGCATAGATAAAGAGATCTTTAGTGAAAGTGTTTCGAATGATCCCATATGATATGCTAATAAGACCAGGGACTAGTTGCAAGGGTGTTATTTCCCTTGGCTAGTCGGTCCCCTTAGCAAGTAAGCACACCCTTGTGGGGGTGCTAGCATGCTAATGAACGGTGCCGGAGAGGAGAAGCGGGGTTTTGTTTTGCCCCCCGATTTTTTTTTTTAATCACTAATGGGCGGTCTTTATATATATAACTGTCAGTTGCTTATGTCCACATATTGTTGATAGTTGCTTGGTCTTCAAGAAGGGTCCCTGAAACGCATTGACCTATGGAATAAAAGAATTATTAATCGACAATCCTTCTTATTGGCGGTAGCATGGTGTTATCCCCGCTTCTCCTCTCCAGCAACGAATATTAACCCACGTGGGGCTTTCGGAAGCCGCCATCATCTTTTATACCTTCATAGGGGTTGTGACTGTTCACAACCATGCTAGGTGAGTGTTATCTTATATACACCACTATTTTTAATCTAGTAAGACACTATTTACCCTCTTTCCCTAGTTTTAGCATGCTAATGAATGCGAAGTGTCAGAGGATGGTCGCGATCACCTGTCTGCTGCCATTGCTGGATTATGGCTCAGTGCGCATGATCCCAGACTGAACGTCCGGAATCATGTGCACTGAGCCGAAATCCACCGTCAGATGAGATGGCAGCTGAGATGTGAGCACGACCATCCTCTGACGCTGCGCATTCATTAGCATTTTAGCACACCCTCAGGGGTATGCTTATATGCTAACTGGGGTGATTAGCCAAGGAAAATAACGCTCTTACGACTAGTTCCTGGCCTCATTAGCATATCATGTGGGATCTTTACAAATACTTTTTCTAAAGATTTCTTTATCTATGCTACTATAGGCTGGGACTGTTAGGCAGGGATTAGCAATATCTATGCAGAACTGCTTAGGGTTCTGGTTGCATATTTCACCTGAAAGGTTCCCTTTAATGTTCTTTGGGGTATCTTTAGTCCCGGGAGAATAATAGATGTAGGGTAAGAAAAATGATAATTATAATACTCATCCAGTTCATCTCTGCACAGCTCCTCACTCAGTCCCCACCATTCAGGTCCGGTCTTCAGGCAACATAGTTGTTCCATCGTCTTCACAGTTTCTTGACCGGTTTTTGTGTTTTGAGACAACAAAGACCAGAAGGGATATGTAAAAAAGATCAGAGACCTTCAGGGACCAAAGGCCAGCCTGAAACTGTGAGGACTGGGAACAACAGATGAGCTAACCCGAGGTTCGGTGTTTGTACCAAACACAGACTCTACAAAAACAGAGTTCGGGTTTGGAGTTCGGGTGCTTTACAACAATCAAAGGCCTGCATGGACAGAAGACCAGACTGAAACTGTGAGGACTGGGAACCAGGGATGAGCAAACCAAATGGTTTGGTGTTTTCTGTTCAAACAGAACACAGACTTTACAAAAAACAGAGTTCCGTTTCGGAGTTCGGGTGTTGTACGTATGCAAACCACTCAATCAAGTATCGATGCTCATGTGCGAGCTGTTTGCAGTGTTTGATTGGCTCGCACTGGAGGTAACACTGTGATCGGAGGTAGTATGCACCAAACAAAAAAAAATCGAAAACCCCCACCGCCACCCCCAAAAGTGATCTCTTTATGTCTGACTGCATGTGGATGGAGATTCAAGCCGCCCGTCAGTGACTTCCATTGAGGTTTCAGGTCAAATCGGGGTCCCAAACTAAACTTTATCTAAAGACCGGATGAACCTGCCAAACTGTACTTTCATGGGTCCGCTCATCTGTACTGGGGATGAGCTGTGCAGAGAAGGTGAAGACCAAGAAGAAGTAAGTCTAATTTTTTTACTTTTTTCTAACCTCTTTAAATCTATCAAATTGGAAGACGGCCACCATTTTGCTGGATTTGCACAAAGAAAATAACAAAAAAAATAGCCAATGATATTTTTTTTTTGTAAAATTAATTTGTTCATTTCTAGTCCCATCAAATCGTTGGGCACAATTGGCATTTTTGGAGGACATGTCACAAAATAAATAAAAGTTGAATTTCCCTTTTATCTTACATTTCTGAATTCTCAGTCAGAGGAGTTGGCATGAAAAAGCGGTAGTCGCCAAAAGAAATATTGGACAATATGGCACAGCATAAGTATAGGTAAATCTAATATAGACGTTATTCTATTGTCTCTTGCAGTAGAAATAGTTCTAACAGAAAATTATGAGATGTGCTATTGCGGAATAAGTGAGTTGATTACTGAACTATAACTTTTATGGAACAATTAAAACAAAGTGCAATGCATCACTCGCAAGGAACAAATGCATAAAAGAAGATTGCAATAAAACAGGAAGGGGTAGCGGAGACTCGGCACTTACGGTAGTATCATAATGGTGCACAGCTTTTCTATATACTTTAAGGGAGCAGAGGACTATAGGCTTTATTGACCTACAGATAACAAGAACCTTTGCTTCTCGCAACAATGGTATTATTTATCAGTTTTCCAAAAGCCAAATAGTGGAGACTGTTGTTGATATTATTATAGGGAGGTTATGTAAAGGTTAGTCCATGGATTCTCACTATTCTTCATCCAGAGCTTTACCAGTCATTACATGGGAATATCTAGACATTATGCTTAGCTAAGGTCTCTGACAAATTTAAAGGGGGTTTCCCACAAACCAAAATTCACTTTAATTGATAGATCTTGGAATAATAATAATTTCCACAATTGGATGTGACTAATAAAAATGTTCCTGTGCTGAGATAATCTTATATATGTGTCCCTGCTATGTACTGTGTAATGGCCGTGTCTGACTGTACAAGGACATGGTCTGATCATACCACAACTCCTGAACATTGGGAGAGAGTAAAAAAAAGTTTACAAATATTACAGCATGTGATTGCAAATTATTCTTTCTGTGAGGTAAAACATTTTTTAATTAAACAGGCAGGGAAATGTTTTACCTCACAAAATGAATCAGCTGTGATCCCATACTATAATATGTTTATAATCTGTTGTCTCTGTTATGAATGGGCGCTATCATAGCCGCAAGTAGCCTGCTGCGGTTCCTGTTGCACTCAGGCGCCGGCTGGCGTTCTTGGCCGTGCCTCGGGTCGTCCAGTTGGCTGTTCCTTCCACCACGTCTAAGTGTGGAGAGGCGGCTAGTGCGCATGCACGCGCCGATTCACCCCAGCCAGAGCTTAAGTCCGATGTTTTGCCTAGTGAGCATGCTCAGCCTGATTGTGTCATTTCTGAGGCTAAGTCCTCGGTTCAGGCCACTGAGCATGCTCCCACAATTAATCCGAACAGCCTCTTTGCACAGGTACTTGGACTTCGTGCTGTGTCTAAGTTCTAAGATGTGCCTTCTGGGCATGCTCAGGCAGATAGTCTGATTTCTGAGTCTGCTGTGCAGGCTACTGAGCATGCCCAGGCACTTAGTGCATCAGAGGCTAGGTCCAGTAAGGACCTCACTGAGCAGGTCCGTGAGGTGGCAGGCCCTGATAGGGCAGAGGGTGTCAGGTGTCCTGATGATGTGGCCACTCCGGACTGGCTCGCAGAGGCCCGACCCTATGATCTGGCACCTCACCATTGGTCGTCAGATGATGACTGGTGAAGTGTTTGGGGCGTGGCTGCCATGAGGTCATCAATGACGTGGCGGTTCCGGATAGGCAGCTGGTGACGTCGCTGATAACATGGCACTCTGCTATTGGACCTTGGTGGTTCTACCCTGGGTTTGGGGCGGACCCAGGTTATAAAAGGGGCTGGAGACAACATGGAGGTGCGCAGTCTTCACTTAGAGTTCATGGTGGCATAAGCTTTGTTGGAAGCGGTAGGTAGGGCTAGGCGAACGGTGCCTGTCATGCCAAGATTCGTGGCTCAGCACATCAGGGTCAGGCGCCGTGCTTCCTTGCTGCCGTTCCAATTGTGCTATAGCAGTCCAGTGGCGTTAACGGGACTGCGGCTGCTGCGTCACCTGTCCGTTTGTGCCGCCTACGCAAACGGACAGCATACCTGTTGCGTTACTTGTCTGGTTGTGTCCTCTACGCACACGGACAGCATACCTGCTGCGTCACCTGTCCGAGAGTGCCCTCTACGCGCACGGACAGCGTATTCCAGAACTGTGGAGTTAACAGGGTGTTCCTGGATTGGGTTTGTGAACCCTATTTCCCTTCTCGACTTCCCAGTCAAATGCTACTGGTGTGACTACCTGGTCTGATGTGTCCTTCACACACATGGCCAGTTGAGTGGTGACCAGAAACGCTAATTGGAGGACTGCTCGGCCTGACGTGTTCCCTACACACGTGGTCGGAGTAGCGCCCGCTCCACCGAAAAGCTAACTGGGTTGTCGTCCGGTTTGATGTGTCCCTACACACGTGACCGGTTCCCAGGTCTCCTGGGTTATCTCTGAGTCATCAGCTCTATAGTCTCCGCCTAACCCACAGGGTGCCAGCAGCTCCATTACCATCTGGAGCACGGTGGGCCCGGCTGGCAATTGGGATATATACCACCTGGTCCTAGTCTGCCGATCCCCCGTAACAGTCTCCTCTCCGGCTCAGGAGATGTGGTATGATCAGACCATGTACCTGTACAGTCAGACACGGCCATTACACAGTAGATAGCAGGGACACATTTATAAGATTATCTCAGCATAGGATTACTTTTTTTTAAACACATCCAAATGTGGAAGTTATTATTATTCGAAGATCTGTTGATTAAAATGAACATTAAAAATATCTTTGTGGGAAAACACCTTTAGGCCCTGTGCGCACTTGCCGGTTTTTGCCATGGATGTCCTGCGATTTTGCTGCATGTTTCGCTGCATGTTATGTTCATAACATCTCTGCAGTGATTCACCAGCAAAACCTATGGGGAAAAAAAATGCTGTGCGTAGTATGCGGATTTTGACAGCTGCATGTTTTGCTGCGGGATTCCCGCAGCAAAAACAATTGCATGTCACTTCTTTTCCGCACGTCGCTGCGGGATTTCACTCCATTGACTGTAATGTAATCGTGAAATCCCGCAGGGAATAACGCAGGCAGCAAATTCTGTGCGGTTCATTGAGTTTTCCAGTGTTATTCCCTTCGGTATTTCGCGGTTTACCTGCGGTAATGTACATCGCTTGTCTGCGGTTTGCAGGGAAGTGATGTCATTATGTCAGGAAGAGGAAGCGGAGCAGAGAGTAAACACACACAGACGTATAGAATACACACACATCGCAGACATCACAGACATAGAACACAGACATATAGAATACACACAGAAAGCAAACGGACATATAGAAAAAAAAACACGTGGGCTCCGCTGTATTTTTAATGTCCAGCCGAGGTAAGCACACAGCGGCGGCCCGGTATTCTCAGGCTGGGGAGGGCGAGGGCCAGGGTTAGTGCCCCTTCCTCCTGCAGCTGAGAATATCAGCCGCAGCTATCCCAGGACTGTCGCATCCATTTTGCGGCAGTACCGGAGTGTCCCCGGCTCTTCCAGATGCCGTGATGCGGTGGCTATCCAAGTAATAATGAGTTAAATGACAGCGGATCGCCGCCATTTAAGTCCAGGCTTGATCATAGCAGCATCTATGAGACAGCTGACATGATCAACCTGTAAGTAAAGTGAAAAAACACACACCGAAAAATCCTTTATTTTAAATAAAACACAAAAAAGCCCCTGGTTAACCCCTTTATTAACCCCCCCAAAACACACAGCTCCGGCGTAATCCACGTCCTCCGATGCTTGCATCCAGCCGCGACTGACACACAGCGCTGAATGAATGCAGCCTCGCAGCGAGACAGCAGAGGTAACCACAGGGCATTTCCCACGGCCGGTAATTTGAACAACACATTACCACTCGGGAGAAATGCAGCGTGTGCTCACAGGGACTCTATCAATCTATCCTTCTATCTATTCTTCTATCTGTCTTCTATTCTTCTATCTGTTTATTTATCTGTCTGCTATCTATCTCAGAAGGAAATTACTTTTTTTTTCTTTTTTTCAATGTGCTTTATTGCATTGAATGCATTAAAGCACATGTACCAACCCGCATGCGGCAATACCACGAACAATACCGCGGTAAAACTGCAGCAGACCATGTGCGGTTTTCGGGTGCGGTTTGCCGCGGTTTTTTACCACAGGTGCGGTAATCTCTCAGACCCTGCGGAATTTTCTTAAGAAAATTCCATTTTCCAGTGCGCACAGGGCCTTAAACATTGATCTCATTGTATTTTATTTGTCTTTAGAACTCAAAATATCACAAAATAAATCAATTACATTGTTATACTGGAGATGGATGTTGTCAGATACAGCCTATATGGACAAAACTATAGGGACAGCTCCATATTACACCTACAGGAACTTTTTTGATGTCCCATTTTGATTCTGTAAGCATTTATATGGAGTGGGTCCCGTCTTTGCAGCTATAACAGTTTTCACTCTAGTGTGAAGATTTTTGCTAAATCATCCAGAAGAGTATTTGTGAGGTCTGACAAGGATGTTGGGGGGAGGCCGGGCTACCAATCTCCGTTCTTGTTCATCAGAAAGGTGGTGGTTGGAGTTCATATCTGGGCTCTTTACGGCCATTCAAGTTCTTTAACACCAAAACTCGTCTAACCATGTCTTTGTGGACCATGTGCACTCGGTACAGTCAGAGGAAACAAAATAAAGGCCTTTCTCAACTGTCTCCACAAAGCTGGAAGCTACAAGTGTCCAAAATGTATTGTATTGGGATTTCCCTTAACTGGGGGTAAAGTGTCTAGGGTGACCCCTGAAAAACATCCCCACAGAATTATCCCTCCTCTACCAAACTGTACAGCGGGCACAATGCAGCCAGGTGGGTAACACTCTCCTGGCATTCACCAAACCCAGACCCATCAGATGCCAGTTAAAGAAGTGTGATCCATCACTGAACAGAACACATTTCGTTCAGAGTCCATTGGTGGCAGCTTTACAGGTTATATGCAGGTAAGTATCAGGAGACTAGGTCAAAGATGTATGGAGGAGACATATTGTGGATGCCTTTGTAAGTCATGGTTAGGGTTTTGAAGTGGAGTCATTGGGCAATGGGAAGCCAGTGAAGGGATTGGCAGGGAGGAGAGGTTTGGGAGTAGCAGGGGGGCAGGTGGATTAATTGGGCCGCAGAGTTTTGAATAGATTGTAGGGTTGCAAAACTATTGGAAGGAAGGCCACAGAGCAGATGGTTGCAATGGTCTATTTGGGAGATAAGAGCATGCACTAGGGTTTTTGCAGTTTCTTGGGGAAGGAATGTACGAATCCAAGAAATATTTTTTGAGTTGGAGGTAGTAGGAGGTGAAGAGGGCTTGGATTTGTGGCTTGAAGGAAAGAGCAGAGTCTAGAGTTACCACCAGGGCAAAAAACACATGGGACTGGAGAAAGTGAGCAGCCATTGATTCTGATGCAGAGGTCTGTTGGTGGGTTGAATGAGGAGGAGGAAAGATAATGAATTTTGTTTTGTCCATGTTCAGTTTTAGAAATCAAGCCGAGAAAAAGGATGAAATAACAGACAGACATTGTGGGATACTAGTTAGTAAGGAGGTGATGGCAGGTCCAGAGAGGTAGATCTGTGTATCATCAGCATAGAGGTGATACTGAAAGCCATGGGCCTCTATGAGTTGTCCCAGTCCGAATGTGTAGATGGAGAACAGCAGGGGTCCTAGAACTGAACCTTGGGAGACACCGACAGATATGGGATGAGATGAAGAAGTGGTGTGAGAGTGGGAGACGCTAAAAGTTTGGTCGGTTAAGCATGAGGAGATCCAAGATAGGGCCAAGTCTGTGATGCCCAGAGATGAGAGAATCTGTAGTAGAAGGGAATATTCCTCTGTTTTGAAGGCAGAGGACAAGTCCAGGAGGAGGAGGACAAAGTAGTGTCGCTTGGCTTTGGTGGTTAGTAGGTCATTGGTGACTTTCGCTAGGGAAGTTTCAGTGGACTGATGTAGTTGGAAGCCAGATTGTAACTGGGCAAAGAAGGAGCAGGAAGAGAGGTGTGAGGACAGTTCGAGATGGATATGCTGTTCCAGTAATTTTGAGGCATAGGGGAGAAGAGATATGGGGCAGTAACTAGACACACAGGATGGGTCAAGAAAGGGCTTTTTGAGGATGGGTGTCATGGAGGGACGCTAAAAGCATGAAGGGAATACACCAGTTGTTAGTGATAGGTTGAAGAGAAGGGTTAGGGTTGGGATGAGGACTGTGGTGAAATTGGGGATGAGGTGGGACAACAGCGGATCAAGCGAGCAGGAAGTGAGATGTGATCTTGAGAGCAGAAAGGAAAGATAATCTTCTGTCATGGTGGAGAAACTGGATTTGGGGGAAGAAGGCTGAGTAGTTGTGAAGAGGGGCTTGTCTGTCTCATCATATAAGATTCTTTTTTCCAATTACGTAGCTTCCAATTCTGTTTTCTAATTTTTTTTATTTATTATTTATTCATTTATTTTTGAGGGAGGTTGAGGTACATTAAGTTTCGGAATTAAATATTTTGGAATTCATTAGAATTAGTTTGGAAGATGGAAATAGCAAAAATGAATACATTTTTTTGCCTATACTATTCATTAGGTGGTATGAATGACATGTATTATATTCTGCCTTGTGTTCAAATATATAATTGTCACATGTGTATGTATTTATTATGTTTTAATGCGTTAATTAGATTGGGGTTGATTATTTTGTCATTTAAACCTCTTTATTTTTATGAACTGTATGTTTTTATGTATAAAGATGACAGGCACAAGGAATATTGAGCTCTTAGTGATGACTGCCCCTGCGGATTTCTAGGCCCCCAGTTACTATTGAGACCCTCAAGGATGACATTACTATTGTCATAGATTAGATTACTTTTCCTCCATTTGTTCACATCCATGTGTGCCCCAGTCTCTATTGTTAGCAAACCATGCTAAAAGCAATGCATTAAATAAAACAATAAGACACATTACATTTTTTCGTTCTGCATTTCGCACTGTGGTTTTGGACAGTTGCCGCATTAATGAAAGACCACGTTAGACTGACGGTGCATAGCATTAAATTATATCTCAAATCTAAACAATTTTAGATAATTACTGATGATTACAGTTATTATTTCTTGTTCTGCCATTTTACAAAATAAAAGGTTTCATGTCTGCAGTTCATTGCCTTTAGCTTCTGAATTAAATTTCATATACTTGTACAAATACATTCTAATGCAGCAAGTTGATACATTAAAAACAAAAAGTTAATTATTCCTTTATTTGATAATTGTAAACTGCTAATTATTTAATTTGGACAAACCCAGGAAATTAAATGGGTTATCCAGCTTTTCTATGTTGATGATTTATCCATTACACATTTGTTGCACCCCAGTGTCCGGGAGCCATCGTCGTGTTGCCATCTTCACCAGGGTGATGCTATGCCTGGAAGCAAGGAGGAAGGTTTCCCATGTTAGGTATACCAACATTCAACATCTCCTAACTCTAGGTCAGTTGGGGGAGCTCAAGGACCCGTTTTGAGGGAATCTTCCCTACTATACTAGCCTGGAGGAGGGGTTACTTACACATATACACAGAACAGAAAGTGAAACACCTCAGAACAGCAGAGGCAAGGAACAAGCGTGATCGTTGAAAGAGAGCCGTCTCACCAAGCTCTCCCAGCACCAGGCGCAGAGCAGGACACAGGGGTCCTAGACTGTCGGGTGCTAAAGCCCCATCAGTGAAGCCCGGAGGGCAGATGATTGCATGTCCCCTGGCCCAAACTAAAACCCAAAGGGAAAGCAGCATATAGAGCCAGGAGCAGTGGCCTAGCTAAGCGGTACCTGGACAGGTTCACACTGCCCGCCACAGGGGTAAGGACAATTAACCACATGAGAGAGAGAAGGGGTCACTGTGTGGCTCCAAGCCACAGAGACCCACACACTTAGCACAACAAAGAAGGTCTCCAACCCACCTGGCAAGGTGAATCCCCTCATTGCTTCCATGCTGACTGGACCCTCATCATCTTCTGGAACAGACTCCCGGGCCTGTAATAACAACTGCCAAGTAAAGGTGAAGGAAACTACAGCCTCCTGTGTGGTCCAGTTATTATCGGCATCCTTAGTCCTGCACCCCAATATTAAATCAAAGAGACTACTACTCCCAACATTCTCCCTGGGACCTAGCTTTACCTGTGGAGACTAGCTGTAACACCCAAGCTGCGTCACCCTCTGCCCCACAAGAGAGACTTCCCGCAGCAGTGGCTAATAACTGGCTGCATACCACAAGTGGCATCACGAATAACAACTCTCATCATCCCCATCCCCATCTTTACTGACACTGCCGCGATCACGGAACTTTGCCAGGCCGCTGTAACAACACAAATTGACACCGGCCCGGTGATGAGTAACCCTTGGAACCCCGTGCATGCGTCACATTTGTTCCGGAACCAGGCTTTGCTCCCCTCACCCAGGTCATCTGATTTCTGTTGTGCCTCATGTTGGGCTGTGCAGGTGATTTGGAGGGTTCCCATGTGATAGTCTGCCTGGGCCTGCCTGGGCTTATATAAGGCTTAACATGTTACACTTGTGTCTTGATATTAAAACCTTTAGTGTTCCTGAGTTTTGTCTGCCTACAACTTCCAGTACCTCTGCTACCTGTATTCTGTCAGCCTATGACTTCCAGTAACTTTGCTACCTGTCTCCTTTCAGCCTATGGCTTCCAGTAGCTCTGCTACCAGTCTCCTGCCTGCTAGCAGCTCTCAAACCTTCTGCTACCAGTATCCTGTCTACCTGCAGCTTTCAGCACCTCTGCTACCAGTATCCAGTCTGCCTGCAGCTTCCAGTCCCTCTGCTACCAGTATCCTGTCTGCCTGCAGCTTCCAGCATCTTTGCTGCCAGTATCCTGTCTGCCTGCAGCTTTCAGTGTCTCTGCTACCGGTCTCCTCACTGTCTGTAGCTTCCAGTGTCTCTGCTACCAGTCTCCTGACTGTCTGCGGCTTCCAGTACCTCTGTTACCTGGATCCTGTCTGCCTGCAGCTTCTAGTACCACTGCTACCAGTCTCCTGTCTGCCTCCAGCTTTCAGTGCCTCTACAACCCATTTTCCATGTGTCTCCCCTGCCTGCTGCACTGACGCCCGTAGCCAGTGTGCCCATTGGGACCTTGGGCTGGCCGATCCATCTTATCAGGTGAGCCTAAACAATATCCTTATGATAAGTTATCAATTTCACATTGGTGAAAATCTTATAAACGGCATCCTCACGGATTAGTTGTTATTAACCGGTTCAACAGTACATAGTCTACAGTGCCAAAAAACAGAGTTCCATACACTGTGTAATGAATTTTATTGGGTACTGCAGGTCAGCAGTTATGGCTATATACACTGTGTACTGTTGGCCGAAGCCAAGATATCAACTGATTGACGGTGGTAGCAAAATAGGAAAACAATAGGAGTATTAAGCTAAAAGGTTTTTGATTTTATTTGGGACAGAATTCCATTACTAACATCACAGAAAATATAAAGCAGCCCATGTATATAGTGCAATACAAAAAGGTACAAAACAGGGGGAACCATACAAATAGTTTTTGGCAGTGATTAGAGTATGTATATATACAGGTGCATCTCAATAAATTAGAATATCATCAAAAAGTTAGTTTATTTAAGAAATTCAATACAAAAAGGGAAACATAGAGTCATTACACACAGAGGGATCTATTTCTATATATTATATAGCATCATTACACACAGAGGGATCTATTCCTATATATTATATAGAGTCATTATGTAAGGGCCCAGGGACAGAGGACCTCAAATGTTCTATATGTCACAGTTGCTGTTCTGGCACAAGGCTGCAGGGGCCATGTTCCCTGGGTGGTCTACAAGGCCCTGATGTTCCCTGCTATCTACTCCCACACAGTATCCACAGCTGATGGACAATCCACAGACACGTCTTGGGGAATAACAGTTGCTTTAATACAGCAGGAACAAAGGAAAACAACACGGAATATACAGTATGTTTCACGGTCTTTTGTGGGTAGGCCACAGCAAATACAGCTTGGTGTTGAATGCTGAAGTGTAATTAGGGTTCTGTAGCTTTAAGAGCACAATTTGCTTCAGATGTAATACTGGTATGCCTTTAGAAGCAGGTTCAGAGTCTCTTGAGCTTAGAGGGTAGATATAATAAGATTTTACAGACCTGGAGTCCTTGGGTTAATTTCACTGCTAGTTCAGACAATTGCAGTACATGTAAGCAAATGTAGATAGTTGCCCAGCGTGCTACGGGGAGCGGACGGCTGATGCGTGGACAATGGCATGCAAGCCGCTAATATTGCAGTGGGATGGGAGACCCTCAAACTTTACCAATCTGCGTGCAGTAGGATTTTGTATATAATTAGTATGCCCTACTGTCTGAAGATATGCACAACGTATATCTGGCCAGTGAGGATTCAGGATAGGAAGCCTTCAGCATATTGACTGTAAAAGTCAGTAAATGGTGAAATTCTAGGCCTCGGGCCTAGCAGGAATCTTGTGGTGAAGAGAAACTCCACATAATGTCTTCCCTGGGAGGCGACTCAGCCAGAACCAGAACATTCCAGTTCTTTCCAGACTGAGGCTGGAGAATAGCTCCACCTATTGAGCCATGTGACCAAGAACTAGCCAATAGGATAACACCCAATGAACACTTCAGATTCTTAGTTTTCACCAGTAGATGGTGCTAGAACACAACAAATGAAAAATGCGTTACTTATAACATATAGCATAATATTACATATAAGTGAATGTACTTAAAGAAACAGACACAATCTGGACCGGGCCACTACAATTACACACAGAAGGATCTATTCCTATATATTATATAGCGTCATTACACACAGAGGGATCTATTCCTATATATTATATAGAGTCATTACACACAGAGGAATCTATTTCAAGTGTTTATTTCTGTTAATGTTGATGATTATGGATTACAGCCAATGAAAACCCAAAAGTCATGTCAAGTTACGTCAGAAAATTAGAAGACCAATTAAGACCAACTGAAAAAAGTATGTTGCACTCAGAAATGTTGGCGCCTACTGAAAAGTCTGTACAGTAAATGCCTCAATACTTGGTCGGGCTCCTTTTGTATGAATTGCTGCATCAATGTGGCGTGGCATGGAGGCGATCAGCCTGTGGCCCTGCTGAGGTGTTATGGAAGCCCAGGTTGCTGTGATAGCCACCTTCAGCGCGTCTGCATTGTTGGATCTGGTGTCTCTCATCTTCGTCTTGACAATACCCCGTAGATTCTCTATGGGGTTTAGGTCAGACAACTTTGCTGGCCAATCAAGTACAGTGATACTGTGGTTAGTAAACCAGGTATTGGTAGTTTTGGCAGTGTGGACAGGGGCCACGTCCTGCTGGAAAATGAAATTTTTATCTCCAAAAAGCTCGTCGGCAGAGGGAATCATCAAGTGCTCTAATACTTCCTGGTAGATGGCTTTGCTGACTTTGGTCTTGATAAAACACAGTGGACCTACACCAGCAGATGACATGGCTCCCCAAACTATCACTGATTGTGGAGACTTCACACTAGACCTCAGCAGCTTGGATTTTGGCCTCTCCACTCTTCCTCCAGACTCTAGGACCGCGATTTCCAAATGAAATGCAAAATTTACTTTCATGTGAAAACAACACCTTGGACACTGAGCAACAGTCCAGTTCTTTTTTTCCTTGGCCCAGGTAAGACGCTTCTGTCATTATCTATTGGTCATGAGTGGCTTGACACAAGCAATGCGACACTTGTAGCCCATGTCCTGGGTAAGTTTGTGTTTTGTGGCTCTTGTTTGTGTGTGGTCTACTGACTCCAACAGTAGACCACTTCTTGTGAATCTCCTACAAAGTTTTGAATGGCCTTTTCTTAATCCTTTCAAAGCTGCGGTTAGCCCAGTTGCTTGTGCCCCTTTTTCTACCACACATTTTCCTTCCACTCAACTTTCCATTAATATACAGCATTTTTTGATCAGTTAGCTTCTTTAACAATGACCTTTTGTGGCTTACCCTCCTTCTGGAGTGTGTCAATGACTGCCTTCTGGAAAAGTCAGCAGTCTTCCCCATGATTGTGTAGCCTACTGAACTAGACTAAGGGACCATATATATATGAGGGGCTTATAGGGTGTGTAAATTTATATCCTCCTTTAAAAAAGTGACCAAGGAATCATTTTTGCATTGAAATATATCCCCACCACGTAAATACCGGGAGTCCATAGAGTACAAAGAGTTCACTAAATAAGGAGAGACTCACCCATAAGTCAAAAAGACTCACTCATATGCCGCCAATGCATTGCAATTCTTTATCATAGCAAACAGTAAATAATCAAAAGCTTCTGCTGTAAAAACAAACAAAAAAACATGGATGACAAGTAAGAAAAAAATAGTCCGACTTTTGTAGATGAAAATTGGATCGATATTTTATATGGTCATGTGAACCTACCCTCAAGAATACAACCTGTATAATTTGATGTTCACAGATATTGGGTGAAGCCGAAAACTGTGTTTTGGTTTACGTAAAAAAACCAAAACAAAAAAAAACAAAAACCCAATGCACTGGTTAAGGTAAAGGGTAGATATGGATTTAGTTGCTATTTTTGCTATTGGGTTATCAAGCTTTAACACTATTTTTTCCATTCTCTTAGAAAGTACTAAAAAAATATAAAATGAAATAATAAAATCGGCATTGCATGTCCTAGTGCGATGTTTCCACGCAGAGCAATTAATCCACCGCTGTGATATCATAGCCAGCCGCAGCATCTGTACGCAGGAACAAAATGAACAGGTCAAGCTGGTGACAACAGTCTGTTGTGTAATTACCGCAGACTCAATACTTGCTATTTCTTGCTTATTGAAGGAGACGGGGTTGGAAACAAACCTTTCCCTCAGGCGCTGTCTCACCTCTTAGGGCTTGGAGCCTGTAGACATCAACAGTCTGGGCTCGGTCTTCTGGGAACAGGCTGAATTAGTTTTACCAGCTGCACTTACTGAAAAATATATGCCAATGAAAAATATATGTGTAAATCTTACCTTTGGGAATGTTATAAGAGACGGCACATTGCTGTCTAATGTTCCAGCTGGAAATGATAATGGACACATGGGTAACTGAGAAAACACAGCTCTCGGGACGGGCCAGATCTGCCATGTTTGTGGCTGCTGGTTGTATGCTGCCAGGCACATGCATAACAAAAAAACATTGCAGTGTTCTCATCATGTCTTACAGATTTTTGGGTTCTGAACCAAAAAATGGATATAGAACCATTGCCTGGACAACAAAACATGCAGATTTTCGAGATGTCATATATTTGATAATAGGCACATAGGGGCATTGAAGTTAAGGAAAGCCATATCAGTGAAAGTAATCCAGCTCGTCTGTGGCAGCAACCGGCATGCAAGGATCAAATGCTCTGAAACGTGGAAAGTCTTTGAAAAGAGAAAGGGATGCAGCTTCCGGAATATGGTAAAACAATTCTTTGAAAATATGTAAGTAGGTGGTAATAAAAAATAACTTTTAATTAATATATTAAAAGGACAATAGTCCAAATTAACACCCGTGAGACCAAATACCACAAATGTAAAGATAAAAAACAATTGTTTTTTTTTTATATATCAATGGGTGGGTTATTTTTAGGCTCAACAGACCTAACCCCAATGAAATAGTCAGGTATTGTTTTATCCAGACGACTTTACTATTAGTTATTTAACAAGAAGTGCCATATAGTTTAGAAAGACGACTGACTGTGTTACCTCAAATTGTTATAAGTACATCTGGCAGGAGTGGGATGTCATATTGTAACCAGTCCTCTCTACCAGAAAAGAATATATGGATATTACCTTAGAAATGGGGTATAGAATATTGAAATTTCTCCCAAAGCCCCCGGTAAGAATCCATATAGGTGCTCAACGCTCTCCTTCCCTTCCCGACGCGTTTTCTGAAAATTGATTCATCAGGGGAGATTTTTGGGAGGCTGCAGTATAAAAGATGGAGTGTGCTTATAATCAAGCTGAGTGGTACCAGAGACAGAGTGAATAAATACAAGTCCCCATAATAATCAACGTGATGCGCGCATAAATAACTACCTTGTCAGAGGAGCATGGAGCTTATTTGTCCCTGTGCATGAGCCATCGCACTATATCAGGGGCCGTGCTTCCTGTGGCGTCCACGTGTACTGGTGGACTGACCGGTACTTTTATTTCCGGTCTCAATAATGCTAAATCGCGAAATCATGAGATGTGTGGCTTAGTCACCTGATCGCTGGCTTCATCACGTGACCGCCGCGTCATCAGCCTGGTCACATGCATTGCATTAGTTTCCGGCCAGGTGCATGCTGGGTCTTGAACGTCACTGTTCAGACAGAGTGTGGTCATGTGACCACCGACTAGCGCCACACCCCCATCAGATCGTATATAGAAAAATACATTGCTGCTACAAACTATAGTCATAAAATAGCGATCGTGGTTATGCACCCATAAGATCCCTATTTATTAAGCCATTCATGACTTATAATCAAAATCCTAATGTTAATCGCTTATAGGGTCATGTAACCACATGGAGTAAATACAAAAGGAGAACACCATGATAGAAATATTACACAATTAGATTTTAGCAAAAGACTAAATAGCATTGTCCATATATTCATTTCTTTAAAAAGGGGATATTGTTATTCACTCTGTCATATGTAGGTGCTTATAAAAATGGATAAAACCGTCCAAACCTACTGTTTAAAAAATAGGGGAAACAGAACGATAACAAGGTATTTTTTGGCAGAACCCCACATACAAGACCTGGTTGACAAAATATATTTTAAGAGAAGGTATATTATATGGGTTTTCGGGACAATTAGTGTTAAATTTATGAGTGTGATTGGCCAATCCTCACAAACCGTGACTGAGATGCAAATGTCAGGAGTAGTAGGAGGAAATAGCAAGAAAAGGGGGGGGGCGAGAGGGGGTGGGATAGTCTTTTTCGGAGATGTTTTTATCGGGGTATCTAGGGCTCCCATCTGGCTATCCCTAGCTTGATGTATTATTTGGTCCTACCTAACTGCGGAGGTCTGCACCCTACCCGTCACATCATGGCACCCTCACTCGACGAAGGCTTACCCTGTCCCACCCTTTTCTTTCCCTCTCAAAGAAAACAGCTAAAAGTAATAGTTTTGTTTAATCTCGTAGGGGCCTAGGTCCCCAGTGTGTAAATCCAAAAGGTCTCCCGTTGTAGGAGATTCTTATCCCACGAGAGACTCCATTGTCAAAACATATCAACCAAATACACAGCGGAGACACAAGAGTTTTAACCTTTATGGGCATTGATTCAATCACTCAACCCATCCGGGGTAGCAACTGGGATAAGAATCTCCTACAAGATCTATCACAATAAGTGACATCTAGTTTTTTGTAACACACAGTGTTTTGCATTCTTATGGCTTGACATTGACAAGTGTGAGGCAGATTCCATAAGAAATCTGCCTGAGGTCGGAGTGACACTTGCAAGTGACTCGCGCGAGTCTTGCATCACATCACCCGGCATAGTCGCACGCTCTCCGGACAGGAGCAGGTCACCTACATGCATTTCTATGCAGCTGAACCGCTCCTTTCCAGTGTCATGTGCTGTCCAGTTCCGCACACAGTGTTTACTACTACGGCTTTGGACTCTGTTCATATTGCAGAATCTGGCATGCAGTCTGGTCTCATTTTAAGGCTAGGTTCACACACTGCTTTTTTTGACGCTGCGTTTTTGTGCGTTTTGTGCGCACAAAAACGCACCCGCGGCAAAAAAACGTGGCAAAAAACGCACGCGTTTTGCCGCGATTTGGTGCGTTTTTTTGCTGCGTTTTGCTGCGTTTTTGCTCACTGCGTCTTTATGCGTGTTTTTTATCAGTGAACAAAAAAAAAAGGTCTGATGTCATTTCCTTCTTCAATGTGTTCTTCATTCTCCACTAGTGTATGCAGAAGAGCAGACAGCTGCAGAACTACAAGGCTCAGCATACTCCATCCAATAGTGTATGCAGGAGAGCAGACAGCAGCTGCAGAACTACAAGGCTCAGCATGCTCCATCCAGGACTGTATGCTTGAGGGAGAGTCAGGGGGAGCAGACCTACAAGGCTCAGCATCCTCCATCCAATAGTGTATGCAGGAGAGCAGACAGCAGCTGTCGAACTACAAGGCTCAGCATCCTCCATCCAATAGTGTATGCAGGAGAGCAGACAGCAGCTGTCGAACTACAAGGCTCAGCATCCTCCATCCAATAGTGTATGCAGGAGAGCAGACAGCAGCTGTCGAACTACAAGGCTCAGCATTCTCCTTCCAGGACTGTATGCAGGATTTCTTTGCCCCCCCGAAACAAAAAAAATGACGTGGGCTTCGCCATATTTTTGTATGCTAGCCGGGTACAGCAGGCAGGTTCGGGCTGCCCCCAACCCCCAACTGCCTATTTGTACCCGGCTGGGAACCAAAACTATAGGGAAGCCCTTTTTTGTTTAATTATTTCTTGAATTTCATGAAATAATTTTAAAAAAAAAATGACGTGAGCTTTGCCCAATTTTTGAGTCCAGCCGGGTACAACTAGGCAGCTGGGGATTGGAATCCACAGTGTAGGGTGCCCATGCTTTCTGGGCACCCCCGCTGTGAATTGCAGTTCCGCAGCCACCCCAGAAAATGGCGCTTTCATAGAAGCGCCATCTTCTGGCGCTGTATCCAACTCTTCCAGTTGCCCTGATGCTGGGTGGCTCGCTGGGTAATAATGGGGTTAGGGCTAGCTGTATAGCTGGCCCTAAGCCCGAAATTCATGGTGTCACGCCAATATTAGACATGGCCACCATGAATTTCTAGTAAAGATAAAAAAAAACACAACACACAGAAAAATATTTTTATTAGAAATAAAACACAACACAATTAGTGACTCCATCTTTATTGAAATAAAGAACCCCCCTCCGCAGTAATCCTGGGTCAAGGGTCCCGCGCCGTCCAATCCGGATCCAATATCATCTGATCGGTTTGCTGGAAGGCAAAGCGATCAGATGATGTGTCAGGTTCTAGGGGCTGAAGCACATCACACATCAGCTGATTGTATAAAAGCCGTTTATACAATCAGCAGATGCATCGGTGCAAAAAAAAAAAAAATACTCACTTATGTGCTGATTACCGGCAGCTCCTGGAGCGATGGGGCGGGAGTCTGATCCCGTCCGATCGCTGCAGCAGCTGCCGGTAATCAGGGATGAAGTCTCCTGACGCATCCGCTGATAGCTTAATCCGGCCGGCCGCTGGCGTCACCCTGAGACTTACGATCAGCTGATGCGTCAGGTGACTGCATCAGGTGATCCATCGCCAGGTCCTGCATCTATCGGAGATGTCCCGGCCGTCTGCACACAGCCGGAGCGGCGATACCGTGAGAGGAGATGGGAGCGGGCATGGCACCGGGAGGCTGCAGACAGGTGAGTATAACTTTTTTTTTTTTTCTACTGTTCACTTTTGTTTTCACAGCCGCTTCCACCTCCCGCCCAGACATGGCGCCGCACGGCAGCATACATGCACAGGACTGAAGGTGGAAGCGGCGGTAACGGTACCGGGAGGATTCACGCTTCTGTGTTTACTGACAGAAGGAATCCTCTTCCTGTACATGTCACTTTACTACCCACCTCCTACGTTTATAGCTGCGTTTTTGGTCTTAGAAACGCACCAAAACGCAGCTATTTGCGTTTCTCATTGCGTCTTTCAACATCCCATTGCACTCAATGGTTGAAAAGCGCAGTGAAAAACGCGGGAATAATTGACATGCTGCGTTTTTGTGGCACCACAAAAAGGCAGCTGAAAAAAAACACTGTGTGCAGACAGCAAAAATGAAAACTCATAGACTTTGCTGGGGAAGCAAAGTCATGCAGTTTTCTGAGCAAAAACGCACCCGAAAACTGCGCAAAAACGCAGCGAAAAACGCACTGTGTGAACTTACCCTAAATGCTTAGCTCAACTGGGCGTCGGCTGAGTTGTTTTACTGCTTCCAGCCATGCAGGAGTTAATCCTTTTTGAGCAGTGCACAACTCTTCTTAGAGCCAGGTTGCTGATTACCATCTCCAGCTGGTCTCTTCCTATTTAGGCTATGTGCGCACAGTGCGTTTTTCGCGTAGTTTTTGCGTGTTTTTCGGGTGCGTTTTTGGCCTCAAAACTCCAGGACTTTGCTTCCCCAGCAAAGTCTATGAGTTTTCATTTTTGCTGTCCGCACACATCTGTTTTTTTTACCTGCGTTTTTGAGTTAAAAAAAAAAAATGGACATGTCAGTTCTTTCCTGCGTTTTTCTGCGTTTTCCCCCCATGCAATGCATTGGAAAAACGCAGCAAAACGCAGAGATCAAAAATGCAGCAAAACGCAGCCAAAAACGCACCAAATCGCGGAAAAAACGCATGCGTTTTTTGATGCGTTTTTTTGACGCAGGTGCGTTTTTGTGCGTTTTTAGCGGCCAAAAACGCACAAAAACGCAGCGTCAAAAAGACGCAGTGTGCGAACCTAGCCTTAAGGCTGGGGAGTGTAGTAAGAGGCCACTGAAGATAGCAGCAGGGGAACAACACTTGCTTTGTTGTGTGGTGTGAACATTCCTCTGTTGTGAGTTTTTCCCTACTCTTTTCTTTATTCCCCAATACACCTTTTGTCTCCCCTTTGTGTGTGAGTGCAGTGTGTACGAGGTTTCATTCTCTCATGTCCTTGTTCTTTTTTTTTTGTGGTGTTTTGTTGCTGGGTTTCTGGCCCACTCTCAGGGTTGAGGGGAGTAAGACCAGGGCCAGACAGGAGACAGGGCCAGGTTGGGGACCTGGGCCTCCCTACCTTCAAGGGTACCCCCAAGGTGAGAGGGAGCATAGGGGCTTAAGTCTTACGACCAGCGTAGGAATCCCTGGTCTGCCAGTGCCACTTCCGTTACATCCGGAGATTGTGCGGCCGTGCCAGGTGATGCGATGCGAGTCACTCGCAAGTGTGACTCTGGCCTAAAAAAGTAGCTTGTAACTTTTTTTTCCTCATCAAAGTTATCAAAGCTTTCAAAGAACTTGGAGCAGCTGAGTGGATTTTCTAATTAAATGAATAGAAAGAGGATTTGTGAGCAGATTTTCTTCACAATCCTTCTATAAAAAAACCCCAACAACTCTTTTTGATCCTAGCTTTACATCTTCCTTCTCTTTTCTCTGTGGCTTCTGTAATGTTTTTCCTCTAAATTCAATTTACCTTTAATATTTTATACGGTGTTATAGTCACATGCGGTTTTATAGTGAAAAATTGAGAATCCGCTATAGGGCAAATAGAGGTCGTGTGCTAGAGATGATATTATTTATAGATATATTTTATGTTTTCTCCTTTTTTCAGGAAACATCTCTCGAGCTATAAAATGCACAACGACATGTCGTCTCTTTGGTTTCCCAATAATAATCCCCATTGCTCCATCTAACATTTTCATCTAGAACTGCATTGTTTTACTTGTTTGTTACGTATAGGGAAGCTCGGCACAATAGACAACACCTGCTGAATATATTTCGGCTTTTGATGGTATAATGCTGCAGTGCTGCTGGTGACTTTAGTCATTGCGTTACCATGGCGAAGTGACAGAAACTATCCCTCGAGTCCCCGGGGACTGTCTATTGCTTCCAGCATCCCTGTCCTTTTGAAACCAAATGACTTACATGCAGAACATTTATGACAGTTCGGAAGGCCCCTGTTGGCTAATTTTCAGACCTCAATCCGTTGTCACTGGCTTTCCCGGTAATCCATTATGTTGCTGGAGAAATTGTGATCGTGTCAGCCTTACAGATTAATGTAAAACTCAGAAATACATAGCCAAGGGAATTCCATAATGTGCGCTTGAGGAAAGGGGGCGAGTATTTATGGTGGGAAGAAGGGAGGGAGGAGAATGGTGGTGAAGAAGACAAATGTCTTCCAGGAGACAAAGGTCATTTTAAATAACAAGGATAGAGACGGGTTTACTGGTTTTTAGCTAATTTAATCACATCTTATTAAAATTTGTTTTTCTTTTACTTTTTTTCAAACACAGTTGATGGACTGTACGTAAAGTACAAATTAAGAGACGTGATCATTTTATTCTGTGGGCCATTAGGATTATGAATATATCATTTTTTAGTTTTCTTTTATCTATTACTAATTTTGGACTCTGAAAAAAACACATCATATACATATAGTTCTATATATTATATGGAGTCATTATACACAGAGGGATCTATTCCTATATACAGTGCCTACAAGTAGTATTCAACCCCCTGCAGATTTAGCAGGTTTACACATTCGGAATTAACTTGGCATTGTGACATTTGGACTGTAGATCAGCCTGGAAGTGTGAAATGCACTGCAGCAAAAAAGAATGTTATTTCTTTTTTTATTTTTTTTTTAAAATTGTGAAAAGTTTATTCAGAGGGTCATTTATTATTCAACCCCTCAAACCACAAGAATTCTGCTTGGTTCCCCTAAAGTATTAAGAAGTATTTCAGGCACACAGAACATTGAGCTTCACATGTTTGGATTAATTATCTCTTTTTCCAGCCTTTTCAGACTAATTAAGACCCTCCCCAAACTTGTGAACAGCACTCATACTTGGTCAACATGGGAAAGACAAAGGAACATTCCAAGGCCATCAGAGACAAGATCGTGGAGGGTCACAAGGCTGGCAAGGGGTACAAAACCCTTTCCAAGGAGTTGGGCCTACCTGTCTCCACTGTTGGGAGCATCATCCGGAAGTGGAAGGCTTATGGAACTACTGTTAGCCTTCCACGGCCTGGACAGCCTTTGAAAGTTTCCACCCGTGCCGAGGCCAGGCTTGTCCGTAGAGTCAAGGCTAACCCAAGGACAACAAGGAAGGAGCTCCGGGAAGATCTCATGGCAGTGGGGACATTGGTTTCAGTCAATACCATAAGTAATGTACTCCACCGCAATGGTCTCCGTTCCAGACGAGCCCGTAAGGTACCTTTACTTTCAAAGCGTCATGTCAAGGCTCGTCTACAGTTTGCTCATGATCACTTGGAGGACTCTGAGACAGACTGGTTCAAGGTTCTCTGGTCTGATGAGACCAAGATCGAGATCTTTGGTGCCAACCACACACGTGACTGGATGGCACTGCATACGACCCCAAGAATACCATCCCTACAGTCAAGTATGGTGGTGGCAGCATCATGCTGTGGGGCTGTTTCTCAGCCAAGGGGCCTGGCCATCTGGTCCGCATCCATGGGAAGATGGATAGCATGGCCTACCTGGAGATTTTGGCCAAGAACCTCCGCTCCTCCATCAAGGATCTTAAGATGGGTCGTCATTTCATCTTCCAACAAGACAATGACCCAAAGCACATAGCCAAGAAAACCAAGGCCTGGTTCAAGAGGGAAAAAAATCAAGGTGTTGCAGTGGCCTAGTCAGTCTCCTGACTAGAGTTGAGCGCGGTTCTCCAGTTCTAGGCTCGAGTGATTTTGGGGGTTGTTCGAGATCGAACTAGAACTCGAGCTTTTTGCAAAAGCTCGATAGTTCTAGATACGTTCGAGAACGGTTCTAGCAGCAAAAAGCAGGGCTTTTTACAGCTACAGTGTGCAGGAGCCATCGCTGGCAGCCTGCCAGAAGCTGGTAACCAAGATAAACATCGGGTATCCAAGCAAAGCGCTTTGGTTAGTAACCCGATATTTATCCTAGTTACGTGCAGGAAGCAGACACTTCCCCGCTCAGCTCACTCCACCCCCTCCTGCCCGCGGCATGTACACACGTACACACACACACACACACACACACACATGGTCCCGCTCGGCTTACCTGCGGTGATGAAGTCCCGCCATCCCGACCTCAGCGCTGTCACTGTCCTCCATGGCCGCCGCTTGTCACATCACCTCTCGCTTCCGACCCGAGACTGACTAGCGGTGACGTCACGGGCCTCTCGCGATACTTGGTGTGAAGACGCCGGTCATTGAACTCAGTGACAGGGGCTGTCAGTGTGCTGGAGATCAGCGCAGGTAATGTACCTCGCTGACAGCAGCACTTGTCATGCCCTGCAGTGACCTGGGCTGACCCATTGATGTTAGCTCAGGTCACTGCACTGCTCTCCCAGCCAATGGGGAACATCCTGCTCTTCATTGACTGGGACAGTGTGGATCGTCATGGCAACCCCTTGGATTACACCAGACCTGGATTTGTTTTTCATTCTAATAAATTGGTTAAAGAGGGAATGTTTTGGGGAGTGTTTTTTCAAATAAAAATGTGTTTGTCGTCTATTTTTTTTATTACTGACTGGGTTGGTGATGTCGGGTATCTGATAGACGCCTGACCTCACCAACCCCAGGGCTTGATGCCAGGTGACATTACACATCTGGTATTAACCCCATATATTACCCCGTTTGCCACCGCACCAGGGCGCGGGATGAGCTGGGGCGAAGCACCAGGATTGGCGCATCTAATGGATGCGCCACTTCTGGGGCGGCTGCGGCCTGCTATTATTAGGCTGGGGAGAGTCCAATAACCATGGACCTCCCTAGTCTGAGAATATGAGGCCCCAGCTGTCTGCTTTACCTTGGCTGGTGATCCAATTTTGGGGGACCCCTACGTGGTTTTTTTTTTTAATTATTTATTTAATTTAAAATAACAGCATGGGGTGCCCTCAGTTTTGGATTACCAGCCAAGGTGAGGTTGCCAGCTGTGGTCTGCAGGCTGCAGCCGTCTGCTTTACCCTAGCTGGCTACAAAACTAGGGGGAACCCTACGTCATTTTTTTTTTCATTTTTTTGGCTAAATACAAAGCTAAGCACACCTTAGTGCCACATGAAAGGCACCAAAGGGTGCTCCACTTTTTCTCCACTTTTTCTCCACTTTTTCTACATTTTTTTCTCCATTTTTTCTACATTTTTTCTCCATTTTTTCTCCACTTTTTCTTCACTTTTTCTCCACTTTTTCTCCACTTTTTCTCCACTTTTTCTCTACTTTTTCTCCACTTTTTCTCCATTTTTTCTCCACTTTTTCTCCATTTTTACTCCACTTTATCGCCACTTTTTTCTCCACTTTTTCTCCACTTTTTCTCCACTTTTTCTCCATTTTTACTCCACTTTTTCTCCACTTTTTCTCCACTTTTTCTCCATTTTTACTCCACTTTTTCTCCACTTTTTCTCCACTTTTTCTCCATTTTTACTCCACTTTTTCTCCACTTTTTCTCCACTTTTTCTCCACTTTTTTCTCCACTTTTTCTCCACTTTTTCTCCATTTTTACTCCACTTTTTTCTCCACTTTTTCTCTACTTTTTCTCCATCTTTACTCCACTTTTTCTCCATTTTTTTTCTCCACTTTTTCTCCATTTTTTCTCCACTTTTTCTCCACTTTTTCTCCACTTTTTCTCCATTTTTACTCCACTTTTTCGCCACTTTTTTCTCCACTTTTTCTCCATTTTTACTCCACTTTTTCGCCACTTTTTTCTCCACTTTTTCTCCACTTTTTCTCCACTTTTTCTCCATCTTTTCTCCACTTTTCTCCACTTTTTCTCCACTTTTTCTCCATTTTTACTCCACTTTTTCTCCATCTTTTTCTCCATCTTTTTCTCCATCTTTTTCTCCACTTTTTCTCCACTTTTTCTCCACTTTTTCTCCACTTTTTCTCCGTTCTTTTTCTATGGTCAGTATATCCATTAGATCTGCCATGCATACTGTAGCTCTACACCTACTGCACATGTTACTTTATGTTTGACATCTCTTTCGTACCAGAGCTGTCTAAGCCTACTCTGACCCCATATTTGTCATTACTATATTGTCCTTGTACTGTATTATGACATTTGTATCATGTGTTTCATTTCTTGCTGTGTTGCAATTTTTTTGCTGCATCCCAATTGTACCTCTACATTGTTCGAGTTTATGTTATTGTTCTCTCACTCTTATGTGATACTGATTATTGTCATTTTTCATGATTACATGCAGATAAGTCCAATCTGACGAAGGCTCAGGCCGAAACGTCATTTGTAACTTGTTTTGGAGAAAAACATATATGCTTATGAAAAAAAAAATTTTCTTAATACGGACCAATAAAGAGTGATTTTGCATTACTATCCGTTGTGACTTACTGACTTAGTCTGGGAGATTTAGAGTGCCGAGGTTACTCACTAATTTTATCTATTATTACCTCTGAGGACCTATATACCAGTGAGCAGAGCTTCCTCTACAGTAGTTCTCCTGATTAGGCATGCCCTTACCTCATGAGCAGGGCATTGCAGCTTTGGTAGCAACCATTACGACATGGACACTGCTGCTGTGGACCCGGGGAGAGTGAGTGCAGATTCATTGCACCCACACTCCTCACATGAAGGGTCCGCACTCCTAGAAAATGGGGGATACGTTCCCTGAGTGTCTCCCCCCCATATTCTAGACGGTCCAGAGTCGTCGTGGGACCCCTTTATTTTTTTTCTCACAATAAATTGGTGAAAGAGGAAATGTTTTGGGGACTGTTTTTTCAAATAAATTTCTTTTGTCGATTTTTTTTTTTTTTTGTTAGTACTGACAGTTTATGATGTTGGGTATCTAATAGACGCCATGACATCACAAACTGCTGGGCTTGATCTCAGGTGACTTGACAGCTAGTATCAACCCGATTTATTACCCCGTTTGCCACTGCACCAGGGCACGGGATGAGCTGGGGTGAAGCGCCAGGATTGGCGCATCTAGTGGATGCGCCACGTCTGGGGTGCCTGCGGCCTGCTATTTTTAGGCTGTGAAGGCCCAATAACTATGGACCTTCCCACCCTGAGAATACCAGACCACAGCTGTCCGCTTTACCTTGGCTGGTGATCCAATTTGGGGGGGACCCTACTTTTATTGTGTAATTATTAATATTTATAAAATAATTATAAAAAAGAGCCTGAGGGGACCTCCACATTGGATCCCCAACCACGATAAAGCTGCCAGCTGTGGTTTTCAGGCTACAGCCGTCTGCTTTACCCAAGCTGGCTATCAAAAATGGGGGGACCCAACGTCATTTTTTTTTTTAACTATTTTTTAAATAGAAAAAATTAATGGGCTTCCCTGTATTTTGATTGCCAACCAAGGTAACGGCAGGCAGATGGGGGTGGCAACCCATAGCTGTCTGCTTTATCTGCTGAGAATCAAAAATACCGCGGAGCGCTACGTCATTTTTTTAAAGATTTATTTTTACAGCACTGTGATGTCCAGCAATCAAAATACAGGGAAGCCCATTTTATTTTTAGTTATTTAAATAAATAATTAAAAAAAATATATATGGGCTCCTGCTGCATTTTTTGTATTGCTAGCTAAGGGTAATCCAAGCAGCTACTGGCTGCTAACCCCCACTGCTTGGTGTTACCTTCACTGGCAATGGAAAATCCAGGGAAGCATTTTTTATTTTTTTTGCCAAAAAACTACAAAAAAAGGACGTGAGCTTCGCCATATTTTTGTATGCTAGCCAGGTACAGCAGGCAGGTGCTGGAAGAGTTGGATACAGCGCCACAAGATGGCGCTTCTATGAAAGTGCCATTTTCTGAGGCGGCTGCAGACTGCAATTCGCAGCAGTGGGGCCCAGAAAGCTCAGGCCAACCTGTGCTGCGGATTCCAATCCCCAGCTGCCTAGTTGTACCTGGCTGGACACAAAAATGGGGCGAAGCCTACGTCATTTGTTTTCTAATTATTTCATGAAATTCATGAAATAATAAAAAAAGGGCTTCCCTTTATTTTTGGTTCCCAGCCGGGTACAAATAGGCAACTGGGGATTGGGGGCAGCCGTACCTGCCTGCTGTACCTGGCTAGCATACAAAAATATGGCAAAGCCCACTTAATTTTTTCAGGGGGCAAAAAACTTCTGCATACAGTCCTGGATGGAGTATGCTGAGCCTTGTAGTTCTGCAGCTGCTGTCTGTCTGTATGGAGAAGAGCAGACAGCAGCTGCAGAACTACAAGGCTCAGCATACTCCATCCAGGACTGTATGCAGACGTTTTTTGCCCACCAAAAAAATGACGTGGGCTTTGCCATATTTTTGTATGCTAGCCAGGTACAGCAGGCAGCCACGGGCTGCCTCCAACCCCCAGTTGCCTATTTGTACCCGGCTGGGAACCAAAAATATAGGGAAGCCCATTTATTTTTAATTATTTCACTTAATTCATGAAATAATTAAAAAACAAATGACGTGGGCTTCGCCCCATTTTTGTGTCCAGCCGGGTACAACTAGGCAGCTGGGGATTGGAATCCGCAGCACAGGTTAGCCCGAGGTTTCTGGGCGCCTCTGCTGCGGATTTCAGTCCGCAGTCGTCCCAGAAAATGGCGCTCTCATAGAAGCGCCATCATCTGGCGCTGTATCCAACTCTTCCAACAGCCCTGGAGCCGGGTGGCTTGTTGGGTAATCATGAGTTAATACTGGCTTTGTTTTACTAGCCAGTATTAAGCCAGAGATTCTTAATGTCAGGCACGTTTGACCCGGCCATTAAGAATCTCCAATAAAGGGTTAAAAAAAAGACACCACACAGAGAAAAAATACTTTAATAGAAATAAATACACAGACACATTAGAGACTCCATCTTTATTACCCCCTGTCAGCCCTCCACGATCCTGCTCTTCTGTCTTCTTTCTTTCTAGTGTAGTAGTAGTGAGGATTGTAGTGAGGATGAGGTTCACCAGCCCATCACTTGGGGCTGGGGAACCTCATCCTCAGTACAATCCTCACTAGTGTAGTAGTAGTGACGATTGTAGTGAGGATGAGGTTCACCAGCCCATCACTTGGGGCTGGGGAACCTCATCCTCAGTACAATCCTCACTACAATCGGGAAGCAGCGTGCAGCCTTCACTCCGTGAGTGATCAGTGCTGGCTGTCAGCGGTAACAGCGGTAACGCTGACAGACGCGTTACCATAGCAACGGTGCTCTCGGAGCTGCGGTTAGCGGTGACGTCACCGCTAACTGCGTTGCTATGGCAACGGTGATCTCCGTTAATGACCGGCTGTGTCAGCCGGTCCCTAACGGAAAGGGGAGTCGACCGTGTGCTAGAGCATGTCGCCGGTACACGGCGATACACATATGTGCACCGTGTACCGGAGAGATGCACTCGCAGGTCCTACATGACTCGTCATAGTCATGTGACCAGTCTGTAGCCAATGAGATAATAGCCACGTGACTGGTCACATGGCTATTTTGACGTCACGACAGGTCCTGCATCTCTGCTGGCAGTGCCGGTCACGGGAGGATTCAGCGATCATCGGATGGAATAGCGGCAGGAGACAGAGTGCAGAAGGGATCGCGAGGACCGGTAAGTGTTATGGCAATGTTTATTAACTGTTTGTGTACATTTATCATCCATTTTTATGTGTTTGTGATTGCCTCCCATTATAGCCTATAGGTTCGAGTTCGGTTCGTCGAACGTTCGACGAACCGAACTCGAACGGGACCCCCGTTCGGCGAGCCGACCTCGAGCCGAACCGCGACCGGTTCGCTCATCTCTACTCCTGACCTTAACCCAATTGAAAACTTGTGGAAGGAGCTCAAGATTAAAGTCCACATGAGACACCCAAAGAACCTAGATAACTTGGAGAAGATCTGCATGGAGGAGTGGGCCAAGATAACTCCAGAGACCTGTGCCGGCCTGATCAGGTCTTATCAAAGACGATTATTAGCTGTAACAAGGTTTATTCCACAAAATATTAAACCTAGGGGTTGAATAATAATTGACCCACACTTTTATGTTGAAAATTTATTAAAATTTAACTGAGCAACATAACTTGTTGGTTTGTAATATTTATGCATCTGTTAATAAATCCTGCTCTTGTTTGAAGTTTGCAGGCTCTAACTTATTTGCATCTTATCAAACCTGCTAAATCTGCAGGGGGTTGAATACTACTTGTAGGCACTGTAACATATAGAGTCATAACACACAGAGTGATCTTTTCCTATATATTATATAGAGTCATTACACACAGAGTGATCTATTTCTATATATTATATAGAGTCATTTCACACATAGGGATCTATTCCTATATACTATAGAGAAATAGATCCCTCTGTGTGTAATGACTCTTTATAATATATAGGATTACATCTTTGTGTGTGTGTGTAATGACTCTATATAAAATATGCGTTTCCCTTTTTGTATTGAATAACTGAAATTAACTTTTTGATGATATTCTAATTTATTGAGATGCACTTGTAGTTCCTAACAACAGTAGGTTTCTCATAGAATAGCCATCACCATTCCACCTTAATTCCATTTGGAAAGCAAATAAAGAAATTAAAGTTTTGACAACCTGCCCTTCTAGTCCATTTCTGTAAACAGGCCACCCATAATAGAACTTAAGCCCTTCAAGACCAATGACGTATATCTACATCACTGGCCGTGTCCCTGCCTTTGATGTAGGCTCATACGCTGAGCCCGAAGCTTTCCCCGCACATGACAGCTGATTTATTCAGCCACCCAGTGCCTCTAACACCCATGGCAAATCTGAGATTTATCCGTGGCTATTAACCAGATAAATACCGCTGTCAATGACTGATGTAAAAATTCCTCTCTGCAGAGCATCTTGCCTTTAAAGATGCTCTGTGGCACTTTCCTGTGTTACTAAACTAGCAGTTTGTTTGACAGCTCAGGATTCCATGTTGGGGCTGATTACTCAGGTGTCCCACCTTCCTGGTAATTGTTCAGGCTACTTTACTGAGCATGCTCACCCAGAACCATGCCAGTTGTATTTTCTGGTTCTGCAGTTATGCTGTTGGCTTGTGTCTGTGATAGTGTTCTGATCTTTACTCTCTGACCCTGGACTGTTATTTCCCTTCTGTCTGGCTGTCCTCTGTTCTTGTCGTGACCTACTGCTTTTTTGACCTTGGACCGTTACCTGACCACGTCTCTGCTTCTCCCCTGAATTTATTACGTGCTGGCCTGGATTTCGAACCCTCTGGTATATTGACCTGACTATGCCCCTATTTTTTCCTTGTGCTCTTACTCGTCCTCCCGTTACCAGACCCTGACTTTCCTGACTACTCCTCTATCCATACTGCCCGTAAGTCATGGCTAGCATATAATTGACTGTTACGAGGGGGACCCGGGGAAGCGTGCCAAGATGGAGAATGGACAGCTTCCGCCGGTCAAGGTCCACTGTGCGGTGTAAGGGACCGCTGCTATGGTGGGTGAAGAGTGAGCGGGTTGCTGCTAGCGATCGTCTGGAATGTCACAGACGATCTATGTACACCGGTCTACCCTAACCCGTGAGGGTTGTATGGCAGGGATCACACGGCTCGGTGTACCTGTTGCACGGGGAAGCACAGAGGTGCCCACGCACGTGTGCCAGTGGAAGTCACGAGAATATGGCACGAGGGTAGCACAGAGGTGCCCACGCACGTGTGCTTTCAATAACCAGGTGAGTCCGGTGGAGACTCGAGGAGCTCACCTGGAACAGGAACACGGCCTGTCAAAGGAGCTACTGCCGGAGCAGCAAGGCAGGGACACGGCCTGCAAACCAGGTGCTGCCTAAGCAGCAAGGGCCAAGCCCACAGAAGACGATAATGCCTGAGCAGTGGCGTGGCAGCACGCTGCCAGACATCCAAACATAGAAGGACGGTCGCGCGCCGCCATGATGGCAGGAGGAGCTTTTAAGGAGGTGTAGCTCCAGCCAAGGGCGGGCGCGAGGCGGAGATGACGGACTTGACCCAATCAGGATCCACGACATCCCAGCCTGGCCAGTCAGGATTCACCACGTCACCAGCCTTGTCATCAAGCCGTGTGACGTCAGTGGGCGAATCAGGATCCACCAAGCATAGCACATGCTCACCCTCCTGCCTCTGGGAAATAGAGGCGGGATCCTCGGTCTCATAATGTGTAGAGATAACGGGAGTCTCACTGCTTCCCTAAACAGCAAACCTCTGCACATTGCACAACCTCACAGACCTTCGAGGCTGCTGAGCATGAGGAGCTGTGGCAGGCAAGGAATGGGAGACCGCCTCATCTCTTGCAACAGGAGAACCACTAGGTGTCACCCTCGTGCTGCCTCTCTGAGGAGGTTTCTCCTGCACTCTGCGCAGTCTGGCAGACCTTCGGCGCTGCTGAGCAGGAGCGCTCGTGGCAGGCAAGGAGACTGTCTCATTTCCTGCCACAGGAGAGCCACGAGGTGTAACATTAGACCCCCCCCCCTGCCCGTGCTTGAAGGCCGCTATCAACCCCGGGGCGCGGATATGATCCTCCAACTCCCAGGATCTATGCTCCAGACCACGACCGGCCCACTCCACGAGGTAGTACCTCTTGCCCTGTATGACTTTTGTCTCCACAAGTTTTGCCACCTCAGGGTCGTCGGACGGGGAGTCTGTTTGAGCCGGCAGGGACCCCGAGAATTTATTAAGTTGTACGGGTTTCAGGAGGGACACGTGAAAGGTGTTGGCTATAGCCCAGCGTGGAGGGAGCTGGAGTCGGTATGCCACCGGGTTTACCTGCTGTAGTACCTTAAACGGACCCAGATACCTAGGGGCGAATTTGGCTGCCTGTACCCGTAGGTTAACATTCTTAGAGGACAGCCATACTAGGTCACCAGGGGCGAAGGATGGTGCAGGGCGACGGCGGACATCAGCCGTTGTCACCATCCGGTCTTTAGCCCTTTTAAGAGCCTCTTGGGTGTCATCCCAGATCTCCCGGGCCTTGGTCGCCCAATCCTCCACTCTAGTATCGGGTGACGTAATGGGCATCGGAACCGGGATTCTGGGATGTTGTCCGTTATTGAGTAGGAACGGAGTCTGGCCAGAGGATTCATGGACCGAATTGTTAATGGCAAATTCGGCCCAAGGAAGGAGGTTAGCCCAGTTGTCGTGATGCGCGGAGATAAAATGGCGGAGGTAAGTTACCAAGGTTTGATTAGTCCTCTCCACTAGTCCATTGGTCTCGGGATGGTATGCGGAGGAGATGTTCAGCTCTATCTGCAGGAGCTTACAGAGCTCTCTCCAGAAGCGAGACGCGAACTGGGGACCTCGGTCGCTCACCACCTTGTCAGGCATTCCATGCAACCTAAATACATGCCGAATGAACAAGGTGGCGAGAGCACGTGACGTCGGGAGTCGTGGGAGAGGCACCAAGTGGACCATTTTAGAGAAGTGGTCCGTGATGACCCATACGACCTTGTGCCCTGCTGACTTGGGCAGATCTCCCAGGAAGTTCATCCCTACCACTTCCCAGGGACGATCCGGCACTGGCAGTGGGTGAAGAAGACCTGCCGGTCTCTGCCGGGACGGCTTATTCCGAGCACACGACATATAGGCTCCCACATATTCCTGTATGTCCTGGGGTAGTTTCGGCCACCAATAATGCCTGGTCACCAGGTCTCTGGTCCTTTTGACCCCAAAGTGACCCCCGACCTTGGAGGCATGGGCCCACGATAGCACCTCGTTCCGTAGTTCAGGGGGAACGAGGGTTTTGCCAGGTGGCACCTGGTCCAAAGAAGTGGGAGTGACCATCCTCAAGCTGTCCGGGGGTAGTATAAGACGAGGCTCCTCCTCGTCCTCCTCCAACACAACCATACAACGTGACAAGGCATCGGCCCGTACGTTCTTCTCACCGGCCAGGTGGCGGATAATAAAGCGGAACCGGGAGAAGAATAAAGACCAACGGGCCTGCCTTGGGTTCAGGCGTTGTGCTGTCTGGAGGTATGTGAGGTTTTTGTGGTCAGAAAATACCTCAAATGGATGCTTCGCATCCTCCAGGAGATGCCGCCATTCCTGGAATGCTAGTTTCATCGCCAGTAACTCCCTATCCCCTATGGAGTAGTTCCTCTCGGCCGGAGAAAAGGTCTTGGAGAAAAAGAAACAAGGATGCTTCCTTCCTCGTTCGTTTTTCTGGTACAGGACTGCACCTGCACCGACCGAAGAGGCGTCTACCTCCAGTAGGAAGGGTTTGGAGATGTCTGGACAATGAAGGATGGGAGCTTTGGAGAAGTGAGTTTTGAGAGTGTGAAATGCCTCTACCGTTTCTCGTGTCCATGCTTTGGGATTATCGCCCTTGCGGGTAAGGGCAATGATGGGTGCTGCCACCGTCGAGAAGTTGGGAATGAACTGGCGATAATAATTGATAAACCCCAAGAATCGCTGGATCGCCTTCAGCGAGCGGGGCTCAGGCCAGTTCATCACTGTCTCCAACTTCCCCGGATCCATTGCTAACCCCTGACTGGACACGATGTACCCCAGGAACGGCAAGGATTCCCTTTCAAAAACGCACTTTTCCAGCTTAGCATATAGCGAATGGGTGCGGAGCCTCTTAAGTACTCGGATGACATCCCTCCGATGGGTGGTAAGATCGGGTGAGAAGATAAGAATGTCATCCAGGTATGCAACCACGGAAAGATACAAATCCCGGAAAATGTCATTCACAAAGTCTTGAAATACGGCGGGGGCATTGCAGAGTCCGAAGGGCATTACTAGATACTCGTAGTGACCGTCCCTGGTGTTAAAGGCGGTCTTCCACTCATCGCCCTTTCGGACTCGCACTTGATTATACGCCCCGCGTAGATCCAGCTTTGTGAAGACCTTTGCCCCGCGGAATCGATCAAATAGCTTAGTAATGAGGGGCAAAGGGTATTTGTTCTTGATCGTGATTGCATTTAATCCCCTGTAATCGATACAGGGGCGCAGATCCCCTTCCTTCTTCTGCACAAAAAAGAACCCTGCACCAGCCGGTGAAATAGACTTGCGAATGAACCCCTTCGCCAGGCTGTCCTGAATATATTTGGACATAGCCTCCGTCTCTGGAGCAGAGAGTGGATACACTCTGCCCCTAGGGGGCTCGGAGCCTGGCTTCAGGTCTATTTGGCAATCATATGGCCGGTGGGGAGGAAGAGTATCTGCGGCCCTTTTTGAAAAGACATCCCTGTAGGCCTCATAAGGTGTCGGTAAACCCGGCCCCCCTGTATTCTCTGAGGACCCAACCGACCTAATGGTAGCGGGTGGTTCGGTAGTCACGAGGTGCTCTCTACAGGATCCTGCCCAGGATGAGATCTCCCCTGTTGCCCAGTTGAGTATAGGAGCATGCTGTCTCAACCAGGGAAGGCCCAGTAGGATCTCATCCGTCCCCCCTGGAAGCACCAGGAAGGACACCTGCTCATGGTGTCCCGGTGGTACATCCATCCTGAGAGGGATAGTGATCTGGGTGATAGGATCGAGTAGTATGGACCCGTCGACTACCCGGACCCTGAGTGGCTTGGGCAACAGAACCAGGAGAACTGAGTATCGGGTTGCCAGGGATGTCGAGATGAAATTGCCTTCAGCGCCTGAGTCCAAGCAAGCCAGGGCAGAGAAGAGAGTAGTGCCGAACTGCAACTGGGCGCTGATAGTCAACCTAGAGGGAGAGGTAGCGTCTAGAGTCCCCCCTCTGATAGAAACTAGACGCTGTCTTTTCCCGACGGTTTGGGACATCGGGTAGCTATGTGTCCCCTCTGCCCACAGGAAAAGCAGATGACACCAGACCGAGACCCTGGGGTAGAGGAGACCGCTTTGGACACCTCCATTGACTCCACGGAGTCGCCTACAGAGCTGGCTGGGAGACCTGTCTGGTGGAAGACGGAAGCCAGACGCTTTTTAGGCCTTGAGGACGTGGGTGCTGAAGAGACCTCGAGCCTCCGCTCCGCCTGGCGGATGTCTATGCGAGAGGCAGCCACAATCAAGGACTCTAAAGTAGCAGGCACCTCACGCGTGGCCAGTGCGTCTTTGACGAACCCTGCCAGGCCCTCCCAGAACACAGGGACAAGGACCTTATCCGGCCAGTCCAGCTCTGCGGCAAGTGTCCTAAAGTGTACGGCAAAGTCCCCGACTGAAGCGGACCCTTGCCGAAGTCGTAAGAGGCGCAGCGCGGAGTCGTGGGTGACTTGAGGCCCGAGGAACACCATTCTCATGGCCCCAAGATAGGCTGCTAAGTTATTCACCACCCGATCTCCGCGCTCCCACAACGGCGTGGACCACTTCAGCGCTCTGCCTGTGAGCAGGGACTGGACGAAGGCTACCTTCGCCTTCTCGGTAGCGTAAAGAGTCGCGGACAGCTCTAAGTGGGTGGTGACCTGGTTTATAAAGCCATGGCACTCGGAGCTGTCCCCGCTAAAGCGCTCTGGAAGCGCAAGGCGAGGAGACCTTCCGCCCAATAGCACAGCCTGGGTGGCGACTGTCGTCAGAGTAGTCTTGTCGGAGGAAGACTCCTCCACTGCTGCCAATCGTGATTCCAACTGCTGCACATAACGCAGCAACTGCTGCTGCTCTTCAGCCATAGCCAGACCTGTTACGAGGGGGACCCGGGGAAGCGTGCCAAGATGGGAAATGGACTGCTTCCGCCGGTCAAGGTCCACTGTGCGGTGTAAGGGACCGCCGCTATGGTGGGTGAAGAGTGAGCGGGTTGCTGCTAGCGATCGTCTGGAATGTCACAGACGATCTATGTACACCGATCTGCCCTAACCCGTGAGGGTTGTATGGCACAGATCTCACGTCTCGGTGTACCTGTTGCACGGGGAAGCACAGAGGTGCCCACGCACGTGTGCTTTCAATAAGCAGGTGAGTCCAATGGAGACTTGAGGAGCTCACCTGGGACAGGAACACGGCCTGTTGACGGGGGTACTGCCGGAGCAGCAAGGCAGGAACACGGCCTGCAAACGAGGTACTGCCGGAGCAGCAAGGGCCAAGCCCACAAGAGACAGTAATGCCTGAGCAGTGGCGTGGCAGCACGCTGCCAGACATCCAAACATAGAAGGACGGTCGCGCGCCGCCATGATGGCAGGGGGAGCTTTTAAGGAGGTGCAGCTCCACCCGAGGGCGGGCGCGAGGCGGAGATGACGGACTTGACCCAATCAGGGTCCACGACGTCCCAGCCTGGCCAGTCAGGATTGACCACGTCACCAGCCTTGTCATCAAGCCGTGTGACGTCAGTGAGCGAATCAGGACCCACCACGCATTGCACATGCTCACCCTCCTGCCTCTGGGAAATAGAGGCGGGATCCTCGGTCTCACAATGTGCAGAGATAACGGGAATCTCACTGCTTCCCTGAGCAGTAAACCTCTGCACATTGCGCAGCCTCGCAGACCTTCGGGGCCGCTGAGCAGGAGAGTCTGCGGCAGGCCAGGAATGGGAGACCGCTTCACTCCTTGTAACAGGAGAACCACTAGGTGTCACCCTTCTGCTGCCTCTCTGAGAAGGTATCTCCTGCACACTGCGCAGTCTGGCAGACCTTCGGCGCTGCTGAGCAGGAGTGCTCGTGGCAGGCAAGGAATGGGAGACTGCCTCAGTCCTTGCCTCAGGAGAGCCACGAGATGTAACATTACCCCCCCGTCTAGGCCCCCCCCCTGTCCGTGCTCGAAGGCCGCTATCAAACCCGGGGCGCGTATATGATCCTCCAACTCCCAGGATCTATGCGCCGGACCACGGCCGGCCCACTCCACGAGGTAGTACCTCTTGCCCTGTATGACTTGTCTCAACAAGTTTTGCCACCTCAGGGTCGTCGGACGGGGAGTCGGTTTGAGCCGGCAGGGACCCCGAGAATTTATTAAGTCGTACGGGTTTCAGGAGGGACACGTGAAAGGTGTTGGCTATAGCCCAGCGTGGAGGGAGCTGGAGTCGGTATGCCACTGGGTTTACCTGCTGTAGTACCTTAAACGGACCCAGATACCTAGGGGCGAATTTGGCTGCCTGTACCCGTAGGTTAACATTCTTAGAGGACAGCCATACTAGGTCACCAGGGGCGAAGGATGGTGCAGGGCGGCGGCGAACATCAGCCGTTGTCACCATCCGGTCTTTAGCCCTTTTAAGAGCCTCTTGGGTGTCATCCCAGATCTCCCGGGCCTTGGTCGCCCAATCCTCCACTCTAGTATCGGGTGACGTAATGGGCATCGGAACCGGGATTCTGGGATGTTGTCCGTTATTGAGTAGGAACGGAGTCTGGCCAGAGGATTCATGGACCGAATTGTTAATGGCAAATTCGGCCCAAGGAAGGAGGTTAGCCCAGTTGTCGTGGTACGCGGATATAAAATGGCGGAGGTAAGTTACCAATGTCTGATTAGTCCTCTCCACTAGTCCATTGGTCTCGGGATGGTATGCGGAGGAGATGTTCAGCTCTATCTGCAGGAGCTTACAGAGCTCTCTCCAGAAGCGAGACGCGAACTGGGGACCCCGGTCGCTCACCACCTTGTCAGGCATGCCATGCAACCTAAATACATGCCGAATGAACAAGGTGGCGAGAGCACGTGACGTCGGGAGTCGTGGGAGAGGCACCAAGTGGACCATTTTAGAGAAGTGGTCCGTGATGACCCATACGACCCTGTGCCCTGCTGATTTGGGCAGATCTCCCAGGAAGTCCATCCCTACCACTTCCCAGGGACGATCCGGCACTGGCAGTGGGTGAAGAAGACCTGCCGTTCTCTGCCGGGACGGCTTATTCCGAGCACACGACATACAGGCTCCCACATATTCCTGTATGTCCTGGGGTAGTCTCGGCCACCAATAATGCCTTGTCACCAGGTCTCTGGTCCTTTTGACCCCAAAGTGACCCCCGACCTTGGAGGCATGGGCCCACGATAGCACCTCGTTCCGTAGTTCAGGGGGAACGAGGGTTTTGCCAGGTGGCACCTGGTCCAAAGAAGTGGGAGTGACCATCCTCAAGCTGTCCGGGGGTAGTATAAGACGAGGCTCCTCCTCGTCCTCCTCCAACACAACCATACAACGTGACAAGGCATCGGCCCGTACGTTCTTCTCACCGGCCAGGTGGCGGATAATAAAGCGGAACCGGGGGAAGAATAAAGACCAACGGGCCTGCCTTGGGTTCAGGCGTTGTGCTGTCTGGAGGTATGTGAGGTTTTTGTGGTCAGAAAAAACCTCAAATGGATGCTTCGCACCCTCCAGGAGATGCCGCCATTCCTGGAATGCTAGTTTCATCGCCAGTAACTCCCTATCCCCTATGGAGTAGTTCCTCTCGGCCGGAGAAAAGGTCTTGGAGAAAAAGAAACACGGATGTTTCCTTCCTCGTTCGTTTTTCTGGTACAGGACTGCACCTGCACCGACCGAAGAGGCGTCTACCTCCAGTAGGAAGGGTTTGGAGATGTCTGGACGATGAAGGATGGGAGCTCTGGAGAAGTGAGTTTTGAGAGTGTGAAATGCCTCTACCGTTTCTCGTGTCCATGCTTTGGGATTAGCGCCCTTGCGGGTAAGGGCAATGATGGGTGCTGCCACCGTCGAGAAGTTGGGAATGAACTGGCGATAATAATTGATAAACCCCAAGAATCGCTGGATCACCTTCAGCGAGCGGGGCTCAGGCCAGTTCATCACTGTCTCCAACTTCCCCGGATCCATTGCTAACCCCTGACTGGACACTATGTACCCCAGGAACGGCAAGGATTCCTGTTCAAAAACGCACTTTTCCAGCTTAGCATATAACGAATGGGTGCGGAGCCTCTTAAGTACTCGGATGACATCCCTCCGATGGGTGGTAAGATCGGGGGAGAAGATAAGAATGTCATCCAGGTATGCAACCACGGAAAGATACAAATCCCGGAAAATGTCATTCACAAAGTCTTGAAATACGGCGGGGGCATTGCAGAGTCCGAAGGGCATTACTAGATACTCGTAGTGACCGTCCCTGGTGTTAAAGGCGGTCTTCCACTCATCGCCCTTTCGGACTCGCACTAGATTATACGCCCCGCGTAGATCCAGCTTTGTGAAGACCTTTGCCCCGCGGAATCGATCAAATAGCTCAGTAATGAGGGGCAAAGGGTATTTGTTCTTGATTGTGATTGCATTTAATCCCCTGTAATCGATACAGGGGCGCAGATCCCCTTCCTTCTTCTGCACAAAAAAGAACCCTGCACCAGCCGGTGAAATAGACTTGCGAATGAACCCCTTCGCCAGGCTGTCCTGAATATATTTGGACATAGCCTCCGTCTCTGGAGCAGAGAGTGGATACACTCTGCCCCTAGGGGGCTCGGAGCCTGGCTTCAGGTCTATTCGGCAATCATATGGCCGGTGGGGAGGAAGAGTATCTGCGGTCCTTTTGGAAAAGACATCCCTGTAGGCCTCATAAGGTGTCGGTAAACCCGGCCCCTCAGTATTCCCTGAGGACCCAACCGACCTAATGGTAGCGGGTGGTTCGGTAGTCACGAGGTGCTCTCTACAGGATCCTGCCCAGGATGAGATCTCCCCTGTTGCCCAGTTGAGTATAGGAGCATGCTGTCTCAACCAGGGAAGGCCCAGTAGGATCTCATCCGTCCCCCCTGGAAGCACCAGGAAGGACACCTGCTCATGGTGTCCCGGTGGTACATCCATCCTGAGAGGGATGGTGATCTGGGTGATAGGATCGAGTAGTATGGACCCGTCGACTACCCGGACCCTGAGTGGCTTGGGCAACAGAACCAGGGGAACTGAGTATCGGGTTGCCAGGGAGGTCGAGATGAAATTGCCTTCAGCGCCTGAGTCCAAGCAAGCCAGGGCAGAGAAGAGAGTAGTGCCGAACTGCAACTGGGCGCTGATAGTCAACCTAGAGGGAGAAGTAGCGTCTAGAGTCCCCCCTCTGATAGAAACTAGACGCTGTCTTTTCCCAATGGTTTGGGACATCGGGTAGCTATGTGTCCCCTCTGCCCACAGGAAAAGCAGATGACACAAGACCGAGAACCTGGGGCAGAGGAGACCACCTTGGACACCTCCATTGACTCCACGGAGTCGCCTACAGGACTGGCTGGGGGACCTGTCTGATGGAAGACGGGAGTCAGACGCTTTTTAGGCCGAGAAGACGTGGGTGCTGAAGAGACCTCGAGCCTTCGCTCCGCCTGGCGGATGTCTATGCGAGAGGCAACCTGAATCAAGGACTCTAAAGTGGCAGGCACCTCACGTGTGGCCAGTGCGTCTTTGACAAACCCTGCCAGGCCCTCCCAAAACACAGGGACAAGGACCTTATCCGGCCAGTCCAGCTCTACGGCCAGTGTCCTAAAGTGTACAGCAAAGTCCCCGACTGAAGCAGACCCTTGCCGAAGTCGTAGGAGGCGCAGCGCGGAATCGTGGGTGACTTGAGGCCCGAGGAACACCATTCTCATGGCCCCAAGATAAGCTGCTAAGTTATTCACCACACGATCTCCGCGCTCCCACAACGGCGTGGACCACTTCAGCGCTCTCCCTGTGAGCAGGGACTGGACGAAGGCTACCTTCGCCTTCTCGGTAGCGTAAAGAGTCGCGGACAGCTCTAAGTAGGTGGTAACCTGGTTTATAAAACCACGGCACTCAGAGCTGTTGCCGCTAAAGCGCTCTGGAAGCGCAAGGCGAGGAGACCTTCCGCCCAATAGCACAGCCTGGGTAGCCGCCTGGGTGGCGACTGTCGTCAGAGTAGTCTTATCGGAGGAAGACTGCTCCACTGCTGCCAATCGTGACTCCAACTGCTGCACATAACGCAGCAACTGCTGCTGCTCTTCAGCCATAGCCAGACCTTTGGCGCGACCGTAATGTTACGAGGGGGACCCGGGGAAGCGTGCCAAGATGGGAAATGGACTGCTTCCGCCGGTCAAGGTCCACTGTGCGGTGTAAGGGACCGCCGCTATGGTGGGTGAAGAGTGAGCGGGTTGCTGCTAGCGATCGTCTGGAATGTCACAGACGATCTATGTACACCGATCTGCCCTAACCCGTGAGGGTTGTATGGCACAGATCTCACGTCTCGGTGTACCTGTTGCACGGGGAAGCACAGAGGTGCCCACGCACGTGTGCCAGTGGAAGTCACGAGAATATGGCACGAGGGTAGCACAGAGGTGCCCACGCACGTGTGCTTTCAATAAGCAGGTGAGTCCAATGGAGACTTGAGGAGCTCACCTGGGACAGGAACACGGCCTGTTGACGGGGGTACTGCCGGAGCAGCAAGGCAGGAACACGGCCTGCAAACGAGGTACTGCCGGAGCAGCAAGGGCCAAGCCCACAAGAGACAGTAATGCCTGAGCAGTGGCATGGCAGCACGCTGCCAGACATCCAAACATAGAAGGACGGTCGCGCGCCGCCATGATGGCAGGGGGAGCTTTTAAGGAGGTGCAGCTCCACCCGAGGGCGGGCGCGAGGCGGAGATGACGGACTTGACCCAATCAGGGTCCACGACGTCCCAGCCTGGCTAGTCAGGATTGACCACGTCACCAGCCTTGTCATCAAGCCGTGTGACGTCAGTGAGCGAATCAGGACCCACCACGCATTGCACATGCTCACCCTCCTGCCTCTGGGAAATAGAGGCGGGATCCTCGGTCTCACAATGTGCAGAGATAACGGGAATCTCACTGCTTCCCTGAGCAGTAAACCTCTGCACATTGCGCAGCCTCGCAGACCTTCGGGGCCGCTGAGCAGGAGAGTCTGCGGCAGGCCAGGAATGGGAGACCGCTTCACTCCTTGTAACAGGAGAACCACTAGGTGTCACCCTTCTGCTGCCTCTCTGAGAAGGTATCTCCTGCACACTGCGCAGTCTGGCAGACCTTTGGCGCTGCTGAGCAGGAGTGCTCGTGGCAGGCAAGGAATGGGAGACTGCCTCAGTCCTTGCCTCAGGAGAGCCACAAGATGTAACACAGACCTTTGGCGTGACCATAATGTTACGAGGGGGACCCGGGGAAGCGTGCCAAGATGGAGAATGGACAGCTTCTGCCGGTCAAGGTGCGGTGTAAGGGACCGCTGCTATGGTGGGTGAAGAGTGAGCGGGTTGCTGCTAGCGATCATCTGGAATGTCACAGACGATCTATGTACACCGGTCTGCCCTAACCCGTGAGGGTTGTATGGCAGGGATCACACGGCTCGGTGTACCTGTTGCACGGGGAAGCACAGAGGTGCCCACGCACGTGTGCTTTCAATAACCAGGTGAGTCCGGTGGAGACTCGAGGAGCTCACCTGGAACACTAACACAGCCTGTCAAAGGAGCTACTGCCGGAGCAGCAAGGCAGGGACACGGCCTGCAAACCAGGTGCTGCCTAAGCAGCAAGGGCCAAGCCCACAGAAGACGATAATGCCTGAGTAGTGGCGTGGCAGCACGCTGCCAGACATCCAAACATAGAAGGACGGTCGCGCGCTGCCATGTTGGCAGGAGGAGCTTTTAAGGAGGTGAAGCTCCAGCCAAGGGCGGGCGCGAGGCGGAGATGACGGACTTGACCCAATCAGGATCCACGACATCCCAGCCTGGCCAGTCAGGATTCACCACGTCACCAGCCTTGTCATCAAGCCTATTGACGTCAGTGGGCGAATCAGGATCCACCAAGCATAGCACATGCTCACCCTCCTGCCTCTGGGAAATAGAGGCGGGATCTTCGGTCTCATAATGTGTAGAGATAACGGGAGTCTCACTGCTTCCCTGAACAGCAAACCTCTGCACATTGCGCAACCTCACAGACCTTCGAGGCTGCTGAGCATGAGGAGCTGCGGCAGGCAAGGAATGGGAGACCGCCTCATCTCTTGCAACAGGAGAACCACTAGGTGTCACCCTCGTGCTGCCTCTCTGAGGAGGTTTCTCCTGCACTCTGCGCAGTCTGGCAGACCTTCGGCGCTGCTGAGCAGGAGCGCTCGTGGCAGGCAAGGAGACTGTCTCATTCCTTGCCACAGGAGAGCCACGAGGTGTAACAATTGACACACATTGATTTTGCCGATTGGCAAGCCCCCCACGTGATAGCAGGTTGCTGAAAGGTTGTCATGACAGACGGGGGTCTGCTGAAGACTCCCATGCCGATTATCAAGATCCTCCTATGAACACCAGCCTGTGGCCGGTATTCATAGGAGATTGTGATTTTTGCTATACAGAGCAGTACTGATGCTCATACTGATGCACAGGCAATCAGACGATCATAGCTTCACTTCTCTTAAGAGGACTATTAAATACAGTAAATAGTTAAATAAATTTAAATTATTGCACAATAATTATTGCACAAAATTTCATATCACACCCCTTATCCACCTTTAAAAATAAAACAATTGAAAAAATAATTAAAAAACCCCCAGATATTTATTATCGCCACATCCAAAAATGTCTGATCTAGCAAAATATTAAATAAATTAATTGATCAGTAAATTACAAAAGGAGAAAAAATAAAAACAGCCAAATTGTTTTTTTGGCTGCCCCGGCATTTCAATAAAATGTAATAAAAGGCGATCATATCATCCTATCTATTCCAAACTGTATCAGTAAAAATGTCAGCTTAGGGTGTGAAAAATAAACCATCACACAGCCAAAGATCCCAAGTAATGAGAACATTACGGGTCTTATAATATGGCAACAAAAAGAACAAATTTCAGAATTTTTTTCCCCACAAATTAAAAAAATCTTTACATTTGGTGTCTGCGTACTAGTACTGACCTGAGGAATCATATTGCCTGGTCAGCTCTATCAAATATTGAACATGGTAAATAAAAAAGAACCAAAAAAACCATTGTGGAATTGCACTTTTTTTTTTACAATTTCACTGTGCTTCGAATTTTTTTCCGTTTTCCAGTACAATATGGGGTAAAATGAATGGTGCTGTTCAAAAGTACAACTTGTCCTGCAAAATCAAGCCCTCGTATGGCTATATTGATGGAAAAATAAAAAGATCATTGCTCTTGTAAGAAGGAGAAGAAAAATCAAAAACAAAAAAAACGGAAATTTGTCCATGGGTGAAGGGGTTAAAATAACTCGTATTTCAAGTATACAAAATCAATGGGAGCAAACACATAGTACTTAAAGCAATCCATCCACCAGTAGAGAGTGATATTTTTTTTCCATTTCGGTATTTTCCAATGTATTTTATTCATAGAGCAATAATCAATCTGATAAAACTACAGAAACATTCAAACAATAATATTTCGTAGAATGTCATCCAACACTCGAACAGTTTGTGGATGGTGCAGAAATGATCCTGATACAATCTGTTACAGTTGTGACACCCAAACAAGGGAGCAAACATGAGTGTCAAATTGCATTTCCTTCCTCTCCAATCTGGGAGCTATGAGTGATGAACAAGAACACATTCACCAAGATATCAGGACCAAGAAACAGATATCAAGGCAATGGAACACAAACATGATGTTTTAAAATGTGGTTCACTACTTGTTTTTCCAAGCCACTTCGAGATATTGTTGAGAATCAAGGCTTCTCTCAAACACCTTTTGCCAATAGTGCCTGTGAGCAGCGCTAATGAGGTCTGCTCATCCCTTCTCGTGACCCTTGGGCTCTGTGACCTCTGATGTCTGGTGATGTCACGCCAACTTCCAGTTGACCTGACATCACCACAGCCAACCTTAGGCTTCCGTGAGGGACTGAGCTGTGGACGGAGTTTCATTCCTTAACTCCATCAGGTCTAAATGAGGAACTTCTGTTCACGGGGTTCCTCGGCTGACATTATTTTGTGTATCTTCCCTCCGCTTTGTATGCAAGTACATACTCATCCTTCCATCTATGCCATATTAACTGGCCTGTTTACTTCCTCTCTGTTGCAGGTGAGCCTCTGTCTTATAGTATCTCCTGCATACATGGGTATGTCCAATGGCGGGGTTCCACTATCAAGCACTGGATGGGATTACAGCCACGCTTGGAAAATTATCACTCGGGCCTCCATCGTTACATACTCCTTTATTGGCTTTGGACTCTGGATAATCTCCTTGTACCTGCCCTATTGACGTCCAGTAACTCTTTCTTCTGTATGTCATGTTCCAATTGCTTGTTAAAGATATGTATCTTAAAACCTTACTTCAAATTGGATAATGGTGATCTCCATCTTTAATAACCTGGTTGCATCTTGCTGCCCCCTTACATGGCTATTGTAAAAAGTTCAGCATCACATATGATTGTCGTTTGACAACCTTACCATCGATTGGTGCAAGCCTCGATGCCAGGTTGGTTATTTGTATAAGAGTACTTCAACGGATGGTCTTATATACCGACCGTATCTGCGGTACCCAAACTAGTTGGCAGGAGGGTGGGAATCACAACAGTACATTGGGGGATTCTATGAGGGACACATGGGTTTAGGTATACTTATACCGCTCTTGATATAACACCGTGCTCCCATGTATTAATTACCATCTGGAAATGCAGCATAGGCATGCGAATGCACCCCCATTAACGGGCTCTATTGGGGACTTTGTACAAACTATTTATAGGATTCAGCAATAATCCGGCGATATATACAACCATATGTATTGACATACGGAGTCGTTCCCGTAGGCCCTGCCCCAATAAATCCACTGCTGTTTGGGGTGAAACCACATATACATATCTGCATCTTTTGGTTAAAATACTTGTGTTGGTTGGGTGACCCCAAACAATGGATGCTAATCATCGGGTATCGTTTCACTAAATGGGGTGCACTTTTGTCTCCCATACGTGTATGACACAATTTAGGTTTGTATCTATATACCAGGGCGCCTGCATTCTTGCAGGTTGATGGCTCTGGCTCTTGTATGGCCATATATCTATCATTTTGACACGTTCTTGATAGAAAATGTCCCTATACCTGCACCCCCCGTTGGCAACACCTTACAAACCACCCAGGGTTTATACGGCCATAAGACTACGATCAGTGTCTCTTCTTTACAAATATTTTTGATCTATACATCTAGCGACTATACTTCTGTGACGCCGTATCAACGACTCCTTTATGTGAGTCTTTTCACTATTTTTCGCCCGTGCGCAGTGGTGGCTATCTGGCTTCTTGTTCGTCTGACCTAGCGCATATGCAGTGCGACGACTCATCTGCATACCAGATACTACTTCGCTTCCGGCAGTAATTTGGCCACCCGGCCTTTCCGTCCGCCTGTAAACGCGCATGCGCAGTGGGAAATTCTCGTTCGGTTACCAGCCACTGCTGTTGTATCACAATGCGCATGCGCAATATGGCGCTCTGGCATATAGCTTCAGTCGATTCTACAGCTTCACAGGTGTGTGTATACTGCTCACTAACGTAATTTGGATAGGTATATATATCACGCCCTTTTTGCACTGCAGTCACCTGCCCTGACGAAGCCGCTGGTGCGGCGACACGCGTCGGCTTCTTATCTAGAGCACCCGGCCTGACCGCTCCCATGACATGACTGACCTACCCTGGACCCATGACCGGTGACTGTATGGCATCCATTCCATCCTGCTCTACATGACATGACTCCGGTCCTTAGGTCTGTGGCAGTTGACCACTCTGCATTGGACCACTCTTGGTATCCTCTCTCTCACATACAGCGGGTACATGTGTGAGTACTAGCAGCCACCCCTCGGCCTCAAACCTGGTCAGATTCCTATTTTCTTTATTTTTTACATCATTTAAGGGTGGGATGGCCATCGGCCGTTCCTACACCCTTGTGACCAGCACACATCCAGGATTGTGATTATGTGGGTTGAAATATAGATGTAATTAGTGCTTAGCACCTTTTACCACTAAGCAGTAATTAATTTTGAGGTACAACTGACGGCACAAGTCAGTTAAGCATATTGCATTGACTGGGTGGCTCCTGCCGGCTGTATTGTAGCTGTATTTCCACATGTGATTACTAACGTACGTTTATTCTACACAATCCTCTGTTGTAGAAACTACTTTGGGGGTCTTTTGCTAACTATTTATTACTTTATTACTGTATTCCCTGATATCTATACAGGGCTTGGATTTATGGTGTGGCCATTAAACCACACGGTTCTTGCCAGGGGTCCATTATACCAACCATCATCAAGTGACTTATTTTGGTCCTCATATCTCTCAACACATGCCCTCTTTACACAGGACATGAGTTTGCAAGGCCCGGTTATCGTAATATACGTGTATGTTTGAATACATTGTGAACAATACTTGCTATACCTCTCCAGCATTTTGGTTCAACCATATGGATTGATTTAATTAGGAATGTTTGACATCTAATATCTGCTTTTTCCAGGGTTTTGGTCCCTTCACCATTTTTTCACTTTGATAATGTATTGCATTTCATGATTGTTCTGTCATTTGTGACACATGTCATTCTGGGCATTGGGTCTCGCCATAGGGGTGCTCTTTTGTCTTGTTATATGTTTTTTAATTGTTTTTAAAACGTGTTTTTTGTGTGCAAAAATAAAGGTGTGTTTCATACATTATACCATTGGTGTGCCTCTGCTCGTATGTGCGGAATCTTTTCCTTCCTTTGTTCCATGGTAATTCCTTCCGCACCAGTGTGCACCCATATAATGATTTATTGTTCCAGCACAAGTGGTGCGCTCCAATACTCACTTTTCTAGGAGTTTCATCACTTGTCATAGCCCAGCATCGCTCCTGCTTGCGGCGCTCTACAGTGAAGGGCATGCCTTGGTTGTGCCGGCACTCTCCTCACATAAATTGGTCTACAGGACAGGAGTGATTTTTGTGTCTTCCACTGTCTTCCATCATCTAACTGTTACACTGTTTCTTCCGTTGCGACATTAGACTATCAGAGTGAGGAGTACTGTTATGATCCAGCGCAACCGATGCCGGAAATGGCCTGCAGTGGGTTCTAATCCGCTTGAGCACCGGCCTCGGATTTTTTTTAACTGTGACTCGGGTTATTCAGCTTGCTGGTCTGGCCTCCACGTCTAATTATGGAGTGCGGCTGCTGAGCAGGCGCGACCTGAACTCCCATGGCCAGAAGCTAAGTCCAATGAGTACCCCACAGGCCACAGCGCATGTGCAGGCTGAATTACCAGCGCCGAATTCTAAATCCCGTAATGCCTCTACAGAGCATGCTCAGGTTGTTAGTGTTCTGCCAGAGACTACTGTGTTATTTATTTAAGACGGGGTCTAAAAGGGAAGCTATTCTACTTGCGGAGACTAATACACCATTACCGCATGCCAGTGGTGAGGAGACTTTAAGCCACAATGCTCCTCTGGGAAATATGCAAATTTGTCTTCAGTGAGGAAGTAGACAAACTCTAATGCCACCTATTGGCGGTATCAATCCTAAAAGTCAAAAGTGGCTCTTTAACAAGCTTTGTCATGTGACTTAGAATTTATGCCAGATGTGAACCTCAATTTGAAGACACGGTGTCTGAGGATGGTTGTCCCTCATCAGTGCAAAGTTCTATTCACAAATTTACATGAGCCACTATATTAAAGGATGTGTCCAGGACTTTAAAATTGATGCCCTATCTTTAGCATTGGCCATCAAAGTCTGATTGGTGGGGGTGCACTAGCCAGCACACCAACCAATCAGCTGTTCCCGGTACCGTCAGTGGCTAGTACTACTCAGTTGCAGACCTGCACAGCTTGTCACCTGTACAGTGGCCATAGATAGGTATTGGATATCTGCCACCAATTTGAATCAATATGGAGTGGTTGTGCAGTACCCACCTGTGAACGGTATTCCGTTGATGGAGTTATGCTGCTTCATAACTGATTACTTCCTGACAGTGATTATATTTCATGCTGTTAGGATTGTGCTACACTGCTTAATTTATAATTCAAGGGGTTTATGGGAATCCAGGTTTATGATAAAAGTTGGCAGTAGCTGTAGGTGACTGCAGACTTCTCAATTCTCACAACGGATGCTCTGCACACTTTTAAGATTCTCCCATGCCAGTGGCGAGAGTGGACGGTTATGTGAGCACAAGTATGCTGTGTACTGCACATAGACCTCATTGATTTGAATAGGAGCAGATATAGGTGCATTCCCCAGCCGTGGCCACTATCGTAAGACGGAGCAGATTCGGAATTGAGTACTCTGGCCATCTGCTGCCGCCGCCGGTACCTAGAACAGCTGACTGGCAGGGGGGCCAGGCCCCATCCAATCAGACATTGATGACCTATCCTAAGGATTGGTCATCAGTTAAAGTAGTGGACAACCTCTTTAATATAGCCATGTAAAACATAATCTTATAAGTTATGAATTGTTACTTGTGTACAGGATCAGAACTAATAACAGCACAGGTATATAATCACCAGAACCATCAGACATACAGGATACATAATTAAAACCCAAATCAGAACAGAAACACAGCATCACAACCACCAGCAGTACAGAAATTCCTCACCAGAACCACCAGCAGTACAGAGATTTGCCACCAGAACCACAAGCTATACAGAAATTCCTCACCAGAACCACCAGCAGTACAGAGATTCCAAACTAGAACCACCAGCAGTACATAAATACATCCATATATTCCCATCAGTACATAAGCACAGAATTAAAACCCTCATCAGTACAGGAATACATCCGAAAAAAACATCAGCAGTACATGATGGTTCAAATGTACAAGGGTCTGACCTGATATTAAACTATCAGGTCAGACCCACATACATTTGAAAGGCATGAACCTACAACTTTCAGTACATCCTTAACAATTTTCAAGAGATACTGTGAGTTGTTATTAGTCCTCAACAGTCTGCAGTCACACAGGAACGTCAGTACTGATGAGAATTAATCAGTATCATAAATAATCATTTACATTCAGGTACATATAAATGAAGTTGTCTCTGATCCAAGTCATCTCTTTCTTTTCTTCATTTTGTCCAGACACCATGATGAATTTTCACATTCACAGCTCGTCTATGCAGACTTCCATCTTCTCTGGTCTTCTGCAGCACATCCTAGCACAATACCCTTAAAAATAGCAGAATAATTATAATATTCCTATATAAAAATATCTGCCCTATGCTGTGCCCCTGAATAAATAATGTCTCCTCACTGTGTTCTCTGCAAAAAATATGACTCACACACTGTCCCTCTAATGGTACATGCCCTCCACAGTGCCCTTTTCTTTCAATAGTAAGACCCTTCTTCACACTGTCCTCTACACTGTGTTCCCACTATATTGCCCAGTCTTTATACTGTGCCCCGTCATCCCACACTCCTCCTCGTTATGGCCTAACACTGTCCCCTCCATTCTGCCCGCTTGCTCCCTGTATCATGTACTCAAAATTATCCCTGTAATGTTCAATGATTATATCGGTCTCTTTAAGAAAAACCAGGTCTGGTGAATTGTGGGTAGGGACAGGAAGGGAGGTAGAGAAAGGAAGCTTAGTTTCAGTTTAGAGCATGCTCATGAAACTTTTATGCTTTATGCTGGAGAGAGAAGGAGAAGAATAAAATACAGTTAGAATTTGCTCTCATGGATTCCTTATACCGTGTGGACATTACACCCCCCTTGCTCACATGTAGTTCTGAAATTCCCCATACTGTGTCCAAATTTTGTTTCCTTCCTTTGCTCCCCATACTGTGTTCGTATGCACTCCCCTGCTCCCCATATTATATCAATATGCATCTTCCCCACCCTCTTTCCCCATACTGTGTAGCCATATATACATTCCCCCTCCCCACCCTCTCTCCCCATACTGTGTGGCCATATATACTTCCCCCTCCCCATCAGCTTTGTCTATACTGTGTGGCCATATGTCCATCCCCCCTGACCCCACTCCCCATACTGTCTCTATATATTCATCCCCCTTCCCCACCCTCTCTGTCCATAATGTTTGGCCATATATACTTCATGACTACTGTGTGCCATGACTATGCATCCTCATCATAGCTTGATGTCCCAGCCTAATGTGTGAGACCCAGGAATTTCTATGATTGCGAGGACCAGATGAGTGATGGAGAGCAACAGACAGGCTGGAGTGCTAAGTCGAAAGTTGCCTAAAAGGATTTTTTTTTTCTTTTTTTTTTTCTTACCTGCAGCTGCCATTTTACCACATTTTTTTACCAAATTTGCGCAGATTCAAATTACAAAAAATTCTAATATCAACAAATGCAGATTTATGTAAAATTAAATTAAAATTCGATTCCACTTGAATAAATGTTATTTCTTATGAAAAGCACAAGGACTTCATACAAGTTCTATATTGAGGACCATAGAGATCAGTGTCTCCCCTGGTGTCTGCGCCTATTGCTGAGCAATTCCTCACTCTGATTCTATCTTGCCTGCACAATAATTGCAAATTTGATGTCAAATCAAGTCTGGAGTAGCCCCAATGAATAATTACAAAAGGATATTACTCCACATTTTACCGGATTTAGCAATGAATCAGACCAAGAGCCTAGAAGAAGACAGACAAGCTCTTAGATTATCCTCCAGAAAATAAGCCATGTTAATAAATAGCATCTGATATCCAGATTCCCATTGTTCCGGTAGTTTTCATTATATCTTCGCCGGTATGTCTAAAAAGGGAGCTGGGAATGAATAGACCGGAGTAAATAAGTGCTGCCTGCCATGTAGGCGCTCGGCGGCACACCATAATAAATAAACATGTTTGTTAATTTGATTTAAATGGCATGGCTGGGATCTAACTCCGAAAACAAAGCTGTTGGTGGCAGCTGCTTCTTCAAGGAGATAAAACAGGAAGGTGAGGAGGAAGAAGACCGGAATATTCAATGCACTGCAGAAAGGAAAAAAATAAAATAAAGCTTATGTAGCTTATTGAATTCCAAGGCTCTCCTGGCCCATAGGCAATGAAGAGGTTCAAACCATGTTAGGTTTCCTTCTGTATCTGCAGGAGAACTGTCTCATCAATCATAGGAAGCCGTCTATCTAATCGTGTTTACCGCTCAGGTGAGAAAATGAAACCCATCAGCCGTCATTCTGACTGCGGGCTGTGAAATGTCACAATCATATCATACATGTGTTATATTCTGGGATTGAAAATACCCATAACAGGCTAACCCTTAAAGGGAACCTGCCAAGAGATTTAAGGGGGCTTTACATGCTACGATATCGTTAATGTTTTATCGTCGGGGTCACATTGTTAGTGACGCACATCCGGCGTCATTAACAATATCGCAGCGTGTAATACTTACCAGCAACCTTAGGCGACCTCAAAAATGGTTAAAATCGTTCACCATGGAGAGGTCGTCCCAAACTCAAAAATCGGTAAGGATTGTTTAGCGTTGTGGTTCATCGCTCATGCGGCAGCACACATCGCTATGTGTGACACCGCATGAGCGAGGACCGTCTCCTTACCTGCCGCCGGCCGCAATGCAGAAGGAAGAGGTGGGCAGGATGTTTACATCACGCTCAGCTTTGCCCCTCCGCTTTGATTGGCCGGCCGCTTAGTGACGTTTCGGTGACGTCGCTGTGATGCCGAACGTCCCTCCCCCTTGAAGGAGGGATTGTTCGGCAGTCACAGCGCCGCCGCCGACCAGGTAAGTATGTGTGACGCTGCGTAGCGATAATGTTCGCTACGGCAGCGATCACAAACAATCGCATGCGCGACGGGGGCGGGTACTTACACGCTCGCTATCGCTAGAAATTGCTAGCGATATCGCTAACGTGTAAAGCCCCCTTTAGGCTAGATTCACACATCTGTGTGATGAGTCCTAGCACTGTCCATTTTTTTTTACAGCCCAAAGACCCAAAGTGATTAATTGATCCATTCACACGTCAAATTTTAAAAATGGATCCCCGTGTCAGGTCTGTGTCTTACTTTCATCCGTTTTGCATATCAGATTCGAATAATAAAGTCTATAGGGATCCATGTGAATCAGATGAAATATAGAAGAAAGACTTTGTACTACAGAGATTCATCCGAGTTTCCTTTGTTTTTAGCTGATACATTGTTAAGAGTCAATGGATACAAATAGCACATGAAAGTCAATGGATAGAAAAAGTGCACAAAAGTCAAGGGATAAAAAAGAGTCAATAGATAAAAAAAAGTGCACAGAATTCAAGGCATAAAAAAAGTGCACAAGAGTCAATGTATAAAGAAAAGTGCACAAATGCAATGGATAAAAAATGGCACAAGAGTCAATAAATAAAAAAGTGCTCAAAGGTCAATGGATAAAAAAGTGCACAAGAGTCAAAGGATTAAAAAGTGCACAAAAGACAATGGATAAAAAAGTGCACAAGAGTCAATGGATAAAAAAGTGCACAAGAGTCAATGTATAAAGAAAAGTGCACAAATGCAATGGATGAAAAATGGCACAAGAGTCAATAAATAAAAAGTGCGCAAAAGTCAATGGATAAAAAAGTGCACAAGAGACAAAGGATTAAAAAGTCCACAAAAGGCAATGGATAAAAAAGTGCACAAAAGGCAATTGATAAAAAAGAGTCAATGCATAAAAAAGTGCACAAAAGTCAATGGATAAAGAAAAGAGCATAAGAGTCAATGAATAAAAAAAGTGCACAAATGTCAATGGGTAAAAAGAAGTGCAGAAAAGTCAATGGATAAAAAAGTGCACAAGAGTCAATGGATAAAGAAAAGAGCATAAGAGTCAATGAATTAAAAAGTACTCAAAAGTGAATTGATGAAAAGAGTGCTCAAAAGTCAATGGATAAAAAAGTGTTCAAAAGTCAATGGATAAAAAAGTGCTCAAAAGTCAATGGATAAAAAAGTGCACAAAACCCAATGGATAAAAAGAAGTGCACAAAAGTCAATGTCTAAAAAAAGTGTACAACAGTCGAAGGAAAAAAGTGCACGAGTCAATGGATAAAAAGGTGAAAAAAAAGTCAAATGGATAAAAAAATTGTACAAGAGTCAATGGATAAAAAAGTGCAGACTATCTGCATTATTAAAAAAAGAGGATGAGGAAAAAAAATAGAAGCAAACTAGTAAGACACCAGAGAAAAAAAACGGTCCATTTCTGTTGGATAGGTCTCATTTACATGGCTTTATAAATAAATCGCTCTGACTTTTAGCCAGAAAAGTGGGACGATTTTTTTTTCACACTTGTCAACCGTGTACAATCTATTCATTTGCAACAGGACCATTCACAGTTTTTTATGTTACCTGATTGCAATGTATCTGTAAACATTGGATGCATCTGATTTTTTTCTTCAATCCATAAACTTGAATTGGTGAAACGTATCTGATATAACGAGGAAAATCGGACATGTTGCATTTTTTTTTCCACTCACAGATTCACCTTGTGAAAAAATTGCTTCTGTTTCCTGCCTCATTGAATGCCATTGGTCTGAGTGCTCATTTTTTTCATGGATAGCACTTGTACCAAAAATACAATTGTGTAAATGAGCCCATAGTGCCACTAACACGGATGTGTGCATGTAGTCTTAGCGTCACCAAAATAGTTACATTGTTATATAGTGCTTAGTGTCATGGGGTGTGACGGGAACACTAGGAACAAGGAAACCTAAACTGCCCTGAAGCTAGGGGAACCCTGGCTGACCCCAAAGATACCTCTGAAGGTGATGATGTGTGGGACGCCGTCATAACCCTAGCTCTTGAACAACCCTGGTCTAGTGGCCCCACTCCCTCTACCCATGAGAGATCCGGCACATGAGTGATTGATCTCCCACAATAAACAGATGGGAGAAAACAAAAACTCAAACTCACAGCAATCACTCACAGAGGTATGGACAATATGTGATCAGGTGGAAACTAAAGGAAGGGAGGAAATAATCAGACAAGAGTATTTCCACAACACTCCAAACAGCACACAGAAGTTCACCAGCAACAGGATTTCAAAGCACAAAAACTGGGATAAAGCTATCATCGGCATGGGAGACAAAGCTCTACCATCTTAAAAAGGGTGGAGGCAACTGTGATAGGTCTCCTGCATCATGTGACTCAAGCAGCAAGCTACAGGTTAGCAGAAATTAACTCCTGCAAGCCCGATTACAAAGAAGGGCACAGCTGGTTGATGCCCGAGCCTGTCTATGCAACTCAAAAGCAGTATCGTGTGGAGTGTTTGACTCTGCTGTGTGAACAGCATCAGAAGTAGTTCTGACACTCAGGGAGTTTTGAACCAGACACTGTGTGACTCATAGATTAGATTACAAGGTTTCATAATTAATCAAATTCATTGACAATTTCTCACAAAATTCAATTTTATAGAATCTGAATGTTTGGGTGATTTGATATGCGCAAATTCCAGTAATATGGCAGACAGCAGGTAGATATTTTTCTGGATTGTGAGGACCAGGAAGAGGTTGTAAAGATTTTTTTTATACACCTCTCCTTGGCTCTCTCCAAACTTGTTCCTCCTCTGCTGGTCCTCCCATCGGCTTTTCTGTCTTCCCTTTTCTACCTTCTTTTGTTTTTTTAGGCCTAATATTGTTCACTAGGTCCCATGTGACATGAAAATATCACTCAAAATATGGCCTCATATGGCTATGTTTAAAAAAAAAAAAAAAAAAAAAAAAAAAAAAAGTGAGTAACTAGAGTCCAATCGGCCCTAATGCAAATTTTGTACCTCTGTATGTTGGAGCAATGTATAGGCCCTTGTAGTTTTCTCAATCCTATAAAACCCTGTGTTGATCACCCTCCCCCTTCATTATGTACAGTCATATGAAAAAGTTTGGGCACCCCTATTAATGTTAACCTTTTTTCTGTATAACAAATTGGGTTTTTGCAGCAGCTATTTCAGTTTCATATATCTAATAACTGCTGGACTGAGTAATATTTCTGGATTGAAATGAGGTTTATTGTACTAACAGAAAATGTGCAATCCGCATTTAAACAAAATTTGACCAGTGCAAAAGTATGGGCACCTCAACATAAAAGTGACATTAATATTTTGTAGATCCTCCTTTTGCAAAAATAACTGCCACTAGTCGCTTCCTGTAGCTTTTAATGAGTTCCTGGATCCTGGATGAAGGTATATTTGACCATTCCTGTTTACAAAACAATTCCAGTTCAGTTAAGTTTGATGGTAGCCGAGTATGGACAACACGCTTCAAATCATCCCACAGATTTTCAATGATATTCAGGTCTGGGGACTGGGATGGCCATTCCAGAACATTGTAATTGTTCCTCTGCATGAATGCCTGAGTAGATTTGTAGCGGTGTTTTGGATCATTGTCTTGCTGAAATATCCATCCTCTGCGTAACTTCAACTTCGTCACTGATTCTTGCACATTATTGTCAAGAATCTGCTGATACTGAATTGAATCAATGCGACCCTCAACTTTAACAAGATTCCCGGTGCCGGCATTGGCCACATAGCCACTTTTGCCTCCATGCATAATGCCTTTTTGTATGACCAAACAGCTCAATCTTTGTTTCATCAGTCCACAGGACCTTCTTCCAAAATGTAACTGGCTTATCCAAATGTGCTTTTGCATACCTCAGGCGACTCTGTTTGTGGTGTGCTTGCAGAAACGGCTTCTTTCGCATCACTCTCCCATACAGCTTCGCCTTGTGCAACGTGCGCTGTATTGTTGACCGATGCACATTGACACCATCTGCAGCAAGATGAAGCTGCAGGTCTTTGGAGGTGGTCTGTGGATTGTCCTTGACTGTTCTCACCATTCTTCTTCTCTGCCTTTCTGATATTTTTCTTGGCCTGCCACTTCTGGGCTTAACAAGAACTGTACCTGTGTTCTTCCATTTCCTTACTATGTTCCTCACAGTAGAAACTGACAGTTTAAATCTCTGAGACAACTTTTTGTATCCTTCCCCTGAACAACTGTGTTGAATAATCTTTGTTTTCAGATCATTTGAGAGTTGTTTTGAGGAGCCCATGATGCCACTCTTCATAGGAGATTCACATAGGAGAACAACTTGCAAGTGGCCACCTTAAATACCTTTTCTCATGATTAGATACACCTGCCTATGAAGCTCAAAGCTCAATGAGGTTACAAAACCAATTTAGTGCTTTAGTAAGTCAGTAAAAAGTAGTTAGGAGTGTTCAAATCAAGAAATTGATAAGGGTGCCCATACTTTTGCACCGGTCAAATTTTGTTTAAATGTGGATTGCACATTTTCTGTTAGTACAATAAACCTCATTTCAATCCAGAAATATTACTCAGTCCATCAGTTATAAGATATATGAAACTGAAAATGACTGTAGTAAAGTCCCACATCCACTGCTAATGTATCCCATCCTTGGCCCCTTCCTGGTAAATATTTCCTCCACCCTGTTATATATGTCCTACGTTCGTAAAAATAAGTCTCCTGTCCTGGTATATATGGCTCACATCCTGGACCCTTTCCTGGTAAATATGTCTCCCATCCTGATATATACCGGTATGTCCCCCATACGAATATACTGTATATGTATCCTATGCTGGGCCCCTTCATGCTTCATATGTCCCCAACCTGATATGTCTCCCATCCTGTGCCCATTCATAATAAATATGTCCCCCATCCTTCTTTACATGTCTGCAATACTGGTAAATGTTTCCCTCATGCTTGTAAATATCTCTTCCATCTTGGTTAATATGTCCCCTATCCTGGTTAATATGTCCCCAATCCTGGTATAAAGGACCCGCCTCCTGGTAAATATGTCCCCCATCCTGGTTAATATGTTGCTTCTACATTAGCCCATTCCTGGCATATTTATCTCCTATCCTGGGCTCCTTCCTGATAAATGTATCTCCCATCCTGGTATATACTGTATGTCCCCCATACTTGTATCTATGTTCTCCATCCTGGGCCCCATAATGCTAAATATGTCCCCCTTCCTGGTATGTATGTCCCCATCCTGAGACCCGTCATGATAAATGTGTCTCCCATCCTGGAATATGGACATTCTGGACCCCTACCTGGTAAATATGTTCCCCATCCTGGTATACATGATCCCTTCCTGGTAAATATGTTGCCCATTCTGGCATATATGTCCCCCTCCTTGGCCTCTTCCTATTATGCTGGGTTCATATGTCTTGTAATGTTCTGGTTGTAATGCATCCAAAACAATGGATGGCTGATGGATTGATACCTAACGGATGACAAATTTTGGCTGATCCATTAACGGATCCATCATTAATATAGTCAACGGACACGTTAATGGATCATTTTTTGGATTTTCCAAATGAATGCAAAAATGGAAAAGATTACAAGATATGTGAACATAACCACTTATATGTTCCCCATTCTACCTTTAATGGATATAAAAAAACTCACCTTCCTCCCTTCCCACATCTCATAGTGTTCTCCTCTGTAGCCAACAGAGTGGCCAGCAGCTGACATCGGCGTGCCAGCTATTGCGAGATATGACGTCACTCCCATATGACACCTATACCTAGCACCCAGCTGCTGGTCTCTGTTTCTGCCAGTTCTTTATCGAATTATTTGCGAGTCCTGTGCAAGCAAAGGGAATGGGTCAAACTAGAGCTTGACAGAGGCATTGCCCTGAGATCCAAGGACAAAGCCAACCATCTAATTTTTAATTTATATGATGGTTAATTTCTTAAGTTGAGCTTTGGATCTTAGGTTCCATTACCATTTACTACACATACCCAATGGCAGCACCCGTGGGGTTGGGTCCTCTTTCCAGAGGCATCCAAACCAACACATTGGCTTGTCTATATGGAATGAATCCCTATGTGGATGCTTAAAAACCTAAAGCTGCATTTCAACCCGTAAAGACTTATATGGGGAAAAAGTTGTCGGTTGGCAAAATAATGTTGTCAAAGTCAACACTAAGGACCTGTAGATTGCAAGTTCTTCGAGCCAGTTACCTGCACCCACGCTGCTGCAAGAATATGTTACACGAAGACATCCTTTACTCTGTCTTTGATCTTGCAAAGCGTGCCTGTAATTTCCCTCATTGGGATTTAATATATTCCCTTTCCATATGTGAATCCGTGCAGCTGGAGCATCTGAGGAAGTGGAAAAATACCAGCAGACAGACAACAGAAAGTGCCGAGCTTTCCGCCCTGTCAGGGTTGCAGAACAGAGAAACAGAAGGAAAACGGGGCCGGGGGATTTATATAATGAAGGAAGGATTCAAACAAGGTGCTGAAATGGACAGATTTAGGCGCCATCTCCACATTGTGCAGCTGTTGGAGTCAAGGTTCACTCCTGCCTGTCAGAAACACTGTTATTTATAAAAATCAGCATTTGTTCAATGTTCTGCTGTCTTATTAATCTGCCAGTTTCCAGGGTTTACAGCACAGATGTTACTAATATTTCATCCCAACAATAGCAGAAAAACATTTCAAAAAGAACTTAAACTTTTACTTCTGTTGTAATTGATGATTTGACGTTGGTGGACCTCCATGATCTGGAACCTGTGACATCTCCACCGGAGTATGCAATTTCTGCTCTGGCCATCAAGCGCTGCCACAGTCCCATGGTGGGCGGTTATGGTGATAGAGGCGGAGTCAATACCAGTAGCTCTGGTGAGCGCAGTCTCCACCCATCCACCAAGCTTGGTAGGCCTGGGACTTACCGTGGTGGTGTGTGCTTTCCAGGTGAAGTTATCAGCTTCCAGCTCCAGCCTATTGGAAGGCACCACACCCTTCTTATACCTTCAGTAGTCTGCTGCTCACTGTCAGATATAGTCTAATTATTATTGCTTGTCTCTGGTTCACACCCTGTTCCCTGTGTTTTGACCTCTGACTGCTCTCTGTCAACTCTCCCGCCTGCCATTTTGTACCTCGCTTCCATCTCTAGTTGTTGACCTTAGCCTGATATCCTGACTGCGCTCTTTCCTGTTGATTTTGTCCCTTTTTGTACCTCTTGATTTGACACTGCCTGGTGACTACTATTCTCAGGATTGCAACCTTCCATAGGCAGCGACCTCCTGGACCCTGTAGTAATTCCAGATCCCTGTACAAGGGTTAAAGGGTTTTGAGGTTCTTGGGATACTGCTGAGAGGCCGGCTAGCCTCTACTCTGTCCGTGATAGCCACCCTGAGAATGTGGTCCCGGGCAGACATTACAGAACCATCCACTGCATGAAGGCATCACAGGGATCAGTAACACATGAAAGCCCCCTTAGGTGCACATTAGATATTCTCCAATAGTGAGGTGTGCATTAAAAAAATTATTGACGTAAATGTCCGACTACTGGGAAAACCACCATTTACAACAAGAGATTAGTGAATAGGTTCGGAATAAATTGAATGTGTTAAAAAGTTTTGAAAAAGTTTGGATTTGCCAGAATTTGGGATTCGATTTGCTTGAATCCAGCAAAATGGTGGCAAGCCGGAAGTAATTTAGCTCAATTACTTATAGGGCCGAGAAGGGGTTATAAAATAATACAATAGTGTATTCATCTGTTCTGATACCACATCACCCCGTCCTTTCCTCTGGTACTTTCAAATCTGAGATCTGTCTTCAGATTCATCTGTTCAGTCGACTGGTGTTGACTAACGGGGGCTTTACACGCTACGACATCGCTAATGCGAACTCGTTGGGGTCACGGAATTGGTGACACACATCCGGCCGCATTAGCGATGCCGTTGCGTGTGACACCGATGAGCGATTTTGCATCGTTGCAAAAACGTGCAAAATTGCTCATCGGTGACAGGGGGGTCCATTCTCAAATATCGTTACTGCAGCAGTAACGAGGTTGTTCCTCGTTCCTGCGGCAGCACACATCGCTCCGTGTGACACCGCAGGAACGAGGAACCTCTCCTTACCTGCCTCCCGGCCACAATGCGGAAGGAAGGAGGTGGGCGGGATGTTACGTCCCGCTCATCTCTGCCCCTCCGCTTCTATTGGGCGGCCGCTCAGTGACGTCGCTGTGACGCCGCACTGACCGCCCCCTTAGAAAGGAGGCGGTTCGCCGGTCACAGCGACGTCGCCGGGCAGGTAAGTATGTGTGACGGTTCTGGGCAATGTTGTGCGGCACGTGCAGCGATTTGCCCGTGTCGCGCAACAGATGGTTGCGGGTACCCACACTAGCGATATCGGGACCGATATCGCAGTGTGTAAAGCCCGCTTTAGCTTCATGTCTCTCGAGCAGATCAGTGCCCAACTAACTGTGTAAAGGGACATGAGACTTAGGGGTACTTTACACGCTGCGACATCGCTCAAGCGATGTTGTTGGGGTCACGGTGTTTGTGACGCACATCTGGCGCCATTAGCGACGTCGCAGCATGTGACAGGCTGGAGCGACCTAAAACGATCGTAAAAAAGTTAAAAATCGTTTGTTTTGGAGAGGTCGTTTAATAACAAAAAAATCGTTGTCTGGTGAGTAGTAATGTTGTTCCTCGTTCCTGCGGCATCACACATCGCTATGTGTGACATCGCAGGTGTGACAAATATCTCCTTACCTCTATCCACCGGCAATGCGGAAGGAATGAGGTGGGCGGGATGTTACGTCCCGCTCATCTCCGCCCCTCCACTTCTATTGGCCAGGCGCTCAGTGACGTCGCGGTGACGCCGAACGCACCTCCCCCTTGAGGGAGGGATTGTTCGGCAGTCACAGCGACGTCGCTGAACAGGTATGTGCGTGTGACGCTGTCGTAGTGATAATGTTCGCTACAGCAGTGATCACCGCATATCGTTACGGCTACCCTTAGGGGTACTTTACACGTTGCGACATCGCAACCGAAATATCGTCGGGGTCACGGTTGTTGTGACGCACATCCGGCGCCGGTAGTGACATCGCAATCTATAAATCCTAGAAGCGACGATGAACGAGCGCAAAACAGTCAAAAATCGCTGATCTGTGTCACGTCGTTCATTTTCATAATGTCGCTGCTGCTGCAGTTACGATGTTATTTGTTGCTCCTGCGGCGTCAAAAATCGCTGTGTATGAAGCTGCTGGAACGGCAAACATCTCCTTACCTGCATCCACCAGCAATGTGAAAGGAAGGAGGTGGGCGGGATGTCCCACACATCTCCGCCCCTCCGCTTCTATTGGCCGGCCACTTAGTGACGCCGCGGTGACGCCGAACGCACCTCCCCTTTGAAGGAGGGATTGTTTGGCGGTCACAGCGACCTCGCCAACCAGCTATGTGCATGTGAAGCTGCCGTAGCGATAATGTTCGCTACGGCAGCAATCACAAGATATCGCATTTGTGACGGGGGCGGGTGCTATCGTGCTGGACATCGCTAGCCGATGCTAGCGATGTTGCAACGTGTAAAGTACCCCTTAGTCATACTGTAAAGACCAAAGACCAATCACCAATACAAAGGTAGCACAGGTCCCTTTCCTAAACCCTTTCCTACCCTTCATTGATCAAGATTTAGGTTCTGGAGAGACCTCTGAGGATAATAAAGAATAACTTGGGGACATTCGATTTGGACCTAACATATTTGAATCAACTCTTCCTGATGATTCCAGAGAAAATACCCAAATTGAAGTTCTTGAGATTTACTAATTGCTATTAACGACAGTTCCATAATTTCCTGTGTGGAGTAGTAGTGCACATGTATGACGACCTCTCCATTCCCTTTTATAGGTCTATGGGAGCAATAATAGTCAAGCATGACCACCACTCCCATAGAGTGTGACTGGAGCAGTCGTCACACATTCGCATTACTGCTCCATTTCTATACAGGACTTTGGGTTTCCTGCTCTCACTGTATGTAGACTTCCCCAGGGTGGTACCATCCAAATCATACATTTATCAATAAGTCATCTATTGTACATAACTATATGTATATGTAGCATAACTATGTGATGGATTCCTGCATTGTTTTGCGTTACGGCATCCATACAAATATCTAGATCATGTTTTACCTCTAATTCTGTATAAATACAATGTTTTTGTGCATGTTTCACCACATTCTGCATTCAGATCGTACCTGTTGTATACTGTGTTGGAGTATACAACAGCTACAGGCTTATGTATTCTTCAGGTTGATGATTTAGAAGGTAATGGCTACCGTATGTTCCAAGTAAAACAGTTTATTCTACCACAATGTGCTGTAGGATTCTGCTGAAAGTTAAAATCTACAACATCACCAAGAAGCTAAGTGAGAAAAGGGTTGTGGTACTACCATGGAATGTCTCCACAACACTTTTGGACTGCAGGTACTGCCTCATTGTAGTGTACATGAGGATTTATACATTCTTATGGTGAACCTTATCAAGTCATCTCCAACCGAACCTTGGCAATTTGGCCCTCAATGGATCATTACAATGTCAAATAACTGGGACTGAGTTATATAATTCTAAGAGGATCCAAGCGCTTTAATATTTGATAACTTTGATGTGCTCATTGAATACAGAGACAGGAGAAATAGAAGACGGACCCCCTCCGGCAAGGGCACAGTGCAGAATTCATGTAATACACATTAACATTGTTAGAAGCTCTAATTTATCAAATCCGGAGATCATTTGAGGAGAAATCTTGATGGGAATAATGTAAATAAATAGATATTAAAGGAGTTGTCCTCTACTTTTATATCGAGGGCCTTTCCTTAGGATAGGTCATCAATGTCTGATCTGTTGGGGTCCGACACCCCACAATCGTGCTAATTAGCTTGTCCTGGTGCCAATGGTGACAGCAGAAGGCCAGAAATTCTCAGTTCTGGAGCTGCTCCGTCTTCTGATAGCGTCCGTGGCCGGGTACCCCATTTCCGCCTCTCATTCAAATCAATAGGAGGCGGATATGAAGTACTCGGCAGCGGACGCTATCAGTTGACAGGGCATCTTCGGAACTGAGCATTTCCGGCCACCTGCTGTCGCCACCAGGACTCAGAACGGCTGATTGGTCGGAGTGCGGAGTGTCAGACCCCGGCCAATCAGACATTGATGACCTATTCTAAGGATAGACCATCAATGTAAAAGTACTGGCCAACCTTTTTAAGTAGACATGAGGAGATCAGGCAAAATTCAAATTCATTTTTTTTTATGGGAAATTCGGTTTGAGAAGAAGTTATTCCCTACAAATTTAATGTCACTTATGCTTTGGAATCTTTCTAGACCGCAGATCATAAATAAAATATGTAAAGAAGGACAATAATCCTTATACTCCCCTCACTGCTCACCTCTCTGTGGGAAAGGGAATTACAAAAATATCTGCATATTGGCAAATGAAGATTTTTATAAAATTCAAGAATTCAATAACATTCAAATTCATTCATTCTCTAATATTAATTAGTTAATATTAACATAAAGTCTAACAAAGAAGCAAAGAAGCTACATATTGGGCACGCTGATTATACATCTTTATGATCTTCAGATTGGCTTGGTTGCCACATCCAGTTGGGTTGTAAATGGTGAGATGTCTGACTCTGCACAATAACCTGATCAGTTCTTTCTTTAACACCTATAGATTTCCGAGATAAGTTCTCCATTCATGCTTCATCGTTTTGTATCAGAGGCAGAAGGATCCCAATCAATCATGCATATAGCGATTATCCTTTGGCCAATAAAACTGCCATTTCTCCAGCAGTAGTAAGCAGTAATCAAAGCAAAAGGTGGCTACATTGAAGGACCTAGAATATAAGACATATTTTTGTTTTTTTCACACTTTTTTGTTAAGTATTTCATTCCATATGTGTTAATTCATAGTTTTGATGCCTTCAATGTGAATCTACAATTTTCAGAGTCATGGAAATAAAAATAAACTCTTTGAATGAGAAGGGGTGCCCAAACTTTTGGTCTGTACTGTAGGTGTCTGTGCTTGGTGTATACATGTGTATGTGTGTATACATATGTGTATGTGCTCAGTGTATACATGCATGTTTACTATGTGTGTGTACACATGTGTGTGATATACAATACATTGTGTATGCCACATACTGTGTGTGTTGTGTAGCATCCATTTATTAATCCTGGATGCACAGATAGGTGTAAACATGTCGGCAATTGCCCAACTAATGAGCAAAATGCTGCTCATTTATTGGATGATTGGATTGTTTACGGCGAAACAAAAATCTTTTTTCTCAGTAGCACATTGCCCAAGGTAAACTGCAAAAGTGCTGAAAAAACATTATACCATATGGGAACAGATAGATCTACTAGTTGTAAAGCTACCACTAGGGGGCGCTGGGCCTCAAATGGTGGAAGAGCTCCTGAGTGCAGGAAGAGAGAGACCCACTAATGTTCGCTAACACAAGCATAGGGATAGTCAGTCAGCTAAGGGTAGAGACTGGATGTCCCATGTGTACCGAGGAGTCAGCAAGCCAAAGTCAAAGAACAAAACTTAGGTCAGAGGCCAGGAGAATAATTAAGCACAGGGGAGGGAGTGGAGGTCAGGACACAGAATGAGTCCAGACTCAGGAGGACAGGGATGACAGATTGGGGTGGAGGAATGGAGGTCAGGGAGAACAGGTACGCACAGAGGAGGGAGTGGAGATGAGGACATGGAACAGGACAGGAGTCAGGAGGGCAGGGAGGTCAGGTCAAGCAGGAGGGATGTAGCTCAGGGAGAACAGTACTGGGTAGCGGGACTAGATCAGAGTACACTTACAGCATTCAGTTGCATGCTGCCAAGCAGGAACTATTTCTGGTTGCGTCCCGGAGGTAACAACACCAAGATATGACGACGTGACTTTCGGATCAAGGCACGACCAAACAAGCCCCTCCCCTCGGATCTAACCTTGGAGACAACATATATGCACTGGCTCAGCAGGGTCAGAGCCATGCTAATATTATGACATTAGTAATTCTTCTGTTCCCATCATTCTGTGTCAACCTGTTCTAATCGTAACCTAAAAGTTTGAGTATGCTGGCCCAATATGTTTGCATATAGGTCCCCATTTTAATCTTTTACCCGAGGCCCCACTTTGTCTAAAACCAGCCCTACAGACAATTAGACATTTCAACTATACGTTCATAAAATGAAGACTGAACTTTGGGATGAAAATGACTGATTTTAGAACACATTTCCACCTTTCATCTTCAGTTGACTCAAACTCCCTTCATTGGTATTCACTGGATCGTTTCTGGTATTTGAGAGCTGAATTTTCCCATCCGTCAGTTTTACTAGGATTGTCTACCTCTGAAATGCCAGCTATCCACTTTCTCCCTATAAGTAATCATCACAAAAATAGGATTTTAACAACAGTAAAACCCATTAGTTACAGAGAGATTAAAAAAGCCAACATCACGACAATGAGTTATTGTACATAGACTTCCAGTGTTGCTCTATTACAGCTAATCTTGACAGGTCCAGGGGCATAACGTTCTTGCTTTTAAGTAAAACACATTGTTAAAATAGTATGTAAATCATCTAAATACTAGTGATGCTCGATACTCAATTGAACATCGGGGTTCTCGGGCATGTTTGTTTCGCAGCAGTTACACACTCAAACAATATGCCGGAATTGCCTGCCAATCATGATAGTACCATAGCCATGTTGGCTACTGGTAATACTGCAATTTGCCGTCCGCATCCTGGCGAGTCTTATGTGGTGTTTATAGGGTGTTTTTAGCCTTGCTTAACTTACTAAATAAATAATTTAAAAAACGGCATGTGGTCCTGCCTATTTTTAATAACCAGCCAAGGTAATGCAGACATCTAAGAGCTGGTATTTACAGGCTGGGTAGGGACATAGTTATTTGTCCCTTTCCAGTCTAAAAAATGCAGCTTGTAGCTACCCCAGAATTAGCTCATCCATTAGTTGCACCAGTTGTGGTGCTTCTCCCCAGCTCCTCCCAATTGCCCTGGTGCAGTGTCAATTGGGGTAATATTTGTTTGGGTTGATGATGCCAGTTGACAATTCACAGCTGACATGAAGCCCCCGGATTAGTAATGGAGAGGTGTTATAAGACATTCCCATTACTATCTTCAATGAGTTACTGACGTCACCGTGCTGGTGCTGACCGGGAGTGACCTATGGAGTCTCGTTCTCTGAATGAGGCTCTATATGTTGGATTACCAATTCGAGGGACGTCCTGAGACAAGTATACCATGAATTACATCGAAGCTTTGTGGATTTTTTTTATATAATAAATTGGTGAGCAATGGATCGTGTAGGTGAGTCCTTATTCAAAGAAACTAACTATTTTTTTTCTATGTGTGTGTGTTTTTTCACTTGGTATGTACTGGGTCTAGTCTGGAACTCACCTCTTCATAGAAGCTGATCAGATTAGTTTGACAGCATCAATCCCTCATAGACCCATGTTGATACTAGGTCATGAGGTTGTTCATCTTGAGATACTCCAGTATAGCATCTCTTATGAAACCCTCAAGGATTTTACCCACTGTAAAGGTTAAATTTACCAGCCTATAATTTCCAGAATTGGATTTTGTCCCGTTTTTTAATATTGGCACCACATTTGCTATGCGCCAGTCCTGAGATACAGCTCTTGTTATTAAGGCATCTATGAAGAATAAATTTAATGGCCTGTCTGTCACAATACTTAACTCCTGCAGTACTCGGGAGATGTATGCCATCCAGGCCTAGGGATTGGTCTACTTTAGTAATTTTGAGGCGACTATGTACTTCCTACTGGATTAGGCAGGTGACATTTAATGGAGAAATTATGGTATCCCTAACCCTGTCATCCTTCATAAGATTTTCTTGTATAAATACTGTAGGAAAAGAAGCGTTTAACAGATTGGCCTTTCCCTCATCTTCTTCCGGCATTTCACCCAGACTATTTTTGATGGGGTCAACAATATCATTTTTAATTTCTTATGGCTTATATAGTTGAAGAATATTTTTGGATTATTTTTATTTTTTCTAGCAATGAGTCTCTTAGTCTTTGCTGCCTGGTTTAACCTAATAAATAAACAATCTTAAAAAAATGACATGGGTCCTCCTCATTCTTGATCAGCCAAGATAAAGCAGACATCTGTGGGCTGGTATTAGTGGACTGGGAAGGCCCATGGATATTGACCCCTCTCCTGCCTAAAAATACCAGCGCGCAGCCGCTCCAAAATTGTAGCATCACATTAGATGCGCCAATTGTAGCGCTTCACTCGCTCTTCCTGATTGTCCAGTAAAATATTGCAGTAAAATATAGCTATGCACAGGCCCTGGTTAGTGACTACAACTCCCATCAGAACCAGCCGTAAAATTGAAAAAATACATTTTGTGATTAAAAAAATACATATTTAACCACAAAAATGTTGTTTTAACCCCAACTTTTTCATTTTTTTTCCTGATTATGTCAATGCAGCAACACTTTTAACTGTCAATATAGCGCCCTTGAAACCATCAGGGTGCTACAAGGTTTTGCATCCCCATAAGGATGCAGGACCGACCCCCTTAGGGACCCAGAACCCCAGTGCCGTAACCAACAAAAACCCAGATATTCCAAGTTTTTCCCCAACAATCCCCTATACAATGGTACCCAGCTAGGGTGGGACCAATGGATGGCCGCCTAGAGGGGGAGCCAGTCCAGTCCACTAGTTGACAAGGTGGAAACGGCAGACTGTGGAGAGTAGTGAGTCAGACAAGAGGAGTAGGAGAGTGAAGGTGGAAGCGAAGCGATGTCCTGACTCGGGTTAACGGTGACCTGGTACCCAGGAGAAGTGGTTGCCGGTGGAGTACTCCCGGAACTACGCACCAACGGGGTACAGGAATCTAGGACAGGAAAGAGCTCCAGGCCGACCTGTTAACACCTGCACAGCAAGGGGACCATCAAGGACCTTGCTGACCCTAAAGAATCCGAAGACTCAATAGCAAAGGGAGAACCGGGGACAGGACCAGAGACTCCAACCCCGTAGGGTTCACGCTACCATCAGGCAGACAGAAGTGGACAAACCACAGAAAGGAGACCCCCATTTGTTCTATACCACGGGGACCTACTTACCAGAGACAGGTGCAGGGGAAGAAGGTACCAGAGAACCAAACTGGTACTGGGATGAAGGGGACCTAGAGGCGAAACCAGCTGGCCTCGGGAAACCAGTCAACATCTACCAGCAGTGAGTAAACCAGTTGCACTGAATACCTGTGTGGACTTCCTACTTCCGACGCACACTGCACCATACGCCCTCTGGGGCAAAACCCTACTTGCGGAGGGACTACCATACTAGCTGCAATACCATCAGCCCCAGTAGAGACATTCTGCAGCTGCGGCTCCTTACACATAGCCGCAACACCGCAAGTGTCGTTACATTTGAACATTATCTTATTCTCCCCTATAAATATCCCCATTACAAAAAGGGCACGGAACAAGGTAACGGCCACCACCGTGACTTCCCCAAACCTGTACTGCCCGGAACCGAGTACCCCTTATCCCTGGGTGCTACATCAACATCACAACTACTAAGTGGCGATATCACAACTACTAGGTAAGGTGATCCCTCAAGTAGATTTTATGCTTTTTCTTCATTCCATGAATAGTAGTTATAAATGTAAATGATATGCTTCGGCTTCCACTTTGAAGCCTTTCATACATAGTACGTACTGTATACATATTGTCTGAGAACGGCTTCAGAATGGAAGGTGAAACGCGTCACTTGCATTTGTAACTTGCATTCATGGAATAAAGAAAAAGCATGAAATCTACTTGAGGGCCGGTCTTTTCGACAATTACAATCTGGGGACGCCACCCTATGACACGAGCACCACTAACCATGGATTGCCCGCCTGATACTTGGTAGGAAACTACTCAGTGTCAAAGAGATCTGAAGGCAAAATATTGCAAATTCATGTTTGTTTTTTTTTAGCTGTTATACAACACTTCATTCAGTAGGATGCAATTACGGTAAATATTTGCTTTTATGCACCAGGATGAAAAACAAAAGAATGCTTCCACATCACTCACTGTTTCCAAACCCACAGTGTGAGAGTGCTCCCCCTTGTGGTGGTCCCCTGCATGTCCTTTTTATCTCCTCCGTCATCTTCACTTAGCGCTGGGGATTAAGACACTTATTCATTAAGGGGAATGTATAACCAGAAACATATTATTTAAACCACATTTTTGTGCTAGATAATTTTTCAAAAATGTTTGGCAATTTATTTTTCAAATCATAATGTGCATTAACAAAAAATTGAAATTTTCACATTGGTCACTTAGGTTGTTCTAGTCTCATACTTTCTGGTTTATTTTTTGGGATATCTGCATGAATATCTTTTTTTAATGAAGCATCTAATGATCATTCACAAAAGTGGTTGCGTAAGGAGGGGGAGTGGTAGAAGATGTAATATCGCCTATGCTAAATGTTAGCTCCTGTGTTAGCTTGGTATAGAAATTGAAATAATGTCAGTGATGATAATGAAACTTCTGAAAAGCTATTTGGATAGAACAGGAAGTATGAGACAAAAATATTCCCAAATGGCAAGTGTATTCATTTTTTTATGCAGATTGTGAAATAAAACATTGGCAGACACGCAGACACACACACACCCGCACACACACACACACACACACACACACACACACACACACACACACACCCGCACACACACACACATACAGCTCTGGCAAAAATTAAGGGACCACTGCAAAATGTTCAGTTTTTCGCATTTTTCTCCTTATAGGTATATTTTTTGAGTACAATGTAAATTGTTCTTTTATTCTATAAACTACAGACAACACGTCTCCGAATTTCCAAGCAATACATTTTTGTATTTTTTTCCTAAAAATGAGAAATGGTCAAAATAACAAAAAAAAATGCATTGCTTTCAGACCTCGAATAATGCAAGGAAAACAAGTTCATAATCATTTAGAAACAACCATACTAATAATGTTTTACCTCAGGAAGATTCAGAAATCAATATTTTGTGGAATAACCATGATTTTTAATCACACTTTCATGCGTCTTGGCTGCTTTCCACCAGTCTTTCACACTCCTTTTGGGTGACCTTATGCCACTCCTGGTGCAAAAATTTAAGCAGTTCCTCTTTGTTTGATGGCTTGTGACTATCCATCTTCCTCTTGATTACATTCCAGAGGTTTTCAATGGGGTTCAGTTCTGGAGATTGGGCTGGCCATGACAGGGTTTTGATGTGGTGGTCCTTCATAACACATTGATTGACCTAGCTGTTTGGCATGGTGCATTGTCCTGCTAGAAAATACAGTCCTCAGAGTTGGGGAACATTGCCTGAGCACAAGGAAGCAACTGTTTTTCTAGGATAACCTTGTATGCGGCTTGATTCATACGTCTTTTGCAAAGTTTAATCTGCCCAATTCCAGCTTTGCTGAAGAATCTCCAGATCATCACCAATCCTCCATCAAATTTCACAGTGGGTGCAAGACAATGTGGCTTGTACGCCTCTCCAGATCTATGTTTAACCATTAGACAACCAGGTGTTGGGTAAAGCTAAAAAGGACAATGTGCCATGCCACACAGCTAGGTCAATCAATGTGTGGATGAAGGACCACCACATCAAAACCCTTTCGTGGCCAGCCCAATCTTCAGACCTGAACCCCATTGAAAACCACTTGACTCAGGGAACGTCATATAGTATGGTTTGAGGGGAAAATTTAACCCTGAGAGCTTTACAGTTATTCGCCAAAATGCCTGCTTATATTCAAGTCAATGGAACTTGAAGTTACAGGTCATTAATAGGAACTCTGATCGGTTGCTATAGGCTGTGAAGGGCATTATTAGTATAAGACAGCTTATTGGGGACTTAATATGATATCAGTAGAGATAGACAGAGACACTCAGAGACACACAGAGACAGAGACACACAGAGACAGACACAGAGACTGAGACACACAGAGACAGAGACACACAGATACAGAGACATACAGATACAGATACAGAGACACACAGAGACAGATACACAGAGAGTCTCACACACACACACACACACACACACACACAGACATACACAACAACAGAGACAAGCACACAAACACACAGAGACAGAAACACACAGAGACAGACACACAGAAACACACAGAGACAGAGACATGCAAAGACATACAAAGACAGAGACCCACAGGCACACAGAGACACAGACACATAGAGACACAGACACACAGAGACACACAGAAACAGAGACACACAGACCAGGAAATAGATATAGGCAGATAGAGACAGAAAGAGAGACAGACAGACAAAGAGGGAGACAGACAGTCAAAGAAGGAAACAGACAGTCAGAGAGGGATAAAAGGAGAGTGATAGAGACAGAGAGACACTTAAGGGGGCTTTACACGCTACGATATCGTTAATGTTTTTTCGTCGGGGTCAAGTTGTTAGTGACGCACATCCGGCGTCATTAACGATATCGCAGCGTGTGACACTGACCAGCGACCTTAAGCGACCTCAAAAATGGTGAAAATCGTTCACCATGGAGAGGTCGTCCCAAACTCAAAAATCGGTAAGGGTTGTTTATCCAGGTGGTTCATCGTTCATGCGGCAGCACACATCGCTGTGTGTGACACCGCAAGAGCGAGGAACATCTCCTTACCTGCCGCCGGCCACAATGCGGAAGGAAGGAGGTGGGCGGGATGTTACGTCCTGCTCATCTCCGCCCCTCCGCTTTGATTGGCCGGCCGCTTAGTGACGTTGCGGTGACGTCGCTGTGATGCCGAACGTCCCTCCCCCTTGAAGGAGGGATTGTTCGGCAGTCACAGCGACGCCGCCGACCAGGTAAGTATGTGTGACGCTGCCGTAGCGATAATGTTCGCTACGGCAGCGATCACAAACAATCGCATGCGCGACGGGGGCAGGTACTTACATGCTCGCTATCGCTACAAATTGCTAGCGATATCGCTACCGTGTAAAGCCCCCTTTAGTTACTATCCCGGGCAACACCAGGTACTAGAGCTAGTAAGTACATAAAAATATCATATATTAGTTGGGGCACTCACTATATTGGGGATTTTAAGCTTGCATAGATAGGAAAAAAAATCAGTAACTCAATGATCCCCATGTAGCTGATTGGCTGAAAAAAAACCCCAAATAAAGTTGTCTGGTTTGAAGGCGTACAATGTAATATAACAATGCACTATTTATTCTGATGATTACCCAGCGCAGTTATGCAGTTGAGGAGTAATAAATTACGAATAGAATGACATCCACATACAGTCAAATTCATGAGCGCGTGAGATCCCTGCTGTTGGAAACTCGCAAAACCTTGATGAAATAAGGTAGAAAAATTCCTTCCACGTTCCGATGTGATTTGAAAAGTACTGGAGAGAAAGAAAAACAAAACGAATGGAGACACCAAAGGAGAATTGCTATAAGAAAATTAAATTGAATACAAATGAATCATTATGAAAAAAGTGAATACTTTAAGATAAATCTAGACACAAAAAAGCATCTACACTCTATAAAAAAAAACTTTCATGAAATATATCAACAACAGATAGTAACATACTAGTAGAGATGAGCGAACCGGTCGCGGTTCGGCTCGAGGTCGGTTCGCCGAACGGAGCTCCCGTTCGAGTTCAGTTCGTCGAACGTTCGACGAACCGAACTCGAACCGCATAGGAAACAATGGCAGGCATTCACAAACACATAATAACACCTAGAAAACAGCCTCAAAGGTGTCCAAAAGGTGACAAACAACTCACAACACAACACAAACACATGGGAAAGTGACAAGGACATATACTCATGTGAAAACAAAACAGCTGGACAAGGAAAAAGAGGAGGAGACACAGATATAGGCATGGCACGCCCTTCTAAAATCATGTAAAACACCGCAAGCTGACTCCAAGCGGAGTCTTCCTTTTTTCCAAAAATTGGGCCACACAGACACCCACCCCCTTCAGTGGAAGCACTTGTGCCCCAGTTGTACTCTTCACAGGTACATTTGCATCAAGCACATTCAAAAATACGCCATACTTAACCGTCCCCAGGATGACACCGGGGTAGGTAGCAAAGTCTTTCCTGATCCCAGCTCTGTTCATCTTGGCTTCTTTTAAAAACAATGTAAGCAAGGGTTACTCCAAGTGGAGTCTCCCTTTTTTCCAAAAATTGTGCCCCACACACACCCACCCATTCAGTGGCAGCACTTGTGCCCTAGTTGTACACTTCACAGCTAGATTTGCATCAAGCACATTCCAAATCCACAAGCATTTACTCTCCCCAGGATGACACAGGGGTAGTAAATTCCTTGTGGATCCATGACTTGTTCATTTTGATGAACGTCAGTCTGTCCACATTGTCACTGGACAGACGTGTGCGCTTATCTGTCAGCACACACCCAGCAGCACTGAAGACACGTTCAGAGACAGGCAGCTGGACACGACAAAATCTCCAAGGCGTAACTGGAGAGCTCTGGCCATTTTTCTAGATTTGAAGCCCAAAATGAGCAAGGCTCCATTTGCAAAGTCATGGCATCGATGTTCATTTGGAGATACTCCTGTATCATCCTCTCCAGCCGTTGACTATGTGTCAGACTTGTTGTCTCTGGTGGCCTTGCAAAGGAGGGTCTAAAAAAATTATGAAAAGATTCCATAAAATTGCTGTTACCAGCACCAGATACAGTCCTACTGGTACGGGTAGACTGTTGAAGATGACGAGACCGTCCCATGTTTGTCAAGTTACAACTGGGAGAATCACTCGCTGCACCTGCACGGTTGTTTGGTGGAAAAGCCGAGCTAAGATCGAGTAACAGCTTCTGCTGATACTCCTGCATACGTGCGTCCCTTTCTATGGCTGGAATTATGTCACAAAATTTGGACTTGTACCGGGGATCTAATAGTGTGGCAATCCAGTAGTCATCATCACTTCTAATTTTGACAATACGAGGGTCATGTTGGAGGTAGTGAAACAAGAAGGCACTCATGTGTCTTGCGCAGCCATGCGGACCAAGTCCACGCTGTGTTTGTGGCATAGAGGTGCTACCCGTTCTATCTTCCTCTGACATCTCCCCCCAACCTCTTTCAACTGAAATTTGACCAAGGTCTCCCTCATCCGCTGAGTCTTCTATGTCCATGGACAGTTCGTCCTCCATTTCTTCATGTTCTCCTGCACCTTCCTCAACATTTCGCCTGCTACTATGCGCCCTTGTTGATCCCTGTCCCCCATGGTCCCATGCCTGCTGCGTTGGTGATGATGAACGTCTGGACCTTGGTGATGTTGTTGTCCCTTGCGCATATGAATCCTCCTGTAGTTCCTCCCCTTCCTGTTGTCCCACCCCCTGACTCCGAATAGTGTTTAGCGTGTGCTCCAGCATGTAAATGACTGGAATTGTCATGCTGATAATGGCATTGTCAGCGCTAAACATATTCGTCGCCATGTCGAAACTGTGCAGAAGGGTGCATAGGTCCTTGATCTGAGACCACTCCATCAGGGTGATCTGCCCCACCTCTGCATCTCGTTGGCCCAGGCTATACGTCATGACGTATTGCACCAGGGCTCGGCGGTGCTGCCACAGTCGCTGTAACATGTGGAGAGTCGAATTCCAGCGTGTTGGCACATCACATTTCAGGCGATGAACCGGCAGGCCGGAAGACTTCTGGAGCAATGCAAGTCGCTCAGCTGCGGGGCTTGAACACGGAAGTGAGCAGACAGTTTTCGTGCCCTGGTCAGAAGGCCATCTAGGCCGGGATAGTGTGTTAAAAATTGCTGGACAACAAGGTTCAACACGTGAGCCATACAAGGTAGGAGTGCCACCTTGCCCAGGCGAAGGGCCGCACCCAGGTTTGCAGCATTGTCTCACACGGCCTTACCAGGCTGCAGGTTGAGTGGAGACAACCATTTATTAAACTCGGACCGCAGAGCTGCCCACAACTCCTCAGCTGTGTGACTCTTATTCCCAAGACATGTCAAGCTAAAGACCGCCTGATGATGTTGCGTTCTGCTGCCAGCATAGTAATGAGGGGTGCGTGATTCCTTCTGCGCAGTGAGAACGCTGGTGGCCTGACCAGGCATGCTTGGGGCGGAGGTGGAGGACACAGATGAGGTGGAGGAGGCAGAAGCAGTGGCGGAACTTGGACAGACAGAGGATTGACACACAAGTCGTGGGGAGAGCAAGACTTGTGCAGCAGACCCTTCACCATCTATCACCATAGTTACCGAGTGCCCAGTCAGCGACATGTAACGTCCCTGTCCATGCTTACTGGTCCAAGTATCGGTGGTGAAATGCACCCGTTCACACACAGAGTTTCTCAAGGAAGCGGTGATGTTGTGTGCGACATGCTGGTGTAGCGCGGGCACACCTTTCTTAGAGAAGTAGTGGCGACTAGGCATCTGGTACTGGGGCACAGCGACAGACATGAGGTCTCTAAAATCCTGTGTGTCCACTAGGCGGAAAGGCAGCATTTCGGTAGCCAAGAGCTTACAGAGGGATAGAGTCAACCTCTTAGCTTTGTCATGGGTCGCAGGAAATGGCCTTTTATTTGACCACATCTGAGGGACAGAGATCTGGCTGCTGTGTGTAGACGGTGTTGAGTAGGGTGTCCCTGGAAAAATGCAGGTTTGTGAGGAAAGTGCAGGCGGAGACATGATGTTGCCTTCATCCAACGTTGGTGCTATCGATGTCTGAGATAGCTGTACACACTCACTTGTTTCCCCTTCCAAACCAACTGACGACCTACCAAGCAAACTGCCTGTTGCGGTTACAGTGGTGGAAGTTGTGCGTGGAAAACCAAGTGTGACAGCTGTCCCCACAGTCCTAGAAGATGAAGAGCGCGCGGATGCACTGGAAGGGGCAGGCCGTGGATGGTTCGCTCCGCTAGGCCGCACGGTGAGCTTCCCACCGGGACCTATGATATTTATTCATGTGACGATTCATGGAAGAAGTTGTCAAACTGCTGAGGTTTTGACCTCTACTAACAGAATCACGACAAATTTTACACATCACATAATTTGGGCGATCTTTTTCTATGTCAAAAAAGGACCAGGCTAGGTAAGGCTTAGAGGGCATGCGACCTGCTGAGCCCCCCCGACTAGTGCTCAGAGGCAGAGTGGTGGCTGATGATGCAGTTGTTGCAAGGTAAGTTCGTCGTCGGTTGCATCCTCCTCCACCGCCTCTGTTGACCTCCTCGAGTGCCTGACTGGGGGTTGACAGTAGGTGGGATCTAGAACTTCATCATCATTAGTTGTGTTTGCACTCCCCTCCCCCTCAGACCGAGCCTCTTCTTGCCCTGACCGAATATTTAAGTTGTCATCCCAATCTGGTATGTTCCTCATTGTCTATAACCACAGGTGTTACAGTTTGTGACAAAGGGTCAACATTATGCTCATAAACTTTGTCCTCACGGCCTGAATCAGAGTCACAAAGGTTCTGGGCATCACTGCAGACCATTTCCTGGTCTGTACTCACTGTAGCTTGGGAGCAGACCTCTGATTCCCAGGCTATAGTGTGACTGAACAGCTCTGCAGACTCAGCCATCTCACTTCCACCATACTGTGCAGGGCTGATGGAGACTTCAGAGCTGGGAGAAAGCAAGTTTGATTGGGATGACAACTCAGAGGACTGGTGTTTTTTGTATGCGGTAGTTGAGGTGGCTGAGAGGGCACTTGTTGGACCACTTGAGATCCATTCAAGCATTTTCCTTTTTTGGCCATCATCTACCTTTGTTCCTGTTGTTCGTGTCCGTAAAAAAGGGAGCACATCGGATTGTCCACGGTAAGTAGTAGACATCTTACTTTTGCTGGTAGATGGTCTATCTTCAGCAGATGATAATGGAGCTTTGCCACCTTCCCCACGGACAAACCCTTTTTTTCCTTTTCCACCACGCCTCTTCCCCTTTCCACCAGCATCTGTCATTTTGCCACTCATGTTGATTGCGACAAGATTGTGCACTGAAAATGTGGTAGTAAAAATTGAGAGGTGGTGTAGATTGCAGCGGTGGTCTAGCTTTATTAACAGCAGAATAATAAAGAATAAATATCCCTGATAATGCAACTACGGCCCTTAAACTGGCAGCATAAATTGCTAGTATAATGGCTTAGTTATAATGAGTTTGAGTGTGCAATGCAGGCAGACGTGCTGCAAATATCTGTGCACTACTGGGACTATACAGAAGTCCAACAGCCACGTTTAGGATGCCACTAGGTTCACTCAGTGTTTGCTAGTATAATGGCTTAGTTATAATGAGTTGGAGTGTGCAATGCAGGCAGAGGTGCTGCAAATATCTTTGCACTACTGGGACTATACAGAAGTCCAACAGCCACGTTTAGGATGCCACTAGGTTCACTGAGTGTTTGCTAGTATAATGGCTTAGTAACAATGAGTTGGAGTGTGCAGAGGACAGGAGGGTACAGTGCCAGGGTTGTGGGGCTCTGGGTAGAGGAATGGAAGCCTGCCTTTCTATTCCCTCCTAATGGGGAAATGCAGCGAGGAAATCCCTGACCTTAGCTACACAGACGCTGTCTCTGTTTTCAGGACCTGTCACCTATGGCTCTGACCCTGCCGGTATGAGCCCTTAAAAGGACTGATAGAAAGTGCTGAAAGGAAGAAATTCCAGCAACTTCAGGAGAAAGTAGAATTTTCTTAAAAAACAGTTTCTTTATTGGTAATAAAAATATTAATATTCCATCCAAGCAAGACAAAAATAGAGAGGCAAGACAGAGGAGCTGTTTCCTACGCGTTTCAACCTGAATAGGTCTTAATCATGGAATGCTATCCCTAAGCTGTCCAGCGCTGTGTATTGAGCGTAATACAGCTGTATCGGCGATAGGAGCTGCACCAGTGATGACTGACACCAAGGACTCAGAAGAGATAATGGCGTGCTGGAGGAAAATGTCTGGTTTTATAATGCAGGGACATGTGACATGGACATCCTATCACACATGCTGTTGCTTCTCAGGCTAAAAGTCCACTTAGCTGTGTGTGTCTGGGATTGGCTGACATGCTGGCCCTCCCCACTACACGCGCGTGCTTAGGGAAGGAAGACAAGGAAAAAAAAAAAAAAATGGCGATCGCCATTATACATACAGCAGTGATCTGAATGCGCTGTTCCCGCACACTATACGCTGAAATTTCATAATAGTGTGAGTCACAGAGTGACTTACACTATTACAGCGGAAAGCCAGCTAGGAATTAGCTGTTTTTTTTGCTGCTAGAACCGTTCTCGAACGTATCTAGAACTATCGAGCTTTTAGCAAAAAGCTCGAGTTCTAGTTCGATCTAGAACAGCCCCCAAAATCACTCGAGCCGCGAACTGGAGAACCACAAACCGCGCTCAACTCTTCATACTAGTAATTGTAAAGCTGAAAAAAGATGTACCATATTTTTCGGTTTATAAGATGCACCAGATTATAAGGTGCACCCCAAATTTAGAGGGAAAAAGGTAAAAAAATGATTAAAAAATGGGGTCCGTCTTACAATCCAGTGGTGTCTTACTGGTAGCAGGCGGCAGCGGTGGTGGAGCTGAGTCAAAGGAGGCAGGAGCGGTGGTGAAATAGGGCGATGCAGGTGCTGTGCTGGAGCTGCGGGCAATGTGGTGAAGTTGTGCTGTGCTGGTGCTGCAGGTTGAGGGCACTCTGATGTGCTGGGACTGCAGGCCGAGAGCACTGTGCTTTGCTGGGGCTGTGGGTGCCATTATAAAATAGTCTTTATTATTGATGGGCGAGCACTAAAATGGAAAACATTCTCCAGCCAGGTTATACTTTGAACTCACAGTCGTCTGTATTTCTGTTTAATCTATAATTCATGTTTGAGATACTTATTTTCTATCATCAGGTGTCCCTCGCCACAGTCTCTAGAAGCTGCGTTGCACCATATCTCGTGCTACTGTGACGCCCGGGACTAGTCGGGTCGTCCCAGTTAGTCACACACACAACACCACTCCCCCTCCCGGTTAGGTGACACCAGCCAACCTAAAAACCTTGTCACCACCCTCCAGGTTTGATGTCCACACCAGGGGGGGCAGAGCCAGGCGGTTGGCTCTGCCCACCGAGGAGTTCACAGGCTTGGAGGCGGGAAAACAGTTAGTCAAGTCAAGTTCAGGGACTAGAACACACGAGTTCAAGTGCGAGGAGAGAGCAGTCAAGGTCACGGGCAGTCCTGTGTCCGTGCCCTGATAAGAGACTACCAGGTGACTGGGTCGGAGCCCAGTCGCCATTGGCAAGGAGGCAGACGGTGGTGGCCGCCTGCAGGAGAACGGGAAGACGACCAGTGGAACCGTAAGGGACCGGGACAGGGTAGTGGCCCGCCGAAATCGAACCGGGGAGCCAACTGGATACCGGAGCACCAAGCAGGGTACTTAGACCCAGTACAAAGCCCTGAACCGACAGGGCCGAGTCGAATCAACTGATTGCGGACTGGACTTAAGGACCTATCCTACAGTCCCTTTAGAAGACAGCAGCCCAACCATACAGGGTAAAGCCACCGCCAAGGCATAGAGACCCAAAGGGCCAGCGTCTGCGGGCAAATGGGCTCCAATATACAAGTCGGGGAGCGGACTACCGGTGTCTAGGCATAGGAGTCAAACATTTACACACAGAGGTGCAGGAGAAAGGCGGAAACCACCAACCTATTCTGGGAGAAGCTGCAGCCGGCTGCGGCCCCCGTTCATCACTCCGTTTGGTTTACCAGAGACTCCAGTGTCTTGTGTCAGAGTGAGTACACCAGTGCCATCAGGCACTGCACCGCGCTGCACCACAACACTTCACCCTGCACCCCGGCCCTCGCCTACTGGGCCCCGGGACCAACACCCCCTACCCACGGAGGGGTCAACACCTAGCTGCGCCATTACACCGCTCCCGGGAGCCCCCATACCTTCACTGCAGCGGTGGTGTCTACAATCACCACAACCTTTGGGTGGCGTCAGGAACTAACATCCAAAACCAAACCACCGCGGCCCCGGCCGTGGAACTCATCACCCAAATCCCCGCGTGTAGCCCCAACTCCCTTGCAGAGCGACGTGACCCCCGGGTCCGTGAGAGGCTCGAGCACGGATCCGAGCGGCTCAGCGGTTGCAGCCGAGCCCGCGGGGCAGTACACATCAACTTTTCTGGCGTCTGCGAACAGGATAGAACCATCCACTTACCTGTGGAAGTGCACCTTCAGATCATCACCAGCGGCGTCCTGCTGAAAAATTGGAGAATCCGCCATCTTGGGCGCGAAAAGTTCCCGCCCGAGCCGTCTTCCCTGAACAGAAAGGGCGCGAAGATGAAGCCCCACCCCCCGAGAGCAGAGTGGAGCAAAAAGCAAGCGAAGTGCTCGGAAAACACCAAGGGGGGGACGGAAAGAAAATGTCCGTGCCTACCGGAGACGGTGAAGAGGCGTCCACCGCAGGAGTGGCGGCGCCTGAAGACGGAAATGCGATAGCCCCGCTCTGGTCACATGAGTGGAGAAGGCCGCGGGTCCGGCGGTCTCCCAGGTAATGCCGCTCTCCCTGCCCTACGTGCCCGGTGCTGCCTGGTTACCCCAGTACGGTGGAAAGCCTGACACGTTGGAGGACCTCGCCCGGGTGATCGCCGCACTCAAGCTCCCGCCGAGAGTCAAGCCTCCGGCAACGATCCAGCTCGCCAACAGTCCAGAGGACGTCCCTTGGATGCAGCGGAGGAAGAACACTGACCCGCGGTATGGGCCACCTGTATGCTACAGGTGCAACAAGCCTGGCCACTACTCTAGGCGATGTCCGTTAAACAAGCAACCCCTGAGGCCCGGGGCCAATCCTCAGGAGTAGACCCCCACGGCCCGGCTGATTGGGGAGACCGGTTTGTAGGAGGCCGCCCCATCAGCTCCCTGGCAGTGGATGGCGTCCCGACCATGGCCTTGTTGGACACTGGATCGCAGGTAACCACTATGCCTTATTCATTGTACCAGCGATATTGGGCCGATAGTGAACTTGCCCCTCCCGATGAGAGCATGACCGTTATTGCAGCCAATGGGCTCCCTATGACCCAGGTGGGACTCAGGGAGGTGAGCCTGACTGTGGGCCAGACCCAGCTGAAACGCCAAGGGATGATTGTGGTGCTGAATGAGTCCAGTGACCGTAATCCAAAAGTGGTCCTAGGGACCAATGTGGTTGAGCACTGTACGGGAGAGGTGTTGAGCTTGCTGCAGCAACTGTCTGCCACTGCAGGAGGGGGTCGGCAGAGGGCCCTACAGCATGAAATCTGGGCCCTCCTGCACCGGCAGCAAGCAAACCTGACGAGTGGAGAGATTGGTGGAGTGTGGGTGATGGACGCAGCCCCTTTGGTAGTCCCGCCAAGGAGCAAAATGATGATTTGGTGTAGGGCAGCAGCAGGCCCCCAGGGACGAGATTACCCGGCGTTGGTGGAACCCTTGCCTTCAGAGCACTGGCCCACAGTAATGGCTGCCAGGGGGTGATTGATGTCAAGAAAGGGAGAGTGCCTGTGAGAGTGCTGAACTGCGGGGAGAAAGAGGTTAGTCTCCCCCGCTACGCCACCATAGCCAAGCTGTTTACCATAGACCCCCACGTCATCCATGACACTATCCCCACTACCCCTACACACAACTTTAGCAGTGACACCCCATCTACGCCACTAGAGGAGTGGTGTCGGGAGTTACATGTCGGCACTGAGTCTACCCCGGTACACCACAAAAACTGGGTATACAGGGTAGTACAGGAGTATGAGCAGGTTTTCAGCAAGCACCCGCTAGACTTCAGGAGAATTAAGGGGGTTCAACATCATATCCCCACAGGCACACACCCACCCATTAAAGAAAGGTATTGGCCGATACCACCAGCACATTATCAATACGCCAAAGACATGTTGAGGAACATGAAGGAGGCAGGGGTCATCCGGGATAATTGTAGTCCCTGGGCAGCTCCATTCATGCTGGGAAAGAAGAAAGATGGTACTATGTGAGAATGTGTGTGGATTACCGGAAGATCAATCAAATAACGCACAAAGATGCCTACCCTCTCCCCCGCATTGAAGAGTCGCTGGCTGCACTAAAAACTGCTAATTATTTCTCTACCCTTGACCTTACCAGTGGATACTGGCAGGTGGCGGTTGCACCAGAAGACCGTGAGAAGACCGCGTTGGCTACCCCTATGGGACTCTGCGAGTTCAAGAGTATGCCGTTCGGGCTGTGTAATGCCCCGGGTACCTTCCAACGGCTCATCGAGTGCTGCTTGGGGCATCTCAACTTCGAGACTGTGCTATTGTATCTGGATGATGTGATTGTGTATTCCAAGATGTATGAGGCCCACCTGGAGCACCTGGCAGAAGTGTTCGCAGCCCTCTCCAAGTACGGGATGAAACTGAAGCCCTCTAAGTGCCATCTGCTGAAGCCTAAAGTGCAATACCTGGACCTGTGGTGAGCGCAGAAGGTGTAGCCCCAGATCCAAAGAAGATCGCTGCCATCCAGAGCTGGCCACAACCAGCCACAATGAGGGAGGTGACTCAGTTCCTGGGCCTGGTAGGCTACTACTGCCGTTTCATCAAGGGGTACACGAAGATGGCAGCGCCCATGGAAGATCTCCTCGTGGGACAGACCAAGAATGGAAGGGCCCCCGTCCCCCGTTTGTTTGGGACGAGAAACATGAGGAGTCTTTCCATCAGTTGAAGTCAGCCCTGACGGGGGAAGAAATCTTGGCCTACCCGGACTACCGCCTCCCGTTCGTCCTCTACACCGACGCCAGCAATGTGGGCCTGGGTGCGGTCCTGTCCCAGGTACAAGATGGAAAGGAAAAAGTGATCGCCTACGCTAGCAGGAAACTTCGGCAGACGGAAATGAACCCTGAAAATTACAGCTCCTTCAAGCTTGAGTTCTTAGCCCTCATGTGGGCAATAACCGAAAGGTTCAAGCATTCAACCTCAGAGGTTCAAGCAGCAGCGAAGTTTACTGCCTACATGGACAACAATCCGTTGACACACCTAGATACGGCCAAGCTGGGCGCCATGGAGCAGCGGTGGATGGCTCGACTGTCCAATTACGATTTCACTATCAAGTACAGGGCTGGCCGCAAGAACACCAATGCGGATGCGCTGTCCCGAATACCGCACCTGCCCGATGAAGGGGTGGAAGACGATGACCTTGAAGAAATCGAGCTACCCGCATTCCATCAGCCACGAGATGAGAAGCCCTGCGTTAACCAACAACAGGTGAACATTGAACCGCTGCCCGGCCAGGGGTGGAAGGAAGCCCAGGATCAGGAACCTGCGGTCCAGCTGGTCAAAGCCATGATCGCGCAGGGCTCCTCCAGGATGGACCCCACGGCCCCCTCAGAAGCTCAACGGCTGTGGAAGGAGAGAAACCGGCTGTTCTTACATCAAGGGAAGCTGTATAGGGAAATGATCAATCCGAAGACCCATGAGAAGGTCCGCCAGGTGGTGGTTCCCCAAGCCAGTGTGCCCAGGGTCCTGCAGGCCTACCATGATGGTGCAGGACACTTCGGTTGGAAAAAGCTGGAGATGTTGCTGAGAGAGCGGTTCTATTGGAGTGGGATGAGACTGTGGAGGCCTGGTGTCGAGAATGTGGTTCCTGCACACTGAGAAGGCGGGACGAAGCCAGCCAGAAGGCCCCCCTACAACCGATCGTCACTCACCAGCCACTGGAGTTGGTTTCCCTGGACCACGTCACGCTCACGCCCAGCCGAAGCGGGTATACATATGTCCTGACCATTGTAGACCACTACTCCAGGTTCATGGTGGTTGTCCCTGTAAAAGATCTGATGGGCCGTATTGCAGCTAGAGCCTTCCAGGCCTCCTTCTGCCGACCGCACGGCTACCCGGAAAGGGTACTCACAGACCAGGGCCCGGCCTTTGAAGCAGAGGTGTTCCAAGAGTTCTGTCAATTGTACGGGTGTAAAAAGATCCGGACTACGCCATATCATGCCCAGACTAACGGGATGTGTGAGAAAATGAATCACCTGGTCCTGAACCTCCTCAAGACACTACTGTTGGAGGAAAGGAACTTGTGGCCGGAGAAGTTGCCTGCCCTGGTGGACATGTACAATAACATCCCCTGTAGTTCCACCAAGTGCACACCTGCGTATTTGATGAGAGCCCGCCCGGGGCGGCTGCCCGTGGATCTAGAACTGGATATAGAGGCACCCGAAGCCCTTCCCTCCACTAACAACTGGGAAACTAAGCGGCAGATGCAGTACCGACAGATCCAGGAGTATGTGGAGAGGAATCTACGCCAGAGCCGAGAAAAGCAAGAGCAACGCTTCAACAAACGGGCTCCGGCTGTCCCCTTTGAACCCGGGGATGTGGTACTGAAGCGTAAAAGGAGGACGCATAAGCTCGATGATCAATGGGAAAGGACCCCGTATGTTGTACAGCCCACTGGATGGGAGAACGAGAAGACCTATCTGACCAGCCGCGACCAGGGGAAGACCACGGCTACTGTTTCCAGGGACCACCTGAAGAGATGCCCAGACCCCTTGAGGCTGGCGGATGAGGCTCCGGTCCCCATGCTGAGCGGGGAAAAGAAGAAAGAGGTGATTCATACCGTAATGGGCGACTTCCCAGCGGACTGGCCTACACAGAATGGCGCGGTAATTGTTCCTGTGATAATGTTCCCACAACTTGTGGAAGAGAGAGAGACGGAAACGCCCACCAGCGAGCCACCCGACCGAGCGCCCAGGGATGCACCTATACTGCGCCCCCGTAGGTCTCTACCTGCCATACCTGACACACGGGAAGAGGGACTGGTCGTCCCCTCTGTCCCATTGCCTCCCACTGACAACATTGGGCCCAGAAGGTCCACCCGCCCTAACCTAGGTAGGCCCCCGCTTAGGTACAGGGAGACTGCCATTTAGGGGTGCAATATGTTAATTGTGTAAATAGCTGAATGAATGAATGAACACTAATCACCCGAGGCTTTCACCTGATTAACAAGAAAGTTAAAGTGCGGTAGCGGTTCCCGGCTACCATTTTAAAGTTCCCGTTGGGACCCTGACTGCCTGTCCCCGTTGGGACTTTTGTTGCCCCCGTTTCACAAAGACAAGGCCGAGAACTTGCAGGCCACCCCAAAAACTTTTGGGTTTGTAAATAATACCCCTCCCCTTAACCGGCCGTCCGGTTTCACCGCCTCCGGAGAGGCAGACTGGAGGATGGGCCTTCGGGAAGCTGTTGGCCGAGGCCCGCCACCACTACAACCGGTGGCCATCCTCCGAGTCAGGGGTCCCCTGGACGTGGGGCCTCTGAAAGGACTGTGAAACCCACACCCGTCCCGTTAAAACACCTGGGCCCGTTCCTGGACTGGGGAAAAGGGGTGCTGCCCACTTCTTAGTGGCAGCATCAAGGTCTAGGTTGTTTGGATGGATGACTGATGACCCAGTTCCCGTATTATTAAAAATGTTATCGTAACGTTCAAGTATGTGCCTCCCATATGGGAAGATTCAAAAGACAAAAAAGTTGAAATGTTATTATGCTTGTATTATGTTCCGTTTTCTATCTTTCAGAAAAAACAAAAATAAACCGGTGATGGACGGGCAGCCCGCAGATGGTCTGCATTAAACCAAGGGGGAATGTGACACCCCAGACTAGTCGGGTCGTCCTAGGTGGTCACACACACAACACCACACCCCTTCCCGGTTAGGTGACACCAGCCAACCTAAAAACCTTGTCACCACCCTCCAGGTTTGATGTACACACCAGGGGGGGCAGAGCCAGGCGGTGGGCTCCGCCCACCGAGGAGTTCACAGGCCTGTAGGCGGGAAAATAGTTAGTCAAGTCAAGTTCAGGGACTAGAACACATGAGTTCAAGTGCGAGGAGAGAGCAGTCAAGGTCACGGGCAGTCCTGTGTCCGTGCCCTGATAAGAGACTACCAGGTGGCTGGGTCGGAGCCCAGTCGCCATTGGCAAGGAGAGACCGGGAAGACGACCGGTGGAACCGTAAGGGAGCGGGACAGGGTAGTGGCCCGCCGGAACCGAACCGGGGAGCCAACTGGATACCGAAGCACCAGGCAGGGTACTCAGACCCAGTACAAAGCCCTGAACCGACAGGGCCGAGTCAAATCAACTGATTGCGGACTGGACTTAAGGACCTATCCCACACAAGTCCCTTTAGAAGACATCAGCCCAACCATACAGGGTAAAGCCACCGCCAAGGCATAGAGACCCAAAGGGCCAGCGTCTGCGGGCAAACGGGCTCCTACGGCATATACAAGTCGGGGAGCGGACTACCGGTGTCTAGGCATAGGAGTCAAACATTTACACACAGAGGTGCAGGAGAAAGGCGGAAACCACCAACCTATTCTGGGAGAAGCTGCTCACCCCTGGGTGGAGGTGTGTGGGTGTATTAGGTCAGGGCCAGACAGGAGACAGGACGAGGCCGTGGGTCCGGATCTCCCTACCTTCAAGGGTGCCTCTAGAATGAGGTTGAGCACAGGGGCCCCAGTCTTAGGGCCAGAATAGGTTTCCCTTTGTCCCCTAGTCACGCATGACATGTTGTTGATGGCGCCTGGATTTTAGCAGTTTCACGGTGGAACATCACTGCTCCATCATCTCTGCAGTGTGACTGCTGTCAGGTATTACAGATCCACTTTTATTCGAATGGAGTAAATCGGCAGCCTTTAGACTCCATATTTATCATGAAGCGAGCCTAGAAACACTTATTTGTGTAAATGACACTTAATGGTTATAGGGGACTCTAAACTCAGGAAGATGGATGGCAAAAATTGTTTCAACACTGCCTTAATCAAATATTTTCATCTCTCCCCGGTGCCAGGGTTCAACACATGGAAGAAAACATTGACAAATTACTGGAGGAGGCTGGTGATAATTTAACTGTTGTGGTCCATAGGGAAACCAATGATAGAATAAGTGGTCGGTGGAGAACACTCAAAAAAAAGTTTATACAATTTGGCTGGAGGCTGAAGAGAAGGAACTTCAAGATGTTACAGTATACTCAGGGATGCTGCCAGTGCCATGGACAACACAAGAGAGAGAGCAGGAATTTAGGATAGCTAAGTGCATGGCTTAAAGGGAACCTGTCACCAGAATTTTCGCTATTAAACTAAAACCACTTCACCACACACCGTGGGTGGCGTCATGGACTGATTACGGCAAATCCCATACAAATATGTCCCCTTTTATTTGAAGTGTCAGCGCAACCCCCGGGTCCGGTAGAATCCCTCGAGCCACACTGCGGATACGGATCCAAGCAGCCCGGCTGCTGGCATGGGGGCGGCACACTACTCTGATCTCCGATTATAATTGGTGACCACAAGATTCAATTCAGAGTCCGCTAATATTCTAATAGTTTATTAATTATATGAAACACGGGATACTGTACATAGTGTTGTTTCTGATTTTGGAGATGACACCAAACGGTATAGTTCAGTGCAGTATATGGACGATGTTTTTAAATTACTGGCTGATGTTGACAAACTGAATGTTTGGATATCCAATTGGCAGATGAGATTCAATGTGGATTACAAATGAGCGGACCCGTGGAAGTTCAGTTTGGCCGGTTCAGGCGGATTTGAGATAAAGTTTGGTTTAAGACCCTGACTTGACCTGAATCCCAATGGAAGTCACTAATTGGGCAGGTCGGGTCTCCGCTCACATGCAGCCAGCCATAAACAGATCACTTCTAGGGTAGGGTTGGTGGGGATCTTCCCCAAACTTTTTGGGTGCACACTACATCCGATTACATTGTTGTTACCCCCAGGCCGAGCTGATCAAACATTGTAAGTGGCTCACACTGGACTGAGCACCGAGCGTTCCCGAGCACAGTGTTGCTCTCACGACTGGCTTGCATACATAAAACACCCGAAATCCAAACCTGAACTCTGTTTTTTTGTTAAGTCTGTGTTTGGTATGAACATCAAACCTTGGTTTAGGTCATCTCTAATATGGATAAATGTAAAGTTATACATCTGGACACTAATAACTTGAGAGAAACATATGTTCTAGGTGGGGTAAAACTAGGAGAGTCACTTGTATAGAAGGGTCTGACTGTACCTGTAGCTCACTGACTAAATAACTACATGCAATGATCATCCGTGGCATGTAAAGCTAGCAGAATTCTAACTCTCACAGCCAGTGTAGGGAGAACGAGCAACGTTAGTGGACCCATTGTATCACAGGGGGAACCCAGGTTTACTACTTAGTGGGAACGGCTAAACTAAGCACTTACCACGAGACGGATGTAAGGTACCACTCCCAGGGCAGTGGCAGCTGACTCCCAGGGCATGTACGGAGACTGGCATGGGCACAGGTATGAGACAGAAGCTCGGTGACCTGACAACTAGCTGGAAGACTGGTATCCTGACTAATTGAAGGCACTGAACAGGCACCAACCCCTTTAATGGACATGTGTCTTTTTTCAACCATACTTATGTAACTATCTGAAAGTAGCACATAGAAGCAGCAAGAGCATGGACGAAATTATGCATTAGTACTGAGCAGTGTAGCTGTAAATTAAGTACTATGGTGAGATAAAACCTTTCTTTCTCATATATTTTGCTCCTCCTTACCTTTCCAAAATATACAATAGACCACTGTAATCTGATCTCCAAGTGAACTGACAGTCCCTCTTGTCTTGAGCAAAACAGAGTAAACAATCAGTTAAGGAAGAGTGGAGAAAAGAAGTGGCTCATAAGTGATGAAAGAAGGATATTTCTTTGATAAGATATATTAACAAGTTTCTTACAGTCACTCAAACTGTTGATTTACACAATTTTTGTTGAAACCACAGAGTCCATTTAGAATTTTGAGTTGGAATATAGAAATTGGTATCAATTGTAACTTTCCGTTGGCAGAATCTGAACCTGAATGGAGAATATTAGAGGCCACCAATAAAAATTATAATATTTATATGTAGTATATTTTTAATAATATTATAATGTATATTATTCATAATGTGAGATGGAGTTTCTAGACCCAGTAATTCTTAATGTTACTATAGGGACTTGAGCAACTAATATATCATAAAGAGGGAAATAAATCATAGTCAGGGACCGTGAATATAATGTCATGTTTGTAATTGTGGTCTACCATACAGTGAATCCTATATAGCCAAGACCACCCAGAACATTATGCATTCACATTCATCTACTCAGAAGCAATGTCTCCCTAGAGATAATCTTGTAAATGTGGATAAGAAAGATGTAAGATGGAAGACACATCAACATTACATTACATTTTTAATTGGACACTCTATTTTCTAGTCCAGTTCCCCTTTAGCAAACAAAAGGGGATGAGGCTGCAGCTTCTTCAGTTAATTAGATTCTGTTTCTTCTTTCGGCTAAGACTCCACAGCGACTTACGTCAAGGTAATTTCTCTTATCAAGGTAAAGTTGAGAAACTCAATGGATCCACAACAGAAGAAAAAGTCAAGTGTAACTAGGAATCAATCACGTGGCTTCCAATCTGCATGCAGCCACGGCCACCTCCACAGAGCAAGGGGGAAGGGATTGGTCTCGGTAGTCCTGGCTGGGTGTGTGGTCTTTGTGTGCAAGCCATACCTACAGTTAGGTCCTCCTGCTGACCAGGATTATTCCTCTGGGGAGTCACAGACTCAGATACTGATTTATTTTTCAACAGTCTTTTACTCAACATTACGTTCAGTACTTCTTGAGTAATACTTGAGCAAAGTTGTTTACAGAAAATTTGACTTTAAGGCACAGTTTCACTTTAGACTTCTCAATGAGGCCTGTTACTACTGATCCTTTTTGTCCATCCACGTTCTTACTGCTTGACACCACAGTTTCACGCAATAAAGTCATATAGTCTTGCATGGCCATGGTCTCGTCCCACCCACAGGGACCCGTTCTCTATAACTGTTTTGGTCGTCGTTGGACTCATCTCATCTACCAATGGTTCCATGCAACCTGTTTGCCCAGGTTTATACGAAGCCTCACTTAAGGACAAGTACCTCTGAAGTCAGTCACTGCCCAGGAGACCTTCGTTGAATTTCGTCCTGAAACTCACAACTTTGGGACAGAGATGACCCTCCACTTATCCCCAACTGGGACGCTTACCATGTAAAAAAGTTCACAGAAACAAAGGGCAACAGTGTTTACCTGCCCAGGCCACATAATCAAATGCTAGTACAGGATGCAACAAAACCCCTTAATAAAGATGGAAGCAACAGGTGCAAAACACTGATGGAGCAACCACTCACTCACTGCATCTTGTTAGTGCAGAGGAATACACTGTGAAACTTTAGGCTATTTTTGCTCTTTCATTAGTGTTGATGGCTAGACCATTATCCGTACAGGAGATTTGATGGACCTATGATAAGTCAATAAGATTAATCTCAGAATAGATTTGATCTAATCATCAGGGATCTTGTAATGATCATGGTTACGGAGGGTGCAACTATGACTAGGTCAATGCTGGAAGGGGGCCTATTGATGATAGCACCTAGTTCAGCTAAATGTGCATCTGAGGAGACACTATTAACAAAAGGTATCCATGATGGGGGACATGATTACAAGAAGGGGCCAGGACAGAGGACATTATCACAGAAAGGGGTCAAGATAGAGGACATTGTTATAGGAAGGGGCCCTTTATAGGGGACATTATTACAGGAAGATGCCAGGATGGGGGACATTATTACAGGATGGTCACATATTTTTGGAAGTTGCCAAGGATGAAGGATCTTATTATATTAAGGGGCCCAGAATTGGGATCATCATTATAAAAAGTAGTCAGGATGGAGGACATTATAACAGTAAGTATCCAGGATAAAGGACATTATTATAGGAAGTGAACAATAATGAAGTACATTGTTACAGGAATGGGCCAAGATGGAGGACATTATTACAGGAAGGGGTCAGGATGGAGGACGCTATAATAGTAAGGAGCCAGGATGGAGGAAAGTATTATAGGAAGGGGACAAGAATGGGGTGTTTTGTTACAGGAATGGGCCAAGATGGAAGACATTATTACAAGAAGGGGCCAGGATGGAGAACATTATAACAGTAAGTAGCCAGGATGGAGGACATTATTATAGGAAGCCAACAAGAATGGGATACATTATTCCAGGAATGGGCCAGGATGGAGGACATTATTACAGGAAGGGGCCAAGATGGAGGACATTAAAACAGTAAGGAGTCAGGAAGGAAGAAATTATTAAAGGAAGGGGACAAGATTGGGGTACATTGTTACAGGAATGGGCCAAGACAGAAGGAGCCAGAATGGAGGAAAGTATTATAGGAAGGGGACAAGAATGGGGTTCTTTATTACAGGAACGAGCCAGGATGGAGAATATTATTAAAGGAAGAAGCCAGTATGGAGGATATTATTATAGTAAGGCCCTATACATCTGACGCACGGGCCCAGGTCCTAATTTTGCACAGCGGCTCTTCGGATTCTACTTACATCACTGCTTATAAATATTGACACCATGATATTAAAGCTTTAATAGTGCTGGTTTGTTTATGAGTGGTTTAAAATTAAAACCTAGCGGTATCTGGCAGAGGTTTTGTCTCTAACAAATATTTTTTTTTTATTATTTCTCTATAATGACAATATGGGGTGACATCTAACCTAAAAACAAATTGAGCCTTTTGTATTATGGAGATGTATAATTCATAATGATGCACATACAGCGGGAATAAATAATCAGAATTGTTTCAAGTTACACAAAGTGCTGATGATTCCCTTATAAACATGGAGATATGTTCACAATTTGCATTGCTGATGCTCCTTGAAGGCCGGAGATGAAAAAAAAAGGAAAGAAAAAACAAATGTTTTGAGGTTTAATGGAGTTTACGAACAAAGACGATGTCCAACAAAGCATGATTCCAGAGCAACTGCTTAAATCTGGGGAATTTTAATGCCAGACAGATATGGAAAATGTTTACGAAGAGTTTGAAAGAACTAACTCATTTCGATAACGGCACAAAAGAAAACAATACCGGCTTCTAGTACATGAAAGAGCATATTGTATTAAAACATTCCAAAGACAACCATTCGAGCACAATACTCATCGGAGAGCATTTACTGACAGAGAAGATTAACAATTAAAGGAACTATCGTTTCATGTATGAAGTGTATGCAAACAAAAAGCAAAAAGGTATTTGTTAATCTCTTACTTTTAAAGTGATTCTTAAAATAGGAGCGCCGTCAGTTGAGTAAATAGAGCACAAACCACAGTTTACAAAAAAATATAAAGCAAAAAGATTACTTTATTACTTTACTTTAGCAAAAAGAGAAAGCTGAGAGGAGACTTAATAGCGGTCTACAAATATCTGAAAGGTAGTCACAGTGCAAAGGGAACTACCCTATTCTCATTAGCACAAGGAAGTACAAGAAGCAATGGGATGAAACCTAAAGGAAGGAGATTAAGATTTGACATTAGGAAAAACTTTCTGACAGTGAGAGCAGTCAGGAAGTGGAACAGGCGACCACGGGAGGTGGTGAACTTTCCATCATTGGAAATCTTTAAGCAGAAACTAGATAAACATATACATGGGATGATTTAGGAAAGCCTGCACTTGCAGGCAGTTGGACACGATGGCCCTTGAGATCCCTTCCAATTCTACCATTCTATGATTCTATGACATGTTTGACATATATATTCTACAGCCATATTGTCGTCAATCGTTGTTACAATTCCAAAATCGCAGGCCCCCCTTCGCTTGTCCGTGTGGTATCCGCACACATAAACCGGCAAATTCAAATTGTGATTGATCTGTTCATTTCTAATTAATATGCTTTCGTGTTTGCGAAGAAACAGGGATCATTGACAGACCCTGAAAACACAGAGAGTACCTTAGCACACAGGTCGATCAAGGGAGGGGTGAATAATTTCCTGTTTTTTTTTCCTCCGGGGTATGTCTCTTCCAATTGCTACTCCCACAAATATTTTTCCTCATTATATTTAAATACAGAATGATTTTACTGAATAATTGTGAGGTGACCCATGATCACCACTATATGAGGACTAAATAATGATGAAGTAGCCAAGTGTCATGTGGTGTCCTGTGTTGGACTCGCTGGGTGTCATGGCAGCGTCGGACTCTGTTCACACTGCAGAGTCCGACAAGTTGCCTAGAAATCTTTAGTTGTACAGCCTTTCATGGGCATCAGCGGGTTCTGGCTTCACTGCTCTCCAGTACAGTGGGGTTAATTTCTGCTGTCCTGTGATCAGCTGCTGATCACTATCTCCAGCCTTTATAAGGTTCTGGATTCTGGGGCTGTTTGCCGGATACAGCTGTTTCTTCATGGTTCCTGTGGTTATTCAGTTGTGTGGTGATCTTCAAGTTGCGATTCATCGTGGTGTATGAGTCTTCCAGTTGTGTATTTATTTCCTACCCCTTTTCCGTTACTCCTCAGTGCACATATTGTCCCTACTTTGTGTTTGAGTGCAGTGTGCATGAGTTTTTGTTTACCCTTGTCTGTGATTATTTGTGTGGTTTTGGTTACTGGGTTTTGGCCCGCTCCCTGGTTGGGCAGAAGTAGTATCAGGACTTGGACAGGAGACAGGGCCACGTTGGATGCTCGAACCTGGCTACCATCAAGTCTACCTTCGAGATAAGGGACAGAACAGGAGCCCCCGTCTTAGGTCAGCCTAGGAGCCCCTGTGACATCCATACACCCCCGTGACACAAGTTAAGAAGGACATTTATATGCATTTTTATGATTCTGTGGAACAAACAGATACCAAACTGAAATCAATAAATATTGAAAAGACATATTATGTGCAGGTTAATTCAGTTCTATTAGACCAATATTTTGGCATCATGTTGGATTAATACCACCATATCATGAGAAATATGGACTATTATCACCATACACCATCCAAGCGAATACAGTGTTAATCCTAGAACGCATACCTGGGTCATCGCAGGCCTGCTAGGTCACTTGTTTTCTATAGTAGATTTCTATGGTTGCGTGTTCTAGGGTTAATCATATTTAGCTACCTGCAATTTCTCTGACAGTAGTTAATATATGGTCTTCTCCATCCAGCCCAGTCCATAATTAGGACTTCTTTTTGCTATGACTCTTCTCTACACAGTTTCCCACGTAAACATTATTGGCTCTTCAATGTTGCAGAACATCTTCATCCTCGCTAGCAAAACTCTACTCATCCTGCTCCCCTTCCTTAAAAGTACTAGACTCGTTCCTACTCCTGCACTGTCAGCCTGATTACCTCCACATCAGTCATAGTATTAGTTCTCCAGATTTTTAATATTAAATAAATTAGAAATTTATTTTCTTTTAGAAAAAAAATGTTTATGGCTTTTTGTAAAGATTTACTTAGATACATCAGAGGTGTGAAGCTAACGGTAGTCCCAGTCATGCTGCACTGCACTTCTGTACAAAGGCGCAAGATAGAGCTCTGGGGCAAACTTAGGGAAAATGAACTCTTCAATGTGTTGACATTTCATCAGAAGCGATAAAATATTTATATGTGACGATCAGTATTCCGTACTCATTGCACATGGTGCTTTGATATACTTGCTATCGAGAGGTGTATTAATGTTTAATCAAAAATGCTTGTATTGTGTGGATTGAGTCCATGTCAGCAGAACTCGGGTCACGGCAAACTCTATCTATTACTGTTTTCCAAAGTAAGGTAATCTTTACACACTATAGAGTAACCTCTCAGCAGACAGACCCCTTAATATTAGGACATATAACAAATACAACAAAAATACCAAGAACAGTTCTTCCAATTATAGCAAGTAACCACTAGCTTCTCTTTAAAAGGAATTTGTCACCTGAGGTTTTTTGTTTCAAACCCATCTGATAGCAGTATAATTAGAGGCACAGACTCTAAAGGCTGCATTACACATTACAATTTATCGTGCGATCGCATTTGCGATCGCACCCGCCCCCATCGTTTGTGCGGCACAGGTAATTTCTTGCCCGTGTCGCACAATGCTGTAACCCCCCGTCACACGTACTTACCTTCCAAACGATGTAACTGTGGCCAGCGAACATCCACTTCCTGAAGTGGGAGGGACGTGCGACGTCACACAGCGGTCGGCCAATAGAAGCGGAGGGGAGGAGATGAGCGGGACGTAAACATCCCGCCAACCTCCTTACTTCCGCATTGGCGGTGGCCGCAGGTAAGCTGTGTTCATCGTTCCCGGGGTGTCACACGGTGCGATGTGTGCTGCCTCGGGAATAATGAATAACTGGACGTTCGATTTTTAGAAAATGAGCGATGTGTCAACGATGAACAAGAAGGTGAGTATTTCTGCTCGTTCATAGCTGTCACATGCTACAATATCACTAACGATGCCGGATGCGTGTCATTTATGACGCGACCCCGCCGACATCTCGTTAGATATATTGTAGCGTGTAAAGCCCACTTTATTCCAGCTATGTATCACTTTATGGACTTATTGCTGTAGTTCTACTAAAATCATAGTTTTGTCTTCTGCAAAATTACCAGTTTGATGAATACTTAGCTCTGTATAACCTCGCCCACATCACTGATTGGCTGATTTCTGTGTATACTATGCATAGGCAGAAAATTGCTAATCAGTAGTGGGGTCAGGGCTATCCAGAGATTCTGAAGACGGAGGACTACATGGCAGCAGGTGTACTAGTCCTCTAGTAATAATCTACTACTAGAGCAAACGTGATCTGTAAAGTTCAGGTTTCTTACTAAACACCAGTTGTCCGGGCTTCAGACCTGAACACGGACTTTTATCTGTATGTCTTGTTCCTGTTCGAGTTTGTCATCTGAGTAAAGCTTGTTGAATGGCTGCAGAGCAGCCAATCATGGTAACAACTATGACTGAAAATGACCTTGCTGCTAGAGTGCTGTATTATGAGACTGCATGATATGGCGGCAGATCAGTCTGGCAGTGAGGTCACCTATGGACAAAGTTGGCACTGTGAGATCCACCAGCTGTGACTGCAGTTGAACTCGCTGCGGGATAGCCAGACTGCTTTGCTGCTCTGTCATGCAATCCGACAATCCAGCAGTCCAGAAAGTGAGTTCATCTGCAGTCACAGTTGGTGCCATGAGAACCTCCAGCTGTGACAGCAGGTAAACTCCCTGCCGGACTGTCAAACTACGTTACATGGTCAAGGATTTACAAGGGGACTAAAATTGGAAACCCACTGGCATCAAATCAGCCCCATTATTGATCCACAGAAAGGTCCTACGACAAGTTGACCATGTTCACATCATCAATCAGAAGGTCAACATTTTCAAAGTGAAGTATCTGGACAAAGATGGAGTGGATCCACCACCCCCTTCATTATTGATGTCAGCCAAAGGAGCAGAGCCACTGTACTTGACAGTGTTGTAGACTGACATGGAACAGATGAGTATGTTTCAGTATTGTCTTGTGGAGGATCAAACCAATAAGATCAAAGAGGGTTCCTTGCTCCACAAGTGCAAAGCAAAGTGACCATCTTGAATAAATAACGCTTAGGGATGAGCATATGTATTCGCCACTATTCGGTATCCGACGGATAATAGGCTATTCACACCATTCGGTATCCAACGGATGAAACAACATCCGCTCCGATACTTTCATTTTCATTTCTGACTTCCTGGCACCTGTTTTCCAGCCAGTGAACACATCTTACGTTGCTTGCCCTCACAGTAACGCCGCAGCCATTTTTGTTGTGGTGTTACTGTGACTACCTTGGCCACACAGCGTCATAGGGGCTATATACGCCAGCGGCCATTTTGTGAACATGCAGTCATAGGGAGCTGGCTGTGGTGATAGACTGGATTGTGTGCGGAAGAGCTTCTTAGATCCAACTAATAAATAGTCCTTGTAAGGGCTGAACACAGTGTCCAGTAGCTGCTAGCAGCTCGATAAATCGCTTTTTTGACAAACAGAAGGCAGGTCTTTTGGTCTCTCTGTCGGTCTCTCCCTCTCCCCCTCTCTCATACTCACCGATCACTGACCGATCATTGGCGTGGCGCTGCATGGCTGTCACACTGCTCCGGTGGCTTCTCCAGCTTTTGAAAAAGCCAGCCGCTCGCTTTTCCATCTCGCATTCACTGCTTCCCCCGACAACCGGCGCCTATGATTGGTTGCATTCAGACGCGCCCCCATGCCGAGTGACAGCTGTCTCACTGCAACCAATCACAGCCGCCGGTGGGCGGGTCTATGTAGTGCAGTCAAATAAATAAATAAATAATTAAAAAAAAGCGGAATGCGATCCCCCCCAATTTTGATACCAGCCAAGATAAAGCCACACGGCTGAAGGCTGGTATTCTCAGGATGGGGAGCCCCACATTATGGCAGCCAACAGCCGCCTGGAATTGCTGCATCCATTAGATGCGACAGTCCCGGGACTCTACTTTGCTCATCCCGAATTTCCCTGGTGCGGTGGCAATCGAGGTAATAAGGAGTTAATGGCAGCCCATAGCTGCCACTAAGTCCTAGGTTAATCATGGCAGGCATCAATGAGACACCCCCAATGATTAACCTGTAAGAGAAATTAAATAAACACATACAACCGAAAAAATCCTTTATTTGGAATAAAAGACAAAAAAACCCTCCCTCTTTCACCACTTTATTAAAATCCCGAAATACCCCTTCAGGTCCGGCGTAATCCACACGAGGTCCCATGACGCATCCAGCTCTGCTACATGAAGCTGGCAGGAGTGGCTGTAGAAAACCGCCGCTCTCTGACAGCTCCATGCAGCAATGGAAGTGAGCCACGCAATCAGCTGTGACGTCATTCAGGTTACCCGCGGCCACAGCTCACAGGTGGAGGACTGCTGCTGGCAGTGGGTAACCTGAGTGACGGCAGCGCTGATCGCGCGACACACTTCAGTCACTCAGGGGATTTGCCGTCATCGGTGAGTCCTTCACCTGTGATCGCACATCAGGCCACGGCACAGAGACAGAGCTGCCCGATGACAATGAAGTCGGTTGAAGTTCATCCGAGTTCATTCTGATTGCGCGGCTCTGTCTCGCAGCTAGCCATGCTCTATGCTCTGCTTGCTGTCAATAAATGGAAACCTTCCCCATCATCTCTGCTTGCTGTCAGTGAATGGAAACATTCCCCAACACATCAGCTTGCTGTCTTTGAATGGAAACATTCCCCAACACGTCTGCTTGCTATCAGTGCATGGAAACATTCCCCACCATCTCTGCTTGCTGTCATTGATTGGAAACATTCCCCAACACATCTACTTGCTGTCAGTGAGCGGAAACATTTCCCAACACGTCAGCTTGCTGTGAGTGAATGGAAATATTCCCTACCATCTCTGCTTGATGTCAATAAATAAACATTCCCCATCATCTCTGCTTGCTGTCATTGAATGGAAAGATTCGCAAACACGTCTGCTTGCTGTCAGTGAATAGAAACATTCCCCATCATCTCTGCTTGCTGTCATTGGATGGAAACATTCCCTAAGATGTCTGCTTGCTGTCAGTGAGCGGAAACATTCCCCATCATCTCTGCTTGCTGCGCGATCAGAATGAACTCAGATGAACTTCACCTGACTTGTCATCGCACAGCTCTGTCTCTGTGCCACCACCTGATTTGCGCTCACAGTTAAAGGTCTCACCAGTGACCGCAAATCCCCTGAGTGACTGAAATGAGCCGCGCAATCAGCGGTGCAGTCACTCAAATTACCTGCGGCCAGCTGGAGTCCTCCACCTGAGAGCGGTGGCCATGGATAACCTGAGTGACGTCACACCTGACAGCGTGACTCACTTTAGTTGCTGCGTGGAGCTCACAGGAGTGGTGGTGTTCTACGGCGTCTCCTGTCAGCTTCATGTAGCAGAGCTGGATGCGCTGTGGGACCTCGTGTGAATTACGTCGGACTGGAGGGGTATTTTATGGATTTTAATAAAGTGGTGGAAGAGGGTGCTTTTTTGTCTTTTATTCCAAATAAAGGATTTTTTCGGGTGTATGTGTTTATTTAATTTCACACACAGGATAATCATTGGGGGTGTCTCATAGATGTATGCCATGATTAACCTAGGACTTAAGGCCACTTTACACACTGCGACATCGCTAGCGATCACACCCCATCGTGCGTGCGTCACGCTGCCCGTGGCGAACAATATTGCTAGAATGCGTCACACGCACATACCTTCTTAATGACGTCGCTGTGGCCTGCAAACAAACTCTTTTTTAAGGGGGAGGTTCGTGCGGCGTCACAGCGACGTTACACAGCGGGCCACCAATTGAAGCGGAGGGGCAGAAATCAGCCGCATTAACGTCACTCCCACCTCATTGCCGGAGGACGCAGTAACGCTGTTGTTCGTCATTCCTGGGGTGTAAAACGTAGCGATGTGTGCTGCCTCAGGAATGACGAACAACCTGCGTCCAAAATGAGCAACGATATTTGGGAAAGGAACGACGTGTCAACAATCAACAATTTTTGCAGTTTTTCGGATCGTTAGCGGTAGCCCGTAGGTGTAACATGCAACGACTTCACTAACGACGCCGGATGTGCATCACGAATTCCGTGCCCCCAACGATATCTCGTTAGCGATGTCATTGCATGTAACGGGGTTTTTAGTAGCAGCTATGGGCTGCCATTAACTCCTAATTACCCCGATTGCCACCGCATCAGGGCAATTCGGGATGAGCCGGGTAGAGTCCCGGTACTGTCGCATCTAATGGATGCGGCAATTTAGGGTGGCTGCTGGCTGATATTTTTAGGCTGGTGGGCTCCTCATAATGTGGGGCTCCCTATCCTGAGAATACCAGCCTTCAGCCGTGTGGCTTTACTTTGGCTGGTATCAAAATTGAGGGGGACCGCACGCCAATTTTTTTTTTATTTATTTATTTGATTGCACTACATAGACCCGCCCACCGGCGGCTGTGATTGGTTGCTGTGAGACAGCTGTCACTCAGCATGGGGGCGCGTCTGAATGCAACCAATCATAGGCGCCGGTGGGCGGGGGAAGCAGGGAATACGAGATGGAATAATGAGCGGCCGACATTTTCAAAAGCTGGAGAAGCCACCGGAGCAGTGTGACAGCTGTGCAGCGCTGTGCCGGTGATCAGCCAGTGATTGGTGAGAATGAGAAAGGGGGGGAGAGGGATAGACCGACAGACAGACAGAGAGAGAGACTAACAGACAGAGAGAGAGACCGTAATACCTGCGTTCTGTTTGTCAAAAAAGCGATTACTTTGGTTTGAGAGCTGTTGTGTAAACTAATAATAATAATAATAATATTAATAATAATAATAATAATCTTTATTTCTATAGCGCCAACATATTCCGCAGCGCTTTACAATTCAGGAGGAACATATACAAACAAGTAATAGTTATAGAAATACAATATTTAGAGGGAAAAATGAGATATGTGGGGGGGGGGCAAGGTACAAGTGCTTATTATACAATGACAATCCAGCCATCTCAAGGAAATGGGGGATAGACAATGCCTTCCTGGACCAATTGGCCTGAACCTATAGATGCATTTGGGTGCCATGGAGTTTGACGTGAGGTTAAGTTGTGAGAAATTGTAGAGGGACTGTGTGAATTGGATTGATTAGGGAGTGTGATAGGCCACCCTAAAAAGATGTGTTTTTAGGGTGCGTCTGAAGCTGAGTAAGTTGTGATTCATCCTAACTTCTTGGGGTAGAGTGTTTCAGAGGATTGGTGCAGCTGGGAAGAAGACTTGGATCCGGGAGTGGGAGGTTCGAATTAGTGTGGATGTTAGTCGATAGTCGCTTGCAGAGCGTAGAGAACAGATGGGGTGATAGACAGAGAGGAGGGTTGAGATGTAGGGGGGTGCTGCACTGTGGAGAGCTTTGTGGGTGAGAACAAGCAGTTTGAATTGGATCCTGTGATATATGGGCAGCCAGTGCAATGACTGTCACAGAGCAGAGGCATCCGAGTAGCGGTTAGCCAGATAGGTGACCCTGGCTGCTGCATTAAGAATGGACTGTAGAGGAGAGAGTCTAGTTAGGGGGAGACCAATTAATATAGACAGTTACAGTAGTCAAGGCGAAAGTGGATCAGGGCCACGGTGAGGGTTTTTGTCGTTTCCATTGTGAGAAAGGGGCGGATTCTAGAGATGTTCTTGAGGTGCAAGCGGCCGGAGCGGGCAAGAGATTGTATGTGGGAGGTGAAGAAGAGGTCTAGGTAAACGCCATGTGCTGCTCTGAGCATGTTATGCCAAGACACCGGAAATGCAGTCACGCACCTTCTACAGGCTGAGCCCATACTGTTTCTGCCTTTTCCCATCCAGTTCAGCCTTTTCCTCAGTCACCACAGGTCCCTGTTAGGTCCAAGGTGAAATTATTTGAGTTTCCCATAGGCTTACATTGCGCATCGAATATTCGCGAATAGTCAAATAGCGGCGACCTATTCGTCGGATATTTGTCGAAGAGGATATTTTGGTATTCGATCATCCCTAGTAGCGATCCAAGAAGTATTATTATTTTATTATACTTTGCTTATATAGGACTCCATTTCACATCCCCTCCTTGAAACATTGGGCGATTCGGCCTCACAAAGGATTTTGCTCTCCTGATGAATCCACACATCAACGGGGGAAATGTCTTGAGAATGGGGGCTTCTGTTTGAATACTGAGAGCCACTAGGGATCTATCAGAAATATTTTACATCCAGGGCTCCTTCCACTAAATACATAAGCTAATTAATACTATCTCATATTTTTTATTTTCCTTTATTAGAGACTACTTATAAACAGCTTGATGGGCTTGTGATTGCTGTTTTTCACTAGTCTCCAAAAAAGGATTTATACCTTTTAATACAGTAGATTCTAGGGATGAGTGAACAGTAAAATGCTCGGGTACTCAATGCTCGAATTGAGCATATTAAAATGCTCGGGTGCTCGACCTAAGCACCATGCCCAATGTTAACCTATGGGATGCCTAAGCAATTTTCCGGCGGCACCCCTGGTGGTCTGTAGAAAACCTAAAAATGTCACAAATGTATAAGAACAGTGCTCAAATGACATGAGAACAGCATGGGGAAGACCCCTGTAAGCATTTCTGACTCCCAGGTCATTGCTGTGAGCAATGTAGTCTGAGTATTAGGGGGAGGAAGAATCCTGTGTAACTATTCCCATGTGACATGGGACGAGGAACACGCTAAGTAGCGTATGTGCGGCAGCTTCTCTTTGCCGGTACATTCACTGAATCAAAAGTGAACAGTAGAAATAAAAAAAAACATATTCACCTCCCTGCAGACTCCCAGGACACGTCCTATCGGCTCCAGGACCTCCCGGTAATCAGCTGATGCTGCTACCTGATAGCATCATCTGATCGTTTAAGTCCTTCAGTGAAAAAACGGCCAGCTTTTTACAGCCCGGCTTTTAAATAATCAGATGATGAATCAGCTGATTGTTCATAAAAGCCAGCTTTTTACTGCCCAGCCATTTTAAACGGTCAGATGATGCTGTCAGGTGACAGCATCAGCTGCTTACCGGCGGGTCATGGAGCCAATCGGACGTGTCCCAGGAGTCTGCAGAGAGGTGAGTATAGTTTTATTTTTTCTACTGATGTGTGGTGCCCCTAAGACTTCAGTCGCCACAGGGTACTGCATCTCACTTAAGGTGCAGTACTTATCACGGGTAATGAAGAGGTTAATTGCTCGCGTTGAGCACTTATACAACATTCACATAAACACCCAGTTAGTGAGCAAGTCAGTTACACAACTCAGGAAGTCAGCCAGCCTGGGAAATTCCCGGTTACTGGGGCAATGGCTTGGGGGGTGAGGCAGCACTGGGAAAGTTAGAGAACACACAGGAAAACACTTCAGAATAGTCTGGAACACAAAAGAAAATGGTCGCAGGGGAGCTGGAGAGACAGAGGAGTAACACGGTTGCTGAGGGGAGAGCTTCATTCTCCCTCGGAACCAGTGCAGTGCAGGGTGCAGAGCCCTAGGGTGGAACATACTCTATGTTGGACCATCAGAATCTGCAGGACAGGGGATTGTACATCCCTCTGGCCGTCATAAGTTCCCAGAGCACAGTGGCACATAGGACCCGGGGCCGGGATTACGGTCAGGCCCCACAGCGGATCTGCGTCACCTGCATACGGGACGGGAAGTTAACTTACAAGAACTGGGGTCCCCAAGTAGCTTCAGACCACAGGGATCCATACTAAAAAGTGCTAGAAAGGAGAGTCTCTCAGTTCGCAACACCGGTGGCTACCTCGGACTTTCCCAGGATTGGCTGGGGCCCATGATGGCAGTGATCGGTACCCTGAGGGCAGCACTTGAACTGTGAGTAAAAAGACCTTGAACCACAACTGCTGCCTCAGCCTATCATTATCGGTGCCGTCGTCCCGCTCCGGTGCCAACGGCCATCCCTCCCCTCATCATCCTCTCTGGGGCCCACTCCACCTGTGGAGAGCTGAACCATCCTTGCTGTGACACCATCAGCCCCGGAGGACATCACCCACAGCGGCGGCTAATCCCTGGCCGCATACCACAGGTGGAGTCACGAGACAAACTACAATTCCAATCCCCACCTTTTATTGTATGCCTCAGGGCCATGAAGACAGGCAGGGCCACCCATGACATCCCCAGACCCGACATCACCGGCCCGGTGATGAGTAAGGTTAACTTCCTGCCACGTGGGTTCTAAAAATGCATCAGCTGATTGATTAAACTGCTTTCAAACAATCAGCTGATGTGTCATCTGATTCAGGTCCTTGAACCTGACACACCATCTGATCTTCCGGCATACCAATCAGATGATATTGGATCCGGATTGGACATCGTAGGACCCTCAACCCAGGACTATGGCGGAGTGGGGGTTCTTTAGTTCAATAAAGATGGAGTCACTAATTAGGTTGTGTTTTATTTCTAATAAAAATATTTTTCTCTGTGTTGTGTTTTTTTTAATCTTTATATTGGCATGACACCATGAATTTCGGGCTTAGAGCCAGATGATAATACACAGCTGGCCCAAACCCCATTATTACTCAGCGAGCCACCCAGCACTAGGGTCGCTGGAAAAGTTGGATACAGCGCAGAAGAGGGCGCTTCTATGAACACACCAGGGGAGGCTGGGGCGGCTGCGGACTGCAATTTGCAACAGGGGGGGGCCGAAAGCTTATGCCACCCTGTACTGCGACTTCCAGTCCCCAGCTGTTTAGTTGTACCTGGCTGGACACAAAAAATTGGGCGAAGCTCACGTTATTTTTTTTAAAATTATTGCATGAAATTCATGAAATAATAAAAGAAAGGGTTTCCCTATATTTTTGGTTCCCAGCTGGGTACAAATAGGCAGTGGGGGTTGGGGGCAGCTCAATATAGACCAGTCTTATAAAGACCTGATGACGCTGTGCGGCCAGCCAATCAATGTAATGCCACAACCAAAATGGCTGTGGCATTACAGTGTGTGGCAGCCAATCCCTGCATGTGGGCTGACTCTGTAAAGAGTGCCAACATGCAGGGAGGGGGAGCCTAGCATGTGCCTGAGCATCTCCCCGGTACTTGGCGCTCGCCGAGTATCTTCAGTACTGAGATGCTCGGGTGAGCACAGAGTACCGGTGAGCATGCTCGCCCATCCATAGTGGATTCCTCATAAACTTCTTTTTCCGGTTGGCTTCTTTTTTTTGTCTACTTTACTGTGGGGACAGCAGTTGTACATGAGGACCATGCCAGGTACGGAGTTGATTCATTGTGGTGAGTCTTTCTTGTTCTGTTTTCCACTTGTTATATAGGGCTGTACTTAGGGTTATATACTCAGGGGAAACCTACGGTGAGTGGGGGCACCACATTGCAATATTAGGGTGCTAATATCCACAGTTAGGCAGAAGAAACAGTTTTTCATGGCAGGTTAGGGTCAGTTGTTGTCTTCAGAATTCTCCACTGGATTCATATACTGACTTGCCTTTACCTGATGTATAACCTTAATTTTCCTCTTTAACCAATAACTAGCTGGAGTCATTTTGCTCTCTTACATTTTGAGCAGACTAAAGCGGGCTTTACACGCTGCGACATCGCTACCGATATATCGTCAGGGTCACGTCGGTAGTGACGCACATCCGGCGCCGGTAGCAACATCGCAGCGTGTGACGCAAATGAGCGACGATCAACGAGTGCAAATACGTGCAATATCGTAGCTCATTGTCACGACGCTCATTTCCATAATATCGCTACAGCGACGGTACGATGTTGTTTGTCGCTCCAGCGGCATCACACATCGCTGTGTGTGACGCCGCTGGAACGACAAACATCTCCTTACCTGCCTCCACCGGAAAAGGAGGAAGGAAGGAAGGAGGTGGGCGGGAGGTTCCGGCCGCTCATCTCCTCCCCTCCCCTCCTTTTCTATTGGGCAGTTCAGTGACGCTGCTGTGACGTCGCTGTGATGCTGAACGAACCACCCCTTAGAAAGGAGGTGGATCACCGGTCACAGCGACGTCGCAGGGCAGGTAAGTGCATGTGACGCTGCCATAGCGATAATGTTCGCTACGGCAGCGATCAACACATATCGGCCATACAACAGGGGCGGGTGCTATCGCGCTCGGCATCGCTAGTGTGACGCCCTGGGCAAGCCAGGGGTCACAGGTCATCACACCACCACACCCTACACCCCAGTTAGGAACACCAAGGCTACCAAAATCCTTGTTGCCTTCCTCCAGGGGATGATGTTCACACCAGGGGGTGGGCCAGGTGGTTGGCTCCGCCCACCGAGGAGTTCACAGCCCTGGAGGCAGGAGTAACCAGGCAGTTGAAGCCAGACTAGAGTCTGAGGAGGAGTTTAGCTCAGGGAGAGCTTGAGTAAACAGTGGAGTTAAGTAGAAGTGACAGAAAAGTGAGAGTAGTAAAGCCTGAAGTTGGTCCGGCTGTGTGCCCGGACAGTGACAGCAAGGTCAGCAGACGGCGGTGATAGTCCGCAGGGGTGACTGCTCGGAGGTTGCTGGTAGGACCGCGGACAGGTAGTGGCCCGGCGGTCTGGAGCAGTATACGAAGAACAGTCAGCACCAGGGCAGGGGCCTTTTGGATCCCGGCAAGGCTAGGAGTCGCCATAATTTGCCAAATCCGTCAGTGAAGGGGACGTCTGTCTCCAAACAACCAAGTCCCGATTGAAGGCAACAGTCCGACCGTTACGGAGAGACACCGCCAACGCCAGGGCACCAGTTTCTCAGGGCCAGCGCCTGCGGGCAAAGTAGGGCTCCTCCGGCCCATATCCAAGCCGGGGAGCGGGTTACTGGTGGGAACCCATCGCAACCATCATCAACTTAAGTGCAGGACAGAGGGACCGTCACTATCACCTACTGGGGAAAGCAAGTGCAGCCGTCCGTGGGAACCGTCTTTCCAGCCGTGCGTTTTACCAAAAACTGTGTCAACGTCTCAGGCTGAGTGAGTACCACAGTGCCGCAAGGCACAGCGCTGCCCCCGCGTCCCTGCGCCCACCAAGCCCTGCATCACCCACCTAATCACTGGGCCCCAGGATCACCAACCCCTACCCACGGAGGGGCAACACAACAACTGGCTGCTCCATACCATCCTTCCCGGGATCCCCATACAGAGCAGCGGTGGTGTCAACAAATCACCACAACCGTGGGTGGCGTCACGGACAATAACCAATCCCCACACCCAAAATCCCCTTTCACTCACGGGCGAGGAGTGCCGCTAGAGTCCCCGGGATCCGGCCCATCGCTCGAGCCACCGAGCAGCGGCAGGTCGCAGCAGCCGCGGCAGCCGGACCCGAGCAGCAGTGGGAGAGCGCGGCGTCCCCTCCTCCGCCCGCGACACTAGCATCGGCTAGCGCTGTCGCAGCGTGTAAAACCTACTTTAGATTCTGTTCATCACTTATTTGTTTATGGATCTTTACCGCTTCTAAAATTAATTTAATAAAGTTTTAATATTTTAATATATGGGTTTATTTCTAAAACAACAGCACCATCATATTCTGCAGCACTTAACAAACATGTTCAACACTGTCCCCATGGGGGATCACAATCTAAATTCCTTATCACTATGTCTTTGGAGTGTGCAAGGAAACCGGAGAACCTGGATGAAACTCACAAACACGGGAAAAACATACCAATCCCTTACAGATGTTGCCATTGGTGGGATTTGAACCCAGGACCTCAGCTCTGCAAAGCAGCAGTGCTAGCCACTCAGCAGCCATGTTGCCAACTGTACAATGCTAACCACTGAGCAACTATGCTGCAACTGTACAATGCTAACCACTGAGCAACTATGCTGGCAACTGTACAATGACAACCATTGAGCAATCACGCGGCCTACTGTACAGTGCTAACCACTGAGCAATCACGCGGCCTACTGTTCAGTGCTAACCACTGACCAACCACACTTCCCACTGTAAAGTGCCAACCACTGAGTAACTTTGTTGCCCACTGTACTGTGCTAACCAAAGAGCAATCATGCGGCCTACTGTAGAGGGCTAACCACTTAGCAACCATGGTGCCCACTGTACAGTTGCAACCATTGAGCAACTATGCTGCCCGCCGTACAGTGCTAACCACTGAGCAATCACACGGCCTACTGTACAGTGCTAACCACTGAACAACCACACTTCCCACAGTACAGTGCCAACCACTGAGCAACCATGCTGCCCACTGTACAGTGCTAACCACTGAGCAACCATGCTGCCCGCTGTACAAGACTAACCACTGAGCAACCATATGACCCACTGTAAAGTGATAACCACTGAGTCGCTTGGCATTCACATGGTATGAATGTTGCAGATGGTACAGCTTTTAATAAGAAAAGCAAATTTGTAAATTTAACATTTTCATATTAAGACATGGAAAGACAAGTAACACAGCCCCATCTCTAAAGAGGTGAACAACTCACAAACATTCCAACCAGACATTTGTTGTACTAAAATCACCTTGATAACAATGGATACATTTAATTCCAGGTTGGTAGGAAAGTTTGGATTCTGCAGTTTGGGATGTATCTACATGTAAAAAGAACTGACAAGCTTACTTGACCATATCTTGAAAAGTATAAGAATAACAACCCTTCAGCTCTGTATGTTAGACTTTCATGCATATGAAGAATGATCGGTGTTGCTGTCAGGCTCTTCGGGAAGGCTGTCTACAGGTTTTCCCATGGAGGATTCTGAAGCTTTTGAACAGATTTATAACAATTTTCTCCTCTTTTCCAGAGTTGACACACTCTTGTGAAGATGCTTTCAGCTCCTGCTGTTTTGGCTCTGTTTAGTAGTATTTAGAAAGAAACTCACACCGAGTCCATCACAATGTGCAAAACCCATAAAAAAGGCTCAGATACAATAATTTCATTTTACAGACTTTTCATATTTTCTTTGCTTTATGGTGCGATTATTTTGCTGTATTATATCTTTTATTTGGTGAACAGAACTGATTACAATATTTTTAATTAACTATAAATGCATATTGCATATGTAAGTGTGGCGCCCCTGACCCGGTTAGGCGCCACTGAGTACTGCACCCATGCTGGGACAGCATTTCCAGGTAATCCTAAGGGCCAGAACGAGGTGTGTACGCACAGACACATAGCAACCAGTTCTCCCACACCAGTCTCCGGAGGGGGCTCACCTTCAAATCTTGTCAAGGGGTGTAGCGGAGGGGCTAGGAGCTAGAGTGCAGAGGCTGTCAGGAAAGGAGGAGAGCCAGTCTGGTGGTGGTGAGCGGCGGTCGCGAGGTGGATACGCGCGCTCCCACTAGTCAGACCCTGCACGGGGTAGTAACCGTTAGCGGGGAAGAATGGTCACCTGGTAGAAACAGTACGGTGTTCCTGGTGACTAGACACGTACGGGGTACAGGTCCCTAGAGCAGACTCTAATTTAACTACCTGCTAAACCTGCCGGAGAGGGGAACTACACGTTCCTCACCAACCTCAGAGTCCGAGCCTCAGCAGCAACGCAGGGACCCATAAGGGGACAGAGCCGGAAGTCATCTCACTTGGTCCACGCCTCCAGCAAATGCGGCCAAACACAGGGGAGAAAAGGCAGTAGCGACTCCCTGGATAGACCCCCATGGTACTTCAGGTCAGGAGGTTATCCGAACACAGAAGTGCTAGGAAGGCGAGCTAACAGGTTGCCCTCAGACTGGCCCGAAGGAGCCCCTGGTCCTACCTGGTCATCACAGCAATGCCCGGGTCAGCTCACCGTAACATCTGAAGTGAGTAAAAGCCAGTTAAAAGACTTTTGGACTCAGCTTGTGTTATTCTGGGACCCGCTACCTTAGTCACCCGAGCCCCTGGGGCCTGCCTCACTCACGAGACGCTACATCATCTGGATGCAGACTCCATCAGCTCCAGACGCTCATAAAACCTGCAGCGGTGGTCATCCACATCCCTGACCGCAAGCCGTGAGTGGCGTCACGACATAGAAAAACTGACATACCTGTTCACCATATTGAATAAGCCCAATGGCAAATATAAGGACCAAGATAAAACCTAACTGGCACGACTATACTGGTGACCACCAGCAAGGTTCTTGGGTGTTCTTCTCCTCTTCATTATTTGACTAGAATTTTTTTCCCTTACTCCTTTTCCCAATATTGTGACATCTGTGAAAACTCCATTCGTTTGTATGTTCACACTACGCAGTAAAATGAAGTAGGAATAGGTTCTCTTCATGCGCTCCTTAGTGGGCCATATAGGATGCCTCTAGGGCATCATACAGTTCTGAACAATATATTTTTCTAACTCTTGTAAACTCTTCTGGAAGTTTTCAGTCTCCTGAAATAGAAGGGGAGACCTCCTAGATTCGCAAAAGAGTTGGCAAATCTCCCTGGCCTAACGCTGTAAGGATCCTCCATTATTAGAGGGACCCTAATATCCTATTATACATTCAGGGGGTTGGAAACAGGGAATGAAAAGGCATAGAGAGGCATGGCCTGTTATAAATAGCATGGTTTGCCAAAGCTTGGACCACTAACAAAACTTCACTGTAAAAGTGTAAGTGATACTCACCCGTCCAGACTCCAGCTTTTCTCTGATATCACTCCCCTAAACCTTTTTGGCTGGCTACAGTGACAAAATGTCTCCTAAATATTCAGGTAGTTGAGCATCTTAGATGTCTACCACATATATGTGCTCTGTGTTCCACAAAACAAGCCCACCTTGGCTTATTTGCTGGGCTATGCTACATTTCTCCCCAAGTGTGTGTCACGGGAGTGTCATGGTAACTGGAGCAGGGACCCCTAAACTGGCGCTCACACTAGGGCTTCTGCGCTGTCCCTTATCCCAGAGGTAAGCTTGATGGTAACTAGGTCTGGACCGTCAGCGTGACCCTAACTCCTGTCTGAACTCTGATTTAACATCCCCTCTCTCCCACCCCAGGAGTAGAGATGAGCGAACCGGTCCCGGTTCGGCTCGAGGTCGGCTCGCCGAACGGAGGTCCCGTTCGAGTTCGGCTCGTCGAACGTTCGACGAACCGAACTCGAACTGCATAGGAAACAATGGCAGGCAATCACAAACACATAAAAACACCTAGAAAACACCCTCAAAGGTGTCCTAAAGGTGACAAACAACTCACAACACAACACAAACACATGGGAAAGTGACAAGGACATATACTCATGTGAAAACAAAAGAGCAGGACAAGGAAAAAGAGGAGACACAGATATAGATATGGCACGCCCTTCTAAAATCATGTAAAACACCGCAAGGTGACTCCAAGCGTAGTCTCCCTTTTTTTCCAAAAATTGTGCCCCACACACACCCACCCATTCAGTGGCAGCACTTGTGCCCTAGTTGTGCACTTCACAGCTAGATTTGCATCAAGCACATTCAAAAATACGGCCTAATTAACCGTTCCCAGGATGACACCAGGGTAGGTAGCAAAGTCTTTCCTGATCCCAGCTCTGTTCATCTTGGCTTCTTTTAAAAACACAGCAAGCAAGGGTTACTCCAAGCGGAGTCTCCCTTTTTTTTCCAAAAATTGTGCCTTACACACACCCACCCATTCAGTGGCAGCACTTGTGCCCCAGTTGTACAATTCACAGCTAGATTTGCATCAAGCACATTCAAAAATACGCTATTCTTTACCGTCCCCAGGATGACACCAGGGTAGGTAGCAAAGTCTTTCCTGATCCCAGCTCTGTTCATCTTGGCTTCTTTTAAAAACACAGCAAGCAAGGGTTACTCCAAGCGGAGTCTCCCTTTTTTTCCAAAAATTAGGCCACACAGACACCCACCCCTTCAGTGGCAGCACTTGTGCCCTAGTTGCAAACATGATGTTTTGATTTGCATCAAGCACATTCCAAATCCACAAGCATTTACTCTCCCCAGGATGACACAGGGGTAGTAAATTCCTGGTGGATCCATGACTTCTTCATTTTGATGAACGTCAGTCTGTCCACATTGTCACTGGACAGACGCGTGCGCTTATCTGTCAGCACACACCCAGCAGCACTGAAGACACGTTCAGAGACAACGCTGGCAGCTGGACACGACAAAATCTCCAAGGCGTAACTGGAGAGCTCTGGCCATTTTTCTAGATTTGAAGCCCAAAAGGAGCAAGGCTCCATTTGCAAAGTCATGGCATCGATGTTCATTTGGAGATACTCCTGTATCATCCTCTCCAGCCGTTGACTATGTGTCAGACTTGTTGTCTCTGGTGGCCTTGCAAAGGAGGGTCTAAAAAAATTATGAAAAGATTCCATAAAATTGCTGTTACCAGCACCAGATACGGTCCTGCTGGTACGGGTAGACTGTTGAAGATGACGAGACCGTCCCATGTTTGTCAAGTTACAACTGGGAGATTCACTCCCTGCACCTGCACGGTTGTTTGGTGGAAAAGCCGAGCTAAGATCGAGTAACAGCTTCTGCTGATACTCCTGCATACGTGCGTCCCTTTCTATGGCTGGAATTATGTCACAAAATTTGGACTTGTACCGGGGATCTAATAGTGTGGCAATCCAGTAGTCATCATCACTTCTAATTTTGACAATACGAGGGTCATGTTGGAGGTAGTGCAACAAAAAGGCACTCATGTGTCTTGCGCAGCCATGCGGACCAAGTCCACGCTGTGTTTGTGGCATAGAGGTGCTAACCGTTCTTTCTTCCTCTGACATCTCCCCCCAACCTCTTTCAACTGAAATTTGACCAAGGTCTCCCTCATCCGCTGAGTCTTCCATGTCCATGGACAGTTCGTCCTCCATTTCTTCATGTTCTCTTGCACCTTCCTCAACATCTCGCCTGCTACCATGCGCCCTTGTTGATCCCTGTCCCCCATGGTCCCATGCCTGGCGCCTTGGTGATGATGAACGTCTGGACCTTGGTGATGTTGTTGTCCCTTGCGCATATGAATCCTCCTGTAGTTCCTCCCCTTCCTGTTGTCCCACCCCCTGACTCCGAATAGGGTTTAGCGTGTGCTCCAGCATGTAAATGACTGGAATCGTCATGCTGATAATGGCATTGTCAGCGCAAAACATATTCGTCACCATGTCGAAACTGTGCAGAAGGGTGCATAGGTCCTTGATCTGAGACCACTCCATCAGGGTGATCTGCCCCACCTCTGCATCTCGTTGGCCCAGGCTATACGTCATGACATATTGCACCAGGGCTCGGCGGTGCTGCCACAGTCGCTGTAACATGTGGAGAGTTGAATTCCAGCGTGTCGCCACATCGCATTTCAGGCGATGAACCGGCAGGCCGAAAGACTTCTGGAGCGATGCAAGTCGCTCAGCTGCGGCGCTTGAACGGCGGAAGTGAGCAGACAGTTTTCGTGCCCTGTTCAGAAGGCCATCTAGGCCGGGATAGTGTGTTAAAAATTGCTGGACGACAAGGTTCAACACGTGAGCCATACAAGGTACATGTGTCACCTTGCCCAGGCGAAGGGCCGCACCCAGGTTTGCAGCATTTTCGCACACGGCCTTACCAGGCTGCAGGTTGAGTGGAGACAACCATTTATTAAACGTGGACCGCAGAGCTGACCACAACTCCTCAGCTGTGTGACTCTTATTCCCAAGACATGTCAAGCTAAAGACCGCCTGATGCCGTTGCGCCCTGCTGCCAGCATAGTAATGAGGGGTGCGTGATTCCTTCTGCGCAGTGAGAACGCTGGTGGCCTGACCAGGCAGGCTTGGGGCGGAGGTGGAGGACCCAGATGAGGTGGAGGAGGCAGAAGCAGTGGCGGAACTTGGACAGACAGAGGATTGAAACACAAGTCGTGGGGACGGCAAGACTTGTGCAGCAGACCCTTCACCATCTATCACCATAGTTACCCAGTGCCCAGTCAGCGACATGTAACGTCCCTGTCCATGCTTACTGGTCCAAGTATCGGTGGTGAAATGCACCCGTTCACACACAGAGTTTCTCGAGGAAGCGGTGATGTTGTGTGCGACATGCTGGTGTAGCGCGGGCACACCTTTCTTAGAGAAGTAGTGGCGACTAGGCATCTGGTACTGGGGCACAGCGACAGACATAAGGTCTCTAAAATCCTGTGTGTCCACTAGGCGGAAAGGCAGCATTTCGGTAGCCAAGAGCTTACAGAGGGATAGAGTCAACCTCTTAGCTTTGTCATGGGTCGCAGGAAGTGGCCTTTTATTTGACCACATCTGAGGGACAGAGATCTAGCTGCTGTGTGTAGACGGTGTTGAGTAGGGTGTCCCTGGAAAAATGCAGGTTTGTGAGGAAAGTGCAGGCGGAGACATGATGTTGCCTTCATCCAACGTTTGTGCTATCGATGTCTGAGAGAGCTGTACACACTCACTTGTTTCCCCTTCCAAACCAACTGACGACCTACCAAGCAAACTGCCTGTTGCGGTTACAGTGGTGGAATTTGTGCGTGGAAAAACAGGTGTGACAGCTGTCCCCACAGTCCTAGAAGATGAAGAGCGCGCGGATGCACTGGAAGGGGCAGGCCGTGGATGGTTCGCTCCACTAGGCCGCATTGCAGCACAGTGAGCTTCCCACCGGGACCTATGATATTTATTCATGTGACGATTCATGGAAGAAGTTGTCAAACTGCTGAGGTTTTGACCTCTACTAAGAGAACCATGACAAAGTTTACAGATCACATAATTTGGGCGATCTTTTTCTATGTCAGAAAAGGACCAGGCTAGGCAAGGCTTAGAGGCCATGCGACCTGTTGATCCACCCTGAATAATGCTCATAGGCAGAGTGGTGGCTGAGGATGCAGTTGTAGACGTGCTACTAGTGCTCCGACTCTGTCCAGGAAGGCGCAAGGTAACTTCGTCGTCGGTTGCATCCTCCTCCACCGCCTCTGTTGACCTCCTCGAGTGCCTGACTGGGGGTTGACAGTAGGTGGTATCTAGAACTTCATCATCAATTGTTGTGTTTGCACTCCCCTCCCCTTCAGACCGAGCCTCTTCTTGCCCTGACCGAATATTTAAGTTGTCATCCCAATCGGGTATCTGCGTCTCATCTTCATCAGTATGTTCCTCATTGTATATAACCACAGGTGTTACAGTTTGTGACAAAGGGTCAACATTATGCTCAGAAACTTGGTCCTCACGGCCTGAATCAGAGTCACAAAGGTTCTGGGCATCACTGCAGACCATTTCCTGTTCTGTACTCACTGTAGCTTGGGAGCAGACCTCTGATTCCCAGGCTATAGTGTGACTGAACAGCTCTGCAGACTCAGCCATCTCAGTTCCACCATACTGTGCAGGGCTGATGGAGACTTCAGAGCTGGGAGAAAGCAAGTTTGATTGGGATGACAACTCAGAGGACTGGTGTTTTGTGGATGCGGTACTTGAAGTGGCTGAGAGGGCACTTGTTGGACCACTTGAGATCCATTCAAGCATTTTCCTTTTTTGGCCATCATCTACCTTTGTTCCTGTTGTTCGTGTCCGTAAAAAAGGGAGCACATCGGATTGTCCACGGTAAGTAGTAGACATCTTACTTTTGCTGGTAGATGGTCTATCTTCAGCAGATGATAATGGAGCTTTGCCACCATCCCCACGGACAAAACCTTTTTTGCCTTTTCCACCACACCTCTTCCCCTTTCCACCAGCATCTGTCATTTTGCCACTCATGTTGATTGCGACAAGATTGTGCACTTAAAATGTGGTAGTAAAAATTGAGAGGTGGTGTAGATTGCAGCGGTGGTCTAGCTTTATTAACAGCAGAATAATAAAGAATAAATATCCCTGACAATGCAACTACGGCCCTTAAACTGGCAGCATCAATTGCTAGTATAATGGCTTAGTTATAATGAGTTGGAGTGTGCAATGCAGGCAGAGGTGCTGCAAATGTCTTTGCACTAGTGGGACTATAGCAAAGTCCAATAGCCACGCTTAGGATGCCACTAGGTACACTGAGTGTTTGCTAGTATAATGGCTTAGTTATAATGAGTTGGAGTGTGCAATGCAGGTAGAGGTGCTGCAAATGTCTTTGCACTAGTGTGACTAGACAACAGTCCAATAGCCACGTTTAGGATGCCACTAGGTACACTGAGTGTTTGCTAGTATAATGGCTTAGTTATAATGAGTTGGAGTGTGCAATGCAGGCAGAGGTGCTGCAAATGTCTTTGCACTAGTGGGACTATAGCAAAGTCCAATAGCCACGTTAAGATGCCACTAGGTACACTGAGTGTTTGCTAGTATAATGGCTTAGTTATAATGAGTTGGAGTGTGCAATGCAGACAGAGGTGCTGCAAATGTCTTTGCACTAGTGGGACTATAGCAAAGTCCAATAGCCACGTTTAGGATGCCACTAGGTACACTGAGTGTTTGCTAGTATAATGGCTTAGTTATAATGAGTTGGAGTGTGCAATGCAGGTAGACGTGCTGCAAATGTCTTTGCACTAGTGTGACTAGACAACAGTCCAATAGCCACGTTTAGGATGCCACTAGGTATACTGAGTGTTTGCTAGTATAATGGCTTAGTTATAATGAGTTGGAGTGTGCAATGCAGGTAGACGTGCTGCAAATGTCTTTGCACTAGTGGGACTATAGCAAAGTCCAATAGCCACGTTTAGGATGCCACTAGGTACACTGAGTGTTTGCTAGTATAATGGCTTAGTTATAATGAGTTGGAGTGTGCAGAGGACAGGAGGGTACAGTGCCAGGGTTGTGGGGCTCTGGGTAGAGGAAAGGAAGCCTGCCTTTCTATTCCCTCCTAATAGGGAAATGCAGGGAGGAAATCCCTGACCTTAGCTACACAGACGCTGTCTCTGTTTTCAAGACCTGTCACCTATGGCTCTCTGACCCTGCCGGTTTGAGCCCTTAAAAGGACTGATAGAAAGTGCTCTCCCTATGCTGTCCAGCGCTGTGTATGGAGCGCATACAGCTGTATCAGCGATAGGACTCAGGAAGACGGAGCTGCGCCAGTGATGTCTGACACCAAGGACGCAGAAGAGATAATGGCGTCCTGGAGGAAAATGTCCGGTTTTATAATGCAGGGACATGTGACATGGACATCCTATCAGACATGCCGTTGCTTCTCTGGCTAAATGTCCACTTAGCTGTGTGTGTGTCTGGGATTTGCTGACATGCTGGCCCGCCCCACAAGACGCGCGCGCTTAGGGAAGGAAGACAAGGAAAAAAAAAAAAAATGGCGATCGCCATTATACAAACAGGAGTGATCTGAAGGCGCTGTTCACGCACACTATACACTGAAATGTCATAATAGTGTGAGTCACAGAGTGACTTACACTATTACAGCGGAAAGCCAGCTAGGAATTAGCTGTTTTTTTGCTGCTAGAACCGTTCTCGAACGTTTCTAGAACTATCGAGCTTTTGCAAAAAGCTCGAGTTCTAGTTCGATCTAGAACAGGCCCCAAAATCACTCGAGCCTAGAACTGGAGAACCACGAACCGCGCTCAACTCTACCCAGGAGAGGACCGGACTGGAGAAGAAAACCAAACAAATACCACAGACAGAGGAAAAAAAAAACACATGTGTGACTCCCTGGCCTATCAGGTCGTCACAGGGTGTTGCACAATTTTCCTTTCCATGCAGCATCCATTTCTCCCTTGGTTCCAGGTGCCACCCAGTGATGTGCTAAGACCAGCATGCAGACCTCAGTTACACACACACCAGTGGGTAGGTCCAGGAGAAAAGGGCCCGCCCACCGAAGGGTTAAGCAGACTCGGTGGGAGGTGACTACTAGGCAGTCGTCGGCTGGGGAGCAAGGAGAGCAGTGGGCTCTCAAGCAGCTCTCAGGGGTAGAGCAGGCTGGGGAGTTGGAGCTCCCAGACAGTGTGAGAGAGCAGCCTCAGAGAGTGAGGGGCTGTGGAAGTGGAGGCTCCCGGAGGGTCGGACAAGACCAAAGCACACTAAGCAACATCACTGGGATCGGTCACCTGGACATGCTCCCCCCTCAGCGGCAGTGGTACTGCAGGACGTTTGGTTGAATCACAGCCTGTGTGTTCATTGACCTCACAAATCAGCACAGCCTCATCCAGCACCACGACAACCACTGTAAGTTCTCTGCTACCTGCCTCCCAGGCCTACAGCCTACGGCTCCCCTTCACCACCATCACCGGGCCCAGGGGCACAACCTCCTACCCACGGAGGGGTTAAACACCTTGCTGCCATACCACCGCCACCGGCCTCCCCCACCAACAGCGGCGGTGGTACACCACCTTACCACACACCGTGGGTGGCGTCAAGAACTCCTAACTCCCCTGTATTAACTTCGAGTGTCTGCGCGAACCCCCGGGTCCGGAGACCCCTCGAGCCACCGCGGTTCCGGATCAGAGCGGCTTGGCCGCTGGCATGGGGGCGGTACACATGCACACTGCAATCAGACACATGGGAGAGACAGAGAGACAATACGTGTATGGTTATAAATTTAACCTCCATCTGCCCCCCTGGATACCAGGAGCAAGATGGAGAGGACAACCAGGGTCTATAATAACAAAACACACAAAGCCTACGGCTAATATATATATTAAGCCGTAGGCTTTGTATGTTTTGTTATTATAGACCCTGGTTGTCCTCTCCATCTTGCTCCTGGTATCCAAGGGGGCAAATAGAGGTTAAATTTATAGCCGTATATGGTCTATTCTGTGGTCATATCTACATACATGAATATTTTATTCGGGGATTTGTACCTTTGAACAGTGTGATTATATGTGTGTTTTTGGCACCTTTTTCTAAAATTTGTAATAAAATTGATAATTGGGAATCATTTTTGAATTTTTGATATTAGGATATTCCCCTTGACTGTATGTCAAATTTTGAGTAGAAACAATACGTGCCCAGGAAGAAATAAAGCACAGTCGAGGAAATAAACTACCATGTAATACTTAGGTAGATACTCCGGAATCTGATGGCGTGGAATATAACAAAACTGAGACAAGGGTAGAATAAATACTTTGTATTGACAAATAATAAACACACGGAGAAGAAACAGAGAATAACAGTGGGAACTACAAATTAAATGAAAGTGCAACCAGCACAAATAAATGAATGTCCAGAAATACTAAGTGACCTGCACAATTGTGTGAACGTCCAAACATAATATGCAGGAGCGTGACTGGCACTAAAACGTGAATGTCCATAAGTAATATGCAGTAATGCTAACCACACTATACGTGTATGTCCAAATATGCAGGAGTACACACTTATTATTACACACTGCAATAAATACGTGACTGTCCAGAAGAAAAAGTGGGAGTGCGCACAGTAAACAAATGGTTATCAGTGTATCTCCCAAGGCTCACAAAGTCCCGCTCAAGTCCAGCACACAGCCCATACAGATTGAGAACAGGATAAGGTACACTGATCACAAAGAGAGAATCAAAGTCCTTACAGAGCAATGAAGTCCAGTAGTCTGAAGTGTTTCTCCTAGAAGCATTAAAGGCAGGGAACCATAGGCATGAACAGAAATATGCACTGAAGATTGCAGGCAGATGAGCAGTAATGATGCACATCACCAAATAAGCAGCAGCAGGAAGTCCAGTAGCAAATCAGGAGAGACTCAGGAGCCAGCAGTAACAAAATACTCAGGCAAGGAATACGTCCCACACCGGGACTTATAAGCAAGACAGACAGGAAGTTCAAGGGCAAGACGAAGCAACATACTCTATCTTGGATAAAGGCAAGAAGACACAAGTTCCATGGAAAATGCGAACCTTACATACCAACAGGGATATTTCCACACCACACAAGAAAGCACATGACAAATCAGCAGGCTCTGGATCACTATAATAAGGACCGGTATCGCTGACGCAATGCTGAGCTATATTCAGCAAGGAGCAACTTGATCCAAAACCTTATAAAGATTGAAGGTGGCTGTGGGTGGTCAAAACAGCCTGAGCTCCTAACAACTGTTCACAAAGCCAGCAGGAATTAACTCCTGCTGGACTGGAGAGCAGTTAAGCTAAGACAGCCGACGCCCGGGTCAAGCTAAGCAACTAAGAGACCTCAAGTTGTATGTCAGTCCTGTGCTGTGAATAGAGTCCAATGCCCCCATGACACCTAGTGAGTGTAAAGCTGAGCTCTGCATGACAGTTTGTCTCTTTGTAAACTCATATTATACCAGACATTTACGGCTGCTGTTCTAAGGTGCCTGTCTACTGTCATACTTAGGTCTGCCATTCCAGGGTGACGTCTTCACATTCGGCTCTATTATTCCAATGTGCCTTGAGTCTGCATACTCGTCTCTGTTACATGGTGCTTATCCACACTTTAAACTCTGCTGTTCGATGTGCCTTTCAATATATACAGCTATGTTGTTTCATGTGCCATCCAATGCTTCCAGCTCCACAGCTCCATGTCGTTCCATGTTCCCACCAGCATTCACAATGAAAATCTAGTGTAAAACCTGCATGTGTCTTATTCAGCCATAAGAGGACTGTTACATTTAGAATTCATAATGTTCAATTAATTGAGACAAGGATTATGTACCCAATCAAGGTTCATGACTTAAAATGGAAAATTTGATTTTCCAGTTTCAGAAATATGTTGAACTAAAGTCATTGCTGTATTAAAGAATCAATAGAGAAGGACATTTTTAAAGATTTGTTCGTTATTTATGACCTACCATGAAACAATGATGTAAAACCTGAAGGCATGTCATAACCTACAGCAAACCAGTATTTCCTTTTTACTTTTTCTTCGTTCATTTCCCCTTTATTACTTATATGATTATTTCCGACTAAGCTTATAAGGGAATATTCTCATCCAGGCTTCGAGGTGGAGCAATGGTAAAGCCAAGATTGACTGTGCTTTTCTGTAGCTCTTTTTTCATTTCTATCGGAGTAACAGACACTTTGTATCACAGACACTCGTGACTGCTTCTATAACTTAATCTCCCATGGTTGGAGCTAGAATGATGTTATTCCTGATTAAGCCATAAAAGTCTGAGATCTAAACAACCATATAAATGTATTTATTGCCTTTGTTTTATATACAGTGACAAGAAAAGGGGTAACAATGTTTTGCACTTTGGACTTTCAGGTTGCATATCTCATCATCCACTTTAGCTTTGAGCATGAGATGACCTTCATTTTAGATCTTTTAAACAAATTTTTTTTTATCTCTACTGGCTAACACGGTACAAAGATATACTTCATTTTAAAGACAGTTAGCTGTGTTGCCAGGGGTAGTAACTAAGTGTCTCTCTCCCACTCCCTCTCACTCTATCCGTCCCTCACAATACATCTCTCTATCTGTCTCTCTCCCTGTCCTTCTCTCTCCCCGCCTTTCTATCTCTCTATCTCTCTGTCTATATCTCTGTCTTTCTGTGTATCTCTGTCTCTGTATCTCTATTTGTGTCTCTCTGTCTGTCTATGTCTGTCTCACTGTCTGTATCTCTGCCTGTCTCTCTTTCTGTCTCTGTCTCTCTGTGTCTATCTATCTCTGTCTCTCTATATGTCTGTTTCTCTGCTTCTCTCTCTGTCTCTCTGTCTGTCTCTCTGTCTCTGTCTGTTTCTGTCTCTCTGTCTGTCTCTCTATGTCTCGCTGTCTTTCTCTGTCTCTGTCTGTCTCTGTCTGTCTCTGTCTCTCTTTGTCTCTCTCTGTCTCAGTCTGCCTGTGTGTCTGTCTCTCCACCGATATCATATTACCTCACACATAAGGTTCTTATACTAATTATGTCCTTCATTGCCCATAGTAACCAATCACAGCTTCTATTAATAACCTGCAGCTCCCAGCTCCATTGATTATAATCTGAGAGGTTTTTTGGAGAATAACTGTAAAGCGCGGGGTTAAATTTTCCCCTCAAAACATAGTCTATGACATTCCCTGAGTCAAATGAGCAAAATTTCGTAATTGTAAATGCGACGGTACAAATTCTTTAGCGGACATACACACACACACACACACTTTCATACACATATACACACACACATACATACACACAGCTTTATATATTAGATCATCTTGGCTATTTCATACATAAATTTGACTTCCAACTATTTAGCATATGATTAGTTATACAAATTCTTGTAATTTTACTGCATTGTTACTGTTATGCAGTATTTGGCCGCAGCTGCTGTGAGTTGATGGAGCAGCTATGTAACTGAGCATTACCAGCTGCATGCCCACTGCCGAACTGAAAACAGCTGATCAGTGAGGGTGCGGGATGACAGATCCTGGCAGAGCAGATATTGATGACCTTCCCTAAGGATAGGCAATCAATGTTAAAGTAGTGACCAACCTCTTTAAGTGTGAGCAAAGCTTTTAAAAAAATCTATTAAAATCATAAATGCCAACTCTTCTGAAATGTTAGAGATATTCCAAACAAAGACCTTCTCTACTCCCGAAAGAGTTTGTAGGTCTAAAGGTCAGCAAAGTTTTCTTATATTTGATGAACGAATGTCCGAATGCAAGTTGGTTAACAGAGTAGGGAGAGATTATTAACCAAGGAAAAATAATATCTGGACAAGTGTCATCATAAATTAACAAAACGCGTCGAGGCAAGGCTGCTAAACCTGTATCGTACAGGTAAGTGATGGTTTTCTTACCTTTTGCTATTGAGTTAGAGTTGTGGGGTGTTTGTGTTTTGGGGGAGTGAATTTATCATCATTTTTTCTTCCCTCTGTAAACGGCCACAGGGAGCGCTGTAGTCATGGTCTGCGTGTCATGCAGCCTCCTGGTCCTTCTACAGGCAGATTGAGGGCCCACTACATGTCTGGGATTCGTCCACTTACTTGCCACCTGGGGATACTTTGTTTCCTTCCATTCTCTGGTTTAGTTATAAAAGCTGAGGACAAAGAGCGCAAATAAGGTCTTACCAGATATTAAAATCGCTTTGTGTATAAGTTTACACTCACCTTATAAGGTTGTGAGGGTCACAGCCACCAAGCAAGCATAAAGACAATGGTGGTTGCCACAGCCCCATGAGGAGGAACCTTTAGTGTTGGAGAGAAGAAGTGGGGGTTAATGCCACGTGGTCACCAAAAAGGAGGAAAAAAATTGTTGTTTTGATAATAAAAATGTTTTATTCCATAGGTCTACACTTTTAGAGGATCAATTTTTTCTTTTTTCTTTTTTCTTCTTTTTTGGTTTTGAAGAAGGGGTCTTGATCCCTGAAACGCATTGACCTATGAAATAAAACATTTTTATTATCAAATCATCCATTTTTTTCCTCCTTTTTGGCAACAGCGCGGAATTAACCCCCACTTCTCCTCTCCAGCACTGGAGATTCTCTGTTTCAGGTTCAATCAAGGAGAACGACAACAGGAGGATTCCTTTTCTCAAACATAATGTTACTGATCTTCAGCAGGGTTTCTCATTCAAGTGGTTATAGCCACTTTAAATCCTTCCTCTCTACTTATTTCTTTATCTGTTTCTTTCAGTCTGTTCTTTTCTTTCTTTGTGCTCTACTGCACTATACTGGGCTTATTCTACTGGTTGTATTCTGTCACAGCAGACAAGTCCAACCCTGTTCGATACCTAGGGTCCCAGCTCTGCACTGTCTCGTGTTCTGTGGGTCCCGCGTACCTTTATGTCGCCAACAACGGACCAGCTCATAAGGGAAGTGGTCCGACCCTGGTACCACACACCCTGCTCCCCAGGCAGCCATCTTCTTCTCCTTCTTTGTCTTTGTCCCAGGAAGTATCATAAAAAGAGGATTGTCACTCGTAGAATTTGCGTTGTTTTTTTTTGCTTTATTTCAAGCCATCAAATGTGCAAACAAATGTACAATAATAAAGTAATAATAAATGTTTGGACATTTGATGGCTTGAAATAAAGCGAAAAAATGCAAATTCTACAAGTGACAATGCTCTTTCTATGATTATTCCTGTGGAGTCCATCCAGTGATTCGAGCACCGTAGTGCTGGGAGTGCCTACCTGTTTCTGAAAGTGTCCCAGGAACTAGTGATGTGACAGTCGGGAACGATCCGACACAAAGCTCTGGCTCCCTGCTGTGACTGATAGGAGCCGGATCCCCAGTGAGAGCCACTAAATTCTCTTAAAGGCTCTCACTGGGCGGAAAATCTGGGTGTTTGGTCAGCAAACCCCCACCCACCTGAACAAAACCCCACCCACTCAGTAAATTAATTGTCCCAATGTGGGTGGGTGGGGTTTAGCCACGGGTGGATGTGGGTTTGGTGGCATTACCACAGGCTTAAATATGTGTTCACCTGCGGTGAACACATATTTAAGAGTGAGCCCTGAACAACCCGAAAGATCCGGCTCTTTTTGGTGAGCAGAGCCATGGGAACCAGATTACAAAACAGAGCTGGACTGACCATCACTACCAGGAACCTAGTTCCCAATTTCCCTTCAGGTGCTAAACCTTTCCTTAACCCCCGGTGTACTTGCTGTGAAATGTCACCTAGCTACCCGGCTATGACACTCCACTAGCACTATTTATCTAACCTGCACTTTCCTAACTCTGCTGTATCTTTTCTATCTATAAACCACTCAGCTGTCCTAACCATCACTGACCTAATGTTACTAATACCTTATCTACCACTTCCCTACTCCTGCTCTCTTGTCCTTAAGTTGCACTAACACTTTATCTAAGCATTCTTAAGGGTGCTTTACACGCTGCGACAATGCTAGCGATTGCTAGCGATGTCGTGCGCGGCAGCACCCGCTCCCCGTCGTTCGTGCGTCATTTGGTGATCGCTGCCGCAGCGAACATTATCGCTATGGCAGCGTCACACGCACACACCTTTTCAGCGACGTCGCTGTGACTGCCGAACAATCCCTGCTTCAAGGGGGAGGTGCGTTCGGTTTCATAGCGACGTCACTGCGGCGTCACTAAGCGGCCGCCCAATAGCAGAGGAGGGACGGAGATGAGCGGCCGGAACATCCCGCCCACCTCCTTCCTTCCTCATTGCCGGTAGACGCAGGTAAGGAGATGTTCGTCGTTCCTGCGGCGTCACACAAAGGGATGTGTGACGCCGCAGGAACGACGAACAACCAGCGGCATGCACCACCAACGACATTATGAAAAGGAGCGACGTGGACCCAGAATGCTACCTCAAATTAAATAGTATAAAAACAGTTTTTATTGAAATTCATTAAAAGTTCAAATTCCACCTGTGAAAATTATATAACACACATAAACATAATCCCAGGACCATGGGACAGCTCCAAAATATCCGCCCAGAGGAACAAAACAATTATTCCATAAATAATCGCAGTAATAATCCTGCCAAAGGTATAATGTCTAAATGACCCTTACTCTCTCTTTCCTCTACCTGCTAATGGAGATGCAACATAAAGTCACAGTACACCCTAAATGTAAAGAGGTGCCCCCCATTCCTCGGCGGCTTTCCCTCGTAGGATATCCCTAGTCTCCCTCGTGATCAAATGAGGTCTAGAGGTTATACCCTTAATAGTCAGGAAAGATAGGGAAAATAAACTTATCTGAGAGATGTTTGAGTCAGATATAATCCCTTAGCAGTCCTTTTTTCATAACGTAAAGGCGTCCGGGCTTTCCATGGTCCTCAACCCAATAATATAAATTCCCACAGTCTCAACGCGTTTCTCCCCATACAATTAGTTAGGGTTCATCAGGAGACAATGAAAAATGACTGGCCCAATCGCCTAATAGCAGTTAAGGGGGCTACTCATTCAGCAGCACACACCTCTCCATGTGGATGTATATAATGGACGCGACGTGTCAACGATTTTTGACGTTTTTGCGATTGTTGATTGTCGCTCCTTGGTGTCACACTCTGCGATGTCGCTAACGGCGCCGGATATGCATCACTAACGACGTGACCCTGACGATATATCGTTAGCGATGTCGCAGCGCGTAAAGCACCCTTTACTCATCATTACACAATGTAGTCTTTCAATAATAACAGGTACAAAACACATTACACTCATAAAAGGCGTATAAACACACATTGGCAATAACTTAGCATTAAATATGACACTGTACCCTTTTGGCCACTGGATGGCACCGGCCGCACTTACAACATAACCAGCCTAACGTCTAATAAAACACTCTGGTTGGAGTGTTCAGAGGGGAGTTCTTCTCCCACCGACCACCTCCTTACACCTCAATACTGAGTTATGTGCAATATATTAGAGTGATTATAATAATATTCACTTATGTAGCGCCATTACTTAAACATAACTTTACATACATCAGCAACACTGTCCCCATTGGGGCTCACAATCTAAATTCCCTATCTGTATGTCTTTGGAATGTGGGAGGAAACTGGAGATCCTGGAGGAAACCCACGCAAACATGGGGAGAACATACAAACTCCTGGCAGATGTTGTCCTTGGTGGGATATTGTTCTGCATTCACTCCTTTCAGGTTTCAACCTTCCTCAAACATTTGTATCATTCGTTTCTTAAAAGACGATTTTTATCCTAGTCCGGCAGGGTCAGGCACAGGGTAAGTTGACGTTGAACGGTGGTGCCTAAAACCTTTGGGTGTCACACCCTCCGTTGCTGGGTAGGGCTGAGTTTATAGGCTCAACCCAGGGCATCCTTTAGCTTAGGTCCTACTACCCTATTTGGTTTAGCTTTGTACTCAGCTGATAGTTGCTTTGGTTGATTTCACTGATGATTTTTAACTCCTTCACCTCCGGGCGATTCTCCGTTTTTTCATTTTTGTTTTTTTGCTCCCTTTTTTTTCCGAGAGCCGTACTTTTAATGTTTCCATTAATCTTGCCATATGAAGCCTTTTTTTGTGGTTTTGTGGGACAAGTTGTATTTTTAAATTAAACCATGATTTTTAGCAAGTAGCATACTGGAAAACGAGAAAAAAATTCCAAGTGCGCAAAAATTGCAAAAAAAAAGTGCAATTGAACAATTGTTTTTGGGGTATTTTATTCACCATGTTCACTATATGGTAAAACTGATTAGGCATTATGATGTCTCAGGTCGGTACGAGTTTGTAGATACCAAACATGTATAGGTTTACTTTTCTCTATTTCTAAAGGGTTAAAAAAAATCAGAAATTTGTCCAAAAAAAACTGGCACACTTTTTGCGCCATTTTCCACAACCCGTAACGTTCTCATTTTTCAGGATCTGGCGCTCATTGATGGCTTATTTTTTGTGTCTTGAGCTAATATTTTTAATGGTACAATTTTTGCACAGATGCTATGTTTTGATCGCCTGTTATTGCATTTTGTGCAAAGTTGCAACGACCAAAAAACGTAATTTTGGCATTTGTACTTTTGTGCCGCTACACAGTTTACCAATCAAATTAATTGATTTTATATTTGGTAGATCAGGCATTTCTGAACTCGGAAATACCAAATATGTGTTTATTTTTTATTTTTTTAACCCTTTAATTATCAATGGGGTGAATGGTGGAGTGATTTGAACTCTTAGGGGTTTTTTTTACTTTTTTTTACTTATTTTAAAAGGATCAGTAGTCTGATTGCTTGTTCATTTCTCCTGATCAGAGCAGCACAGCTCTGATTAGCAGAAATGCAGTGTTCCTGTGAAAGCCGGCGCTCTGCAGGCTGTAAAAGGAACTACGTCATGATAGCAACAGGAGTCATCACATGACTCTGTGCTACCATGACAACCATTGGTTCCCTGTGATCATGTCACGGGACCTCAGATGGTGGCAGGGAAAGGCGAGTTCCCCACCGCTGCCATTTTCATCGCATTGTCACATTTTGACAGCTCAATTTAAGAGGTTAACAGGCGCGGGTGGATCGCCAATCCACCTTCGCCTGATAGCCACACATGTCTGCTGTACAAATCAACAGACATGTGCGGGGATCACCGCCGGCTCACTTCAGCAGCCAGCGGTGATTATACCAACATGTGCCATGACGTACCCAGTAAATCCTATGTCGGTAAGAGGTAACAATAAAATATAACAATAAAGTGTTATTTTATAGGGGTCTCAAGGTTTTTTGTAGAGATCATGGAGAGGGCAAAACTATATAAATACTCTTTGACGATACACTGAACATCCTCCAGAAAATCCGGCTCAAAAAGTTGTCAATACTGGTTAAACTGAAGTCACGGCGATCTTAATTTGTTTGACTTTTTGGTGACATTTAAGATGGAAAAACCTTCTTACTTTTCTACTATTAAGCTACTGCCCAAGAAGCATAACACAATATAGAAATGCATAAAGGCTTATTTATATGCAGGTATATATTAGCACATGCTGTACCATTCCCGGCCGGCTCTCCCATGCCTCAGTCCTGATAATCCCTATGCCATAAAAGAGAAAATGGCATTTCATTAAGTGAACAGTTAAAAGTCCCATTAATTTTTCATTACTGAAGGCTGCCTCTGAAATATGAATTGGTGCTTAACATTTTTATGAAGTGCGCTTCCTCGTTTGCAACCTTAATATAGAAATGATTATTCCTCCTATTTTTTTTTTCACTTTGGAAGATTGATGGGTGTAGAGAAACTATTTCCAGAGCTAGAAAAACAGACTTCAAGGATTCGCATAACAATATGGACAAACATACTCTCCCGATATAGCGTGCCTTCAGGTATCGGCTCCTCAGGCCTCCGGCTCTCGTCTTGAAACCAACACGCTAGAGACCGCAAGAAGTTGTTTCTTGATGACTGTACAAGGATGTACGGCAAATATTTCCCACCCAAAGTTAAGATGACAGCAAGGCATATTTCTGGTAGGTCAGAAGATCATTTTGTCCAAGGCTTCAGTTTTAGAATGAAACTACAGACTACGTAAGAATTTTATAACTTTTTGTTGTTTTTTTAAAAAATTGGTACAAATTTTTTGCACTATTAATGGAAAACATAAAAAACTTTCTTTCAAAGTAGGACATTTGTACAATGCTAATGTAATTTGCAATAGTCATAGCTACGTAAATGGTCCCCCAAAAGATCAAAGTGTCACATCACATTTTGACAATAACAGCACTGTAGCACCCGGTCCTGGTCCTGGTGTGGGACCCCCACATGCCCTCCCTCCCAGACCTCGGCGGCGTCGCCAATCTCCTCAATTGCCCAGCGGTTCCACGTACCCCTTTCCTGACCCGGCCTCCTCCTGCATCCAGGCCACACTCAGGCCTATAGTGAGTGCCCACAGGGTGCCCTTTCTTAAAGGAACGGCTTCTCATTACCCGAAGGTGTTTCCTGAGGCCACCCATTACATTAAAAGTAGTTAATTTGCTTCCCCTTAGGGGATGTGCCTGAGCAATGTTGCCTATTATTTAGTGCATTGCTAGTTCTCAGGTCCCATTTCGCTACTGTGTCTAGTTCTGCTTGTGTCCTAGTACCAGTCTTGTGTTCCTAACCTGTGTCTCGTTCTAGAGCCTGCTTACTACCACCACATCCATGCTGCCACATCAGAGTCACCACTTCCGTGCTGCCACATCTGAACATCACCTCCGAGCTGCCACGTCTGAGCCACCACCTCCGTGCTGCCATGTCTGAGCCACCATCTCCATGCAGCCACATCCGAGCACACCAATACCAAACATTAAGAGATTATAAAAGTCCGTAAAAGCCAACCTCCACTAGCTCCTGGCAAGGCCCCCTGGGACTGTGCTAGACAATCCCTGTATAGGGGTTCGCTACTGGTTAGCTCTTCTAGGGGAGTCTGGCGTACGGCCCAGTGGATCCACTCCCAGACACTTGCCGCCCCTCGGCGACCGTAATGTTCGGCAATGTGAAAAAGCAGCCCCAATTTTTGTCAAAAAAAAAGCCCATGAATTGAATCACAAATTGTTTGATTTCAATGGTTTCAATGGATTTCTAAAAATTCAACACAAATTTAATTTACTTTTATTTCCAATTGTGTAATAATTGTATTCGCAAAGTAAAAGCAGCCAGTGTGGGAAACTTCATGGGACCCAAACAGTGGCAGACATACCACCGGTGCAGCTGCATCGGAGATGAAACATGGAGGGGGCCAGTCAACAATTTCAGCTCTATGCGCGTCCTCGGATGAATATTCAGCTAAAATATATTGTGGCTAAGGGAACCAACCAGCCCCATTAGATGCAATTGCATTGCTAGCAAATCAGAGACCAGCAGCTAACATCGGCATTCCCAGGACTGCTGTGCAAGACAGTGTCATTACATGCTGCTGTCTCTTGCTTGCTCGAGGATGCCTCGTGGCATGGAAGCAGACAAAGGTGAGTTGAACAGGGGCTTCTTTAAAGTGTTGGACAAAAACAGGGAACATTATCCCATTATGGGGCACATTTTATTATGAAGGGGCGCAGAATGGGAGATATATATGCCAGGAAGCAGACCAGGATGGGGCACAAAATACTAGGAAGAGAACCAGGAAGGGGTACAAGAAGCCAAAATTGGGAGACATTATCTCAAAAGGGAGATCTGGTTGGGACATACTATTACTGGAAATGGCCCAGAATGGGGGACATCATACAAGGAAGCAAACCATTAATAGGCATATTATCCCATGGCGGGGCCCAGAAAAGGGGACCAGGATGAGACACATACTGTTGAGGAGAACCATAAGATGAAATACTTAATTAACCTCTGGACATAGAGCACTTTGAGAAGTGTGTTCAATGAAATTAATTCTCTATACATAAGCCTGTCAGTTTTCAGAGGAACCCAAGATGAACCCCGATGACATCACAGACCAAACCATCAGCATGGATTCACCAGATGACGTCCCTCCCATCACCATCACTATGGATTCATCCACTGAAGTCAGACCCGCCCATCAACAGCAACACAGATCTCCCCATTGGCTAGCCCATGAACTGTCCCACTAAATGGGCATGTCTGAACTTGTGTATGTCCCTAGCCTATATCAAGAGGACGTATGTTCTGTACTCGCTCTGATCGGTGCCATCTTTACTGTGATCAAGAAGAGATTTCACATCCGACTGTGTCTGGTGTGAATTCTTTACGCATGCACTTGATCCACACTAATTAGGCCAGGCAGTAGGCAACAAGTGATCTCTGATTAAGAGTTCACCCTAACAATACTAGAAAGGGGACCACAATGGGACACATTATACCAGGATGGGGCACATTATACCAAGAAGAAGTGCAGATCGGGAGACATTATTCCAAGAAAGGGCCCAGTATGGGTCACTTTATTACCGGAGAGGGCACAGAATAGGGGACATTACACCAGGAAGGGGCTCGGTATGAGGGACATTATACAAGGAATGGGCTCAAAATGGGAGACATTATTATAGGATGGGGATCAGGTTGGAATACATTATTCCAGGAAGGAGCTCAGTATGGGGGACATTATTATATGGGGAGCAAACACATGTGTCTTTATAGGAACTAGAATATTACAAGGGCCCATATATCTCATATATCTGACTAACATCTAGATGGGGGCCGAGGTGCAAATTTTGCTAAGCACCTGATCACATTTTCTGTTACAAGTAAACATCATGCAATTTTTGGTTGGTGTGAACTCAACATTAGTACCACTGACCGCAGAACCACACAGCGTGAACCAGATGGTGAGAAACCGGCTTGTAGCAAAGAAGCCCTACTGTGCTCAGGTAAAACCTCCACATTCACTCCACTCACCACTCTATGCCCCATGTCTATAGCGTGTCGGGGCGGGTGAAGGACTTCAGCCCTCATCCATGACTACCTTGGATATGTTACACAGGGACTAAAGCTATGTGCACATGTTCAGGATTTACAGAAAAAATACTAAAAATACTTGTTTTTGCCCTGTTTTTTTTACATATTTTTCCCCAGTCACTAGCATGGGTGAAATATACTACAAAAACTCTGCAAGAATTGACAGGCTGCAGATTTTAAACTGCTGCATATCTGCAAGGATATAATATGACATGTGTGTATGAGAGTTCAGAAATCTCAATCACTTTGCTTGTGCTGTTTAATGCTGCATATTTTCTGCATCAAATCTGTGCAGGAAAAAATGCAACAAAAATGCAACATGAGCACATAGCCTTCAAATGAATTAGGAGGGAAGACTCACATTGACTGATTAGTTTATATTTATAGCTCAAGGAAAATTATAGTTAATGGGGAGAGCAGTGGTGGCTTACCATTTATATTTTGAATGGTGTGTGGCCAGTTGTATGTTAATGTTGGGGTACATATTTGTATTCAGGGGTGCAATGTGGGGGACTTTTTATTCAAAATACATATGTATGTATACAATATATGTGACCTTGTTATTTTCAGGGCTTTGGTGACCAGTGTGTCAAGACGAGTTGTGGCTGGAAGATGTCGGCATGAAGGTCTGATAAGATGGAGAAGAAACAACAGAGACAACTCTTATCAGAAGAAACGTCAGTGGTAAGTCACTCAATGTAAAAATCGGGAAGCCCAACGACACTTCACATGGATACAGTAATGTAGCCTTTAATGTATTGCATGGTCCCTTAGTATATAGTGTAGTTTCTTGTTATACAGTAGATCACAAAATTGAAGATTCCTTAATTGAATAGTTTCCTCCTACAATATATAACTACATCCCTTATTATGCAGCCTCCTCTCTAATTATGTATGGTTGCATCCCCTATTTTATAGCGTCCCTTTTTATGTACAGCACCATCCCAATATTACATAGTATGATCTCTTATGTACAGCACCATCCCTTACATAGTGTATTCTTGTTATTTTTAAAAGAGACTGTAATATATATATACACACACACAGGGTGGGCCATAAGTATGGATACGCCCTGATAAAATGGTTGCTGATATCACCTTACCATTTGTTGCATATTAGTACATGTGAGGGGCAAAACATTTGAGGCCGGGTGACGCCCATGGCGGCCATCTGCAAAGCCGTCATTTTTAATTCAACTTTATTTTTTACAATGGGAAGGGGTTAATGTGACAAATCAAACAAATAGAGAATTGCACAAGAAAAACAATGATGTGCTCATTTTCAACCTAGCTTTATTCATTATCGAATTATTGACACGTTTGTGACATGGAGCAGCAATAGTAATCCACTAAAGGATGTGTTCAAAGTGCTGCCCATTGTGTTGAATTGTCAATGCGAGTCTCTTCTCCCACTCTTGACACACCGAGAGCAATACCGCAGAAGAAATGCTACCACAGGCCTCATGTATCCGTTGTTTCAGGTGCCCCACATCCTGGATCCTGGATCTGCGGTATTGCTCTGGGTGTGTCAAGAGCGGGAGAAGAGAATCGTGTTGACAATTCCACACAATGGGCAGCAGTTAGAGCACATCCTTTAGTGGTTACTGTCATTGCTCCATGTCACAAACGTGTCAATAACTCGATAATGAATAAAGGGAGTTTAAAAATGAGCACATCATTGTTTTTCTTGTGCAATTCTCTATGTGTTTGATGTGTCCCATGAACTCCTTCCCATTTAAAAATGTAAAGTTGAATTCAAAATGGCGACTTTGCAGATGTCCGCCATGGGCGTCACCCGGCCTCACATGTTTGGCCCTTCCCATGTGCTAATATGCCGCAAACGGTAAGGTGATATCAGCAACCACTTCCATTTTATCAGGGCATATCCATACTTATGGCCCACCCTATATATATATATATATATATATATATATACTAGAAGGTGGCCCGATTCTAACGTATCGGGTATTCTAGGATGTGTATGTAGGTTAGCAGATTGAATAATGAGGTAGTGAATGGACTGGATGGGTTAGGTTTAATTTAGTATTCTTATAATTGTTTATTGGTTTTAAAATGACAAACAACAGAAGGAACAGTTTTAATAGATGAGTCTAATGTTTAATGATGACTATGGCTTGTAATGAATGAAGGCCATGATCAGTGTAAAGGTAAGTAAAAATATGCTGATGCTGTGATGTGGCCTAATGCTGTTATGTGCCCCCATCGTGGTGCCGCCACCATCCTGACATGTGCCCCCATCCTGCGGGGTAATGTGTGCGAGGGGCGGAGTGCGGGGTGCCCCCATCCTGCGGGGTGTGTGTGTGTTTGTGTTCGGGCGCTTTCACACTTGGGTTCAGCGCAATCCGCCACTATGGAGAATAGCGCAGTCCGTTAACGCACTGCGCTATTCTCCATAGACTTATATTTACGACGCACTGTAACGCAAGTGTCTGCGGTGCATCCGCTGGATGACGCTACGTCGTTAATTTCACGCAGCGTCGGGCGGAGGGAACGGTGCATGTAGCGTTTTTTGCTTCGTTAAAATATCGCATCTTGACGGATTCCGTTAAAATCCTCCAAGGTGTCTAATGATTGTCTATGAGGGCGAATTCCGCTGACGGATCCCGTCACATTCTACTGTGCATGCTCAGCATGTCCAGCAGAATGATATAAATCATTTAAAATCATTCCTGGTCTCTCCCCCCCCTCTACACCCCCACCTCTTTCCTCCCCTCTGTCCCCCTCTCTCATACTCACCGATCACCGCCGCTGCACAGCTGTCACACTGCTCTGGCGGCTTCTCCACTTTTGAAAATGCCGGCCGCTCATTATTCAATCTCATATTCCCTGCTTCCCCCGCCCACCAGCGCCTATGATTGGTTGCAGTCAGACACGCACCCACGCTGAGTAACAGCTGTCTCACTGCAACCAATTACAGCCGCCAGGGGGGCGGGTCTATATCGTGCGGTATAATAAATAAATAATTAAAAAAAAAAACCTGCGGTCCCCCCCAAAGTTTGATACCAGCCAAGATAAAGCCACACGGCTGGACGCTGGTATTGTCAGGTTTGGGAGCGCCACGTTATGGGGAGCCCCGCACCCTAACAATATCAGCCAGCAGCCGCCCGGAATTGCTGCATCCATTAGATGCGATAGTCCCGGGACTCTACCCGGCTCATCCCGAATTGCCCTGATGCTGTGGCAATCGGGGTAATAAGGAGTTAAATGGCAACTTATAGCTGCCACTAACTCCTAGGTTAATCATGGCAGGCGTCTCCCCAAGATACCTTCCATGATTAACCTGTAAGTAAAAGTAAATAAACACACACAACGAAAAATCCTTTATTTGGAATAAAAGACAATAAACCCCCCTCATTTACCACTTTATTAATCCCCAAACACCCATCCAGGTCTGACGTAATCCACACGACGCTTTCAGCTCTGCTACATGAAGCATACAGGGAGCGCCGTAGAGCTCCACGCAGCAACTTAAGTGAGCCGCGCTGTCACCGGAGACTTTGCTCAGGTAGTGCTTGCGTGTGTGCGGGGATGATGATGAGTGCGGTAGTGCTTGTGTGCGGTGATGATGATGGGTGCGGTAGTGCCGGGGTGATTGCGGTGATGATGATGAGTGTGGTAGTGCCGGGGTGTGTGTGGGGATGATGATGGGTGCGGTAGTGCCGGGGTGTGTGCGGGGATGATGATGGGTGCGGTAGTGCCTGCATGTGTGCAATGATGATGATGGGAGTGGTAGTGCCTGCGTTTGCGCGGGGATGATGGGAGCGGAAGTGCCTGCGTGTGCGCGGGGATGATGGGAGTGGTAGTGCCTGCATGTGTGCATTAGTGCCAGGGTATGTGTTCAGTGTATACATGCGGAGGGCGGAGTGCGGGGGGGTGGAGCCGAGCGGGGCTAAGGACGTCAGTGCCGGGGCCTGCATGGCTGGGAACAGGTGACTATTTGTGTGTGTGTGTTTGTGTTCAGTGTATACATGTGGAAGCAGAGTGCGGGGGGGGGCGAGTTATGCTGGTAACCATGGTACACAATTGGGTAGCTATGCAAAGCGCTTTGCTTAGTTACCCGATGTGTACCATGGTTACCAGCGTACGACGACTCTCGGCACAATCCCAGCAACGCAAGGGTATGTCTCGGCTGGGTTCCCGGTGTGGGCTCCTGGGAGTGCAGCAGTCACCTGGAAGTCGGGGCTCCGTGTAAGTGCGGGGAAAGGTGTCGGGTGTCGTCCTGTTGCGCCGTAGTTCGTGCTGTTCACTTAGCTGAGCCTTTGGTCGCAGGCTCTTTAGCGCACGTGCTGTGGCGACGGTTGTCACTGTAATGATGTCATTTTGGAGCAAGACAGACAGAATAAGCCAATTATATATATAGATAGTGGAAACTTGGATTAAGAGTAACTTGGTTTGAGAGCGTTTTGCAAGACAAGCAAAGCTTTTTACAAATTTGTAACTTGGTTTAAGAGCAATGCTTTGCAAGAAGAGCAAATCCTCACCATGTACACTTCCAATTCCGTCCTTTCACCACGCTCTGACCCGCCCTGGAGGTAACTTTCTGTCCATATGTACTGTATAGAGTATACCATTGTACAGTACAGTATATACGATATAGCATGTCTATCAATTTTTATTTGTGAATACAGTATTGTACTTATTGATAACCAGTGCAGCACATTGCTTGTATTGTACCTCTCGCACACCAACAATTCTATTGTAAGCTAACGTGCAGTTTAATTTGCTTTATATGTTTTTACTGTACAGTATTTTATATTAGTGTAATAAGTTTGCATAAACACAGTAATATTTTTGGATTGTGGAACTATTGTCTGTTTCAATTATTTCCTATGGGAACATTTTCTTTGACATAAGAGTAACTTGGTTTAAGAGCTCATACCCGGAACCAATTATGCTCGTAATCCAAGGCTCTACTGTATGTATATATATATGTTAGTATATATATATACTGTGTAAATATATATATATATATATATATATATATATATATATATATATATATATATATATATATATATATATATATATAAAAATGTATAATATATACATACAGTCTATACACACACGGTATATATAATCTGTAGCTTGGTCACCATAAAAGAGGAGGTGCTTAATCATATTTCTTACACAGGGGCCCCAAGTTTCAGACTCGCGCTCTTAATCAGAAAACTAAGAAAATGTGGTCAAAAACAGAAACAGCAGCACCTGGTGTAACACATTTAAGGGACCAGACAGCAGCACCTGGTCTACCGATAACACATATAAGGGACCAGACAGCAGCACCTGGTCTACCGATAACACATATAAGGGACCAGACAGCAGCACCTGGTCTACCGATAACACATATAAGGGACCAGACCATTAAGAAGGTGCCAACTTACTTAAAAGACTGGATATGAAAACAGAACTGAAAGGGACCAAGGCTGTTTAGTTATTGTATTTGTGCTTATGATGTCCTTTAGATGCAGGTTTAGCCCACACCATTTCTGCTATAGAAATATGCTTCAAGAATACGCCAGCTGTGTTTTTTCTGAAACTTCTTTTTGGATGTTTTTCTTTACATCTTTTGTGGCATCCTTAGCAACTTTTGTTTAGCATGTATTTTATATTTAAAAGTAAATGTCTTTCGAGTGGAAGCCGACACAAGAATTGACTTCTGCTGACTTCTTTTAACTGCTTTAAATCTTGGAAAACCTAAAGAGGTTAAAATAAACAAAAAATAAATAAAAAAATAAAAAAATGAACATGTAAATGAAGTGATTTCAGATTGTAGCTCATTTAATCCATTTTTAGCCCCTTTTCAGGCATATTTGAGGCGGAATTGCCTTAGGCGGGCTTTACACGTTGCGACATCGCTACCGATACATCGTCGGGGTGACATCGTTAGTGACGCACATCCGGCGCCGGTAGCGAAATCGCAACTTGTAAATCCTAGGTGCGACGATGAACGAGCACAGAAACGTACAATATCGCTGATTTGTGTAACGTCGTTCATTTCCATAATGTAGGGTCGACCGTAGGTACGATGTTGTTTGTCGATCCTGCAGCTCCACACATCGCTGTGTGTAAACCCGCAGGAGCGACAAACATCTCCTTACCTGCATCCCGACGGCAATGCAGAAGGGAGAAGGTGGGCGGGATGTTATGTCCCGCTCATCTCCGCTCCTCCGCTTCTATTGGCCGGCTGATTAGTGACGTGGCTGTGACACCGAACGCACCTCCCCCTTGAAGGAGGGATTGTTCGGCAGTTACAACGACGTCGCCGAGCAGGTATGTGCGTGTAAAGCTGCCGTAGCGATAATGTTTGCTACGGCAGTGATCACCACATATCTCATGTGGGACGGGGGTGGGGGCTATCGCGCTGGACATCGCTAGCAAGTGCTAGCAATGTCGCAACATGTACAGCCCGCCTTAGAGTTATTATATCTGTTATTGTTCAGATATTTATTGCTAATCATTAAGACTTTAGTTAATATTAGAGATGAACAAATTTGTTGAAATTTGATTTCGGCAAATTCGCCGGAAAATGGAATCTACCAGTAAGTGGTTAAAATGTATCTTACACTCATCTCTCCTTACATTCTGCATACATTTTTTTCATCACTACTGGTTTTCTGGTTGGCAAATCTGTCTGCTATTTTCTGTCTTTTATCTTCAACTTTCTTCCTAGCCTTTGACACTGCTATTCTTCCCTGGGACCGACAATGTCGCATGGGACACAACGCACATCATTGATGCTTTGTATGTGTTCACATGGGGCAAGGAGCACATCATTGACTTCAATCATGACTGCTGCACCCCGGGATGAGAGACATAGTGAAGAAAGCAACACCGGAGATCCAGAACGAGAAGGTCAGAGAAGATCAATCGGACAATTGTGGCGCCCCAGGACCTGGTCGCCACAACAGCATTGCCCTCCCAAAGGGTTAATGCTGAGCCTGGAGGTAATTGGGAGATCTATTGGCCAGTAAGTTAACACTCAACACAATTCTCCCTCCGGCCAGCAGAGGGAGCTCTGAACCTGGAACTTCAGGGAGGATTCCTTAAGTCTGGCTGAAGGGAGGAAGTAGTGGTTAGTCTGGAGACAGGAGTGAAAGAGTGCAGACGCAGAGTAGTGCTGCCTTGTGAAACTGGGGCCTAGAGCTTGGATAGCTTGGCCCAGTGAAGCAAGGGGAGCAGAGAGGCACAGCAGAGACTCGGACATCGGAGTCTGTAGTTGCCAGGGCATAAAATCCATCCCTGGTAGCTGAATCCGGAGGGCAGGAGAGCTGCAAGCCCCCTGTCCCAGAAGCAATCTGAAGGTACAACTGCATCCCAAGGGCCTGGTGTGGGCTCCAGCAGAGAAGCACCAGAGAGGGCCTGCGCAGTCTACCACACAGAAAAAGGGGACGAACAACAAGTCCCAGCAGCAAGAGGGCAATTGCAAACCTAAAGTGCAGTGTCCTAAAACAGCAGAGAAAGATTAAGGAGTAGGCCTCATACTCAACTGGCCAAAGATCACCCCAGGCACTTCCAGGCCGGCCGGATCATCTTTACCATCTGTGACGGTCTCCCTGGACTAAGTTTCTGCCGAGTAAAAGAGGAGAAGGTAAAGAGACTACTGTTTGTGCCTGTTTCTTTCATTGCTTGTCGGCCCTGCACCGTGTTAGTCACACAGCACCATAGACTTCCACAAGCACCAACTGTGCCCCGGGCATTGCTCCACCTGTGGGGAGCAGTACCACCATTGCTGCTATAACATCATCCCGGTGGCCTCACACAGCAGCGGCGGCTTAATAGCCGCAGACCACAGGTGGCGTCACGAATACAAACTTAAAGTCATCCGCCACATATTCAACTGACACCCACCAGGGCCACGGAGCCGGGCCCCGCCACCACTGACTACCACCGGACTAGTCCGGCCCGGCACCGGGTGTCCCATAGCCCTGGGGTGGGCGAGTCAACTTTGGCGTCACGAACAGGATTTCGTGCCCGGTCTAACCGGGTACTGTGCGCCTGAAGAACTGTGTAAAAGACTGTGTACTGGTTGTAAATTGCCGCCGCCATTAGCCGCGCCGAGCGCAGGAAGAAGGGGGGCGTGCCTGACAAAGAGCGCGAAGGGAGCGCGCCATCAGAGCAGAGCGCTGTTAACCCTGCGCGACCCAGAGGAAAATTTGAAAAGTGAACGGAGCCTGGTAAGGTTCACTAAGGGGGAGGAAGATGTCCGACTCCGAGGGAGACCAGGTGGCTGCCATCGCCCAAGGCGCCGCAGCACCGGCCGAAGTAGTCCCAGTCGCCGTCGCCCCAGCCCCCACTGTAGCGCCGGTAATGCCGATCATTATGCCGTACATACCGGGAGCAGAATGGCTGCCGCAGTACTCCGGGGAGTCCCATACCTTGAGTGACTTCAGAGAAAGCCTGCACAGCTTATTCCGGGTGTATCCGCTGACTGAGAGCCAGAAGGTGGGCATAGTAATGGGACAGCTAGCCGGCGCAGCCCAGCGTGAAGCGAAGTCCTGGCCTGATACAGATAAAGGGACAGCAGCCCAGATACTGGCCAAGCTAAAGAGTACTTTTGACACCCGCACCGCAGCAGAGATAAAGATGAGATTCTTTGGGTGCAAGCAGCGGGCCACAGACAGCATAAGGGACTATGCCTTAAACTTGCAGGAGGCCCTGAAAGCAGTTAAACAAGTGGATCCAGAGAGTGTACGTGAAGAAGACAATCTCCTAACTGAGCAGTTCATAGAGGGGCTCCTGTCAGATGCCCACAGGACCCAGCTGCGTATCCTGGTCCTGCAGAACCCTGCTCTGGACTTTGCCAAGTTTAAGGACCAGGCCATCAGGGTACTGAGAGAATCTACACTGAATGACCCAGTACCCCTCCGGCCTCTTGCTATCACGTACCCCGGGGTGGTGCCTGCAACACGAGCCACTGCAGGGGCTGAGGCGCAGTCCCTGGATAAGGATCCCACTGCAGAGCTCAGACAGCAGTTCCAGGAGCTGACCAAGACTGTGGCTGCCCTTGCCAAGACCGTGCAGTCTCTACAAATGACCCCCTCGCCTGCAAAAATCGAGTTGGCCTCCAGCCCAGAGGACGTCCCATGGATGCGACAGAGGAGGATTCCGCCGACCCGAGGCAGAGACACAGACCGGTATGATTCAACAGGACAACCGATCTGCCGCCACTGCAACCAGGCGGGCCACATTGCACGACGCTGTCCTTTAAATGGGCTGAGCCTGGAGCCAACCCCCAGGTGTAAGGAAGCCCGGCTCCAACCCCAGCCGCAGCAAGTATGTGGGAGGACGACCGGTCCTTCCCATTGTGCTGGATGGGATCCCTTTGAATGCCCTCCTGGATACGGGGTCCCAGGTAACAACCATCCCCCACAAACTGTACAAAAGATATTGGGCTGATTCAGACATTGACCATGGCCCAGATGATGATTTAACAATTGTGGCCAGTAATGGTCAGCCCTTACCTCAAATTGGGTACAAAGAAGTAACCATTAAAGTGGGGCGGGTGGAATTGCCATGTCAGGGGATGAAATGTTCTAACATGTCATGTTTGTTTCTACAGTCCGGGAGTACTGAATTTAACTAAGGGGGAGTGTGGCGCCCCAGGACCTGGTCGCCACAACAGCATTGCCCTCCCAAAGGGTTAATGCTGAGCCTGGAGGTAATTGGGAGATCTATTGGCCAGTAAGTTAACACTCAACACAATTCTCCCTCCGGCCAGCAGAGGGAGCTCTGAACCTGGAACTTCAGGGAGGATTCCTTAAGTCTGGCTGAAGGGAGGAAGTAGTGGTTAGTCTGGAGACAGGAGTGAAAGAGTGCAGACGCAGAGTAGTGCTGCCTTGTGAAACTGGGGCCTAGAGCTTGGATAGCCTGGCCCAGTGAAGCAAGGGGAGCAGAGAGGCACAGCAGAGACTCGGACATCGGAGTCTGTAGTTGCCAGGGCATAAAATCCATCCCTGGTAGCTGAATCCGGAGGGCAGGAGAGCTGCAAGCCCCCTGTCCCAGAAGCAATCTGAAGGTACAACTGCATCCCAAGGGCCTGGTGTGGGCTCCAGCAGAGAAGCACCAGAGAGGGCCTGCGCAGTCTACCACACAGAAAAAGGGGACGAACAACAAGTCCCAGCAGCAAGAGGGCAATTGCAAACCTAAAGTGCAGTGTCCTAAAACAGCAGAGAAAGATTAAGGAGTAGGCCTCATACTCAACTGGCCAAAGATCACCCCAGGCACTTCCAGGCCGGCCGGATCATCTTTACCATCTGTGACGGTCTCCCTGGACTAAGTTTCTGCCGAGTAAAAGAGGAGAAGGTAAAGAGACTACTGTTTGTGCCTGTTTCTTTCATTGCTTGTCGGCCCTGCACCGTGTTAGTCACACAGCACCATAGACTTCCACAAGCACCAACTGTGCCCCGGGCATTGCTCCACCTGTGGGGAGCAGTACCACCATTGCTGCTATAACATCATCCCGGTGGCCTCACACAGCAGCGGCGGCTTAATAGCCGCAGACCACAGGTGGCGTCACGAATACAAACTTAAAGTCATCCGCCACATATTCAACTGACACCCACCAGGGCCACGGAGCCGGGCCCCGCCACCACTGACTACCACCGGACTAGTCCGGCCCGGCACCGGGTGTCCCATAGCCCTGGGGTGGGCGAGTCACAATGGGGTAGAAGAAGGGTGGAGAAGAGGTGAACATGTAAGTCGTGTACAGGGTGGGCTCCTCAGTATACAGTACAGACCAAATGTTTGGGCACACCTTCTCAATCAAAGAGATTTCTTTATTTTTATGACTCTGAAAATTGTAGATTCACATTGAAGGCATTAAAACTATGAATTAACACATGTGGAATGAAATACTTAACAAAAAAAGTGTGAAACAACTGAAAATATGTCTTATATTCTGGGTTCTTCAAAGTAGCCACCTTTTTCTTTGATTACTGCTTTGCACACTCTTGGAATTCTCTTGATGACCTTTAAGAGGTAGTAACCGGAAATGGTTTTCACTTCACAGGTGGGATTTCTTGCCTTATAAATGGGGTTGGGACAATCAGTTGTGTTGTGCAGAAGTCTGGTGGGTGCACAGCTGATAGTCTTACTGAATAGACTGTTAGCTGCTTTTTTCTTGCCATAATACAAATTCTAAGTAAAGAAAAACGAGTGGCCATCATTACCTTAACAAATGAAAGTCAGTCAGTCCAAAAAATTGGGAAAACTTTGAAAGTGGCCCCAAGTGCAGTGGCAAAAACCATCAAATGCTACAAAGAAACTGGCTCACACGAGGACCGCCCGATGAAAGGAAGACCAAGAGTCACCTCTACTGTGGAGGATAAGTTTATCTGAGTCACAAGACTCAGAAATCGCAGGTTAACAGCAGCTCAGATTAGAGACCAGGTCAATGCCACACAGAGTTCTAGCAGCAGACACATCTCTAGAAAAACTGTAAGAGGAGATTTTGTGCAGCAGGCCTTCATGGTAAAATAGCTGCTAGGAAATCAATGCTAAGGACAGGCAACAAGCAGAAGAGACTTGTTTGGGCTAAAGAACACAAGGAATGGACATTAGACCAGTGGAAATTTGTGCTTTTGTCTGATGAGTCCAAATTTGAGATCTTTGCATTCAACCACCGTGTCTTTATGCGACGCAGAAAAGGTGAACGGACAGACTCTAGATGCCTGGTTCCCACAGTGAAGCACGGAGGAGGAGGTGTGATGGTGTAGGGGTGCTTTGCTGGTGACACTGTTGGGGATTTATTCAAAATTGAAGGCATACTGAACCAGCATGGCTACCACAGCATCTTGTAGCGGTATGCTATTCCATCCGGTTTGCGTTTAGTTGGACCATCATTTATTTTTCAACAGGACAATGACCCCAAACACACTTCCAGGCTGTGTAAGGGCTATTTGACTAAGAAGGAGAGTGATGGGGTGCTACGCCAGTTGACCTGGCTCATAGAGATGGTTTGGGGTGAGCTGGACCGCATAGTGAAGGCAAAAGGGCCAACAAGTGCTAAGCGTCTCTGGGAGCTCCTTCAAGACTCTTGGAAGACCATTTCCGGTGACTACCTCTTGAAGCTCATCAAGAGAATGCCAAGAGTGTGCAAAGCAGTAATCAAAGCAAAAGGTGGCTACTTTGAAGAACCTAGAATATAAGACATATTTTCAGCTGTTTCACACTTTTTTAAGTTTTTCATTCCACATGTGTTAATTCATAGTTTTGATGCATTCAATGTGAATCTACAATTTTTAGAGTCATGAAAATAAAGAAAACTCTTTGAATGAGAAGGTGTGTCCAAACTTTTGGTCTGTACTGTATAGTAAAATCATGCACCAGGAAAGCAACTCTAGGCCGTTGGATTTATAAATGGTTACTTTACTTTAGCAAACTAGAAAGACATTCATAGACCAGGACAATATAAATACAAGGCCTAAGGCCGACACCCTTGTGCAGTGCCTCCTGTAACGGCGATTTATCTCGCCTTCTCACTAACCTTTGCCTAACCAAGGGATTATCTGGACAGTCAGCTAATACCTAGTAATCCCTCTTGGAAGCATGAATAATTGTGTGTGTGTGTGTGTGTGTGCGTGCGTGTGTACGTGTGTGTGTGTGCGTGTGTGTGTATGTGTGTGTGTGTGTGTGTGTGTGCGTGCGTGTGTGTGTGCGTGTGTGCGTGTGTGTGTGTGTGTGTGCGTGCGTGCGTGCGTGTGCGTGTGCGTGCGTGCGTGTGTGCGTGTGTGTGTGTGTGTGTGTGTGAACACGCCCTACCAGTGGCACAGCACAAGAGTTTACAAATTACCAACCTAAACATAAACAAATCCCAGAAATCCCTGAATACTCTTAGTTGCTGAAGCCTCAGAGAGAAGGCAGATGGTAAAAGTGGGAAGGCAAACCACACAGCTCAGCAACACGGTGAAAATCTTATAGAGCAACAGTCAATGCAAATGTGTAGCACTGTCCCTTTAAGATTTTACTGTAACTGTAAACTGACATAGCAGAGCCGGTAAGTCTTACTGTGTGTGTATATAGCAGGCCTAACAGATAGGTGATTTGATACCGAAACATAAAGTGTAGCGTGCACACGGTCCTGGGCCCAGCCTACCGTACCCAGTTACTACGGCATCCAGTTGCCATAATAAGAGAGTCAGAGATCATCTCACGGTGAAACAGAATAGCCAGCAATTGCAGAATGGTGATCTCCGGAACAAGATGCTGCTCACACGTGTCATGGTCCTCCTCTTTAAACTCCGACATGAATTATCTCCCAACTCACATAAGTATTCTCGCCTCCTTTTCGTTACGCACACCTCTCGCTTTCCCTGCAGCTCACACACAGCACCTCCTCAGCCCTCCAAGTCCAGTCAAGAAGTCCGTTGAGACGTTGCTATAGCAACCAAACAGTTGAATGCAGATGCAAAACAGCGGCCTCTTGTGGCTGGTCAGTAACAATGCATACAATGAACAGTAAATAAGTGTTTTGTAGCAGTTTACAGTGGATAAAGGTCACTAATACGCTCTCACCCTCTCACAAATGTAATAATTTATTATTTTTTAATATCTACTAAGGCCGTCAAGTTACAAACAAATAGGTAGTTGACTGTACACCATTTTATTGGATTGGTATAAATGGAATAAAAAATAGGATTTATTAAAATATAATAAATATTCATTAATATTATAGCACCATTTTTTCCATGGTATTTTACATGTGAACATGGGTATATAAGTACAATACTCATGAATACAGATGAGCGAGCATGCTCACCACTACTCAATACTCAATCAAGCATCAGGGGGCTCGGGTACTCGTCTTGATGGGCCGAGTATCGCAAGTTCTCAGATGTGTAATCCATGAAACAAGAACACAAAGAGCCATCTTCTTTCACTGAATGATGGAAGCCAACACCCTAGTGCAAACCATTTGCAGTGTCAGAATGGCTCTCCCAGGGGATAAAAAGAACATTTTAAGATGTAGTGGATCAAAAAAAAAGGAGAGAAAAACCTTGCCTTCCCTCCCCCCAAAACTGCTCTGTTTATGGCTGGCTATATGTGGGTGGAGAGCCGGACTGCCCAAATATTGACTTTCATAATACTAGTGAGTTGACTTGAGCACTTTCAGAGTGTCTGACCAGCTTGATTTGAGTAACGAGCACCCAAACTTTTTAGTGCTTGCCCATATCTACTCATGAACAATACAAGTTACTGATTGGTACAGGTGGAGAGAGGACCCTGCCCACGAGGACTCACAGTCTACAGGGGGAGAGATGACCCTGCCACTAAGGCTCACAGTCTACAGGAGGAGAGAGGTCCCTGCCCACGAGGACTCACAGTCTATAGGAGGAGAGAGGTCCCTGCCCACGAGGGCTCACAGTCTACAGGAGGAGAGAGGACCCTGACAACGAGGGCTCACAGTCTACAGGAGGAAAGAGGACCCTGCCCACAAAGGCTCACAGTCTACAGGAAGAGAGAAGTCCCTGCCCACGAAGGGCTCACAGTCTACAGGGGATGGGTGAGGATACAGTAGGTCAGAGTAGAGCTGGTCATGCAGCGATATAGTGGCAAATAATTGTTCATATCTGGTGATGAGCAAGCACGACCATGCTCGGGGGCTCGGTACTGGTAACGAGCAGTTGGATGCTCGGATGGGTGCGACTCATGTGCCAAGTATAATGGAAGTCAATGGGAACGCCAGCATTTTTCATGATCATAATTCTCAGTCATCACTACTCATATCTAGTTAGAATGTATCTATATCCTGAGGATACACATAAAATTTATAATGCCAATCACGAGGTCTAACATTGCCACTGAGTAAAGAAGTTAATACTCTCAGTTCTAAATGTTCAGCGTCCAGCACCGAATGTCCAGCGCCGTCCTTCTCCTGGCGTTACGATGAATGACTTGTTTACCGCCACGCTCATACTTCCTCACTCACACCATGGCGCTCCTTCTCACTGAGATCATTTATTAATACCGCAACCTTTAATTTGAGATTTCGCTAGTCAATTCCTGACTCTTAACCTTTAACACGGTCTTTCTGAATTGTACCTCGAACTGAAGTGCTCATACTTCTACAAAACATCAGTGATTAACCAAATCATCTTGTTTTCTATCTTTCTAAACTCCACAGGTTTCTGGAGATCAGCTTGTGGCAGAAAAGGAAATAAGAAAAAGCGGAGATAATTGTATGTTGTTATTACATCATTTTTTCTAAAAATATGTTCTAAAATGATGTTTGAAGGGCTTTGTAAACATTCACAATCCTTTTATATTGCTCTAATGTATCTGTGTATAAGGTGAATCATATGCAGATAGCAAAACAGACCTTCTCTGGAAAGGAAAGTATTATCAGCAAATTAACTATTATTTTTATATTAAGTATTATTTGATAATTTTTCTTTTTCAATATTACCATCAATTTAACCCCCCTCAGCAATCTTGCAATTTTTACACTCACCACTAGGCCTAATATTAGGCTCATATTTTTTGTACTTTTTTTTCTGGCTGCAATATATATTTAAATAACAATAATCTCTGTTACGGTTGCTGTGGCTCTGGAGACTATGTCCGGATTTCTTGCTACTGCACATGTGCAAGCGCTGGAGACTAAGTCCTATCTTGGAGCCATTGCACATGTGCGGGTGACATCATCGCTGACACGAGGTCACATGTCTCTGACACCTTCTAAGCTGATTGGCCACTGGTCATGTGCTTGTGACACGTGGTCACATGTCTCTGACACCTTCTATGCCGATTGGTCGCTGGTCATGTGCTTGTGACGCTTTGCTCGGTGATAGGCCAGCGTGACGTCATTGCTGTCATTCTGGCAGCGGATTGGCTCTGGTGTCCTCCATCTTGGATGAGGCACAGAGTCTATATAAGACCCTGACGCACGCCGCCCAGAGCTCAGTCCTCTTGGTTCATGCATGAGGGTAGACGCCCTGTGCACATCCCTCTAGGCATCTCTCTGTCTATGTTAGGTGAGCGCTACCGGCAGGGTAGCGTTCTTATACCTTACAGCTTCGGCTGCAGTCCGTATCCTTACCTCTTAGTGGAGCGGACATAGGCAGGTGCATGAGGCACATGGTCCGGCTGGGCCTTGTGATTCTACTCGTAGGTGGACGTTGCCGCTAGGGTAACGTTCCTTATACTGCGTCTGGCAGTTGTTCATATCCTCGCACACTAGGGGAGCGAACAGAGGTAGGAGCTTTGTGCGGCTTATGCTGCTGTCCGTCTCTTTTGCACCACTAGAAGAGCGGACCTAGGCAGGTGCCATATCTAGTGGTTCGTGTCCTCGCACACTAGTGGAGCGAACGCAGGTAGAAGCTTTGTGCGGCTTACGCTGCTGTCCGGCTCCTGGCACCACTAGAGGAACGGACCTAGGTAGGTGCCATTTCCCACTCACTGCTTTTGTCTCTGTGATCTTTAACAGAGATCATTCCACACACCCTCCAAGTAAGGGAGGAATTGCTTTATTTTCTAAATATATTCCTCTGTGAGTTTAACAGAGGTATTGCACTCTGCACTTGTGCTATTATTTTTTACAGTGGCACACTTATATACCCCTTATCCTCTGCCATAGTCTGCAGCAGAGTCTTTGCACGGTGGACCCTTACTGTCTGACATTTCTTTAGGTTTTATAATCAGACAGCCCCCGTAACATTAGGACTGAGCCAAGGGTCTGGCAGTTATGGCAGAATATCAGCAGTTACACCGTTAGATACAAGTACTTGAGTCGCGGCTTAAGAGTATAGAGGATAAACCTCAGACCATGGTGACATCTGCACATGATCCTCGACTTGCTCTGCCAAACAGATATTCTGGCGATGCCAGATCATGTCGTGGTTTCATTAGTCAGTGTCAGATACACCTAGAGGTCAACTCTTCTCACTTCTCTACGGAGAGGTCCAGAGTAGGCTTTATCATCTCCTTACTTCAGGACAAAGCCTTAGAATGGGCGACTCCCTTATGGGAGCGCTCTGATGTGGTTACTCTGAGACATCAAGACTTTCTTGATGCTCTTAAAGCGGTATTCATGGGTCCGCAGGTTACCCATGATGCGGCCCTGAGACTCTTAGATCTATCTCAGGGTTCGTTATCCACTAGTTCTTATGCCATTGCTTTTAGAACTCTGGTGGCAGAACTAGATTGACCAGAGAAGGTGTTGATTCCTATCTTCTGGAGAGGGTTGGCAGGCTATGTCAAGGATGCCCTTGCTACTCATGAGGTCCCTGCTTCTCTGGAGGACTTGATCACAGTAGCAACGAGGATCGACGTACGCCATAGGGAACGTAAACTCAAGGTCTCTTCCTCACGCCCTAAGCATCGGGCTATTCCAGTTGTTGAGGGTCCACTACCATCTTCCTCAGCATCTGAAACATCTCCCACTCCTATGGAGTTAGGTCATACGTCCTCCAGACTATGCAAGTCTGGTCCTCCTATATGTTACGTATGTCGTCAGGCTGGGCACTATGCCAACAAGTGTTCTAGTCGTCAGGGAAACTCCCAGGCCTAGTAACCATTAGAGGGGGGTTACTAGAGACGTCTTCTGCACCCTCTAAGTGTAGTATCCCAGGTCAGCTCTCATTCTCTGAGAATACATGGCCTATTATGGCTTTTGTGGATTCCGGAACTGACGGGACTTTTGTGTCCTCAGGATTTGTAAAGGGTCACAATATTCCCTCTATCATGTTAGAGGCGCCTATTCCTGTCCGTGTTGTTAATGGGACTATGTTGTCTGACTCCATTACATTGAGGACAGTTCCCTTGCGCCTTTCCCTGCCTCAGGGTCACATAGAGGAGATTTCTTTTCTTGTTTTGCCTGAGGGTATAGACGACATCCTTCTGGGTCTCCCATGGCTTCGGACTCATGCACCTCACATTGACTGGGAGTCTGACAGCATTATTAGTTGGGGTTCGAAATGTCAGTCCCGATGTCTTCCCTTACCACCTAAGGTCGTTGCGGTTTCATCAACTGATCTCTCTCCCATACCTACACCCTATTTGGATTTCGCTGACGTGTTCTCCAAACAGGGTGCTGAGGTTCTTCCACCCCATAGGCCGTATGACTGTGCCATAGACCTTATCCCAGGTTCGGTTCCACCTAAGGGCAGGGTTTACCCCCTGTCGATACCTGAGTCGGAGGCCATGTCGACCTATATAAGAGAGAGTTTAGAAAAGGGGTTCATTCGTAAGTCTGTCTCTCCCGTGGGAGCTGGGTTTTTCTTTGTTCGGAAGAAAGAGGGTGATTTGCGTCCCTGCATAGATTACAGGGGTCTCAACGCAATCACAATAAAGAACAAATACCCGTTACCTTTAATTTCGGAGCTCTTTGACAGACTGAGGGGAGCTCAGGTTTTTACGAAGTTGGATCTGCGGGGTGCGGTGTGGTACGAATTCGAGAGTGTGACGAATGGAAGACCGCTTTTAACACCCGAGACGGTCACTATGAATACCTCGTCATGCCTTTTGGTTTATGTAATGCACCCGCAGTATTTCAGGACTTCGTAAATGATGTGTTCAGGGATTTACTGTTATCCTCCGTCGTGGTGTATCTGGACGACATCCTGATTTTTTCTCCTGATCTGGAGACTCATCGTCAGGATGTCGTTCGTGTCCTTTCCCATTTAAGGGAGCACTCTTTGTTTGCTAAACTCGAAAAATGTGTATTCGAGCAGTCATCCTTGCCTTTTTTGGGCTACATTATCTCACAAGAGGGTCTGGCTATGGATCCTGCAAAGCTCTCTGCTGTCCTGGAATGGTCCGAACCTCATTCCTTGAAGGCGGTGCAACGCTTCTTAGGATTCATAAATTATTACAGGCAGTTCATACCCCATTTCTCTACTTTGGTGGCCCCTTTGGTGGCCTTGACTAAGAAAGGTGCTAATCCAAAAGTCTGGTCTACTGAGACATCCCAGGCTTTTGAGGCAGTAAAAAGACACTTTTCAACTGCTCCCGTTCTTCAAAGACCCGATAAGAATAAGCCCTTCCTCTTGGAGGTTGATGCCTCTTCAGTGGGTGCTGGTGCGGTCTTGTATCAAAAGAACGGTGCAGGTAGAAAAAGGCTGTGTTTCTTCTTTGCTAAAACCTTTTCACTGGCAGAGAGAAACTATACCATTGGGGATAGGGAACTGCTCGCCCTGAGATTAGCCTTGGAGGAGTGGCGTCACTTGCTGGAAGGAGCGAAACATCCTTTCCAGGTCTATACAGACCATAAGAATCTGACGTACTTACAAACCGCTCAGCGTCTGAATCCTCGCCAAGCCCGCTGGTCCTTGTTTTTCTCCCACTTTCACTTCTCCATCAACTATCTGTCTGGGAGTAAGAATAACAAGGCAGACGCTCTGTCTCGCTCTATGGTTTCTACCCAGGAAGAGATTGACGAACCTCGTCTTATCCTTCCCTCCAGGGTTTTTCATTCGCTCTCCCCTGTAACGTTAGACCAAATCCCACCGGGCAAGACCTTTGTGCCGCCTGATCGACAGAATGATACACTGTCGTGGGCCCACACCTCAAAGGTGGGTGGGCATTTTGGTATTAGGCAGACACGAGAGTTACTCGAGAGGTGGTATTGGTGGCCACACTTAGCCAGCCACGTCAAGAGATATGTCGGTTCCTGCTACTCGTGTGCTCGCAACCGTCCATTACGGCAGAGACCGGCTGGGCTCTTGCATCCTTTACCAGTGCCAGATAGACCATGAGAGGTGGTAGGCATGGACTTTGTGGGTGATCTTCCGTGTTCACAGGGACATAGATTTGTGTGGGTCATTATGGACCATTTCTTACCGTTATCGAGAATTCCGTCTTCCAGGGTACTAGCCAAACTATTCCTCAAGCATGTCTTTAGGCTTCACGGGATGCCAGATCGTATCATTTGTGATAGAGGCCCGCAATTTGCTTCCCGTTTCTGGCGAGATCTTTCTAGCCTTCTGCAAATTGAGTTGAATCTCTCTTCGGCATACCATCCGGAGACCAATGGTTTGGTTGAGCGTACCAATCAATCCATGATTATATACCTTCGACACTTTGTTGCTGAGAACCACGATAACTGGTCCTCCCTCCTACCCTGGACAGAATTTGCCCTTAACAATTCGCTGGCTCAGGCCACTGGGCAGACACCATTCGTACTCAATAATGGGCAACACCCTAGGGTACCGGTACCGTTTCCCGCTGCTGCACCTTCTCCTCTTGTGGCTGACTGGGCAACTAATGCCAGAGAGGTTTGGGATCGGACTCAAGAGTTGATCCAAGCAGCTAAGGACCGTATGGAGACGGTGTCCGATCGGTTTCGTCGCCCGGCTCCTGTCTTTTCTCCAGGGGATTTTGTGTGGCTCTCTGCAAAACACGTGAAACTTAGAGTGAGCTCTGTCAAATTTGCTCCTCGCTTCCTCGGTCCTTATGAGGTTCTTCGACAGGTAAATCCTGTAGTCTACCAATTGAAGTTACCCGTCCATCTTAGGATCCATGACAAATTCCATGTTTCACTGCTGAAGCCGGCTATTTTACCTCACGCTCGTGAAGTGCACTCTCCTGCCTCTGATTCCTCTTGCTCTAGCTATGAGGTATGAGCCATAGTTGGTTCTAAGATGGTTAGAGGGCGCAGGTTCTTCTTGATAGATTGGGAGGGCTATGGCCAGGAACATCGCTCTTGGGAGCCTGAGGAGGCTGTCCATGCTCCCGACTTAGTTGCCGATTACCTGCATCGCCGGGAGGGGGGCCTTTGAGGGGGAGGTACTGTTACGGTTGCTGTGGCTCTGGAGACTATGTCCGGATTTCTTGCTATTGCACATGTGCAAGCGCTGGAGACAAAGTCCTATCTTGGAGCCATTGCACATGTGAGGGTGACATCATCACTGACACGAGGTCACATGTCTCTGACACCTTCTAAGCTGATTGGCCACTGGTCATGTGCTTGTGACACGTGGTCACATGTCTCTGACATCTTCTATGCCGATTGGTCGCTGTTCATGTGCTTGTGACGCTTTGCTCGGTGATAGGCCAGCGTGACGTCATTGCTGTCATTCTGGCAGCGGATTGGCTCTGGTGTCCTCCATCTTGGATGAGGCACAGAGTCTATATAAGACCCTGACGCACGCCGCCCAGAGCTCAGTCCTCTTGGTTCATGCATGAGGGTAGACGCCCTGTGCACGTCCCTCTAGGCATCTCTCTGTCTATGTTAGGTGAGCGCTACCGGCAGGGTAGCGTTCTTATACCTTACAGCTTCGGCTGCAGTCCGTATCCTTACCTCTTAGTGGAGCGGACATAGGCAGGTGCATGAGGCACATGGTCCGGCTGGGCCTTGTGATTCTACTCGTAGGTGGACGTTGCCGCTAGGGTAACATTCCTTATACTGCGTCTGGCAGTTGTTCGTATCCTCGCACACTAGGGGAGCGAACAGAGGTAGGAGCTTTGTGCGGCTCATGCTGCTGTCCGTCTCTTTTGCACCACTAGAAGAGCGGACCTAGGCAGGTGCCATATCTAGTGGTTCGTGTCCTCGCACACTAGTGGAGCGAACGCAGGTAGCAGCTTTGTGCGGCTTACGCTGCTGTCCATCTCTTTTGCACCACTAGAAGAGCGGACCTAGGCAGGTGCCATATCTAGTGGTTCGTGTCCTCGCACACTAGTGGAGCGAACGCAGGTAGGAGCTTTGTGCGGCTTACACTGCTGTCCGTCTCCTGGCACCACTAGAGGAACGGACCTAGGTAGGTGCCATTTCCCACTCACTGCTTTTGTCTCTGTGATCTTTAACAGAGATCATTCCACACACCCTCCAAGTAAGGGAGGAATTGCTTTATTTTCTAAATATATTCCTCTGTGAGTTTAACAGAGGTATTGCACTCTGCACTTGTGCTATTATTTTTTACAGTGGCACACTTATATACCCCTTATCCTCTGCCATAGTCTGCAGCAGAGTCTTTGCACGGTGGACCCTTACTGTCTGACATTTCTTTAGGTTTTATAATCAGACAGCCCCCGTAACAAATCTCCTGGTACCTACCTAGCGGTAACCTCAGACCCTCACAAGATCTCCTTATTTCCTCTTCCCACCATTGCATACAAGATTTCTCCCGTGCGTCCCCCATACTCTGGAATGCTCTACCCCAGCATATCCAATCACAGATGCTACGTGCATCTCCTAACTTGAAAAGCTTCAAGAGGAACCTGAGGACCCACCTCTTCCGACAAGCCTACAGCCTACAGCCTACAACCTACAATAACCCTCAGTCCAGTACACCACTGCGCAACCAGCTCTGTCCTCACCTATTGTACCATCACCCATTCCCTATAGACTGTGAACCCTCGCAGGCAGGGTCCTCTCTCCTCCTATACCAGTCTGTTTTGTACTGTTAATGATTGTTGTACTAGTTTTTATGTATACACTTTTTCACTTGTAAAGCGCCATGGCGCTATAATAAATAATAATAATAATAATAATCAAACTGTGACCCACTGATTCCTATAGGGTCTTATCCAGGGAGTCAGGCGGGGTACTTGTTCTTGGTGCAGCTGGCACGGGGCACCATTGAGGCACTCGATGTGGCAATCTGACTAGTGATGCGTGGACTCGCAGATAACAAGGACTGGAGGACCTAACATGATTTTTAAAAAAATCCAGTTCCAGACCAAAATTGATCACGGGTATCTGGCCGGATGCTCGTCCCCATATTAGTCTATGTGGACCAGAATCTCGACATTAAAAATGGTGGTAGAAGGGATAGGAGGATATGAGCAGGCACTCTATACGTACTGAGGCTTTGGGGTGGCTGTAACTGCTCCCACGGCCGCCTATCCACTTCCAGTGCTGCTCATTAGCAACATGCATATGCACTGCTTCCGTCCCACTGGCGTCTGTGATTGGTTGCGTGCTCCCACCCTGAGTGATAGCATGTCAGCTGACTGATTCCAATCACAGATGCTACGTGCATCTATCTTGGTATAAAAATCAATAATTAAATAAAAAAATTGGTGTACAGTTCCCACTTATAATGATACCCAGCACAGATAAAGCATACAGCTACAGCTCCCAGCCATGTGGTGTATCAAAATAAGAGGAACTGCATGTGTTATGTTTTTTAAATATTTATATAAATAATTTAAAAACCAAAGTGCAGTCCCCCCCCAATTTTTGATACCCAGCCATAATAAAGCCCGACAGCTGGGGGCAGGTATTCTCAGGCTGGGTACATCCATGGGTATTAGGAGCCCCCCAGCCTAAAAATAGCATCCTGCAGCTGCCCAGGATTTTCGCATCCGTTAGATGTGATAATCCCAGCACTTTATCCGGCTCTTCCCAATTGCCTGGTGCAGTGGCAATCAGGGTAATAAGGGGTTCATCGCAGCCCACAGCTGCCACTAAGCCCTAGATTAGTAAAGTGGAGGGTCTATGAGACCTCTGTTACTAATCTTTAAGTGAAAGTCAATAAACACAAATGCTGAAGAAATAATTTATCTGAAATAAAGATCGTGCACTGTGTTTTCAGTAATGTAGCAGAGATGGCATAGTCATGGGACCTTGTGTGGATTACATTGGACCTGCAGGGGTGTTTTGAAAGTTAATAAAGTGGTGAAACAGGGTTTTTTTTGTTTTTTTTTAATTTCAAATAAAGGATTTTTTTTGGGTGTTAGTGTGTATTTACTTTCACTTACAGATTAGTAATGGGCGGTCTCATAGACGCCTGCCATTACTAATCTAGGGCTTAGTGGCAGCTGTGAGCTGTGGATTAACCTTTTATCACCTCAATTGCCATTGCACCAGGGCAATAGGTAAAAGCGCTGGGATTGTCGCATCTAATAGATGTAGCAATCTTCGGCAGCTGCATGCTGCTATTTTTAAACTGAGGGGCCCCCAATAACCATGGGTTTCCCCAATCTATGAATACCAGCCCCCAGCTTTCAGACTTTATCATGGCTGGGTATCAAAATTGAAGGGGACTGCCTGCTGTTTTCTTTAAATTATTATATAAATAATTAAAAAGAAAAAGCTGCTTGTGAGTCCTCTTATTTTGGCACACAGCCAAGATAAGCGCCTGGCTGGTAGCTGCAGCCTTTAGCTGTAGGCTTATCTGTGCTGATATCATAATATGGGCGGACCATAGCCAAGTATTTTTTTATTTATTTTTACTCATCGGTATAGACCTGAAGATCGGGTCTGTTATTGGAAGCACCAGGCATACTGTCACTCAGGATGAGGGTGCATCTCACTGCAATCAATCACAGACGCCGATGGGAGGGGAATGCAGTGCATATGCGTGAGCCTAATGAGCGGCTCTGGAAGTGAATGGGTGGACGTGGGAGCAGTACAGCCACACTGGAGGCTCGGTAAGTATAGCATAACTTGCTTTATTATTTTTTTGTTTATTTTTCCTTCATTTTTTTCTATTACTCGAGTGCTGGACCCGGATCATTAGCCAGAATTCCCTGAGAATTCCAGGCCCGGGTCCCGAACACGGATATTTTTGGAACCACACAGATCTGGACTTTTACAGTCAGGGTCCTCCCATCACTAAATGTGACATGTTTCCCCATTGGCTGCATATTGGATTCTCTGTCAGTCTGTCAGGTGTAACATGCCAGCTGTCTTTCAGGCACAAGTACAATTAAACTTCTGGCTGCTGACACTTCCGAGTAAAGGCAACATGAGCAGTGTGATCAGATCTTTTGATCACGCTGTTGACATCACTCTCTGGCACTGCATAAACACAAAGAATGCTGGTGTAGTAAGCACTCCAATGGAGCTGAAAAAAACAAAGATTTATTGTAATTTGGGGGTGGGAATTGGAGTGGAAACAGTATGGGGAGTTGGATGTATGAAAAGACAGTATGGACAGCTAGGGAGATGAATGTGTGAGTAAACAGCATGCGGAGTGAGGGGGTTGGGTGAGGTAACAGACTAAGGGGAGAAACGTGTGAAGAAGCAGAATGAGAAGCAAGGGATCATGGGTTTAAATATAGTATGGAGAGTCAGGGGATGTGTGTGTAAACAGTAGGAGTAAAGGGGAGAATGGGTGCAGAAACAGTGTGGGAAGGGGAGATGTATGAGGAGACAGTATGGAGATTGAAGGAGCTAAATGTTTAAGGAAACAGTATGAGGAGTGAGGGATTGAATTGGATGAGGAGCAGGGGTGATGGATTAGGACACAGTAAGGATAGTGAGGGTAGAAATGAGTGTGGAAAAAGTATGACAAGAACGGAGGGAGGTGTATAGAAACAGTATTAGGAATCAGTGGAAGGTGGGTGTGGACACAGTGTTTGGTGTAAAGACTAAAGGCCACTTTACACACTGCGATATCGGTACCGATATTGCTAGCGTGGGTACCCGCCCCCATCGGTTGTGCGACATGGGCAAATCGCTGCCCGTGGCACACAACATCGCCCAGACACGTCACACTACTTCCATGCCCTGCGACGTCGCTGTGACCGGCGAAACGCCTCCTTTCTAAGGGGGCGGTTCGTTCAACGTCACAGCAACGTCACAGCTGCGTCACTGAACCGCCGCCCAATAGAAGCGAAGGGGCGGAGATGAGCGGGACGAACATCCCGCCCACCTCCTTCCTTCCACATTGCGGGCGGGAGGCAGGTAAGGAGAGGTTCCTCGTTCCTGCGGTGTCACACGTACCGATGTGTGCTGCCGCAGGAACGAGGAACAACTTTGTTACTGCTGCAGCAACGATATTAGAGAATGGACCCCCATGTCACCGATGAGCGATTTTGCACCTTTTTGCAACGATGCAAAATCGCTCATAGGTGTCACACGCAACGGCATCGTTAAAGCGACCGGATGTGCGTCGCAAATTCCGTGACCCCAACGAGATTGCTTGAGCGATGTCGCAGCGTGTAAAGCGGCCTTAAGAGGGCATGTTTAAGGAAACAGTTAGAGAGTGAAAAGGGAAAGAAATAGATTTGGAAAAAATATGGGAATGTAAGCTTAATGAGGAGACAATATGAAGAGTGAGGGGTGAATGTGTGAAGAGACAGCATGGGGAGGGAGTGAAATGTGTAAAGAAACAGTATGCAGGAGGGAGGAAATGTGTGAGGAGACAGTATTGGTGAGAAAAGTGTGAGGAGGCACATCATAAAGACTGTTTAGTGTGGTGTGGCAGTAAAGAGAGGGGGTAGCATGGGGGGCAGTGTGAAAGCAAAACAAGGAAAGGACAGTATTCTGAGGAAGGTGAGTGTGATAAGGCATCATAGTATAGAGACTTGGCACTATAGGGGGGCACAGTGAGGGACACAGCTGTTACGATGTCAGTGCACCACATTTCTCAATCAGTTCATTGTGGGCATTCTGTCTCATAAAATAAAAATATCCTGCAGAATAAATGTAAGATTACGCAAATAAATATGTTATCCTACAATGGCAAGACTTTCTGCAGGCAAATGGAAAGGGTCCATGTATGGTAGACCACTATTTATGATTAGTGATGAGCGAGCACTACCATGCTCGGGTTCTCGTAACTAGTGATGAGCGTAAGTAGTGATGAGTGGCACTACCATGCTCGGGTGCTCTGTACTCGTAACTACTGATGAGTGAGCACTACCATGCTCGGGTGCTCTGTACTCGTAACTAGTGATGAGTGAGCACTACCATGCTCGGGTGCTCAGTACTAGTAACTAGTGCTGAGTGAGCACTACCATGCTCAGGTGCTCGGTACTCGTAACTAGTGATGAGCGGACACTACCATGCTTGGGTGCTCGATACTCGTAAGTAGTGAGGAGCGGCACTACTATGCTCGGGTGCTCAGTACTCGTAACTAGTGATGAGTGAGCACTACCATGCTCAGGTGCGCGGTACTCATAACTAGTGATGAGCGAGCACTACCATGCTCGGGTGCTCGGTACTCATAACTAGTGATGAGCAAGCACTACCATGCTCAGGTGCTCGGTACTTGTATCAAGCAGTTGGCTGCTCGGATGGCTTGGACTCGAGTACCAAATATATTGGAAGTCAATGGGGAACTCGAGTATATTTGGAAAAATGTTTGAGTTTCTCATTGACTTCCCTTATACTCGAGTACATGAGTCGCACCCATCCAAGCATCCAACTGCTCTTAATAAATACCAAGCACCCGGGCATGGTAGTGCTCGGTCATCATCACTAATAACATTATCAATAGTGATGAGGAAGCGTTCTTGCCACTGCTCATTACTCAATGAAGCATCGGGGTTCTAGGGGTGCTACTCGGGTACCAAATTTAATGGAAGTCAGTAGGACACAAGCAATTTTAAATTCCGATACTCGATGGAGTAACAAGCAGTGGTGAGCGCGCTCGCTCTTTACTAGTTATCTATTAATGTTTCTATTAAAATTCTGTTACGGTTAACTTTAGACTGGTAAATTGCCCGCAATCATTGGCCCGCGATGCTTCAATAAATGACACACTTTTTGAATAAAACTTAATTGACAAATGCAAAGTGAAATGTTGTATAAAGGCAAAATAGCATGTTGTAATCATTAGTGGGGAAAATGGCTCAATTATAGCCTTTGCTCGCCTCCATGAAGCTCCTCAGAAATGAACAATTTGTATATCTTTATTACACATCACTATTGTGAAGTCCATTTCTTTTCACCGCTGTGAAAATGCTTTCCGCTGCTTTCATGTTTTACATCTACAAGCACATGCAAAAGGGCAAAATAAGGCCAAGATGATTTCAGCTATTCTAATAGTTATTTGTGCTTTTTGTGTCGAAAATTTTCTTTAAGCAAGAAACAAAAAAGTGAGAAAAACAATATATAATTTATTGTAAAAAATTATAAAAGTCCTTTTTACATAGGAGGTTATGTCCAGAATTATTTTGACAGTGACTGAATCTTCGTGATTTCAGCTCTGAAGGCCACTATTTTTTTTAATGAAAGAACTGAGGTGCTATTGAAGTATAGGAATTACAACCATTTTTCTACAAGGCTGCCTCATTTCAAGGGCTCAAAAATAATAAGGCAAATTTACTTTACCATAAATAAAATGTTCATTTCTAATACTTTGTAGATAAACCTTTGCAGACAATGACTTTGAAAATCTGGAAGCCATGGATGTCACCAAATGGTGGGTTTAGTTCTCTGTGATGTTTTTCCTTTCTTTACTGCAGTGACTTCAGTTGTTGCTTGTTTTTGGGTCTTTATACCCTAAGTTTTGCCTTAAGCATATGAAATGTAGCTCAATGCAGCTGAAATCTGGTGGTGACTCGGCCATTGAAGAATAGTCCACTTCTTTGTCTTAAAAAAAACTCCTGGGTTGCATTCACAGTATGTTTTGGGTCATTGTCCATCTATACTGTAAAGCAGGCAAAAGCAGCAAGGACGGGGTACAGAGTATTAAAATTTAACTTTTAATAAATCCTATTAAAACGGAAGCAGGTAAAGCCTTCCTCCACATATGTTATCTTAAAACCAAGACACGAAAATCCCCTTCAGCATGTATAGGGGTACCATCAGGCCCAGGACAGCGCCTGTGCAGATAACATCAGTAGGTAAGCTGACCCGTGCCAAAAAATACACTGGGACAGCCCACCCCTTTTGGGCCCGGACCAACACGGTATCAAAACAGGTCACAAGAACCCTTAAGCGAGATAGAGGAGGATGGAACGATCTCACCACATCGGACGACGATCCAACCCCTATCAGAGATCCTCAAGTCCTCCTGGGCGTCCCGGTGGTCCTATTTCAGTGGACTTAACACCTGGTCCCCTTACGGAGATAGAGGTCCTGATGTCCTTGTTCTCCCAACGCGTTTCATATACAAAGATAATCGTCAGGGGAGTATCGAGAGTCAGTCCTTATATCAAAAGGACAGGACAGGACATGCTGTGAAACAAACACATAAACCATCAGATACCTATATCCAAAAGCAGACTCCCCATGCAAACAATAGGAAAAGAGTACTGGCAGGATCTTACCGGACGGCAAACAGCGGGGCTCCTATATGCTGCGCACCGCTGTATTGTGTCCGCCATCTTTTTAAACCCTGCTCAGCTGCCCACGTGTGGCGCCGCGCCAGTGCCGACCCTCCCACACTTCCGGGTCGCACTGTGGAACGCAGGCCTGGACCGCAAACGTCACAACCAGTGACGTAGCCGGCGCATGCGCAGAACACGCTGCCTAGTTCACCAGTGTGGTACATTACCAGTAGCTATTTAAATAAATTGATTGGTATGGCCGGTTTCCTGGCATCAGGAATTGACACAAATAACTGGTTCTCTGAGGCGAAGGAGGTGTTCTCTGAAAGAGAGCTTGTTCAGAAAAAATATACCCCCACCCTTAATAGTGCTTTTAGCGATTTAACAAAGGTTTATAAAGAACGAACCACCTCCTGGTGGGAAGTTCAGTCCCTTGAGGTATATCTGAAAGATAAAATTGTACCCCGCTATCTGCGGATTTCATTAACACCTGGATACAGGTATAGAGGAACTGAGTTGGCATCTAGATGGGAGAAGGAGGTTACTGACTGTTCTCTAAAGCTTATGACCTTATTGTTGGACGAAGAACGTAAGCGGTTGGCGGGCCTTGAGGTTACTCTCAAGGAGCAAATTGATATCACTAAGAGATTTTCTGCGGAGGGTGAGTTTACTGCTAAAGAAACCATTCTGCAGAACACTATAGAGAAATTTCAATACCACCTTAAAGAGAAAAAACACCGCTTTTACGTACGTGACCTTCAAGATTTTAGAGACAATAAGGCATACAGCTTTTTTCTATCCAGACCCCCTAGGCCCAACGAGATTGACAGCACCTCTACGGACACTGAGGCATCTGACATCGAGGGGCGTGGTGGAGCACCGAAAGGTAGGGGTAGGAATAAAGGGAAAAATAGAGGTAACAATCGTTTTTTAGAACAAACAGGTTACGCTCTGAGGAACAGACAGAAGCCTGCGGGCACCTCTCTCCCTCTGGTCCAACTCAGGTGATAAATCTTTCAAAAAGGGAACTGACAAGCGGTGAACTGTCGGTCTTGAACAAAGGCCTTACCTTTGTGCCCACCTCTGATTTTAACACGTTCGAAGGGGTCAAGGATCTTAATCTCTTCGTTCGAAAATTAAGGTGGAAAAAACACTTTGTTAGGGAAGATAAAAGGCAGTGTTTGGAATTGGGTATTCCGGGTGACATTTTGGAGGACGTGAGGTTACTGTTTAATATTGGTGAGACTGACCCTAACCTCAGTGGCTTGGGACCCTTTACGGACCTTAAGCTAGGTAGTGAGAAAATGCCCCCGGTTGGTAGTGACGTAGGCTCCATTGACATTTTTTTGAATTTAGTAACCAAGGATCTTGAACAACTGAGTACGGCACATTCCTGTAAATTCAATCTCACAAAACAGGAGATGGCAGGTCTGCTATCCCTTGAAAAATCTCCTGATCTGATAGTGAAGAAATCAGATAAAGGGGGGAATGTTGTTGTGATGGACATCGATGGTTACAGGAGGATGTGCCTCAGCATCCTTAATGACAGGAGGAGTTACGGCAGGCTCATGGTTAATCCTACTGAGTCATTCACCAATGAACTGAAGGACATTTTGGTGACTGCTAAAGGGAATGGCCTGATTGACAAAAGGGAGTTTGAGTTTCTTTTTCCTAGTTTCCCGGTCACGCCCACTTTCTATTGTCTACCGAAGGTACACAAGGGGTTGGATCCGCTTAAGGGTAGACCAATTGTGTCTGGTGTGGGTAGTTTGACCCAGAACCTAGGAATTTATATCGATAGGCTCCTGAGGCCGTATGTCGTCTCTCTAAACTCTTACCTTAGAGACACCACTGATTTACTCAGAAAACTTGAAGGTGTCTCGGTGGATGATGATGTCATACTAGCGAGTATTGATGTGGAGTCATTATACTCGTCTATCGAACATGAAGCAGGTCTGAAGGCTGTACGGTACTTCCTCAATAGTAGAGGGAGACAATTTGAGGAACACAACTCTTTTCTTTTACAGATCTTGGAATTCTGTCTTACGCACAACATCTTCCTGTTTGGGGACCGGCTCTACCACCAGCTCAGGGGCACTGCGATGGGCAGCCCTTGTGCGCCATCATACGCAAATTTGCTCCTGGGCTGGTGGGAGGAGACTGTGGTATTCGGGGATGAGTCAGCGTTACCCACGGACAGGATTGTGCTGTGGAGTAGGTTTATCGATGATGTGTTCCTTTTGTGGAAGGGCACTGAATCTGAACTCTCTGCTTTTGTTGCAGAATTGAATATTAATAACCCTGGTCTCCGCTTTACATATGAGAGCAATCCCTCTAGTCTTCCGTTTCTGGACGTCCTGGTAGAAAAAACTGCAGAAGGGGGTATGGCCACGAGTACCTACCGGAAACCTACAGCGACCAATTCGCTATTAAGGTGGGAGAGCGGGCACCCTCTGGCATTAAAGAAGGGTATTCCTCGAGGACAGTTTTCTAGGATTAGGAGAAATTGCTCTAGTGAGGGGAGTTGTGCCGTGCAGTCTAACGATCTTGAAGCCCGTTTTTTAGAAAGGGGTTATCCACGTAAGGTCATCAATGAGGCTCGTAGGGTGACTGGTCGAATCGAGAGAACTAAACTATTGTATCCACCAAAAGAAAAAGAAGATGTCAAAACCAATGAGGCGATCAGGTTTATCACTACCTATAACAACGGGGCGAAGGAGGTGAGGAAGGTGCTTGAAAAATATTGGCCTATCCTAATGATGGATGAGGACATCGGGACATTTATCTCAAATAAACCAAGCATTACCTACAGGAGGGCTAGGTCCCTACAAGACCGACTGGTACACAGCCACTTCACTGACAACAGGGAATCTGGCAGCGGATGGCTTAGGAGTAAAACCAAAGGATGCTTCCGTTGTAGTGGTTGTGTGGCCTGTAACGCACTAAAAACAGGAAAGAAATTTTCCAGTAATGTCACAGGAAAAGAATATGAGATCCGACACTTTATTAATTGTCGTACTAAAGGTGTCATATATAAGGTGACTTGCCGTTGCGGTCTTGAGTATGTAGGAAAGACAAAGAGGGAGCTGAGGAGGAGGGTGGGCGAGCACCTGAGGGATCTCAGGTTGAAGAACGATACCCCCCTAGCGAAGCATGTTAACACAATGCATAATGGTGACCCTGGGTGGATTTCCTTTCAGGGCATTGACATGGTTTTTCCTCCTAAGCGAGGTGGGAACTGGAACAAGAGGATCCTTCAGCGGGAGGCTGAGTGGATCTTCAGGCTAAGAACGGTTACCCCATCTGGTCTCAATGAAATCCTGTCCTTTGCACCCTTTTTGTGAGATTAGGCAGAGAATCAGATAGGAGGGCCAGCCATCGGACGAGCGGGGGCGCCTCTCACCGTATCTCCTAGGGTGCCGACCTCCGCTGATAGGTAGGGCCTGCTTTCCGTAGATAGGTGTAGTGGTGGAGGTGTAGGTAGTCTTTACTTTTCACCTTTCTGACCTGATAAAGCCTTGCCTTAAAAGACCTGTTTCAGTCCATGTCCCACTAGGCCTGTTTTTCAAGTGACCTTTCCTCTACCTCCTTATGCTATATGGGGATGTGTTCTATTTGTATATATTTTTTCTAAATTTTCGTTTTTTCCTCCGTTTTGCTTAAAGTGATACTATTTTGTGGTCTGTGAGCCAGGTCTCTAGTCATACATCTGGTAGGGGCTGAGGGATGTGTGTGGCTTCCTCACCCTGTGGCCGTATGAGCCAATTAGTCATGGGCACAACTTTGTTGTGCTGGTGCTACGTTTCTCTGCCCGCCCAGTGAATTGAATTTGTTCGGTTTGAGGGGGCGTGACGCCGTGGATAATGCGCGCTGCCTTTTTCTGGCAGCGTGTTCTGCGCATGCGCCGGCTACGTCACTGGTTGTGACGTTTGCGGTCCAGGCCTGCGTTCCACAGTGCTACCCGGAAGTGTGGGAGGGTCGGCACTGGCGCGGCGCCACACGTGGGCAGCTGAGCAGGGTTTAAAAAGATGGCGGACACAATACAGCGGTGCGCAGCATATAGGAGCCCCGCTGTTTGCCGTCCGGTAAGATCCTGCCAGTACTCTTTTCCTATTGTTTGCATGGGGAGTCTGCTTTTGGATATAGGTATCTGATGGTTTATGTGTTTGTTTCACAGCATGTCCTGTCCTGTCCTTTTGATATAAGGACTGACTCTCGATACTCCCCTGACGATTATCTTTGTATATGAAACGCGTTGGGAGAACAAGGACATCAGGACCTCTATCTCCGTAAGGGGACCAGGTGTTAAGTCCACTGAAATAGGACCACCGGGACGCCCAGGAGGACTTGAGGATCTCTGATAGGGGTTGGATCGTCGTCCGATGTGGTGAGATCGTTCCATCCTCCTCTATCTCGCTTAAGGGTTCTTGTGACCTGTTTTGATACCGTGTTGGTCCGGGCCCAAAAGGGGTGGGCTGTCCCAGTGTATTTTTTGGCACGGGTCAGCTTACCTACTGATGTTATCTGCACAGGCGCTGTCCTGGGCCTGATGGTACCCCTATACATGCTGAAGGGGATTTTCGTGTCTTGGTTTTAAGATAACATATGTGGAGGAAGGCTTTACCTGCTTCCGTTTTAATAGGATTTATTAAAAGTTAAATTTTAATACTCTGTACCCCGTCCTTGCTGCTTTTGCCTAGTTCACCAGTGTGGTACATTACCAGTAGCTATTTAAATAAATATACTGTAAAGCACCATCCAATTATCCTTGCTACATTTGGTGGAATCTGAGCTAAAAGTATCGCCCTGTACGCTTCAGAATTCATCCAGCTGCTTGTGTCTTCAGTCAGATCATCAGTAATCACTAGTGACCCATAGCCATTGGAAGTTATGCATGCCTGACCATCACACTGCTTCCACCATGTATTACACAGGATGTGCTGTGCTTTGGATAAGTCATTACAAGCCTTCTGCATACTTTCTTCTTCCCATCATTCTGATACAGGTTGATCTCAGTTTCATCTGTCCATACAATGCTTTTTCAGAACTGTGAGGTTTCTTTAGATGTTTTTTGTTTTTTCTATTTTTAATGCTGAGCAATGGTTTGCAACTTGTGGAGAATCTTCTGTATTTGTGTACCGCCCCGCTCTCGGCAGCCGAGCTGCTCGGATCCAGCCCATCTGTGGGTGGCTCGAGTGTCTCCGGACCCGGGGGCCTCACGGTCACTTCAAATGAAAAGGGGGAATGAGGGGATGGTGGATGTGGGACGTATATGTACGGGCTGAGCCGTACGGAGTTTGTGACGCCACCCACGGTGTGTGGTGATATTGGACACCACCACAGCAGTTATGGGGCACCCGGGGGAGATGTTGTGCAGCAAGTTGTTAACCCCTTCGTGGGCAGGGATGGTGGATTCGGTGCCCGTTGGTGTATTGGTGCAGGGAGATGTGCTCCAGTTTCCGAGTCGGTTCCCCGGGTCGGTACCAGCAGGCCACTACCCTGCCCCGGTCCACCTCGGTTCCACTGCCTCTGCTGGAGCTGGACACAGCTCCAGGCCACACTCCTCTCCAACTTGAACTCTAAAACAAACTGCTCTCTTTTTCCTGCCCCAGGCTATCTAAAACTTCTAGGTGGGTGTCTTCCAACCGCCTAGTTCCGCCCCCTGGTGTGTCTATCAAGCCCTGAGGGGGTGACTAGGGTTTTAAGGTTGGCTGTGTGTTATCTATGAGGGAAGGGAGTTCGTGATGCCACCCACGGTGTGTGGTGATATTGGACACCATAGCTGCAGTTACGGGGCACCAGGGGGAGATGTTGTTGTGCAGCAAGTTGTTAACCCCTCCATGGGCAGGGATGGTGGCCCCACCGGGACTCGTTGGGGTATTGGTGCAGGGAGATGGGCGACCGCAGGGTGCTGGTGTACTCACTATTAGAAAACACACGAGTCTCTGGTAAACAAAGGTGATGGTGGTCGGTGCCCGCAACCGGCTGCGTTCGGGTTCCCCCACCCGGCTGGTGGTCTCTGTCTTTCTCCTGCACCTGTTTGGAATGGTGGACTGCCTGCGCTTGCAACTTCAGGAGTCCGCTCCCGGCTTGTTATCGCCTAAGGAGCACTTTGCCCGCAGATGCTGGCCCGTGGGATCTCTGAGCCGTGGCGGTGGCCTTTTATCCCCCTTGGTGGGCTGTTGCCTTCAGTCGGGACTTTGGGTGGGACAGGACCTCTAGTCCTGGCCGCAATCAGTTAATTAACTAGTTCCAGTAGCTTCTGGGCCTAGCTTCAGGGTCTGAGTACCCTCTTTTGTGCTCCGGTTTCTGAGTCGGTTCCCCGGGTCGGTAACGGCGGGCCACTACCCTGCCCTGGTCCACCTCGGTTCCACCGTGCCGTCTTCCCACCTCCTGCAGACGGAGACCGCCATCTGCCTTCTAGCCAAAGGCACCAGGGCTCCTACCCTGGTACCTGTTCAATTTGGGTTTTCGCCTCTGCTGGAGCTGGACACAGCTCCAGCCCACACTCCTCTCCAACTTGAACTCTAAAACAAACTGCTCTTTTTTTCCTGTCCCGGGCTATCTAAAACTCCTAGGTGGGCGTCTTCAAACCGCCTGGTTCCGCCCCCTGGTGTGTCTATCAAGTCCTGAGGGGGGTGACTAGGGTTTTACTGTTGGCTGTGAGGGAAGGGTGTAATGCGAGGCCCTATCTGTGACTACCTGGCCCGGCCAGGGCGTCACATTTCCCCTTGGTTAAACACAGACCGTCCGTGGGCTGTCCAACCACCACCGGTTTATTTTGCTTTAAACTGAAAAAGATAAGAACATATACAATTATAATAACATATTTACATTATATGAAGGCTTGGTTTCTTCCCTTATGGGAGGCAGTTTGCTGAAACGTTGCAATAAAACATTTTATTAACCGGGACGGGACCGGGTCATTTTCACCTTAACTCACCCAAGCAAACCTCGCCCTGGTGCTGCCTCTAAAAACCAGGTCAGCACCCCTTTTCCCCAGTCTAGGAAATTGGTTCGGGTACGGGTGTTGCCCACACGGGCCCGGTAATAAGTTCCTTACCTGGCAGTCTCTCTCAGAGACCCCACGTCCAGGGGACCCCTGACCCGGAGGGAAGTCACCAGTTTCCATGGTGATGGGACCTCAGCCTACTCTGCCGCAGGCCCTTCGTCCAACCAGCCTCTCCGGAGACTGCAGGACGATGAAAAGGGTGGTCAGGGACTATTTACAAGGCCCAATAATTTTTGGGTTGGCCTGCAAGTTCTCAGCCATGTCTTTTTATATGAACGTTAATAAAACAACGGGAGAATCAACTGGGTCCCAACGGGGACTTTGCAGAAAGGTAGCCGGGAACCGCTACCACTTTAACATTCTTCTTCTTTAAACAGCAATCTCATGGCGCAGCTGTTGTTGCAGCCGCTCCCAGTATGTGGCACGGGCTCCATGCTCCTCTTCCTGCCCAGGAGCCAGGCTCAATCGGATGCCCCTGGCGCCGGCTACGACCGGACTCAAATTCTGCCGTGGGCGCCGCTCAGTGGCCTGCTCCTCCTCTCTGCAGGGGCACTCCGGCTGCTCCACAGCCGGGACTGGGTACTTGGGAGCAACTAGCATCGCTGCTGCGGTCGACTTCTGGGCGAGAATGGCCTCCATTGTGGCCAGGCGGACTGCCGGAGCCGTCGTCATCTCTGTTGCGGCCATGCTCGGGGCCGGGTGAGATGTCATCAGCGGTGCGGCCGGGATGGAAGCCAAGACGGGTGCCAGGATGGTGACAAAGGTAAGGTCGGGGGGTCCCAGGTCTGGGTCCCCTCCCATAGACGCTGTGGGCTCCGCTATCGGTGACAGGGGTAACGGGTCAGTCGAGGCGTTGATTGCGGGCATGGGCAGTGAGGGAGGTGGCGTGGTGAATGGCAGCAGGCCAGGCCCCTCAGCCTGGCAGGCCGGTTCCTGGGGAACATAGGGGCGTGGGTCACTGCTTACCTGCTCCTCTGAGACCACCTCTACTTCACATGCCCGAACGGTTGCGACCAGGCCCTTCATCTCCGACGTCAACTGCGCCAACATGGAGTGGACCTTGGCCTGGAACTCCTGGCACATCTTGCCGCTGGATCCAGGAACGTGTGCCTGCAGAGTCCTGGCGTCCCTGCACTTATCAGCCGCGGTTACATCAGCTCTTCTCGCTTTCTCCCCCTTGGTCTTTTCTTGCCACTCCTCTTTTTGGCCGGTAAGTTTCGTTTTGCGACTTCCGGCTTTGCTTTTCGGCCGTGTTCCCAGGGGGCGGGGCTTCAGCTTCCGTGCTTTTTTCTCGGGGAGGAAGACTTTGGGCAAGAATCTTCACACCAAAAGATGGCGGCAAGATGGCGGTTTCTGGAAATTTTTCAACCGATCACCGCTGACTGTCCAATACAAGGCGCACTTCCACAAGGTAAGTGGATGGGTAAGTATCCTGTTTGTGACGCCAGAAATTTGAGGTGTATCGCCCCGCTCTCGGCAGCCGAGCTGCTCGGATACGGCCCTTCTATGGGTGGCTCGAGGGTCTCCGGACCCGGGGGCCTCACGGTCACTTCAAATGAAAAGGGGGAGTGATGGGATGGTGGATGTGGGACGTATATGTACGGGCTGAGCCGTACGGAGTTCGTGATGCCACCCACGGTGTGTGGTGATATAGGACACCATAGCTGCAGTTACGGGGCACCAGGGGGAGATGTTGTTGTGCAGCAAGTTGTTAACCCCTCCATGGGCAGGGATGGTGGCCCCGCCGGGACTCGTTGGGTATTGGTGCAGGGAGATGGGCGACCGCAGGGTGCTGGTGTACTCACTATTAGAAAACACACGAGTCTCTGGTAAACAAAGGTGATGGTGGTCGGTGCCCGCAACCGGCTGCGTTCGGGTTCCCCCACCCGGCTGGTGGTCTCTGTCTTTCTCCTGCACCTGTTTGGAATGGTGGACTGCCTGCGCTTGCAACTTCAGGAGTCCGCTCCCGGCTTGTTGTCGCCTAAGGAGCACTTTGCCCGCAGATGCTGGCCCGTGGGATCTCTGAGCCGTGGCGGTGGCCTTTTATCCCCCTTGGTGGGCTGTTGCCTTCAGTCGGGACTTTGGGTGGGACAGGACCTCTAGTCCTGGCCGCAATCAGTTAATTAACTAGTTCCAGTAGCTTCTGGGCCTAGCTTCAGGGTCTGAGTACCCTCTTTTGTGCTCCGGTTTCCGAGTCGGTTCCCTGCCCTGGTCCACCTCGGTTCCACCGTGCCGTCTTCCCACCTCCTGCAGACGGAGACCGCCGTCTGCCTTCTAGCCAAAGGCACCAGGGCTCCTACCCTGGTACCTGTTCAATTTGGGTTTTCGCCTCTGCTGGAGCTGGACACAGCTCCAGCCCACACTCCTCTCCAACTTGAACTCTAAAACAAACTGCTCTTTTTTTCCTGTCCTGGGCTATCTAAAACTCCTAGGTGGGCGTCTTCAAACTGCCTGGTTCCGCCCCCTGGTGTGTCTATCAAGTCCTGAGGGGGGTGACTAGGGTTTTACTGTTGGCTGTGTGTTACCTGTGAGGGAAGGGTGTAATGCGAGGCCCTATCTGTGACTACCTGGCCCGTCCAGGGCGTCACACTTGCACTCATGACTAGTGTTGAGCGAGTAGTTAACTATTCGTACTCGCTATGATGTTAGTGAGTACTGTCCTCTACTCGCATATTTGATTTGCTACGAGTATCAGATGCAATGTAAGTCAATGGGAAATAAATGCTAAGTAGCGAGTAACCCGAAAGCCGTACTTTTTGTGCGAGTAGCGAATAGTATGGTTTTCCGGTTACACACTACTTAGCGAGAATTTCCCATTGACTTACATTGCACCCGCTACTCATAACGAATATGCGAGTTGAGGACAGTACTTGCTAGCAGCATAGCGAGTACGAATAGTTAACTACTCGCTCAACAATATTCATAAAATCTCTTTATGGCAGACTTAGATATTGAAACATGTACTTCCTTTACAGTGTTCCTCACTTGAGTGGATAGTACAAACAGGTTCTTCGATCCTGCAATCATCTACCACTGTTGACTTCTCTTGACGTTCAGGACTTTTTGAATCCCCAAGCTCACCAGTGCAATCTTTTTTCTGCAAAATGTACCAAAATGTTGATTTGGCCACTCGTCTGATGGGTTTCTTCTATTTTTGTTTTAGCCTAATGATGGTTTGTTTCCCTTCCATTGAGATCTTCTTTGACCGCATGTGGTGGGTTCAAAGTAACAGCTTCCAAATGCAAATTACACACCTGGAATCAGCTCCAGACCTTTTAACTGCTTAATTGATGATGGATTAATGAGGGAATAGCTCACACAGCCCATTAAAGAGCTTTTGAGATAATTGTACAATTATGTTTTGTATCTTGAAAAAGAGGCAGCTGCATATTAAAGAGCTGTAATTCCTAAACCCTTACCCCAATTAGGGTGTGAATACCCTCAAATTAATTCTGGGAGATTGCACTCCAATTCCATAGTTATGATACAACTGCATCTTGAATATGTTTTGGTAAACACTAAACAGCTAAAATGAGAACACGTGTCTTTGTCCAAATATTTTTCGACTTAACTGTAGCTATTTCAGATATAAAAGTCCTGGGTCCTGGTGCCTAAGTGAAGCAAAGAAACCTTTTTGACACATAAGAGTAGAACCTTTTTGACACGTTAGTATTAAAAACAAAAAAAAACTACTTGGTAAATCAGTGATCCTGTTACAGATGTTGATTTGAGGCCCGAAAAGTTTAAGTTGCTTCTCTGATGCTGATTTTCATTCCATTGTGTGAAAACAAAAGCAAAGGAGTCAGGAGAAGGATTTAGAAAATCATTCTTTCCCCCCTCAATTATAAGACAACGTCATCTGTAAGGAACTGCTTAAAAAAAAAGAAAAAAATCATACTAGTTTGGGCTCTAAACGGACAGATATGGCATTGAACGTACAGGTACGTTCAAGGTCATGAAGGGGTTAAAGGAGTTATCCACTAGTATGACAACCCTTCTCATTCCCCATGTTTTCCCCTATTAAAATAGAAAAGGTTATACTCAACTGCTGTGCTGATGTCGTTCCAGCGGTGCTGCCGTTCTCATTCCTGGGACTTATGACGCGCACACAGGGTCTTGGGTTACTCATCACCGGGTCTCGGTGCTTCGCTTGGGACGCCGCGGTGGCCTTGCCCAGTTCCGTTACCCCAGCGGTGTCAATATAAGAAGGGGATGTGGATGTTAGGAGTAGTTGTTCGTGATGCCAACTGTGGTGTGTGCCAGGTTCTAGCCGCCGCTGCAGGAGGTCTTCTCTGGGGCGGATGACAATGCAGCTCAGATGGTACAGCTCTCCACAGGCAAAGCTATGCCCCAGGGAGGATGATAGGAGTGGTAGTAGTCTATGTTGGAGCACAGGGCTGGTGACGCAGGAAGAAAGGGAGCAACACAAAGATTGCAGGCAAAGTTCTTTTACTCACTGTAATCTCATCACCCTTGGCGTGCTGGTTTCCACCGTGATGGGCTCCAGTCGATCCCATATAGTTCAAAGGTCACCACCGGTGCTGTGGACTGTGAGCGCTTCCTTTCTGCGCTTTCTGAGATGAGTCCCTGTGACCTGTAGTCCTTCAGAAACTCCTGTCCTGAGTTTAGTTCCCGTCCTGTATAGCAGTCCATTATTGGGCTGGATTGTAGTCACAACTCTGGGATCCATATGATGCTGCTGTGCCCCGGGCACTTGAGGTGGACAAGGAAACTTGGAATCTCCTGCCCAGCAGATTGGTTAGAGGGACATAAAGTTCCCCCCAACCTTAGCTAAGCTACAGCATTATTTCCAAACTCAATCCAGTTTCTTAATGTTTTCCACCTCAACCACTCAGTAAGTTACCTACTTATCACATTAGGTCTCTGTTACACCTCATGGCTCTCCTGTTGCAAAGAATAATGTGGTCTCCCATTTCTTGCCTGCCACGAGCCCTCCTGCTCAGCAGCACCAAAGTTCTGGGAGACTATGCAATATGCAGGAGATGCCTGCTCAGAGAGGCAGCAGGAGTGTGGCACCACGTGGTTCTCCTCTTGCAAGGAATGAGGCGGTCTCCCATTCCTTGCCTGCCACAGGTCCTCCTGCTCAGCAGCGCCAAAGGTCCGAGAGCCTACACAATGTGCAGAGGTTAGCTGCTCAGAGAAGCAGCAAGACTTCCCTTATCTCTGCACATTGTGAAACCGAGAGGTGGGAAGATGAACATGTGCATACCTGGCATGTCCTGATTCACCCACTGACGTCACACGGCTTGATAATGAGGCTGGTAATGTGGTGAACTCTGACTGGCCGGGCTGGGACGTCGTGGATCCTGATTGGGTCAAGTCCGTCATCTCCGCCTCGCGCCCGCCCTTGGGTGGAGCTGCGCCTCCTTAAAAGCTCCTCCTGCCAATATGGCGGCGTGCGACTGTCCTCTATTGTTGGATGATTGGCAGTGTGCTGCTTCGCCGCTGTGCAGTCGTTTTGTATACTTGTGGGCTTTGCCCTTGCTGCCCCGGCAGTGCCTTGTTTGCAGGCCGTATTCCTGCCCTTGCTGCACCGGTAGTATCTTGTTTGCAGGCCGAGTCCCTGCCCTGGGTGAGCTCCTCGAGACTCCTTCGGACTCACCTGGTTCTTGAAGTACACGTGCATGGGCACCGCTGTACTACCCTCGTGCCACAATTCCGTGACTTTACTCTGGCACACGTGCGCAGCACCACTGTGCTTCCTCGTGCAACAGGTACACCGAGCCGTGAGCCCCGTGCCATACAACCCTCATGGGTTAGGGCAGGCCGGTGTACGCAGATCGTATGTGACGTAACAGACGATCGCCAGCAGCAACCCGCTCACTCTTCATCAACCATAGCAGCGGTTGCCTACACCGCACAATGGACCTTGACCAACGGAAGCTGTCCTATACCATCTTGGCACGTTTCCCCGGGTCCCCCTCGTAACATTACAGTCACGCCTAAGGTCTGGCTATGGCTGAAGAGCAGCAGCAGTTGCTGCATTATGTGCAGCAGATGGAGTCACGGTTGGCAGCAGTAGAGCAGTCTCCCTCTGATAAGACTGCTCTGGCGACAGTCGCCACCCAGGCGGCTATGCAGGCTGTGGTGTTGGGCGGAAGGTCACCTCGCCTTGCGCTTCCAGAGCGTTTTAGCAGGGACAGCTCCGAGTGCCGTGGTTTTATCAATCAGGTCACCACCTACTTAGAGCTGTCCACGACTCATTATGCTACTGAGAAGGCGAAGGTGGCCTTCGTCCAGTCCCTGCTCACAGGGAGAGCGCTGAAGTGGTCTACGCCGTTGTGGCAGCGCGGAGATCGGGTGGTGAATAACCTTACAGCTTATCTTAACCTTACAGCGTCTGACCCCTACCCTCCACCGGACAGGTCTCCCAGTCAGCCCTGTAGTCAACTCCGTGGAGTCAATGGAGGTGTCCAAAGCGGCCTCCTCTACCACAGGTTCTCGGCTCTCTGTCATCTGCTTTTCCTGTGGGCAGAGGGGACACATAGCTACCCGATGTCCTAAAACCATCGGGAATAGACAGCGTCTAGTCTCCATCAGAGGGGGGACTCTAGACGCTGCCTCACCCTCTAGGTTAACCATCAGCCCCCAGTTGCAGTTTGGCAGTACTGTCTTCTCTGCCCTGGCTTGCTTGGACTCTGGCGCTGATGGCAATTTCATTTCGATCTCCCTGGCAACTCAGTACTCAGTTCCCCTGGTTCTGTTACCCAAGCCAATCAGGGTCCGGGTAGTGAACGGGTCCCTACTTGCTGATGCCATTACCCAGATCACCATCCCACTCAGGATGGACGTACCACCAGGACACCATGAGCAGGTGTCCTTCCTGGTGCTTCCAGAGGGGACGGTTGAGATGATACTGGGACTCCCCTGGTTGAGATAGCATGCTCCTACACTCAACTAGGCAACAGGGGAGACCTCGTCCTGGGCAGGGTCTTGTAGGGAACACCTCATGAATACCGGACCACCCACTACCATTAGGTCGGTGGGCCCTCGGGGGGATAGAGGGGGGGGTCGGATTTACCGGCACCTTATGAGGCCTACAGGGACATTTTCTCAAAGAGGGCCGCAGATACTCTTCCTCCCCACCGGCCATACGATTGCCGAATAGACCTGAAGCCAGGCTCTGAGCCCCCTAGGGGTAGAGTGTATCCACTCTCTGCTCTAGAAACAGAGGCTATGTCCAAATATATCCAGGAGAGCCTGGCAAAAGGGTTCATTCGCAAGTCTATATCACCGGCCTGTGCGGGGTTCTTTTTCGTGCAGAAAAAGGAAGGGATCTGCGCCCCTGTATCGATTACAGGGGACTAAATGCAATCACGATTAAGAACAAATACCCGTTGCCCCTCATTATGGAGTTGTTCGATTGATTCCGCGGGGCAAAGGTCTTCATGAAGTTGGACCTACGCAGGGCATACAATCTAGTGCGAGTCCGAGAGGGCAATGAGTGGAAGACCACCTTCAACACCAGGGACGGTCACTACAAGTATCTCGTAATGCCCTTCGGACTCTGCAATGCCCCCGCCGTGTTCCAAAACTTCGTGAATGACATTTTTCGGGATCTGTATCTTTCTGTGGTTGCACACCTGGATGACATCCTCATTTTCTCCCCCGATCTTGCTACCCATCGGAGGGATGTCATTCGGGTACTCAAGAGGCTCCGCGCCCATTCTTTATATGCTAAATTGGAGAAGTGTGTTTTTGAATGTGAATCCTTGCCGTTCCTGGGGTATATCGTGTCCAGTCAGGGGTTAGCAATGGATCCAGGTAAGTTGGAGACAGTAATGAACTGGCCTGAGCCCCGCTCGCTGAAGGAGATCCAGCAATTCTTGGGGTTCATCAATTATTATCGCCAGTTCATTCCCAACTTCTCGACGGTGGCAGCACCCATCATTGCCCTTACCCGCAAGGGTGCTAATCCCAAAGCGTGGATATGGGAAACGGTAGAGTCTTTTCACACTCGCAAAACCCACTTTTCCAGAGCTCCTATCCTTCATCGTCCAGACAGCTTGAGGATGGTCACTCCCACCTCTCTGGACAAGGTAAAACCTGGCAAGACCCTCGTTCCCCCTGAGCTACAGAACGAGGTGCTAGCGAGGGCCCATGCATTCAAGGTCGGGGGGCACTTCGGGGTCAAAAGGACCAGAGACCTAGAGGCCAGGCATTATTGGTGGCCGAGAGTAGCCCAGGACATACAGGAATATGTAGGAGCCTGTATGTCGTGTGCACGGAATAAGCAGTCCCGGCAGAGACCTGCGTGTCTTCTTCATCCACTGCCTGTGCCGGATCATCCCTGGGAAGTGGTGGGGATGGACTTCCTGGGAGATTTGCCCAAGTCAGCAGGGCACAGGGTTGTATGGGTCATCACGGATCACTTTCTAAAATGGTCCACTTGGTGCCTCTCCCTCGACTCCCGACGTCACGTGCCCTCGCCACCTTGTTCAATTGGCATGTATTTAGGCTACATGGCATGCCTGACAAGGTGGTGAGCGACCGGGGTCCCCAGTTTGCGTCTCGCTTCTGGAGAGAACTCTGTAAGCTCTTGCAGATAGAGCTGAACATCTCCTCCGCATATCATCCCGAGACCAATGGATTGGTGGAGAGGACCAATCAGACCCTGGTAACTTATCTCCGCCACTTCATCTCCGCGCACCACAACAACTGGGCTAACCTCCTTCCTTGGGCCGAATTTGCCATTAATAATATGGTCCACGAGTCCTCTGGCCAGACCCCGTTCCTGCTCAACAACGGCCAACATCCCAGAATCCCGGTTCCGATGCCCATTACGTCACCCGATCCTAGAGTGGAGGATTGGGCGACCGAGGCCCGGGAGATCTGGGATAACACCCAGGAGGCCCTTAAGAGGGCTGAAGACCGGATGGTGACGATGGCTGATGAGCACCGCCGCCCTGCACCATCTTTCGCCCCTGGTGACCTAGTGTGGCTGTCCTCTAAGAATATCAACCTACGAGTGCAGGCAGCCAAGTTCGCCCCTAGGTACCTGGGGCCGTTTAAAGTCTTAGAGCAAGTCAACCCGGTGGCTTACCGACTCCAGCTCCCTCCACGCTGGGCTATAGCCAATACCTTCCATGTGTCCCTCTTGAAACCCGTTCGACTTAATAAATTCTCGGGGTCTCTGCCGGCCCAATCCGGCTCTTCCTCCGACGACCATGAGATAGTAAAACTTGATGAGACAAAAGTCATACGGGGCAAGCGGTACTACCTTGTGGAATGGGCCGGTCATGGCCTGGAGCATAGATCCTGGGAATTGGAGGATCATATCCACGCCCTGGGTTTGGTAGCGGCCTTCGAGCACAGACGAGAGGGGGGCCCTAGATGGGAGGGGGTCCCTAGACGGGGAGGATAATGCTACATCTCGTGGCTCTCCTGTTGCAAGGAATGATGTGGTCTCCCATTCCTTGCCTGCTGCGGGTCCTCCTGCTCAGCAACGCCAAAGGTCCGAGAGCCTACACAATGTGCAGAGGTTAGCTGCTCAGGGAAGCAGCAAGACTTCCCTTATCTCTGCACATTGTGAAACCGATAGGCAGGAAGATGAACATGTGCACTACATGGCATGTCCTGATTCGCCCACTGACATCACACGGCTTGATGACGAGGGTGGTGATGTGGTGAACCCTGACTGGCCGGGCTGGGACGTCGTGGATCCTGATTGGGTCAAGTCCGTCATCTCCGCCTCGCGCCCGCCCTTGGGTGGAGCTGCGCCTCCTTAAAAGCTCCTCCTGCCAATATGGCGCTGCGCGACCGTCCTCTATTGTTGGATGATTGGCAGCGTGCTGCTATGCCGCTGCGCAGTCATTTTGTATACTTGTGGGCTTTGCCCTTGCTGCCCCGGCAGTGCCTTGTTTGCAGGCCGAGTCCCTGCCCTGGGTGAGCTCCTCGAGACTCCTTCGGACTCACCTGGTTCTTAAAGTACACATGCATGGGCACCGCTGTGCTACCCTTGTGCCACAATGCTGTGACTTTACTCTGGCACACGTGCGCGGGCACCACTGTGCTTCCTCGTGCAACAGGTACACCGAGCCGTGAGCCCCGTGCCATACAACCCTCACGGGTTAGGACGGGCCGGTGTACGCAGATCGTATGTGACGTAACAGACGATCGCCAGCAGCAACCCGCTCACCCTTCATCAACCATAGCAGCGGTTCCCTACACCGCACAGTGGACCTTGACCGGCGGAAGCTGTCCTATACCATCTTGGCACGCTTCCCCGGGTCCCCCCAGGTCTCTGTCCTATTCACACATGGCCTCTGCAATTTTGGTAATGCATATATTAAAGTGTGCATCCAGGTTGTTTATACTTCATTGCATTCCTGAGATTAACCACTTTCCTGCTGGAAGAACTCAACCTGTATTTATTTCTCTGATACATTGCTGCTTTTAACCATTGCCCTTCTGGAACATACCAAACTGCACTTACTTCTTTGTCAGTGCTATTAATCAATGCACTGTTGGAAGATACCAAACGGAATTTACTTTTTGATTACTCCTGTGATTAATCACTGCTGGGAGATGCAAAACTGTATCCTTGCTTCTTTGCCAGAAAATATCGGTTTCCTTTACTGCTACTGTTCTTGTTTGTATCCAAATACATGCTTCTGCTACACCTGTGCTTTTTATTCTGCCATCCTGATTATTTGACTGCCATCCTGCTTACCCTGCTGTCTTAGTCCTTGTTGATCCATGTGTCATCCAATAAAACCCACTCCGCTGCACTGTCGTTTATGGTCCATGAAGCTCAACCAGACTTATGGTTTATGGCAGGGGTGTCAAACTCATTTTCACTGAGGGTCACATCAGCATTATGGTTACCTTCAAAGGGCCGCCTGTAATTGTAGGGGCTCAGGCAGATCTCCATGCAACATGCTACGAGTATTGACTGAAATGCACAAACTGGCCAGGGGCTATACGAGAGTTGTCCCTGGCATAGCTCCCATCCATCCTGGATTCAGTGACACTGTCCCAATTTGAGGGCTCAGTCCCACTGACTCGGCAGTGAGGGCTTTTGTCCCGACTCCCTCTCATCTCTCCTCGATGCTTCCCCTCCTCAGAGGCAGGGCTGGAATCTCTGGAGTGCATAAATTAAATTAACAATTGTCCTCACATTTCATCTCACAAGGACTCAAACTCATGAATTTCTTGTCTTTCGGTAGCAGCTATTCCAATGAGCAACCGTCCAAAGAAAGAGAGGTGGGAAGACCTGTAGGGCAGGCAAGGAACCCAGAAGGAGATTATTCTGCTACACAGAGATACATCTGTACATGAATGTATATCTCTGTCATGATTTTTAAGACTTAAACAAATTTCCAGCATTTTAATTTTTTAAATTTATGAAAAGAAAACCAGCAAGTATGAACATAGCCTATATCCTCATTCCCGCAATCACACAATGCCTGAATGCAAACATTCAGTTAGAGCTATGCAAAATCTATCATATGTCATATCACAAAGGAATTTTATAATCGAAACATAGGGTGATGACCTGCTCCTGTAGTACGGAACCAAAATGTCTGTGTGTGTGTGTCACCTAACAGGTTATTTGCTTATGACTCTACTGTGAATTTGAAACCTGATGAAGAAATTAGAGTAAACATGCTTGTCATCTAGCTCCACAGGAAAATGCACATGGAAAGTAACAGAAGGAGCTCAGATGATTGGACCATAGTATGAGCTGGATGAAGTATATGTCATGATTCATGGCTGTCAGTGTTTCCCAGAATATGGCCTGTGGGAGGGGCCCCCCTCCGTGCCTTGTTTCCAGGATCATGGCGCCTTATCTATGGGGCATTTCCATTCATGCGGCGCCAGTTATAATTCTGCTCTGCAGTGTGTTGCTGGTCCCTCTAAGTTGCTTGATCCTGCCTCCCGTCTGAACTGTGTCCGTCCTCCCTGCCTCCCATCCTCCTGACTGCAGCCATCCTCCCTGCCTCCAATCCTCCTGACTGCGTCCATCGCCCTGCCTTCTGTCCTCCTGACTGCATCCGTCCTCCCTGCCTCCCGTCCTCATGACTGCGTCCATACTCTCTGACACCTGACCGCCTTCCTCTATTATTCCGTCTCCCTGTGCTCCCTGCTATTACCAGCTTTTCTGGCTTCCGACCTCGGCTTGTTATTAAACTTTGGTTTTCGTGCTTCCCCTGTCTTTGACATTCTCTCTCAGGTTCTGACTTGGTTCTCTCTCTTGATTCTGTCTCTGTCTTATTCCTGATACCACGTGAACCTCCTGGCTCTGACTTCGGCCCGTATGACCATGCGCTCCTTCTATTAGGGAGACTAGTGCCATCTAGTGTAGATTTTCTGCCTAGTACTTCTCTGGTGCTCCACCTCCCCCTGCTGGTTCGTTACAGTATGTGACAGATTCCCTTTAAATAGGTTGTCCACTACTTGGACAACCCTTTCTCATCCCCCTTACTTGGCCTCAGTCAAATAAAAAAGCTTATACTTATCTTCTGTGCTGGTGCTGTTCCAGCGGTGCAATTCCCAAGGCTCATGTGAGGTTGTGAAGTCATGTGAACTCCATCAATAATCAACGCCGGCTTCACTCTCCCCGCCTTCGGATGTATGAGCAGGGCTCAAGTGACATCACAACTTCATGTGAACCCCGCAAATGCAAGCACTGGTACTGCTGGAACATGAAGCCAAGCATAGGTTGTCCTAATAGCGGACAATCCATGGTTTTCTCTTCATTATAGATAGGATAAATTGCAAAGTGCTTGTAAAGACAGCAACTTTGCAATATGCTTGTTATTCAAAATTGTCCACTTTCTCAAGAATGAAAAGATTTTCATTCATTTTATATGTACACAGGACATTTTTGGTATTGTTTCTTCTAAGGAAAACTGATGTGATGTTATTAGTTTAATAAAAATGCCAGGAGACAAATATTACAGATTAAAAAAAACAAACAGGTTTCTATATAAGAATATAACTCAAAATATGCAAAAAACACACACATGCACACACACATACACACACACACACACACACACACAAACACACACACACACACACATACACACACACACACACACACACAAACACACACATACACACACATACACACACACACATACACACACACACATACACACACACATACACACACACACACATACATACACACACACACATACACACACATTTTTATATATATATATATATATATATATATGCAGTATATATAGATAGAGAGAGAGAGTATAATTTTCTTTTTTATAATTTTCTTGTTTGTTTTCGCCCAACTTATCTTCAGAAACATTGGTAGTTCTAAAGTTTTATGACCTTGATCTTGTAGTGTAGCTATAGAGGGTGTGGAGGAAGCTGTCACAGCTTGGCCTTGGTGCCTAAGGAGGCATAATAGCACCTATGACACATGAAAAGACATAAGTCTTGTACATGGTATCTAGTAGGTGGAGGAAAGCCGGTACAAATTTTGCTTTGAGGCCTCAAGTTACACCTCTTTGACTGAAATTTTCCGTTTATGGAATAGCCACGTTATTAACTTAGTTTTCACCAGAGCCTCAACCAACTTGTGTGATAAGGAATTGAGAGCAAAGTGGCAGACGGAGGAGCTCTCACCTTTATTCACAGACAGTAGCTTAATTCATATGATACCCAGTGCGAGACCCAATGAGCTGGCACAAGTCACCTATATCATCCCTTTTCCACTATTTTGCTTAGGTTTAAAGTACTCAGCTAGCCTAATGACTTATGAGCAGGGACTGGCTGCAAACTTTGGCCTGGTGTCATGATACTGTTTGCAGTCTGCTGTGGAGAGCTGTATCAGTCACCTGATCATGTTGTCTGCATTCCCAGTGGTAGGAGCTATTTGTTCCATGCCTTGTCCCCAGGAGCTCACCACTATATTAGGATGTTCCCTTCACCATTATGCTGCCCATTATAGATCTGCTCTGGAGTTTGCTCAGCTGGTTCCTGTAAGTGCTCTAGATTCTATCCGTTACCTCCCCCCAGGGCCGGTGTCAGCACCCGGCAAACCTGGTCAAATGCCGGGGCCCCAAGCTGCCGGGGGGGCCCACTCGCGGTGGCTAGAGTGACGCACCGCTACTCAGGGGGGCCCGGTGCCCGCGCTTTCACCGCCCCCCCTCCCTCCGCCGACGATCACGCTTTCAATTGTATTGGCATCGCAGTTGCCGATACAATTGAGAACAATGATGAGTGAGTGAGCGGCGCGCTCCCTCTCTCATCATTCTTCCCGCTGTGACTGTCAGCGCTCTGACAGCTCTGCAGCAGTGCTCGGTGACATCATCTCTGTGCGCCTGCTGAGAGGTCAGAGAGAGCAACAGCAGTGGACGCGCCGAGGAGAGCGGAGCAACGGGGGAACAAGGAGAACTGAGAATTAGTCACTGTATGCTACATGAGGGTGCCTACTGCTATCTGGCTCTGAACTGTACTATATATAGGCTGTACTATATACAGGCTTTATATTATATGAGGGTGCCTACTGCTATCTGGTTCTGCACTGTGCTATATACAGGCTGTATACTACATGAGGGTGCCTATTGCTATCTGGCTCTGCACTGTACAATATACAGGCTGTCCTATATACAGACTGTATACTACATGAGGGTGCCTAATGCTATCTGACTTTGCAGTGTACTATATAGGGGCTCTGCACCACATGAGGGTGCCTAATGCTATCTGGCTCTGCACTGTGGTATATAGGGGCTGTATACTACATGAGGGTGCCTAATGCTATCTGGGTCTGTATTGTGCTATATGTGGGCTATATATTACATAAGGGTGCCTAATGCTATCTGGGTCTGTATTGTGCTATATGTGGGCTGTATACTGCATGAGGTTGCCTATTGCTATCTGGGTCTGTATTGTGCTATATGTGGACTGTATACTACATGAAGGTCCCTAATGCTATATGGGTCTGCATTGTGCTATATGGGGGCTGTTTAATGTTATATGGGGGTTGCATAGTGCCATATGGGGGCTGCATAGTGCTTATGGGGGCTTCATAACACTATATGGAGGAATATGGGGGCTGCATACTACTATACCCCCAGAGTTATATGTCCCCTCCATCTAGGTGCTGTATACCCCCTCAGAGCTGTATGTCCCCCCACTCTAGTGCTGTATACCCCCCAGAGCTGTATGTCCCCCCCAGCCCAGAGCTGTATACCCCCAGTATACAGTATACCCCCAGTTGCATGTAACCCCTCACCTCAGAGCTGTTTGTCCCCCCACCTCAGAGTCACTGCCCTCCTCTACAGCTGTATGCCCCCCATTGCTGTATACCCCTTTCCTCAGTAATATGTATTCACCGCAGTAATGTGTTTGTCCCGAGCCTCTCTTGTGATGTATATACAGCAGTGTTAGGCGGGCTTTGCACACTACGACATCGCAGGTGCGATGTCGGTGGGGTCAAATCGAAAGTGACGCACATCCGGCATCGCAGTCGATATCGTAGTGTGCAAATCCTTTTTGATAAGATTAACGAGCGCAAAAGCGTCATTATCGTATCATCGGTGTAGGGTCCGACATTTCCATAATCCCGGTGCAGCGACAGGTACGATGTTGTTGCTCGTTCCATAAGGCAGCACACATCGCTGTGTGTGAAGCCGCAGGAGCGAGGAACATCTCCTACCTGCGTCCCGGCTGCAATGAGGAAGGACGGAGGTGAGCGGGATGTTTACATCCTGCTCATCTCCGACCCTCCGTTGCTATTGGCCGCCTGCCGTGTGACGTCGCTATGACGCCGCACGACCCGCCCCCTTAGGAAGGAGGCGGGTCGCCGGCCACAACAACGTCGCAGGGCAGGTGAGTGCATGTGAAGCTGCCGAAGCGATAATATTCGCTACGGCAGCAATCACAGGATCCCGCACCTGCGACGGGGGACGGGGACTATCGCGCTCGGCATCGCAAGCATCGGCTTGCGATGTCGCAGCGTGCAAAGTACCCTTTAGTGTGCTCTATATGCGGCCATGTCTGTTAGACAAGCGGGGAGGTGAATGAGGCTGTTGCTGGCTTCCCAATATTAGAAATATATGTACAGTATAAATATATAAAAATATAAAAATAATGTGTGTGTGCATGTGTATCTATGTATGTCAGTGTATATGACTGTGTATAGATTTATGTCTATTTATATGTGTTTTTGTGAATTTCTCTTTAAGTATGTGTATGTCGCGGGCGGGGAGGAGGGTGTCAGCACTGCGCTCACCCCTCTGCTCGGGTCCGGCTGCTGCTGCTCAGTGGTGGCTCGAGCGGTGGGCCGGATCCCGGGGGTTCTCGAGCGGCGCTCCTCGCGGTTGTGGTGATCTGTTAGCACCACCGCTGCTCGGTGTGGGGATCCCGGGAGTGATGGTGTGAAGCAGCAAGTTGTTGTGTTGCCCCTCCATGGGTAGGGGTTGGTGATCCCGGGGCCCAGTGTTGAGGAGGGAGGTGCAGGGCTTGGTGGGCGCAGGGACGCGGAGGCAGCGCTGTGCCTTGCGGCACTGTGGTACTCACTCAGCCTGAGACGATGACACAGTTCTCGGTAAAACACACGGCTGGAAAGACGGTTCCCACGGACGGCTGCACTTGCTTTCCCCAGTAGGTGACGGTGATGTCCCTTTGTCCTGCACCTATGTTGTTGATGGTTTCGATGGGTTCCCACCGGTAACCCGCTCCCCGGCTTCAAGCTGGACCGGAGGAGCTCTACTCTTTGCCCGCAGACACTGGCCCTCAGAAACTGGTGCCCTGGCGGTGGCGGTGTCTCTGTTTTAATGGTTGGGCTGTTGCCTTCAATCGGGACTTGGTTGTTGGGAGACAGCCGTCCCCTTCACTGACGGATTTGGCAAATTATGGCGACTCCTAGCCTTGCCGGGGTCCGAGAGGCCCCTGCCCTGGTGCTGACTGTCCTTTGTACACTGCTCCAGACCGCCGGGCCACCACCCGTCCGCGGTCCTTCCAGGAACTCCCGAACAGTCACCCCTCCGGACAATCACCGCCGTTGCTGACCTTGCTGACTCTGTCCTGCACACAGCTGGACCAACTTCAGGCTTTTCTACTCTCACTTTTACTCCTTTTCTCCAGTTTTCTCCTTTGCTCCTCTACCACTTCACCTCCTTCCACTTCCTCCTCCTTTCCCTAACCTTTCTCAACTCCTAACTGCCAGTTTCTCCCGCCTCCAGGGCTGTGAACTCCTTGGTGGGCGGAGCCAACCGCCTGGCCCACCCCCTGGTGTGAACATCAGCCTCTGGAGGAAGGCAACAAGGATTTTGGTTTAGCTTAGGTGTTCCTAACTGGGGTGTAGGGTGTGGTGGTGTGATGACCTGTGACCCCTGGCTTGCCCAGGGCGTCACATTCCCCCTTAGCAAAATGCAGAACGTCCGCGGGCTGCCCGTCCAACACCGGTTTTATTTTTCTGAAAAATATATAACATTGTAAACGGTAACATATATACATTTTTATTAATTCTTAACGGGAGGCACTTTTACTTAAACGTTGCAAACGGTTTACGGTTACGGTCTCCTCTCTCTCCCACCCAAGCAACCTGGCCCTGATGCTGCCCCTAAAACCCAGGCAGCACCCCTTGTCCCCAAGTCCAGCACACGTTACCCGAGCGGGATCTGTCCTTCCCCTCCAGAGGGTAGCCACCGGTTACTTTGGTGGCTGGGCCCCAGCCTGCTCTGCTGAGGGCCCTCCCTCCAACCTGCCTCTCCGGAGGCGGCAATGCGGAAACGGCAATGGTAAACAACTTATTTACAAGCCACTAACGTTTGTGGTTGCCCTGCAAGTTCTCGGGCTTGTCCATGAGCAGTTCCTCATGCAAATTTTTTTAAACGGTCCCCACGGGGACAACGGTGCCGGCAACGGCCGGTTTTCCAATCACGGTCAATCAGATTACTTCTTCGGTATGATTTTCAGCTATCATCATTTTTCAACTTTTTCAAACAAAAACACAACTTCAAACAATGGTGGTCCCAACAGGGACTGCTGCAGCGGGCATCCGCTGCCCTACTCCGGACTTTCTGCCTCATCCGAGGGAGGGGGTACAGAACCCACTCGGCTCTCCTGGCTGCCCCTTAGTTTTACATCCAGGGCAAACCACCCTCTCTCTCCACAGTGCCGGGTATACTGGACAATGTCACCCGGCATTAGGTTGCGGCCGGGATGCTCTTCGGGCAGGTGGGCATTTACATCCCGCCGGGCTACAAACACTTCGGCCTCCAGGCCCGGTTCATAAATAAACCCATAGCCCCGGCGGACATCAAACCGCCTCACCTGCCCCTCGTACAGCGGACCCCGGACACGGAACGTGGCTTGTCGGAGATTCTCCTTCTCCCTTATCGCTCGGGCCACCAGCTCGGCCTTCTTCCTCTCCCGTTCACCGATCTCCAGGCCCAGCGGTACCGGCTCCCTATCCCAATATGGCGTTGCTGCGAGCTCCGGCGCACGGGTCGGGCCCCGCGGGACATTCTGGACGTTGCCCACTGTCAGGAATCTGGGCGGCGGGTCCCGCGGTGTCTTGGCCTTGGGCGCTGTCTTACAGCTACAACCCGGCGCTACCTCAGCCGAGGTGTGGGGGATGGGTACAGGGGCTTTCCGCTGCTGGGCCTTCGGCTCGGAGCGGGTCATCAGCTCCGGCTCGGGGGACTTTTCAGGGGACGCCTCCGGTTCAGCCTTGGGCCTTTGGGATTTTGGTTTAGCTTAGGTGTTCCTAACTGGGGTGTAGGGTGTGGTGGTGTGATGACCTGTGACCCCTGGCTTGCCCAGGGCGTCACATGTACGTATGCCTGTATGTCTATGTATCTGTGCATGTCTATGTGTAGATGGGGCCCACTGAGACTCTTTCGCCCAGGGCCCACAAAAACCTGGAGCCGACCCTGCCTCCCCTGACCCTTTTTGACCTCCCTGACGTCCATTCTGTCTGCCCTCCCTGTCTCCCAGCTCCTCCGTTTTGTCTTACCTTCCGTGCCTCTCTCCTGCTCTTTGTCCTGTCCCTGTGCCCCCTCCTTCGGCTTGCTCTCCCCTGTTACCAACTTCAGGCTTGTCCCAGACCCTGACTCCGCCCATCCCTTGTACTGCGCTTCGTCTCTCGGCTCTGACTTGGTTAGTACTCCTCTTAACAACCATTCAGTTGCCTAGGACGCCGTGTGCCTGGGCTCCCCCGAGTGGTTATATTCGTTACAGACAGCTCTGGTTCTACAGTGTGGTGGATCTCATTACACACACTGTGTGCTGACTCCTCCTAGTGGTGACATCACACCTGGGAGGCACGCACACAGCAGTGGCCCATTAGTAGCAACATATTCTTAAAGGAAACCTGTCCTCAGGTTTTCACGGCAGAAAGTACAGCAACCATCTTTAAGGCCTCTTTTACAGAATTCTAGTAATATGTATGTATGTCCCAAATCCCCTTTACATAGTACAAAAAAGAGCTTTTAGTATACCTACAACCATTGCGGTCTGGTCCAATGGACATATCTGGTCTTGATCCTGTGCCTCCTCTCTTCCAGCAATCGCCACACAGCCTACCAATTACGCTCCTATGCAAACAAACTTCTCTCCGCCCTGCTAAGGACAGAATACAGTATTGTAGTGCGCATGCACTGGCTTTACTTCCGGGTCATCAGTGCTCTTTGGTTTTAACTAGCGCATGCGCGCTACAGACCCTAGTTATGCCCTTGGAGGAACAGAGAGAAGTACGCCTGCGCAGGAACATGATTGGGAGACACTGTGTGGATGACATAGAACACATCATTCACATGAAGCAGGGAAAGTGACATGAGTATCTCATCATTAACAGACGTGACAGCTCGGGGATCTAAACTTCACATGTACTTATGAGACTCTGGATTTTTTAAATGCGATTGCTTTCTTTTGATGCAGCAAGGATTAATGACATTTTCCTTAGTGGTAGCTCCAGTTTTGTTCATCTCAGCTGCAGCAGATTTGTGACCACTCCTCTTCATTTTAAATAATCACATGATCCATCACTGGATGCCGGTAATAGATTCATTCTGTTCTGACCACCTTTGAGAAAGGAAGTCTCTAGCGGCTTCTGGAGTTCTGATGTTGGAGTTCTGCTATTGGAGCCATGTTGTCTGCAGATATTTGCCCCAGCGAGGAAGTTTTATATATCCTTTTTGTCTATGTCCTCCATCCCCTGTGTACTATTATAGTAGTGGTCATTAGTGATGAGCGAGCATGCTTGTCACTACTCGGTACTCGCACGAGTATCACTGTACTCGGGCTGCTCGGCGGGGACCGAGTAATCTCGCGATACTCGTGCTTTACTCGTGGTCTTCATTTCTGCATGTTGGCGCTCTTTTGAGAGCCAGCCCTCATGCAGGGATTGGCTGGCAGACCACTGCAATGCCACAGCCCTGTTAGTTGTGGAATTGCAGTGATTGGCCGGCCTGCACAGCGTCACCGAGCCTTTATATAGGCCGGCGCGCTGTGCTCTGCTCACAGCTATTCTGACAGTGAGTGTAGGGAGAGTGTCGCTGATTCAGGGAAAGCTTTGCGGCCCTTTATAGCTTTTTCAGTTGCAGGGCTGCAAACAGTGTGACCAAAAGTCCTTCTCAGGACTATTCTAGTTGTATACAGGCAGGCAGGGTATAGCCAGGTCGGCGTACAGTAGCAGAGTCCTTCTCAGGACTATTGTTGCTATATACAGGCAGGGTATAGCCAGGTCTGAATACAGGCTAGTGACCAAAAGAGTCCTTGTCAGGACTATTGTAGCAGTATACAGGCAGGCAGGCAGGCAGGGTAGTGGTGACCGTATACCAGCCTTCATATCTGGGGCTGGTGTACACAGTGTAAAACAGTCCAGATAGTGTCTGACTTGTCTGTACTGTAATTGTCGCTCCCCAAAAAAACCTGTTAGGTTATTATTGCGTCCGTGCTTGGTTTTTAAAACCGCACGTGTGTGCCTGTTGGTGGCAGCGTACAGGTGCACTGGTGTGCGTTTTTACCAAACTATTATATAACGCACAAGTGTAGTGTATAATACACGTCAGTCAGCAGTGGCTGATAGTGTCAGAGTTCTTAATTTTTGCTCCTAAAACCTGTGTTAGGTTATTATTGCGTCCGTGCTTGGTTTTTAAAACCGCACGTGTGTGCCTGTTGGTGGCAGCGTACAGGTGCACTGGTGTGCGTTTTTACCAAACTATTATATAACGTACAAGTGTAGTGTATAATACACGTCAGTCAGCAGTGGCTGATAGTGTCAGAGTTCTTAATTTTTGCTCCTAAAACCTGTGTTAGGTTATTATTGCGTCCGTGCTTGGTTTTTAAAACCGCACGTGTGTGCCTGTTGGTGGCAGCGTACAGGTGCACTGGTGTGCGTTTTTACCAAACTATTATATAACGCACAAGTGTAGTGTATAATACACGTCAGTCAGCAGTGGCTGATAGTGTCAGAGTTCTTAATTTTTGCTCCTAAAACCTGTGTTAGGTTATTATTGCGTCCGTGCTTGGTTTTTAAAACCGCACGTGTGTGCCTGTTGGTGGCAGCGTACAGGTGCACTGGTGTGCGTTTTTACCAAACTATTATATAACGCACAAGTGTAGTGTATAATACACGTCAGTCAGCAGTGGCTGATAGTGTCAGAGTTCTTAATTTTTGCTCCTAAAACCTGTGTTAGGTTATTATTGCGTCCGTGCTTGGTTTTTAAAACCGCACGTGTGTGCCTGTTGGTGGCAGCGTACAGGTGCACTGGTGTGCGTTTTTACCAAACTATTATATAACGTACAAGTGTAGTGTATAATACACGTCAGTCAGCAGTGGCTGATAGTGTCAGAGTTCTTAATTTTTGCTCCTAAAACCTGTGTTAGGTTCTTAGTGCGTCCGTGCTTGCATTTAAAAACCGCACGTGTGTGCCTGTCGGTGGCAGCGTACAGGTGCACTTGTGTGCAATTTCCAGAAACTTTGATATAACGCACAAGTAGTGAATATACACGTCAGCAGTGCACAGCATTGCAAAATGCGCAAGGGCATTGGCAAGGAACAAGGAAGTGGACGTGATGGTGGTGCAGGCAGAGGCCGAGGTCGTGGGCAAGCTCTAATTTCGCCACAACAAAGGGCCACATCTAGTCGCTCGCACGTCCTGTCCCAAATTCTTGGGGACCGCAGCAGTACACCGCTCTTGAACCAAGACCAGTGTCAACAGGTTGTTAGTTGGATAGCGGATAATGCTTCCAGTCAGATTGGCACCACCACAAACACTCTGTCTTCCACACGGTCAAGTGTCAGTAGCCGTGATACTGCACCGCACATTTCTGAACCTGATCCTCCTTCCTACCACCAGGCTGAGTACACGTCCTCCTCGGACATTAATGACATTAATGACATTTCGTCTGCACCAATACAAGTATGCACCATATAAGTATGATGCATTGAATTAGGCCAGAATTGGGCCGGAAGTGACCGGAAGGTAACAGCATACATAGTCACTGTAAACAATGTTTGTGTTTCTATTCACTCTCACCCCTATAATACTTCACTTCTCACTGCCCCCTCTGATCCCTCAAGCCAGTAATGAACTTTACATCTCTCCCTCCATCCTCCCCACCCATCTTACCTTCCCCTCACATATTTTCTTCCACATTTCACCTAGTGTCTCCAGACACACACGTCCATCTCATGGCCTCTCCTGCTCCCACCTACTAACACTCTCACTGCTTCTCCTCAGTGCTGGGGATATTGCTTCAAATCCAGGTCCTCCTCACCACATCCCTATTGTCACTTCAAACCCTCTTCAACAACCTAACACAAATTTCCGCACCCTCTCAAACCTCATACCCATTCACCCAGCCCCCGCTCCCCCAGTCCCACTAACAGGAGCTCTATGGAACGCTCGCTCTGTCTGCAACAAACTATCCTACATTCATGATCTGTTCATCACTAATAAACTCTCCTTCCTCGCCATCACAGAAACCTGGCTCACCCCCTCTGACACAGCCTCTCCTGCTGCACTTTCTTATGGCGGTCTCCAACTCTCTCACACCCCCCGCCCCAGTAACAAGCATGGTGGAGGAGTTGGTTTGCTCCTGTCCGACCAATGCTCCTTTACCCCAATTCCACTACCACCCTCTGTCACGCTCCCCTCTTTTGAGGTGCACTCCGTACGCATCTACGCCCCCTCCAACCTTCAGCTGGCTGTCATTTACCGCCCTCCAGGGCCAGCCACTGCCTTTTTTGACCATTTCACCACCTGGCTACTACATTTCCTTTCCACCGACATCCCCACCATCATCATGGGTGATTTCAATATCCCCATTGACACTTCCCACTCATCTGTCTCCAAACTTCTAACACTCGCTTCCTCCTTCGGCCTCACCCAATGGTCTTCTGCAGCTACTCACAAAGATGGCCACACGCTGGACCTCATCTTCACTCGCCTCTGTTCCCTATCTAACCTCTCTAACTCGCCTCTCCCCCTGTCTGACCACAACCTACTCACATTCTCTTCCCTCTCTTCTCCAAGTATGCAACCCCCCCTCCACAAATTTTCACACCCTCGCAGAAATATCAAACACATTGATTTACACGCCCTTTCTCAGTCCCTTCTCCCCCTCACAGACATTGCATTTCTACATGATGCAGATGCCGCTGCAACTTTATACAACACTACAATCTCTGCAGCTCTCGAATCAGCTGCCCCCCTCACACACACCAAAACCCGCACAATCAACAGGCAACCCTGGCACACAAGGCAGACTAAAGAACTTAGACGGGCTTCCAGAATTGCTGAGCGCAGATGGAAGAGGTCTCATTCCACTGAGCACTTCATTGCATATAAAGAGTCCCTCACCACTTTCAAGTCCACACTCACTGCTGCAAAACAAACCTACTTCTCATCCCTCATATCTTCTTTCTCTCACAACCCTAAACAGCTATTCAACACTTTCAATTCTCTCCTTCGTCCTCCGGCACCACCTCCCTCTCCTCTCATCTCAGCTGAAGACTTTGCCTCTTTCTTCAAGCGGAAGATTGACAACATCAGAGCAAGCTTTGGCCCACAATCACCACAGCCCCTCATCATAGCTACTCAGCCATCTTCCTCCAAATCCAGCTTCTCCACCATGACAGAAAACAATCTCTCCACTCTACTATCAAGATCACATCTAACCACCTGTGCACTGGACCCGCTCCCATCGCACCTCATCCCCAACATCACCGCAGTCCTCATCCCAGCCCTAACCCATCTCTTCAACCTATCACTAGCAAGTGGTGTAGTCCCTTCATGCTTTAAACATGCCTCTATTACACCCATCCTCAAAAAGCCCTCCCTTGACCCATCCTCTGTGTCAAACTATCGCCCCATATCCCTTCTCCCCTACGCCTCAAAACTACTGGAACAGCATGTCCATCTTGAATTGTCCTCATACCTCTCCTCCTGCTCCCTCTTTGACCGGCTTCAATCTGGCTTCCGACCACATCATTCTACCGAAACTGCCCTAACCAAAGTCACCAATGATCTACTAACCGCCAAAGCCAAGCGACACTACTCTGTCCTCCTCCTCCTGGACCTGTCCTCTGCCTTCGACACAGTAGACCATTCCCTCCTACTACAGATTCTCTCATCTCTGGGCATCACAGACTTGGCCCTATCCTGGATCTCCTCATACCTAACCGACCGAACTTTCAGCGTCTCCCATTCTCACACCACTTCCTCATCTCGCCCCCTATCTGTCGGTGTCCCCCAAGGCTCAGTTCTTGGACCCCTGCTGTTCTCCATCTATACCTTCGGCTTGGGACAGCTCATAGAGTCCCACGGCTTCCAGTATCATCTCTATGCCGATGACACACAGATCTACCTCTCTGGACCTGACATTACCTCCCTACTAACCAAAATTCCACAATGTCTGTCTGCTATTTCATCCTTCTTCTCGGCGCGATTCCTAAAACTTAACATGGACAAAACAGAGTTTATTGTCTTTCCTCCTCCTCACTCATCTCCTCCAACAAGCCTTTCCATCACACTTGATGGTTGCTCACTCTCCCCAGTCTCACAAGCTCGTTGCCTTGGAGTGACCCTCGACTCTGCTCTATCCTTCAAGCCACACATCCAAGCCCTCTTCACCTCATGCCGATTACAACTCAAAAATATCTCCCGGATCCGTGCTTTTCTTAACCAAGAATCTGCAAAAACATTAGTGCATGCCCTCATCATCTCCCGCCTCGACTACTGCAACCTCCTGCTCTCTGGCCTCCCTTCCAACACTCTTGCACCCCTCCAATCTATCCTAAACTCTGCAGCCCGCTTAATCCACCTCTCCCCTCGCTACTCCCCAGCCTCGCCACTCTGCCAATCCCTTCACTGGCTTCCCATCGCCCAACGACTCCAGTTCAAAACATTAACCATGACATACAAAGCCATGCACAACCTGTCTCCTCCCTACATCTGTGACCTAGTCTCCCGGTACCTACCTGCACGCAACCTTAGATCCTCACAAGATCTCCTTCTCTGCTCCTCTCTTATCTCCTCTTCCCACAATCGTGTACAAGATTTCTCCCGTGCATCCCCCATACTCTGGAACGCTCTACCTCAGCACATCAGACTCTCCACGACCGTGGAAAGCTTCAAGAGGAACCTCAAGACCCACCTCTTCCAACAAGCCTACAACCTACAATAGCCTTCAGCCCAGTAGACCACTGCGCAACCAGCTCTGTCCTCACCTATTGTACCATCACCCATTCCCTGTAGACTGTGAGCCCTCGCGGGCAGGGTCCTCTCTCCTCCTATACCAGTCTGTCTTGTACTGTTAATGATTGTTGTACGTATACCCTCTTTCACTTGTAAAGCGCCATGGAATAAATGGCGCTATAATAATAAATAATAATAATAATAATAATCCCACACTTGGACACTCGGAAGAGCTGTTCACGTTTCCATTCACACATTCTGGCCTCTCGCCAGCTCATATTGAAGTGGGTCATGAGGAGATCGTCTGTACAGATGGCCAAATATTTGAGCAGCCACGTTCTCACGAAGTTGGCAACGTGTCTCAACAAGTGGTGGACGATGATGAGACACAATTGTCAGCAAGTCAGGAGGAGGAGCAGGGTGCGGAAGAGGAAGACGACGTGGTGGATGATCCAGTAACTGACCCAACCTGGCAGGAGGATATGCAGAGCGAGGACAGCAGTGCACAGGGGGAGGGAGGCGTAGCATCACAACAGGCAGTAAGAAGCAGGGTGGTGGCCCCAGGCAGAAGTCAGGCAACCGTTCCCCGGAACAACACGACGACACAAGGTGCCTGTACAAATGTTAGGTCTTCACGAGTCTGGCAGTTTTTTAAGTTGGATCCAGATGATTCAAAAAAGGCCATTTGCAACACCTGCCGTGCCAGCATCAGCAGGGGTACCAAAACTAGCAGCCTGACCACCACCAGCATGATCAGGCACATGTCAGCCAAGCACCCGACTTTGTGGGAAGTACAACAGAGTCGAGGAGCAGTGCTTGCTGATGTCACTGCTACGTCTTCGCTGGTTGTGCATGCGAGCCAATCCTCTGTCCATGCTGCCTGCGAACAAGCCTCCTCCACTCCTGCACCTGCAGTTGCCTACGCAGAAAGAACACCATCATCAAGCACGTCCTTGTCCCAGCGCAGCGTTCAGTTATCCATTCAGCAAACCTTTGAACGCAGGCGCAAATACACTGCCAACACCCCACATGCCACAGTTCTAAATGCTAACATTTCGCGACTGCTTGCGCTGGAAATGTTGCCTTTTAGGCTGGTGGAGACAGAAGCATTCCGTGACCTGATGGCGGCAGCTGTCCCACGTTACTCGGTCCCCAGCCGCCACTATTTCTCCCGGTGTGCCGTCCCCGCGTTGCATAACCACGTGTCACAAAACATCACACGTGCCCTGAACAACGCTGTTTCACCCAAGGTCCACCTAACCACAGACACGTGGACAAGTGCTTGTGGGCAAGGCCGCTACATCTCGTTGACGGCACACTGGGTTAATATTGTGGAAGCTGGGACCCAGTCTGAGCGAGGGACGGAACACGTCCTTCCCACACCAAGGTTTGCAGGCCCTACCTCAGTCAGTGTTTCACCCACACTCTACAGCTCCGGAATGTCATGCTCTTCAGCCTCCTCCTCCTCCTGCGCATCCTCATCCACTGTGCCCTCCACACCAGTCACAAGCTGGAAGCACTGCAGCACTGCCTCGGCGAAGCGGCAACAGGCTGTGCTGAAGCTAATCTGCATAGGTGACAAACCCCACAATGCAGAAGAGCTGTGGACAGCTCTGAAACAGCAGGCAGATCACTGGCTCACACCTCTGAACCTAAAGCCAGGAAAGGTCGTTTGTGACAATGGCCGGAACCTGGTGGCGGCTTTGAGGCGAGGCCAGCTGACACATGTTCCATGCGTGGCCCATGTGCTCAACCTCGTGGTTCAGCGGTTTATAAAGTCATACCCAGAGCTGTCTGATCTGCTGGTAAAAGTTCGCCGCCTGTCTGCACATTTTCGAAAGTCACCTACTGCTTCAGCCGGCCTTGCCGGCTTTCAGCGCCGTTTGCATCTTCCGGCTCACAGACTGGTGTGTGATGTCCCCACGCGTTGGAATTCAACTCTGCACATGTTGGTCAGGATATGTGAGCAGAAGAGGGCAGTTGTTGAGTACCTGCATCACCTAAGCCGTCGGGAAATGGGTCAAACTCCACACATAACACCTGAGGAGTGGAGATGGATGTCAGACCTATGTACCATCCTCCAAAACTTTGAGGACTCCACCAAGATGGTGAGTGGTGATGACGCCATTATTAGCGTCACCATACCGCTACTCTGCCTTCTAAAACGGTCCCTGCTGAAAAACAAACATGATGCATTGCAGGCGGAGCGCGATGAGTTGCAGCAAGAAACAGTAGTGGGTGTGGGTGATAACACACAGCCCAGCCTCGTCTCATCACAACGTGCAGTGGAGGACTATGACGAGGAGGAGGATGAAGACATGGAGCAACTCTCCGGCCAAATTGAGGATATGACATGCACACCAGTCATATCCTCGATTCAGCGTGGCTGGCCAGAGGACAGGGTAGATGAGGAGGAGGAGGAGGAGGAGGAGGAGGAGGACAGCATGTTCAGTCATCTTGTTGGTCAGGCTACTGAAGTCCTGGCTGTTAAGAGTCTGGCGCACATGGCTGACTTTATGGTAAGCTGCCTGTCTCGTGACCCTCGCGTTAAGAACATCTTGGCCGACAATCATTACTGGTTGGTAACACTGTTAGACCCACGCTACAAGGAGAACTTTTTGTCTCTTATTCCCGTGGAGGAGAGGTCAACCAAAATGCAGCCGTTTCGGAAGGCCATACTCACGGAAGTAGGCAAAGCATTCCCCTCACAAAACGCTAGCGGCATAGGTCAGGAATCAGTGGACAACCGAGGCGTACAGCCGAGAGAGGCACAAGTCCAATCCGCCAGAGGTAGGGGAACAGTCTTTAAGATGTGGGACAGTTTTCTCAGCCCCTCACGTACCACAGCCCCTGAGGTGCGGGGTAGTGCCACAAGAAATCCTAAGTTTGCCCAGATGCTGAAGGAGTACCTTGCAGATCGAACAACTGTACTCCGACATTCCTCTGTGCCTTACAATTATTGGGTATCCAAGCTGGACACGTGGCATGAATTGGCTCTCTACGCCTTGAAAGTCCTGGCCTGCCCTGCTGCTAGCGTTTTGTCAGAGCGTGTTTTTAGTGCCGCAGGTGGAATCATTACAGATAAACGCACCTGCCTGTCAACTGAAAATGCTGACAGGCTGACTCTGATAAAGATGAACAAGGGTTGGATTGGGCCAGACTTCACCACACCACCAGCAAATGAGAGCGGAATTTAAAGTTTGCCATGTACCTCCACTCACCCATGGGTACACTTCTCGACTTTGGATAATCGCTGGACTGCTCCTCCTTCTCCTCATGCGCCATCATGATGACCGTTACAATAGTTAGGTCTTTGTTTCAGGTATACCCCCAGTGGTAAATTTTTTCGCCCATTCTTTGCAGAATGGACATTACAACGACAGGAGACCCGCTCCTTTGCAATGGGAACAATGTTTTGAGGCCCTCATGCACGTCTCTACCCAGGGACAACGTGGAGCCTACCAATTTTTGGCTGCCCTGCCTAAGGGCTATACTGAAATACACCCACTTCCTTAAAATGGACACTTAATGTTTTGAGGCCCTCATGCACGTCTCTACCCAGGGACAATGTGGAGCCTCCCAATTTTTGGCTGCCCTGCCTAAGGGCTATACTGAAATAGACCCACTTCCTTAAAATGGACACTTAATGTTTTGAGGCCCTCATGCACGTCTCTACCCAGGGACAATGTGGAGCCTCCCAATTTTTGGCTGCCCTGCCTAAGGGCTATACTGAAATACACCCACTTCCTTAAAATGGACACTTAATGTTTTGAGGCCATCATGCACGTCTCTACCCAGGGACAATGTGGAGCCTCCCAATTTTTGGCTGCCCTGGCAAAGGGCTATACTGAAATACACCCACTTCCTTAAAATGGACACTTAATGTTTTGAGGCCCTCATGCACGTCTCTACCCAGGGACAATGTGGAGCCTCCCAATTTTTGGCTGCCCTGCCTAAGGGCTATACTGAAATACACCCACTTCCTTAAAATGGACACTTAATGTTTTGAGGCCCTCATGCACGTCTCTACCCAGGGACAATGTGGAGCCTCCCAATTTTTGGCTGCCCTGCCTAAGGGCTATACTGAAATACACCCACTTCCTTAAAATGGACACTTAATGTTTTGAGGCCATCATGCACGTCTCTACCCAGGGACAACGTGGAGCCTCCCAATTTTTGGCTGCCCTGCCTAAGGGCTATACTGAAATACACCCACTTCCTTAAAATGGACACTTAATGTTTTGAGGCCCTCATGCACGTCTCTACCCAGGGACAATGTGGAGCCTCCCAATTTTTGGCTGCCCTGCCTAAGGGCTATACTGAAATAGACCCACTTCCTTAAAATGGACACTTAATGTTTTGAGGCCCTCATGCACGTCTCTACCCAGGGACAATGTGGAGCCTCCCAATTTTTGGCTGCCCTGCCTAAGGGCTATACTGAAATACACCCACTTCCTTAAAATGGACACTTAATGTTTTGAGGCCATCATGCACGTCTCTACCCAGGGACAATGTGGAGCCTCCCAATTTTTGGCTGCCCTGGCAAAGGGCTATACTGAAATACACCCACTTCCTTAAAATGGACACTTAATGTTTTGAGGCCCTCATGCACGTCTCTACCCAGGGACAATGTGGAGCCTCCCAATTTTTGGCTGCCCTGCCTAAGGGCTATACTGAAATACACCCACTTCCTTAAAATGGACACTTAATGTTTTGAGGCCATCATGCACGTCTCTACCCAGGGACAACGTGGAGCCTCCCAATTTTTGGCTGCCCTGGCAAAGGGCTATACTGAAATAGACCCACTTCCTTACAATGGGCACTTCAGGTTTAAAGGCCATCATGCACGTCTCTATCCAGGGACAATGTGGAGCCTCCCAATTTTTGGCTGCCCTGCCTAAGGGCTATACTATAATACACCCACTTCCTGACAATGGACACTTAATGTTTTGAGGCCCTCATGCACGTCTGTATGCAGGGGCATTGGTGAACCTCACAATTTTGGACTGCCCTGGCAAAGGAAAATACTACAAAGACTCACTTCCTCAAAATGGGCACATTAGACTCAAGAGGCCTTCATGTACGTCTCTTCTCAGGGACATCGGAGTGCCACACAATGTTTTCACTTAAAATCTTTCATGTATTAATCTCAAAAAGTAACATACACCAGATCTATCTCACTATTGGGTATGTGCCCTTAACATTTCCGCCATGAAAAATCATTTTGGGGTCATTTTGGAAGGTTTTCTGGTGAGTCCGTAAAAATGGCGTAAAACGCGGACAAAATTGTTCACAGCTGTGACTTTTGAGTGATAAATGCTTCAAGGGGTCTTCCCCATGCTGTTGCCATGTCATTTGAGCACTCTTCTGAGACTTTTGTGCCATTTTTAGGGTTTCTCCATGCTGCCGGGAGGTCATTTCACAAAAATACTCGGGTCTCCCATAGGATAACATTGGGCTCGTTGCTCGGGCCGAGTACACGAGTATCTTGGGAGGCTCGGCCCGAGCTTCGAGCACCCGAGCTTTTTAGTACTCGCTCATCACTAGTGGTCATGTCTAGTGTACTCACCGGCTTTGGCAGTAGACAGTGTGAGGGGAGGGACAGGTAGGGACTAGGCACATTTTGGCGATGAGGGGAAGGACTCATATAAGGACTTTAGGGGAGCTCAGGGGCCAGACCCAGTTTAGTGTCAGGAGGTGTCTCATCCCCCATTCCGTATAGTCAGGGTCTTCCTCTCCCTTTTCATCCCATTGGAGCATTTGTGTTACGCCATGCGCCAGACATCCCCTAGACAGGTTCCCTTTAACATGCTTCCTTTCGGCTTCTTCAAAAGCTACTGTATATTCCCAAAACCATATTGTCTGTCCGAGTGTTGCCTGTGGAATAACTGATAGCACTCGGACCAGTTCAGATGAGACTTTGTACTGGTCAGGTGTAGTACATATTATGCATACGTATTACTATCTTTTAGCCGAATATATGTTTTCAGAGGTGCAGTTAAGCAAGGTACAATATGCATTTCTATACTCCTATAATCAAACATATCACCGGAATAAAATTGTTCACACATCAGCATAAGTCAACTAGATATGGATATTTTTTTGTATATTTTTTTTTAAACACTTGGTCAACCAAGTCACCAATGGACACTTCAACTGCACATCAATAGAAAGGTTATAGTATATGATGTACTAACCTCTTATTATCCTGTGTATATTACTCACAAAAAGTGAGAAATTTGGCTTTTAGTTGAAATTTATGCAAAACTTGAAAAGTTCATTCTGCAGTGATATTTCATCAAGACAGTAGGGCATTTAAGTAGAAGCATGCAATTGGAATTTCCTCATCTCAAACAATTTATTGAAACAAAAGCCAACAATAGTCGTGGGTATACTCCCCTCAAAAAATGTCAATGTCTCAATAACTTGTCATGGGGCCTTGAGCATGAATTACAGCTTGACAATGATGTCTCATGCTGTTCACAAGTGGAGGTATTGTCTCGGAGGCATGGCTTCCCCCTGTTTTTGAAGGGGGGCCTAAAGGCCACTTTACACGCTGCGATATCAGTACCGATATCGCTAGCGTGGGTACCCGCCCCCATCTGTTGTGCGACATGGGCAAATTGCTGCCCGTGCCGCACAACATCGCCCAGACCTGTCACACATACTTACCTGCCCGGCGACGTCGCTGTGACCGGCGAACCGCCTCCTTTCTAAGCATAGCAGCGTCACTGAACTACCGCCCAATAGAAGTGGAGGGGCGGAGATGAGCGGGACGTAACATCCCGCCCACCTCCTTCCTTCCGCATAGCGGCCGGGAGGCAGGTAAGGAGAGCTTCCTCATTCCTGCGGCACGGAGCGATGTGTGCTGCCGCAGGAAAGAGGAACAACTTCGTTACTGCTGCAGTAACGATATTTGAGAATGGACCCCCATGTCACCGATGAGCGATTTTGCACGTTTTTGCGACGATGCAAAATCGCTCATAGGTGTCACACGCAACGGCATCGCTAATGCGGCCGGATGTGCGTCACAAATTCCGTGACCCCAACGACTTCGCATTAGGGATATCGTAGCGTGTAAAGCCCCCTTAAGCTCATTTAGAATCTGGAGTACAGAGTCACATGCCTCTACACAGTGACTCAGCTGATCCCATAGGTTTTCTATGGCACTCAGGTATGGAGAAAGTGCAGCCACTCCATTTGAGGTCCCCCTGTTTCCAGCAGCCATTATCTAATGATGTGATCTCAATGAGCTGGAGCATTGTCATCTATGAAAATGAAATAAGGTCTGTGTTGTTCATGTAGAGGCCAACTTACTGAAGTAATTATGTTATTCAAGTAGTAGGGACTTGTCACTGTACCATTCATAGTGTAGGGCAGTTCTGAATTGACTAGACACACCTGCCTACAGTGTAACCACCACCACCAAAAGGCTTGTCTGGTGACAACAGTGGCTGATGCATAGCCCTCTCTTGGAAGTCTTGAACTTTGTTGGTGGCCATCATTTCTGCTCTGCGTGAATCGACTTTCATCAATGACCAGCACTAGTCCCTCGTTTAGCAAGACGATGATGCCTGTGTCTGGTGCTGTGGTCAAATAACCTTATAGGTCATCTAGCATGCAGACCACACTGCAGAAAACAGTTTTGAGTGGTCTCATGTGACACTTGGGTGCTTCTCACCTCCCTTAAATGTGCCTGGAATTGTGTATCATTTATCGTCCAGTTCGAAAGGGCATTCTTTACAATAAGACAGTCATTAGTGTGGGATGTGGCCAAAGAGACATCCACTTCTACACCGTGTGTAGAATTATTAGTCAAGTTGTATTTTAGAGGATTTTTTTTATTATTGATCAACAACTATGTTCTCAATCAACCCAAAAGACTCAAAAGATTTTGGAAGTTGGAGTGTTTTTTTTTTAGATTTGGCTATCTTAGGAGGATATCTGTTTGTGCAGGTAACTATTACTCTGCAGAATTATTAGGCAACTTAATAAAAACCAAATATATTTCCATCTCACTTGTTTATTTTCACCAGGTAAACCAATATAACTGCACAAAATTTAGAAATAAACATTTCTGACATGCAAAAACAAAAAAAATAGTGACCAATATAGCCACCTTTCTTTATGATGACACTCAGCAGCCGACCATCCATAGATTCTGTCAGTTGCTTGATCTGTTTACAGTCAACATTGTGTGCAGCAGCCACCACAGCCTCCCAGACACTGTTCCGAGAGGTGTACTATTTTCCCTCCCTGTAGATCTCACATTTTATGAGGGACTACAGGTTCTCTATGGGGTTCAGATCAGGTGAACAAGGAGGCCATGTCATCATTTTTTCATCTTTTAGACCTTTACTGGCCAGCCATGCTGTGGAGTAGTTGGATGCATGTGATGGAGCATTGTCCTGCATGAAAACCATGCTTTTCTTGAACGATACCGACTTCTTCCTGTACCACTGCTTGAAGAAGTTGTCTTTCAGAAACTGGCAGTAGTTCTGGGAGTTGAGCTTCACTCCATCCTCAACCCGAAAAAAGGTCCCACAAGTTCATCTTTAATGATACCAGCCCATACCAGTACCCCACCTCCACCTTGCTGGCGTCTGAGTCGGAGTGGAGCTCAATGCCCTTCACTGATCCAGCCTTTGGCCCATCCATCTGGCCCATCAAGAGTCACTTTCATTTCATCAGTCTATAAAACCTTTGAAAAATCAGTCTTAAGATATTTCTTGACCCAGTCTTGACGTTTTATCTTATGTTTTTTTTCAAAGGTGGTCGTTTTTCAGCCATTTCCCTGAGTATGGAACACCTTGGGCTTTTTGATACTCCAGTATTGTTGCAGCTCGGAAATATGGGGTAAATGGCATCTTGGCAGCTTCACGCTTGATTTTCCTCATTTCAGGGGCAGTTATTTTGCTTTTTTTTGCCCAACATGCTTCTTGCGACCATGTTGGCTATTTGCCATGAAACGCTTGATTGTTCGGTGATCACGCTTTAAATGTATGGCAATTTCAAGACTGCTGTATCCCTCTGCAAGACATCTCACTTTTTTTTTACTTTTCAGAGCCCATCAAATCTCTCTTCTGACCCATTTTGCCAAAGAAAAGGAAGTTGCCTAATAATTAAGCACACCTTATATAGGGTGTTGATTAGAGTTGAGCGCGGTTCGTGGTTCGTGGTTCTCCAGTTCTAGGCTCGAGTGATTTTGGGGCATGTTCTAGATCGAACTAGAACTCGAGCTTTTTTGCAAAAGCTCGATAGTTCTAGAAACGTTCGAGAACGGTTCTAGCAGCAAAAAACCAGCTAAATCCTAGCTTGGTTTCTGCTGTAATAGTGTAAGTCACTCTGTGAATCACACTATTATGACATTTCAGTGTATACTGTGCGGGAACAGCGCCTTCAGATCACTGCTGTTTGTATAATGGCGATCGCCATTTTTTTTTTTTTTTTCTTGTCTTCCTTCCCTAAGCGCGCGCGTGTAGTGGGGCGGGCCAGCATGTCAGCCAATCCCAGACACACACACAGCTAAGTGGACTTTTAGCCAGAGAAGCAACGGCATGTGTGATAGGATGTCCATGTCACATGTCCCTGCATTATAAAAACGGACATTTTCCTCCAGGACGCCATTATCTCTTCTGCGTCTTTGGTGTCAGACATCACTGTCGCAGCTCCGTCCTCCTGAGTCCTATCGCCGATACAGCTGTATGCGCTCCATACACAGCGCTGGACAGCATAGGGATAGCACTTTCTAGCAGTCCTTTTAAGGGCTCAAACCGGCAGGGTCAGAGTTAAGGTGACAGGTCCTGAAAACAGCGCCAGCGTCTGTGTAGCCAAGGTCAGGGATTTCCTCCCTGCATTTCCCTATTAGGAGGGATAGAAAGGCAGGCTTCCATTCCTCTACCCAGAGCCCCAAAATCCTGGCACTGTACCCTCGTGTCCTCTGCATACTCCAACTCATTATAACTAAGCCATTATACTAGCAAACACTCAGTGTACCTAGTGGCATCCTATACGTGGCTATTGGACTTTGCTATAGTCCCACTAGTGCAAAGACATTTGCAGAGCGCATCTGCCTGCATTGCACACTACAACTCATTATAACTAAGCCATTATACTAGCAAACACTCAGTGTACCTAGTGGCATCCTAAACGTGGCTATTGGACTTTGCTATAGTCCCACTAGTGCAAAGACATTTGCAGAGCGCGTCTGCCTGCATTGCACACTCCAACTCATTATAACTAAGCCATTATACTAGCAAACACTCAGTGTACCTAGTGGCATCCTAAACGTGGCTATTGGACTTTGCTATAGTCCCACTAGTGCCATGACATTTGCAGAGCGCATCTGCCTGTATTGCACACTCCAACTCATTATAACTAAGCCATTATACTAGCAAACACTCAGTGTACCTAGTGGCATCCTATCTGTGGCTATTGGACTTTGCTATAGTCCCACTAGTGCAAAGACATTTGCAGAGCGCGTCTGCCTGCATTGCACACTCCAACTCATTATAACTAAGCCATTATACTAGCAATTTTTGCTGCCAGTTTAAGGGCCGTAGTTGCATTGTCAGGGATATTTATTCTTTATTATTCTGCTGTTAACAAAGCTAGACCACCACTGCAATCTTCACCACCTCTCAATTTTTACTACCACATTTTCAGTCCACAATCTTGTCGCAATCAACATGAGTGGCAAAATGACAGATGCTGGTGGAAAGGGGAAGAGGCGTGGTGGAAAAGGCAAAAAAGGTTTTGTCTGTGGGGAAGGTGGCAAAGCTCCATTATCATCTGCTGAAGATAGACCATCTACCAGCAAAAGTAAGATGTCTACTACTTACCGTGGACAATCCGATGTGCTCCCTTTTTTACGGACACGAACAACAGGAAGAAAGGTAGATGATGGGCAAAAAAGGAAAATGCTTGAATGGATCTCAAGTAGTCCAACAAGTGCCCTCTCAGCCACTTCAAGTGCCGCATCCAAAAAACACCAGTCCTCTGAGTTGTCATCCCAATCACACTTGATTTCTTCCAGCTCTGAAGTCTCCATCAGCCCTGCACAGTATGGTGGAACTGAGATGGCTGAGTCTGCAGAGCTGTTCAGTCACACTATAGCCTGGGAATCAGAGGTCTGCTCCCAAGCTACAGTGAGTACAGAACAGGAAATGGTCTGCAGTGATGCCCAGAACCTTTGTGAGTCTGATTCAGGCCGTGAGGACCAAGTTTCTGAGCATAATGTTGACCCTTTGTCACAAACTGTAACACCTGTGGTTATAGACAATGAGGAACATACTGATGAAGATGAGACGCAGATACCCGATTGGTATGACAACTTAAATATTTGGTCAGGGCAAGAAGAGGCTCGGTCTGAGGGGGAGGGGAGTGCAAACACAACAATTGATGATGAAGTTCTAGATCCCACCTACTGTCAACCCCCAGTCAGGCACTCGAGGAGGTCAACAGAGGCGGTGGAGGAGGATGCAACCGACGACGAAGTTACCTTGCGCCTTCCTGGACAGAGCCGGAGCACTGGTAGCACGTCTACAACTGCATCCTCAGCCACCACTCTGCCTATGAGCATTATTCGGGGTGGATCAACAGGTCGCATGGCCTCTAAGCCTTGCCTAGCCTGGTCCTTTTTTGACATAGAAAAAGATCGCCCAAATTATGTGATCTGTAAACTTTGTCATGGTTCTCTTAGTAGAGGTCAAAACCTCAGCAGTTTGACAACTTCTTCCATGAATCGTCACATGAATAAATATCATAAGTCCCCGTGGGAAGCTCACTGTGCTGCAATGCGGCCTAGCAGAGCGAACCATCCACCGCCTGCCCCTTCCAGTGCATCCGCGCGCTCTTCATCTTCTAGGACTGTGGGGACAGCTGTCACACCTGTTTTTCCACGCAAAACTTCCACCACTGTAACCGCAACAGGCAGTTTGCTTGGTAGGTCGTCAGTTGGTTTGGAAGGGGAAACAAGTGAGTGTGTACAGCTCTCTCAGACATCGATAGCACCAACGTTGGATGAAGGCAACATCATGTCTCCGCCTGCACTTTCCTCACAAACCTGCATTTTTCCAGGGACACCCTACTCAACACCGTCTACACACAGCAGCCAGATCTCTGTCCCTCAGATGTGGTCAAATAAAAGGCCACTTCCTGCGACCCATGACAAAGCTAAGAGGTTGACTTTATCCCTCTGTAAGCTGTTGGCTACCGAAATGCTGCCTTTCCGCCTAGTGGACACACAGGATTTTAGAGACCTTATGTCTGTCGCTGTGCCCCAGTACCAGATGCCTAGTCGCCACTACTTCTCTAAGAAAGGTGTGCCCGCGCTACACCAGCATGTCGCACACAACATCACCGCTTCCTTGAGAAACTCTGTGTGTGAACGGGTGCATTTCACCACCGATACTTGGACCAGTAAGCATGGACAGGGACGTTACATGTCGCTGACTGGGCACTGGGTAACTATGGTGATAGATGGTGAAGGGTCTGCTGCACAAGTCTTGCCGTCCCCACGACTTGTGTGTCAATCCTCTGTCTGTCCAAGTTCCGCCACTGCTTCTGCATCCTCCACCTCATCTGGGTCCTCCACCTCCGCCCCAAGCCTGCCTGGTCAGGCCACCAGCGTTCTCACTGCGCAGAAGGAATCACGCACCCCTCATTACTATGCTGGCAGCAGAGCGCAACGGCATCAGGCGGTCTTTAGCTTGACATGTCTTGGGAATAAGAGTCACACAGCTGAGGAGTTGTGGTCAGCTCTGCGGTCCGAGTTTAATAAATGGTTGTCTCCACTCAACCTGCAGCCTGGTAAGGCCGTGTGCGACAATGCTGCAAACCTGGGTGCGGCCCTTCGCCTGGGCAAGGTGACACACGTACCTTGTATGGCTCACGTGTTGAACCTTGTCGTCCAGCAATTTTTAACACACTATCCCGGCCTAGATGGCCTTCTGAACAGGGCACGAAAACTGTCTGCTAACTTCCGCCGTTCAAGCGCCGCAGCAGAGCGACTTGCATCGCTCCAGAAGTCTTTCGGCCTGCCGGTTCATCGCCTGAAATGCGATGTGGCGACACGCTGGAATTCAACTCTCCACATGTTACAGCGACTGTGGCAGCACCGCAGAGCCCTGGTGCAATACGTCATGACGTATAGCCTGGGCCAACGAGATGCAGAGGTGGGGCAGATCACCCTGATGGAGTGGTCTCAGATCAAGGACCTATGCACCCTTCTGCACAGTTTCGACATGGCGACGAATATGTTTAGCTCTGACAATGCCATTATCAGCATGACGATTCCAGTCATTTACATGCTGGAGCACACGCTAAACACTATTCAGAGTCAGGGGGTGGGACAACATGACGGGGAGGAACTACAGGAGGATTCATATGCGCAAGGGACAACAACATCACCAAGGTCCAGACGTTCATCATCACCAACGCAGCAGGCATGGGACCATGGGGGACAGGGATCGACAAGGGCGCATAGTAGCAGGCGAAATGTTGAGCAAGGTGCAGGAGAACATGAAGAAATGGAGGACGAACTGTCCATGGACATGGAAGACTCAGCGGATGAGGGAGACCTTGGTCAAATTTCAGTTGAAAGAGGTTGGGGGGAGATGTCAGAGGAAGAAAGAACGGGTAGCACCTCTATGCCACAAACACAGCGTGGACTTGGTCCGCATGGCTGCGCAAGACACATGAGTGCCTTTTTGTTGCATTACCTCCAACATGACAGTCGTATTGTCAAAATTAGAAGTGATGATGACTACTGGATTGCCACACTATTAGATCCCCGGTACAAGTCCAAATTTTGTGACATAATTCCAGCCATAGAAAGGGACGCACGTATGCAGGAGTATCAGCAGAAGCTGTTACTCGATCTTAGCTCGGCTTTTCCACCAAACAACCGTGCAGGTGCAGGGAGGGAATCTCCCAGTTGTAACTTGACAAACATGGGACGGTCTCGTCATCTTCAACAGTCTACCCGTACCAGTAGGACCGTATCTGGTGCTGGTAATAGCAATTTTATGGAATCTTTTCATAATTTTTTTAGACCCTCTTTTGCAAGGCCACCAGAGACAACAAGTCTGACACATAGTCAACGGCTGGAGAGGATGATACAGGAGTATCTCCAAATGAACATCGATGCCATGACTTTGCAAATGGAGCCTTGCTCCTTTTGGGCTTCAAATCTAGAAAAATGGGCAGAGCTCTCCAGTTACGCCTTGGAGATTTTGTCGTGTCCAGCTGCCAGCGTTGTCTCTGAACGTGTCTTCAGTGCTGCTGGGTGTGTGCTGACAGATAAGCGCACGCGTCTGTCCAGTGACAATGTGGACAGACTGACGTTCATCAAAATGAACAAGTCATGGATCCACAAGGAATTTACTACCCCTGTGTCATCCTGGGGAGAGTAAATGCTTGTGGATTTGGAATGTGCTTGATGCAAATCAAAACATCCTGTTTGCAACTAGGGCACAAGTGCTGCCACTGATGGGGTGTCTGTGTGGCCCAATTTTTGGAAAAAAGGGAGATTCCACTTGGAGTAACCCTTGCTTGCTGTGTTTTTTAAAAATGATCCAAGATGAACAGAGCTGGGATCAGGAAAGACTTTGCTACCTACCCCGGTGTCATCCTGGGGACGGATAAGAATGGCGTATTTTTGAATGTGCTTGATGCAAATGTAGCTGTGAAGTGTACAACTGGGGCACAACTGCTGCCACTGAAGGGGTGGGTGTCTGTGTGGCCCAATTTTTGGAAAAAAGGGAGACTCCGCTTGGAGTAACCCTTGCTTGCTGTGTTTTTAAAAGAAGCCAAGATGAACAGAGCTGGGATCAGGAAAGACTTTGCTACCTACCCCGGTGTCATCCTGGGGACGGATAAGAATGGCGTATTTTTGAATGTGCTTGATGCAAATGTAGCTGTGAATTGTACAACTGGGGCACAACTGCTGCCACTGAAGGGGTGGGTGTGTGTGGGGCCCAATTTTTGGAAAAAAGGGAGACTCCGCTTGGAGTAACCCTTGCTTACATTGTTTTTAAAAGAAGCCAAGATGAACAAGTCATGGGTCAGCAAAGACTTTATCTACCTACCCCGGTGTCATGCTGGGGACGGTTAATTATGGCGTATTTTTGAATGTGCTTGATGCAAATCAAAACATCCTGTTTGCAACTAGGGCCCAAGTGCTGCCACTGATGGGGTGGGTGTCTGTGTGGCCCAATTTTTGGAAAAAAGGGAGACTCCGCTTGGAGTAACCCTTGCTTGCTGTGTTTTTAAAAGAAGCCAAGATGAACAGAGCTGGGATCAGGAAAGACTTTGCTACCTACCCCGGTGTCATCCTGGGGACGGATAAGAATGGCGTATTTTTGAATGTGCTTGATGCAAATGTAGCTGTGAAGTGTACAACTGGGGCACAACTGCTGCCACTGAAGGGGTGGGTGTGTGTGGGGCCCAATTTTTGGAAAAAAGGGAGACTCCGCTTGGAGTAACCCTTGCTTACATTGTTTTTAAAAGAAGCCAAGATGAACAGAGCTGGGATCAGGAAAGACTTTGCTACCTACCCCGGTGTCATCCTGGGGACGGATAAGAATGGCGTATTTTTGAATGTGCTTGATGCAAATGTAGCTGTGAAGTGTACAACTGGGGCACAACTGCTGCCACTGAAGGGGTGGGTGTGTGTGGGGCCCAATTTTTGGAAAAAATGGAGACTCCGCTTGGAGTAACCCTTGCTTACATTGTTTTTAAAAGAAGCCAAGATGAACAAGTCATGGGTCAGCAAAGACTTTATCTACCTACCCCGGTGTCATGCTGGGGACGGTTAATTATGGCGTATTTTTGAATGTGCTTGATGCAAATCAAAACATCCTGTTTGCAACTAGGGCACAAGTGCTGCCACTGATGGAGTGGGTGTCTGTGTGGCCCAATTTTTGGAAAAAAGGGAGACTCCGCTTGGAGTAACCCTTGCTTGCTGTGTTTTTAAAAGAAGCCAAGATGAACAGAGCTGGGATCAGGAAAGACTTTGCTACCTACCCCGGTGTCATCCTGGGGACGGATAAGAATGGCGTATTTTTGAAAGTGCTTGATGCAAATGTAGCTGTGAAGTGTACAACTGGGGCACAACTGCTGCCACTGAAGGGGTGGGTGTCAGTGTGGCCCAATTTTTGGAAAAAAGGGAGACTCCGCTTGGAGTCACCTTGCGGTGTTTTACATGACTTTAGAAGGGCGTGCCATGCCTATATCTGTGTGTCCTCCTCTTTTTCCTTGTCCAGCTGTTTTGTTTTCGCATGAGTATATGTCCTTGTCACTTTCCCATGTGTTTGAGTTGTTTGTCACCTTTTGGACACCTTTGAGGGTGTTTTCTAGGTGTTTTTCTGTGTTTGTGATTGCCTGCCATTGTTTCCTATGCAGTTCGAGTTCGGTTCGTCGAACGTTCGATGAGCCGAACTCGAACGGGACCTCCGTTCGGCGAACCGGCCTCGAGCCGAACCGGGACCGGTTCGCTCATCTCTAGTGTTGATATCATTACACCACACCCATCCTCATTACAGAGATGCATATCACCTGATTTACTTAATTGGTAGTTTGCTCTCAAGCCTATACAGCTTAGAGTAGGACATGTATAAAAAGTATCATGTGATCAAAATACTCATTTGCCTAATAATTCTGCACACAGTGTATACCTATCTATGACTCTTCCAGTCTCTCTATATCTCTGTTACAATCTGCTGATGACTAGAGATGAGCTAGGCTCTGAAGGCTCGAATTCGGTTCGGTTCGTCGAACAGAGGCCCCATTCAAGTTCCGTTCGACAAACCGTTCGACGAACCTCTCGAACCCCATTGAAAACAATGGGAGGCAAACACAAACACATAAAAACATATTATAAATGTACACATACAGTTAATAAACATTGCCATTACACTTATAGGTCCCTGCGACGCGTCCTGCACTCTGTCTCCCGCCGCTTTTCCTTCCAATAATCAATGCGTCCTCCCGGTAACCAGCACTGATGATAGGACCTTCTGTGATGTCAAAAAAAGCATGCGACCAGTCACGTGTCTATTATCTCATTGGCTACAGACTGGTCACATGGCTATGACGTCATGCTAGGTCCTGTCATTGCATCTCTCCGGTACGCGGTGATCGTTCCAGCATCTCTGTATACCGGTGAAATGCTCTGGCACATGGTCGGCTTCCCCGTTCTGATTCCCCATTCCGTTATTCACCGGCTGCCACAGCCGGTCAAAAATGGAGATCACCGTTGCTATAGCAACCCGCCTGTCAGCGGTGACGTCACCACTTACAGCCTGCAGCCTCTGCTCGTTCACTCACTGAGTGAATAGATTGCACGGGAGCAGCAGTGTCTTCCTCCCATGTAGTGCTGTCTGATGTAGCAGAGCTGCATGGGTTGAAGGAGAAAGAAGACAGAAGACCATGGATCGTGGAGGGCTGACACGGAGTGATAAACATGGAGTCTCTAAGTGTGTCTGTGTATTTATTTCTATTAAAGTATTTTTTCTCTGTGTGTTTTTTTTTAACCCTTTATTGGAGATTCTTAATGGCCGGGTCAAACTTGCCTGACATTAAGAATCTCTGGCTTAATACTAGCTAGTAGAACAAAGCTAGTATTATCTCATGATTACCCAGCAAGCCACCCGGCTTCAGGGCTGCTGGAAGAGTTGGATACAGCGCCAGATGATGGCGCTTGTATGAAAGCTACATTTCATTCATTCATTTCATGAATTTCATGAAGTAATTAAAAAAAAAAATGACGTGGGCTTCGCCCAATTTTTGTGTCCAGCCAGGTACAACTAGGCAGCTGGGGATTGGAATCCGCAGCTCAGGGTGCCTAAGCTTTCTGGGCACCCCTGCTGCGAATTGCAGTCCGCAGCCGCCCTAGAAAATGGTGCTTTCATAGAAGCGCCATCTTCTGACGCTGTATCCAACTCTCCCAGCTACCCTGGTGACGGGTGGCTTGTTGGGTAATAATGGGGTCAGGGATAGCTGTATATTATCAACTGGCCCTAAGCCCGAAATTCATGGTGTCACGCCAATATTAGACATGGCCACCATGAATTTCTAGTACAGATAAAAAAAACACAACACAGAAAAATATTTTTATTAGAAATAAAACACAACACAATTAGTGACTCCATCTTTATGGAAATAAAGAACCCCCCTCCACAGTAATCCTGGGTCAAGGGTCCCGCGCCGTCCAATCCGGATCCAATATCATCTGATCGGTTTGCTGGAAGGCAAAGCGATCAGATGATGTGTCAGGTTCAAGGGCCTGAATCACATGACACAGCAGTTGATTGTATAAACGGCTTTTATACAATCAGCTGATACAACAGTGCAATAAAAAAAAAGAAAGAAAGACAGAAAGAAAGAAAGAAAGAAAGAAAGAAAGACAGAAAGAAAGAGAGAAAGAAAGACAGAAAGAAAGACAGAAAGAAAGACAGAAAGAGAAACAGAAAGAAAGATAGAAAGAGAAACAGAAAGAAAGACAGAAAGAAAGACAGAAAGAGAAACAGAAAGAAAGAAAGACAGAAAGAAAGAAAGACAGACAGAAAGAAAGACAGACAGAAAGAAAGACAGAAAGAAGGAAAGAGAAAGAAAGACAGACAGAAAGAAAGACAGAAAGAAGGAAAGACAGAAAGAAGGAAAGACAGAAAGAAAGAAAGAAAGAAAGAAAGAAAGAAAGACAGACAGACAGACAGACAGAAAGACAGAGAGAGAGAGAGAATGAATGAATGCAGTCTCATTCCGTGAAGCGGTTCCCAGCTGATACCCGGCTACTCCCCTTTGTGCATAATTAAAATACAATTATAAATAAAGAATAATAATTAATTTAAAATTGAAATTAAAAATATTCTTTACCGACACATCCGGGACTTAAACTCGTGAAGTTATTTCTTAGGCGACCGCTCTATCTATTCAGCCGCTGGCTCCAATGAGGAACATAGGCAGATTTCGTAGTCTTGAGGTCTGCAATGCATACTGAAGTCTGAGGTGACAGCGCGATTCTCTTCATGTGCTACGTGGAGCGGACACAAAGCACTCGTGTTCTGTAGCAGAGCTGACAGTGTCGTGTGGATTGCTTCGGACCTGAAGGGGCATTTGGGGATTTTAACAAAATGGTGAAAGAGGATGTTTTTTTTGTCTTTTATTCCAAATAAAGGATTTTTCGCTGTGTGTGTTTCTTTACTTTCACTTTCAGGTTGATCATGGAAGGTGTCTCGGGGGGACGCCTGGCATGATTAACTCATTATTACGTCGATTGCCACCGCACCAGGGCAATTCGGGATGAGCTGGGTGGAGTCCCGGGACTGTCGCATCTAATGGGTGCGGCAATTCCGAGCGGCTGCCTGCTGATATTGTTAGGGTGGTGGGCCCCCGATAACGTGGCGCTCTCCATCCTGACAATACCAGCCTCCAGCCGTGTTGCTTTATCCTGGCTGGTATCAAATATGGGGGTAACCGCATTTTTTTTTTATTATTATTTTTATTATTATTATTTATTTATTTATTTTACTGCACGATATAGACCCGCCCGCCGGCAGCTGTGATTGGTTGCAGTGAGACAGCTGTCACTCATCGTGGGAGTGTGTCTGACTGCAACCAATCATGGGCGCCGGTGTGCGGGGAAAGCACGGAATAACTGATTGAATAATGAAGCGGCAGCCATTTTCAAAAGAGGAATAGACTCCGCAGATTTGTGAAAGCCGTGCAGTGAGGCGCCCGTGATCAGTGAGTAGGAAAGAGAGAGGGATTGTGCTGGGGATGCAGGACGCGTGCAGACAGCAACGTTTGCACATAGCCTTACTGTGAAAAGCCACATTTTTGGTGCTCATTTCTACTGATGACACTCTTTGAAACTCTAAGCTCAGTGGCCACATCCTGCTTGAAGCCTCGCAATGGTGAGGTACTGTTAATCAATCAATTATTAGGTGTGCTCTGTGTCTCATGATGTCAAAATGTGAACAGCATGATGAGGAGCACAGTTTAAATACCAATTATAATTGAACCCTAAAATTTATTTGGCAATTCATGGATCAAACACCTGTTGTGAAATTTGAAACTAAGCTCCTTGTTAGAGAACAGCAAGTTGTGCAAAAAGTCCTGAAGCTTTGAATAGTTGAATGTGGAATCATAGAGTGCATTTTAGGATTATCTTGGAGTTTCATCCGAAAGCCAAAATCCCAAACGTTTTGTCAATAGTGTACCTGTATATAACATCAGAAGTCTGCACACACAGTATATTACATCCAGTTTACAAGATAATTCATAACTGATATATAGACAGCTGGTGAAAAAAGTATTGGATACGCTACCAATTTATTAAGTAAATATATTTCTAAAGGAACTATTGTTATGAAATTCTCACCAGACGTCAGTAACAATCCAGTCTATCCACACAGGTAAAGAAGTCAAACCATAGATGTCCACAAATTTTGTGTAATAATGACATTTGACACAGGGAAAAAGTATTGAATTAGAAAGCAATCCTGCCACATAGTTAAAATACTATCAGCCAGTTCAACTGATGTCCTACAAAAAGGTGTCTCATTACCAAGGTGCCACACAAGAAACATCTCAAGATGGGTTAAACCAGTGAGCTGTCTCAAGACCTTCACAAATTTTTTGTAGCAGAACATACTGATGGAATTGGTTACAAAAGAAGTTCTGAACTACTAAAGATTTCAGTGAGCACTTACTTAGAAAACTGGTGATCTGTTCAAGACTTATTTCACCCTCTATACAGTGTGTCCACCCATATCCTGTCCACCACCATTAACTTGAGAACGGCGGCAGCTATAGGCATAGAAGTGGTGTCTAGGTATAGTAAAGTAGCCATGCGCTACGCAATGAAACCACCTATAGCACCACCTGGTGGAAAACAACGGAGTTAGCGATTTTATCTCAAAAACGGAACGAGATAGAGAAAAAAAGGGAATTACAAAGTTTTAGGGCATCATCAATTCAATACGAATTGACACCTTGCATACAGAAATGCTATGATTAGAACGTGTAAAACTCACAAGGCTGTGGACGTGAAGTGATACCTCATGGAGACCTTCCCACAAGTCATTGGGTATGGTGGCTGCATGGAGTGGCCTCCACGCTCACCTGACCTGACCCCATTGGACTTCTTTCTGTGAGGTTACATCAAACAGCAGGTGTATGCGACCCCTCCACCAACATTGCAGGACCTACGACCACGTATCACAGATGCTTGTGCAAACGTGTCACCTACCATATTGCACAACGTGCAGCAACATACAGTATGCTGTCCAGAGTCCAGATGTGCATTGCAGCTGACGGTGGCCACTTTGAGCATCAAAGTTAAATGAGCGCCATATGCGTGACCAGCATTCAATGTTTTGGGGGGTCATGGGTTTCATATCATAGCATTTCTGTATGCTAGGTGTCGATTCGCATTGAATTGATGATCCCTACAATTTTTTAATTCACTTTTTTTCTCTATCTCGTTCCGTTTTTGAGATGAAAATGCTAACTCCGTTGTTTTCCACCGGGTGGTGCTATAGGTGGTTTCATTGCGTAGCGCATGGCTACTTTACTATACCTAGACGCCACTTCTATGCCTATTGCTGTCGCCGTTCTCAAGTTAATGGCGGTGGACAGGATATGGGTGGACACACTGTATAGATGTTGATATAGTAATTTTGAGCTTTATGTACAGATTTTGCAGTATTTAGATGCTGAAATAGCAATTTTGAGCTGGAGAACATATTTTGCACTATTTAGATGGTGAATGAGCAATTTTAAGCTGGAGAATATATTTTGCACTATTAAGATTCTGAAGTGGCAATTTTGAGCTGGACAACAGATTTTGCCCTATTTAAATGCTAAAATAGCAATTTTGAGCTGGATAACAGATTTTGCACCATTTAGATGCTGAAATAACAATTTGGAGCTGGAGAACACATTTTGCACTATTTAGATTCTGAAATAGCAATTTTGAGCTGGACAACAGATTTTTCACTATTTAGATGCTGAACTAGCAATTTTTAGAAGGGCCACACTATTAGCAATCACTAGATAATGAAATGACTATATGTGGAACACAGCATTCCCTACACTGCTCTCCCACCCTCCCTCTCTCCCTTACTCCCACTTTCTCTTTCTCACTCTCATGATCGGAATCATATTAACAGACACATAAGCTTCTTATACTAAGAATGTCCTTCATTGCTTATAGCAACCAATCAGAGCTCCTATTAATAATGTAGCGCCCCACGGGGCAGGTGTTTTAACCTACTCGTTGCCAGACTGTGGTACAGATCCTTCTGCGTTGTCACGGGGTGGCCTGGCCTGGTTCCTTTGCCCCATGGCGTACATGAAAGAGGATGGAGGTAGTAGTTGGGGGTTAGGAAACTATTAGGATCGTGACACCACCTGTGGTACGCAGCCAGGGATGGGGGCCACTGGTGCAGGGTCTCTCACAAGGGCAGATGTCGGGTGCAGCCAGGAAAGTATTGCTCCCCACAGGCAGAGCGGACCCCGGGAGGATGGCGGGGTTATGGCAGTCCCTGGCAGCTCCGGAGCGCAGGGTGACGGCAATCAGTCAGAGGCAATAGGTGCGGATTCCAGGTCCTTATTTACTGGTTCAATGCCGCACCCCAGGTACTGGTCTCTACTATGATGAAGCTCCAGTCGATCCTGGATAGGTCAGAGGTTAGGTCCGGTATGGCAATCTCTGTGGGTCTCTCCTTTTCTAAGATGCGCTGTGTCGATCCCCATGGCATGAAGCACCCTGGGGACCCCTTTGGTTGTTTAAGTGTCCCAGCTCTGTCGCAGGTGAAGTGAATCCTCACCTTGGGACAAGCTGCTGAACTCAGTACCGGATATAGTGTATCATTGTGCCTCGAGCTATTTGGGTGGTGGATGGGAGACCTGAAATCTTTCCGTCCTGCAGATGTTGTCAGCCAACGTAAAGTATAACTTTCCCTAGGACTCTGCACCCTGTAGTAGCGCCGGCCCTGTGGCAGCCGCCTGCTTCTCTCCAGCGACCGCTGTAGAACTCCTCTGTCTCACAAGACCTACCGGTACCGGACTCCTTCTCCTCCCAGTGTCTCCAGCCTGCCCCCGGTCTGGCCGATTCTATCCGCAGGAGCTCTGAAGCACTCCCTGCAGGCGACCGTGTTGTTCTGTGTTTCCAGACGTTCTGCAGTAATTCTGTCTTTGCTCTTGTATTTTACCAGTGCTCCCCCTTCCCTCTGGATAAGTCACCAAGCTAGGGATTTTCCAGTTGTCATGATGATCACCTCTGCTCTAATTAGTGAGAAGCCACCTCCTGTATGTGTTATGCAAGGAAATTGCTGACTCATTCTCTGACTGTGTGGTTTAAGTGAAACATACCAGACATTAACCTTTCCATACCCGGGATGGATATTGTGCCCTGAATGAGACACAATATCCTGTGGTGACCAAAAGCCTCAGGGGTGCCACAATAACCTGTAGCAAAACAGAAGCAGAGCTGTAACTGGTTGCTGTAGGCCACCTGATGCATATCCAGGCTAATTGTCAAAACAGCCAATATATTACTTCACACATCCAAACAGTAAGTAAGCATTTTTATTTTTTGGCGTATAACTGTAAAGCGCGGGGTTAAAATTTCCCCTCAAAACATAGTCTATGACGTTCCCTGAGTCACATGAGGTGGCTGTGAAAAATGTAAATGCGATGGTGCAGATTCATTTAGTGGACATATACACATACATACACTCAGCTATAAATATACACACTTAAGAGCTTTATTCCACATACACAGATACTGTTTTTATGGGACATTATTGGAAAGACCTTTTAAACTTCAGTCAACTTTAATCTTCAGTAAATGTGTAATGTCTAAAAATATACGCTTACATCTGTCAATCATGTCTCCCTATAGTTATAGCAAAGCACTTGCAATTCTCAGCTGTAGGATTCAGCAATGAGATATCGATCAAACACTTCTTTATGAAATCCACTATTGGCAGGATTCCTTCTACAGGCAAGAAAGCAGGCAGAAGAAAAGTGCCAATGGATATTGGCTGCAAATCACAAAGCAGCACAAAAATGGAATTGGAATCTTAAATTTTAGGTTTGTAGAAGATTAAGAAAGCATCGCGTCGTTCTCCTGGAGCTCTGTCTTGAATTGCTGCTTAGACCCATTGGGAAAATTATGCATTTTGTAGAAATAAGTAAAGTGCAAATAAAATATTAAAATATTCAGTTTACACCCAACATTTCTGGCTGAATCACACATAGAATATAGATATAGGAGGGAACATTCCTTATTTTTTATAATGATAGCTACTCTGTAAAAATGTGGATCCCTTCAGGTAGGCTTTTTTTATTATACTCATTGATTTTGGGCAAAAAATAAACCCATAATTTTTTAAATTGAATTTCCCTAAAAATTTTGCTTTGTTTAGCTTTTGATGCTCTGTGCTTCTGTGGTGCCCCTGAAGGTCCAGTCGCCACAGAGGTACTGCACCTCATTCAAAGGTGTGGGACCCCATCCCCGGTAAAGAGGAGGTCATAGACTATTGCATGCAGACACACACTCCTGGTTTAGCTACACTCCATTAGGCCGTGGTGAGGGCGAGTTGCTCTTTTGGGAGAGCACAGTCCCAAAACCAGTCTGAAGGTGGATTTGGTTTGTGAGGGGGTTACACGCAACGACATATCTAACGATATATCGCCAGGTTCTCAGATTCCGTGATGCACATCCGTCATCGTTAGCAACGTCGTTGTGTATGACAGCAAGGAATGACCGTTAACGATGGAAAATACTCACCTTATTGTCAATCGTTGACGCGGTGTTCCTTTTCAAAAAACGTTGATTGTTGATCTCGCAGGTTGTTCGTCGTTCCCGTGGCAGTACACATCGCTCTGTGTGACACCTCGGGAGCGACAAAGTACATCTTCCCTGAGGCCACCGGCAATGAGGAAGGAAGGAGGTGGGCGGGATGTTACGTCCCGCTCATCTCCGCCCCTCCGCTTCTATTGGGCGGCCGCTTAGTGACGGCGCTGTGACGCCGAACGAACCACCCCCTTAGAAAGGAGGCGGTTCGCCGGACACAGCGAAGTCGCTAGGCAGGTGAGTACGTGTGACGGCTCCTAACGATTTGCCCGTGACGCACAAATGACGGGGGCGGGTACGCTCGCTAGCGATATCGCAAACGATAGCACTGCGTGTAACACCCCCTTTAGAACAGTGAGAGCAGAAGGAAGGAGACGTAGAGGAGAATGGTCCTGAGGGCAGGAGCATCGGGAGCTCATCCGAGAGATGGAAAAGGAGTAGGAGGAAAGGAAGGAGTCTTAGAGCCACAGGAAGTGAGAAATCCGCTCATGGGCTCGCATCCACAGCCGTATTCCGTTGTGGAGGGACTAAGCAGCAAGTGGACTGGCCCCTAGTGGCATGGAGAATGACCAGGCTCAGCTAGCAAACCGGAGGCTCTGGCAACTTCAAGTACCGAAGCCACGTCCACATACATCCAGTGAAAAAGTGACCACAAAGAGCCAAGGGATAAGACAAACAAGCCACCCATAATAGGGTCCGTGGACACCGGCTCGGGGCTCTGTATGTGAGGCCGCAGGGCAGAAGGGGGAAGCCAGCACAGGAAGTCGACCTGGGAAGGTTTTTACAGAAAGGAACATAGGTCTTAGGTCTCAAAACTACCCGGGATCGGCTGGATCCCATCACAGCAGGACTTGGCACTCTAAGGGCAGTCTCTGACTGGCTGTAACAACCTAGAATTGACAAACCGTGAGTAAAGAACTTGTGACTGTATCTCCCTGTGTTTTGGACTCTTTATCGGCTCTGCCAGCCCCGCACTGTCCCTCTTAAAGACTACTACTACTGCCATCATACACCATCAACAGCCCTGGGGCCCAGCACTACCTGTAAAGAGCTATACCAACTGAGCTGCATCACCACCGAACCCCAGGGAAACTGAATAGTAGCGGCGGCCCATATCTTGCCGCATACCATGGGTGGCGTCATTAGTCATCTCATGTTAATATCCCCCACCCATTTAATTAACGACACCGCCAGGGTCATGGAGTTGGGCCCTGCTGCTGTGACCTCCCAACAGAACCGGCCCGGTTCCGAGTTCCCCACAGCCCTGGTGGGTGTGTCACTTCCCTGCTTATTACTGGCTGTAGAATGACTTAATAAATTAATGATGCTGTGTCTCCCTTCAAATAAGACAGGGTCTTATAATATTTTTTTTTATCCTACAGATGGGTTAGGGCTTATTTTAAGGTGATGGTTTTTTTTCCATGACCAAAAATCCAGATTTTATTCTTGAACAAATAACATCCACATTTATTCAAATATAATCATATTATCACACACTGCACAAACACGTGTATATACCCTCTGCACATATAGACTCCTAAATGATCGTGACATGCCACAAATGGTCCTTAGGCAGTCTTACCCTTCAAATAGAAATGCTGGGGGATCGTAAGTGTGGGGGACCCATGTAATTTCCAAGTCCTACATCCCCTAAAACCAGATCTAATTGTAACTAGGGCTTATTTTTGGAGTAGGGCTTATATTTCAAACTCTAAAAATCCTTTAAAATCATGCTAGGGCTTATTTACGGGAAATATTTTCAGGGAACACGGGACGGGAGTGACGTTCCTCTGCCTGGGAGTTTGTAATTGTTTATCAATGCTCTCTTGGTATTCAAGCTGAGCTTCATGGGAAACCATGATGTGGAGTGGAATTCTAATGTATTGCTATAAATGTAAATTTAAAAAAAATATTAATTTCAAAATAGAAAATAATTAGGGATGAGTAGTGATGAGTGAACTGGCTAGTAACAGGGTTCGGTGGGTCTCCGTGATCCAGTCTTTAAAATCCGGTTCTGGATCGGATTACGGTTCCCATATAAATCTATGGAGACCAGAATCCAGTGATTAAAAATGGTGGTAGAAGGGATAGGGGGATAGGAGCAAGCGCACTGTACTTACCGAGGCTCCGTCATGGCTGTACACTGCTCCCGTGGCCGCCCATTTACTTTCGGTGCCATTCATTGAATATGCACAGCTTTCCCCACCCAACAGAGTGTCAGCTAACTTCTTCCAATCACAGGCAATCCAATCAAATTAGCGCAGGGTCCCCCCATATTATGATATCCAGCACAGATAAACCATACGGTCACAGGCTGCAGCCCCCAACCGTGCGCTTAGCTTGTCTGTGTATCAAAATAAGAGGAACGGCTTGCGGCATTTTTTTTTTTTTTTTTTTTTAAATATACAGTACAGACCAAAAGTTAGGACACACCTTCTCATTCAAAGAGTTCTCTTTATTTTCATGGCTCTGAAAATTGTAGATTCACATTGAAAGCAACAAAACTATGAATTAACACATGTGGCATGAAACACTTAACAAAAAAGTGTGAAACAACTGAAAATATGTATTGTATTCTAGGTTCTTCAAAGTAGCCACCTTTTGCTTTGATTACTGTTTTACATACTCTTGGCATTCTCTTGATCAGCTTCAAGAGTTAGTCACCGGAAATGGTTTTCACTTCACAAGTGTGCCCTGTCAGGTTAAATAAGTGGGATATCTTTCCTTATAAATGGGGTTGGGACCATCAGTTGTGTTGGGCAGAAGTCTGGTGGACACATAGCTGATAGTCCTACTGAATAGGATGTTAGAATTTGTATTATGGCAAGAAAAAAGCAGCTAAATAAAGAAAAATGAGTGGCCATCATTGCGTTAAGGAATGAAGGTCAGTCAGTCCGAAAAATTGTGAAAACTTTGAAAGTGTCCCCAAATGCAGTGGCAAAAACCATCAAACGCTACAAAGAAACTGGCTCACATGAGGACCGCCCAAGAGTCACCTCTGCTGTGGAGGATAAGTTTATCCAAGTCACCAGCCTCAGAAATCGCAGGTTAACAGCAGCTCAGATTAGAGACCAGGTCAATGCCACACAGAGTTCTAGCAGCAGACACATCTCTAGAACAGCTGTTAAAAGGACACTTTGTGCAGCAGACCTTCATGGTAAAATAGCTGCTAGGAAACCACTGCTAAGACAGGCTACAAGCAGAAGAGACTTGTTTGGGCTAAAGAACACAAGGAATGGACATTAGACCAGTGGAAATCTGTGCTTTTGTCTGATGAGTCCAAATTTGAGATCTTTGGATCCAACCACCGTATCTTTGTGCGACACAGAAAAGGTGAACGGATGTACTCTACATGCCTGGTTCCCACCGTGAAGCACGGAGGAGGAGGTGTGATGGTGTGGGGGTGCTTTGCTGGTGACACTGTTGGGGATTTATTCAAAATTGAAGGCATACTGAACCAGCATGGCTACCACAGCATCTTGCAGCAGCATGCTATTCCATCCGGTTTGCGTTTAGTTGGACCATCATTTATTTTTCAACAGGACAATGACCCCAAACACACCTCCAGGCTGTCTAAGGACTATTTGACTAAGAAGGAGAGTGATGGGGTGCTATGCCAGATGACCTGGCCTCCACAGTCTCCAGACCTGAACCCAATCGAGATGGTTTGGGGTGAGCTGGACCGCAGAGTGAAGGCAAACGGGCCAACAAGTGCTAAGCATCTCTGGGAACTCCTTCAAGACTGTTGGAAGACCATTTCCGGTGATTACCTCTTGAAGCTCATCAAGAGAATGTCAAGAGTGTGCAAAGCAGTAATCAAAGCAAAAAGTGGCTACTTTGAAGAACCTAGAATATAAGAAATAGTTTCAGTTGTTTCCCACTTTTTTGTTAAGTATTTCATTCCACATGTGTTAATTCATAGTTTTGATGCCTTCAATGTGAATCTACAATTTTTATTTAGATAATATATTTAAAAAATTGACATGTGGTTCCCCCCAATTTTTGATATCCAGCCATAATAAAGCCTGACAGCTGGGGGCTGGTACTCTCAGGCTGGGGAGACCCATGCTTATTGGGCCACCCCAGCCTAAGAATAGCAGCCAATTATGAAAATCACCGCACTCTCAGGCTGTAGTTTGCAATAGTGTTGTTTTTTTATTTTTTTACAATTGCTGGACGCATAAAAGATAGTGATGGTATATGCGACAAAGGCCTAGTGGGTCTTGTTCATGCTGTCACTGGAAAGTGGAAAAAGAATAGTGTACAACTTAATGTGAATGGTAGCAACCAGCAGGTTGTTAAGGAGAACCCATCAACGCACACGTGCTGTGCTGAAGGAAGTGCATCATGGTAATGGGGTGGTGATCAGCAGGAGATTATCATTACAGGACTATTTGGCATGCTGCCAGGGAGTCCAGCACATTGATGAGTTTTCTATAACTTCTAGATCTGCAGCAGAGAAAACATTGATTTTATCAAAATGACAGCAAACAGCTCAGTAAGGGACACATCATTGGAATCAGGTTCTCTACATTATGCTGCTCTCAGATGGTGGAGCAAAAATGTCTACTACTTTAAATTTCTTGAAAAATATGATGTTACTGGTTATTGGTACTATAATCTGTGATGGGACGTTGATCCAAGGAACTTGTCTGGTTATTGTATGTGCAGTCTGGAAGCGGTAATATGGGGCAATTAGTATATGCCTAATAGGGTTTTGCCTTTTTCTGGATCAATATGTTATGTTATAGGTTGAACTTGCGCAACCAGCTCTGTCCTCACCTATTGTACCATCACCCATTCCCTGTAGACTGTGAGCCCTCGCGGGCAGTGTCCTCTCTCCTCCTATACCAGTGTTATGTACTGTTAATGATTGTTGTATGTATACCCTCTTTCACTTGTAAAGCGCCATGGAATAAATGGCGCTATAATAATAAATAATAATAATAATAACTTGATAGACTTATTTTAAAGGTTCACCAGCTGAGGTGGAGCCTTTAAGCATCAGGTCCAGGTGGGCACACAGAGGCTGGGGGTTGATACAGGAAGCTGGAAGGCATGTGAGGACTTAGCACACTCAGGGATCTCCGAGGTGACACAATGGATGAAGTGGAATCCAGTAGGAATGGAAGCAAGTAAAACATAGTATGCACAGAAGTTGGAGCCCCCCAAACATAGTGGTCTAGAGGCTTCATCCTACGACACAGGTGTATGTGTGTCAATGGACCTTATATAGGTAAAGAGCAGAAGTCCCCAACCTTTCTGACCAATGAGAGCCACATTCAGGTCTAAAAGAGTCGCGAGCCACATCCAACTGCCGCCCCCTCACAGTAAATGTCAGGAGAGCTGTGGAAAAAAGAAGCGCAAATAGGGTCTTATCTGGTAGACAAGTGGGTGTAAGGAGAAAGACAGGTACTCACCTGTTTCAGTTGTGACAAGCACAACTCCTTAAAGGCAACAAATAAATGGACGTATGGAGTGGTCAGCCGCAGCCCCAGTGGAACAAATATGGATCACTGGGTGGGTGATGAGAAACGGGTTCTATGCTGTGCTAAAAACCACAATTCCAGGAGATGTGATAGGATTCTTCCTTTATTTTCACAAGTCAACACGTTTCAAAGGCATCACCGCCTTCTTCATCAGGTCAGCAGAAGTAGAAAGAACCGGTTCTTTCTACTTCTGCTGTCCTGATGAAGAAGGCGGTGATGCCTTCGAAACGCGTTGACTTGTGAAAATAAAGGAAAGAATCCTATCACATCTCCTGGAATTGTGGTTTTTAGCGCAGTATAGAACCCGTTTCTCATCACCCACCCAGTGCCCCCTCACAGTAGTGACACCCAGAGCCCCCATTACCAGTATAATGACAGCCAAAGCTTTTCCACAGAAATCACACTGAGACAGTAAACCAAGATCCAGGGGTTCCAACCTTACCCCCATCCGAATCTCCACTTCTGTACGGGGTTATTCACAAAAGTCTCCATCTGGAGATCTGATCTTCATAGCTATTTGCTTAACCTGGTGCTAATTTTCCAAACTGGAAGACAGTCGCGAGCCAGACCTCTTAGGCCCACGTGCCACAAGTGGCTCCCGAGCTACAAGTTGGGGAACCCAGGTCCAGAGAGATAATTTCATTAATCCACACTGGGCAACCTGAAAAACCCGACATGGATTATAAAAGAGAAGATTGGACCCAGGAGAAGGAAGTGAAGGCCAGGATACCGGGGACAGGTGTGTAACACTTATGTCTACCTTCAACCTTAAAAACTATGAAATTGGCCAATGGTACATGGAAAAGCTTGTTACAAACTTTGCATTGATGCTTGGAAACTATAAGATACACTTCAGAATCTGCACTAGTAAAATATATATTTCATTTTTTGCTCGACTTTCCATGAATGATGACATTTACACAGTCAAACAAAATAATAACTTGTGGAAAAAGTTGTGAAATATTTTCTAAGCTCTGCATCCATAGATGACGAATTGCTGCGCTCCACCAAACTCTTCCAGTGATACATAATAATAAATAAACCTAGTGGATATCAATCACGATAATATTGAGCGCACATGATCATGGAGATTTTTATGGGGTAAAATATAGACAAGAGTATAATACAAGTCTAGGAAATACAGTGCGTCAACATTAAAGGACATCGGAATGAAAATCTTTTATATCTCCGAAAGTGTAAATCAAGTTTTTCCTCTGTTCTGTAGTTGATTAACTATAGAGGGCATAAATTGTGACTTCTAAAAGATGCTGAGTTGAGATGACTGTTCATACTAATATTTACAAACTTCTTTTTCCTCCTTATTTACCTCTACTAAAAAAAAGAAAATGACCTCGAGGCACCCTTACTGAAATTTTTTTTACAAATTACCAAAAATGACTAAAAATATGAATACACAACTATAAATTACAGTAAAGGTCTCCATACACCAGACTAATGTCACACAAAGTCAAAGATATTGGTTGTATTGGATGACGATCCAATGAGTATGAGGGCTTTCCAATTCTGTTCAGTCAGATGAAGTTGGGGAAGAGAAGGATTCGACATGTCTGATCTCAGACCACCAATCCGTTTGTTCTCAGAGAGATAAGCCACCACCAGAGGAGTTTGGAAATGCCCAGCCAAGTTCTCCTGCATAGGGAAGAGTCAGAAAATAAAGCTGTCAGCCAAATCGTCTTTCAGCCAACGTTTATTGTTTAATGTGAGACTTTAGTCTCAACTAAAGATAAGAGGTTCTGTGGAAGTTCGATACTGTGGGTTAGCTGGACTTTAGATAAAGGCAGAATGGAGCCAAAGCAAAGTCATGGGTGTAGTGACCCATGACTCTCCTTTGCAAGGTGACTTTAAAGGCCCCGTCACACTAAGCAACATCGCTAGCAACGTCGCTGCTAACGAACAACTTTTGTGACGTTGCTAGCGATGTTGCTGTGTGTGACATCCATCAACAACCTGGCCCCTGCTGTGAGGTCGTTGGTTGTTGCTGAATGTCCTGGGCCATTATTTAGTTGTTGCTGTCCCGCTGTGAAGCACAGATCGCTGTGTGTGACAGCGAGACAGCAACAACTAAATGTGCAGGCAGCAGGAGCCGGCTTCTGCGGAGGCTGGTAACCAATGTAAACATCGGGTAACCAAGAAGCCCTGTCCTTGGTTACCCGATATTTACCTTTGATACCAGCCTCCGCCGCTCTCACTGCCTGTGATGCCAGCTCCTGCTCTGTGCACATGTAGCTGCAGCACACATCGGGTTAATTAACCCGATGTGTGCTGTAACTAGGAGAGCAAGGAGCCAGCGCTAAGCATTGTGCGCTGCTCCCTGCTCTGTGCACATTTAGCTGCAGCACACATCGGGTTAATTAACCCGATGTGTGCTGTAACTAGGAGAGCAAGGAGCCAGCACTAAGCATTGTGCGCTGCTACCTGCTCTGTGCACATGGAGCTGCAGCACACATCGGGTAATTAACCCGATGTGTGCTGTAACTAGGAGAGCAGGGAGCCAGCGCTCAGTGTGCGCTGCTCCCTACTCTCTGCACGTATAGCTCCGTGCGGTGGTAACCAAGGTAAATATCGGGTTGGTTACCCGATATTTACCTTAGTTACCAAGCGCAGCATCTTCCACGCGGCGCTGGGGGCTTGTCACTGGTTGCTGCTGAGCTCACCAGCAACTCGTGTAGCCACGCTCCAGCGATCCCTGCCAGGTCAGGTTGCTGGTGGGATCGCTGGAGCGTCGCAGTGTGACATCTCACCAGCAACCTCCTAGTAACTTACCAGCGATCCCTATCGTTGTTGGGATCGCTGGTAAGTTGCTTAGTGTGACTGGACCTTTAGGGTTAATTTAGCTGCAGGGTGCACAGCAGGCTTTTTGTAGAGTCAATATAAGGGTTAATTTAGCTGCAGGGTGCACAGCAGGCTTTTTGTAGAGTCAATAGTTTAAGGGGTGGGTTAGAGAGGCCAGGGGAGGTTACAATGGGTGGGAATATATGTATATGTATATACAGTGCCTACAAGTAGTATTCAACCCCCTGCAGATTTAGCAGGTTTGATAAGATGCAAATAAGTTAGAGCCTGCAAACTTCAAACAAGAGCAGGATTTATTAACAGATGCATAAATCTTACAAACCAACAAGTTATGTTGCTCAGTTAAATTTTAATACATTTTCAACATAAAAGTGTGGGTCAATTATTATTCAACCCCTAGGTTTAATATTTTGTGGAATAACCCTTGTTTGCAATAACAGCAAATAATCGTCTTTTATAAGACCTCATCAGGCCGGCACAGGTCTCTGGAGTTATCTTGGCCCACTCCTCCATGCAGATCTTCTCCAAGTTATCTAGGTTCTTTGGGTGTCTCATGTGGACTTTAATCTTGAGCTCCTTCCACAAGTTTTCAATTGGGTTAAGGTCAGGAGACTGACTAGATCACTGCAACACCTTGATTTTTTCCCTCTTGAACCAGGCCTTGGTTTTCTTGGCTGTGTGCTTTGGGTCGTTGTCTTGTTGGAAGATGAAATGACGACCCATCTTAAGATCCTTGATGGAGGAGCGCAGGTTCTTGGCCAAAATCTCCAGGTAGGCCGTGCTATCCATCTTCCCATGGATGCAGACCAGATGGCCAGGCCCCTTGGCTGAGAAACAGCCCCAAAGCATGATGCTGCCACCACCATGCTTGACTGTAGGGATGGTATTCTTGGGGTCGTATGCAGTGCCATCCAGTCTCCAAACGTTACGTGTGTGGTTGGCACCAAAGATCTCGATCTTGGTCTCATCAGACCAGAGAACCTTGAACCAGTCTGTCTCAGAGTCCTCCAAGTGATCATGAGCAAACTGTAGACGAGCCTTGACATGACTCTTTGAAAGTAAAGGTACCTTACGGGCTTGTCTGGAACGGAGACCATTGCGGTGGAGTACGTTACTTATGGTATTGACTGAAACCAATGTCCCCACTGCCATGAGACCTTCCCGGAGCTCCTTCCTTGTTGTCCTTGGGTTAGCCTTGACTCTTCGGACAAGCCTGGCCTCGGCACGGGAGGAAACTTTCAAAGGCTGTCTAGGCCGTGGAAGGCTAACAGTAGTTCCATAAGCCTTCCACTTCCGGATGATGCTCCCAACAGTGGAGACAGGTAGGCCCAACTCCTTTGAATGGGTTTTGTACCCCTTGCCAGCCTTGTGACCCTCCACGATCTTGTCTCTGATGGCCTTGGAATGCTCCATTGTCTTTCCCATGTTGACCATGTCTGAGTGCTGTTCACAAGTTTGGGGAGGGTCTTAATTAGTCAGAAAAGGCTGGAAAAAGAGATAATTAATCCAGACATGTGAAGCTCATTGTTCTTTGTGCCTGAAATACTTCTTTATACTTTAGGGGAACCAAACAGAATTCTGGTGGTTTGAGGGGTTGAATAATAAATGACCCTCCGAATAAACTTTTCTCAATTTAAAAAAAAAATAAATAAGAAGAAATAACATTCTTTAGATCAGCCTGGAAGTGTGAAATGCACTGCAGCAAAAAAGAATGTTATTTCTTTTTTTATTTTTTTTTTAAATTGTGAAAAGTTTATTCTGAGGGTCTTTTATTATTCAACCCCTCAAACCACCAGAATTCTGTTTGGTTCCCCTAAAGTATTAAGAAGTATTTCAGGCACAAAGAACAATGAGCTTCACATGTTTGGATTAATTATCTCTTTTTCCAGCCTTTTCTGACTAATTAAGACCCTCCCCAAACTTGTGAACAGCACTCATACTTGGTCAACATGGGAAAGACAAAGGAGCATTCCAAGGCCATCAGAGACAAGATCGTGGAGGGTCACAAGGCTGGGAAGGGGTACAAAACCCTTTCCAAGGAGTTGGGCCTACCTGTCTCCACTGTTGGGAGCATCATCCGGAAGTGGAAGGCTTATGGAACTACTGTTAGCCTTCCACGGCCTAGACAGCCTTTGAAAGTTTCCTCCCGTGCCGAGGCCAGGCTTGTCCAAAGAGTCAAGGCTAACCCAAGGACAACAAGGAAGGAGCTCCGGGAAGATCTCATGGCAGTGGGGACATTGGTTTCAGTCAATACCATAAGTAACGTACTCCACCGCAATGGTCTCCGTTCCAGACGAGCCCGTAAGGTACCTTTACTTTCAAAGCGTCATGTAAAAAACTCGTCTACAGTTTGCTCATGATCACTTGGAGGACTCTGAGACAGACTGGTTCAAGGTTCTCTGGTCTGATGAGACCAAGATCGAGATCTTTGGTGCCAACCACACACGTGACGTTTGGAGACTGGATGGCACTGCATACGACCCCAAGAATACCATCCCTACAGTCAAGCATGGTGGTGGCAGCATCATGCTGTGGGGCTGTTTCTCAGCCAAGGGGTCTGGCCATCTGGTCCGCATCCATGGGAAGATGGATAGCACGGCCTACCTGGAGATTTTGGCCAAGAACCTGCGCTCCTCCATCAAGGATCTTAAGATGGGTCATCATTTCATCTTCCAGCAAGACAACGACCCAAAGCACACAGCCAAGAAAACCAAGGCCTGGTTCAAGAGGGAAAAAAATCAAGGTGTTGCAGTGGCCTAGTCAGTCTCCTGACCTTAACCCAATTGAAAACTTGTGGAAGGAGCTCAAGATTAAAGTCCACATGAGACACCCAAAGAACCTAGATAACTTGGAGAAGATCTGCATGGAGGAGTGGGCCAAGATAACTCCAGAGACCTGTGCTGGCCTGATCAGGTCTTATAAAAGACGATTATTAGCTGTAATTGCAAACAAGGGTTATTCCACAAAATATTAAACCTAGGGGTTGAATAATAATTGACCCACACTTTTATGTTGAAAATTTATTAAAATTTAACTGAGTAACATAACTTGTTGGTTTGTAAGATTTATGCATCTGTTAATAAATCCTGCTCTTGTTTGAAGTTTGCAGGCTCTAACTTATTTGCAGCTTATCAAACCTGCTAAATCTGCAGGGGGTTGAATACTACTTGTAGGCACTGTATATATACATATATATATATATATATATATATATATATATATATATATATATATAGAGAGAGAGAGAGAGAGAGAGAGAGAGAGAGAGAGAGAGAGAGAGAGAGAGAGAGAGAGAAAGAGAGAAAGAGAGAAAGAGAGAGAGAGAGAGATATTTAACCCTCTGGTGGGAACAATATCTTTAATAAGAGTTTGGGAATAATGTGCCTGTCAGGTGCAGGCTAGAAAAATACCTATAATATCTAACTTTTGCAATTTCAGTGATCTAAAAGTGATCAGAGACCTTCATAGGGATGCAATAAAAGAGACTACACACTATCAGGTGCAAAACAAACCCATTTACTCAACATAAAAGTAATAACTCTGAAATACACACAATTCAAAACTCCCACCAAATAGCCCCCAGTTATAACACATAACAGTTATTAAAAAGAGAAAAAATTGGCAAAAAACATAATTTAAAGGCACCTAAAATAATATTACACACATAATTATTCAGAATTAGATCCTGAAGTTTCCCCAGAAAAAAACACATTTGCAGAGCAAAGAGCAAGAGCACCCTTATAAAGTGTGATGTGTTCCGGAACAATGAGCTTGAGAAGCCAGCACAGGTATATCTGCCCTCCTGAAGTTCTGAAGACCAACTGTGGTATCAGGTTTCACACAGCAGCTAGAGCCAGTAGACTACCTGGATAGAGGGGATTTCCTGAAAATCTGGTGAGGAGGGAGAAATGAATGTATAAGAGAAGCGCCTGTCAGGCACATTAATCCCATCCGAGGGATATATATATACTAGAAGGTGGCCCGATTCTACGCATCGGGTATTCTAGAATTTACGTATTGTGTAGTTCATGTATGATTTTTGTAATATATATATATATATATATATATATATATAGATGTTGTTGTGTGTAGTTACCAAGTGTTTGTGTAGGGCGCTGTACATGTTCTGGGTGTTGTCTGGGTGTGATGGGGGTGAGAGCGGTGTTGTTTGTGTGTTGCGTTGTTTGTGGAGCGCTGTGTGTCTGTAGCGTTGTGTGTGTGTTGCGCGGTTTGTGTGTGTGTGGTGTGTTTTGGGGGGACGTATGTTTTGTGCAATGTGTGTGTTGTGCGGTATGTGCGTATATTTGTGTGTGCAGCGTTGTCTGTGTGTGGGCGTCTGTGTAGGGCAGTTGTTTGTGGTTCCCAGTGTGTGTGTGTGTGGTGTGTTGTGCAGTGTGCGCGCGTGTGTGTGTTGGGGGGAGGTGTGCACTTCGCATCGTGCTCCATCCCCCATGCAGCGCACTCCCCATCGTGCTCCATCCCCTATGCTGCGCACCCCCCATCGTGCTCCATCTCCCATCCTGCGCACTCCCAAATGTGCTCCATCCGCCATGCAGCGCACTCCCCATCGTGCTCCATCCCCCATGCTGCGCACTCCCAAACGTGCTCCATCCCCCATGCTGCGCACTCCCAAACGTGCTCCATCCGCCATGCTGCGCACTCCCCATCGTGCTCCATCTCCCATGCTGCGCACTCCCAAACGTGCTCCATCCGCCATGCTGCGCACTCCCAAACGTGCTCCATCCGCCATGCTGCGCACTCCCAAACGTGCTCCATCCACCATACTCCGCACTCCCCATCGTGCTCCATCCCCCATGCAGCGCACTCCCCATCGTGCTCCATCCCCTATGCTGCGCACCCCCAATCGTGCTCCATCTCCCATGCTGCGCACTCCCAAACGTGCGCCATCCGCCATGCTACACCAGCATCAGCCTCTCTACCCGCAGCATCAGCCTCTCTGCCCGCAGCATCAGCCTCTCTCCCCGCAGCATCAGCCTCTCTGTCCCCAGCATCAGCCTCTCTGTCCCCAGCATCAGCCTCTCTGTCCCCAGCATCAGCCTCTCTCCTTCCAGCCTCCCCCAGCATCAGCCTCTCTCCTTCCAGCCTCCCCCAGCATCAGCCTCCCTCTCTCAGACTTCCCCAGGATCAGCCTCTCTCCTCCCAGCCTCCGTCCTCCCAGCCTTCCCCAGCATCAGCTTTCCCCTCCCAGCCTCCCTCAGCATCAGCCTTCCCCAGCATCAGCCTCTCTCCTCCCAGCCTCAGCCTCTCTCCTTCCAGCCTCCCCCAGCATCAGCCTCTCTCCTTCCAGCCTCCCTCAGCATCGGCCTCCCCTTCCCAGCCTTCCCCAGGATCAGCCTCTCTCCTCCCAGCCTCCTTCCTCCCAACCTCTCTCCTCCCAGCCTCCCTCAGCATCAGCCTTCCCCTCCCAGTCTCCCCCAACATCAGCCTCCCCAAGCATCAGCCTCCACCAGCATCAGCCTCTCTCCTTCCAGCCTCCCCCAGCATCAGCCTCCCCCAGCATCAGCCTCTCTCCTCCCAGCCTCCCTCGTCCCAGCCTCCCCCAGCATCAGCCTCCCCCTCCCAGCCTTCCCCAGCATCACAGCCTCTCCCAGCATCAGCCTCCCCCAGCATCAGCCTCTCTCCTTCCAGCCTCCCCCAGCATCAGCCTCTCTCCTTCCAGCCTCCCCCAGCATCAGCCTCCCTCTCCCAGCCTTCCCCAGGATCAGCCTCTCTCCTCCCAGCCTCCATCCTCCCAGCCTTCCCCAGCATCAGCTTTCCCCTCCCAGCCTCCCTCAGCATCAGCTTTCCCCTCCCAGCCTCCCTCAGCATCAGCCTTCCCCAGCCTCAGCCTCTCTCCTCCCAGCCTCAGCCTCTCTCCTTCCAGCCTCCCCCAGCATCAGCCTCTCTCCTTCCAGCCTCCCTCAGCATCAGCCTCCCCTTCCCAGCCTTCTCCAGGATCAGCCTCTCTCCTCCCAGCCTCCTTCCTCCCAGCCTCCCCCTCCCAGCCTCCCTCAGCATCAGCCTTCCCCTCCCAGTCTCCCCCAGCATCAACCTCCCTAAGCATCAGCCTCCACCAGCATCAGCCTCTCTCCTTCCAGCCTCCCCCAGCATCAGCCTCTCTCCTCCCAGCCTCCCTCGTCCCAGCCTCCCCCAGCATCAGCCTCCCCCTCCCAGCCTCCCCCAGCATCAGCCTCTCTCCTCCCAGCATCAGCCTCTCTCATCCCAGCATCAGCCTCTCCTCTCTGTCCCCAGCCTCAGCCTCTCTCCTCCCAGCCTTCCACAGCATCAGCCTCTCTCCTCCCAGCCTCTCTCCTCCCAGCCTCCCCCAGCATCAGCCTCCCCCAGCATCAGCCTCTCTCCTTCCAGCCTCCCCCAGCATCAGCCTCTCCTTCCAGCTTCCCTCAGCATCAGCCTCCCTCTCCCAGCCTTCCCCAGGATCAGCCTCTCTCCTCCCAGCCTCCGTCCTCCCAGCCTTCCCCAGCATCAGCTTTCCCCTCCCAGCCTCCCTCAGCATCAGCCTTCCCCAGCATCAGCCTGTCTCCTCCCAGCCTCAGCCTCTCTCCTTCCAGCCTCCCCCAGCATCAGCCTCTCTCCTTCCAGCCTCCCTCAGCATCAGCCTCCCCTTCCCAGCCTTCCCCAGGATCAGCCTCTCTCCTCCCAGCCTCCTTCCTCCCAGCCTCCCTCAGCATCAGCCTCCCCCTCCCAGCCTTCCCCAAGATCAGCCTCTCTGCTCCCAGCCTCCTCCAGCACGCCGTGCTCCTCTGCCGACACTCACACACCCGATGGCATACACTCACACACACCCGATGGCATACACTCACACACACCCGATGGCATACACTCACACACACAGACACTGACGATATCGCACATACGCGCTCACACTCACAACATCCGGAGATACCACATGCTTCTGGCCATGTGATCCTCCGTCAGGTCCTGGAAGGTCACAGCACAGTATCGAGGCCAAGAAGCAAGCGATATCGCCGGATGCTGTGAGTGTGTGGATGCGATGTGTGTGTGAGGTGTGTGTGAGGTGTTTGTGAGAGTGAGTGTGATCTGATGTGTGTGTATGTGTGTGTGTGTGTGTGCTGTTATGTGTGTGCGTGTGGATCTTCCGCCGCTGCAGGACCTTGATGAGCTGGTAACCATGCTAGCATGGTTACCAACGTATCCCGTCCCCCGCTCGCACGGGAGCCCACACCAGCATACGGCGGCAAGGCCAGCAATGCGAGGGTCAGTGTCGGCTGGGTTGGCGGCGTACGCTGATGTGGGCTCCCGTTAGGGGGGGGAGTACAGTACTCACCTGGGAGTCGTAGTTCCGTGACCGTGTCAGTTCGGTGAATGCGCGGGGGGGGTTTCGGGGCCAGAGCTAGCGTGCATTGTGTGAGGGGGGCATGGCGTGTCGTGGGCGAGTTGCCAATGCCTGCAGGGTGCCGGGGCGAGAGGCCAATCTGTGGGGGGGGCGGAGCCTGGGCGAGCGGCTGGCCAATCCGTGTGGGGGCGCAGCCTGGGCGAGCGGCCAATCCGTGTGGGGGGGCGGGGCCATGGCGAGCCCAGCGGCCAATCAGCTTTGTGTCACCGTAAGGACACAATGTCACCGTAAGGACACAATTTTGGAGCATGACAGACAGACAGACAGACAGAATAAGGCAATTATATATATATATATATATATATATATATACAGTTAGGTCCAGAAATATTTGGACAGTGACACAATTTTCGCGAGTTGGGCTCTGCATGCCACCACATTGGATTTGAAATTAAACCTCTACAACAGAATTCAAGTGCAGATTGTAACGTTTAATTTGAAGGTTTGAACAAAAATATCTGATAGAAATTGTAGGAATTGTACACATTTCTTTACAAACACTCCACATTTTAGGAGGTCAAAAGTAATTGGACAAATAAACCAAACCCAAACAAAATATTTTTATTTTCAATATTTTGTTGCGAATCCTTTGGAGGCAATCACTGCCTTAAGTCTGGAACCCATGGACATCACCAAACGCTGGGTTTCCTCCTTCTTAATGCTTTGCCAGGCCTTTACAGCTGCAGCCTTCAGGTCTTGCTTGTTTGTGGGTCTTTCCGTCTTAAGTCTGGATTTGAGCAAGTGAAATGCATGCTCAATTGGGTTAAGATCTGGTGATTGACTTGGCCATTGCAGAATGTTCCACTTTTTTCCACTCATGAACTCCTGGGTAGCTTTGGCTGTATGCTTGGGGTCATTGTCCATCTGTACTATGAAGCGCCGTCCGATCAACTTTGCGGCATTTGGCTGAATCTGGGCTGAAAGTATATCCCGGTACACTTCAGAATTCATCCGGCTACTCTTGTCTGCTGTTATGTCATCAATAAACACAAGTGACCCAGTGCCATTGAAAGCCATGCATGCCCATGCCATCACGTTGCCTCCACCATGTTTTACAGAGGATGTGGTGTGCCTTGGATCATGTGCCGTTCCCTTTCTTCTCCAAACTTTTTTCTTCCCATCATTCTGGTACAGGTTGATCTTTGTCTCATCTGTCCATAGAATACTTTTCCAGAACTGAGCTGGCTTCATGAGGTGTTTTTCAGCAAATTTAACTCTGGCCTGTCTATTTTTGGAATTGATGAATGGTTTGCATCTAGATGTGAACCCCTTGTATTTACTTTCATGGAGTCTTCTCTTTACTGTTGACTTAGAGACAGATACACCTACTTCACTGAGAGTGTTCTGGACTTCAGTTGATGTTGTGAACGGGTTCTTCTTCACCAAAGAAAGTATGCGGCGATCATCCACCACTGTTGTCATCCGTGGACGCCAGGCCTTTTTGAGTTCCCAAGCTCACCAGTCAATTCCTTTTTTCTCAGAATGTACCCGACTGTTGATTTTGCTACTCCAAGCATGTCTGCTATCTCTCTGATGGATTTTTTCTTTTTTTTCAGCCTCAGGATGTTCTGCTTCACCTCAATTGAGAGTTCCTTAGACACCTTGTTGTCTGGTCACAGCAACAGCTTCCAAATGCAAAAGCACACACCTGTAATAAACCCCAGACCTTTTAACTACTTCATTGATTACAGGTTAACGAGGGAGACGCCTTCAGAGTTAATTGCAGCCCTTAGAGTCCCTTGTCCAATTACTTTTGGTCCCTTGAAAAAGAGGAGGCTATGCATTACAGAGCTATGATTCCTAAACCCTTTCTCCGATTTGGATGTGAAAACTCTCATATTGCAGCTGGGAGTGTGCACTTTCAGCCCATATTATATATATAATTGTATTTCTGAACATGTTTTTGTAAACAGCTAAAATAACAAAACTTGTGTCACTGTCCAAATATTTCTGGACCTAACTGTATATATATATATATATATATATATATATATATATATATATATATATATATATATATATATATATTCAGGTGCAAGGCACCAGCAGAGAAGGTCCCGCCCTCCTGCCTAAGGTTCAATCTCTTGGGGGGGTTGAGCAAGCGTAACTGTTTCTAACGTTGTTTGGTTTGGGTCATTTTGGTGACAAGTGGTGAAGGGGGTTCTTAAAATTGGTGGAAAAGTTGGGGTGGGAGGTGGTACATCGGATGGACGGTGACCACCCCCTCTAGTTATTCTGTACTGGTAATTGCCTGGTGGACTTGGGGGCTCTCCAGGGTGGGGTACCCTGAGAGTCGGTTTGCGATAAGGTTTTCCTACAACAGAGGTGCCCCCGAGTTTGTGGTTGTAGCTGGGGGCAAAAACGCTAGATGGCTTACAAATATACTTGGTTGTCCATCAGGTGTTTGGGGCTCCAAGAACCTCCCTTGCGTGTAAATAGTTATTTATTATTGTTAATAAAAGGGGCTGATCTTGCCATTTTATCATTAAGGGAATGGGGAGTGGGAGCTGAATGAGTTTGGCGGTTAGACAAGATGGTAGGTAAGCCTCTGCAGTAGGGCAGTCAAGTTCAGTTTGGGACCTGGTCTTGACCTGAACCGCATTGGAAGTCAATGATTGAGCATTTTGGTTGCAGTCAGTCATAAGCATAGCACTTTTGGGAGGGGTGTATTTCACTTTTATTTTCTTTAACAAATTAGATCCAATAATCTGATTTTACCCTCAGTGCAAACCGTTCAAACACTGCATGTGGCTCACACTGAGCACCAAGCATACCCGAGCACAGCAGTGGTTAGCATACATAAAGCACCCAAACTCCGAACTTGATTACTCATATTTTTGTAACGTCCGTGTTCAGTACGATCTTTAGATTCCAGGTCCTCTCATCTCTAGCCTCATCATTGTCCTCGAAAATTGACAAAAAGTGAGACTTAGGCCATGTGCCCACGGGACGCTTGTACCTGCGGATGTATCCGCAGGTACGGCCGCATGTTTCCCGCAGCTGCCCGCCGGCGTCCGCAGCTATTTTTAGCTGCGAGTTTCCAGCGGAATAGCTGCGGGAAACATGCGGAGATTCACGCGATTTACCTGCTGACGTCCCGGCCTCTATCTCCATAGCGGAGGGCTGGGATCTCCGCAAGTAAATCCGCATGAATAATTGACATGCAGTTAGGTGCGGCTGAGGGATCTCCGCAGGAGATTCCGCAGCCGCACTTTCCGCAGCGCGGACACAGACACTCCCCATGTCCCATAGGGTAACATGGGGAGTGCCTGTACATGCTAGAACCTGCGGATTTATCTGGAAAATCTGGATAAATCCGCAGGTTTTCCGCGGCAAACTCTGCAGCAAAAAGCTCCCGTGGGCACATGGCCTTAGGTCTTCAGTCTGACTCCAGGACTTCTTCTGCTTGCACAAGACTTGAGCCTGCTACCTGATTTTAAAAGATATACGGTCAATTCTTCTTCATCAGAAAGCAGACGTTATCTTTGTTTTTCAGAGTTGGCAAGATATTCTTTCCGAACTGAAGACCAGATATTAGGATACTGAGCTCCATGAATATAAAAAGGAATGTACTGTGACTACTAAATATATAATGCATATGATGTATCTCCCGGAATATACAATGAATAAACTGTGCTCCATAAACATGAATGAATATAGTGTGCCCCCTAAATATAGTATTAGCATACTGTGCCTCATAGGTATAAAGCACAGTTGCTCAGTGGTTAGCAGTGAATTTTTGGGCCCTGAGTTCAAATCCCACCAACGACAACATCTGCAAGGAGTTTGTATGTTCTCCCCGTGATTGCGTGGGTTTTCCCCCGATTCTCCGTTTTCCTCCCGCACTCCAAAGATATACTGATAGGGGATTTAGATTGTGAGCTCCAATGTGGACAGTGATGATCATGTGGAATTAATAGCGCTATATACAGTAAGTGATTAAAATAAAGAATGTGCATTATGAAGAAAAAATACATTTATTGTCTCCCCTAAATATAAAAGAAAAATTAGTCTGTGCCCCCTGAATATTTTATTTATTTTTGTTCCTCCTGAATATTTTTAAAAATTCACTATGGCCTTGAATATTAAGAAAAAAAAATACTCAGGGTCTAGGTGCCACTATGACTTCTGCATCCCCTATTGATGTGCTATTGGCAATGAAAATCTATCAGCTATACTATCTATAGGTGATAATGCATTGATTGCTGGATATCTGATTGTTGGGACTTGGACAGATCAGGAGAACAGAGCCCTTTTCTCCCCTTTATTATGGAGCAGCAGTGCACATACTGGACCGCCCCTCTATTCATTCCCTATGGGGCTGTTGAGAGCTGCACTTGGATATTTCCATCAGTGCCGTAAGGAATACATGGAGTGATAGCCATCATGTAGTGATAGTCATCATGGAGTGAAACTCGTCATGGAGTGGCAGTCATTATACAGTGGAAGTCATCTTGGAGCAACAGTCATCATAGTGCGGCAGTTATTATGGAGTGATAGATATCATAGAGCGGCTTTCATTATACAGTGGATGTCATCATGGAGTGACAGTTCTCATGGAGCGAAAGTCATTATGGAGTGACAGTCATTATACAATGGGAGTCATCATGGAGTGACAGTCATCATAGAGCGGCAGTTATCATGGATCAGCAGTTATCATGGAGCGAAAGTCATCATGCAGCGGCAGTTATCATGGAGTGACAGTCATCATGGAGCAATAGTCATTATGGAGCGACAGTCATCATGCAGCGGCAGTTCTCATGGAGCGGCAGTCATGATGGTGTGACAGTCATCATGGAGCAACAGTCATCATAGAGCAATAGTCATCATGGAGCAACAGTCATCATAGAGCAATAGTCATCATGGAGCAACAGTCATCATGGAGCAATAGTCATCATGGAGCAATAGTCATCATGGAGCAATAGTCATCATGGAGAACAGTCATCATAGAGCAATAGTCATTATGGAGCAACAGTCATCATGGAGCAACAGTCATCATGGTGCAACAGTCATCATAGAGAACAGTCATCATAGAGAACAGTCATCATAGAGCAATAGTCATCATGGAGCGATAGTCATCATGCAGCGGCAGTTATCATAGAGCAACAGTCATCATGAAGCGAAAAGTCATCATAGAGCAAAAGTCATCATGGAGCGACAGTCATCATACAGTGGCAGTTTCAGTAGCATGGACAGTCATTATACACTGGGAGTCATCATGGAGCAACAGTTATCATGGAGCGACAGTCATCATACAGTGGGAGTCATCATGGAGTGGCAGTCATCATAGAGCAATAGTAATCATGAAGCCAAAGTCATCATGGAGTGGCAGCCATCGAAGAGCGACAAACATCATGAAGCGGCAGTCATCATGGAGCGACAGTCATCATGGAGCGACAGTCATCAGGGAGCGGCAGTCATCATGGAGCGACAGTGATCAGGGAGCGGCAGTCATCATGGAGCGGCAGTCATCATGGAGCGACAGTCATCAGGGAGCGGCAGTCATCATGGAGCGGCAGTCATCATGGAGTGACAGAATAGGATAACTGAAGTGAGCACTAATATATATATTATGAGTGCAAGCCAAAAAATACATACTATACAAAGGATAAGGCTGCACATCAAACTTAGATAATGGTATAATGCCTCAAGCATATGGAAAAATATTGGAATATACAATGAAAAATGCTACTTGCTAATTTGAACATGTGAATAATGAATTGCATACTTGCCATGAATATTAGGAAAAAGGAGATATTTAGCAATCGCATTGATCAATGTAACAGATCCTTTGTATAGTATGTATTTTTTGGCTTGCACTCATAATATATATATTAGTACTCACTTCAGTTATCCTATTCAGTTATATGTAGTTTTTTTCTGAATGTGAACACAGCTCCGCCCCTTTCGGCCATGTTTTTATCCATCTCCTATATAAGAAAGTCCTTAGTTACCCCTCTCCACCCACAGCAGTTTTTAATTGCAATGAGATGACACACAGTTAGGGTCACAGAGCTAGGGACCCCAATATAGAGATATACCTTGACGAGGTCTTGGGGCTCAGTTACATTGATCAATGCGATTGCTAAATATCTCCTTTTTCCTAATATTCATGGCAGGTATGCAATTCATTATTCACATGTTCAAATTAGCAAGTAGCATTTTTCATTGTATATTCCAATATTTTTCCATATGCTTGAGGCATTATACCATTATCTAAGTTTGATGTGCAGCCTTATCCTTTGTATATCATGGAGTGACAGTCATCATGGAGCGACAGTCATCAGGGAGCGGCAGTCATCATGGAGCGGCAGTCATCAGGGAGCGGCAGTCATCATGGAGCGGCAGTCATCATGGAGCGACAGTCATCAGGGAGCGGCAGTCATCATGGAGCGACAGTCATCAGGGAGCGGCAGTCATCATGGAGCGACAGTCATCAGGGAGCGGCAGTCATCATGGAGCGGCAGTCATCATGGAGCGACAGTCATCAGGGAGCGGCAGTCATCATGGAGCGACAGTCATCAGGGAGCGGCAGTCATCATGGAGCGGCAGTCATCATGGAGCGACAGTCATCAGGGAGCGGCAGTCATCATGGAGCAAGAGTCTTCATAGAGCTGCAGTCATCATACAGTGCGAGTCATCATGGAGTGACAGTCATGATGGAAGGGCAGTCACCATGGAGTGATAATCATCATGGAGCAGAAGTCATCATTAAGTGGCAGTCATCATGGAGCAAGTCATACATCTGATCTGCCACTCCATTTTTTAACAGTAATATAAATTTCCCATTTCGCCAATTAATGTGAGTCCTAATGGTCCGACCCACATCGATCGTTAAATTATCACCTATGTGTATAAGGAGGAGATAAAAGAGACATGGTCACAAAGAAACATAGACGTCTGAGGACATTTTTGGATGTGACTTAGACATAAGTCTCAAAATCAGTAGAAGAAATGTAAAAGAAATTGAAAAATGAACCCAGACTTTCAACACAATCCTCTTTCTTGCTTGTTGGTAATTTGTGTTTTTCTAATTTAAAGTTTCAGTGTTGCCAGAAAATAGCAAACACAAAACATAAAATCGGAGACCTGAAAGAGCCTTTATGAAATGTATTCCCAGCTGGATAGGCTACGGTTGATAGTTGCTTCATTTTTAATTTAGTTTTCCAATTTCACTTCTTTTTTTCTCATTCTGAAACATATATTACAAGGACTTCTGAAAGAAATCTTGATGTCAGCGAGTGCAATATTCAAAGGTGTTGACTAAGAATGAACAGGATCTATAGTGATTATGATCTGGCTGAGGAAGAAGAGCTTTGCTAGATAAAAAAAAATATTTATGGAGTTGACATTAACAATGTACTGTTTACACCAAAGAGCCAGTTGGGTTTCCAGTAACACATAAGATTGATGGTGGCCAGGATGATGGAATAGAGACTATCAGGTCCTATTGATGTGCCATCATAAAGGGTTATGTCACCCATGCAGATCCTTTTTATTAGTTCAGTATACCACCCTTTTGTGGCAATACATGTGAATAGGGTGGTCCTGTCCTTAGTTTTCCTAAAAACTTTATATGCTTTCTTAAAGAGTAACTACATGATGGTTTCCAGATTGAGTTGGGTACCAGGTTTTGAAACCCTCAATGATAGCTCAAATTTGTTCCGATAAATTCAGTTTCTCAGCTCAGAAGAAGGGATCGATTATGCCTGAGATTGTTAGTAGAACAGCTTAAGTCTCTACATTTTTAGCAGCTACATCCCCATAGATCTGGGCACCAACCATTTAATATGTTATCAATGGCTTGTTAGCATGAGCAGCCGGAGTTTGTCCCATTACATAGTTGGCGCCCAAATCTATGGGGATGTAGCTGCTAAAAAAGTAAAGACTTAAGGCCGCTTTACACGCTGCGATATCGTGACCGATATCGCTAGCGTGCGTACCCGCCCCCAACGATTGTGCGACATGGGCAAATTGCTGCCCGTGGCGCACAACATCGCACGGACCCATCACACCACTTACCTGCCTAGCGACGTCGCTGTGACTGGCAAACCGCCTCCTTTCTAAGGAGGCGGTTCGTTTAGCGTATCAGCGATGTCACAGCTGCGTCACTGAACCACCGTCCAATAGAAGCGGAGGGGCGGAGATGAGCGAGACGTAACATCCCGCCCACCTCCTTCCTTCCTCATTGCGGGCGGGTGCAGGTAAGGAGAGATTCCTCATTCCTGCGGTGTCACACATAGCGATGTGTGCTGCCGCAACAACGAGGAACTGCATCGCTAGCTGAAGCAGCAGCGATAATCGAGAATAGGGAGACATATCACCGATGAGCGATTTTGAACGTTTTTGCGATGATTCAAAGTCGCTCATAGGTGTCACACGCAACGACATCGCTAAAGCGGCCAGATGTGCGTCACAAATTCCGTGACCCTAACGAGATCGCTTGAGCGATGTCGCAGCGTGTAAAGCGACCTTTAAGCTTTTCTACTAACAATCTCAGGCATAAGCGATCCCTTCTTCTGAGCTGAGAAGCTGTGAACTTCTAGGGACAAGCTTTAGCTATCATTGAGGATATCAAGACCTGGTACCAAACCCAATCTTTGGTTACTCTTAAGAAAGTATATACATTTTTTTAGGACATCACAGGATCACAGGTTACTCTTTATCTGCCAGTACAGAAAGTCATAGCACTTGTTTACCATGGAGAACCTATTCATAATTATTAGTTCAGTATACCACTCTTTCCTGATAACACATGTGAATAGGGTGGTCCTACCCTATTCACATGTGTTATCAGGAAAGAGTGGTATACTGAACTAATAATTGTGAATAGGTTCTCCATGGTAAACAAGTGCTATGACTTTCTGTACTGGCAGGTAAAGAGTAACTCAACAAGAACAAGAACCAGAAAGAGTGTGTAATTTTGATCATTCCCCCCTTGATTTTATTTATACCGTGGACTAAAATTATATTGGGTTATTGGTTATCATAATGCATTAGTCCTGCAGACTTATGGGGGTTGATGTTAAAAAGTCCCACATTTTTTATTTCAGCATATAACCATGGTAGTAGAGATAAGAAAACCTTTGGATGTTTGGTTCACGACCCTAACTTGATCCGAAGCTCAATGGAAATCAGTAATTGAGAAGCTGATGTCTCCACCCACATGCTGCCAGCCAGAAGTAGAACACGTCCGAGGGAGGGTGGACAAAGTTTTTCAACATTTTGCTTTGTTCTGTGTGTACAATACAGCAGATCACACTGATTTTACCCCAGAGCGATCCTTTCAAACACTGCAAGCTGCTTGCACAGGGCTGAGCATCACTCGTACCCGAGCACAGCGCTGCCTTCTTTAGTGGTTTGCACTCGTAACTCACTCGAACTTCGAACGCAAACTTTGGGTTTTTTGGAAGTCGGTTTCTGAAGTCGAACCTCAAACCTCAGGTTCGCTCATCTCTACATAGTACCACAACTAGTAAATTATTTCATAATACGTGAACTTGTTTAAAGGGAACCTGTCAGCAGAAATTTCCCCTAAAACCTAACAGATTCCCCCTCTGCAGCTCATGGGCTGCATTCTAGAAAGGTCCCTGTTATTATTGTGCCCACTTTCTGACCAAAAAAAAGAGTTTATAAAGTGGTACCTTTTTGGCTTCGGATTCTGTAAATGGGACACGGGGGCGGGCTGCCTGATGGCTGTTATTCTGCCCCCTGGTCCTGTATGCCGCCCCCATCGCTGATTTCCATACTTGTGGACGCCGCCCACTGCTCCAGCCATCCCCGCCCATGCCCAGTGCCCATCTCTCGTGGATGAGCACTGTGCCCAGTGTCACCGCTGGTGACGTGCGCGCAGGGTTTAGATTATGGGTGGTGCTGTGATGTTTATTACCAAGCAACCGCCCATAATCGCGGGACCGCGCTTTCCCCCTCGGCCTGCTTCGTTCTGCGCAAGCGCGCTGCTACTGACCTCACGTCATCTCCTTCCCATCTTGCCCTGAGGCAGGAAATAGATGGGAAGAGCGCGGAAGCAGGAAGCACGAAGCAGGCCGAGGGGGAATGCGCGGTCCCGCGATTATGGGCGGTTGCTTGGTAATAAACATCACAGCACCGCCCATAATCTAAACCCTGCACGCACGTCACCAGCGGTGACACTGGGCACAGTGCTCATCCACGAGAGATGGGCACTGGGCATGCGCGGGGATGGCTGGAGCAGTGGGCGGCGTCCACAAGTATGGAAATCAGTGATGGGGCGGCATACAGGACCAGGGGCAGAATAACGGCCATCAGGCAGCCCGCCCCCGTGTCACATTTATAGAATCCGAAGCCAAAAAGGTACCACTTTATAAACTCTTTTTTTTGGTCAGAAAGGGGGCACAATAATAACAGGGACCTTTCTAGAATGCAGCCCAGGAGCTGCAGAGGGGGAATCTGTTAGGTTTTAGGGGAAATTTCTGCTGACAGGTTCCCTTTAATATAAAAACGTCCTTCTCTTTGTCAAATAATGTCAGGAGGACTTTTTGGGATATGTTCTATGGAGGTTCACTGGAGTAGCCACTGGACCAGTGGAGGTATTAATAAACAATTGGTCCATCAGCTGTGGAGCTGCGTAACCATGTATGATGAAAGAAGCTCTAGATCCTCAAGTATGAAGAAAAGTCTTGAATTTCCAGGTATGAACAACAAGTAGGGTCGATCACAAAGCACTGGTGGTATCTGTGGATCATAGTGACATCACTAATTAGTCAAACCAATAAAGTACAATATTTGGGCCTAAAATATTTTTGGAACCTAAAGGAAGTAAGGTTACCAGGTTGAGCAGATTTGCATAAAGAGGTCACACATTACTAGTCATATACCGTAGGTTGGTGATGATTAGCAAAATCATGGTGCAGTGTTTGGCTCTGTTTTTTCTTTTTAATTAATTTTGATCTTGATAAAGAATGTTGAAAGCAAAACATGATAAAGAAAAGCCCGGACGCCTGCCCTGAAGGGGCTCAAGGGAGGGCAACATGACTGAGGAGGGATGCTAGGCCTGAGGGTTAGCAAGGGGTTAAGGTGTAGGGCATTTTGTGCGGGAAAAGTGGGAGGTGGGGTTATAAGGGCTTGGGGCCATGTAATTGGTCAGGGGGTTGTCAGTAGTAGGGGAGTATATATAGGGCTGAATTATGAGGTGGGAGGCTCATTCAGTACCTTGAAGACGTCCGGAATTGTCGTTGTACCCAGGACGGTCCGGAGAGGAAGTTCCTGTCCCAAAGGAGGTCGTCTATGGCGGAGCGGCGTGGGTAGCGCTGGCTCCAGTGGACACAGCGGCTCGAGCTCCCGGTGCCTCCGGGAGGGGGTCAAGGCCCTCGCAGGAGTTGGATCCGGATGGGGCCCCGGGACCCCCCCTTCAGCGCTGGCAGCAGCATCGTCGGACATCGGGGGAAGCGACGGAGATTTCGGCAGCAGCGGGGCGGTGAGTGACGTCACCGGCCTCCTTCTGTGGTGGTGCGGCACGGGGTCGGCATAGTGATGTGGGCGGCGCGATCACGTGACCCGGGGCGCGGTCACGTGGTCCGGCGTCGCGGTCACATGGCCCCGGCGTCCTGACGTCATGGTCACATGGCCCGGCGGTGCGGTCATGTGACCGGGCGTTGAAACCGGAAGTGCGGCCTGGGCAGCCGCGCAGGGCCTGTGTGGGATCCCGGGTCGCAGTGGCCAGTGGTGACACGCTGCGCGCACCCGACCCGCCTAGCGCACCCGACCCGCCGCACGCACCCGACTCGCCGCGCGCACCCGACTCGCCGCGCGCACCCGACCCGCCGCGTTCACCCGACCCGCCGTGCTCACCTGACCCGCCGGGGCTCACCCGATGCTTTGCGCTCGCGTGAGGCCGGCGCGGTCACGTGAGACTGGCGCGGTCACGTGAGGCCGGCGCGGTCACGTGGGGCCGGTGCGGTCACGTGGGGCCGGCGCGGTCACGTGGGGCCAGCGCGGTCACGTGGGGCTGATGCGGTCGCGTGCCATGCGATGTCACTTCCACATGGCTTACTGGGTGGTCACGTGACCGGCATCATCCAGGAGGCGCGGCCTGCACGTCGGTGCGAGGCCCTCTGATGGCGCGATCCCACGGTTCCTGGACACGTCACCGAGCCATCAGCAGCAAGGAAGTGCGGCCGGCACATCCGTGCAGGGCCTGGCCATCAAGGGGTTCACGGCAGATGTCGTCCAGCAGAGGGGGTGAGTGATACCTCTGATTCCAACAGTGCGGCCTGCGCGGCCGCGTAGGGCCCGGCCAGCAGTCCGGCGGTGGCACGTGATGGGGCAACATCGTAGGAGGGCTACGGCGTGGGGGCTTGGTGTGACAACCTGGGTGGCGCGTCCGCGTGACCCGTGGCGCGGTCACGCGGTCCGGCGTTGCCGTCATGTGCCCTCGGCGTCTGGTGCAAGATTCCGGAGCTGTGCCCTGCGCAATTGCGCACGGTTATGGTAGCAGATCCAACTCTGGATACGGATTCAAACAGGCGGCTGAGCGGCTGGAGCGCACCCCCTCCCAGTTGTGGCTCTGAGCCGGTGACCTTGCCAAGCGTCCCCGGATGGTTGATTAGTCCGGGCGCTTTCGGTGCAGCCCCGGAGGGCTGCATCCTGCGTCTACCTGTGGAGAAGATGGCGGTGCTCGACGCGGAGGACATGCGACGGCTGTTCCGTGGGAAGCCATGGAGTCAGCCTAGTAAGACTAAGGCTCACTTAAACCTTGTTTTATTGCTTAGATTATGGGGAGTGGCAAAGGGTTGATATATATATATATATATATATGGTTTCGGGTGCACTAGGGGGCAGGGTGTTTGTCAGTGGGTTTTGGAATGGTGCCCTGTGGCCAGCGTTCATTTTGTGGGAGTAGTTGCTTTGTGGTACAGTAGGCCTTTTGTACGCTTCATGAGTGTTCGGGGGTGTTTTTCCTGATAATGTGTTTTCATGATAGTGTGTATGTTTGCAGGTGACGACATATTTTCTTTGGTTGGTGTAATGGTGCTTGCATTATATGTGTGATTTGGTGTGTGACTTCACGGCGGTTTGCGCGTAATTCAGGTCGTGATACGGATGTTGGCAAAGCGGTGGTGAATGCCATGCTCATGGCGGTTTCATGACTTACTATAATAGTCATGGGGGTCTTTCGGTTAGGGGATTATCGGTGCGCCCCAGTGTTGTATAAGCATTTCAATGGTAGTTTGCTGACATGGCGAACCGTTTTGGGGGGGGGCACACTTGGCGGATTAATCTTTCGCGTTTAATGGTGGGTGAGTGCTATTGTTGGTCAGAGGTGCTGGGACGGGTGGTTCCGTTTTCAATAGGGCGTGTTTTATATTTTATATGCCTCGGTACAGGGGTTGTGTGTGTACGCTGGGTTATCATGGTCACTGGGGGGCGATATGTGTTGTTGCGGTTAGACGCTCAGTAGTTGGTAAAGATGTTTGGGACGGCTGTTCTTTCGGGAACCTATCCATTATGGTAGGGGTAGATGGTATCTCCCTAGGGGTCTTGGAGTTGACCACTTACTGGATTTGGTCTCCAGGTTAGCTGCTGATTAATGGAAAGTCTTTGGCGGATTAAGGTATTAAAAAAAAAAAAAAAAAAACTATGAAACTGATAATAATGGTGTGGCATTATCAGGCTTGGTCGGAGAAGGTGTTCGTTGCCTTTTCCGGCACTTGGGTTTTCAGTGTGTGTCGGCAATTTCTTGGGGTACATAGATATTGTGTGGGGCCGGGTTTTATAGTTGCGCAATGTTTAGTGGTTGCGGCCCGCGGTTGCGGTTCTGGCCGGTAGTTGGGGATGGGATGATTGAGTGCGTCTTTTTGTTCCTGGTCCAACATAGAAAGACCGAGGTGTTTTTCATGCTCATGGTGTCCTCGCGGTTAGCATGTGTTTTGATAGGTCGACGTGTTTGCTTTGTCTGGGTGGGGCCCTATGTCGGAAATCAGGACACGGGTCATTATTATGTTCCCATGTACATCATGATGCTTCTGGGGTGTGTTCGGTTTATTGAATATGTGGGTCCCTGTGCCGCTTGGGGTTTTGCATGACCTGCAGTTACATGGGGTACGTTCGGGAGTCTGCGGGTCTTGGCTGCACAGGGGCAGTTGTAGGAAATTTTATACGCGCGGACTGGGGGTTCTTACTGTGGTTTTTTTTTTAGGGTTGCCGGCTGCGTTCTGGGCAGACCTTATCGGGTCCAATTCATTACAGCTGTGGATAGAAGCTTCATAGGGGTTAATTATATGATGAGGAGGAGTTCTTGCTTACGATGGGTTTTGGGGTTTGCTTCTGGGACAGCGGGCTTGCATTGCCTTGCGGGTACATGGCTTGCTTTGGAGTGGCTTCTTTTTCTGGTGCCCCCGCACGGTGGGGCCTAGGGTAATGTGTTGGCTCTAGGACTGTGTAGCATTTCAGTTGGGTGACCCCATGTGTGATTTACTGGTAACAGGAGTCTCCGGTTGGCGAATTGTTTGGTTATCTAGCGGGCCAGTGCTGATGGCGGGTGTTGTTCCAGGTGTCGGGATTTCTGGATAGAGCATGCGGCGGGGCATGTTGTTTCAATGACAAGTGATTGGTCTCCCGCGGTGGGGTAGCCCCTCTGGCACTACATGGCTATACAGGATCGTTGCGTGGCGCAGCTGCGGGGAGGTGTATTTAAAGCAGTGTGCGTGCAGGTTGCAACTAGAACAATACCTTCCTTAATGTCCAGAGGGTGTCATGCCAGGGCGGGGTAAGCTGGTGCGGTGCATTCATTTTAATTTATATACCAGGAACTCGTCCGGGGCAGTGCCCCGTGTGGAGGTGTTTGCGGTGCTTTAAGGCCTAGTGGCAGACAGGCGTGGGGCACCTGGTGGGTGCTATGTTCTGCCGGATGGCCCGGGTGTTAGGGTGTCTGGAGTTTTGGAATAATGTGGTGTGAGTGTCTGAGTTTTCCTGTTTTTGGGAGTGTGGAGTGCTTTTCCCTCATGGTGTGAGTAGTGTCGAACCCGCAGTTCAGCGGGGATTGGGTGCGGAGTACACTCCTCTTTGGTAAGAGGGTGGCAATGTTATGTCGTGCTTCGGGGGTTCAAGTTCCAGGGCGATGCACCAATTAATTGGGGTCATGTGGCATGGGGGGTGGCTCCCCCCCCCCCCCCTTTTTGTGGGTCATGGAGCAGTATGTGGGGTTAGAAATGGTACTTTGACTTAGGTGTTGGGACCGCCTTGATGGCGGGGTTGTTATGGCACATGAGTAAACAGTTGGGGTTTTTTCTTTAATCTGGTCTCAGCTTGACGGTCTTCGGTTCTGGGTCAAAGTGATTACGGGTTAGATTGTTTTGCTATTGAGCTGGGTGGACATTACAAGATCGGTGCTATCACGCTCGGTTGATGGGACCAACGGCGCTTGGGTACTGCACGTGGGGGGAAGAGACTGGGTCACTGGGGCGTCAAGGGGCTTGATCCGTGACATCGGGCCTGAATGCCTTGGTCCATTTCCCCCTACCTGGGTGCCATGGTCACGTTGTTGTTCATAGTGGCTCCCATTTGGGATGACTACATAGTGGGTCTTACCGGACACGTTTTAGAAATTGGCTAGGGTTGGTGAACCAGTGTAGGTTCGTTGGTTTCCAGGACTTATGGTTGGCTTTGCTTAATTATTAGGTGTTGTGCAATTTTCATAGGCGCCTGCAATGTTGCGGTCTCAACGAGGCAGAGTGTACCCCCTATTCCATGTGGGTGGGGAGGCGGCTCAGGTGGCTCGTTGGGGACTGGTCGCGCAGGCGGTGCATAGGATCGGACAGCGTGGTTCGCTAGTTACTGGTCTTGGGGCGGCTGCCCTTGTTGTACTGGTACACCAATAATGGTTGGCTTTGTTTAATTATCAGTGGATGTGTAAATTTCAGCGGCGCCTGCAGTGTGGCTGTCTCAACGAGGCCAAGCTTGCCCCCTATTCCGTGGAAATGGGGGCGGCGGCTCTGGTGGCTCGTTGGGGACTGGTCGCGCAGGCGGTAAATAGGATCGGACGATGTGGTCGGCTAGTTGCAGGTCTTGGGTCGGCTGACCTTGTTGTATTGGTGGTTTGGTGCAGGTTGGCATCGTAAGGTTTGTTGGGGGGTCATTTTGTTCGATTGATATTGGTCCTGCAGTATTGGTTGCTCGACCCGAGGAGTCGACTCGGGTCGGGTTTTGGTGGTGGGGCTCGCACGTACAAGGTGTCATACGTGCTCGCTGTGGCGGAAAGGAGGGGGGTATTTGAAGTCGGTGGATTGCACAAAGAGCACGAAGGAACGGGTTACCCCTCGTGGTGCAATGGTATGGTTGGTGGGTCCCTGCTGTGCTCGGTCACAGCGGGACATGTTAACGTGGGACCCTGCTGTGCTGGGTCACAGCAGGGCATGTTAATGTGCTGGGTGTCCTCGAGTCGGTGTGGTGCGGCTGAGGGCACATGGTGGAGCAACACTCGGCTGGGTGTCCTCGAGTCGGTGTGGTGCGGCTGAGGGCACATGGTGGAGCTGGTGTTGCAATCATGTACAACGGGACTCTTCACTTACCCCCCCTCCTTTGCTGGTGGTTATGTTTTATGGAGTTATTACTATATATTTGTGAATAAAATGTTATTGATTATTTGGTGATAATAAACGAGGCTGCTGTGGCCTTTTACATCCAATGTCACGCAGTCTGTGTCTTATTTTGGGTTGAGAAGCGAAAAGGTGGTTAAATGGTTTTGGTTGGTACGGCAAAATAGGGCCGACAGTCAGTCTTTCCTAAGTCAAGAAAAGCCCGGACGCCTGCCCTGAAGGGGCTCAAGGGAGGGCAACATGACTGAGGAGGGATGCTAGGCCTGAGGGTTAGCAAGGGGTTAAGGTGTAGGGCATTTTGTGCGGGAAAAGTGGGAGGTGGGGTTATAAGGGCTTGGGGCCATGTAATTGGTCAGGGGGTTGTCAGTAGTAGGGGAGTATATATAGGGCTGAATTATGAGGTGGGAGGCTCATTCAGTACCTTGAAGACGTCCGGAATTGTCCCGCCCACCCGCCCTATTTCAGGATTTCGGGAGATCGACATGAAGAAACGAAGAGGATTGACCTTGTCGCAGCAGTTGGCGGAAAGGAGGGGGGTATTTGAAGTCGGTGGATTGCACAAAGAGCACGAAGGAACGGGTTACCCCTCGTGGTGCAATGGTATGGTTGGTGGGTCCCTGCTGTGCTCGGTCACAGCGGGACATGTTAACGTGGGACCCTGCTGTGCTGGGTCACAGCAGGGCATGTTAATGTGCTGGGTGTCCTCGAGTCGGTGTGGTGCGGCTGAGGGCACATGGTGGAGCAACACTCGGCTGGGTGTCCTCGAGTCGGTGTGGTGCGGCTGAGGGCACATGGTGGAGCTGGTGTTGCAATCATGTACAACGGGACTCTTCACTTACCCCCCCTCCTTTGCTGGTGGTTATGTTTTATGGAGTTATTACTATATATTTGTGAATAAAATGTTATTGATTATTTGGTGATAATAAACGAGGCTGCTGTGGCCTTTTACATCCAATGTCACGCAGTCTGTGTCTTATTTTGGGTTGAGAAGCGAAAAGGTGGTTAAATGGTTTTGGTTGGTACGGCAAAATAGGGCCGACAGTCAGTCTTTCCTAAGTCATGAATGTCCTACCAAATATTCCGTTTTAGTAGGAAATGTAGGGTGGCTCATGTAGCTTAGAGACTTAATGCAATCAATTTTCATCACGTCTCTTCTGTGGCTTTCGTATTAACGTCTGACATTGAATCAATAGCAGTATATGAACATTTTCTAATAACTCTTAAATTAAATTTAGAACATTGCTCCCAAAGGAATCCTAAATTTGTAGACATCTTGAGTTACAATGCCTTGTAGACGTGTATTCAGATACATCCTTAGCAAGGAGATATCCTTACAGTATAATATATCTCCATATGGATAACTAATGAATAAACTGTAAATTGTAGACGCCAAACTTTTGTTTAAAGGGGCAGCTACATTTTAATTTATAGATCTTGGAAAGGTAATAGATTACACAATTGGATGTATTAAAAAAAAAAATTGTTCCTGTGCTGGAATAAATTTATAAATGTGCCCCAGATCCTGGGCAGGGAATGAAGTAAAAGAAAGTAAACAAACATGACATCCTGGGTACCCAGCTGATTCTTTCTGTGAGGTAAAACATTCCCCTGCCTGTTTTTAAACCTGTTTTACCTCCCAGAGAGAATCCGATGTGATCCATAGCTATCCTGTCTGTATACTCTTTTTTACTTCCTCCCTAACCCAGAAGTTGTGGTATAATCAGACCATGTCCCCGTACGGTCAGACACAGCCATTACACAGTACATAGCAGGGACACATTTATAAGATTATCTCAACACTTATCTAGACCAAGGGCCTTGAAGATTTCTTCTATTTAAAGCCTGCTTTACACCTTTCAATTCTGCATACAATGTTGTATGCGATCGTATCCGCCCCCATCGTAAGTGCGGCACGTTCAATTTGTTGAATGTGTCGCACAAACGAATAACCCCCCGTCACACGTACTTACCCGTCCATATGACCTCGATGTGGGTGGCGAACATCCACTTTCTGGAGTGGGAGGGACGTTCGGCGTCACATTGACGTCACGCGGCAGCCGGCTAATAGAAGCGGAAGGGCGGAGATGAGCGCGACGTAAACATCCCGCCCACCTCCTTCATTCCACATTGCCGGCGGGAGCCACAGGACGTAGGTAAGATCTGTTCATCGTTCCCGGGGTTTCACACACTGCGATGTGTGCTACCCCGGGTACGATAAACAACCTGACGTTCAATTTTTAGGAATTGAATGACGGGCATGCGATGAACGTTTTACCGTTCAATCGCAATCGCACGTAGCTGTTACATGCTACAATGTACCTTACGATGCCGGATGTGCGTCACTTATGACGTGACCCCGCCGACACATCGTAAGATATATTGTAGCGTGTAAAGCGCCCTTAAGACTCTTCTTTTCAACCCTCTACAAGTAGTGTGGCAATTGGTTGTTTCATGTTTTACTCGGCTCTCCAGCTCTATCGATCAGGCACATGCACCGTCCCCAAAACATAGGGTCAAAACCTGAACCTCCACACTACTTGTTGCCTGCACCCCACATTTTCAGGTCAACTAACTAGAGATGAGTGGCCAAAGACAAAATCTTTCCAGTTTACAGACCATAATAAACATAATATAATCCCTTGTAAAGTGCCATGGAATAAACAGTGCTATAATAATATTAAATAATAATATTTAAAAAATAAAGAAAAATTGTGATAATTGCCTTTATTGCCCCTTCACTACTTACTGCCATCCACCTGGTCTTCACCAAATCTTCTTATCATTTGTCATTCATGCTGAAAATTTTGGTTTTCTTGCACTGTGCCAAATTTACAATTATCATGGCGCCCGGGATGGTTCTGCGCAAGTGCACCGGAGGACAATGGTATATCCCGTGACTCGTGATGTAATGGCATTGCTGTTTACAGAACCCTCCTATGTGCCATGACACTCAGTCTTCTAGTGCAAGAGGACCAAAGATTTCCGTAGAGATGTGCGGTGGGGTGAGCATAATAATCCTTTTGTTTTTGTTAACCATTTGTTTTCACAATATGGTTCAGAAAAATGGCATTCGGCGGCCACCATTATGCTGAATCCAATGAGAAGCAAATTAGAAAGAATCCCGATTTCAGCAAATGTGGATTTTGGTAAAATTTAAGTAAAATGAAATTTCACTTAAATTGATTTGCTAATTTCTACAACCTTCTTTTCGGTAGGTGTTCACATTTTATCATGTTCTATGATGGCATGGCACAGATGTTAAAATACTCTCATTGCACTTACTAAAATTGTTACTGACATTTTAATTTTTATTTAATATATCAATAGCACATCCAATGGTGTAACTAGAGCACTGTGAGTCCTGGTGCAAAATTTCTATCTGGGCCCCCATTTGCATGACGGTCAGTTGTATGGGCCTTTGTAGTGTTTTAGATCCTATAAGACATGCTTGCTTGGCCTACATATAAAAATATCCTTGTCCACGATCCTTTTGGCAATAATCATAGTGGCATCTTCCTATAGTAATGTCTCCCATCCTATGCTCCTTCCTGATATAATGTCCCCGTCATGTAGTAAAGTCCCTCGTCCTGCGCTCCTTACAGTAATAATGCCCCACATCCTGGGCACCTTTCTATAGCAATGTTATCTATCCTGGGCCCTTTCCAGTAATAATGTCCCAATCCTGGGCTCTTTCCAGTAATAATGTCCCAATCCTGGTCCCTTTTAGTAATATTGTCCCTCATCCTGGGCTCTTTCCAGTAATAATGTCCCAATCCTGGCCTGTTTTAGTAATATTGTCCCTCATCCTGGGCTCTTTCCAGTAATAATGTTCCAATCCTGGTCCCTTTTAGTAATATTGTCCCTCATCCTGGGCTCTTTCCAGTAATAATGTCCCAATCCTGGTCCCTTTTAGTAATATTGTCCCTCATCCTGGGCTCTTTCCAGTAATAATGTCCCAATCCTGGTCCCTTTTAGTAATATTGTCCCTCATCCTGGGCTCTTTCCAGTAATAATGTCCCAATCCTAGCCTCTTTTAGTGATATTGTCCACCATCCTGGGCTCTTCCAGTAATAATGTCCCCCAACTAATAACAATGTCCACCATCCTAAACCCTTCCTGGTATAATGTCTCACAATCTGCTATGATGTTGTCCATCCTGGGTCTCTTCCTTGATGTCGATGTTCTCCATCCTGTGCCTCTTCCTTGTGTAATGTCCTCCATCTTGGGCCTCTTCCTGTAATAATGTCTTTCGTTCTTCGACACTGAATTGAAAATAAAAACGTTTCTAATCATAAATTTACCCTGCTCTCATAACATGTGATGTCCTCCCCTATAGCCGGATCAAAAGCAGGCAGCTGACTTCGATGTTTCGGCATAGACAATAAATGATGTAACATATTCACGAGCAGTGTGACACGCATCAGGGGGAATAGGTACTGTTGTCAACCACAACAGAGTTGCTGTCACACCCTTGTTTCCCTTTACTGAGATAGGAGATGACAGTTGATGTTTTTAAAATTCTATGTAGTGGCAATGAGGCAGTGGCGTAGCTACTGCTTTTGCTGCCCCCCTCTGTTGGCCATCGATAATTCAGAATATATATAACTTGGGTAACTTGGGTATTGGGTGACGGATGGAGGGGGGCAGCTGCTGATGTGGAGAGAGGTGGCGTATGAAGGGGGGAAGCAGTGAGAGCGGTGGTGGATGCAGGGGGGCAGTGGCTCATGGAGAAAGCGGTAGCGGATGGAGGGGGGGAAGCAAATGGAGGAGGGCGGTAGCAGATCGGAGGCTGTAGCGGCGGTGGATCGGGGGCGGTGACTACTGCTGCTGCGGCGGCGACATGGCTGAAAGGGGGCAGTGGCAGGGGCAGCGGTGGATCGGGGGCTGATCGCGGGCAGTGGTGGAACGGGGGCACTTACCAAATAGCACTTGCAGAGATCACTCTCCTCAGCTTTCATGGATGAGGTGAAGCTGAGGGGAATGGTCATCTACAGGTCACTGGACCCAGATCCAAGGTGATTGGAAAGATCGGTCACAAGGCCGATCTCTCCAACCAGAGCTGGGGGCGGGTGAAACAAAGTTCACCCAGCTCCAGCCAGTGATCAGGGCTATAGCTGCACTTATCGTGGCTGGATTTCAATGTTTCAACCATTCTCAATGGCTGAAATATCACAGTAGTAGTGATTGACTGAGCATCGTTCGTCAGCCAATCACAGCCTCCGTAGGTCCGGGGGGTAGACACCACCCCTCCTGAGGTCAGGCAGAGGTCCCCTCCTAAGGTCAGGCAGAGGTCCCCTCCTCCCCGAATCTAAGGTTTCTGCACATCGATCGCAGCCACCGAGGCTCCGGGGCCATGATTTTGCCATGGCATACTGGGTACGTCATGGATCGTTAAGTACCAGGTCACCATGACGTACCCAGTATGTCATGGGTCATTAAGAGGTTAATCAACAATTATTATTTCTTCTATATTTTTCTACTTTTTTATTTTTTACCCCCAAAATGCCACCCCCTGACATAAGCCGCCTGAGGCGGTCCACCCCCTCCACCCCCCTTTTGCTACGCCATGAGGGAGTTAAGGGGATGAGCTAGAGGCAGACATAGACATTCTGCTGCAAGTTCTCTTGAAATGAGGAGGAAGGAGCTAGAGGCAGACACAGACATTCTACTGCAAGTTCTCTTGAAATGAGGAGGGAGGGGCTAGAGGCAGACACAGACATTCTGCTGAAAGTTGTTCTGAAATGAGGAGGGAGGAGCTAGAGGCAGACACAGACATTCTGCTGCAAGTTCTCTTGAAATGAGGAGGGAGGAGCTAGAGGCAGACACAAACATTCTGCTGCAAGTTGTCCTGAAATGAGGAGAGAGGAGCTAGAGGCAGACACAGATATTCTGCTGTAAGTTCTCCTGAAACGATAGTTACATTTCTCTGTAGAACTTTGTGAGCACTAACTGTCATCTCTTATCTAAGTAATAAAAAAATCTTTATTGTCTAAAAACAGATTTTACCAGTGAATTGAGACTTTTTAAAAAAATAAATCAGTCTAAGTAAAAAAAAATCATTTTCCAGTGTACTATTAATTTCTGGAAAATAAAATAATAAATTATTCTGTTAACTGAGGGTGGACTCTTCCACACCACAGAATCACATCAAATGGGTCACTGTTTGGTCCTCTTCTGTCTGTCACCCCTGTCGGCATTTACCATATTACCTAAGTTGTTAAACTGCCAGGATTGGAGTTACATGGATGAAATAGTGACGTTCTGTTGGCAGGAACATTCCAGGACATTATCTTATTATTGCCTTAATCACCTTGTAATGAGTTACATTAAGAATTAAAATGTAAAATAGCTCCCAGAGCCAAAAGGGCAGGTAGGCGCTAATGTGCATCTGAGATGAGGTTATACAACGTCCGGGATGAAGTGGCCATTTTCCTTTCTATGTTAGAAAATTACTTTAAAAAGGTGAACAACTGTGTAGTCAAAAGTTTTATAACCTACATCATCAACTAGAATATCCTCCATCAGTAATGTCACCTATTACGTCTACTATTACAAAGACAGAGCTGAAAGTCTTCTCACATTCATTAATGAGGTCAACTAGTCAAATATTAAACTATATCACCCAATGTTTGCAAAGCAAACAAACTGCCCCATCATGATATTACACTTTCTGGAAAATTCCCATTAACTTCAATATATAAGAACTATATATACAGTCAGATTTAATAGTGAATATATGAGGCAAGGTAACGAGCAAAGATTGGGCCGGTGTCACACTTGCGATTCCCTCGTGTGTATCTCGCATCTCTATGCAACCGACCCGCTCCTGTGAGGAGAGTGTGAGTCCGTGCCGGGTGATGCAACGTGAGACTCGCGCGAGATACATGCGAGGGACTCACAAGTGTGACACCAGCCTTACTCTGATTGCTCAGGTTTCAAAGGGATGTCCAATCCCATGAACAAGGTACATTTTGATCTATAGAACTTGGAATACTAATAAGTTCCACAATTGTATATGATTAAAAAAATTCCTGTGCTGAGATAATCTTATGAATGTGCCCCTGCTATGTACTGTGTAATGGCTGTGTCTGACCGTACAGGGACATGGTCTGATCATACCATAGCTCCTGGGAAAGGGAGGATGCAAAAAATAAGGATATACAGATAGGACAGCACAAGATTGTAGCTGCTGCTTTCTGTGAAGTAAAACATGTTTTTAAACAAGCCGTAGAATGTTCTACCTCACAGTAAAGGGTGCTTTACACGCTGCGACATCGCTACCGATATATCGTCGGGGTCACGTCGTTAGTGACGCACATTTGGCGCCGGTAGCGACATCGCAGCGTGTGACACCAAAATCGTTCAAAATCGGTAATCGTTGACACGTCGCTCCTTTCCTTAATATCATTGCTGCCACAGGTACGATGTTGTTTGTCGTTCCTGCGGCAGTGCACATCGCTGTGTGTGACACTGCAAGAATGACGAACATCTCCTTACCTGCGTCCACCGGCAATGTGGAAGGAAGGAGGTGGGCGGGATGTTCCGGCCGCTCATCTCCGCCCCTCCGCTTCTATTGGACGGCCGCTTAGCGACGCCGCAGTGATGTCGCTGTGACGCAGAACGCACCTCCCCTTTGAGGGAGGGATGTTCGCCGGTCACAGCGACATCGCTGACAAGGTATGTTCGTGTGACGCTGCCGTAGCGATAATGTTCGCTACGGCAGCTAGCACCAAATGTCGCATGAACGACGAGGGCGGGTGCTATAGCGCTCGACATTGCTAGCAATCGCTAGCGATGTCGCAGCGTGTAAAGCACCCTTTAGAATCAGCCCTGATCCCATACTCTCCTGTCTGTATATTTTTTATTTGCTCCCAGGAGCTGTGGTATGATGAGACCATATTCCTGTATGGTCAGACACAGCCATTACACAGCACATAGCAGGGACACATATATAAGATTATCTCAGCACAGGGACATTTTTTTTAATCACATCCAAATGTGGAAATTATTTTTATTCCAAGATCTATTAATTAAAATGTGCTTTGTTTGAGAGAAAACCCATTTAACATTTAAATGTTGCTACTAATCTCTGCTGGTGATATTTCAATTATGTTGTTGTATTGCCTGTGCACCAGAGTCTATCTTTCCCACGTCAGGATCACGAAAAATCGCTGGTTAACCGTGTTAGTTGGGTGACTAGTAATTGCCATCATGGTCATTCTGTAAAGCTCAGCCACAGGCTGTGCTCTATAGGAGGATTACGATTTCTCTATACAATGCAAAACTATTGTAAAATCATTTTTAAAAAAATAATAATAATAAAAAAATCAAAAAATGTGAATGACGCACCTTCTCTCACATTAAGATAAATAAATACCGTACTTTTTGTTTTATAAGACGCACCCCAAATAAGACAAATAAATATGGAGTCCGTCTTATAATCCAGTGGTGTCTTACCGGAGGGTGGGCGTCAGTGTTGGTAGAGTGGGGTCACAGGAGGCAGCGGCGTGATGGAGAGAGACGATTCTGTAGGCGGTGCGGCGGGTGTCATGGATGCTTGCTGCGAGCACGGTGAGGCAGGAGGAGCTTCCAGAAACTGTCCGCATTGCGAGCTTCAAAGAAATAGCTCTCGGAGTCAGAGCCTGCACAGATGGAGCTCTCGGCTAAATGACAAGCCAAGATCTCATTTGCGCATGCGCCACCTCTCATTGCCTTTTTCCTAAAGTCCGCTGCTAGGAGATCAATGGCATGTGCGCAGATGAGATCTTGAGCCGACAGCTCCATCTGCACATGCACCGACTCCAGGCGCCATTATTTGAAGCCCGCACCGCTGACACTTTCAGAATTGTGGCCCGCCCCTGCCTCACTGCCTGCAGCAGAACCCGCAGTGCACCGCTCACAGTATGCACACAGCCCAGCGCCCGTGGCCTGCATTGCTGCCTCCCGTGACCCCACTCCACCACCCCGGTAAGCTACATTTGGATTATAAGATTCACCCCCCAGTTTCCTCCCAAATTTTTGGGGAGGAAATGTGCATTTTATAATCCGAAAACTACGGCAAAGAACCATATTTGGTATCACTGTGTCCAAAAACATCCAATCTAGCAAAATTATATAAATCATAGGTTTATTGCAGAAAACGTAATGGCTCTTACAGACAAAAAAATTATTTGCAAATTTCAGATTTTTTTTTTTTCACTACGAAATTAATTATAAATCATATATTGTGAAACACAGTGTTTTTATTGCCAAGAGAGCAGGTTTGGGCTGCATAAGAAAAAAGCATACAAATGCTGAGTGTGAACATTGACTTATTGTATTTACCATATTTATCGGATTATAAAGACACATCAGACTATAAAATGCACCCCAAATTTAGAAGAGGGAAATAGGAGAAAAACATATGTTTTTTAACCCCATTCACGACCAAAGATGTATCACTCTGATTAGGTGAAGCAGACTGTGCAGTGAAAAAAATGTAAAAAAAAGTTTACTCTTAGACATAATGTTTATACAGTTAGGTCCAGAAATATTTGGACAGTGACACAAGTTTTGTTATTTGAGCTGTTTACAAAAACATGTTCAGAAATACAATTATATATATAATATGGGCTGAAAGTGCACACTCCCAGCTGCAATATGAGAGTTTACACATCCAAATCGGAGAAAGGGTTTAGGAATCATAGCTCTGTAATGCATAGCCTCCTCTTTTTCAAGGGACCAAAAGTAATTGGACAAGGGACTCTAAGGGCTGCAATTAACTCTGAAGGTGTCTCCCTCGTTAACCTGTAATCAATGAAGTAGTTAAAAGGTCTGGGGTTGATTACAGGTGTGTGGTTTTGCATTTGGAAGCTGTTGCTGTGACCAGACAACATGCGGTCTAAGGAACTCTCAATTGAGGTGAAGCAGAACATCCTGAGGCTGAAAAAAAAGAAAAAATCCATCAGAGAGATAGCAGACATGCTTGGAGTAGCAAAATCAACAGTCGGGTACATTCTGAGAAAAAAGGAATTGACTGGTGAGCTTGGGAACTCAAAAAGGCCTGGGCGTCCACGGATGACAACAGTGGTGGATGATCGCCGCATACTTTCTTTGGTGAAGAAGAACCCGTTCACAACATCAACTGAAGTCCAGAACACTCTCAGTGAAGTAGGTGTATCTGTCTCTAAGTCAACAGTAAAGAGAAGACTCCATGAAAGTAAATACAAAGGGTTCACATCTAGATGCAAACCATTCATCAATTCCAAAAATAGACAGGCCAGAGTTAAATTTGCTGAAAAACACCTCATGAAGCCAGCTCAGTTCTGGAAAAGTATTCTATGGACAGATAAGACAAAGATCAACCTGTACCAGAATGATGGGAAGAAAAAAGTTTGGAGAAGAAAGGGAACGGCACATGATCCAAGGCACACCACATCCTCTGTAAAACATGGTGGAGGCAACGTGATGGCATGGGCATGCATGGCTTTCAATGGCACTGGGTCACTTGTGTTTATTGATGACATAACAGCAGACAAGAGTAGCCGGATGAATTCTGAAGTGTACCGGGATATACTTTCAGCCCAGATTCAGCCAAATGCCGCAAAGTTGATCGGATGGCGCTTCATAGTACAGATGGACAATGACCCCAAGCATACAGCCAAAGCTACCCAGGAGTTCATGAGTGCAAAAAAGTGGAACATTCTGCAATGGCCAAGTCAATCACCAGATCTTAACCCAATTGAGCATGCATTTCACTTGTTGTATAGCAAGGATTTAAAATATAACTTTTAATAAATATAATGATAAAATAGATCAAAGTGCAAAGTGAAGTATAATAAAAGGAAGGATCTCACCCAGTTCTTCTCCTGTGGGATCCACACCACTGTAAAAACCAAGGCGAACGGGCATCAGACCAATGACATAAAGCCGGGGATAAACAGTATAGTTATATTACCCCTGTCGTGCCCCTGCAATAGCTTCCGCCCTTACAAGGGCAGCACCCAAGTCAGGATAGCTACCCCAGTAGATAAACAATACCCCTCCCAACGCGTTTCCCTCTCCGTGTGACCGGAGAGTTCCTCAGGGGAGAAAAGGAAAGTAAAGCCTGCAGTGGCAGGTCAATACATTACACTACTTCCTTTCAGTCAGTGTGTACACACACCGCTTTCAGTGTATGTGCTAATGGCCAGTGGGACGCTGTATACTGCCAGAGCCCGACCCTATATACCTCTCAGTACTCCTGTGTCACCTGCAATCAGTGGGAGCACATATTTCAGCAGCCTTACTAATCGATCACCAAATACAAACGTAGAAAAATCTGCCCAGATTCTTATCAAGCTGAGCAGGTATATACACCCTCATATTCATACAGGGCGGATCGGAATAATTTCACCCATCCTGCCCGTCAAACTTACAGTTCAGGTGAACCCAAATGACTGTGCCCGTGCGATCCGCACTCAATCTATCAGGTCTAGGTTGTTCCGGCGGCCACTAGAGCGCACGCGCGGCTGAATAATAGTTGTTCCGCGCTCCAGAGTGGAACGCACACACCGCGCATGCGCGGGATCACGTTCTCCATCTATCGCATGTATGCTGCCCGGGCGGCCACTAGTGCGCACGCGCGACTGGTTCAAAGTTCGTCCGCCTTGGTTTTTACAGTGGTGTGGATCCCACAGGAGAAGAACTGGGTGAGATCCTTCCTTTTATTATACTTCACTTTGCACTTTGATCTATTTTATCATTATATTTATTAAAAGTTATATTTTAAATCCTTGCTATACAACATATCACATTTAGGATTTTGGCTACATCTCCCTGCCAGTTGGCAGGTCTGCTTTTCTTATTGTATTTGAATATCTGGCATGGCTGGTTTCTTGGCGTCAGCGCCGGATACTACCTCATGGTTAACCGAGGCAAGAGACATTTTTTCTGAGAAAGAATTTGCTCAGAAAAAATTTCTGCCATCATATACGACGGCATTTAAAGAGATCACCAAGACCTATAAGGAACAAACAACGAGCTGGTGGGAGGTGCAGAGCCTAGACAATTATATAAAAAACGGAATAGTACCAAGGGGCCTACGTATTTCGCTACTACCTGCACCGAGGTGCCGTACCCCTCAGTTAGTGAGTGCATGGGAAAAAGAAGCAACTGCTAGTTCCTTGAGGCTGATGAAAATTCTGCTGACAGAGGAGAGGGTTTGTCTTGAGGCTCTGGATAATAAACTGAAAGAACAGATTGAATTCATTAAGACCTTTCAGGGAGAGGCTGATTTTGTAGCCAAAGAGAACCTTCTACAGAGTACAGTAGAGAAATACCAGTATCGAATTAAGGAGAGGAAGCACAAGCAATTTGTGCGTGATCTCCAAGATTTCAAAGAAAATAAGGTTTACCAGTTTGTTCCAACTGAGGGGACGACCACCAGGGAGCGGGAATCGGACCTTTCGTCTACGGAGACAGAGGCTTCTGACTCAGAGAGTAGACATCCCAATTCGTTTAACCAACAGAGAGGGAGAAAATTTCATAAGGGTAATTTTAGAGGGAATCGCCAATACCCTATTGGCCCAAATAACGGTTCTTTTTTAGAGAGACAACATTTTCTGAGGAGCCACAAAACAAAAAGCAAAGAGTAGATTCCCAAATTATTAATTTGTCTAGGCGACCTCTCACCAGCGCGGAAATGTCGGTCCTAAGCAAGGGACTTTCGTTTGTGCCCACTAGCGACATGTCCGTTTTTGACTTCATTGTTGACCTAAACTTGTTCATCAGGAAACTCCGTTGGAGAAAGTTCTTTAAACTAAAGGATAATCGATTGTGTGAGGAGTTAAATATACCCTCTGATATGTTGGGTGATGTTAGATTGCTGGCTGATCTGGATATGCCCATTACCACTAACACTGGAAGGGGTCCCTTCACCAACCTCAAAAATCCGAGCACCAAAATGCCTCCAAATAGCACTGATATTTCAGCTATAGACATCTTTTTGAATTTGGTGACCCGTGATGTGTGTGAATCATTTGGAAGCCCTCATGACCAACGGGCGTGTTTGTCAAGATCCGTAGCCAGTAATCTTGTAACGCAGAGTAATAATCTTACTAAACTTGAGATGAAGGCTCTCTGTATGTTGGAGAAGGACAAGACAATTACCATTAAGCCCTCCGATAAGGGGGGCAATGTGGTTGTTTTGGACTCTCAAGACTATCGTAAAATCTGTTTGGATGGTCTAAAGGATATGGCTACATACAAGAGAGTCTCTAGTAGTCCGCTGGAACTCTCCAAAAAAACATTGAGAGACCTGCTTGGTAAAGCAAAGGCAGACGGGCTGATTGGAGCTGATGAATTTTCCTTCTTATTCTCTGACTACCCGGTGATGCCCACGTTCTATGTCCTGCCTAAAATTCATAAGGGGACCACACCCCTAAGAGGTCGACCCATAGTTTCTGGTGTCGGCAGCATAGGACAGAACGTGGGCATCTATTTGGATGAAATCCTTAGTCCATTTGTGACATCATTACCCTCCTATATCCGTGATAGTATGGATTTCATGAAGAGGATAGAGGGGGTCACGGTGGACTCGGAGACTTTCCTGGCAAGTATTGATGTGGAGAGTTTGTACTCTTCAATACCCCATGAACAAGGTATAAGGGCCGTGGAGTACTTTTTGTCAACAAGGGGTCAGCAGTTTGAGGTTCATAACCAGTTTGTTCTATCCCTGTTACACTTTGTCTTGTATAACAACTTTTTTACATTTGACGGTTCGATTTACCACCAGCTCAGGGGCACTGCAATGGGGAGCCCCTGTGCTCCCTGTTATGCTAATCTGTTCCTGGGCTGGTGGGAGGACACGTGTGTGTTCTCTGAAAGAATGTCCAGGTATACGTCTATGATTGAAATTTGGACTAGATTTATAGACGATGTTTTTGTACTATGGAAAGGGCCTCGGGATGAGTTTACGAATTTTGTGAAAGATTTGAACTGTAATTCGATAGGCCTTAATTTCACGTTCGTCATCCATCCCAGCGAATTATCCTTCCTGGACTTAATGGTCTCGATAGACTCTCAGGGGGGCCTACAGACGACCATTTTCAGGAAACCCACTGCAACCAATTCTCTCCTAAATTGGAGAAGTCACCATCCATTCCCTCTGCGACGCGGTATTCCGAAAGGTCAATACCTACGTCTCAGACGGAATTGCTCCACGAGGGATGAATTTGTTGAGAAGGCCAAAGACCTGAGGGAGCGATTCCTTGACAAGGGCTATCCGAACTATATCCTCAAGGATGCCTACCACCACTCTCTGAGCCAGGATCGGAACCGACTCCTTGTTCCAAAACCTAAAAAGGAGGAGAATGGTGGCTTGGTGAGATTTATCACGACCTTTACAAAGGGGGCAAACCAAGTGAGAGGTATTTTGGAGCGGCATTGGGGGGTCCTGAAGATGGACACTGATATTGCAGATACGATTGGTACACAACCGTCTATAACATTCCGAAAAAATCGCTCCTTACGTGACCGTCTGATGCACAGTCACTTTGTGGCCCCGGACAAACAAACAACGTGGCTCCCAAGTAAACCTACTGGGTGCTTTAGATGTGGGTCTTGTGTGGCCTGTAGTCACATTCAGACAGGCAAGACTTACACTAGCACGGTCACGGGAGAGTGTCTAAAATTGAAGGATTTCATAAATTGCAAGACGAAGGGGGTAGTGTATTTAGCTACGTGTCATTGCGGGAAGCAATATGTTGGAAAGACCACCAGGGAGTTTCGCCGACGGGTGGGTGAGCACCTAGGCGATATAAGAAATGAACGCGAAACTCCTATTTCCAGGCACATGAATACACAACACTCTGGTAACAGGGAGGGAATTACCTTCATGGGGATTTTGAGAGTGAATCCATCCCCAAGAGGAGGTAATTTGGATAGATTGCTCCTTCAAAAGGAAGCAAGGATGACTTTTAGACTGCGGACTTGTCGTCCTGAGGGTCTTAATGACCAGATTAATTATGGCAGCTTTATCTAAAATCTTTGGCTGAGGTGTACGTTGTGGTGGTTGATGGTGGTTTTCGTCTTTTTAACCGTGCCAAGGATCAGTTATATAGAGCCTTTTTGTTAGCCTACACCGGACCGAGGTTTTTGAGATAGTAGGCTTGTGGGAGCTATTTTGGTGGTTGTGGGGTGCAGTGAGTTTGCCCCTACAGTTCTTCCAGTAGTTGATATTTTGTTGGGTTTTCCCATCACTTATGTTCTCCCATTATTGTGCAGTGTTAGTTTGGTTTATGCCGACCCTAGATATATTTCGATCCCTTATTCCCTCATTAATGTGGACACTGTTCAAGTGGCTCCAGAGAATCTAATAATATTACTGATTCATGACTAAGAGACTGATGAATGTGTTATGCTTTATAGGTGCCATTATTCGTGTACCCCTGCATATTAGGGGTTACCAGTGGTGGCAGTGATAGCTAACCGATTTAATTTATAACACTTTTTTTGTGTTGTAGGAATCTCTTTTGGTTGTCCATTATGGTTTGCGCTTGTGTGGCTGGTGCGTTCCAGAGTGGTACGCGGAAGTATCGCCTTTCAATTAATAATATTAGAATTTGACCCACGCATGCGCCGCATGTGCGTTCCACTGTGGAACGCGGACGAACTTTGAACCAGTCGCGCGTGCGCACTAGTGGCCGCCCGGGCAGCATACATGCGATAGATGGAGAACGTGATCCCGCGCATGCGCGGTGTGTGCGTTCCACTCTGGAGCGCGGAACAACTATTATTCAGCCGCGCGTGCGCTCTAGTGGCCGCCGGAACAACCTAGACCTGATAGATTGAGTGCGGATCGCACGGGCACAGTCATTTGGGTTCACCTGAACTGTAAGTTTGACGGGCAGGATGGGTGAAATTATTCCGATCCGCCCTGTATGAATATGAGGGTGTATATACCTGCTCAGCTTGATAAGAATCTGGGCAGATTTTTCTACGTTTGTATTTGGTGATCGATTAGTAAGGCTGCTGAAATATGTGCTCCCACTGATTGCAGGTGACACAGGAGTACTGAGAGGTATATAGGGTCGGGCTCTGGCAGTATACAGCGTCCCACTTGCCATTAGCACATACACTGAAAGCGGTGTGTGTACACACTGACTGAAAGGAAGTAGTGTAATGTATTGACCTGCCACTGCAGGCTTTACTTTCCTTTTCTCCCCTGAGGAACTCTCCGGTCACACGGAGAGGGAAACGCGTTGGGAGGGGTATTGTTTATCTACTGGGGTAGCTATCCTGACTTGGGTGCTGCCCTTGTAAGGGCGGAAGCTATTGCAGGGGCACGACAGGGGTAATATAACTATACTGTTTATCCCCGGCTTTATGTCATTGGTCTGATGCCCGTCCGCCTTGGTTTTTACAGTGGTGTGGATCCCACAGGAGAAGAACTGGGTGAGATCCTTCCTTTTATTATACTTCACTTTGCACTTTGATCTATTTTATCATTATATTTATTAAAAGTTATATTTTAAATCCTTGCTATACAACATATCACATTTAGGATTTTGGCTACATCTCCCTGCCAGTTGGCAGGTCTGCTTTTCTTCATGCATTTCACTTGCTCAAATCCAGACTTAAGAAGGAAAGACCCACAAACAAGCAAGACCTGAAGGCTGCGGCTGTAAAGGCCTGGCAAAGCATTAAGAAGGAGGAAACCCAGCGTTTGGTGATGTCCATGGGTTCCAGACTTAAGGCAGTGATTGCCTCCAAAGGATTCGCAACAAAATATTGAAAATAAAAATATTTTGTTTGGGTTTGGTTTATTTGTCCAATTACTTTTGACCTCCTAAAATGTGGAGTGTTTGTAAAGAAATGTGTACAATTCCTACAATTTCTATCAGATATTTTTGTTCAAACCTTCAAATTAAACGTTACAATCTGCACTTGAATTCTGTTGTAGAGGTTTCATTTCAAATCCAATGTGGTGGCATGCAGAGCCCAACTCGCGAAAATTGTGTCCCTGTCCAAATATTTCTGGACCTAACTGTATGTTGCTAATAGAGATCCATTAGATGTGACGATTCTGCCGCTTTACCCGGCTCATCCTGATTGCCCTGATGCGTTGGTAATCGGGATAATCTAAGGGTTAATGACAGCTGTGATTTGTCAGCTGTCATTCAGCCCTTAATTAGAAATGGCTAGGGGTCTATGAGACTCCCCATAACTAATCCTGTAAGTCAAAAGAAATAAACACAAACACAGAGAGCAAAGTTTTTTATTTAAAAAACAAAAACAAACTCTTTCACCAATTTATTAACTTGCAAAACACCCCTGCAGGTCCGACATAATCCATAAGAAGTCCCACAACAATCCTGGCTCTCCTACACCTAAGGTCTCAGTGTACGGTCACATTAAAAAAGTGACTGCTCACTGTGACTGTCAGGGACACACTGTTTGTCTCTGAGCTAGATCTGCGTGCGGTGATGTCCCTAAGTTCACCTGAGGTCACAGCTGGAGATTCCCTCGTTACCAGGGATGTGATCTTAGGTGAACTGACTTGAGGTGAACTCATTGAACTCAATAACCTCACCTCAGGTGAAGTTGTTGAACTCAATGTTGGATTACCAAATTAGGCAATGTATGCAAATTGTGTATTTGGTTGCAGAAAGTCCTACGTTAAATCTGTATCTCCTGGCAAAAAAAGGCATCAAAATCACATCAAAATCTCATCGCATTTAGGCTGTGTGCGCACTAGAAAATGTACTTTTCTTAACAAAAATCTGCACCCTCTGGCAGAATACCGCACCCGCTGCAAAAACTGCAGTAAAACCTCACCCGCGTTTTTGCGACGATTTGACGCATTTTTGCTGTGGTTTTTCTGCGGGTTGGTCCCTGCAGTTTTTTACCATTATCTATGGCAAAATCCGCAGGTACCTGCAAAAAAGAAGTGACATGCACATTAATTCCGCAGCGGAAATTCCACGGGTAAATCCGCATAACGTATAAAAATGCGCAGTGTGCACACAGCATTTTCTTTATACCCATAGGTTTTGCTGGCGAATGACTGCAGCAATGTTAGACATATTTTCTGCAGCAAATCCGCGACAAATCTACGGTCAAATCTGCGGTAAATCCGTACTGTGCGTACATAGCCTTAGATAGATTTTTTTTTTTTGCCATAGATCCAGTTTTGGTATATAAATCTTAACACCAAATCTGCAACACCTGGCAAAAAATGCAATTAAGGTACGGTTTTCTGGATGGCAATGCAGATTCGGTGCAAAAATGTCTGCATCAAATTTGCATCTCCTAGCATATTTTTTTTTTGGTGTTTGTGTTTTATTTCTTTTGACTTACAGTATTAGTAAATGGAGGTCTCACAGACCCCTCTCCACTTTTAATCCAGGGCTTGATGGCAGCTGCAAGCTGTCATTAACCTCTTATGTTACACCAATTGCCACTACACCAGGACAATTGGGATGAGCTGGGTAAAGTGCCAGTATTGTCACATGGGCATCTACGGGTAGATATTTTTAGGCTGGGTGGCCAATATTCATGGCTCCTCCCATCCTGATAATACCAGCCCCCACACGTCTGCTTTACTGTGGCTGGATGTCAAAAATAGGGGGTCACTACATCTTTTCTTCCCCTCTATCTTGATATCCAGCCACCACAGTAAACCTCACAGGTGGGGGCTGCAGCCTGCAGTTGTTGTCTTACCTCAAAATAGGGTGGGAGCCTAAGTAATTTTTTTAATTATTTATTTTTATACTGCTATTCAGCAAACTGACTGCAACCAATCACAGACGCGGACACAGGGTGGGAGCATATATAGCAGTCTGCAACTAATCACAGTTACTGGCACAGAGGGTGGGCGGAGGAAGCAGTGAATATTGATGAACTTTAATAAGCAGGTATGTATAACATGATATGTATAACTAACCTGCTCTTACTACCAATTAACTTCCATTTGTCGCCCCCTGGTGCTTACTATGGCCATTTTTCAGCCCCAAACTTCTTGTCCCCATTTACTTGTATGGGGTTCATTGTTTGGGGTCAAGTTTGGCTGCAAGTTTGCTTGCCGAACGCGATTTTTCATTTAGAGTGCACAGATTCGGTAAACCCAAATATACATGGGTCCGCTCATCACTAATCTTTCCCTATATGGCTAGAGGATAATAGATGGTAGCTAGTGCGAACCAACAACCAAATTAACTACAACATGGAGTTTCAGACTTTATATGTTACTTAATTTTTGGACCATTTTTACATTTTTACCCTTTTTAGGTGCTGATGCTTTGCTTGTGTTCATAAACAGGCAGTGCAAATGGGAAAAGTTATTATTTTCCACATGCAATTGTGCAAAAATGATTCATATTAGGGCTTTGTTGTTTGCTAAATTAAAGTCATTGCTTTTTCACAAGTGATCCAAAAATTATCCCTTCATTTCAGTAGCAGAAACAAGTGTGCTGTTTTGAAAGTGAAAAAGTAAAACACATACTGCGTACTGCAGCCAGGAGATGTTTTAGTTGTGAAGTGACGGTGGCAGCACCAGAAGCCTCATGGTAGAAAAATAGGATGGAGCTGGTAAGGAGATATATAACAGTGTAGAGTTTAGATGTCATGATTTTGCTCAGCGGAGCTCTGCTCTCCTGCAGTACCTATGCTGGGCCTCATATTTTTCCCCGGTTCCTGGTTGATCCCTGTGTGGTGTGGAATGGGTCTGTTCTTTGGAGCCTCATTCTGGGTGATTGGTCCACTTTATCTGGGAGCTGTTTCACTCAGAATGCCACCAGTGATAGTTCCTGTTTTGCAGTGCATGTCTCTGGTTCCCGTAAGTGTCTGATCTGATCTTGTCCCGCTACCTAGTTCCGCTGTTCCCCTTCCGTCTTCTTACCTACTGACTTGATTTCCTGACCCCCTGACCTTGTCTTGACTCTGGCTCTGTCCATTCCATTGTACTTATGTGACCACTCTGTTTACTAACCCCGGCTTGTCCCCTGACTCTGGCTCTGCTCGCTCCTTTTGTGATTTACATTATCTCCTGGCTTTTGACCCCTGACTTGTTTGACTGCCCCTCACTAGATGTGACTAGCGATATCTAGTGTACAAACCTGGCAGATCCACTCCACTAGTGTACCTGGTGACACCTAGTGGTTTGGTGTCTTATTACACATGGGTTCTTGTCATCACATTAGGAATGACACTTCCAGCAGTAGTAGTCATACAGTACAGATAATATGTTGTACAGGGAGTATATGCCTGAGTGATCATGAACTATTGGCACTGGTGGCAGCAGAAAAGTGTAGAAGACACAACATACAGACAGATTGTGCAGCCAATGCAATCATTGACATCAGCAGTAGATCAATGAAGGTCAGCACTGATCCATGCCTGTTTCATTTTGACATATGTATGGTGTTCCATCCTTGCAACTGATAACCTGGTCTACTTTTGTGTGAAAACGCCAACAGTCATGTTAAAATACCCTTTCTTACAGTACACTAGAGGCTGAACATAATAGTAGGCTCAGTTGGGCCAGTTATTGCCAATAGTCTAATTTGCTGATCCAAATACATAGAAAAAGACTGACCAGGACCTCCAATAGGTGTGAACAAAGTCCAAGCTTAAAACACATTATAATTACAAAAATATACACAAGAGCAGTCTAAAAAGCTAAAATATGATAAATGTCATGCTGACAAACTAGGGATACCAGCCTCCCTCTGTACCTTGTGCAGTGTACCTGTTTCCATCTTCTCTGCAGTCCACGTATGGGTGCGGTCCCCGGCTGTTGTTCCCAGTGGATGCTTACGTGGTAGTCGGCTGTGCTCCCACCTGGGCTGCAGGTTCTGCACATGTTGTTGTGTGGGGTTTCCTGCTCTCCAGCTTAGGGGCTGCCCGCGCACACTTCCTCATGTTTTATAGGAAGATGTGTGTGTGGCGCCCTGGCCTAGCCAGGTCATCACAGATAACACACAAACACCCCACCCCCATTAGACAGGGACACCAGCCAAACTCAAAACCCTTGTTGCCTCCCTCCAGTGTCTGATGTCCACACCAGGTGGAGCGGAGCCAAGCGGTTGGCCCCACCCACCGAGGAGTTCACAGGCCTGGAGGCGGGAAAAGCGGCAGATCAGTTGAGGAGGTTGAAGTTTGAGGAGTAAACACTTGGGTGTCTGGGTTTGTGGCCCAGGCACTGACAGCAAGGTTGGCAGACGGTGGTGGCCGTCTGCAGGAGTGGTGAATCAACGCGGAACCGTAGGACCGGGGTCAGACGACGGCCCGCCGGTACCGACCGGGGAGAGAAGTAAAGCCAGCACACACAGGCAGAGCCATCAGACCCCGACCAGGCTTGGAGCCGCCAACAATAGTCAAATCCGAATGTGACCGGAACCCCAGGGGTTTCCTAACAGCAAAAGTCCCGATTGAAGGCAACAGCCCACACCGTGAGGGTATACAGCTACCGCCTAAGGCTAGAGACCCAAGGGCCAGCGCCTGCGGGCAAACGGGCTCCTCCGGTACCCATACACCGGGGAGCGGACTACCGTTGGGGATCCATAGTAGTCAAACGAGAACATCAAGGTACAGGGAAAGACAGCCGCCATCACCTGTCCAGGGAGAGACACTGCAGCCGGCTGCGGGACCCGTCTATCCAGCCGTTTGGTTTACCGAGGACTTTGTGCATCTCTAACTGAGTGAGTACACCCGTGCCATCCGGCACCGCGCCGCGCTGTCCCTGCAACCCTACACCTCACGAACCCTGCCTCCCCGTCACATCATCGGGCCCCGGGATCACCGACCCCTACCCACGGAGGGGAAAAACAAAATCCCAGCTCCTCCCTACCATCGCTCCCGGGATCCCTGTCACCAGCAACGGTGGTGCCCATCTTCACCATGACCCCTGGGTGGTGTCATGGACTAAATCCCTCAAACTAACCACCCCTTTCACTCACGGGCGAGGAGTGCCGCTCGAGTCCCCAGATCCGGCCCACCGCTTGAGCCACCGAGCTGCAGCAGCAGCCGCAGCAGCGCCGGACCCGAGCGTTAGCGAGAGCGCAGCAGCGGCAGCGTCCTCCCTGCCCGCGACATGTGCATCTTGCTTAGGTGTCCTCAGCCTACTGCTGGGAGGCACTAGCTATTTAAGGCTCCTCCCCCTGATAGGAGGGGCAGAGCATTTTGTGTCATTTTTTTATGTGTCTTGAGATGTGTTTCCTGAAGGGCTGGTGTCCACAGTTCCTGAGCCAATGTAGAGAGAATGAAACAATCCAGCTCAGATCCGGTAAAAAAAACTTCTTTATTTTATGAATAAGTGCATATAAAATGCAGGGTGAAGACCAGGTGCAGGTCCTACCAGTCCTGGTAGTACCTGCTCCCCTGGGCTGGAGAGCAGGAAACCCCACACAACAACATGTGCAGAACCTGCATCCCAGGTGGGAGTAGAGCCGACCACCACGTAAGCATCCTCCGGGAATAACAGCCAGAGACCGCACCTATACGTGGACAGCAGAGAAAAGGGAAGCAGGTACACTGTACAAGGTACAGAGGGAGGCTGGCATCCCTAGTATGCCAGAATGAGGGGCACTGCAGCCAAAATTTGAGATGCTGCCACCTGACTGCAGGCCCCCTATGCTAATTTTAGATGGTTTCTCCCCCTGGAAAGACTCACCAGATACCCCCGTCCCGGCTCCTGTGGTATGATCTGCTCTGATATAAGTCACTGCGTTGCCCAGCTTCCAGTCTCTTTGTTCCTGGACCCGGACCTGTTTGGGCGGCCGGTGGGGTAAGAGAGCTATCAGCAGGGAGGGAGATTTTTGCCCACGGTGCTTTAGCTGTGAGTGGCTCCCTCCCTGCTGAGGAAAAAGTGACACAAAAATCCCCCCATCAGCAGGGAAGGAAGCGTCCGACTCACAACGCTGTTAGTTGTGAGGGGCTTCCTCCCTGCTGAGGCACAGGTGACATGGCCGGCGAGCGGTGTTTTCAGGGAATACCCGCTCGCCGGTCTGCCTGTGCTCGCAGTGTAACCAAATCCCCCCATCAGCAGGGAAGGAAGCGTCCGACTCACAACGCTTTTAGTTGTGAGCGGCTTCCTCCCTGCTGAAGCACAGGTGACATGGCCAGCGAGCGGTGTTTTCAGGGAAATACCCGCTCGCCGGTCTGCCTGTGCTTGCAGTGTGACCAAATCCCCTCATCAGCAGGGAAGGAAGCGTCCGTCTCACAACGCTGTTAGTTGTGAGCGGCTTCCTACCTGCTGAGGCTCCAGCTGGGTGTGCGGGCGAGCGGCGTTCTGAGTGAACTACCCGCCCGCCGGTCAGCTGGAGCCCGTCCCTCAGTTTGCAAAGCGCGCGAAAGCGCTCTTTGCTTAAGGCACCGCCCACCCGCCGCCCTGCCTCTGCCAGCGGTGGGGGCGAGTGCAGACTGTGAGCCGGCGCGGTCCCTGATGCAGCGCAGGTGGAAGCGCTGCAGTAGGGACCCGCCGGCTTTGTGTGAATAAAAAACCCCGTGCCCCTGATCCCTCCACTGCCCTGTCACCGCTGCCCTGTCATAAATAAATAAATCATACATACAAAATAAATAAATTACAGCCTCTAATGCAGCTCGGATTGGAGGTGCTGCATTAATGTATGTGCTGACTGCTGAAGTCAGCAGAATCCACATCCCTTATTGGTATCCCCAGACAAGTATTAAATAAAAAAAAAAAAAAATTAAATAAATTATAAAAATAAATAAATAAATAAATTATAAATAAAGAATAAATAAATTAAATAAATATATTATAAATATAATAATTAAATTAATTAAATTAAATAAATAAATTATAAATTTAAAAAAAAAAAAAAAAAACCTCCCTTACATTAGTGCCAGCTTTTTTCTTCAGAATTAACCCTTGGTGCTGTCCCGCGGCGGGATTGATGAGCATCTGAGGTACATTGGACAGCGGAGTGCTGTGGGAATTGGGCAGGAACATCTGGAGTCCGGCCGCCCCCCTTTTATTCTGCACAATCTGGCAAGCACCATTACGTGGGATTGCGGGGTGGAATAAGCGCCCTGGGGGGGTCACGTGATGTCACCAGGCAGCAGGTTTTCCGCCCTATTCAACATTCTGTATTTAAGTTATCATGACCGGCACTATAGGTGTACTGAGGAAATCATACACCCGCCTTAATAGGCGCTATAGTAGATGCCAATACTACCTCTTGTGGTCGGCATTCCGCAGTCGGTTTGCTTTTACTGTAAAGAACCCTTCTCATTTAACTGCGGTAGGTGGAAGTATTGTTCCAGTCCTGTATGGTGACCACACACGATTTATGCATAAAAATGAGATCTCCTTCTCCATTCCTTGCAATAATCTAGTTGTCTCCTTGAACCGACTAATCTCAGAATGTTTACCCACCGCTTTTTGATAATAAAAAACAAAAAAAAAAAAAGTTGAGCAGAACTGGATTTCTGTGCATTTTCGTGTTTGTTGGAGTTTCAGTTCAACAGACGGAAATGAACAGGTGAGATGCGAAAATTGTCAATTTTATGCAAGGGCATAATTATGCCCGCTAATATTTCTTGAGCAATTATGTCCACATAAATAGCCTTAAAAAAAAAAAAAAATACACAATTTTAGTTTAGGTCTCAGGTGTGTACAACTGACCAGTGTTTTCCCATGTGTTAGTAGCCAACAATCATTCTAATACTAGATTATAGAGGGTGTCAAGCAGCTTTATTATTTGAAGCACCTATTATGAAATTTAAAAAAAAAAAAAAAAAATTATGGAAAAGCCCCTCCTTTTGGGTTTGACTTTGTTTTGGAAGGTTTTGCCGCATGGAAATAGCGTTTATCGGCTATTACCCATTGTATGGAGGTTTATCTTTCGGCCCTGCGGTTCCATAGGTATGAATTTCAACTTTGCGGTTAAGGTCATTTCTATTGCTGTCATTGTTTCCAAGGCGCCTTTCATAGGCTTTCCAGTGAAGGACTAAGCGGCAGGATCACGTTACCCGGTATCGGTACATTGGTCCAACCCTAGGTGCGGTAAGTTTAAATTTTATTTTCCGCTACATGGAATCAGGCACCTGAAAAGGAGGAATTGATTGGTAGCTGAATTTTCTTTAAGCTTCAACGGCTACATTCGCTTCAAGAGCAGTAACGGTTGAATCGATAAGGGGTGTATTTAACAGCAGCAGGTATGGCTGTTTGGGTTTGTTTTCAACACAACGTTTAAAAAAAGCAAAAAAAAAAACTGTCTAACCACCTGTTTACAACTTTCCTTTTCAGTAGAGGGCCGTTTAGGCTTTTCGGATTTTAGAATGCGTATAAGTTAACGAAAGGTTAAAGTCATACCAGGTATCCAGTTGCCGTGACAGTATGGTTTACTCCCTATTGATTTTCCAATTCCAGGTATTCTCCTTAAATCCGTCCGCTGGCAGGTCCAAAGGGTTTGATTTTTTAAATTCGTAATGGTACTCCCATCGAAAGGAGGCCGAGGACCCGGCCTCTCGTTACAACACAGACATGATGGGCTTATAGTAGGGTATGTAGCGAGTGGGGTTTACCAGGCGGGTGTAAAGCATGATGATTTTCAAGCGATCCATTGCTAGTGTATAACCGGCAGTATTTGGTGATTCTACTTCACTAACGGGTACCATTTTTTCCTGTTATGAGCAAACTGGTATGGGGTTTTTTGCTTTGAAATTTTTTCAGTCGGGGAACTGGACCTGCGTGACCAAGGCCTAGTGGGACCCACGGTATGAAATGGGTAGTGGTTTAGCGGCAGGTGGGTGGATGCCAGGAGGCCTAATACTCCTGGCCGTTTGTTGATCTTATAAGGTATCGGGCCGCGTGGTTTACGTCCATTGTGGTCTTGATCTTAAAGCTTAGTCACACAGGTTGAAGAAAGGCCTAGGTCTATCTAGCCAAGCCTGTCTTTTCTCACAGTTTTGGGATTTTTTTCCCCACCTCTGGTTGGTATGCCTAAGGTGTTAGTGGTAGCCCTCAGATGAACAGGGATGACGGGGAGCAATTTTTAACCATGATGATTTTTTTACCATATTTGGCGGGCAATTTTATGGCGGTGAATTGGTGATGGTTGTTATTGTGGGTGCGTTAGTTGCAGTACCTGGGTTGTAAACCCCCCCCCCCCCCCAGAACTGGGGTGTTGCTGAAGCTTTGAGGCAAGTGTGTATGAGCGTGGTTCCAATGGGATGGGTTTGGCAACGCAAAGGCATTTTGAGGAACGTCCGTACTGAGTTTGTTTTATAAACCGTCACTAGTAGAAGGGCAGGAGGCTACTGACTGTCATATAGGTTAGCGTAACATTACATACGTTTCAGATTTGTGTATTATAAAAAAAAAAAAAAAACAACCGCGAGTTCTTGGCAAATCAACCTCAAGGGAAAGGGGGTCTGCTGTTTAAGAGAATTTTGATGGTTTTGAGAGTTTTTTCCTTTCTGACAATGTTTTCCTTTTCAGATGTAAGTCGGCCTCGGTTTCGAGCTTAGGTCATGCCCATACTTTTCGGGCAGCGGGAAAAGGTGATCCTCGATCTGGCGGTCGGTCCGTGTTTTCTATTGGCCCGGATGTGCTTGGAGAAGTTGCTGGGAGCTGGTTGAGCTGAGTGTGCTAACTGAGGTGTTCAGGATTGTGGAGCCGCCCTCCACAGTTGACTTGGCGACACAAGTAGATGTCACAGATTTGGTCTCCTGCAACCTAGCTGCGCTTCGTCTCGTACCCTCATCCGATCAGAGATGGTACAACTTTTCCTGTTATTTTCCTAATTTAAGATGGGCAAGGCAGAGGCGATTTTCAGCTCATATTGGAACGTATCCAAGGAAGGATGTATTACGGGGCTGTCCTTGGTGCACGGGCAACCAGTGCCTACCTAAGCTGATCGTGTAAAATATATATATATTAAAAAAAAAAAAAAATTGGTGTGGTACCGCCAGCTGGAGGTTATTAACTTTGCTGTTCTTATGAGGGAGCGGGTGCATTTTCCATGATGGATTAATGGTGGGAATGTGTGAGGAGATGGCTCAGGTATTGTGGTTTTTGGGGGGGTCGCAGCTTGCTAGCGCTGTGCTGCTCCTTGGCGGAAGGGGTAGGAAAAGTGGTGGTGAAATACCCGCACCGGACGGCCGGTGGCGGAAAATTTCCCAAAACCCCATGGTGTTGGCTGGTAATGCCTAATTTGAAAGCTGCGACCATAATTTATGCCAAAGTAAAAGATGAGAGTGTTTTTTCCCTATGCCTCTCCATTAAGTGAAAAATAAAAGTAATTTAATTTATAAAGAACTGTGTGGTGTCTTTCTAGGGGGGAAAAGTTGGTGTTTGGGTCCTGGCAGTCTGAGGGGCACTGCAGCCAAAATTTGAGATGCTGCCACCTGACTGCAGGCCCCCTATGCTAATTTTAGATGGTTTCTCCCCCTGGAAAGACTCACCAGATACCCCCGTCCCGGCTCCTGTGGTATGATCTGCTCTGATATAAGTCACTGCGTTGCCCAGCTTCCGGTCTCTTTGTTCCTGGACCCGGACCTGTTTCCCACCCTCCCTCCCTTTTGTTTCATGAGTTTTGTGGAGTGTCTCTGTGTTAAGTCGCAGCAGCGGAAGGGGTAGGAAAAGTGGTGGTGAAATACCCGCACCGGACGGCCGGTGGCGGAAAATTTCCCAAAACCCCATGGTGTTGGCTGGTAATGCCTAATTTGAAAGCTGCGACCATAATTTATGCCAAAGTAAAAGATGAGAGTGTTTTTTCCCTATGCCTCTCCATTAAGTGAAAAATAAAAGTAATTTAATTTATAAAGAACTGTGTGGTGTCTTTCTAGGGGGGAAAAGTTGGTGTTTGGGTCCTGGCAGTCTAACAATAACATTGAGGGAATTCTGGTATTGCATTACTGCTATAGGAAAATTTGAAAAAATGAGATACTTAGCTTATATATTGGCCAATCCATGTGAGCCCAATAACCACAACGAGGTGCACCTCTTCACCGGGATCCTCACTAAAATGCCTCTCTCTGGATTTAAAATATCTAAACATTTGGGCAGTTGGGATGGAGCTAAAAGGAATATTGTAATGCCCTGACTATAAGTTGGAGTTCTCATTCAGACAGGAAAGTAATTTTCTGATCCAGGCTAAGGGTATTTGCCTGAGGATAGACGCATTCTAAGTACCACATAACATGATTGTACAGCTAGTGCATCTCCATTTTCGTAAGTGCATCAGGTTGGCACAATGACAAATTTAACATTTAGTCCTTCATGTCATATACAATGCCTTGAAAAAGTATTCACACCCTGTGAACTTTTCCACTTTTTTCATATTACACCCACAAATTTAAATGTATTTTATTGGGATTTTATGTAATATACAAATGTGGCGCCCCTGACCTGGTCAGGCACCACTGAGTACTGCACCCATGCTGCGGGCAGTACAATACAGGTAATCCAGAAGGCTGACCGAGGTGTGACTACACAGGCGCATAGTAATCAGGTCTCACACATGTACCTTTGGGAGGACTCCTGAGACTTCCAGGAGGGGGCGAGGCCTCCATGTCCACTCAGGGGGTGTGGTAGAGAGCCTGGTTGCTAGGTGGCATAGGCAAGAACAGGAGAGGAGGAGCAGTGAGCCAGTTAGTGAGTGCAGCTCAGGGAGAGCAGTCGCATGCTGCAGACTCTGAAGTCTGTCATAAGCTGACAGCGTACGCGCAGTGACTACCGACGGGGGAGATCGGTCACTTAGTAGTGCCACCTGAAATCCACCCAAGGCTAAAGATAGAGCAAACGGGTGGCAGAGTAAGGGGACTGCTGGGGAGGTACCAGGCTAGCAAAGGGTAACAGGTCCCGGTGCAGAGATAGATTCATCTTTCTTCTGCCAAACCTGCCTGAGGGGGCATTTCAGACCCTCAAGACAACACCACAGAGTCTGCAGCCACGTAGCAAAGAGAGGGCCCATAGTTCACAGGAGGCAAGCAGCCAGAGTGACCTGGTCCAGGCTGCAAGCAAATGGGCCAAAACGAGGGGAGCACAGCAGCAAGTTCCCTGGGTGACCCCCGTAGGGACTGCAAGTCGGGGTCATCAAAAACAACAGAAGGGCTAGAGAAGGCGAGTCAGTAGCCACCCTCACAAGTCAGCCTGAAGGACGCCTGGTTCCAGCATGGTTCATCCCAGCTACGCCCGGGTTACTCACCCTGCCACCATCAGTGAGTAAAATACCTGAAAGACTGTTTAGACTATGCCGGAGTCATTCTGCGCCTTGTGGTTCCACACACCTACACAGGGTCCTGGGGCTTGCCTCACTCTCGGGAGGCCACTACAACTGACTGCACCCACCATCAGCCCCAGGCACCCCTCAATCTGCAGTGGCGGTCCCCACTGACTGCAATACCGAGAGTGGCTTCAGGACAATCCTAAGAAGACATCTTACCTGTGACCAGACTGTTCCATCCACGTGGAGTCCCTGAAGGTAATACATCGACACACCACCTGTGGGGCTTCACACAAACACCCAGTAACAAGTATTTGAAATGTGTAAAAAAATAATACATGGTTTTCTAAATATTTTAAAACTTTAAATTTGAAATTTGGGATTTGCATTTTTACTCAGACCCCAAGTCAATACTTTGTGGGAGCACCTCTTGCTGCGAATAGTGCTGCCAGTCTTTTGGGGGATGCCTCTGCCAGCTTTGCACTTCTAGAGTCCAAAATATTTCCCATTCTTCTTTGCAAAATATCTCTAATGCACTGAGATTGGATGGGGGCATCTGTGAACAGCAATTTTAAAGTCTTGCTGCAGATGTGGCTTTACACCGCAGTCTAAAGTATTTTGCAGCCTCTAACAGGTTTTCTCCCTGAATTGCTTTGTATTTAGATCTATCCAGCTTCCCATAAACTTTGACCAGCTTCCCTGCCTCTGCTGAAGAAAAGCCTCCCCACAGTATGATGCTGCCATCACCATGTGTGATGGTTAAGATGGTGTTTTCAAGGTTGTGCACACTGTTAGATTTCTACCACACATAGTGGTTTCCCCCAATATTGCTCTGTATTTATCTCCATCCACCTTTCCATCGACTTTGACCAGCTTCCCTGCCCCTGCTGAAGAAAAGCCTCCCCAAAGCATGAAGCTGCCACCACCATGTGTGATGGTGAGGATGGGGATTTCAGGGTGATGTACAGTGTTCGTTTTCTACCACACATAGTGCTTTCCCCCAGAATTGGTCTGTATTTAGCTCAAACTAGATTTCCATCAAATTTGACCAGCTTCCCTGCCCCTGCAAAAGAAAACCCTCCCTACAGTATGATTCTTCCTCCACCATGTGAGACAGTTGTGATGGTGTTTTCAAGATGATGTGCAGTGTTAGTTTTCCACCAGAAATAGTGTTTTGCATTTATCTCAAAAAGTTCTACTTTGGTCTCCTTTGACTACAGCACCTTCCACCTTACATGCCATGTAAGGAACACAGCATGTGGAAGAAAGTTCTCTACTCAAATGAAACCAAAGTACAAATGTTATGCTTCATAAAAGAACAGTATAATACACCAGTTGTGTAAGCATTGTAATCAATAAATATAATATGTATTGAGAAAATTTACGCATAGCGAAAAATAAAAACAATTATGACTACATCGTACTAGGTCTACTGTGTGATTCAACCAATGCACAAAAGCAGCTCTCAATCACAACTGTTCTTTTTTTATATTTTATTGAGCGAGTCATTTAAATGGTTAAATAGAGGCAAAATGATAGTTACCAACCTTTTAGTTTTTTTAGCTTGGTTTTGGAAGCTACGTACCCTGCTGTCTTCTGCTAGAACTCATGCACCATTAACTTCACTAAATAACTATTGGTTCCTATTGGTTTTTAGATTCTCTTTCTCAATGTGAATTGGCCAATTCACCTTCACGTTTGCGACTACTGAACTGTTCATTACATTTACATTTAGTTTTAGAGATATTTTCCGGTCTTTTCACATATGGCTGTTTATTTCTTAGTTGTCCTTTTGATATTTATCTTAATCCGTATTTATGCAATAACCTACATACGTTGAGTTTATATTAGCAGTAGATATATATTACGATACACGAAATTACTTTGCATGACCATTAAATCCCAAGTGCATATACATAGTGTGATGAGAATAACATACATTTCCATGGTCTGTTTATTTCATTACTTATAGTGATCTTTATATATTCGGCTGGATGTGGTGGTTCAGGATCAGTCTTGGACTAGGATGCTAAGCGCCCAGCGATGGTATTAATTCTGGGGGCCCAATGTCTAAATCCTTGCAATATTACTTAACCCTTGTTCACAAATCTCCATGTGCTATTATATAATAACTAGCTGTAGCACCCGGCGTTGCCCAGGATAGTAACTGTGTCTCTGTTTCTCTCCCGGTTCCTCTCTGTCTGTGTAAGTCTGTCTCTCTCTCTGTCTCTTTGTCTGTCTGTTTCTTTCCCTGTCTGTCTCTCTTTCCTTGTCTGTCTCTCTTTCCCTGTTGGTCTCTCTATCTCTTTCCCTGTCTGTCTCTGAGTGCCTCTTCCCCTGTCTTTCTCTTTCTCTGTCTTTCCCTGTCTTTCCCTGTCTGTCTCTTTGTCTGTGTCTATCTGTGTCTGTCTGTTTCTTTTTCTGTCTGTCTCTTTATCTGTCTGTCTCTGCCTGTCTATCTCTCTTTCCCTTTCTCTTTGTCTGTCTGTGTCTGTCTTTCTGTGTCTGTCTGTCACTGTCTGTCTGTGACGGTCTCTGTTTATCTGTGTCTGTCTGTCTCTGTCTGTCTGTCTCTTTCCCTCTTTCCTTGACTGCATTGATACATGCCAACATTCTATTCAAGGGCGTGGCTGTGCATTCTTCTGAAGTTCTGGCTACATTGTGGCTCCCAGCTCTATTGACTTTAATGGATGCAGTTTTTTGAAAGAATAACTGTAGGGTGCGGGGTACAAACTTCCCCTCAAAACATAGTCTATGACGTTCCCTGAGTCAAATGGAGTGTCTATGCACAATTTTGTGATTGTACATGTGACGATGCAAATTCCTTTAGCGGACACACACACACACATACATACATACATACATACATACATATATACACTCAGCTTTATATATTATATATATTAGATTAACTGGTTAATTTATTAAACTAATTATGAGATATTGCCCATGTCAGTACATGTTTCATTAGGTATGCTGTACCAACTCCTTCACAGAGGCCCAACATGGAATTCTCCTTCCTTCCTGTGGGCCAGTCCGAGCCTGTTTTGGTTGACACCCTCTCTTTGAAATTAAGCCAATCCAGTGACCACTTTGGGTCTAGGTTTTTACCCAGTAGTACATCATTCTTGCCAACTTTTAAAAATATCCCTTTGGAGAACGAGGCGTACAAGGCGAGACGTGTGGCAACAAAACTTTAAAACCCTTCCCGCCTCTACCAATTTCCATTATTTTTTTTTTTTTCTTTGTGTTTTTCATCCACTTCAGATGAAAGCGGATGAAAACAGAGCCATACTTTTTTATTTTTCTGTCTACATACTGTACATATATGTGGGCGTTTTTATTTTGCGGGAGTTATACTTTTGAATGACACCTTTCATTTTACCTCATGGAGTACTGGAAAACGTTTTCAGTTTTTGGTCGATGAAGCTGTGTGAGAACCTATTTTTTGACAGGTGAGATGATGTTTCTATTGATACCAATATGGGACATATATGACATTTTGATTGCTTCGTACAGGATTTGATGCTGTATTGCGGTAACCATAACGACCACAATTTTGGTATTTTTAATCTTTTTCTGTTTACGGTGCTTACCGATCGGGTTCATTATTTTTATATTTATTATAGATCAGACTTTTTTTTAGGGGGGGGGTGGGGTGAGTTGAACTTTTATGTTTCTTTATTCTCAAAACTTTTGTTTACTTTTCACTGAACATGTGATTGTCTGACAGCATTGCTTCATAGAGTAGAAATCACGGTCTCCTTTGAAGCCCAGGCCAGGCAGTGTTTCAAAGAAACTCCGTAATGACAGGAACAGACCCCAGACTGCCATAGGCACCCATCAGCGTCCAGCATTCATGTCATAGGAGCACCAATGGGAGCATAAAATAGTGTGCCCCATGCCAGCTTACTGTTAATGCTGCTTCCAAAGTTTGACAACAGGATTTAACAGGTTAACAATTGTTAGAGACAGGTTTTGGGTCAAACTGTCATTACCTGCTGGGTAAGGGGTGAGCTCACATGTATACACACCCACTTCCAACTTGAGCCCTACATGTATAGCACATGTCGATAAGAGGTTAAAGCATAAACATGTTCCTTTTTTAGGCCATACCCCTTTCTACTCCCTATTCCTGGTTTCTTAAATGTACTTTATGAAGGGCATACCCTTGTAAACAACCTGTTTCTGCCCTTAGATTTCTTTTTCTGTTCCATGCTCCTTTCCACATCCTATTGAGCCTACCCCTTAAATGCGCTTCTCGTTATTGAGGCTTAACCTGACATGGCAATTCAGAACCAAGCAGCTAAAATATTGAGTATTGAAGAAGCTCTGCTTTCTGGGAGGCTTTTGCACCACCATGGATATTTTTCAAATTTTTCATGTGTTTCGGTGAGCAACAACAACAACAACAACAACATCAACAACAACAACTACTAAAACAACAATACAACTACAACAACTACAATAACTAAAGCAAAACTACAACAACAACTTCAACAACAATATATGACTTATTAGCAACTACAACAATAAGGACAAAAACTACAACTACAACAAACAAAATCTAAACTACTACACGAACTACAACAACTAGGACAATAACTACAACAACACCTACAACTACATCTACAATAACAACAACTATAACTATAAGAACAACTACAACTATAACAACTAGGACAACAAAAACAACTACAACAACTACAACAACAATAACTACAGCAAGTGCAATTATTTATTTTTTTAGTGATTGGTCCCAGAGAGGATGATGGTGGTTTTAGTGATGGTGGTGCTGAGTCACAGGGCGATGGCAAGTAAAAAAGATGAAACAGGGGCTGCGGTTAAAGTTGTTTATTCACTCATTGTGCTTCCTGCCCACGGGGTGCCGGTCTTCAACCAAGATTGTCTACAGGCAATCCCAAACTCTTCGTATCTCAGTGCCGGTATTGTGACTTGTGGGCCCTTCCCCTATGCGCTCTGTTGTTTGTGGGTCCCCATGGCTTGAAGCTACTTGGGGTCTCCTTCTTTTGTGCAAAAACTCCCGGTCCGTTCACAGACAGCGCAAACCTGTAGTGGGCTGGCTTTAAGTCTCATTTCTTAGGCTCTATGTGCTGCTGTGCCCCGGACACTGTGGTGGGTAAAGAAACGTGAAATCTTCTCTCCCAGTAGATTTATTAGGCGAGCTTGAAACGTCCCCTAACCTAGGGCTCTACACCCTGACTTCATCGGTCCTGGGGAATTGACACCATATCCCACTGGCGACCGTAACTCCTATGTCCCATTGACATCACTAGGTGAGCTCCTCTCTCCACCGAAGTCCCTTCTCTGACTTCCTCCTCCAACTGTCACTAATGGTTCTCTGGCTCCTCTCACTCCCCGGTGACTCCTCTTCCCTGACCCTGAGTCCCAGATCCAGTGGATTGGGAGTCCCTAATTGCGGTGGCATCCTATAGACCCAACCACTATGGTGACCGCCTTTGTGACCCAACCCTGGTCCCAGTCCCCATTGGGGAGGGAAGTCTGCTGTGTGTAGTTTGTGGTGTTGTGTGGAACCGGCACTGGTCACCTAGGAATCCAGGATGAGCACAGCACCTAAACTCAGGTGCACTCCCCTGTGGCGCCTGAAGCCTCAGGGGCACCGCACTTGATAGTGGGGATGGTGTTCTTTAGGTCATAAGCAGCATTTCTCTTTCTCCAAACACAGCAAGTTGAGTTACGGCCAAAGAGCTCCATTTTTGTCTCATCTGACCACAGCACCTTCTCCCAACCACTCTCAGAATCATCCAGGTGTTCATTGGCAAACTTCAGATGGGCCTTCTTGAGCAGTGGGACTTCACGGGCACTGCAGGAGTTTAAGCCATTATGGCGTAATGTGTTACCAATGGTTTTCTTGGTGACAGTTGTCCCAGCTGCCTTGGAATCATTAACAAGTTCCCCTATGTAGTTTTAGGTTGATCTCTCCCCTTCCTCATAATCCTGGATACCCTACGAGTTGAGATTTTGCATTGTGCCCCAGATTGATGTTGATTGAAACTCATTTTGTATTTTGTCCAATTTCTTACTGTTGCACCAACAGTTGTCTCCTTCTCACCCAGCGTCTTACTTATTGTTTTGTAGCCCATTCCAGCCTTGTGCAGGTCTATGATCTTGTCCCTGACATCCAGAAAGCTCTTTGGTCTTGCCCATGTTGCATAGGTTAGAGTCTGACTGATGAATGGAGTCTGTGGACAGGAGTCTTTTATACAGATGACAATGTAAGACAGAGGTCTATAATGCAGGTAACGAGTTGATTAGGAGCGAATATGTATTTGTAGGAGCCAGAACTCTTAATGGTTGATAGGGGGATCAAATACTTATTTCTCTCTGCAAAATGCAAATAAAGTTATATAATTTATACAATGTGATTTTATGGATTTTATTCTTGATATTCTATCTCTCACTGTTAAAATTAACCTAACTGTAAAATTACAGACTGTTCATGTCTTTGTCAGTGGGCAAACGTACAAAATCAGCAAGGGATCAAATATTTATTTCCTTTACTGTATTTGTTGTTGTTGTTGTGTTTTTCCTTAATTAACTGTGTTTTTATTGAAATTTTTCACAAAAACAAGAAAATATATTGTGGAATCTTTACACTGTCCTTACATATATGATCAAAATAAGTAGAAGAGATGAACAGAATAACTTTGTTGGGGTTTTTCTTTCATACTTGTTTCTATTAACAAACCCTGACGCTCAGTCAACATGACAGCAAAAGCAGAAAAGGTAAAAAATAGATGAAGAAATACAGAAGAGAAAGAAAAATGAATGAATGACTGATACTTGGGGGAATAACAAGTTAAAATACGTTGCAAATTTGAAAAAAAATCACTCCGAATAAAAAATGTCTGATGTTAGGAGACTACGAAGAGAGGTGACATAAAAGAAGCATAAAGGAAATGTATCGATCCTCATCAAAGTGCTACAATTGTGTTTAAAAATCCAAGAAGTAATAAAAGGGCGCATGATCCAGCCGAGAAATGATGTCTGCACATTTATTTGATTAAGTAGAGGAACCCATTAGAGAAATAAAATCCAAACATAGTTTATATCCGTGTTTACCAAGAGAGACTGGGAAATGGATGAAAGACAGGATTTGGCTGTGTACACAATAAAATAAAGTGACCTAGACCGAGGCACATTGCTGTCACGAGTGTTACTGTAATAATAATAATAACTGTACCCTGCAATTCCTTAAATTCAACATCCGATAATCCAAAAAACCTCTGGCTTCCTTTTCTAATATTGGAACTTCACAAAATTAAAATATAGAAACTGAACCAATTTTAACTGATTGTAACAATATATTTTTATTTGTCTTTTTTTTTTCTTCTATTACCATGCTTCTCCAAAAATAAGACTTCCCCCGAAAATAAGGCTTAGCAGGAGCTTTCAGAAAATCTTAAATATAAGACCTCCCCAGAAAATAAGGCCTAGCAGAAGTTTTCAGAAAAGCTTAAATATAAGACCTCCCTTGAAAATAAGGCCTAGCAGGAGTTTTCAGCAAGGCTTAAATATAAGACCTTTCTCGAAAATAAGGCCTAGCAGGAGTTTTCAGCAAGGCTTAAATATAAGACCTCCCCTGAAAATAAGGCCTAGCAGGAGTTTTCAGAAAGGCTTAAATATAAGACCTCCCACGAATATAAGGCCTAGCGGGAGTTTTTAGCAAGGCTTAAATATAAGACCTCCCCTGAAAATAAGGCCTAGCAGGAGTTTTCAGCAAGGCTTAAATATAAGACCTCCCCCGAAAATAAGGCCTAGCAGGAGTTTTCAGCAAGGCTTAAATATAAGACCTCCCTTGAAAATAAGGCCTAGCAGGAGTTTTCAGCAAGGCTTAAATATAAGACCTTTCTCGAAAATAAGGCCTAGCAGGAGTTTTCAGCAAGGCTTAAATATAAGACCTCCCCTGAAAATAAGGCCTAGCAGGAGTTTTCAGAAAGGCTTAAATATAAGACCTCCCACGAATATAAGGCCTAGCGGGAGTTTTTAGCAAGGCTTAAATATAAGACCTCCCCTGAAAATAAGGCCTAGCAGGAGTTTTCAGCAAGGCTTAAATATAAGACCTCCCCCGAAAATAAGGCCTAGCAGGAGTTTTCAGCAAGGCTTAAATATAAGACCTCCCCCGAAAATAAGGCCTAGCAGGAGTTTTCAGCAAAGCTTAAATATAAGACCTTTTCCGAAAATAAGGCCTAGCAGGAGTTTTCAGAAAGGCTTAAATATAAGACCTCCCCCGAAAATAAGGCCTCGCAGGAGTTTTCAGCAAGGCTTAAATATAAGACCTCCCCTGAAAATAAGGCCTGGAAGAAGTTTTCAGCAAAGCTTAAATATAAGACTTTTCCCGAAAATAAGGCCTAGCAGGAGTTTTCAGAAAGGCTTGAAGGGAACCTGTCAGGTCCAATATGCACCCAAAACCACGAGCAATTCTGGGTACATATTGCTAATCCCTGCCTAACCTGTATCTAGTAGCATAGATAAAGAGAACCTTAGAAAAAGTATTACTAAAAATGTTTTTATTGTATGCTAATGAGTGTAGGGACTAGTCTACTGGGCGTTGCTTTCCTTGCTAGTCGGCCCCATTAGCATGTTAGTGTGTCCCTGTGGGTGTGCTAACATGCTAATGAATGCACATTGTAAGAGGATGATTCCACTCACCTCTCTGCTGCCATCACCGCACGGAGCTGGATTTCGGCTCAGTGCGCATGACCCCGGAGCCCGGAGTTTCAGTCATGCGCACTATGAAGCCAGGTATATGTGTCCTGGCTTCAAACTGAAGTAGTGATGCTGGGCATGACAAGCGGTGCAACAACGCCCACAGCCCAGTCAATCAGGAAGATCGGGGCCGGCCGCGTTGATGTCAGCTCAACTGGAAGTTCACCTGACATCACCTGATCCCAGAAGTCACAGAGCCCGGGGGTTCACTGAAGGGGGATAAGTGGATCGCAATAGCGCCGCTCACAAGCAGAATTTGCTGGTCAAGCCTCCCCTATCAGTTTAACAGAGAAGTGGCCATTACTGCAGGGTAGTGAACCATCTTTTTAATGAATCTGCCCCTAAAATTAATAAACTTCTTGTATGAATAACTTACTCCACTTCTGGTTTTAGTGGATGTCTGTGGGATACTCATCAGAGTTGATAATGGGCCCATTGGGAATGTCTACATTTTCTAACACAATTGTGACACCCTGACAAAATCAGGTTGTCACAGAAGATTGCATCCATCTTCCAGATGCAGGACTCTCTCTTCCTTGTCCAACCAACACTACCCCACACAGGTATATACACCAGCCACAAAAGCCTAGTCATCCCCCCAGGACAATAGGGACACAACAGTGGGCGGGGCCAGGCAGATGGTGATGCCCACCATGGGGTCCTGAGGTGTCAGGGGAGGGAACACGTCAGTTAGTAGAGTGGAGGAGTTGAGTTTAGACAGTGGAAGTGAGAGAAGTGAAGTGGTAGTCAGGGGTTGTAGCTACCGGACTACCTGAGCTGAGTAGGTGGCAGACAGCAGAGTAGGGCCACATGCGATGGAGATCCAGTCACGGGAGACCTTAATTAGACTGGGGCAGGGTTGTAGCCCACCGGTGCCGACAGCGGGAATCCGTTCTGGAGGCCGTGCATAGTCGGGGTACCTGGACCCCAGGGCGAGGACAGCTGCAAGCCCCTTGTCAATTAGCCAGCAGGGGACAAGATTCCAGATTGTCCCACGAGTAGCCCAGATAGAGCGAGACGGAAGCCCAACATGGGGGATAGGGTGCCTGCAAGTGCCTGCAAAAATCCCAAGGGTCAGATCTCGCGGACCACAGCTCCCACAGCAATGACACCGGGAGTGGACTTTTCCCGTTCCATGCAGACTAGTTAACACACAAGACACAAAATTAGAATGCAGGAGGAAGGGCCCCCTGTTCTGCTCACCGGTGTGCGTGACCCGAGCACACCCCTCCGGAGGCTACCGGTATCTGGCACTTGGATTACTACTTGGACTCTGTTTGAATTATTCAACAACAGTGAGTACACCGGTATCATCCGGTCCAGCCTGCAGACAGTGTTACAGCACTGCACTCCACCTACACCTGGGCCCCGGGACAACACCTTCCCTACCTGTGGAGGGGATACCATCCTGCTGCCCTGCTTCATCAGCCCCGGGTGCCCCATACCAAGGCAGCGGCAGTGTCACCAACCATCACCGCAACCCACGAGTGGCATCACTGACAAACTCTTCCCTGTAAATAACCCCTTTATTACGTTGTGGGCGACGGGCTGCTGCACGAGCCCCTGATCCAGCTGCCACTCGAGCCACAGCCACGATCCCGGATCCCAGATCTGAGCGTCTCGAGTAGCTCCCCACTGGCCGTGGCCGGTGCCCCCGCCCACGACACAATCCTACAAATTTAAGAATGTACTGGGCTGAAAAAGGAGGGGGTTAACTATACCTTACCTAAAAGTGGCTGATCCTGTCCTGTTTTTGGAATTTTCAGGGCAAGACTTAAACATCTCTATGTATCAACAATGTTGATGATATGTGTGATTGAGCTCAGTTGACCTGACATAGATGCTGTGCATTCATCCACCCTTGGCGCTTAAGTCCCTTAGATATTTTTTGGATTCAAAACTAATTGTGGAAGTGGGAATTTGAAATTTTGTCTTGCTAACGTACCAAAAAACTCTTTTGGGAGCCCTGCATCTATTGATGTTAAATAACTACTCCCTAAAGAAAAGCATTAACAATTAAAAGCTAACTGTGCAAATAATCTACTTCCCATTGCTATACAACAGGAGTGGGCAAAACGTACCATTAAGGAGACACATAGCCATTTTTTTTTTTACAGAGCGGTATATTTTATTAAATAAATTGGATCAAAGTCTTTTCTGAATCTTACCATGAGCAAAGTATCAGACTTCCAGCCTATCTGACATTTTTTCACACTTTTGTCCTAAGATTAGAAATAAAAACCATACAGGGAGCTTTGGGCTTTATAGTTTTTACTGATACTATGAGTCATGGGTTTGTAGATGTAAAAGGGAATCTTAAGAACTCCTCTTCTCTGTTTCCTCTAATCTTTTACAGATATTTTTTATTTCTTGATACAAGTTTTAGATAACTTTTTTCATTAGCTTCATTTTATGCTATATAAGAAGTTCTTTTAGTCTGGTATCTCATGGCTCAGGATTTTTCTACAGGGGAAGATGATACACCTTTGTCCCCTAATCCTAGTGCACATGTAAGCTCCAACTGAGACCTTCGCCTGCAGAAAACTTGTGGAGACGCATTTTCCTACTTTATGAGCGTTTACCTTCTTGTTCCACCTTTCCTCTTTCTAGGGCTCGCTCACACTGGCGTGAAAACATTTGGTTCCAATCTGCTCCTGAAACGTTGGACAAGTAGAACCCATCTGGGTCAACTTTTGTCATACGAGTGCAATGCATGTGTGTGATTTTTTCTTTGGCTCACATTCATATGACATCTTTATGGAGTTCATTTTTGTAAACACACACATATCTCAAAATATAATATTGGGTACCTAGTAGATGACCATAGAAATAGACTGGAGGAGGACAAAGAGAAGGCTGAGATATTAAAAGTGTACTTCTCATTCATGTGTAATGGGACAGTAAGAATGATACAGGGGCTACTAGGCTGAATCTTATCATGAGCAAAGTATCAGACTTCCAGCCTATATGACATTTTTTTAACACTTTTGTCCAAAGACTAGAAATAAAAACCATACAGGAAGCATTGGGCTTTATAGTTTTTACTGATACTATGAGTCATGGGTTTGTAGTTGTAAAAGAGAATCTTCAGAACTCCTCTTCTCTATTTCCCCTAATCTTTCTCATATATTTTTTATTTCTTGATACAAGTTTTAGATAATTGTTCTATTAGCCTCATTTTATGCTATATAGGAAGTTCTGTTAGTCTGGGATCTCATAGTTCAGGATTTCTTTACAGGAGAAGATGATGCACCTTTGTCCCCATAATCTTGGTGCACACATAAGCTCCAACTGAGACCTTCCCCTAAGAAATCTTGTGGAGACACATTTTCCTACTTTATGAACATGGACCTCCTTGTTCCACCTTTCCTCTTCCTACGGCTCGCGTGAAAACATTTTGTTCCAATCTGCTCCTGAGAAGTTGGACAAGTGGAACCTATCTGGGTCAACTTTTGTCATGCGAGTGCAATGCATGTGTGTGATTTTTTTTTTCTAGGCTCACATTCATATGACATCTGTATGGAGTTAATTTTTGTAAGCGCACACCTCTCAAAAAATAATATTGAGTACCTAGTAGATGACCATAGAAATAGAACGGTACAGGTCAAAGAGAAGGCTGAGATATGAATAAGAAGTACACTTTTAATATGTAATGGGACAGTAAGAATGATACAGGGGCTACTAGGCTGACCTTAAGGCTGGTGACCCTGTGCTGTCCCTTATCTCGACGGTAGACTAGATGGTAGTCAGGGTCGAGCCTCCAGCGTAGCTCTGTCTCCTGTCCAGGCCCTATGTCCCCACCACCCAGGGGTGAGGCTAAAGTGGCGCCCCTGTGGCTCAGTCGCCACAGTGTATTGCGTCTCACTTAAGATGCAGTACTCATCCCGGGTAAGGAAGAGGTTAACGACTGGTTTTCACTTCCATAACACACAGTTTAGGTACTTTCATACAGAAAATGGGCTAAAGGTGGTCACTATAGCAACGGGTTTTTCCCAGCCACCGGGGAGTCATCAGGAAGGTGGGGGCAGCACAGGGGAAGTGAGACAGCACACAGACTGTTACTTGAGAATAGTCTGAGACACAGAAGAAGTAGGGTCACTGAGGGGTGTGTTGCATAGCTCCCCTCAGGGGGACTGACCGGAAGGAGTGCTTAAGAGCTCTCCTGGGAACAACAGAGAGAGTGCCAGAACATCAGGGACTCACAGGACCGCAGTCGCTGGAGGGCGTGCTTAAGAGCTCCTTCAGATAGGACCGGGCAGACTGGAAGCAGCAGGAGACAAGTGGGGGAGCTGGTGAGACAGAGGAGAAACATGGTAGCCGACGGGAGAGCCTAACAGTCCCTTTGGGACCGGCGCAGTCAGGGTGCAGAACCCAAGGGTAGCGTACATTCCACGTTGCGCAATCAGAATCTGCAGGGAAGAGGGATTTCATGTCCCATTGCCCACCACAAAGGTCCCGGGGCACAGTGGCACATAGGGTCCGGAGTCATGATTAAAGTTAGGCCCCACAGCAGATCCGCGCCACCTGCAAACGGGACGGGAACTAACCCCAAGGATACTGGGGACCCTAAATAGAAACACGCCACGGGGATCCATACTACAAGCGCAAGGGAGGAAGGTCTCACATTCCACAACACCAGTGGTGGCCTCTGAATCATCTGGGATCGGCTGGGGCCCATCACGGTGGAAACCGGCACTCCAAGGGTGACGACCTGACACAGTGAGTAAAAGAACTTTGCCCGCAGACCTGGTGTCATCCCGTCATTGCTGGCGCCGCCGCTCCGCACTCCAGTGTCTATGGCCACTGCCCCTCGCCATTGTCCTCCCTGAGGCCGAACTCTACCTGTGGGGAGCTGGACCATCTAAGCTGCGTGACCATCTGCGCCGGAGGAGACCAACATCTTGCAGCGGCTGCTGATTGTTGGCCGCATACCACAGGTGGCGCTGCAAAGCAAACCCGCATCATCCACCTACACCGGTCACCATGCACCCTTATTATTGACACCGACGGGGCCACGGAGCTGGGTCAGGCCATTCACAGCAACCCCATTTGTGGCCCGGTGACGAGTAGCTCTGATGCCCCATGGGTGCCCCACTGACGTGGAACCAGTATTTAAGACAGGTAAGAAGGTGGATCTCGGTAACTATATGGTAAGTCTGACATCAGTGGTGTGAAATTTTTTTTTAAGGTTTCATAAAAGATGACATGCAAAAATTATATTGCTGAGAATAATATAGTAACTCATAACCAGTATGGATTCATGAACGATAAGTTATATAGCAAGATACCAACTCACACTACCAAAAGACAAATTTAAATAGCAAAATGTGTGGACATTGTGCAATCGCACACTAAACATAAAATATAACTTTTAATGGTGCTCATTTAAAACGAGTAAAACTCATAAAAACGTGAGTATAAAATGAGAATACCCAAAGCAGTGGTCACCAAACTCAAATGGACCCTGGTTTGGGTGCACAAAACACTACCTAGACTGGGTCACTATTATATCACCTCAGTACTATATTAGAGGTCACATGTACAGGGAACCACCCTCCACTCTGTACCTCCAATATTATCTAATGTGTAGATAACTGGTGTAAGCGACCGCCATTAAACATATACCATTTCTTTAACTAATATGGTTATAATAGTTGGAACGGTCTCACCAAGGACTTGCGGTCTTCAAAATTCTCATGGACAGGATATTCACTGATAAACCTTCTTCATGTTTATCTCTCAAAAAATGTTAGCAGCAGGCCTCCGGTCACTCCCTACGCGTTTCATCCCCACATAGAAATCATTAGTGGAGCCCGTGCTCATGGAAATCTGGCAGCTTAAATAGCCATCCTTATCATAATCATTGTGGCCGTCTTCACTAGAGATGAGCGAACCGGTCGCGGTTCGGCTCGAGGTCGGTTCGCCGAACGGAGGTCCCGTTCGAGTTCGGTTCGTCGAACGTTCGACGAACCGAACTCGAACCGCATAGGAAACAATGGCAGGCAATCACAAACACATAAAAACACCTAGAAAACACCCTCAAAGGTGTCCAAAAGGTGATAAACAACTCACAACACAAACACATGGGAAAGTGACAAGGACATATACTCATGCGAAAACAAAAGAGCTGGACAAGGAAAAAGAGGAGGAGACACAGATATATGAGTATATGCAAGGAAACATCGATGCCATTACTGTGCAACTTGAGCCCTGCTCATTTTAGGCTTCCAATCTGGATAAATTGCCTGAGCTTGCCACGTACGCCTTGGGGATCTTGTTGTGTCCTGCAGCCAGCGTTCTCTCGGAACCTGTCTTCAGTGCTGCTGGGGGTCTGCTGGCAGATAAGCACACGTGTCTGTCCACTGACAATGTGGACATGGCTCTCAGAGGACTTTTCTTCCCCTGGGTCAGCCAGGGGACGGGAAAGGCACACGTATTTTTGAGAGTGCTTCATGCAAAGCATCTGTTTCATTTTGAAAAGGGGGATCAAGTGATGCCAGTCAAGTGGGGTGTGTGTGGCCCAATTAGTGGAAACGAGGGAGACTGTGGTTGGAGTCCCCTCGCTTTTGAAAAAAGAACCAAGATGAACAAGTCATGGCTCTCAGAGGACTTTTCTTCCCCTGGGTCATCCAGGGGACGGGAAAGGCACGCGTATTTTTGAGAGTGCTTCATGCAAAGCACCTGTTTCATTTTGAAAAGGGGGATCAAGTGATGCCAGTCAAGTGGGGTGTGTGTGGCCCAATTAGTGGAAACGAGGGAGACTGTGGTTGGAGTCCCCTCGCTGTTGAAAAAAGAACCAAGATGAACAAGTCATGGCTCTCAGAGGACTTTTCTTCCCCTGGGTCATCCAGGGGACGGGAAAGGCACGCGTCTTTTTGAGAGTGCTTCATGCAAAGCATCTGTTTCATTTTGAAAAGGGGGATCAAGTGATGCCAGTCAAGTGGGGTGTGTGTGGCCCAATTAATGGAAATGAGGGAGACTGTGGTTGGAGTCCCCTCGCTTTTGAAAAAATAACCAAGATGAACAAGTCATGGCTCTCAGAGGACTTTTCTTCCCCTGGTTCATCCAGGGGACGGGAAAGGCACGCGTATTTTTGAGAGTGCTTCATGCAAAGCATCTGTTTCATTTTGAAAAGGGGGATCAAGTGATGCCAGTCAAGTGGGGTGTGTGTGGCCCAATTAGTGGAAACGAGGGAGACTGTGGTTGGAGTCACCTCGCTTTTGAAAAAAGAACCAAGATGAACAAGTCATGGCTCTCAGAGGACTTTTCTTCCCGTGAGTCATCCAGGGGACGGGAAAGGCACGCGTATTTTTGAGAGTGCTTCATGCAAAGCATCTGTTTCATTTTGAAAAGGGGGATCAAGTGATGCCAGTCAAGTGGGGTGTGTGTGGCCCAATTAGTGGAAACGAGGGAGACTGTGGTTGGAATCCCCTCGCTTTTGAAAAAAGAACCAAGATGAACAAGTCATGGCTCTCAGAGGATTTTTCTTCCCCTGGGTCATCCAGGGGACGGGAAAGGCACGCGTATTTTTGAGAGTGCTTCATGCAAAGCATCTGTTTCATTTTGAAAAGGGGGATCAAGTGATGCCAGTCAAGTGGGGTGTGTGTAGCCCAATTAGTGGAAACGAGGGAGACTGTGGTTGGAGTCCCCTCGCTTTTGAAAAAAGAACCAAGATGAACAAGTCATGGCTCTCAGAGGACTTTTCTTCCCGTGAGTCATCCAGGGGACGGGAAAGGCACGCGTATTTTTGAGAGTGCTTCATGCAAAGCATCTGTTTCATTTTGAAAAGGGGGATCAAGTGATGCCAGTCAAGTGGGGTGTGTGTGGCCCAATTAGTGGAAACGAGGGAGACTGTGGTTGGAGTCCCCTCGCTTTTGAAAAAAGAACCAAGATGAACAAGTCATGGCTCTCAGAGGACTTTTCTTCCCGTGAGTCATCCAGGGGACGGGAAAGGCACGCGTATTTTTGAGAGTGCTTCATGCAAAGCATCTGTTTCATTTTGAAAAGGGGGATCAAGTGATGCCAGTCAAGTGGGGTGTGTGTGGCCCAATTAGTGGAAACGAGGGAGACTGTGGTTGGAGTCCCCTCGCTTTTGAAAAAAGAACCAAGATGAACAAGTCATGGCTCTCAGAGGATTTTTCTTCCCCTGGGTCATCCAGGGGACGGGAAAGGCACGCGTATTTTTGAGAGTGCTTCATGCAAAGCATCTGTTTCATTTTGAAAAGGGGGATCAAGTGATGCCAGTCAAGTGGGGTGTGTGTGGCCCAATTAGTGGAAACGAGGGAGACTGTGGTTGGAGTCCCCTCGCTTTTGAAAAAAGAACCAAGATGAACAAGTCATGGCTCTCAGAGGACTTTTCTTCCCCTGGGTCATCCAGGGGACGGGAAAGGCACGCGTATTTTTGAGAGTGCTTCATGCAAAGCATCTGTTTCATTTTGAAAAGGGGGATCAAGTGATGCCAGTCAAGTGGGGTGTGTGTGGCCCAATTAGTGGAAACGAGGGAGACTGTGGTTGGAGTCCCCTCGCTTTTGAAAAAAGAACCAAGATGAACAAGTCATGGCTCTCAGAGGACTTTTCTTCCCCTGGGTCATCCAGGAGACGGGAAAGGCACGCGTATTTTTGAGAGTGCATCATGCAAAGCATCTGTTTCATTTTGAAAAGGGGGATCAAGTGATGCCAGTCAAGTGGGGTGTGTGTGGCCCAATTAGTGGAAACGAGGGAGACTGTGGTTGGAGTCCCCTCGCTTTTGAAAAAATAACCAAGATGAACAAGTCATGGCTCTCAGAGGACTTTTCTTCCCCTGGTTCATCCAGGGGACGGGAAAGGCACGCGTATTTTTGAGAGTGCTTCATGCAAAGCATCTGTTTCATTTTGAAAAGGGGGATCAAGTGATGCCAGTCAAGTGGGGTGTGTGTGGCCCAATTAGTGGAAACGAGGGAGACTGTGGTTGGAGTCCCCTCGCTTTTGAAAAAAGAACCAAGATGAACAAGTCATGGCTCTCAGAGGACTTTTCTTCCCCTGAGTCATCCAGGGGACGGGAAAGGCACGCGTATTTTTGAGAGTGCTTCATGCAAAGCATCTGTTTCATTTTGAAAAGGGAGATCAAGTGATGCCAGTCAAGTGGGGTGTGTGTGGCCCAATTAGTGGAAACAAGGGAGACTGTGGTTGGAGTCCCCTCGCTATGTTTTACATGATTTTCGAAGGGCATGACATGCCTACGAGGTTGAGTTTCATCATCTGCAACTTGTTGGCAACAGAAAGGCTGCCTTTACACCCTTTTGAGACCGAGGATTTTCGAGACCTTATGCCCACTGCAGTGCCCCAAGAGCCGATGGCCAGTCGTCACTCCTTCTCCAAGAAACGTGTGCCCGCACTACCACAGCAGGTCGCACACAACCTCACCGATTCCTTGAGAAACTCTGTGTGTGACAGGGTGCATTTCACCACAGATACTTGGACCAGTAAGCATGGACAGGAGAGTTACATGTTGCTCACTGGGCACTGGGTAACTATGGTGAGAGATGGAGAAGGGTTTGCTGTACAAGTCTTGCCGTCCCCACGACTTGTGTGTCAATCCTTCCTCTGTATGTACAAGTTCCTCCACTGCTTCTGCCTCCTCAACCTCGTGTGGGTCCTCCACCTCGGCCCAAACCCTGTGTGGTCAGGCCACCCTTCCTTGTAACTGCGCCCAAGGAATCCCACACACCTCCTTACTATGCTGGCAGCAGAGCTCAAGGCCATCAGGCGGTCAAATGTTTACTTTGAAATGTAGGGGAAATGTGAGACACCGCTGAGGAATTGTGGACGGTTAGCTCTGGAGAGTGAGACCGAGTTTCATCAATGGTTGTCTACACTCAACCAGCAGTCAGGGGAGGTCGGATGCGACAATGATGCAAACCAGTCTGTGACCCTTCTTCAGGGCAATGTGACACACGTGCCTTGTATGGCTCACGTGTTGAACCTGGTTGTCCAGCAATTTTTAAAACAATATCCCGGCCTACATGGCCTTCTGCAGAGGGCACGGTGTAACGCCTGTCTGGATCGACACACTCAGATGGGCTGTAAAGGATAGGCTAGAGGCAAGCCACTCACCAAGCTGGACACCCAGAACCCTGAAACCCTTTAACCCCTATACAGTGATTTGGAATTACACAGGGCCCAAGTTGATCAATACCTGTGGAAGGCTGTAGTTCCAGAAAATAGTAGTCATGCAGGGTCAAAAACATTAATTGAGGAAGAGGAACAGAATGGGATGGCCAGGACTTAATCAGAAAACAAGCAGAGGTGAAATGCAGATCGGCCAACGAGGTACATAAACAGCAAGCAGGAAAAGTAGTCAGGTAACAAGCACACAAACTCCTAAAACTGAACTGGGGGTAACAGTAACAAGAGGTTCATAGCTTTGTCTGGCAGTGGTCTGCAGACAGGAGGAGCCTAAAAAAGGGTGTGGTGTCTTCCCATTGGTTGTAGCTGAATGATGGTACTTCATCTGTGAGATACCCACCACCTACTTTCAGCCTGTGGTTCTGTATCTGTCAAGGTAACGCAACCCAGTGGGTGACCAAAACCTGCGTCCACCTGCGCCGCAGGCATCGACTCCTTTCCCATCATCAGCACTATGCACGAAAGGAACACGTTGTCACCTGGCGACCGGAGTACAAATTGATTGAGTGGACTACGTTGGTGACTTAACAGCCGTGTGCGGCAATGATGCAAACCTGTCTGCGGCCCTTCGTCAGGGCAATGTGACACACGTGCCTTGTATGGCTCACGTGTTGAATCTGATTCTCCAGCAATTTTAAAATACCATCCCGGCCTACATGGCCTTGTGCAGCAGGCATGCTCGCTATGTGCTCACTTCCATCGTGCGCACACAGCAGCTCAACAACTTTCATCGCTCCTGAAGTCTTAGGGTCTGGCGGTTAAACGCCTGAAATGCGATGTTCCGACACGCAGGAATTGGAATCTGCACATGTTGCAGCGTCTGTGGCAGCACCGCAGAGCCCTGCTGAAGTACGGTATGACGTATACCCTGGGCTAACTTGATCCAGAGGTGGTGCAGATCACGCTGCTGGACTGGTGTCAGATCAAGGACCTATGCACCCTTCTACACAGTTTATAAATGACGACGAAGATCTTTAGCACTGGCGATGCCATTCTCAGCATGACAATTCTGGTCATCTACAAGATAGAGCACACTGTATGCATTATACGGAGTCAGGTGTTGGTCCAAGAGGAAGGGGAGGAAGTACAGGAGGAGTCATATGCAGAAGGGATAATAAGATCTACAAGGTCCAGACGGTGAGCGGCACCTAGGCGGAAGTCATGGTGGGGGAGAGGGATTAACAAGGGCGCATAGTATCAGCAAAAATTGTTGAGGAAGGTGCAGGAGCCCATGAAGAAATGGAGGACGAACTGGCGATGGGCATGGAAGACTCAGCAGATGAGTGAGAGCTTGCTCACATTTCGGTTGTGCGAGGTTGGGGGGAGAGGGCAGAGGAAGGAGGCACGATTCTCACCTCTCTGCCACCAACACACCAAGTACTTGGTCCTCCTGGATGCACAAGACACATGAGCGCCTTCTTGCTGCACTACCTACAACATGACAATCGGATTGTACGAATTCGAAGTAATGCTAACTACTGGGTTGCCACACTGTTAGATCCCCGGTACAAGACAAAATTTGGCGAAATAATTCCAGCCATAGAAAGTGACGCACGTATACAGGAGTATCTACAGAAGGTGGTATAGATTCTTAGATCTGCTTTTCCAGTAAACACCAGTGCTGCACAGAGTGAATCTCAACGCTTTGTCATGGATAGGAGGAAATGGTCTTTTACTTGTCCACATCTGAGGGACCGAGGGCTGGCTGCTGTGCTGAGATGGCGTTGAGTACGGTGTCCCTGCAGAGTTGCACTTTATGTCATATACCAAATGAGTTGAAAAAGGACAGATGCTGGTGGAAAGGGGAACAGGTGTGTTGGAAAGGGGAAAAAAGTTTTTGTCCGTGGGTTTGGTGGTTAAGCAAAAGTAACATTTGATGAAGAAACACCATCTGTTACGGTGGGACTGGCAGATTTGGATAAGGTGGTATATACTATGTTAGCGGTATATAACGAAAATTAATAAGAAAAGAAAGAGAAAGGTATATATGCCCATCAGCAGTCAGTGTCCACCGTGCTCCCAGATGGAAAAGGAGAGGTTGGCAAATGGAAGGTTTGGTGGAGGATACAGATCTGTGTGGCTATGAAACTAATAGTTGCCTGAACCGAGTTAGACGCCACTCGGATCTTGAGACTGGGAGTAGAGTTGAGCGCGGTTCGCGGTTCGAGGTTCTCCAGTTCTAGGCTCGAGTGATTTTGGGGCCTGTTCTGGATCGAACTAGAACTCGAGCTTTTTGCAAAAGCTCGATATTTCTAGAAACGTTCGAGAACGGTTCTAGCAGCAAAAAAAAAGCTAATTCCTAGCTGGCTTTTCGCTGTAATAGTGTAAGTCACTCTGTGACTCACACTATTATGAAATTTCAGTGTATAGTGTGCGGGAACAGCGCCTTCAGATCACTGCTGTTTGTATAATGGCGATCGCCATTTTTTTTTTTTTTCCTTGTCTTCCTTCCCTAAGCGCGCACGTGTAGTGGGGAGGGCCAGCATGTCAGCCAATCCCAGACACACACACAGCTAAGTGGACTTTTAGCCAGAGAAGCAACGGCATGTGTGATAGGATGTCCATGTCACATGTCCCTGCATTATAAAAACGGACATTTTCCTCCAGCACGCCATTATCTGCCTTCTGCGTCCTTGGTGTCAGACATCACTGGCGCAGCTCCGTCCTGAGTCCTATCGCCGATACAGCTGTATGCGCTCCATACACAGCGCTGGACAGCTTAGGGAAAGCACTTTCTATCAGTCCTTTTAAGGGCTCATACCGGCAGGGTCAGAGCCATAGGTGATAAGTCCTGAAAACAGAGACAGCGTCTGTGTAGCTAAGGTCAGGGATTTCCTCGCTGCATTTCCCCATTAGGAGGGAATAGAAAGGCAGGCTTCCATTCCTCTACCCAGAGCCCCACAATCCTGGCACTGTACCCTCCTGTCCTCTGCACACTCCAACTCATTATAACTAAGCCATTATACTAGCAAACACTGAGTGTACCTAGTGGCATCCTATACGTGGCTGTTGGACTTCTGTATAGTCCCAGTAGTGCACAGATATTTGTAGCACGTCTGCCTGCATTGCACACTCAAACTCATTGTTACTAAGCCATTATACTAGCAAACACTGAGGAAACTTAGTGGCATCCTAAACGTGGCTGTTGGACTTCTGTATCGTCCCAGTAGTGCACAGATATTTGCAGCACGTCTGCCTGCATTGCACACTCAAACTCATTGTTACTAAGCCATTATACTAGCAAACACTGAGGAAACTTAGTGGCATCCTAAACGTGGCTATTGGACTTCTGTATAGTCCCAGTAGTGCACAGATATTTGCAGCACGTCTGCCTGCATTGCACACTCAAACTCATTGTTACTAAGCCATTATACTAGCAAACACTGAGTGTACCTAGTGGCATCCTAAACGTGGCTGTTGGACTTCTGTATCGTCCCACTAGTGCAAAGATATTTGCAGCACGTCTGCCTGCATTGCACACTCAAACTCATTGTTACTAAGCCATTATACTAGCAAACACTGAAGAAACGTAGTGACATCCTAAACGTGGCTATTGGACTTCTGTATAGTCCCAGTAGTGCACAGATATTTGCAGCACGTCTGCCTGCATTGCACATTCAAACTCATTGTTACTAAGCCATTATACTAGCAAACACTGAGGAAACTTAGTGGCATCCTAAACGTGGCTATTGGACTTCTGTATTGTCCCACTAGTGCAAAGATATTTGCAGCACGTCTGCCTGCATTGCACACTCAAACTCATTGTTACAAAGCCATTATACTAGCAAACACTCAGTGAACCTAGTGGCATCCTAAACGTGGCTGTTGGACTTCTGTATCGTCCCAGTAGTGCACAGATATTTGCAGCACGTCTGCCTGCATTGCACACTCAAACTCATTGTTACTAAGCCATTATACTAGCAAACACTGAGGAAACTTAGTGGCATCCTAAACGTGGCTGTTGGACTTCTGTATCGTCCCAGTAGTGCACAGATATTTGCAGCACGTCTGCCTGCATTGCACACTCAAACTCATTGTTACTAAGCCATTATATTAGCAAACACTCAGTGAACCTAGTGGCATCCTAAACGTGGCTGTTGGACTTCTGTATCGTCCCACTAGTGCAAAGATATTTGCAGCACGTCTGCCTGCATTGCACACTCAAACTCATTGTTGCTAAGCCATTATACTAGCAAACACTCAGTGAACCTAGTGGCATCCTAAACGTGGCTATTGGACTTCTGTATAGTCCCACTAGTGCAAAGATATTTGCAGCACGTCTGCCTGCATTGCACACTCAAACTCATTGTTACTAAGCCATTATACTAGCAAACACTGAGGAAACTTAGTGGCATCCTAAACGTGGCTGTTGGACTTCTGTATCGTCCCAGTAGTGCACAGATATTTGAAGCACGTCTGCCTGCATTGCACACTCAAACTCATTATTACTAAGCCATTATACTAGCAAACACTCAGTGAACCTAGTGGCATCCTAAACGTGGCTGTTGGACTTCTGTATTGTCCCACTAGTGCAAAGATATTTGCAGCACGTCTGCCTGCATTGCACACTCAAACTCATTGTTACTAAGCCATTATACTAGCAAACACTCAGTGAACCTAGTGGCATCCTAAACGTGGCTATTGGACTTCTGTATAGTCCCACTAGTGCAAAGATATTTGCAGCACGTCTCCCTGCATTACACACTCAAACTCATTGTTACTAAGCCATTATACTAGCAAACACTGAGGAAACTTAGTGGCATCCTAAACGTGGCTATTGGACTTCTGTATAGTCCCACTAGTGCAATGATATTTGCAGCACGTCTGCCTGCATTGCACACTCAAACTCATTGTTACTAAGCCATTATACTAGCAAACACTCAGTGAACCTAGTGGCATCCTAAACGTGGCTGTTGGACTTCTGTATCGTCCCAGTAGTGCACAGATATTTGCAGCACGTCTGCCTGCATTGCACACTCAAACTCATTGTTACTAAGCCATTATACTAGCAAACACTCAGTGAACCTAGTGGCATCCTAAACGTGGCTATTGGACTTCTGTATAGTCCCACTAGTGCAAAGATATTTGCAGCACGTCTGCCTGCATTGCACACTCAAACTCATTGTTACTAAGCCATTATACTAGCAAACACTCAGTGAACCTAGTGGCATCCTAAACGTGGCTGTTGGACTTCTGTATTGTCCCACTAGTGCAAAGATATTTGCAGCACGTCTGCCTGCATTGCACACTCAAACTCATTGTTACTAAGCCATTATACTAGCAAACACTCAGTGAACCTAGTGGCATCCTAAACGTGGCTATTGGACTTCTGTATAGTCCCACTAGTGCAAAGATATTTGCAGCACGTCTCCCTGCATTACACACTCAAACTCATTGTTACTAAGCCATTATACTAGCAAACACTGAGGAAACTTAGTGGCATCCTAAACGTGGCTATTGGACTTCTGTATTGTCCCACTAGTGCAAAGATATTTGCAGCACGTCTGCCTGCATTGCACACTCAAACTCATTGTTACTAAGCCATTATACTAGCAAACACTCAGTGAACCTAGTGGCATCCTAAACGTGGCTGTTGGACTTCTGTATCGTCCCAGTAGTGCACAGATATTTGCAGCACGTCTGCCTGCATTGCACACTCAAACTCATTGTTACTAAGCCATTATACTAGCAAACACTCAGTGAACCTAGTGGCATCCTAAACGTGGCTATTGGACTTCTGTATAGTCCCACTAGTGCAAAGATATTTGCAGCACGTCTGCCTGCATTGCACACTCAAACTCATTGTTACTAAGCCATTATACTAGCAAACACTCAGTGAACCTAGTGGCATCCTAAACGTGGCTATTGGACTTCTGTATAGTCCCACTAGTGCAAAGATATTTGCAGCACGTCTGCCTGCATTGCACACTCAAACTCATTGTTACTAAGCCATTATACTAGCAAACACTGAGGAAACTTAGTGGCATACAAGAAGTGGCTGTTGTACTCCATTAGTGCCCCACTGGTGCCAAGCTATTTCTAGCACCTGCTCTGTTTTTAATACGCTATAATGATAGCAAAAAATACTGCAACTTAGTGGCATACAAAAAATGCCTGTAGGACTCCTTTATTAAGCCACTTGTGCCAAGCAATCTCAAGAACCTCTGCATTCTACCCTCATGCACATTTTGCTATGCTAATTTTATAGCAAACTCAGGGAATTCCTTGCTGCATTTGATCATTAGGAGGGATAGAAAGTGAGGCTTCTTTTACTGTCCTGGTACCCACAGAACACGGCCCCTGTACCCATCTGTCCACTTTTGCCATGCTATTTAATTTGCCCAAAGAGCTGACTCTTTTTCTGCCATCCTAAAATTGTCTGGAATACTAAGTTAGTGTTCCTTTGCTGCCAAGCAAGGTACAACACATGTGCATTCTACACTCCTTTCCATTTCTGGAATGCAATTATTAACTGCAGGTAGTCCAGCCAATCTGTGACGAAGGTGCAGGCGTGGATATAATGTAGCCTGCATCCAATGATGGTTCTCTCGATGTCTGACAGCTCAACAATACCTTCTGTTTCCACTTCCAAAACAAGTGATGACCTGCCAATCACACTCCCTGTTGCGGGTAAAGGAGTGGAAGTTCAGTGTGAAAAACCATGTGTGACTGCTGTGCCCACAGTCACAGAGGATGAAGAGCACGCAGATGTACTTGATGGGGCAGGCGGTGGTTGCACAGGCACGCTAGGCCGCATTGTAGTGTGGTGCCCCTGACCTGGTCAGGCACCACTGAGTACTGCACCCATGCTGGGGACAGTACAATACAGGTAATCCAGAAGGCTGACCGAGGTGTGACTACACAGGCGCATAGTGATCAGGTCTCACACATGTACCTTTGGGAGGACCCCTGGGGATCCCAGGAGGGGGTAAAAGCCTTCACCTCCACTTGAGGAGTGGAGGGGGCGAAGCCTCCATCTCCACTCAAGGGGTGTGGTAGAGAGCCTGGTTGCTAGGTGACGTAGGCAAGAACAGGAGAGGAGGGAACAGTGAGTCGGTTTAGTGTGCAGTCCAGGGAGAGCAGACGTAAGGAGCAGACCCCTGGGGCTGTGACAGTCTAACAGCGTCCGCGCAGTGACTACTGATGGGGGAGAACGGTCACCTGGTAGTGCTGCCCGAACCCCACACACAGCTAGAGAGAGAGCAGCGTAGTGGAAAGTACGGAGACTGTCAGGGAGTACCAGGCCCAAACGGGTGGCAGATCCCGGTGCGGGGATAGATCCACCTTTCCTTGCTAAACCTGCCGGTGTGGGGCCCTCAAAGCCCACGCCACAACACCCCAAAGGCCGCAGCCACGTAGCCACAGTTAGGGCCCATAGTTCACAGGAGGCAAGCAGCTGGAGTGATCTGGTCCAGGCGACAAGCAAACGGCAAACAAACGAGGGGAGCAGCTACTTCCCTGGGTGACCCCCATAGGGACTAAAAGTCGGGGTTACCACAAACCACAGAAGGGCTAAGGAAGGCGAGTCGGTAGCCACCCTCATCAGTCAGCCTGAAGGACACCTGGTTCCAGCCTGGTTCATCCCAGCTATGCCCGGGTTACTCACCCTGCCATCAACAGTGAGTAAAACCCCTGAAAGACATTCTGCTTGTGTTGAGTTATTCTGCGCCTTGTGGTTCCACACACCTACACAGGGCCCTGGGGCTTGCCTCACTCTCAGGAGGCTGTTACAACTGACTGCACCCACCATCAGCCCCAGGCATCCCTTAATCTGCAGTGGCGGTCCCCACTGACCGCAATTCTGAGAGTGGCGTCACGACAATCCTAAATAGAAGATCTCCTACCTGTGACAGGATCCAGCTGCGTGGAGTCCCTGAAGGTAATGCACCGACACAGCACTTGTGGGGCTTCACATCTGGCGTCACGAACAGGATAAGGACTAGACCTGTTCAGACAGGTGACCATGTGCCTGGGCGGTCCGCTTGGAAAATTGGAAGCGCCTCCATATTGCCACCATGAAAAGCGCGCTGAAAAACAACAGCAGCCCGCGCTGGGAGAAGTTACCGCCCACGAAGAGGTGTGGCTACCCAGAGATCCCCTGCAGAGTCCTGACCTCGCAAGTGAAGAGAGCGGAGGCGTTCAGAGACGTCGGGACAGAAAGGGAGCCAGAAGCCTGCTGCTGGAAGAGGCAGAGCAGAAACTGAAGAGCCTGCAACTGGAGGCAGCGACGAGTCCGCTGCTGGGAAATCGTGCAGAAGAAGGCGCAGAGGAAATGGCGTCTGAACGCAGAGACCCAGAGCCAGGCTCCGCTGCCTGGTGGTATCAGGAACTTGCCCAGTTCTGCGACCAACTGGAGGCCAGAGTCATACGACAGATCAGCGAGGAACGCACGGCGCTTCTGGAGATGGCTGCCGCGGTGCAGGCCTATGAGGAAAAAGCTGCGCGACGAGTGCCAGACCGAGCGGCGACGACTCAGACCCCGATGGTGCCACCGATGGGTGAGTCCAGTGTTGCCCCTGCGAGCGCGAGTGCCCCGACCCCTGCTGCCACGCCCGCGGTCCCTGAAGAGGCGCCCGGCGCGGCGACGCTGGATCAGGCCGCAGCAGCGATGCCCTGCCCGGCCCGCCAAGCTCAGGCCGCCGCAGCGATGCCTTGCCCGGCCCGCAAAGATCCGGCTGCCACCGCGACCCTCATCCATGCCGCGGGTGTGACGCTGACCCAGGCCGCCGCCTTGCTAGGCCCGGCCCGCCAAGACCCCACCGCAGCAGCGACGCTCATCCACGCCGCAGGCGAGGTGCTGAACCAGGCCGCAGCCACGCCAGGTGCGGCCCGCCAAGCCCAGATCGCTGCAGCAACGCCCAGCCCAGCCTGCACAGATCCCATCGCGGCTGCGACGCCAATTCAGGCCGCCGCGGCGATGCCCGGCCCGCCAAGAACCGGCCACAGTAGCGACGCCCGCTAAGACTCCAGCTGCGACCCTGATTGCAACTGCAACGCTGATCCAGGCCGCCGCCATGCAGGGCGCGGCCCGCCAAGACCAGGCCGCCGCCATGCAGGGCGCGGCCCGCCAAGACCAGGCCGCCGCCATGCAGGGCGCGGCCCGCCAAGACCAGGCCGCCGCCATGTCAGGCGCGGCCCGCCAAGACAAGAATGTACCACTGTTTACCCCGGCCTGCAAGGCCAGAGCAGACACCGCTCCCCAGTCTAAGGAAGTCCCTGCTAGGAAGTCCCTGATAGGAGAGGACCCCGAATACTGGAAGCTGAAGGCTGACCTAGAGGCCCAGTTCCCACAGGAGATGGTGGATCGGTATCTGCTCCCTCCGCACAACCCCAAGGCGACTTCTGCAGCAACCACGCCAAAGAGTCCCCCGCCCGGGCCTGCTGATGACCACCCATCCCCGGCGCTGCCACAACAGGAGTGCTTAGAAGAACTAAGGGGGAGAGAAGGCCAGGAAGCTGAGGAGCTGACCCCGGAGCCATCAGCAGGGGATCCATGCCCAGAGCCATCAGCAGTGGATCCATGCCCCGCGCCAGAGATGCTGCCGTATTCCCGCTGGGATGAAGAGAGCCCGACACCCTCTGCTGAAGAAGATCTGTCCAGGTACCTAACCTGGGAGCCTGCAAACAGTGAAGCCGCAACCCAGCAGAACCCAGCCCGCAAGACACGGCGCCGTAGCAGAACAAGGTTTTCCCCTGCACCGCAGTCTCCAGAGCAGAAAGACGAAGTCATGGCCAGAGACTTGGAAGAGAAACGGTTCTTGAGAAGGGCCAAATCCCAGGTTAGAGGTCCACTCTGTCGTGGAGTAGTGGAAGACTTCAGCTTGAAATCAGGATATGGCTTCATAGTAGCTCCTGGTATGAAGGAAGGCATCTTTGTTAACAGAAGAGACGTTAGAGCCCATTTGCCCAGAGGACATCCGGAAGGAACCTACGGACAGGAGATTCAGTGGAATTCACCATGCACCAAGGAGAAAGGGGATGGTATGCATTGGATGTTACACCATGCTCCAGAAATCCCTACAGTGAACCTGCTGTCTCAACAGAAAAAGAAACAGATACAGAGAAAGAAACAGATACAGAAGAAGAAGGAAAAGACAAGGATGGAGAAAACAGGTGCCGCAGCCCTACAGGCCCAAGCCCTGGTAAGGAGGAATCTGCGTAAAGTAAAGAAAGAAGTACAGAAGTTACCAGTTTGACAAGTTTTGAAAAGTTTGCAACGTTAATGTTTAAGAAATGCGCCCACATAAACTAATGTGAGAAACCCATGAACCTTAAGGCTATGAACTGGCTATAGCCACAAACTCTCGCAGTGTAAATAGTTACCCCAGAGGTACCACCACCAGAGCCAGCCTGTTTATGGGGCCTGGCTCGCCTGCAACCAGGGAGCACGCCTGTTTATGGGGCCTGGCTCACCTGCAACCAGGGAGCACGCCTGTTTATGGGGCCTGGCTCTCCACCACAAAGAGGGTACCTGGTCAGCACCAACTGTGGAGGCCGCCTCTACATCCTGCCAGAAGAGGCTGAAGGCGCGGCTTCACCAGGCCAGGTATGCCCTGAAGACCACCAGCCCATGAAAGCCGCCTCTACGTCCTGCCAGAAGTGGCTGAAGGCGCGGCCAACGGGAGAGGAAGATTGGAGGAAAGGTCTGGGGAAGTGGATGGCCCAGACCTGGTTACCAAAAGAAACCGGTGACCTGCCTCCTGAAAGGGGTTTAGGGTGGGTTAATGGACTTGTGGGTGGAGGGTGGTGATGTATGGTACCTGGTGGTTTTAAAACGTTTTACCATGTTTTAATGTTTTATGCATTTTAAAATGTTGTCTTGCAGCCCGAGGACGTGCTGGTGATAACTAAGGAGGAATGTGGCGCCCCTGACCTGGTCAGGCACCACTGAGTACTGCACCCATGCTGGGGACAGTACAATACAGGTAATCCAGAAGGCTGACCGAGGTGTGACTACACAGGCGCATAGTGATCAGGTCTCACACATGTACCTTTGGGAGGACCCCTGGGGATCCCAGGAGGGGGTAAAAGCCTTCACCTCCACTTGAGGAGTGGAGGGGGCGAAGCCTCCATCTCCACTCAAGGGGTGTGGTAGAGAGCCTGGTTGCTAGGTGACGTAGGCAAGAACAGGAGAGGAGGGAACAGTGAGTCGGTTTAGTGTGCAGTCCAGGGAGAGCAGACGTAAGGAGCAGACCCCTGGGGCTGTGACAGTCTAACAGCGTCCGCGCAGTGACTACCGACGGGGGAGAACGGTCACCTGGTAGTGCTGCCCGAACCCCACACACAGCTAGAGAGAGAGCAGCGTAGTGGAAAGTACGGAGACTGTCAGGGAGTACCAGGCCCAAACGGGCGGCAGATCCCGGTGCGGGGATAGATCCACCTTTCCTTGCTAAACCTGCCGGTGTGGGGCCCTCAAAGCCCACGCCACAACACCCCAAAGGCCGCAGCCACGTAGCCACAGTTAGGGCCCATAGTTCACAGGAGGCAAGCAGCTGGAGTGATCTGGTCCAGGCGACAAGCAAACGGCAAACAAACGAGGGGAGCAGCTACTTCCCTGGGTGACCCCCATAGGGACTAAAAGTCGGGGTTACCACAAACCACAGAAGGGCTAAGGAAGGCGAGTCGGTAGCCACCCTCATCAGTCAGCCTGAAGGACACCTGGTTCCAGCCTGGTTCATCCCAGCTACGCCCGGGTTACTCACCCTGCCATCAACAGTGAGTAAAACCCCTGAAAGACATTCTGCTTGTGTTGAGTTATTCTGCGCCTTGTGGTTCCACACACCTACACAGGGCCCTGGGGCTTGCCTCACTCTCAGGAGGCTGTTACAACTGACTGCACCCACCATCAGCCCCAGGCATCCCTTAATCTGCAGTGGCGGTCCCCACTGACCGCAATTCTGAGAGTGGCGTCACGACAATCCTAAATAGAAGATCTCCTACCTGTGACAGGATCCAGCTGCGTGGAGTCCCTGAAGGTAATGCACCGACACAGCACTTGTGGGGCTTCACAGTAGCACAGTGAAATTCACATTGCGACTTATGCTTCATTTTAAGTCGTGTACAGGGTGGGCTCCCCAGTATGCAGCAAAACCAGGCAACAGGAAAAGGACTCTAGGCAGTTGGGTTGATAAATGATTGTTTAACTTTACCAAAACAAACAATAAGAACCATGCATACAATTTAATTAATTGAACAATCTATTCTGTTGCCTACTACCTGCTAATCCCTCTGTGTAGCAGTAATTGTGTGTTTGTGCGTGTGTGTGTGTGTGTGTGTGTGTGTGTGCGAACACGACTTACCAGTGGCGCATCACAAGAGCTTCCAAGTTATCTACCTAAACATAGACAAAACACATTACCCCCCCTGAATACCCTTGTTAGGTGAAGCCTCACAGATAATGCAGATGATAACAGTGTGAATGCAAACCACACAGCTCTGCAACACAGTCATGGAAATCTTGAAAAGCAACAGTCAATGCAAACATGTGTTGCTGTCCCTCTATGATTTAAACTGTACGTGACAATTTGACAGTGCAGAGGCAGAAAGTCTTATTGTCTATATAGTCGGCCTACCCAGAACAGATATGTGTTTTGCTAATAAAACAAAGTGTTGCGTGCCCGCATTATTGTCTGGGCACAGCCTACCGTACCCAGGTACTGTGATGTCCAGTTTCCAGAAATACAGACTTTACGCTCCTCTCACGGTAAAAAGTATAGACAGCACCGTAAGAATGTTGGTCTGTGGCACAGGATGCTGCTCACCGACGTTACAGTGCTCATCATCAAAGTACAACACAACTCCCCTCACAATTGAACGAAGTGTTTCCGCGGTGGCTCCTTGCTGTAACACACACCTTTAGCTTTTCCTTCTGTTCATAGACAGCATCTCCAAGTCCACACCTGAAGAGTAGTGATGAGCGAGCATGCTTGTCACTACTCGGTACTCGCACGAGTATCACTGTACTCGGGCTGCTCGGCGGGGACCGAGTAATCTCGCGATACTCGTGCTTTACTCGTGGTCTTCATTTCTGCATGTTGGCGCTCTTTTGAGAGCCAGCCCTCATGCAGGGATTGGCTGGCAGACCACTGCAATGCCACAGCCCTGTTAGTTGTGGAATTGCAGTGATTGGCCGGCCTGCACAGCGTCACCGAGCCTTTATATCGGCCGGCGCGCTGTGCTCTGCTCACAGCTATTCTGACAGTGAGTGTAGGGAGAGTGTCGCTGATTCAGGGAAAGCTTTGCGGCCCTTTATAGCTTTTTCAGTTGCAGGGCTGCAAACAGTGTGACCAAAAGTCCTTCTCAGGACTATTCTAGTTGTATACAGGCAGGCAGGGTATAGCCAGGTCGGAGTACAGTAGCAGAGTCCTTCTCAGGACTATTGTTGCTATATACAGGCAGGGTATAGCCAGGTCTGAATACAGGCTAGTGACCAAAAGAGTCCTTGTCAGGACTATTGTAGCAGTATACAGGCAGGCAGGCAGGCAGGGTAGTGGTGACCGTATACCAGCCTTCATATCTGGGGCTGGTGTACACAGTGTAAAACAGTCCAGATAGTGTCTGACTTGTCTGTACTGTAATTGTCGCTCCCCAAAAAAACCTGTTAGTAGGTTATTATTGCGTCCGTGCTTGGTTTTTAAAACCGCACGTGTGTGCCTGTTGGTGGCAGCGTACAGGTGCACTGGTGTGCGTTTACCAAACTATTATATAACGCACAAGTGTAGTGTATAATACACGTCAGTCAGCAGTGGCTGATAGTGTCAGAGTTCTTAATTTTTGCTCCTAAAACCTGTGTTAGGTTATTATTGCGTCCGTGCTTGGTTTTTAAAACCGCACGTGTGTGCCTGTTGGTGGCAGCGTACAGGTGCACTGGTGTGCGTTTACCAAACTATTATATAACGCACAAGTGTAGTGTATAATACACGTCAGTCAGCAGTGGCTGATAGTGTCAGAGTTCTTAATTTTTGCTCCTAAAACCTGTGTTAGGTTATTATTGCGTCCGTGCTTGGTTTTTAAAACCGCACGTGTGTGCCTGTTGGTGGCAGCGTACAGGTGCACTGGTGTGCGTTTACCAAACTATTATATAACGCACAAGTGTAGTGTATAATACACGTCAGTCAGCAGTGGCTGATAGTGTCAGAGTTCTTAATTTTTGCTCCTAAAACCTGTGTTAGGTTATTATTGCGTCCGTGCTTGGTTTTTAAAACCGCACGTGTGTGCCTGTTGGTGGCAGCGTACAGGTGCACTGGTGTGCGTTTACCAAACTATTATATAACGCACAAGTGTAGTGTATAATACACGTCAGTCAGCAGTGGCTGATAGTGTCAGAGTTCTTAATTTTTGCTCCTAAAACCTGTGTTAGGTTATTATTGCGTCCGTGCTTGGTTTTTAAAACCGCACGTGTGTGCCTGTTGGTGGCAGCGTACAGGTGCACTGGTGTGCGTTTACCAAACTATTATATAACGCACAAGTGTAGTGTATAATACACGTCAGTCAGCAGTGGCTGATAGTGTCAGAGTTCTTAATTTTTGCTCCTAAAACCTGTGTTAGGTTATTATTGCGTCCGTGCTTGGTTTTTAAAACCGCACGTGTGTGCCTGTTGGTGGCAGCGTACAGGTGCACTGGTGTGCGTTTACCAAACTATTATATAACGCACAAGTGTAGTGTATAATACACGTCAGTCAGCAGTGGCTGATAGTGTCAGAGTTCTTAATTTTTGCTCCTAAAACCTGTGTTAGGTTATTATTGCGTCCGTGCTTGGTTTTTAAAACCGCACGTGTGTGCCTGTTGGTGGCAGCGTACAGGTGCACTGGTGTGCGTTTACCAAACTATTATATAACGCACAAGTGTAGTGTATAATACACGTCAGTCAGCAGTGGCTGATAGTGTCAGAGTTCTTAATTTTTGCTCCTAAAACCTGTGTTAGGTTATTATTGCGTCCGTGCTTGGTTTTTAAAACCGCACGTGTGTGCCTGTTGGTGGCAGCGTACAGGTGCACTGGTGTGCGTTTACCAAACTATTATATAACGCACAAGTGTAGTGTATAATACACGTCAGTCAGCAGTGGCTGATAGTGTCAGAGTTCTTAATTTTTGCTCCTAAAACCTGTGTTAGGTTATTATTGCGTCCGTGCTTGGTTTTTAAAACCGCACGTGTGTGCCTGTTGGTGGCAGCGTACAGGTGCACTGGTGTGCAATTTCCAGAAACTTTGATATAACGCACAAGTAGTGAATATACACGTCAGCAGTGCACAGCATTGCAAAATGCGCAAGGGCATTGGCAAGGAACAAGGAAGTGGACGTGATGGTGGTGCAGGCAGAGGCCGAGGTCGTGGGCAAGCTCTAATTTCGCCACAACAAAGGGCCACATCTAGTCGCTCGCACGTCCTGTCCCAAATTCTTGGGGACCGCAGCAGTACACCGCTCTTGAACCAAGACCAGTGTCAACAGGTTGTTAGTTGGATAGCGGATAATGCTTCCAGTCAGATTGGCACCACCACAAACACTCTGTCTTCCACACGGTCAAGTGTCAGTAGCCGTGATACTGCACCGCACATTTCTGAACCTGATCCTCCTTCCTACCACCAGGCTGAGTACACGTCCTCCTCGGACATTAATGATCCCACACTTGGACACTCGGAAGAGCTGTTCACGTTTCCATTCACACATTCTGGCCTCTCGCCAGCTCATATTGAAGTGGGTCATGAGGAGATCGTCTGTACAGATAGCCAAATATTTGAGCAGCCACGTTCTCACGAAGTTGGCAACGTGTCTCAACAAGTGGTGGACGATGATGAGACACAATTGTCAGCAAGTCAGGAGGAGGAGCAGGGTGCGGAAGAGGAAGACGACGTGGTGGATGATCCAGTAACTGACCCAACCTGGCAGGAGGATATGCAGAGCGAGGACAGCAGTGCACAGGGGGAGGGAGGCGTAGCATCACAACAGGCAGTAAGAAGCAGGGTGGTGGTCCCAGGCAGAAGTCAGGCAACCGTTCCCCGTAACAACACGACGACACAAGGTGCCTGTACAAATGTTAGGTCTTCACGAGTCTGGCAGTTTTTTAAGTTGGATCCAGATGATTCAAAAAAGGCCATTTGCAACACCTGCCGTGCCAGCATCAGCAGGGGTACCAAAACTAGCAGCCTGACCACCACCAGCATGATCAGGCACATGTCAGCCAAGCACCCGACTTTGTGGGAAGTACAACAGAGTCGAGGAGCAGTGCTTGCTGATGTCACTGCTACGTCTTCGCTGGTTGTGCATGCGAGCCAATCCTCTGTCCATGCTGCCTGCGAACAAGCCTCCTCCACTCCTGCACCTGCAGTTGCCTACGCAGAAAGAACACCATCATCAAGCACGTCCTTGTCCCAGCGCAGCGTTCAGTTATCCATTCAGCAAACCTTTGAACGCAGGCGCAAATACACTGCCAACACCCCACATGCCACAGTTCTAAATGCTAACATTTCGCGACTGCTTGCGCTGGAAATGTTGCCTTTTAGGCTGGTGGAGACAGAAGCATTCCGTGACCTGATGGCGGCAGCTGTCCCACGTTACTCGGTCCCCAGCCGCCACTATTTCTCCCGGTGTGCCGTCCCCGCGTTGCATAACCACGTGTCACAAAACATCACACGTGCCCTGAACAACGCTGTTTCACCCAAAGTCCACCTAACCACAGACACGTGGACAAGTGCTTGTGGGCAAGGCCGCTACATCTCGTTGACGGCACACTGGGTTAATATTGTGGAAGCTGGGACCCAGTCTGAGCGAGGGACGGAACACGTCCTTCCCACACCAAGGTTTGCAGGCCCTACCTCAGTCAGTGTTTCACCCACACTCTACAGCTCCGGAATGTCATGCTCTTCAGCCTCCTCCTCCTCCTGCGCATCCTCATCCACTGTGCCCTCCACACCAGTCACAAGCTGGAAGCACTGCAGCACTGCCTCGGCGAAGCGGCAACAGGCTGTGCTGAAGCTAATCTGCATAGGTGACAAACCCCACAATGCAGAAGAGCTGTGGACAGCTCTGAAACAGCAGGCAGATCACTGGCTCACACCTCTGAACCTAAAGCCAGGAAAGGTCGTTTGTGACAATGGCCGGAACCTGGTGGCGGCTTTGAGGCGAGGCCAGCTGACACATGTTCCATGCGTGGCCCATGTGCTCAACCTCGTGGTTCAGCGGTTTATAAAGTCATACCCAGAGCTGTCTGATCTGCTGGTAAAAGTTCGCCGCCTGTCTGCACATTTTCGAAAGTCACCTACTGCTTCAGCCGGCCTTGCCGGCTTTCAGCGCCGTTTGCATCTTCCGGCTCACAGACTGGTGTGTGATGTCCCCACGCGTTGGAATTCAACTCTGCACATGTTGGTCAGGATATGTGAGCAGAAGAGGGCAGTTGTTGAGTACCTGCATCACCTAAGCCGTCGGGAAATGGGTCAAACTCCACACATAACACCTGAGGAGTGGAGATGGATGTCAGACCTATGTACCATCCTCCAAAACTTTGAGGACTCCACCAAGATGGTGAGTGGTGATGACGCCATTATTAGCGTCACCATACCGCTACTCTGCCTTCTAAAACGGTCCCTTTTGAAAAACAAACATGATGCATTGCAGGCGGAGCGCGATGAGTTGCAGCAAGAAACAGTAGTGGGTGTGGGTGATAACACACAGCCCAGCCTCGTCTCATCACAACGTGCAGTGGAGGACTATGACGAGGAGGAGGATGAAGACATGGAGCAACTCTCCGGCCAAATTGAGGATATGACATGCACACCAGTCATATCCTCGATTCAGCGTGGCTGGCCAGAGGACAGGGTAGATGAGGAGGAGGAGGAGGAGGAGGAGGAGGAGGACAGCATGTTCAGTCATCTTGTTGGTCAGGCTACTGAAGTCCTGGCTGTTAAGAGTCTGGCGCACATGGCTGACTTTATGGTAAGCTGCCTGTCTCGTGACCCTCGCGTTAAGAACATCTTGGCCGACAATCATTACTGGTTGGTAACACTGTTAGACCCACGCTACAAGGAGAACTTTTTGTCTCTTATTCCCGTGGATGAGAGGTCAACCAAAATGCAGCAGTTTCGGAAGGCCATACTCACGGAAGTAGGCAAAGCATTCCCCTCACAAAACGCTAGCGGCATAGGTCAGGAATCAGTGGACAACCGAGGCGTACAGCCGAGAGAGGCACAAGTCCAATCCGCCAGAGGTAGGGGAACAGTCTTTAAGATGTGGGACAGTTTTCTCAGCCCCTCACGTACCACAGCCCCTGAGGTGCGGGGTAGTGCCACAAGAAATCCTAAGTTTGCCCAGATGCTGAAGGAGTACCTTGCAGATCGAACAACTGTACTCCGACATTCCTCTGTGCCTTACAATTATTGGGTATCCAAGCTGGACACGTGGCATGAATTGGCTCTCTACGCCTTGGAAGTCCTGGCCTGCCCTGCTGCTAGCGTTTTGTCAGAGCGTGTTTTTAGTGCCGCAGGTGGAATCATTACAGATAAACGCACCCGCCTGTCAACTGAAAATGCTGACAGGCTGACTCTGATAAAGATGAACAAGGGTTGGATTGGGCCAGACTTCACCACACCACCAGCAAATGAGAGCGGAATTTAAAGTTTGCCATGTACCTCCACTCACCCATGGGTACACTTCTCGACTTTGGATAATCGCTGGACTGCTCCTCCTTCTCCTCATGCGCCATCATGATGACCGTTACAATAGTTAGGTCTTTGTTTCAGGTATACCCCCAGTGGTAAATTTTTTCGCCCATTCTTTGCAGAATGGACATTACAACGACAGGAGACCCGCTCCTTTGCAATGGGAACAATGTTTTGAGGCCCTCATGCACGTCTCTACCCAGGGACAACGTGGAGCCTCCCAATTTTTGGCTGCCCTGCCTAAGGGCTATACTGAAATACACCCACTTCCTTAAAATGGACACTTAATGTTTTGAGGCCCTCATGCACGTCTCTACCCAGGGACAATGTGGAGCCTCCCAATTTTTGGTTGCCCTGGCAAAGGGCTATACTGAAATAGACCCACTTCCTTACAATGGGCACTTCAGGTTTAAAGGCCATCATGCACGTCTCTACCCAGGGACAATGTGGAGCCTCCCAATTTTTGGCTGCCCTGCCTAAGGGCTATACTATAATACACCCACTTCCTGACAATGGACACTTAATGTTTTGAGGCCCTCATGCACGTCTCTACCCAGGGACAATGTGGAGCCTCCCAATTTTTGGCTGCCCTGGCAAAGGGCTATACTGAAATAGACCCACTTCCTTACAATGGGCACTTCAGGTTTAAAGGCCATCATGCACGTCTCTACCCAGGGACAATGTGGAGCCTCCCAATTTTTGGCTGCCCTGCCTAAGGGCTATACTATAATACACCCACTTCCTGACAATGGACACTTAATGTTTTGAGGCCCTCATGCACGTCTCTACCCAGGGACAATGTGGAGCCTCCCAATTTTTGGCTGCCCTGGCAAAGGGCTATACTGAAATAGACCCACTTCCTTACAATGGGCACTTCAGGTTTAAAGGCCATCATGCACGTCTCTACCCAGGGACAATGTGGAGCCTCCCAATTTTTGGCTGCCCTGCCTAAGGGCTATACTATAATACACCCACTTCCTGACAATGGACACTTAATGTTTTGAGGCCCTCATGCACGTCTCTACCCAGGGACAATGTGGAGCCTCCCAATTTTTGGCTGCCCTGGCAAAGGGCTATACTGAAATAGACCCACTTCCTTACAATGGGCACTTCAGGTTTAAAGGCCATCATGCACGTCTCTACCCAGGGACAATGTGGAGCCTCCCAATTTTTGGCTGCCCTGCCTAAGGGCTATACTATAATACACCCACTTCCTGACAATGGACACTTAATGTTTTGAGGCCCTCATGCACGTCTCTACCCAGGGACAATGTGGAGCCTCCCAATTTTTGGCTGCCCTGGCAAAGGGCTATACTGAAATAGACCCACTTCCTTACAATGGGCACTTCAGGTTTAAAGGCCATCATGCACGTCTCTACCCAGGGACAATGTGGAGCCTCCCAATTTTTGGCTGCCCTGCCTAAGGGCTATACTATAATACACCCACTTCCTGACAATGGACACTTAATGTTTTGAGGCCCTCATGCACGTCTCTACCCAGGGACAATGTGGAGCCTCCCAATTTTTGGCTGCCCTGGCAAAGGGCTATACTGAAATAGACCCACTTCCTTACAATGGGCACTTCAGGTTTAAAGGCCATCATGCACGTCTCTACCCAGGGACAATGTGGAGTCTCCCAATTTTTGGCTGCCCTGCCTAAGGGCTATACTATAATACACCCACTTCCTGACAATGGACACTTAATGTTTTGAGGCCCTCATGCACGTCTCTACCCAGGGACAATGTGGAGCCTCCCAATTTTTGGCTGCCCTGGCAAAGGGCTATACTGAAATAGACCCACTTCCTTACAATGGGCACTTCAGGTTTAAAGGCCATCATGCACGTCTCTACCCAGGGACAATGTGGAGCCTCCCAATTTTTGGCTGCCCTGCCTAAGGGCTATACTATAATACACCCACTTCCTGACAATGGACACTTAATGTTTTGAGGCCCTCATGCACGTCTGTATGCAGGGGCATTGGTGAACCTCACAATTTAGGACTGCCCTGGCAAAGGAAAATACTACAAAGACTCACTTCCTCAAAATGGGCACATTAGACTCAAGAGGCCTTCATGTACGTCTCTTCTCAGGGACATCGGAGTGCCACACAATGTTTTCACGTAAAATCTTTCATGTATTGATCTCAAAAAGTAACATACACCAGATCTATCTCACTATTGGGTATGTGCCCTTAACATTTCCGCCATGAAAAATCATTTTGGGGTCATTTTGGAAGGTTTTCTGGTGAGTCCGTAAAAATGGCGTAAAACGCGGACAAAATTGTTCACAGCTGTGACTTTTGAGTGATAAATGCTTCAAGGGGTCTTCCCCATGCTGTTGCCATGTCATTTGAGCACTCTTCTGAGACTTTTGTGACATTTTTAGGGTTTCTCCATGCTGCCGGGAGGTCATTTCACAAAAATACTCGGGTCTCCCATAGGATAACATTGGGCTCGTTGCTCGGGCCGAGTACACGAGTATCTTGGGAGGCTCGGCCCGAGCTTCGAGCACCCGAGCTTTTTAGTACTCGCTCATCACTACTGAAGAGCAATTTTCTATTGCTATAGTGACCAAACAAAGGCAGATCCAAAAAAACAGCAGCCCCTTGTGTGTAGTCTGCAACAATGCATGCAATGAACGGCAAATAAGCATATTGCGTTGACAGTTGCTAAAGCTGAGCAATACACCTTCACGCTGTCAATTCATATCCATGTGATACTTCATGGAGGACGTACTCAAAAGTGTGAGTTTTTGCCTTCTACTTACAGATTGTTGACAAATCTTACAGATTCCATGACTTGGGTGATCCTTTGCGATGTCCAAAAATTCACAGGCTAGGAAAGGCTTACAGCCCATGCGACCTGCATAGCCAACACGACTTCTGCTCAGAGTCAAAGTTGTGGTCCAGGATTCAGTTGTTGACGTGCTTCCAGTACTTTGTCTCTGGCCAGGAAGACACAACGTAACCTCGTCGTCAGTAGCATCCTTTTCCACCTCCTCTGCTGACCTCATCGACTGGCTGACTTTGGTTTGACAGTAAGTGTGGTCTCCAACCTCATCAATAACCCTGTGTGTTTTTATTCCCCTCGTCCTGAGTCCTTCGAGACAACCTCTTCCTGCCCTGACCGAATAGTAAAGTTGTCCTTCCAATCAGGTATCTGTGCTCCTCATCATGTTCCCCATTGTCTCCACCAGGAGGATTTACTTTTTGGAAATGAGGGTGTAGATTAGGCTCAGCACCTTCTTCATCGGGGCCTGGATCCCACTCACAAAGCTTCTGGCCATCTGCGCAGATCATTTCCCCTGTCTCATGGAACTCGCTACCTCAACACGTCAGATTATCTGCTACACACGCAAGCTTCAAACTGAATCTGAAAACTCATCTGTTCAGAAATTACTATAACCTTCAATGACACCACCACCATACATACTTGATGCTCAACCTAAACCACTCCTACTGTCTCCTCCCAAAAATCCTTTAGAATGTAATCCCGCAAGGGCAGGGCCCTCTTCCCTCTGTACCAGTCTGTCTATAGTTACTTGTATATGTATTCTGTATGTAACCCCCTTCTCATGTACAGCACCATGGAATCAATGGTGCTCTATAAATCAATAATAATAAAAATAATAATAACTTCCTTGTCTGTACTCATTGCAGCTTTGGAGCAGACCTCTGATTCCCAGGCTATAGTGCGACTGAACAGCTATGCAAACTCAACCATCTCTGTCACCCCATACTCAGCAGGGCTGGTGGAAACTTGAGAGCTGTTAGGAAGCAAGTGCGATTGGATTGACACCACAGAGGAATGGAGTATTTGGGATCTTGAAATTGGGGTGGAGGAGAGGCCACTTTATGGAGCACTTCAGATCCATTGAAGCAGCTGCTGTTTTGGCCTCATCTACATTTGTTAGCGATGGTCGTGTCCATGAAAAAAGGGATCATATCAGATTATCCATGGGAAGAAGTACACCTGTTCTTTTGGATGGTATTTGTTGTTACAAAACGGTGACGTCTTAAACGCAAGCAGCCTGCTGCGGTTTCAGTTGCGCCCAGGCATCAGCTGCCATTTAGGCCTGTGCCTCGGGTTGTCCAGCTGGCTGCTTTCTCCTCCACGTCTAAGTGTGGAGAGGCAGCTAGTGCGCATGCGTGTGCCGATTTACCCCAGCCGCAGCCTAACTCCAGTGTTTCGCCTAGTGAGTATGCTCAGCCTGACTGTGCCATTCCTGAGGCTAAGTCTTCATTTCGGGCTACAGCGCATGCTCCCACACTTAGTGCGAAAAGCCTCTTTGCACAGGTACTTGCACTCCGTGCCGGGTCTGAGTCCTGTGTTGTGCCTAGACACCATGCTAAAGCTGATAGTCTTTTTTCAGAGACTCTATTTCATGCAACTGACCATGGTCAGGCACTTACTGCATCAGAAACTAGGTCCGGTAATGAACTCTTTGGCCCTGCCCCTGATGTGGGGGGCCCATTTAGACCACAGGGCATCAGGTGTCCTGACGATGTGGCCAGGCCACTCCCAAATGGCTTGCAGAGGCCCGCCCCTATGACTTGTCACCTCATTATTGATGGTCAGACGATGACTGGTGAGGTGTTTGGGTCATGACAGCCATGATGTCATCATTGAAGTTGCGGTTCCAAATAGGATGCTACTTATGCCACTCATGACGTGTCACTCTGCTTTTGTCTCCAGGAGGTGCATTGTGGTCCACCCTGGTTTGGGGCGGACCCAGGTTATAAAAGGGGCTGGAGACAACAAGGAGGTGCGCAGTCTTCTATTATGCTCCGAAAGAGCACACCTCCATGTTTTGAACCCATTGCGGCTTTAGGCCAGAGGTAGGCAGGGATAGGGCGTTGATGCAGGCCGCCACCACAGTTGGTAACGCAGAACGGTTAAGACCAGGTCCTGTCCTACAAGTCCTGCTTGTGCAGCCCAGTGGCATTAACAGGCCTGCTGCTGCTGATGCGCCTGCTGTCCACAGGTGTGGCCCCAATGCACACGGTCAGCGTACTGAATGGCCCCTGTGATGTTAACAGGGAGTTCCTGGGCTGGGTGGGCGTGTGGACCCTGTGACGCTAACAGGGCTCCCAGTATCAAGATCCGAGTGGCGTCTAACTTGGTTCAGGCTACTATTAGTTTCATAGCCACACAGCTCTGTATCCTCCACCTAACCTTCCAGTTGCCAACCTCTCCTTTTCCATCTGGGAGCACGGTGGACACTGACTGCTGATGGGGATATATACCTTTCTCTTTCTTTTCTTATTAATTTTCGTTATATAGCGGTAACATAGTATATACCACCTTATCCAAATCTGCCAGTCCCACCGTAACAGATGGTGTTTCTTCAGCAAATGTTACTTTTGCTTAACCACCAAACCCACGGACCAAAACTTTTTTCCCCTTTCCAACACACCTGTTCCCCTTTCCACCAGCATGTCCTTTTTCAACTCATTTTGTATATGACCAAAAGTGCAACTCTGCAGGGACACCGTACTCAATGCTATCTCAGCACAGCAGCCAACCCTCGGTCCCTCAGATGTGGACAAGTAAAAGACCATTTCCTCCTATCCATGACAAAGCGTTGAGATTCACTCTGTGCAGCACTGGTGTTTAGTGGAAAAGCAGATCTAAGATTGCGTAACACCTTCTGAAGATACTCCTGTACACGTGCGTCCCTTTATATGGCAGGAATTATTTCGCCAAATTTTGTCTTGTACCGGGGATCTAACAGTGTGGCAACCCAGTAGTTAGCATTACTTTGAATTCGTACAATCCGAGGGTCATGTTGTAGGTAGTGCAGCAAGAAGGCGCTCATGTGTCTTGTGCATCCAGGAGGACCAAGTCCTTGGTGTGTTGGTGGCAGAGAGGTGAGAATCGTGCCTCCTTCCTCTGCCCTCTCCCCCCAACCTCGCACAACCGAAATGTGAGCAAGCTCTCACTCATCTGCTGAGTCTTCCATACCCATCGCAAGTTCGTCCTCCATTTCTTCATGGCTCCTGCACCTTCCTCAACAATTTTTGCTGATACTATGCACCCTTGTTAATCCCTATCCCCCACCATAACTGCTGCCTAGGTGCCGCTTACCGTATGGACCTTGTAGATCTTATTATCCCTTCTGCATATGACTCCTCCTGTCCTTTCTCACCTTCCTCTTGGACCAACACCTGACTCCGAATAATGCTTACAGTGTGCTCCATCATGTAGATGACCAGAATTGTCACGCTGAGAATGGCATTGCCAGTGCTAAACATCTTCGTCGACATTTGGAAACTGTGTAGAAGGGTGCATAGGTCCTTGATCTGACACCACTCCAGCAGCGTGATCTGCACCACCTCTGGATCAAGTTAGCCCAGGGTATACGTCATACCGTATTTCAGCAGGGCTCTGCGGTGCTGCCACAAACGCTGCAACATGTGCAGATTCAAATTCCTGCGTGTCGGAACATCGCATTTCCGGCATTTAACTGCCAGACCCTAAGACTTCCGGAGCGATGAAAGTTGTTGAGCTGCTGGGTGCGAAGGATGAAAGTGAGCACATAGCAGCGTGCCCGCTGCACAAGGCCATGTAGGCCGGGATGGTATTTTAAAAATTGCTGGAGAATCAGATTCAACACGTGAGCCATACAAGGCCCGTGTGTCACATTGCCCTGACGAAGGGCCGCAGACAGGTTTGCATCATTGCCGCACACGGCTGTTAAGTCACCAACGTAGTCCATTCAATCAATTTGTACTCTGGTCCCAATGGGAAGACACCACACCCATTTTTAGGCCCCTCCTGTCTGCAGACCACTGCCAGACAAAGCTATGAACCTCTTGTTACTGTTACCCCCAGTTCAGTTTTATGAGTTTGTGTGCTTGTTACCTGACTACGTTTCCTGCTTGCTGTTTATGTACCTCGTTGGCCGATCCGCATTTCACCTCTGCTTGTTTTCTGATTAAGTCCTGGCCATCCCATTCTGTTCCTCTTTCTCAATTAATGTTTTTGACCCTGCATGACTACTATTCTCTGGAACTGCAGCCTTCCACAGGTATTGATCAACTTAGGCCCTGTGTAATTCCAAATCACTGTATAGGGGTTAAAGGGTTTCAGGGTTCTGGGTGTCCAGCTTGGTGAGTGGCTTGCCTCTAGCCTATCCTTTACAGCCCATCTGAGTGTGTCGATCCAGACAGGCGTTACACCGTGCCCTCTGCAGAAGGCCATGTAGGCCGGGATATTGATTAAAAAAATTGCTGGACAACCAGGTTCAACACGTGAGCCATACAAGGCACGTGTGTCACATTGCCCTGAAGAAGGGTCACAGACTGGTTTGCATCATTGTCGCATCCGACCTCCCCTGACTGCTGGTTGAGTGTAGACAACCATTGATGAAACTCGGTCTCACTCTCCAGAGCTAACCGTCCACAATTCCTCAGCGGTGTCTCACATTTCCCCTACATTTCAAAGTAAACATTTGACCGCCTGATGGCCTTGAGCTCTGCTGCCAGCATAGTAAGGAGGTGTGTGGGATTCCTTGGGCGCAGTTACAAGGAAGGGTGGCCTGACCACACAGGGTTTGGGCCGAGGTGGAGGACCCACACGAGGTTGAGGAGGCAGAAGCAGTGGAGGAACTTGTACATACAGAGGAAGGATTGACACACAAGTCGTGGGGACGGCAAGACTTGTACAGCAAACCCTTCTCCATCTCTCACCATAGTTACCCAGTGCCCAGTCAGCAACATGTAACTCCCCTGTCCATGCTTACTGGTCCAAGTATCTGTGTTGAAATGCACCCTGACACACACAGAGTTTCTCAAGGAATCGGTGAGGTTGTGTGCGACCTACTGTGGTAGCGCGGGCACGCCTTTCTTGGAGAAGGAGTGACGACTGGCCATCGGCTCTTGGGGCACTGCAATGGGCATAAGGTCTCAAAAATCCTCGGTCTCAAAAGGGTGTAAAGGCAGCCTTTCTGTTGCCAACAAGTTGCAGATGATGAAACTCAACCTCTTAGGCATGTCATGCCCTTCGAAAATCATGTAAAACACAGCGAGGGGACTCCAACCACAGTCTCCCTCGTTGCCACTAATTGGGCCACGCACACCCCACTTGACTGGCATCAGTTGACCCCCCTTTTGAAAAAGAAAAAGATGCTTTGCATGAAGCACTCTCAAAAATACGCGTGCCTTTCCCGTCCCCTGGCTGACCCAGGGGAAGAAAAGTCCTCTGAGAGCCATGACTTGTTCATCTTGGTTCTTTTAGGAACACAGCAAGGGGACTTCAATCACAGTCTCCCTCGTTGCCACTAATTGGGCCACACACACCCCACTTGACTGGCATCAGTTGACCCCCCTTTTGAAAAAGAAAAAGATGCTTTGCATGAAGCACTCTCAAAAATACGCGTGCCTTTCCCGTCCCCTGGCTGACCCAGGGGAAGAAAAGTCCTGAGAGCCATGACTTGTTCATCTTGGTTCTTTTAGAAACACAGCGAGGGGACTCCAACCACAGTCTCCCTCGTTGCCACTAATTGGGCCACACACACCCCACTTGACTAGCATCAGTTGACCCAATTTTCAAGATGAAAAAGATGCTTTGCATGAAGCACTCTCAAAAATACGCGTGCCTTTCGCCTCCCCTGGCTGACCCAGGGGAAGAAAAGTCCTCTGAGAGCCATGTCCACATTGTCAGTGGACAGACGCATGTGCTTATCTGCCAGCAGACCCCCAGCAGCACTGAAGACAGTTTCCGAGAGAACGCTGGCTGCAGGACACGACAAGATCCCCAAGGCATACGTGGCAATCTCAGGCAATTTATCCAGATTGGAAGCCTAAAATGAGCAGGGCTCAAGTTGCACAGTAATGGCATCGATGCTTCCTTGCATATACTCATATATCTGTGTGTCCTCCTCTTTTTCCTTGTCCAGCTCTTTTGTTTTCGCATGAGTATATGTCCTTGTCACTTTCCCATGTGTTTGTGTTGTGAGTTGTTTGTCACCTTTTGGACACCTTTGAGGGTGTTTTCTAGGTGTTTTTATGTGTTTGTGATTGCCTGCTATTGTTTCCTATGCAGTTCGAGTTCGGTTCGTCAAATGTTCGATGAGCCGAACTCGAACGGGACGTCCGTTCGGCGAACCGACCTCGAGCCGAACCGCGACCGGTTCGCTCATCTCTAACTGGGAGCTCTGTTAGCGTCACAGGGTCCACACGCCCACCCAGCCCAGGAACTCCCTGTTAACATCACAGGGGCCATTCAGTACGCTGACCGTGTGCATTGGGGCCACACCTGTGGACAGCAGGCGCATCAGCAGCAGCAGGCCTGTTAATGCCACTGGGCTGCACAAGCAGGACTTGCAGGACAGGAGCTGGTCTTAACCGTTCTGCGTTACCAACTGTGGTGGCGGCCTGCATCGACGCTCTATCCCTGCCTACCTCTGGCCTAAAGCCGCAATGGGTTCAACACATGGAGGTGTGCTCTTTCGGAGCATAATAGAAGACTACGCACCTCCTTGTTGGCTCCAGCCCGTTTTATAACCTGGGTCCGCCCCAAACCAGGGTGGACCACAATGCACCTCCTGGAGACAAAAGCAGAGTGACACGTCATGAGTGGCATAACTAGCGTCCTATTTGGAACCGCAACTTCAATAATGACCTCATGGCTGCCACGACACAAACACCTCACCAGTCATCGTCTGACCATCAATAATGAGGTGACAAGTCATAGGGGCGGGCCTCTGCAAGCCATTTCGGAGTGGCCTGGACACATCGTCAGGACACCTGATGCCCTGTGGTCTATATGGGCCCCCCCACATCAGGGGCAGGGCCAAAGAGTTCATTACCGGACCTAGTTTCTGATGCAGTAAGTGCCTGAGCATGGTCAGTTGCATGAAATAGGGTCTCTGAAAAAAGACTATCAGCTTTAGCATGGTGTCTCGGCACAAAACAGGACTTAGACCTGGCACGGAATGCAAGTACCTGTGCAAAGAGGCTTTTCGCACTAAGTGTGGGAGCATGCACTGTATCCCGAAATGAAGACTTAGCGTCAGGAATGGCACAGTCACGCTGAGCATACTCACTAGGCGAAACACTGTAGTTAGGCTGCAGCTGGGGTAAATCGGCACACGCATGCGCACTAGCTGCCTCTCCACACTTACACATGGAGGAGAAATTGCTCTTCAGGTGTGGACTTGGAGATGCTGTCTATGAACAGAAGGAAAAGCTAAAGGAAGCCTCACTTTCTATCCCTCCGAATTATCAAATGCAGCAATGAATTCCCTGACTTTGCTATAACATTAGCGTAGCAAAATGTGCATGAGGGTGTCCTGCACAGGTGCTAGAATTAGCTTGGCACCAGTGGGACAATAATGGAATACAACATCCACTTCTTGTATGCCACTAAGTTTACTCAATTTTTTGTATTATAATGTCTTAGTAAGTAACAATGAGTTTGAGTGTGCAATGCAGGCAGACGTGCTGCAAATATCTTTGCACTTGTGGGACGATACAGAAGTCCAATAGCCACGTTTAGGATGACACTAAGTTCACTCAGTGTTTGCTAGTATAATGGCTTAGTAACAATGAGTTTGAGTGTGCAAAGGGCAGGAGGGTACAGTGGCAGGATTGTGGGGCTCTGGGTAGAGTAATGGAAGCCTGCTTTTCTATCCCTCCTAATGGGGAAATGCAGCGAGGAAATCCCTGACCTTAGCTACACAGACGCTGTCATCTTGTGTAGCTGTTAAACTCTGTTTTCAGGACCTGTCACCTATGGCTCTGACCCTGACGGTATGAGCTCTTAAAAGGACTGATAGAAAGTGCTATCCCTATGCTGTCCAGCGCTGTGTATGGAGCGTATACAGCAGTATCGGCGACAGGAGCTGCGCCAGTGATGTCTGACACCAAGGACGCAGAAGGCAGATAATGGCGTGCTGGAGGAAAATGTCCAGTTTTATAATGCAGGGACATGTGACATGGACATCCTATCACACATGCCGTTGCTTCTCTGGCTAAAATTCCACTTAGCTGTGTGTGTGTCTGGGATTGGCTGACATGCTGGCCCGCCCCACTACACGCGCGCGCTTAGGGAAGGAAGACAAGGAAAAAAAAAAATGTCGATCGCCATTATACATACAGCAGTGATCTGAATGCGCTGTTCACGCACACTATACACTGAAATGTCATAATAGTGTGAGTCACAGAGTGACTTACACTATTACAGCGGAAAGCCAGCTAGTAATTAGCTGGTCTTTTTGCTGCTAGAACCGTTCTCGAACGTATCTAGAACTATCGAGCTTTAGCAAAAAGCTCGAGTTCTAGTTCAATCTAGAAGAGCCCCCAAAATAACTCGAGCCGCGAACTGGAGAACCTCGAACCACGAACCGCGCTCAACTCTAGTCTTCACAAGAATAAAATGCCCATTCCGGACACTCTGTGTCAGTAGCCTCTCTCAATTCACATGCGCCGCCTCATTTTATACTCACGTTTTTATGAGGTTTACTCGTTTTAAATGAGGACCATTAAAAGTTATATTTTATGTTTAGTGTACAGTTGCACAGTTTATAAGGAAATAAGTGAAAATATTGATATTGGTAATGCGGTTGATGTGTTTTATTTGGACTTTGCAAAGACAATTGATACTGTACCACACACAAGGATCTGTGTTAGGACCAATTGTTTTTAATCTCTTTATTAATGACCTCATGGATGAGATTGAGAGTGAAGTATCAGTCTTGGCTGATGAAACAAAACTTCGTATGATAAAAACTGACCTTCATAGTATAATATTACAAAACAATGTGGATAAGATGTCAGAATGGGCAGATACTTGGCAGATGAGGTTTAACGTTGATAAATGTAAACTAATGCACCTAGGACGGAGTAATCCTATAGCTGCGTATACATTAAATGGAAGTAAACGGGACTATAGAACAGGAGAAGGACTTGGGTATTCTCAGTACAAATAAGCTGAGCAGCAGCACTCAATGTCAGGCAGCAGCTGCTAAAGCAAGCAAGATTTTAGGGTGTATACAAAAGAGATTAGATCCTGTGATCCAAATGTATTACTTCTCTATAAACTACTTGTATGGTCTCATCTAGAAAATGGGATCCACTTTTCAGCTACACATTTTAAAGAAGTTATTGCAAAGCGAGAATTGTTGCAAAGGTGGATAACAAAATTATTACAAGGGATGGACAACCTCTCCTATTGTGAGAGGTTAGAAAAGTTGGGCATGGTTAGTTCAGAAAAAAAGATGCGTCTGAGGAGATCTCATTTAATGTATTATTACATGTGTGGTCAATACAAAGGACTGGAACATGACTTATTACTTCAAAAGAACTTAACCCCTTCACGACCGGCCGATTTTTAGCTTTCCGTTTTTTTTTCGCCATTCTTCTTTCGAGAGACGTAACGTTTTTTATTTTTCAGTCAATATGGTCATGTGAGGGCTCATTTTTTGCAGAACGAGCTGTACTTTTAATGGAAACCATACGCTTTACCATATAGTGTACTGGAAAACGGCTAACAAAATTCCAAATGCAGAAAAATTACAAAATAAGTGTGATAGCGCTATTGTTTTTGAGATATTTTATTCACTGTGTTCACTATATGGTAAAACTGATGTATGGGTGTGATGCCTCAGGTCAGTGCGAGTTCGTAGACACCAAACATGTATAGATTTACTTTTATATAAGGGGTTAAATAAAATCGGAAGTTTGTCCGAACAATGTGGCGCCCGTTTTACGCCATATTCCGTGATCCGTAGCGTTCTCATTGTTCGGGATCTATGGCTCAGTGATGGCTTATTTTTTGCGTCTTGAGCTGACGTTTTTAACTCTACCATTTTTGCGCAGATGCTACATATTGATCGCCTGTTATTGCATTTTGCGCAAAATTTGTGGCGACCAAAAAACATAATTTTGGCATTTGGAATTTTTTTGACGCTACGCCGTTTACTGATCAGGTTAGTGGATTTTATATTTTGATAGATCGGGCGTTTCTGAACGCGGCGATACCAAATGTGTGTATATTTTTTATTTTTTTAACCCTTTAATTTTCAATGGGGCGAAAGGGGGGTGATTTGAACTTTTAGGTTTTTTTTTTTTTTTTTAATACTTCTTTGTTACTTTTTTTTTTATTTTACTAGTCCCGCTAGAGGGCTATATGGATCAACAATTCGATCGCTCTGCCATATCTGCTGATCACAGCTATACAGCTGTAAACAGCAGATATACAAATTTTCTGCTTCATTTAGCTCCAGGCCGAGTGAAACCGAAAGTAATTCATGTGCAGTACAAGAGTCATCACATGACCCTGTGCTACCATGACAACCACCAGAATTCATGTGATCACGTCACATGACTTCCGGTATCGGGCAGTAAGTAAACGTTTACCAGATAACGATTCTGCTGGTGCCTAGCAGGCACACATCTCAGCTGTGAAAATTAGCTGAGATGTGCGCCGATCGCGGCATGCTGCCAGCGGCAGACCGCGGGCAGTAACACTATGACCGCTAGGACGTAATATTACTGCCCGCGGTCGTTAAGGGGTTAAAGTACACCAATCACTAGAATTTTCCTATACAAACTAAAGTCAGTGCTATACTGGCACTATCAGGCTGATTCTATACATACCTTTAGTTGTCAGCTAGGATCTATAGTTTTTTAAATCCAAGCAAGTAAAGTTTGTGAAATGTACCGTTTTCTGATTGACAGCAGCTGCCAAGCAGCTAATAGCTGGGGTGGGTTTTGATAATGATTTTCGCCCTCTGTCTGTTGTTTCTCCCCCTAACTTTTATTTATGATAGTTCTATTATATAAGCGTTTTACTAATGGCTGTGGCCAAATCAAAATGTCTAGAAGGACCTGTTCTGATGTCATACCCATGTCACCAAAAGGAGTGGTGCCTCAACCATCAGAAAATAATGTTGCTTCCTTGTATCAGCTATGTTGACTGAGGCTTCGCTCCTTATGGTCACATGGGTATGACCTCAGTACAGGTCCTTTTAGCTACTTTTATTTAGCCACAACTATTAGTAAAACACATCTATAATAGAATTAGCATAAATAAAAGATAGGGGGAGGAACAACAGGCAGAAGGCGGAAATCACTATCAAAACCCAGCCCAGTTATTAGCTGCTCGGCAGCTGCTGCTAATCAAAAAGCTGTACATTTCACAAACTTTACTTGCTTTGATTTCAGAAACTATACATCCAAGCTGACCACTAAAAGTATGTATAGAATCAGCCTGATAGCACGAATCCAGCACTGACTAAGTTATATAGGAAAATCCTGCTGTTTGGTGCACTTTATTAAGGACCGAGTGGCTTTCATTACGTGAGGAGGAAAGGAAATTCCGGCTGCTAAATAGGTAAGGATTCTTTACTGTAAGAGCAGTCAGACTGTGCAATGCCAAACTGCAAGAGGTAGTAATGGCAGACAGTATATCAGAATTTAATAAAGGGCTGGATACTTGTGTCATAAGAAATTACAGGTAGTAGTAAAGCATGTAAAGTTGACTGGGAAAAGTTGAATTTAATAGATCTGTGACTTTTTCCAACCTACGTGACTGTTTATGATCAAATTAGCAGACCCATTATTTTATTCTGGACAACCCCTTTAAGTATTGCTATTGGCTTCCAGTGGTTGGTAGACCATATATTAATATTTCGGATGCTCAGTTTATTGTAAAGCAGTGTTTTATTTGGAATCTTGTTAAAATGACAATTCTCAGATCTTCCGCGTTGAAATCCTCAGTGACACAGATTTGTCATCTGGCTAATTACGACAATGGCTGAAGTAAAATCCCTTTTCTATTGTGGCCCTGTCCTCCACTTGTCAGGCTGTCTGGCTCTTTTATCAGATAATGGAAAACCAGAAGCCGTGTTTGGTGTTGTGCAGACATTGTCATTGAGTCACCTTGGTGCTCCGTGGGACTAACCAGAAAATCCATATACTCTAGATATTACATTGTCATTGTGCTTTAGTAGTTGACATATTTATTCTACTATATTTTACGTTGATTTTATGTTTGTTCAAAAATTAAGATAAATTATGCAACGTACAGTTAGTGAAAATTGACACTAAATTACAATATTTCCAATCTATCTTTAGAGTACTGCTCATTTTACTGGTTGTAAGGGATCGTTTCGGTGCTTGGCGGTCTTTTAATAGGCAATTTAGACCTTCCGACTCCACTTCAGAGCTGCACTGAGTTATCTATAAAAGGTTGCCATTGTTCTCATCAGCTCAGATCCTGTTTGCATAAAACAAGGTAGCCAACCATTTAGAAATTCCAAGACAGTCCGTAAAAATAGTGATTGAGGTAAGAAATCATGGTCCGGTGGAGCGCTGGGGAAAAAACGATAAGAACCAAAACATAAAAACAAACCTTTTTACTGAACCCTCTAGCTGGCCACAACGCGTTTCGAGCCAGCGTTTTGTGGCCTGTTAGAGGGTTCAATAAAAAGGTTTGTTTTTATCCTTGGTTCTTATCGTATTTTTCCCCAGCGCTCAACCTTACCATCACTTCTTGCCCCAATCACATATTTGTATCCCGCCTGAGGGATTGATGGCAGGAGCAGCTTCAGGAATACTGCGGTGTAACAATCAGTAAAGGACCTGCAGTCGCTTGGTAACCAGGCACATGAGAAGCGTGCAGCAGGACCTGTGGTGACGCACATCTGGGATCCTCCGATCATGTGGTAACACCCGGAAGCAAGACCGAAGTGGTGGCCACGTGTTTCCAGCCAGCACGGCTCCCACCAGTTCCCAGGTCGGCTACACATACCTTAACGGGGGTTGTGCAGGGGAGTACAACCCCAAAAGGTGAGCAGCCTCTTGAAAAATTAATTCTTCACTCCTTACCACCTGGTACAATCACAGCATGTTCCTTTATCTTTAGTCTGTAAAAATAGGGCACAGTTTTGCCCTGCCCATAAATTTTTATTTTTAAACATCTGTGATTTTTTTGAAGCTGAAGAAACTGTCATGAGTGTGTTGGAACCTGATGTGATCCCTGGGGGTAGGGATCTGGGATTAGAAGATAACAGCGTGTTGTTGAACGTAGATCCGCTTTAGTACACGATCATCATTTACCCTGAAATGGAGTGTATTTAACTGAAGGGGTTAAGCTTTGTTTCTATCCTGCAGTGATGTAACAGGTACTCCCTTCTTGCCACGTTTATGGGGACAGGCTCAGGGCTAGCTCTCACCTTACCATGTAGACCAGTGTTCCCCAACTCCAGTCCTCAAGAGCCACCAAGAGTGCATGTTTTCAGGATATCTTTACCATTGCTCAGGTCAGGGAATTATCATCTGTGCAGGTAAATAAATTATCAAATGTGCAATAGTAAGGAAATCTTGAAAACATGCATTGTTGGTGGTTTCTGAGGACTGGAGTTGGTTGGGGAACACATTTTAGACTATGCACTTTAAACAGGTTTCTTCCTTTAGGCACTTGTGGGGTTAAGGCACTTTCTGTTGCAGCAGCAGACTGGTTCAGCTGGCAGCAGTTAATCAATTGCTGACCAGAATTCAAGCTCTCTGCTTCCTGGACTTGTTGCTGGTTATTCTATTCAGTTAGGAGCTAGCCAGGGAGCAGAGAGGATATCTTGTTATTACTGCTGCTATCTGATGTTTGTTGTAAGTTGTTCTACTACCTCTTTTTCTTTGTACCCTTACCTGTACACCTTCTGTTAACCCCTGGTGAAGGATTTTTTCGTGTGCATGTTTTTTGTTACCCTCGTCTGTTGTTCTGTGTTGGTGGGTTGTGGGCTCCATCCCGGTCAATGCCCTGGGTTGTGGGGACATAGTAGTTAGGCGCCATATCGACTATATTTGGTGCCGACCTCCACTGCCAGGTAGCGTACAGGAGGGAGGTTTCTATTGTAGTGCAATTATTAGCTCTCCTCCCTCATATGTGCATTAGTGAGTCTGTCTTCCTTTGATATTGCTTGTGTTTAAATAATCCATTATTGTCTTGTATTTTAAATATTTATCAATGCTAGAGATGGTAAGACAGAAGGTGAAATAGGGTCTTACTCGGTATACCGTTAGGAAAGAAAGCAGAGAGGTACACTCACCTGATCGGGTTGTGCCAGTCACAACTCCTTGAAGCGCATGTGAGTGCCCGCGTGGTTCAAGCAGTGGCCCCGTAAATGACGTGGTAAAATGTAGATCACAGAGGAAAAATGGGTATATGCCGCGCTAAAAAACCACTGGTGCCAGAATGAAGAAGAATTTCCTTTTTGTTTAGCAACAAACGCGTTTCAAAGACAAAGACCGTCTCCTTCTTCAGGGAAAAAAAGAAATCATTATATCATAGATGATTTCTTTTTTTCCCTGAAGAAGGAGACGGTCTTTGTCTCTGAAACGCGTTGGTTGCTAAATAAAAAGGAAATTCTTCATTCTGGCACCAGTGGTTTTTTAGCGCGGCACATACTCGTTTTTTCTCTGTGATCTACATTTTACCAAATATTTATCAATTAATTTTTAGGAAGGTTTTTTATTAGGTATGTTCTATTTACTTCCTTTGAATTTTGAGGAATCCAGAAAAATGGCGCAAAAAATACAGAGAACAAGGAAGAGGTGAAAAAAAACTATACTCACCCTTTTCTCACCTGTCCTACCTCACAGCCCTACTCTGTTCCTTCCTTCCATTCAATCCAATCTTTAGGAGGCCTTAGACCCTGTCTTAGTGCAGGAACATTACGCTACAGTTTGTGCCACAATGTCAAGATAAAGTTGCTAATCTGGGTCAGCACTGGAGATGTCGAAGATGTGATGACCAAACGGGGCAAGGCCATTTTAGCACAAATGTTCTTTTTTAATTGTACCTGTGTTTATGATCTCTTGGGGTCTGGGAAGCCCTCAGAGCATAATTAACACATTTGAGTCACATCAAATGATTTCAATGCAAATCTAATTTCCAGACAGGATTCCAGGTAATCTGACAAATTCAAATTTGGGCAGATTCTATCATCCGTCAATAGACTTGACTCTTAAAAGTTACTTTGTGATGAGGTGACACACTGGTGCAGATTTACTAATGCTGTCCCTTATTTTGACAAATTTAGCATACTGTCACGCTAGGTACGAGGAAGTAACAAGTGCATGGCGAAAAGAAAAAGATGGGAAACCCTGTGTTTAGGAAGAGGAAGATGGTGCCTCCTGACCAAACCTACTGCTGGTCCCTGAGGTTCCTCACCACGCTAGATAGGTTCCCCACCTATGCGCTGAGCCAGATACCTCACCCTAGGTATGTCTAGTTCTGGGTAGTGTTAAGCCACCCCCCTAGTGTTCAAGTTCGGTTCGGTTCGTAGAACGGCGGCTTAGTTCGGCGAACATTCGACAAACTCCTTCGAACCCCATTGAAAACAAAGGCAGGCAAACAAAAACACATACAAACACGTTTTGCATGTACACATACAGTTAATAAACATTGCCATTACACTTACAGGTCCCTGCGACGCGTCCTGCACTCTGTCTCCCGCTGATTTCCTTCCAATCATCGCTGCGCCTTCCCGGTAACCAGCACTGATGAAAGGACCATCCGTGACGTCAAAATAGCATGTGACCAGTCACGTGTCTATTATCTCATTGGCTACATACTGGTCACATGGCTAGACGTCATGCTAGGTCCTGTCAGTGCATCTCTCCGGTACGCGGTGCTCCTTTGAGCATCTCCGTGTACCGGCAAGATGCTCTGGCACATGGTCGACTCCCCGTCCATGCATGTCGGCGCTCTTTACAGAGTCAGCCCACGTGCAAGGACTGGATGCCACAGCCGGTGAATAACGGAGATCACCGTTGCTATAGTAACCCGCCTGTCAGCAGAGACGTCACCACTTACAGCCCGCAGCCTCTGCTCATTCACTGAATGATTAGACTGCACAGGAGCAGCAGCGTCTTCCTCCCATGCAGTGCTGTCTGATGTAGCAGAGCTGCATGGGTTGAAAGAGAAAGAAGACAGAAGACCAGGATCGTGGAGGGTTGAGAGGGAGTAATAAACATGGAGTCTCTAATGTGTCTGTGTATTTATTTCTATTAAAGTATTTTTTCTCTGTGTGGTGTCTTTTTTTTAACCCTTTATTGGAGATTCTTAATGGCCGGGTCAAACTTGCCTGACATTAAGAATCTCTGGCTTAATACTAGATAGTAAAACAAAGTTAGTATTAACCCATTATTACCCAGCGAGCCACTCAGCTTGAGGGCAGCTGGAAGAGTTGGATACAGCGTCAGATGATGACGCGTCTATGAAAGTGCCATCTTCTGGGGCGGCTGCGGACTGCAATTCACAACAGGGGGGCCCAGAAAGCTTGGGCCAACCTGTGCTGCGGATTCAAATCCCCAGCTGCCTAGATGTACCTGGCTTGACACAAAAATGGGGCGAAGCCCATGTCGTTTTTTTTTTTAATTATTTCATGAAATTCATGAAATAATTAAAAAAAGAGCTTGCCTATATTTTTAGTTCCCAACCGGGTACAAATAGGCAGCTGAGGGTTGGGGGCAGCCGTACCTGCCTGCTGTACCTGGCTAGCATACAAAAATAAGCCCATGTCATTTTTTTGGTGGGCAAAAAACTCCTGCATACAGTAATGGATGGAGTATGCTGAGCCTTGTAGTTCTGCAGCTGCTATTTGCTCTCCTGCATACACTAGTGAATGGAGCATGCTGAGCCTTGTAGTTCTGCTCCCGCTGTCTCTCCCTCCAGCATACAGTCCTGGATGGAGGATGCTGAGCTTTGTAGTTCTGCAGCTGCTGTCTGCTTTCCTCCATACAGACAGAAAGCAGACATCAGCTGCAGAACTACAAGGCTCAGCATACTCCATCCAGGACTGTATGCAGGACAGGACTTTTTTGCCCCCCCAAAAAGTTAAGTTGGCTTCGCCATGTTTTTGTATTCTAGCTAGGTACAGCAGGCAGCTACGGGCTGCCCCAACCCCCAGCTGCCAATTTGTACCCAGCTGGGAACCAAAAATATAGGGAAGCCCTTTTTTTAAAAAATTTCTTCATGAATTTCATGAAATTAAAAAAAAAAAAAAAATGATGTAGGCTTCGCCCAATTTTTGTGTCCAGCCAAGTACAGCTAGGCAGCTGTAGATTCAGCGTAGAAAGCTTTCTGGGCACCGCAGCTGCGAATTGCAATCCACAGCCGCCCCAGAAAATGACGCTTTCATAGAAGCGCCATCTTCTGGCGCTGTACCCAACTCTTCCAGCTGCCCTGGTGAAGGGTGGCTCACTGGGTAATAATGGGGTTAGGGCTAGCTGTATATCATCAGCTGGCCCTAAGCCCGAAATTCATGGTGTCACGCCAATATTAGAAATGGCCACCATGAATTTCTAGTACAGATAAAAAAAACACAACACACAGAAAAATATTTTTATTAGAAATAAAACACAACACAATTAGTGACTCCATCTTTATTGAAATAAAGAACCCCCCTCCGCAGTAATGCTGGGTCAAGGGTCCCACGCCGTCCAATCCGGATCCAATATCATCTGGGCCTGAATCACATGACACAGCAGCTGATTGTATAAACGGCTTTTATACAATCAGCTGATGCATCAGTGTAAAAAAACCAAACAAACTACACACTTCTGTGCAGACTCCTGTCCGACAGCATCAGCGGATAGTTTAGCCGGCCGGTCGGTAAAAAGTCGGCCTCACCGCTCAACTTATAGTGTCAGCTGATTCCATCAGGTGACCGCATCAGCTGATCATCGCCAGGTCTGAGAGAGAGAAAAGAGAGAAAAGAGAAGAGAGAGAGGGAGAGAGAAAAGAGAGAGAAAAGAGAGAGAGGGAGAGAGGGAAAGAAAAGAGAGAGAGAAGAGAGGAGAGAGAGAAGAGGAGAGAAGAGAGAGAGAGAGAGAGAGAGAGAGAAGAGAGACAGAAGAGAGAGAGGAGAGAGAAGAAAGAGGGAGAAAGAGAGAGAGAAGAGATAGGGAGAGAGAGCGAGAGAGAGAAGAGAGAGAGAGGAGAGAGAAGAGATAGAGAAGAGGAGAGAAGCGCGAGAGAGAAGAGAGAGAGGAGAGAGAAGAGAGAGGTAGAGAGAGAGAGAGAAGAGAGAAGGAGAGAGAGAAGAGAGAGAGAAGAGAGACAAAGAGGGAGAGAGAAAGAGAGAAGAGAGAGAAAAGAGAGAAGAGAGACATAGGAGAGAGAAGAGAGAGAGAAGAGGTGAGAATAGAGATAAGAGAGAGAGGAGAGAGCAATGCAGCTTCATTCCATGAACTGCTCCGATTTTAGAGTATTGTCCTGCGGCTCACAGCTGATGTCTGGCTCCTCCCCTCAGTGCATAATTAAATTAAATTATAATTATAAATAAATAATAATTATAATTTAAAATTAAAAATAAATTAAATTAAATTCTTCACCGGGACGGCTGGGACTCAAACTCGTGAACTAATTTTCCTTAGGCAGTAGCTCTAACCATTGAGCCACTGCCTCTAATAAAAAGCATAGTTTTGCACTTGAGAAATAAGAAGTGGATTATTCAGCTACAAAGAGGAGAGAGAGAGGGAAAAAGAGAGAAAAAGAGAGAGCGAGAAAAAGAGAGAAAAAGAGAGAGAGGGGGAGAAAGAGAGAGAGAGAGAAAAAAGAGAGATAAAGAGAGAAAAAGAGAGAAAGAAAGAAAAAGAGAGAAAGAGAGAAAAAGAGAGAACAAGAGAGAGAGAGCAAAAGAAAAAGAGAGAAAAAAAGAGAGAAAGAGAGAGAGGGAGAGAGATGAGAGAGAGAATAGAGAGAGAGATTAGAGAGAGAGGAGAGAGAGAACAGAGAGAGAGAAGAGAGAGAGGAGAGAGAGAAAAGAGAGAAGAGAGAGAGGAGAGAGCAATGCAGCCTCATTCCGTGAACTGCTCCGATTTTAGAGGTGTCCTGCGGCTCACAGCTGATGTCCGGCTCCTCCCCTCAGTGCATAATTAAATTAAATTAAATTATAATTATAAATAAATAATAATTATAATTTAAAATTAAAAATAAATTAAATTAAATTCTTTACCGGAGCAGCCGGGACTTGAACTTGTGAACTAATGCTCCTTAGGCAGTAGCTATAACCATTGAGCCACTGCCTCTAATGAGAAGCATATGAAGATTTGGTAATCTTGACTTCTGTATTGCAGAGTGAAGTCTCCGGTGACAGCGTGGCTCACTTCAGGTGCTGCGTGGAGAGGACACAGAGCGCTCGTGTTCTACGGCGCTCCCTGCCATCCTCATGTAGCAGAGCTGACAGTGTCGTGTGGATTACTTCGGACCTGGATTGTTGTTTGGGGATTAATAAAGAGGTAAATGAGGGTTTTTTTGTCTTGTATTCCAAATAAAGGATTTTTTGTTCTGTGTTTATTTACTTTCACTTACACAATCATGGAAGGTATCTCGGGGAGACACCTGCCATGTTTAACCCCGTTATTACCCTGATTGCCACCGCACCAGGGCAATTCGGGATGAGCTGGGTAGAGTCCCGGGACTGTCGCATCTAATGGATGCGGCAATTCCGGGCGGCTGCTGGGTGATATTGTTAGGGTAGCTGGCTCCCCATAACGTGGCACTCCCCATCCTGACAATACTAGCCTCCAGCCGTGTGGCTTTATTCTGGCTGGTATCAAAATTGGGGGGAACCGCAGGTTTGTTTTTTTTTTAATTATTCAATTATTCATTTATTTATTTTACAGCACGATATAGACCCGCCCGCCGGCGCGGCTGTGATTGGTTGCAGTGAGACAGCTGTCACTCATCGTGGGGGCCTGTCTGACTGCAATCAATCATGGGCGCCAGTGGGTGGGGAAAGCAGGGAATACTTGATTGAATATTGAAGCGGCGGCCATTTTCAAAAGAGGAAAAGCCGCCGGAGATTTGTGACAGCCGTGCAGCGAGGCGCCCATGATCGGTGAGTAGGAAAGAGAGAGGGATTGTGCTGGGGACGCAGGACGCAAGCAAATACACAACGTGCGCACATAGCCTTACTGTGGAAAGCCACACTTTTGGTGATCGAATCGTTATCGAATGGTAACTCGAACTACTGAACTTGAAGCAAATCGTTCGAGTTAGTCGAACGACTCGAACGTTGCCCAAAATCACTCAAATTTGAAATTGGCTAACCGTTTGACTAGAACATCGCTGAACTCTAGTGCTGGGTTCTAAATAGAGAATGGATGGGATGAGCTCTTCATCAACTCGACTAATCCACTATAGAAGAAACAAGTGGGGACACACAGGGGAAAAAGCATGAATTACTTATCATAAGATGATTCAGGTAGACGTTCAGCAGAGTTTTCAGCAACGATACCACAGAGGAGTACAAACCACCTGCTTGCAATCTCGACTTGAAGGAACTGAAAATATCACCAGCACCAGTCCAAAGGAAGGAAGGGTTATTTAAACACCAAGGGAATATTGTCAATCAACAGCTGGGTGGAAGTTGAGCTCCTGCTGGGTCCAAAAGGGAGAGAGATCAATCCAAGAGGAAACCTTTACCAAAGACTGCAGGAACAATAGAATGTCAGGGAGCATTCTGCACAGCCAGATGCTGTGAACTTCGATGGCCAGAAATCACATGATTGTCACACGTGACACACCCGTGACACAGACAGTCTGAAAATAAGTCAACCTTTTAATAGTGGCTCATGCTATTTGATATTGCTGTTTTGTAGTTATAAATTACACCATTCACTTTACCATATAAAGTACCAAAAATAATAATGACCAAAATTAATAATGACAAAAAAATGTTTAATGAACTCTCATTTTGCGTCACCATTTTCTAAGACCAATACCTTTTTGTCATAATTCTTACTGGCACTATTTGGGTAACATAGGTCTTTGTGGTGATTTTTTTATTCCATTTTATTGGGTTTGTGTGATGGCCAAAAAATGACAATTACAGCATTCACAAACTTTTATAGACATTAAGACAAGATACGTATATCCTTATCTTATATTGTGTTAAGTTCTGAAATTGTACGTATTTTTTCATTCAGAAGGGGGAAAAAAAAGCAAAAGAATAAAAGCATTTAAAAGAAGAATGCACACATTTTCCTTGCATTAGCTCACTTTTGAAACAGTTTCAAGAACATTACTGGAAATTTCTGGGTACTTTACTGGCGTATAAGTAGTACAGTGTAAAAGTTCTGAGCAATGGAATTTTAATTATTCCCTATGGGTGAAAATGTCACAAATGCAAAATGTCTTATTCATTTAGAATATAGTCATTTTTGAGACAAAATTGTAAACTCGTAGTTAAACAATGCTAAACCTCAGAAGAAGCTGCATGTGTGGCGCCCCTGAGGCTTCAATCGCCACAGGGTACTGCATCTCACTTAAGATGCAGTACTCATGCCGGGTAAGGAAAGGTTAATCGCTGGTGTTTCTTACATTTACACATCAAACATAGTTAGGTACTTTCGCACCAGGGGTTGGCCAGGCCTGGCGTTAAAAGGGGGGTGGCCATCATGAAGCATGGGACTTTCCCAGTCATTAGGACAACCACCTGGGGGACGGGAACCACATGTGGAAAAAGAAGGAGCGTCTCCACACATAGCCAGTTAGTCCCGGGCACAGTTTGGGGTGAGGAACACAGTCGGGACTTCGGTTCAGGCACATTCTCTCTACCTTCACACTTCTGGGAGCACTACAAGACCCGTGGCTTGGAGCAGGCTGCTCGGCCCGAGTTCTCTACAGCTACACAGGATTCCAGGGTCTGCGGAGTGTGCAGGAAACATCCAACTGGGATCGACTGGGGTCCATTATGGCGGTGATCGGTATCTCCCGGGTAAACCAGAACTGTGAGTAAAGAAACCTTGAACCTGCAGAGACTATGTCCTTGCCAGCTTTGGTGCCTGCCATCACTACAACCCTCATCATCTTCCCCGGGGCCCGCTCCACCTATGGGGAGCAGAAACATCTTAGTTGCTACAACCATCCGCCTCGGAGGATAGCGACAGCAGCAGCAGCTAATCCTCGGCCGCATACCGCATATGACGTCATGAGACAAACCTCCATCATCATCCCCCCTTTCTTTATTGTACACCTCAGGGCCACCCATGACATCCCCAGACCCGACCTCACCAAGTTCAGTGACGAGTAAAGAGTTTAACCCCTTGCCCCGTGGGTGCTACACATGCATGTTTTAATCCTCTAGTCTACCCAAACTAAAAGCTAATGTGAGTGAACCATTATTTTCTAAGCAGTGCAATTCAAAAATAGGCAGGGATATTCCTTTTCTTCAGTTGAACAGTCCTCCCTCTAGTGAGCAGTACTCTGGCTTCCGGGCACCTTTACATTCAGTAGTGCTCCTCAACGGCTACCCTTCTCCAACCATCTGCTGCTCCCACATTCAGTTAGGTCCAGAAATATCTGGACAGCAAAACAAAATTTGTCTTTTTACCTGATAATCAAAACATTCAACATACAGTTATTTAATCAATATGGACTTAAAGTTCATACCCTCAGCTTTAATTTGAGGGTCTTCATAGGAGTAATGATTTGGAATTACCACTCTTTAATATGTAGATTCCTCTTTTTCAAGAGACTAAAGGTAATTGGACAATTATCTAAAGAAAAGTCTTTTGTTAGGCCCGCAGGGATTTTAGTGGACCCACTGGGCCGCAACACACAGAAAACCCAGATGGGCTTGACTACGGACCTGAACCTAGTTTTCGCCAGAGCTCCTGATAGTAGAGGTGTTATGCTGCAGGTATGATCCGGTTGCCATTCGGGAAGACTGGTGTTGTGTCGGCTGGCCCCACGTGTATGAGAGCAACAGTCTCTGGTATAGATTTGCAGCAGTAACTGGTGTAGAGGTTCCCTCTGGGATGGATGGATAGATTGGTGGATGGAGAGAGTGCAGCAGCTGGTGTAGAATTTCTGCCCAGGATGGATGAACAAATGGATGGCAGCAGCTGGTGACGATACTTTGTGGCAACAGGTGGAAGGTGGTCGATGTGGTGGCTCGCAGCAGGTAGTGGGAACAGTACTCTGCAATACAGACAGGTATATGCAATATGTTTAGAACAGCGGAACAGCAACAGGGCTAGAGGACCTGACGATTAAAAATGACTAAACTCATTGCCCAGGAATCTAGCATAGGACTAGGGTGCCTTAAGTACCTATAGCTTACCAGCTGACCTGGGAACACTTCCAGATTAGGAGGGCACTGATCCTTTAAGAAAAGGGGCATGGCCGCGGGCTTGCTCTACATGCAGAGACTGGAGCTCTGCAAGGTGCACAAATGCTTCTGGAGGCCGTAGCATGAGGCAGGGACGGGACCTCCGCAGCAGGACACCCAGACAGGTAAGAACACTGTTGTCCTCGCTGGGGGAGGGCATCAGGAGCATCCTTGGATGCTTTCATGGGTGTTACATCTTTAATGGGCTACACAGGCTATTCTTGAGTTAATCCATCATCAATTAAGCAGCTAAAAGGTCTGGAGCTGATTCCAAGTGTGTAATTTGTATTTGGAAGCTGTTACTATAACCCCACATTATGTGGTCAAAGGAGCTCTCAATGGAAGAGAAACAGACCATTATTAGGCTGAAAAAAAAGTTGGTTGAACTGCTGAATGATCTTTGGTCTTGTCTTTCTTTCTTAAATTGGCCTTCATGTTTCACTTTTGTTGAGGAGTGTGCACTTTCTTGCTTGGTTTGCCCAATCACATTTTAGGAAGAGTTATTAATACTTAATGACCTCATGCCTCAGTGCTGGCTATATTTGTAGATGGATGGTTGTCTGTAATCCCAGTTTCTCAGTTAAGGTTTTCTTACTGAGACATTGCTATTGCTATTTCCTGTAGATTATTTGAGTGAATACCTTCTCAGTTATCTCCTATTTTGGTTTATTTAGTTTTCTGAGAGTTTCCATGTATTCTGTTATTCTTTCTGGTTTCCTGTATTCCATAATTCCTGTACGACTGTGTTTGCATGTTCCTAGCCAGTGTGTCACGCTCTGCCTTTGTGCACTTCATTTATGTTTATTGTAGATTTTGTGTTACACTTGGTTTATAGCAGTTAAAGACCCTCAAGGTCTGCTATTGATCAGTGCGGGCACCATTACATGACCTTAAGGGGGCTTTACACGCTATGATATCGTTAATGTTTTATCGTCGAGGTCACGTGTTAGTGATGCATATCCGGCGTCATTAACGATATCACAGCGTGTGATACTTACCAGTGACCTTAAGCGACCTCAAAAATGGTGAAAATCGTTCACCATGGAGAGGTCGTCCCAAAACCAAAAATTGGTAATGGTTGATTATCGATGTTGTTCGTCGCTCCTGCGGCAGTACACATCGCTGTGTGTGACACCGCAGGAGCGAGGAACGTCTCCTTATCTGCCGCCAGCTGCAATGCGGAAGGAAGGAGGTGGGCGTGATGGTATGTCCTGCTCATCTCCGCCCCTCCGTTTGATTGGCCAGCCGCTTAGTGATGTCGCGGTGACGTCGCTGTGATGCCGAACGTCCCTCCCCCTTGAGGGAGGGATTGTTCGGCAGTCACAGCGATGACGCCGATCAGGTAAGTACGTGTGATGCTGCCGTAGCGATAATGTTTGCTGCGGTAGCGATCACACGAAATCGCATGCACGACCGGGGCGGGTGCTTTTGTGTACAATATCGCTAGCAATTACTAGCGATATCGTAGCGTGTAAAGCCCGCTTTAGGGTGCCAACTTCTGCGGTCAGGCAGGAGAAAATGAGGGTTAGGTCGAAGACTAGTACTAGCGTGTTTGAGACCTGTGGATGCCTGGTTTTAGATCTCCCCTGGTTTGTCCATCCCCATGAGAGTGCTTGGTTTCAGTTATAATGGTAACTCATGATGGAGATAGTGTGATGGGGGAAAAGCATTGCTTCCTATGGCCTTGGGTCACTAGTGTTTTTTGATGATGGGAATGAAGACTGATGCTACCAGATTAATTCTGAAGTTTACAGGGCAATACTTTCTGCTCAAATTTAATCAAATGTAGCTAGGCTGATTAGACGGTGCTGCATAGTACAGATGGACAATGACCCAAAACATAATACGAAAGCAAAGAAGTGGAATATTCTGCAATGAGCAGAGTCAGTCACCAGATCTCAACGCCATCAAGCATGTATTTCACATGCGTCAGACAAAACGTAAGGCAAAAAGACCCACCATCAAGCAACAACAGATGAATAACTTGTCTTCTTGCTAAAGAATAGTGTCTACTGAACTGCCCTACAAACAGGAACTGACTCACCCTGGTCTCTCACCAGGGGCAGAATGATTGTGGTCAAAGAGGTTGCGATTGCGACCGTACCCGGGGGTTTACGGGGCCCGAGTACCTCATCCAGTGGTGCACCGCCAATGGTGGCAGGCCACACGAGCGCTATGGGGCACCGGGTCCCCCCTTGCGGGCCACCTTCCCAGGATTGCACCTTCAGTTTTATCATGAGGCTATGTATATTGGGAGACTATGTATATGAAGGCTGTATGCTATTATACAGTGGGTATGGAAAGTATTCAGACCCCTTTAAATTTTTCATTGCAGCCATTTGGAAAATTCAAAAAAGTTTTTTTTTTATCATTAATGTACGCTCTGCACCCCATATTGATGGGGAAAAAACAGAAATTTAGAAATGTTTGCAAATTTATTAAACAAAAAAAACCTGAAGTATAAGATGGTCATAAGTATTCAGATCCTTTGTTCAGTATTGAGTAGAAGCCCCTTTTGAGTTAGTACAGCCATGAGTCTTCTTGGGAATGATGCAACAAGTTTTTCACACTTGTATTTGGGGAATCTCTGCTATTCTTCCTTGCAGATCCTCTCCAGTTCCATCAGGTTGGATGGTGAATGTTGGTGGACAGCCATTTTCAGGTCTCTCCAGAGATGCTCAATTGGATTTAGGTCAGGGTTCTTGCTGGGCCTGTCAAGAATGGTCACAGAGTTGTTCTGAAGCAACTCCTTTGTTATTTTAGCTGTGTGTTGAGTGTCATTGTCTTGTTGGAAGGTGAACCTTCAGACAAGTCTGAGGTCCAGAGCACTCTTGAAGAGGTTTTCTTCCAGGATATTTCTGTACTTGGCCGCATTCATCTTTCTTTCAATTGCAACAAGTCCTTTCCCTGCAGCTAAAAAACACCCCCATAGCATGATGCTGCCACCAACATGCTTCACTGTTGGGTTTGTATTAGGCAGGTGAGGAGCAGTGCCTGGTTTTCTCCACACATACCACTTAGAATTATCACCAATAGGTTCTATCTTCTGTATTTCTTGCACTGAAGAGAGGATTCCTTGGGCCACTCTGACATAAAGGCCTGACTGGTGGGGGGCTGCAGTGATAGTTGACTTTGTGGAACTTTCTCCCATCTCCCTACTGCATCTCTCGAGCTCAGCCACAGTGATCTTGGGGTTCTTCTTTACCTCTCTCACCAAGGCTCTACTCCCACGATTGCTCAGTTTGGCTGGACAGCCAGGTCTAGGAAAAGCTCTGGTGGCCCCAAACGTATTCCATTTAAGGCTTATGGAGGCCACGGTGCTCTTAGGAACCTTGAATACTGCCTAAATTAATTTGTAACCTTGGCCAGATCTGTGCCTTGCCACAGTTCTATCTCTGAGCTCCTTGGACAGTTCCTTTGACCTCATGATTCTCATTTGGTCTGACATGCACTGTGAGCTGTGAGGTCTTATATAGACAGGTGTATGTCTTTCCAAATCAAAGTCCTATGACTTTAATTAAACACAGCTGGACTCCAATGAAGGAGGACAATCATCTCAAGGAGGTTCACAAGGAAATGGACAGCATGTGACCTAAATATGAGTTTCTGTGCAAAGGGTCTGAATACTTAGGACCATGTGATATTTCAGCTTTTCTTGTTTAAAAAATTTGCAAAAATTTCTACATTTCAGTTTTTTTTTCTGTTAAGATGGGGTGCAGGGTGTACATTAATAGAAAAAATGAACTTTTTTGAATTTACCAAATTGCTGCAATGAAAGAAGGAATGAAAACTTTAAAGGGGTCTGAATACTTTCCGTACCCACTGTATTGCGGAATATAAGGGTTACATATTACTATATGGCGGGTGCATTATAATACATGGAGGACTATGAGGAGTATATAATATAATATATGAGGAGTATATAATATAATAAATGGAGGTATATGAGGAGTGTATTATATTATATATAGGACTATGGGGAGTGTATTATAATATATGGAGGACTATGAGATACATTATAATATTGGATATTATTTCGGGGTATGGGAGCATGGGAAAGCTGGGTGCTAAGGGAAAGAGCCAAGTGTCAGAGTAATTATCCTGTACCCCAAGGGGAGCGGGGAAGGGGGAGCCTAGGTCCAAATTCTGCACCAGGGACCATGGAACTCTAGTTACGCCACTGTCTCTCACTCATTCCTCCCCTTTGCTGACTAGGTATTAAACCTGTCCTGACCAAAAAAAGTGTCTATGAAAGAGTAAAAAAGAAGACAGTGACCTCTTGTGGCTGGTGGTTAATACTGCGGCCTACAGGGAAATTAACACATTACCACAGGAAAACATTGCAGAAATACAAACATTACATAAATACGATTGGTGTTTTCAGGGGGGATGTGGCATTCGGTCCACTTCATTACATGTTAACTAGGATTGTAACTGAAAAATGTGGGTAATCTAGGCAAATTTGGTACTGACAATCTATCTACACCAGACAATCTATCAGTGCTCCACGTGACCCTAGAATTGTAGGTTTCGGACTCTCCAAAGTACACCCCACTGCTCTATTCCCCCCCATCTTATCTAATAATGACTACTCGGACACCGATTTTATCTTTGGATAATTTTGGCCGTAGTAGCCATTTATTAAAAAAATACATAACATAAAAACATACAGTATGGTAAGGTCCTTGAAGCTAAAACCCTGGTGATTCATATGACCAAAACCATAAACCAACTTGCTCCCAGCCGTTACCCACACTGGCTCAGGAGCAAACAGTAAGTGTTATGTCCTCCATTAACCAAAAACACCCACGGGGGCCCTGACATACTCCGTCAGGATCCTCCAAAAATCACTAGGTGACAAAGCATCCTTTGCCAATGACGGGATCATACAAGGATGGATTCCCCGAACCAATTTTAACCAACTTCAAGGACCCATCAAGAAACCTGCTCCAGGCCACTACGATCCGATAAACTCTCATCCCACCCCACAAAACTTGACAACCCAATTATAAACCAGTTTTTTATGCAAGTTACCTCATAAGTCTGGTGTCCATTTCATACCCACATTTTCCACCCCCGATCATATATCTAAGGCTACTTTCACACATCAGTTTTTTGCCATCAGGCACAATCCGGTAAAAAAAAGTCTCATTTTATCCAGTCACGCCAAAGGTTATTTGCTATGGAGGAGAGGGAGAGAGAGAGAGAGAGAGAGAGAGAGAGGAGAGAGAGAAAGAGAGAAGAGAGACAGAAGAGAAGAGAGAGAGGAGAGAGAAGAGAAAGGAGAGAGAGAGAAGAGAGAGAAGAGAGAGGAGAGAGATAATAGAGAGTAGAGCGAGAATAGAAAGAAAGATAGGAGAGAGAAGAGAAGAGAGAGAAGAGAGAGAAGAAAGAGGAGAGAGAAGAGAAAGAAAGATGAGAGAGAAGAGAGAGAAGAGAAGAGAGAGACGAGAGAGAGAGAGAAGAGAGAGAGGAGAGAGAGAGAGTAGAGAGAGAGAGAACGAAAGAGCGAGAGGAGAGAGAGAGAAGAAAGAGAGAATAGAGAGAGAATAGAGAGAAAGATAGGAGAGAGAAGAGAGAGAGAGACCTTTTTTTTTGACCATAAGTGAATTAACACAACGTCTGGGCATGCCCAGAAACAAAAAACGGATCTGTCGCCTGATTCCGTCATTTGACTGATGACAATGGATCCAGTGCCCATAGGCATCCAATTGTAAAACAAGACGGACAACGCCTGATCCGTTGACTTCCATTTTTTCGCCATTCCCAAAAACCGCTCCTTTGGACGTTGCTTCCGGCGGCCGCACAGACAATTTTTGCCGGATATGGCACACGCCGGATGAAACGCAAGGCCATGCGACACAATCTGGCGCTAATACAAGTCTATGAGGAAAAAAACTAATCTAGTGCCGGATCCATTTTATCCACAATTTGCCGGATTGTGCCTGATGGCAAAAAACTGATGTGTGAAAGAGGCCTAACTTGTGCTTTTTATGCCGTTTTCTCTGTGATTTTCTGAAGGGAATCTCAGCTTTCAGCTCTGGAAATGCAAATAACAGTGCAATCATACATAATATGAGTCATAAGATAAAAAGTAATGTCCAGAATGTATCTACACGTGAAGGAGAAATGTGTCTGATGATGGCATCTCCGTTCCACGCTCACCATATATATAATAGCTATAAACTTTAGAAATGAGGATATATTTCCTGGAAATGCATTTGCTGGGTATGTGATCCGTGTGTATATTGATATTTTGGTGTTTTTACGGAATCCATTACCGTTGCTGATTGTGAATTCCAACCATGCCTCCGTTAAACACATATCTATCATTCACGTCCTACTGCTCCCTCCAATCGACTCTCCATTTAACGAGCCACAGAATCTGAACTGCTGCCCTTTCCCAAACAGAACTTCCAATTATCAAGTGACCATTAGAAAGAGTGGAGCGATACATTAATGGCTATGGGTTTTGCCTTCCTGAATCTTGGTCTGAGAATCCTTCTCGGAGTGAATCAGAATTCTGCAATCGTCTCGGGCTGTCAGAGCCTGGAGGGAGTCAGGAGAGGCTGAGAAGCGGAAGACGAATGGCTTTCAATCTACCAATTGAATTGTCAGATTCCCATAGGGGGGCCAGGAAAAGCCAGAGACGAGCTGGTATATATAAGAGCGGCTGTTGATCTGGGGACTTGTAACATTGTGTGTGTGATATCTATCATTCACAATGCATCCGAGAGCAGTGTATGGGGAAACTGTGTGCGTGTCAAGGGACCTCAGCCTGTTGTAATTTACAGTTAAAGAGAAGAAAGCGGGGGTGGGATGTTTTTACTATAAGGAAAAGCATAAAAGTATGTTCTTAGTCCAAATGCCAGGTACACGTGACACTAGAATACTTGTCAATTGCAATAGTTGATAGAAGGAGCATATGGAAATCTTTGTTTTCTAACTCAATATATACCCATTCTCAGCTCCAAAAACATTAGCTTTTCTTGAAATTGTCTCTTCAGGGAAGAAGGAGACAAACTAGAGCGCAACTGTGTCGCCCAGGGATAGGGGGTACTCAGATCCGGGCCAAGGCGTCGCTTCTGAAGGTATCACGGTGGCGTGATTCGGTCTGTGATCCCAGGCACCACAACAAAAGGGGCATTATATACAGGGGAGATTTGGTAGTCTATGTTCCGTGACGCCACCCGTGGTGTGCGGTGAGGTAATGAAGCACCGTCGCTGCCGGTCACAGGATCCCGGGGATGGTAATGGGCAGCAAGGTGGTGATTTTCCCTCCACGGGTAGGGTCTTGATGTCCCGGGACCCCGGTGTGATGGATTGGGGAGTAATGGGTGCAGTCGACAGCTTGGACCGGGTGGTGCAGAAGTAATCACAGTATAAGGCAATAACTGACACGAGTCCTAGAATTAACCAAGTTGCTGGTAACTGGTGCCCACGGCTGCTGTGAGGACGGGTCCCACACCCGTGTGTAATTCGGGTGTTTTCTCCTGCCTGGTGTCTGTGTTTGCTCCGTACACAGGAAGCAGCTGGCCTATTCATGAGGCCCTCACTGCCACTTCTCCTAGCCCCACACAGGGGCTGCTTCTAGACCTCTCTCCTCCTGCAGACTGACTGAAACTTTACTCTGATCTCCCCAAGCTCTTCACTCCCCCTCCCATTTTCCTGAGAAGGGGGTGAGTGGGGCCTGATTGGCTGGTGTGTATTGGTGTGGGAAACTCCCCAAGGGAAAGTGAGCTCTGCACCATAAAGATGTATGCAGACCTCTGTGACACCCTGGTTTTGCCAGGGCGGCACACTCCCCCTTGGTAAAATACAGACCGTCCGTGGGCTGTCCAGCTACCTGCATTTATTAAACGGGAAAAAAGAAAAGTTAAACATTACAAACATGCATCTTCCCACATCGGGAGGTACGTTTGCTCAAACTGTAAAGTGTTAACTCTGCTGCCGACTCAGCTTCCTCGGTAACTTTCCCACAGGGCAGCATGGGTCCCCAATGCCACTTTCACTCACGGTGACACTGTCCATAAAGACCCCGTCTTCCACTGCCTGCAGTGCAGGTACGGTAAACCAGGCTCTATAATGGGAACTGTCCTCACTCCTTTAACTCCCTGCCGTCCTCCACCAGGGGCTCCGACCCCTGGTGGCGCCCACTGGGACTCCAACCGCTGCGGCATTCAACAAGTCGGGCAGGGTCCTCCTCCTTCCACCCATGTGCTGGATGGCGTCTCCCGGGAACACGGGGACGTTCAACAAAGGCAGGAGGTTACTGCAGGAGCGGGTCTTTTAAAACTTTTAAAATATTCAACTTTTAACTGTCAACTTGCGGGTAGCTGTCCATGTTCCGCTACCGCTGCTGCTGCCGCCGCTCCCAGTACGGGGCACGGGTTCCGTGCTCCGCCTCCTGCTCAGGAGCCAGGCCCACTCGGATGCCCTCGGCGCCGGCTACAACCGGCCTCGTTAACTGCCGAGGGCCCCATCGCTCTGTGGCCTGCTCCTCCTCTATGCAGGTGCACTCCGGCTACTCCACAGCCGGGACGGGGTACCTGGGAGCGGCTGGCGCCACATCTGGGGCAGACCTCCGGTCGGGTGTCGCCTCTGTTGCGGCCGGGTGGACTGCCGGAGCCGACGTCATCACCGTTGCGGCCGGGCGGACTGCTGGAGCTGGGTGAGATATCATCGGGGTTGCGGCTCGCTTGTCCAGGAACGGGATTAGGCAAAGTCCTGGCGTCCCTGCCTTTACAGTCCTGGTTACATGAACTGCAGTCCCTTCCTGCTGCTCCCCCTTGGTACTCGGGAGCAGTCCTTCTAGCAACTTTTAAAGTCTCTCTTTTGCTTCCGGTCCTCCGGAGTTTCACTTCCGCCCGCGTTCTCAGGGGTCGGAGCCTCTTTTTCGCGCCCACCGCTCTGGGAAAAAGGCGCCAAACTGTTGTTTTTGGCACCTAAAATGGCGGACTTCGGGACTTTTCCCCAGCAGGACGCCGCTGACGGACGGGACAAGGCGCACTTCCACCAGCAAGTGGATGGGTCAAGCTTGGGCTCGGGGAAAATGTGTGTAGATGGGTAGGTAGCTGGCTTAGTGGTAGAAAACAAAGAGTGGTTATTAATGGTGCATACTCAGATTGGGCCAGGGTTACTAGTGGGGTGCCACAGGGGTCTGTATTGGGCCCCCTACTATTTAATATATTTATTAATGATCTGGTGGATGGTTTACAGAGTAAAATATCAGTATTTGCAGATGATACAAAACTATGTAAGGTAGTTAACACAAAGGAGGACAGTTTGCAACTACAGATGGACTTGAGTAAATTGGAGAATTGGGCTGAAAAATGGCAAATGAGGTTTAACACAGATAAGTGTAAGGTTATGCACATGGGAAGGAGAAACAGATGCTACGATTACTTACTAAATGGGAAACTGCTGGGGAAATCAGACATGGAAAAAGACTTAGGCATCTTAGTGAATAAGAATCTAAATTGGAGTGCCCAGTGTCAGGCAGCAGCCACCAAAGCAAATAGGGTGATGGGATGCATTAGAAGAGGTCTGGGGGCACGAGATGAAAACATCATTCTCCCTCTGTACAAATCACTAGTCAGACCACACTTGGAGTATTGTGTGCAATTTTGGGCGCCGGTGCTGAAGAAAGACATTACTGAACTTGAAAGGGTTCAGAGGCGGGCTACTAAAATAATAAATGGAATGGGTGCATTACAATACACGGAAAGGTTATCAAAATTAGGTCTATTTACTCTAGAAAAGAGAAGACTTAGGGGAGACCTAATAAATATGTACAAATATATCAGAGGGCCATATAGAGATCTCTCCCATGATCTGTTTGTACCAAGGACTATGACAAGAACAAGGGGGCATTCTTTTCGATTGGAGGAAAGAAAATTCCTACATCAGCATAGAAGAGGGTTCTTCACGGTAAGAGCAGTGAGGCTCTGGAACTCTCTTCCTGAGGAAGTGGTGATGGCCAACTCACTGAATGAATTTAAGAGAGGAATGGATGCATTTCTTGTTAGCAAAAGTATAGAAGGTTATAAATAGCATAATCTTACAGGTAGATAGAAGAGCGACCAAGATTATTAGAGGAATGGGTGGGCTGCAATACCAAGACAGGTTATTAAACTTGGGGTTAGTTAGTTAGGAAAAACAAAGGCTTAGGGGGATCTAATCACAATGTATAAATATATGAGGGGACAGTACAGAGACCTTTCCAAAGATCTCTTTACACCTAGGCCTGCGACTGGAACACGGGGGCATCCGCTATGTCTTGAGGAAAGAATGTTTAATCATAATCACAGATGAGGACTCTTTACTGTACGAGCAGTGAGACTATGGAGCTCTCTGCCGTATGATGTTGTATTGAGGGATTCACAAGTAAAATTTAAGCAGAGCCTGATCGCATTAATTGAAAAATATAATATTACCAGTTATGTATATTGGATTTTATGACAGGGTGTTGATCCAGGGAACTAGTCTGATTGCCGTATGTGGAGTCAGGAAGGAATTTTTTTCCCCATTGGAGCTTATTTGACACATTGGGGTTTTTTTGCCTTCCTCTGGATCAACATGTTAGGCTACGGGTTGAACTAGATGGACTTAGAGTCTCCCTTCAACCTTAAAACTGTGAAACTGTTCGTGACGCCAATATGTGTCACCCAGGGATAGGAGGTACTCATATCCAGGCCAAGGGGTCGCTTCTGAAAGTATCACGGTGCCATGACCCGGTCTGTGATCCCAGGCACCACAACAAAAGGGGCATTATATACAGGGGGGATTTGGTAGTCTATGTTCCGTTACGCCACCCGTGGTGTGCGGTGAGGTAATGGAGCACCGTCGCTGCCGGTCACAGGATCCCGGGGATGGTAATGGGCAGCAAGGTGGTGATTTTCCCTCCACAGGTAGGGTGTTGATGTCCCGGGACCCTGGTGTGATAGATTGGGGAGTAACGCGTGCAGTCCACAGCTTGAACCGGGAGGTGCAGGAGTACTCACAGTATAAGGCAATATCTGACACGAGTCCAAGAATTAACCAAGTTGCTGGTAACTGGTGCCCATGGCTGCTGTCAAGACGGGTCCCACACCCATGTGTGTAATTCGGGTGTTTTTCTCCTGCCTGGTGTCTGTGTCTGTGTCTGCTCCGTACACAAGAAGCGGCTGGCCTATTCCTGAGGGCCTCACTGCCACTTCTCCTAACCCCACACAGGGATCCTTCCAGACCTCTCTCCTCCTGCAGACTGACTGAAACTACACTCTGCTCTCCCCAAGCTCCTCTCTCCCCCTCCCGATTTCCTGAGGAGGGGGCGAGTGGGGCCTGATTGGCTGGTGTGTATTGGTGTGGGAAACTCCCCAAGGGAGAGTGAGCTCTGCACCATAAAGATGTATGCAGACCTCTGTGACACCCTGGTTTTTCCAGGGCGGCACACAACCTATTGGAAGTAGCAAGACTCTCCAATGTGCCTTTTCATATGACCTAGGATTTATACCAGATCAGAACCTCAATTTGCAGACATGGTGTTTCAGGATGATTGTCCCTCGTCAGTGGAAAGTATGAGATCTGAGTTGCCTGAATAAGAAGCTCTACTGGGGTCTGGCTTTTCTTAAGCATTCATTGGGGGTCTGGTGATGACTGGACCAACACTTGTCCCTACTGCCTACAAACTAGCCAAATGTGATAACTAGTGATGAGCAAATTTCCCAAAACTCAATTTCAGCAGTTTGTTTGGATTAGGCCAGGAGATTAATTTGGCATCAGATTTATTTTATGTGAATTAAATGCGCCTGTCACACTAGGTATGGAGAAGTACCAAGCGCATGGTGAAAGGGAAGGAAAGGGAAACCCTGGGTCTAGGGAGAGGGAATATGGGAACTCCTGATAAAACCTACTGCTGGTCCCTGGAGTCCCTCAACACCCTAGATAGGCTCTGCACCTATGCACTGAGCTGACTGTAGGTATCCCTAGTGATGGGCCCAAAATAGAGAATGGATGGGATAAGCTTCTCTTCAACCCCACTAAACAACTATTGAAGACACAAGGGGGACAAATGGCGAAATGCATGAACTACGTTTTATTAGATGACTCTGGTAGGAGTTCAGCAGAGCTTTCAGCAATGATACCACAGAGGAGTACAAACCACCTGCTTGTAACCTCAGCTTGAAGGAACTGAAAACATCACCAGCACAGTACATAGAAAGGAAGCGGTATTAAAACACCAAGGGAATACTGACAATCAACAGCTGGGTGAAAGGCGACCTCCTGCTGGGAAGAGGGAGAGAGATAAATCCAGCAGGAAAGCTACCTATACCAATAAATACTGACAGCAGGAACAATGGGAAGTCAGGGAGCATTCTGTGCAGCCAAACACTGTGACCTTCTATGGCCAGAAACCACATGACTGGCTGTCACATGTAACACAGCCTTGACAGTGTTTTAATATGCTCTATGGGTCTCCATAGATGGAAGTTCAGACATACCATTGGTGTAACTCAATACGCTGGGGCCAAGAGGCAAGAGAGACCATTTCAACCACTAAATCTGGTGCTATTATGCATTATGATGAGCTATTGAACTGTAATGGGCCATCTACTTTATACTGTTGTTACACAGGGATCCTCCTCTGTCTGTGTCTCCTGTGCCCAGACCACCGAACATAATAAATGTAGGGTGAACAAAATATAGAAGATAAAAAAACACTCACCCCATGGCTCACTTGTCCTACTGCCATAACCTCCCAGTCTGGTTTTTGGTGCAACAATCTCTGATTAAAATAGCAAAAACACTAATAAATCCACTGCATTACAGAAAATTAAGAGACAAGGAGCAATTGTGTAATGCATTAGGTCTAAAAAGCAGTTAGGTCTGGGTTCTGCTCTGCCCTTGTGTACTCTGAAGCCTGCGAGCACATAGAGAGGTGAAATGCTAAAGTTAGGGACAGTCTTGATTAGGTACACCTAGTCGCGGTGGGATGGCTTTCATGCTCTTGTGATCGAAATAGTGTCAACTAAGTGCCAAAAGTTATTTGCATACACTATTAATATTTATTTACTTATTGTAGGGTATTTGCCTATTTGTCTTTATCCAAGGGTTTCTTCAAGATAGCAAAAATGCTAATAAATCCACTGCCTAACATCATATTAAGAAGCATCAAGCAATATATGTAAGTGAATGAGGTCTAAAAAGTAGCTAGACAATAGGATAAAGAGCTGCACACAAGTCACAATATATATGGGAATGTTGAAAAGCAAAACTGCTATGGGAATACTAGACTGAAAAATACAAAGAAGTGAAAAACATGAAAATGGAATATGCATAACTGCTATGAATGATAGGAATATAAAAGATGTTTAGCCATTGTATTAATCAATGCAAAAGAGCCCCAAACCAACGCCAGGGTAATCTCTATTTCTGGGGTCCCTAGCCTATATGTAACCTCACCTGCAGATAAAAAACTTGCTCTGTATGGGAAGCAAAGGACCAATCTATATATGTGAAGTGAAACAAATGGCTGTGAGTGGGGCAGGGTTCTCAGACAAAAAGTGCATACTAACTAAAGAATGTATGTCTGGAACACCAATGGGATGGGATGGCTTTCACACTCTTTTGATCAAAATAGTGTCAACTAAGTGCCCAAAGTTATTTGCATAAACTATTAATATTTATGTATTTATTGCAGGGTATTTGCTTATTTGTATTTATCCAAGGATTTTTCAAGATAGCAAAAGTGCTAATAAATCTTCTGCCTAACAGCAAATTAAGAGATAGTGAGCAATATATGTAAAGCATTGGGTCTTAAAAGTAGTTATGTCTGGCTCCTGCTCCTGTGCACTCTGAGGCCTTCTGGCACTAAGGAAGGTGAACTGCTGGAGTTAGGGACAGTCCTGATTAGGCACACCTTGTCGAGGTGGGATGGCTTTTACACTCTTTTGATCAAAACAGTGTCAACTAATTGCCCAATGCTATTTGCATACACTATTAATATTTAATTACCCACTGCAGGGTATATGTTTATTTCTCTTTATTCTAGGATTTTTTTTAAAGATAGCAAAAATGCTAATAAATCCACTACCTAATAGCAAATAAAGAGATAGGGAGCAATATATGTAATGCATTAGGTCTAAAAAGTAGTGGGGTCTGGATCCAGCTCTGCCCCCATCTCCCCTGGGGCCTGCTGTCACATTGAATTACTAAGGTTAGGGGCAGTCCTGATTAGGTACACCTTGTCGTGGTGGGAGGGCTCTTTTATGCTCTTTCGATCAAAACAGTATCAACTAAGTGCCCAATGCTATTTGCGTGCACTTTTAATATTTAATTACTTACTGCAGGGTATTTGCTTATTTCTGTTTACTCTAGGGTTTTTTCAAGATAGCAAAAATGCTAATAAATCCACTGCTTAACAGCAGATTAAGAGTCAGCAAGCAATACATATAAGGTGCAAAAACTAGAGCGCCAAGTGAATGTTAAGATTCTGTCGCTTCATCAATCATTATTAAAAATCCCATCTGCTCTGTGGGTTCAGGGCAAACACTCTATATATTAAACTGTCAATGTGACTTGTAGCATGTGACAATGAACTTAGTTTTCAATCATATAAAATACACTGCGACACACATGCTACATGTGATTCTATAGAGTAAAGGTCAAGAAAATTATCTAAAATATGTAACATTTAAGGTACAGGATTGTAAATTAGATTAGGCCTCACTCAGACATCAGTGTTTTTCTAGTATTCCAAAAAAATTGGTCCGATTGTGTTGCATGCATACAATAAAAACCCTGCAAATCTTCTCCAGCTGACTGCAACCTTACAAATAGATGGCACAGGGAAGACATCCGTGTGCTCACTGTGATTTTCATGGACCTATACGTAGGTGATTTTAATTTGTGACATGAATCAAAATTATAATTAAAAAAACACATACAGCTGCACTCTAAAATGCTAGCAATGAACAAGGGAACTCTTGCATTGCAAAAAGAGATACTTAGATTATGTATTGGCCAATACTTGTGATCTTGGTCACCATGGCAAGGTGATCTTTTGTATACTGGGACCCCAACTTGAAATGCCTCTACCTGAGTTAAAAACCTACATGTCTGGGCAGAAAGGATGGACACAGCCTGGTTATAGGGCAGGTTGCTAAGTGAGAAAGAAATGTCCAAATACAGTTTATCAAAAAGACTGACCAGGACATCCAACAGGTGTGAAGAGGTGCTAGCTAAAGCTAGCTTTGTAGTTATATTGTGTTTTTAGCTGGTACCTGTTCATACCTGTTGGATATCTAGGTCAGTCTTTTTGATATATTATTAGTTTATTTCTTTCTGACTGAGCATCTGCCCTATAACCAGGCTGTGTCAATCCTCTTTTATAGCTGGATCCTTTCTGCCCAAACATGGAGGTTTGTAGCCCAGATAGAGGCATTTCAAATTAGCGTTCCAGTATACAAGGGATCAACTCGTCGTGGTAATTGGGCTCACATTCATTGGCCAATACATAAGCTAAGTATCTCTTTTTTTTCAAATATTTCTATAGCAGTAATGCAATGCCAGAGTTCCCTTATTCATTGTTAGCATTCTAGAGTGCAGCTGTATGTACTTTGTAGTTATGTTGTGCTTTCAGCTGGTCAGTCCTTTTGATATATTTGTAATGAATGAAAATTAGGCATGGCTCCTTGATTTTTTTTACAAACATTTAATCTGTGGGAAAAATCCTGACATATGAATAGAATTGTAGACTGTAATGGGTATGTGTTCTGTCTGGGAAAAACAAGGATAGGACATGTACATTAGAAAAAAAACGTCTGAATGAGGTTTGAATGATGGAAAGGAGTTATGCAAAGGGGTGTAAATATGACGCCCTGGACTATCCAGGTCGTCCCAGATAGTCACACACACAACACCACACCCCCTCCCGATTAGGTAACACCAGTCAACCTAAAAATCTTGTCACCACCTTCCAGGTTTGATGTCCACACCAGGAGGGCGGGGCCAGGCGGTTGGCTCTGCCCACCGAGGAGTTTACAGGCCTGGAGGTGGGAAAACAGTTAGTCTGACATACACTAGCTCAAGTGCAAGTCGAGAGCAGTCAAGGTCACGGGCAGTTCTGTGTCCGTGCCCTGATAAGAGACTACCCGGTGGCTGGGTCGGAGCCCAGTCACCATTGGCAAGGAGGTAGACGGTGGTGGCCGCCTGCAGGAGACCGGGAATACAACCGGTGGAACCGTAAGGGACCGGGACAGGGTAGTGGCCCGTCGGAACCGAACCGAGGAGCGAACTGGATACCGGTGCACCAGGCAGGGTACTCAGACCCCGTACAAAGCCCTGAACCGATAGGGCCGAGTCGAATCAACTGATTGCAGGCTGGACTTAAGGACCTACCCCACACAAGTCCCTTTAGAAGACAACAGCCCAACCATACAGGGTAAAGCCACCGCCAAGGCATAGAGACCCAAAGGGCCAGCGTCTGTGGGCAAACGGGCTCCTTCGGCATACACAAGTCGGGGAGCGGACTACCGGTGTCGAGGCATAGGAGTCAAAACATTGTACACACAGAGGTGCAGGAGAAAGGCGGAAATCACCAACCTAGTCTGGAAGAAGCTGCATACGGCTGCGGGCCCCGTTCATCACTCCGCTTGGTTTACCAGAGACTCCAGTATCTTGTGTCAGAGTGAGTACACCACTGCCATCAAGCACCGCACTGCACCGCAACACTTCACCCTGCACCCTGGCCCTCGCCTACCGGGCCCCGGGACCAACATTCCCTGCCCACGGAGGGGTCATCACCTAGCTGCACAATTACATCGCTTCCGGGAGCCCCATAACTTCACTGCAGCGGTGGTGTCCATAATCACCACAACCCTTGGGTGGCGTCACGAACTATCATCTCAAACCAAACACTCAAATCCCCACGTGTAGCGCCAATTCCCTTGCAGAGCGACGTGACCCCTGGGTCCGTGAGAGGCTCGAGCCACCACCTGCAGTACGAGCACGGATCCGAGCGGCTCGGCGGTCGCAGCCGAGCCCGCGGGGCGGTATATATAGTTTTGCAATCATTTTATTGAGTTGCAGTGCATCTAAAATGAAAAATGAAGCAAATTTGTGGTTTGCAAACTGTTCATTAAACATTTTAGGCAAACCTCTTTTATGTGTCTTCATGGTAACAGATTAGAAACAATTATAATATTATTATGTGTTGTCTGATCAAATATTGCTCCCCTCAGTCGGCTCCCTATTCTGCTGCCTTTAGGTTATCAAGAAGACAGATACAGTGCTGGCCAAAAGTATTGGCACCCCTGCAATTCTGTCAGATAATAGTTTCTTCCTGAAAATGATTGCAATCACAAATTCTTTAGTATTATTATTTTCATTTATTTTGCTTGCAATGAAAAAAAACACAAAAGAGAATGAAACAAAAATCAAACCATTGATCATTTCACACAAAACTCCAAAAATGGACCAGACAAAAGTATTGGCACCCTTAGCCTTAGGCGGGCTTTGCACACTACGACATCGCAGGTGCAATGTCGGTGGGGTCAAATTGAAAATGACGTACTTCCGGCATCGCATGCGACATCGTAGTGTGTAAAGGCTCGATGATACGATTAACGAGCGCAAAAGCGTCGTAATCGTATCATCGGTGCAGCGTCGGCGTAATCCATAATTACGCTGACGCGACGGTCCGATGTTGTTCCTCGTTCCTGCGGCAGCACACATCGCTGTGTGTGAAGTCGCAGGAGCGAGGAACATCTCCTACCGGCGTCACCGCGGCTTCCGTAGCATATGCGGAAGGAAGGAGGTGGGCGGGATGTTTACATCCCGCTCATCTCCGCCCCTCCGCTCCTATTGGCCGCCTGCCGTGTGACGTCGCAGTGACGCAGCACGACCTGCCCCCTTAATAAGGAGGCGGGTCGCCGGCCAGAGTGACGGTCACAGGACAGGTGAGTCCATGTGAAGCTGCCGTAGCGATAATATTCGCTACGGCAGCTATCACAAGGATATCGCTGCTGCGACGGGGGCGGGGACTATCGCGTGCTACATCGCAGCCTCGGATTTCGATGTCACAACGTGCAAAGCCCGCCTAATACTTGGTTGCACAACCTTTAGCCAAAATAACTGCGAACAACTGCTTCCGGTAACCATCAAAGAGTTTCTTACAATGCTCTGCTGGAATTTTAGACCATTCGTCTTTGGCAAACTGCTCCAGGTCCCTGAGATTTGAAGGGTGCCTTCTCTAAACTGCCATTTTGAGATCTCTCCATAGGTGTTCTATGGGATTCAGGTTCGGACTCATTGCTGGACACTTTAGTCGTCTCCAGTGCTTTCTATCAAACCATTTTCTAGTGCTTTTTGAAGTGTGTTTTGGGTCATTGTCCTGCTGGAAGACCCATGACCTCTGAGGAAGACCCAGCTTTCTCACACTAGGCTGCAAAATTTGTTGGTAGTCTTCAGACTTCATAATGCCATGCACACGGTCAAGCAGTCCAGTGCCAGAGGCAGCAAAGCAACCCCAAAACATCAGGGAACCTCCTCCATGTTTGACTGTAGGGACCGTGTTCTTTTCTTTGAATGCCTCTTTTTTTTCTCTGTAAACTCTATGTTGATGGCTTTTCCCCAAAAGCTCTACTTTTGTCTCATCTGACCAGAGAATATTCTTCCAAAATGTTTTAGGCTTTCTCAGGTAAATTTTGGCAAACTCCAGCCTGGCTTTTTTATGTCTCGGGGTAAGAAGTGGGGTCTTCCTGGGTATCCTACCATATAATCCCTTTTCATTCAGACGCTGATGGATAGTACAGGTTGACACTGTTGTACCCTCGGACTGCAGGGCAGCTTGAACTTGTTTAGATGTTAGTCGAGGTTCTTTATCCACCATCCGCACAATCTTGCGTTAAAATCTCTCATCAATTTTTCTTTTCCTTCCACATCTAGGGAGGTTAGCCACAGTGACATGGGCTTTACACTTCTTGATGAAACTGCGCACCGTAGACACAGGAACTTTCAGGACTTTGGAGATGGAGATGTAGCCTTGAGATTGCTCATGCTTCCTCACAATTTGGATTCTCAAGTCCACAGACAGTTCTTTGGTCTTCTTTCTTTTCTCCATGCTCAATGTGGTACACACAAGGACACAGGACAGAGGTTGAGTCAACTTTAATCCATATCAACTGGCTGCAAGTGTGATTTAGTTATTGCCAACACCTGTTAGGTGCCACAGGTAAGTTACAGGTGCTGTTAATTACACAAATTAGAGAAGCATCACATGATTTTTCAAACAGTGCCAATACTTTTGTCCACCCCCTTTCTTTTGTTTGGTGTGGAATTATATCCAATTTGGCTTTAGGACAATTTTTTTTTTTTTTCATTGAAAACAAATTAAATGAAGATAATAATACCAAAGAATTTGTGATTGCAATCATTTTCAAGAAGAAACTGAGTATTATTTGACAGAATTGCAGGGGTGCCAATACTTTTGGCCAGCACTGTAGAAGGAACATGTTTGTAAAAACCTATCGTCTCCCTGTGTAGACTGTGTAATGAGGTGGTCTCTCCAGAATACAGTGGACCGTGGACAAGGAACAATTCCAGACATAATTGGAACCTTTCCTTACTGGAAACTGGGTATATGTTCATCAAAATATAAGAGGGAAAACCCAGGAATAGGTAGTCAGCATCGGCTAGGACCCCTGTGCTGCACAACCTTATAGGCCAAAGTGTTTGACCAAATATATTATAAAATTTACCTAACCAATACTTCTACTAACAGAGAAATTAATCTAAGGAAATACTCAACCTAATTGCAGTTCTCTAGCCCAACCTTTCTTCCCACCCAATGGTAGTTCTTCGAAAGAAGGGTTTTGCTAAGTCTATTTCATGCTGTGAAAACCTGGCTTCAGTTCATGAAGTTCTGCTAGCAATGATGATTAAGCCTGACTGACTCTGTTTGGCACCAAACTCTAAATCTGCGTGCACGTACCCACCATGATTAATGTGGTGGGGCCTGAGCACAGGACTTGAAGAACCGTAACCTGATCATAGATGATATTGGCTGCTTGTCTGGTCAGCCGATAGTTAAGTGGCTGAGGAGGAGGTGATGGACTTGTCACTCAAAGTGTGGATCAGACATCAGACGACAAGGAGGCACTCCACATGAGTCACAACAGATGTCTTCTGGGGAATACAAGTGGGCATCTAACCATAGTCATCCCCAATGGAGCTCCCTCTCTCACTGATGGATATTACTGGAGCAGGAACATGTTTCTCCAGGTTACCAAGGACACAGATTGATGGAAACAGATCTCGCTCCCAAAACAAGTCCTCACTGTTTCTTCTAACTAGAATCACTGCTGTTCACCATGAGGTCTATAATAGTGTCCTATGATGTACCATAATAGAATCTATGCAGAGGTTATAGAGACCTCCTATGGCCGGAGGCCGACACTACAAGTGTTTTCCTCACATCTCACACCTGCACCAACAGTGGGAGAGACAATGATGTTGCCTTCTCCTTCCAATATCTACTGGTATTAACTGCTCTGGAATCATTTCTGCTTCCTGTTGATGAAAAAGAATGTCTCGTTTTCCTCTTGTCAGAGGTTCATGCCTCGTAATCAATAAGTTACTTATGAAAATTGGCATGCTCTTCCATTTTCCCTCACCACAAAGCTTATGCCAGTCGTAGTCTGGAGTTACGCGGGCGTCACACAAGACGATCTATCGTGCGATATGTCGTCGGGGTCATGGTTTTTGTGACGCACATGCGGCATCGTTTACGACGTCGTCCCGTGGGCCACCTACGAGCGACGCAGAACGTTCGCAAATCGTGTATCGTTGACACATCTTTTATTTTTAAAAAGTCGTTTATTTTACTTAGCGCTGGTTGTTCATCGTACCCGGGGCAGCATGCATCGCTCTGTTTCACACCCCGGGAATGATGAACACAGCTTACCTGTGACTCGCTCACCCCAGGGCTATGGGACACCCGATGCCGGACCGGACTAGTCCGGGGGCGTCAGTGGTGGCTGGGCCCGACTCCATACCCTGGTGGGGTCAATTAAGATGGCTTCAATGGGGGTGATTGTTAAAGTTTATAATTTTCGTGACGCCACCTGTGGTTTGCGGCTATTAAGCCGCCGCTGCTGTATGAGGCCTCCGGGGCTGGTGATATGGCAGCTTGGGTGGTCCTGCTCCCCACAGGTGGAGCGGTACCCCGGGGCACAGTTGGTGCTTGTAAGTGTCAATGCAGTGATGGAAGTTCATGCAGATGAAATAACAGAGGCAACACCAGGGGCTGCAGTTTCAAGATGTTTACTCACAGTTGGTTATTTGACACGGTAGCTGTCCGGTTGCCCACTGGTGTGCTGGAATCCCCTGTCAGGAACCTCCGCTGATCCCGGGTAGATCTGGGGGTAAATGCCAGTGCACCCCTTTATGTGTTCCTTTCTCAGCTGACTCCTCAAGCCTTGCCCTTTTTGGCTGAACCTGGCTCGACCTCCACTGCAGCCACTGGGCTGGGAGCTCGCCTGTCGGTTATTTGCCCCTTTTCTAGAGGTTCTGCTGTGGGCTGTGGTCCGGGGAGCATGCAGCTTCCCTGGACCTCGGTTTTTAACCTTTGGAGTTGACTTCTCCTCCTCCAGTGACTAGGGACCGTCCCCTGGATGCAGCTTGATCCCTCCACCGATGTTCCTGTGGAACAGGCCACAAGCCCGAAAGCTATCTGTGGCCCTGGAATCCCTTCGTTCCCTACTTGGTGTCACCTGGACCCTCTGAGTCCCAGGGTCTTCACCAGGAAGCGTCACTTTCTTCTCCTTAGCTCCTGACTGACTAGAGCTTTCCTACTGTCTCTCCTTCTCCTCTGCCTAACTAAACTTGACCTTCCTTTCTCTGTCTGCTCTCGGGTGGTTCCTCCCACCTCCCCAGTTGCTAAGCTACCACCCTATGGGAGAAGGGATGGGACTTACGGCCCCTCCCAGCATGCAGCATGGGAGGGTTGCTGCCACTGTCCCTGGTCCCTGTGTGTGCCTAGCAATGGGTGTAGTGCAGGTTTACCTGTGAACTGGCATGTACCCCTTTCCTTATCCTGGATGGGACATCACACCTCTGGCTGGGGTACAATGTCCCTTTGGCGACGGAAGCCTCAGGGGCGCCACACTTGCGTCCCGCGGCTCCCGCCGGCTATGCGGGAGGAAGGAGGTGGGCGGGATGTTTATGTCCCGCTCATCTCCACCCCTCCGCTTCTATTGGTCGGCCGCTGTGTGACGTCGCTGTGACGCCGAACGTCCCACCCACTTCAGGAAGCGGATGCTTGCTGCCCACAGCGACGTCGCTCAGCAGGTAAGTACATGTGACGGCAGTTTAATGACTTTGTGCGCCACGGGCAACTAATTGCCCGTGACACACAAACGACGGGGGCGGGTACGATCGCTCGTGTGATCGCACGATAGATCGTATCGTGTGATGCTCGCATAAGACTTGTGGTATAAGACACGATGCAGTTTGTCATGAATTAGGCAATTGTGCATGACCACACCTTCATTGCACCCTTGCTCCACCCATTTTGGAGGAACTGGCATGAAAACACCAAAACATTTCTACTTTTCAAAGGCTTTTAAACCAGAATTCCTGCATAATCAATTTGATAATTTGGGGTTCATGTGTCCTCACCAAGAATCTATTCATTATTAGTGATGAGCGAGTATGCTTGTTACTACTCGGTACTCGCACGAGTATCACTGTACTCGGGCTACTCGGCGGGTACCGAGTAATTTCGCGATACTCGTGCTGTACTCGTGGTCTTCATCCCTGCATGTTGGCGCTCTTTTGAGAGCCAGCTCTCATGCAGGGATTGGCTGGCAGACCACTGCAATGCCACAGCCCTGTTAGTTGTGGAATTGCAGTGATTGGCCGGCCTTCACAGCGTGACTGAGCCTTTATACCGGCGGGCGCGCTGTGCTCTGCACACAGCCATCTCATCTTCCCTGCTTTCCCCGCCCACAGGCGCCTATGATTGGTTGCAGTGAGACACGCCCCCACGCTGAGTGACAGGTGTCTCACTGCACCCAATCACAGCAGCCGGTGGGCGTGTATATACTGTGCAGTAAAATAAATAAATAAATAATTTAAAAAAACGGCGTGCGGTCCCCCCAATTTTAATTCCAGACAGATAAAGCCATACAGCTGAAGGCTGGTATTCTCAGGATGGGGAGCTCCACGTTATGGGGAGCCCCCCAGCCTAACAATATCAGTCAGCAGCCGCCCAGAATTGCCGCATGCATTATATGCGACAGTTCTGGGACTGTTTACCGGCTCTTCCCGATTTACCCTAGTGCGTTGGCAATTCGGGCTAATAAGGAGTTAATGGCAGCCCATAGCTGCCACTAAATCCTAGATTAATCATGTCAGGCGTCTCCCCGAGATTCCTTCCATGATTAATCTGTAAATTACAGTTAAAAAACACACACACCCGAAAAATCCTTTATTAGAAATAAAAAACAATAACAAAGTCCCTCATCACCAATTTATTAACCCCGACAAACCCTCCATGTCCGACGTACTCCACAGTCCTCCAGCGTCGCGTCCAGCTCTGCTACATTCAGGTGACAGGAGCTGCAGAATACACCGCCGCTTCTGTCAGCTTCACACAGCAACTGAGGTGAGTAGCGCGATCAGCTGCTGTCAGTCAGGTAACTCACGGCCACCGCTGGATCCAGCGGTGCCGCGATTAACCTCAGTGACAGCAGCTGATCGCTATACTCACCTCAGTTGCTGCATGGAGCTGACCGGAGCAGCGGTGAGTAGCGCGATCAGCTGAGCTGTCACTGAGGTTACCCGCGGCCACCGCTGCATCCACCGCTGGATCCAGGTAACCTCAGTGACAGCTCAGCTGATCGCTATACTCACCTCAGTTGCTGTGTGAAGCTGACAGGAGCAGTGGTGTATTCTGCAGCTCCTGTCACCTTCATGCAGCACAGCTGGACGCGACGCTGGACGTCCGTGGATTACGCCGGACATGGAGGGTTTGTCGGGGTTAATAAATTGGTGATGAGGGACTTTGTTAGTGTTTTTTATTTCTAATAAAGGATTTTTCGGGTGTGTGTGTTTTTTAACTGTAATTTATAGATTAATCATGGAAGGTATCTCGGGGAGATGCCTGACATGATTAATCTAGGATTTAGTGGCAGCTATGGGCTGCCATTAACTCCTTATTACTAGAGTTGAGCGCGGTTCTAGGTTCGTGGTTCTCCAGTTCGCGGCTCGAGTGATTTTGGGGCCTGTTCTAGATCGAACTAGAACTCGAGCTTTTTTGCAAAAGCTCTTTAGTTCTAGATACGTTCGAGAACGGTTCTAGCAGCAAAAAAACAGCTAATTCCCAGCTGGCTTTCCGCTGTAATAGTGTAAGTCACTCTGTGACTCACACTATTATGAAATTTCAGTGTATAGTGTGCGGGAACAGCGCCTTCAGATCACTGCTGTATGGATAATGGCGATCGCCATTTTTTTTTTTTTCCTTGTCTTCCTTCCGTAAGCGCGTGCGTGTAGTGGGGAGGGCCATTATGTCAGCCAATCCCAGACACACACACAGCTAAGTGGACTTTTAGCCAGAGAAGCAACGGCATGTGTGATAGGATGTCCATGTCACATGTCCCTGCATTATAAAAACGAGTATCTGCCCGTTATAATGAGTGGGAGTGTGCAGAGGACAGGAGGGTACAGTGCCAGGGTTGTGGGGCTCTGGGTAGAGGAATGGAAGCCTGCCTTTCTATTCCCTCCTAATGGGGAAATGCAGCGAGGAAATCCCTGACCTGTGTAGCTAAGGTCAGGGATTTCCTCGCTGCATTTCCCCATTAGGAGGGAATAGAAAGGCAGGCTTCCATTCCTCTACCCAGAGCCCCACAACCCTGGCACTGTACCCTCCTGTCCTCTGCACACTCCCACTCATTATAACTAAGCCATTATACTAGCAAACACTGAGTGTACCTAGTGGCATCCTAAACGTGGCTGTTGGACTTCTGTATAGTCCCAGTAGTGCACAGATATTTGCAGCACATCTGCCTGCATTGCACACTCCAACTCATTATAACTAAGCCATTATACTAGCAAACACTGAGTGTACCTAGTGTCATCCTAAACGTGGCTATTGGACTTCTGTATAGTCCCACTAGTGCACAGATATTTGCAGCACCTCTACCTGCATTGCACACTCCAACTCATTATAACTAAGCCATTATACTAGCAATTTATGCTGCCAGTTTAAGGGCCGTAGTTGCATTATCAGGGATATTTATTCTTTATTATTCTGCTGTTAACAAAGCTAGACCACCGCTGCAATCTACACCACCTCTCAATTTTTACTACCACATTTTCAGTGCACAATCTTGTCGCAATCAACATGAGTGGCAAAATGACAGATGCTGGTGGAAAGGGGAAGAGGCGTGCTGGAAAAGGAAAAAAAGGGTTTGTCCGTGGGGAAGGTGGCAAAGCTCCATTATCATCTGCTGAAGATAGACCATCTACCAGCAAAAGTAAGATGTCTACTACTTACCGTGGACAATCCGATGTGCTCCCTTTTTTATGGACACGAACAACAGGAACAAAGGTAGATGATGGCCAAAAAAGGAAAATGTTTGAATGGATCTCAAGTGGTCCAACAAGTGCCCTCTCAGCCACTTCAAGTACCGCATCCAAAAAACACCAGTCCTCTGAGTTGTCATCCCAATCAAACTTGCTTTCTCCCAGCTCTGAAGTCTCCATCAGCCCTGCACAGTATGGTGGAACTGAGATGGCTGAGTTTGCAGAGCTGTTCAGTCACACTATAGCCTGGGAATCAGAGGTCTGCTCCCAAGCTACAGTGAGCACAGACCAGGAAATGGTCTGCAGTGATGCCCAGAACCTTTGTGACTCTGATTCAGGCCGTGAGGACCAAGTTTCTGAGCATAATGTTGACCCTTTGTCACAAACTGTAACACCTGTGGTTATAGACAATGAGGAACATACTGATGAAGATGAGACACAGATACCCGATTGGGATGACAACTTAAATATTCGGTCAGGGCAAGAAGAGGCTTGGTCTGAGGGGGAGGGGAGTGCAAACATAACAATTGATGATGAAGTTCTAGATCCCACCTACTGTCAACCCCCAGTCAGGCACTCGAGGAGGTCAACAGAGGTGGTGGAGGAGGATGCAACCGACGACGAAGTTACCTTGCGCCTTCCTGGACAGAGTCGGAGCACTGGTAGCACGTCTACAACTGCATCCTCAGCCACCACTCTGCCTCTAAGCACTAGTCGGGGGGGCTCAGCAGGTCGCATGCCCTCTAAGCCTTGCCTAGCCTGGTCCTTTTTTGACATAGAAAAAGATCGCCCAAATTATGTGATGTGTAAAATTTGTCGTGAGTCTGTTAGTAGAGGTCAAAACCTCAGCAGTTTGACAACTTCTTCCATGAATCGTCACATGAATAAATATCATAGGTCCCGGTGGGAAGCTCACTGAGCTGCAATGCGGCCTAGCGGAGCGAACCATCCACGGCCTGCCCCTTCCAGTGCATCCGCGCGCTCTTCATCTTCTAGGACTGTGGGGACAGCTGTCACACCTGGTTTTCCACGCACAACTTCCACCACTGTAACCGCAACAGGCACTTTGCTTGGTAGGTCGTCAGTTGGTTTGGAAGGGGAAACAAGTGAGTGTGTACAGCTCTCTCAGACATCGATAGCACCAACGTTGGATGAAGGCAACATCATGTCTCCGCCTGCACTTTCCTCACAAACCTGCATTTTTCCATGGACACCCTACTCAACACCGTCTACACACAGCAGCCAGATCTCTGTCCCTCAGATGTGGTCAAATAAAAGGCCATTTCCTGCGACCCATGACAAAGCTACGAAGTTGACTCTATCCCTCTGTAAGCTCTTGGCTACCGAAATGCTGCCTTTCCGCCTAGTGGACACACAGGATTTTAGAGACCTTATGTCTGTCGCTGTGCCCCAGTACCAGATGCCTAGTCGCCACTACTTCTCTAAGAAAGGTGTGCCCGCGCTACACCAGCATGTCGCACACAACATCACCGCTTCCTTGAGAAACTCTGTATGTGAACGGGTGCATTTCACCACCGATACTTGGACCAGTAAGCATGGACAGGGACGTTACATGTCGCTGACTGGGCACTGGGTAACTATGGTGATAGATGGTGAAGGGTCTGCTGCACAAGTCTTGCCATCCCCACGACTTGTGTGTCAATCCTCTGTCTGTCCAAGTTCCGCCACTGCTTCTGCCTCCTCCACCTCATCTGGGTCCTCCACCTCCACCCCAAGCCTGCCTGGTCAGGCCACCAGCGTTCTCACTGCGCAGAAGGAATCACGAACCCCTCATTACTATGCTGGCAGCAGAGCGCAACGGCATCAGGCGGTCTTTAGCTTGACATGTCTTGGGAATAGGAGTCACACAGCTGAGGAGTTGTGGTCAGCTCTGCGGTCAGAGTTTAATAAATGGTTGTCTCCACTCAACCTGCAGCCTGGTAAGGCCGTGTGCGACAATGCTGCAAACCTGGGTGCGGCCCTTCGCCTGGGCAAGGTGACACACGTGTCTTGTATGGCTCACGTGTTGAACCTTGTCGTCCAGCAATTCTTAACACACTATCCCGGCCTAGATGGCCTTCTGACCAGGGCACGAAAACTGTCTGCTCACTTCCGCCGTTCAGCCGCCGCAGCTGAGCGACCTGCATCTCTCCAGAAGTCTTTCGGCCTGCCGGTTCATCGCCTGAAATGCGATGTGGCGACACGCTGGAATTCGACTCTCCACATGTTACAGCGACTGTGGCAGCACCGTCGAGCCCTGGTGAAATACGTCATGACGTATAGCCTGGGCCAACGAGATGCAGAGGTGGGGCAGATCCCCTGATGGAGTGGTCTCAGATCAAGGACCTATGCACCCTTCTGCACAGTTTCGACATGGTGACGAATATGTTTAGCGCTGACAATGCCATTATCAGCATGACAATTCCAGTCATTTACATGCTGGAGCACACGCTAAACACTATTCGGAGTCAGGGGGTGGGACAACAGGAAGGGGAGGAACTACAGGAGGATTCATATGCGCAAGGGACAACAACATCACCAAGGTTCAGACGTTCATCATCACCAACGCAGCAGGCATGGGACCATGGGGGACAGGGATCAACAAGGGCGCATAGTAGCAGGCGAAATGTTGAGGAAGGTGCAGGAGAACATGAAGAAATGGAGGACGAACTGTCCATGGACATGGAAGACTCAGCAGATGAGGGAGACCTTGGTCAAATTTCAGTTGAAAGAGGTTGGGGGGAGATGTCAGAGGAAGAAAGAACGGTTAGCACCTTTATGCCACAAACACAGCGTGGACTTGGTCCGCATGGCTGCGCAAGACACATGAGTGCCTTCTTGTTGCACTACCTCCAACATGACCCTCGTATTGTCAAAATTGGAAGTGATGATGACTACTGGATTGCCACACTATTAGATCCCCGGTACAAGTCCAAATTTTGTGACATAATTCCAGCCATAGAAAGGGACGCACGTATGCAGGAGTATCAGCAGAAGCTGTTACTCGATCTTAGCTCGGCTTTTCCACCAAACAACCGTGCAGGTGCAGGGAGTGATTCTCCCAGTTGTAACTTGACAAACATGGGACGGTCTCGTCATCTTCAACAGTCTACCCATACCAGTAGGACTGTATCTGGTGCTGGTAACAGCAATTTTATGGAATCTTTTCATAATTTTTTTAGACCCTCCTTTGCAAGGCCACCAGAGACAACAAGTCTGACACATAGTCAACGGCTGGAGAGGATGATACAGGAGTATCTCCAAATGAACATCGATGCCATGACTTTGCAAATGGAGCCTTGCTTTTTTTGGGCTTCAAATCTAGAAAAATGGCCAGAGCTCTCCAGTTACGCCTTGGCGATTTTGTCGTGACCAGCTGCTAGCGTTGTGTCTGAACGTGTCTTCAGTGCTGCTGGGTGTGTGCTGACAGATAAGCGCACGCGTCTGTCCAGTGACAATGTGGACAGACTAACGTTCATCAAAATGAACAAGTCATGGATCCACCAGGAATTTACTACCCCTGTGTCATCCTGGGGAGAGTAAATGCTTGTGGATTTGGAATGTGCTTGATGCAAATCAAAACATCCTGTTTGCAACTAGGGCACAAGTGCTGCCACTGAAGGGGTGGGTGTGTGTGGGGCACAATTTTTGGAAAAAAAGGGAGACTCCGCTTGGAGTAACCCTTGCTTGCTGTGTTTTTTAAAAATGATCCAAGATGAACAGAGCTGGTATCAGGAAATACTTTGCTACCTACCCCGGTGTCATCCTGGGTACGGTTAAGAATAGCGTATTTTTGAATGTGCTTGATGCAAATCTAGCTGTGAAGTGTACAACTAGGGCACAAGTGCTGCCACTGAATGGGTGGGTGTGTGTGGGGCACAATTTTTGGAAAAAAGGGAGACTCCGCTTGGAGTAACCCTTGCTTACATTGTTTTTAAAAGAAGCCAAGATGAACAGAGCTGGGATCAGGAAAGACTTTGCTACCTACCCCGGTGTCATCCTGGGGACGGTTAAGTATGGCGTATTTTTGAATGTGCTTGATGCAAATCTAGCTGTGAAGTGTACAACTGGGGCACAAGTGCTGCCACTGAATGGGTGGGTGTGTGTGGGGCCCAATTTTTGGAAAAAAAGGAAGACTCCGCTTGGAGTAACCCTTGCTTGCTGTGTTTTTAAAAAGGAGCCAAGATGAACAGAGCTGGGTTCAGGAAAGAATTTGCTACCTACCCCGGTGTCATCCTGGGGACGGTTAAGTATGGCGTATTTTTGAATGTGCTTGATGCAAATCAAAACATCCTGTTTGCAACTAGGGCACAAGTGCTGCCACTGATAAGGTGTCTGTGTGGCCCAATTTTTGGAAAAAAAAGGGATACTCCGCTTGGAGTAACCCTTGCTTGCTGTGTTTTTTAAAAAATGATCCAAGATGAACAGAGCTGGTATCAGGAAATACTTTGCTACCTACCCTGGTGTCATCCTGGGGACGGTTAAGAATAGCGTATTTTGGAATGTGCTTGATGCAAATCTAGCTGTGAAGTGTACAACTAGGGCACAACTGCTGCCACTGAATGGGTGGGTGTGTGTGGGGCCAATTTTTTGGAAAAAAAGGGAGACTCCGCTTGGAGTAACCCTTGCTTGCTGTGTTTTTTAAAAATGATCCAAGATGAACAGAGCTGGGATCAGGAAAGACTTTATCTACCTACCCCGGTGTCATGCTGGGGACGGTTAATTATGGCGTATTTTTGAATGTGCTTGATGCAAATCTAGCTGTGAAGTGTACAACTGGGGCACAACTGCTGCCACTGAATGGGTGGGTGTGTGTGGGGCCCAATTTTTGGAAAAAAAGGGAGACTCCGCTTGGAGTAACCCTTGCTTGCTGTGTTTTTAAAAATGATCCAAGATGAACAGAACTGGGATCAGGAAAGACTTTGCTACCTACCCCGGTGTCATCCTGGGGACGGATAAGAATGGCGTATTTTTGAATGTGCTTGATGCAAATCAAAACATCCTGTTTGCAACTAGGGCACAAGTGCTGCCACTGATAAGGTGTCTGTGTGGCCCAATTTTTGGAAAAAAAGGGAGACTCCGCTTGGAGTAACAATTGCTTGCTGTGTTTTTTAAAAATGATCCAGACTGCACAGACAAAAACAAAGAACCATTGCATCGAAATAAAGGCCGTCCTAATGAAATAAAGACAGACACCATTTTGTTGGCAGATATCGGTCACAGCTTTACTGATATATTATTATTTTACAAACTTTTCCAAACTCATTAAAACTTGTAAAACATATTTTATAAACTTTTTTCAAACTCTTTAGAACTTGTAAAACATAACTTGACTCCAGGTGAGAAGGGACACTCTACCACAGGACCAAGGACTTCCGCTCTCTCACCAGAATGCTGTTGACACATGCTGCTGTGACTTCATTGTACAAACATTTAGAAACTGTTACCAAAAAAGAAAAACATGTAAAAAAAGCATTAACAATAGGCAGGGAGAGAGGGAGAGCTGCTCCGGATCCTGGGATACCAGGGGAAGAGGCCGGACACCGGCCCAGACCCCAATATATAGGTAGAAATTACACCCTATAGGTGGGATTGGGAAATCGGGAGGGGCCAGGACGGTGTCCCCTCCCAAACAAAGGAAGAGCAGGGCCTGGACGGGAGAGGGGGCTGGGCAAAAACAGCATTGGAGGTTAACCCCTTGCTGCACAGTCTGGGGCAGTTTCATTATGCACTACACTGCCCACCAGACTGCACAGACAAAAACAAAGAACCATTGCATCCAAATAAAGGCCCGTCCTAATGAAATAAAGACAGACACCATTTTGTTGGCAGATATCGGTCACAGCTTTACTGATATATTATTATTTTACAAACTTTTCCAAACTCATTAAAACTTGTAAAACATATTTTATAAACTTTTTTCAAACTCTTTAGAACTTGTAAAACATAACTTGACTCCAGGTGAGAAGGGACACTCTAACACAGGACCAAGGACTTCCGCTCTCTCACCAGAATGCTGTTGACACATGCCAAGGAGGAGACCAGTCTCAAACTGAACTCCGACCCCCACCATTTGGAAAAAAAGGCTTGCTCCAGGCCGCCCTGGATCATAGATAAAATTGTATCCAGACCGATATCTGCCAAGAGCACACCATCTTGAAGCATTAACCTTCGGTTGTCACCTTCCAACTAAAATCATCGGAGCAGACAACTGCCTGCTGATGGCAACCACCTCCAACAAGACCTGAGCCATCTCAGGCCTCGAACCCAACCACTAAGCAGTTCGACAGAGTAGAATCCAAGATTGCGACTGTTACCAGCTCTCTGAACAGCCCAAAACACGTAGAAATGGCCAACAATCCAAAAACTTTTTTTTTTTTTTTTTTTTTTTTTTATAGCAATGCCGAACCTTTAAAGAAATTAACTAAAGTAAATGTGCTATAAAATTGGTTACTTCCTGCAATAAATCGTGCGATGCATATCTGACAAAAAAGCAGAGCGCAATTTACCAATATGCACTGTATATCAGAGTCTGATAAAGCCCGCCCTGGCAGCCTCAGTGGCTGCTACAATGAAAAGGAATGAGTCCCAAAGTGATCAGGGGGTGAAAAAACCGCAAGCGGTGAGGCAGCACTGAAAAAAGGAGCGGTAAACTGGTACCTAGTAAGGGGGGAACCATCCTAATAAACTAACAGTGAGCTACCAGTAGACCGACAAACAAAAATTCCATCAAACGCAAAGGGCAGGTAGGGCCAGGGGAAGAAACAGTCTAATCCCAGAATCTCTGGCCACTTGGTCAGTTTGGGCTCCTGAATGCGGATACGCATGAAGGGTCAATAAGTAGTATGGCACACAATTGAAGGCAACAAAACTATTCTTGGACAGTGTGGCGAGTTCGCTGACTCTGAGAGCCCAGAAAGGCCAAGTTAAAGGTTGTGGACAACAGGGATATCTCCCTTGGGATTGAACAAACAGCCTGCATAGTCGATTAACTGAAGAAGCATCAGGTAAAAAATTGGGATGCCTCTTATCTATGGATTGGTGGGACTTAAACCAGCCATTAAAGGGATATGCAAATAACAAAAGATTTAGTAACGTAGAACATCCCATCAAAAATGAAACAAAATACAAATAAATGCTTCTGGGGTACAGAGGCGAAAGAACCAAAGATATAAAGGTGCATCAAATATTGGAGGGTAACCTCCGAACAGGTAAAGTTATCAGAACCGAGGGACCAGCTACCAGCATACCTATACCTAACCGCTGTTTCACGCCTATCCATAAAGTTGCCACTTTGAAGGGGGATCTGAAGTCCTAATCTCTGTCAGGAGTTGGTCCCGACAAGATCTCGCAGCGGTGTGGCAATGGCAACCCACCGGGCTGGCATTGGGTACCAGCTGAAAAATCCTGCAAACAGAAACGAGACAATCAATATGGAGCATTACTCTGAGAACCCGTAGCCCATGCTCGGATCCAAATGTGTATTGTATGCAGCGTAACAGAAAACAAAATATTACAGTTGGCTAGTGACTTGTGGCAAAACTCCACAGCAATGACAATAGGCAACGATTCTGAAAGGGAAAAATTAGCAGTGAAACAAAAAGTTAACAGGGTGAGGGCCAGGTGCCCCCGGCACCACTGATTGCCAAAAACAGCGCTAAAACCATCAGGAAAAAGACGCATTGGTGAGCAAAAATAAAACCTCGTTAGACACCACAGAACACATGTTGAACATGCACTCATTAAAGGTGAAAAGGAATTGAGACCAAATCAGTAAGTCAGTAGTAATACGTAATCCTGTGGTCAGGGTGAAGCGCCCTTCTGGTGGACTTATGAATCCTGTGGTCAGGGTGAAGCGCCCCTAGTGGACAATGAGAGGCGGTGAACTGCATTTGGCGCAATGTAACTTTCCTGTAAAGACACAAATACTTATAACTATACTATGCCTGTAGTTCTAATTAGCTCGGGCTGTAATTCTGACCTCTCTAATGCTGCCGTTCAGTAATATAACATCACATAAGCAACAAAATTGTCCAACAGAATTACCAATTAGACAAAGTGAATGTATTTTTATGGTATGTAGAAAATCCCTTTAAGACTGCACCGTACAAAAACAAAACCCACACTCAATTGAAACAGGGTCTGAATCTTTCGTGCCCTACGTTTGTTTGGGGGCAAAGGGACAACAAACTCAATATCAACTGAAAAACGGCAAAAATTGTTTGCATTCATCGAAGTCACTAGAGCAATTAAAGAAAATCATCAAGTAGTGAGTGACAAATTTTGAGACCGTCTCACACCACCGCACCCATTGAAGAAATGAACTGAAGAGTTAAAAATAATGGAATGACATAAAGCATCTGTCGCGGGCGGGGAGGAGGGTGCCGGCACCGCGCTCACCCCTCTGCTCGGGTCTGGCTGCTGCTGCTCAGTGGTGGCTCGAGCGGTGGGCCGGATCCCGGGGGTTTCTCGAGCGGCACTCCTCGCCCTCGAGTGAAAAGGGGAATTTGTTGGGGAGATTGTCCGTGATGCCACCCACGGTTGTGGTGATTTGTAGCACCACCGCTGCTCAATATGGGGATCCCGGGAGTGGTGATGCGGAGCAGCCAGGTGTTGTGTTGCCCCTCCGTGGGTAGGGGTTGGTGATCCCGGGGCCCAGTGATGGTGAGGGAGATGCAGGGCCTGGTGGGCGCAGGGACGCGGGGGCAGCACTGTGCCTTGCGGCACTGTGGTACTCACTCAGCCTGAGACGTTGACACAGTTTTACGGTAAACCACATGGCTGGGAAGACGGTTCCCACGGACGGCTGCACTTGCTCTCCCAGTAGGTAACGGTGATGTCCCTCTGACCTGCACCTAGTGTTCTTATGTTGGTAGCGATGGGTTCCCACCGGTAACCCGCTCCCCGACTTGGATATGGGCCGGAGGAGCCCTACTTTGCCCGCAGACGCTGGCCCTGAGGAGCTGGTGCCCTGGCAGTGGCGGTGTTCCTCCCAAATGGTCGGACTGTTGTCTTCAATCGGGACTTGGCTGTTGGGGGATCGACGTCCCCTTCACTGACGGATTCGGCAAATTATGGCGACTCCTAGCCTTGCCGGGGTCCGAGAGGCCCCTGCCCTGGTGCTGACTGTCCTTCGTATACTGCTGCAGACCGCCGGGCCACTACCCATACGCGGTCCTTCCAGCAACCTCCGAGCAGTCCCCCTCCAGACAATCACCGCTGTTGCTGACCTTGCTGACCTGTCCTGCACTCAGCTGGACTAACCTCAGGTCTTCTACGCTCACTTTGGTTCCTTTTCTTCTTTACTCCACTACCACTTCACTTTCACTTCCCTTACTCAGCTCTTACTGTTTACTCCTCTCACTTCCTCCTCCTAGACTGTTCTCAAGCTCTTCCCTGAGCTGACTCACTGGTTCTTCCCGCCTCCAGGGCTGTGTACTCCTCGGTGGGCGGAGCCAACCGCCTGGCCCACCCCCTGGTGTGAACATCAGCCCCTGGAGGAAGGCAACAAGGATTTGAGTAGCTTTGGTGTTCCTAACTGGGATGTAGGGTGTGGTGGTGTGATGACCTGTGACCCCTGGCTTGCCCAGGGCATCACACATCCCATGGGAAGTAAAGAATCGTAATAAAAATTGCCATACATGCAACAACCAAAATATGGAACAGTACGGATGAACAGGTAACGGACAAAACACAGATTCGATATCAGATTAAGCAAAAGTGCACTGCATCCGAACTCCCGTATAAGAGAAATTACACTGTAAAAAGACGCAGAAATCAAAGCTTACTCAGGAGGGATACCATGATTAACAGACCCGCCGTGTGGGTGAAATACAGTAGGTGGTGTATCAATTGAAATTTAACCAGTTCCGTTCCTTTTAGCGACAATAAGGGAGCAATTAGAAAAATTAAATAGAATAAATAAAGTGAAAGAAAAAATACAAAACTGATATGACCAGCCACATCCTTATTGGGATAGTTGTCAAGCCACAAGGGGCATCTCTGATACCTTTACCGGAGTCGTCTGAGACATTTGTACCATTTTTACCGAGGACCTTGGAAGGGGGGTGAGTGCATCTAACAGCCAAATGGCTCCGCAGCAAGCAGAACACTCGTGCTAGTATTGCATAACCCAAAGAACCGGAAGTGTCAATCATTAAACAACCAACACGCTCCTGGGCGGCGCACGGCCACCATGGCTGGACCTTCTGAAGCTCCCGGCACAGTGGCCGTGGATTGAAAAGTGGTATACTGGCTTCTGTATGGTCATTAACCTAAGCCAGAAATCCATGGCTTGGACACTCAAACCAATGCCAGGGTGTAGGGACAAGCCGACGCTGAAAATCCTCATAATACCAACTACACCCATAACCACCGTGAGTTTATAGGAACTATAAATTAGGTATTGATAAATGAACATTTCAGGACCACGGTCGGGATGTTTCTGACCCAGGACTGAAAAACCTGTAGCCAATTACTAATCGTTCTCGTGACCCTGGATTTCTTATCATAAGTACTGAGACTAATATAAACGTGACTTAGTCGACATGATGCTATCACAGGGGGAGTATCCATCAAAACACCACCGCTGACGTGACAGCACAAGACCGCCAGGCATCCTCGAAGCGCCCGATCTCTCAAACAATGAAGATGGAGAATGCCACCTTAAGGAGCTGTAATGCCTTAATCCCCCAAGCCTCCGTGAACACACCGGATGTTGATGTGGATGCCATCTCTGTGGAATTCGCCGTAGATACACCACCGCTGACGTGGGAAGGGGCATACCTCACATCAGTAGCAGACCAATTCCTCTGTGTCCTCGAAGGCTGCACCATAGATGTTCGTGCACACTCATCAGTCACCCTCGAGACGCTTGAGCCCTCAAAAGGAATTCGAAAGGCGACTTCTACCAGATGAGTGTGAACGCCGGCTTCTGTGTGTACGGGAGGAGTTCCGTGAAGAATGCCTTAAGCGCCTCCTGCACCGATCCGGCGAGCGACGCTGATCGTGCAGATCCGACCGATGCAAGGCCATGTGCCCACGCTGCGTTCTATCCCTACAGAAATTTCCGCAGCGATCTGAACAGCACACGTGCGCCCCAAACCGCCGCAGAAACAGTCCGTACTGAAAAGCCGATTTCATGCGCTCCGCACGCAACCCCCCCCCATAGACAGAGCAGGGGCTGCATGCAGAGCGCACAAAAGAAGCGACATATCACTTCTTAGAATGCAGCGCCCCGGCAGTAGCCGAAGCGCCGCGTTCCAATATGCCATGTGCATGAATTATGCACAATCTTCATAGATTGTGATGGGGCGCAGGACGCATGCAGCCACGCTGCGGTGAAGAACGCAGCGTAACTGCATGAAAACACGCCATGTGGGCACATAGCCCAACGCAGAGGGGAAGCGGGACCGATCACTGGTAGGACATAAGCAGGACCCCTGTGGTCTGCAAGGATTTAGACATTGTGAAAGTAGCTTTGGATATGAAGAAGGGGACAGCTTGGGCATCAAGGGTTAATTGAGAACGTGGCAGACCATCACAGGTATGCAGCACAGGAGGGGAGTTAGGGGTGGGGGGGGGTGTTCACTATTTGGAGGCTCTGAGCCAGGGATACAGGCTGGTGAGCAGACACACTGCCCAAAACCTGCAGAAGAGGAAGTGGTGTCATTGTCCATGGCAGTATATGAGGGGTCAAAGTAATACTGCTGTGATACGAATGCACTAGAAGTGCTGGGAGCTGCAGGGGAGATGAAGGGGGCGTGGAGCAAACTGTGCTGTGTGAAAACAACAGGGAGGGGGGCTGAGGGAGCAACAGTTGTGAGGTGTTTATTAAAGCCTGCCTGCCGTGCTAAAAGCAGGGACAGGAAAAGCAGGGATGCACGTGGGGCAGGGGCCCGAGGGAAGCACCTAGGAGAAGAAACACTTCCCGGGCAGGTGCTGCAGCTCTCTGCAACATAGCCCCTAGCTGTGACTGAGGAGAGCTGAGCTCCACAAATAAATGAGCCAGTCATCCCTAACCTTCATGCCACGCATGGGCCTGCAGCGTCTCAAGGATGTGAAGGTCCATCGGGTTTCTCCTGCTTCCACCAGGCAGAGCTGCTCCAGATCCTGGGATACCAGGGGAAGAGGCCGGACACCGGCCCAGACCCCAATATATAGGTAGAAATTACACCCTATAGGTGGGATTGGGAAATCGGGAGGGGCCAGGACGGTGTCCCCTCCCAAACAAAGGAAGAGCAGGGCCTGGACGGGAGAGGGGGCTGGGCAAAAACAGCATTGGAGGTTAACCCCTTGCTGCACAGTCTGGGGCAGTTTCATTATGCACTACACTGCCCACCAAGATGAACAGAGCTGGTATCAGGAAATACTTTGCTACCTACCCCGGTGTCATCCTGGGGACGGTTAAGAATAGCGTATTTTTGAATGTGCTTGATGCAAATCTAGCTGTGAAGTGTACAACTAGGGCACAAGTGCTGCCACTGAATGGGTGTGTGTGTGTGGGGCCCAATTTTTGGAAAAAAAGGGAGACTCCGCTTGGAGTAAACCTTGCTTGCTGTGTTTTTTAAAAATGATCCAAGATGAACAGAGCTGGGATCAGGAAAGACTTTATCTACCTACCCCGGTGTCATGCTGGGGACGGTTAATTATGGCATATTTTTGAATGTGCTTGATGCAAATCTAGCTGTGAAGTGTACAACTGGGGCACAACTGCTGCCACTGAATGGGTGGGTGTGTTTGGGGCCCAATTTTTGGAAAAAAAGGGAGACTCCGCTTGGAGTAACCCTTGCTTGCTGTGTTTTTTTAAAAGGAGCCAAGATGAACAAGTCATGGTTCAGCTAAGACTTTGCTACCTACCCTGGTGTCATCCTGGGGACGGTTAATTATGGCGTATTTTTGAATGTGCTTGATGCAAATCTAGCTGTGAAGTGTACAACTGGGGCACAACTGCTGCCACTGAATGGGTGGGTGTGTGTGGGGCCCAATTTTTGGAAAAAATGGGAGACTCTGCTTGGAGTAACCCTTGCTTGCTGTGTTTTTAAAAATGATCCAAGATGAACAGAGCTGGGATCAGGAAAGACTTTGCTACCTACCCCGGTGTCATCCTGGGGACGGTTAAGTATGGCGTATTTTTGAATGTGCTTGATGAAAATCAAAACATCCTGTTTGCAACTAGGGCACAAGTGCTGCCACTGATAAGGTGTCTGTGTGGCCCAATTTTTGGAAAAAAGGGAGACTCCGCTTGGAGTCACCTTGCGGTGTTTTACATGATTTTAGAAGGGCGTCCCATGCCTATATCTGTGTCTCATCCTCTTTTGCCTCGGAAAGCTGTTTTGTTTTCACATGAGTATATGTCCTTGTCACTTTCCCATGTGTTTGTGTTGTGTTGTGAGTTGTTTGTCACCTTTTGGACACCTTTGAGGGTGTTTTCTAGGTGTTTTTATGTGTTTGTGATTGCCTGCCATTGTTTCCTATGCAGTTCGAGTTCGGTTCGTCGAACGTTCGATGAACCGAACTCGAACGGGACCTCCGTTCGGCGAACCGACCTCGAGCCGAACCGCGACCGGTTCGCTCATCTCTACTTATTACCCCAATTTGCCAACACACTAGGGTAAATCGGGAAGAGCCGGGTACAGTCCCAGAACTGTCGCATATAATGTATGCGGCAATTCTGGGCGGCTGCTGACTGATATTGTTAGGCTGGGGGGCTCCCCATAACGTGGAGCTCCCCATCCTGAGAATACCAGCCTTCAGCCGTATGGCTTTATCTGGCTGGTATTAAAATTGGGGGGACCGCACGCCGTTTTTTTTAATTATTTAATTATTTATTTCACTGCACAGTATACACACACACACACCGGCTGCTGTGTTTGGGTGCAGTGAGACACCTGTCACTCAGCGTGGGGTCTTGTCTCACTGCAACCAATCATAGGCGCCGAAAAGCAGGAAAGCAGGGAATACGAGATTGTTTAATGAGCGGCCGGCTTTTTCAAAAGAGGAAAAGCCGCCGGAGTTTAGTGAACAGCTGTGCAGCGCCGCGGCAGTGATCGGGGAACGGTAAGTAAGAGAGGGGGGGGAGAAAGACCGACAGACTGAGAGGGGGACAGACAAGACAGAGAGAGACCGACAGAGCGAGACCGACCGACGGGAGATAGAATGAAAAAAAAATGACCGACATCGCTAGTAAAAAGCACAAAACGTGCGTTTTGGACATCGGAGTGCCACACAATGTTTTACGTAAAATCTTTCATGTATTAATCTCAAAAAGTAACATACACCAGCTCTATCTCACTATTGGGTATGTGCCCTTAACATTTCCGCCATGAAAATTCATTTTGGTGTCATTTTGGAAGGTTTTCTGGTGAGTCCGTAAAAATGGCGTAAAACTCGGACAAAATTGTTCACAGCTGTGACTTTTGAGTGATAAATGCTTCAAGGGGTCTTCCCCATGCTGTTGCCATGTCATTTGAGCGAGCACTCTTCTGAGACTTTTGTGACATTTTTAGGGTTTCTACATGCTGCCGGGGGTCATTTCATTAAAATACTCGGGTCTCCCATAGGATAACATTGGGCTCAGTGCTCGGGCCGAGTACACGAGTAACTTGGGATGCTCGGCCCGAGCCTCGAGCACCCGAGCTTTTTAGTACTCGCTCATCACTATTCATTATATACTTACCTATTTATCCCTTTCACAGTATTTCTTGGCTTGACGCCTTAACTGGCCTATTATCCTATATATGTATATATATATATATATATATATGTATATACCTGACCCCATGTAAATCCGTCCTTCCCTCCAGATACTTGTTTAGCACATATTTCAGTTATTGTCTCCAACTTTCTAGTGCTGAATGTTTTTCCCACAGATTCCTCCATTGGATGGCAGAAATTCATGGGCACAGATCAGACACCTCTAGAGCAAAGGCCAGATCCTTGTATAATGGTAAAGAGGTAAATAAATACCAGTGTGCCCTTGGCACCTCCTAGGCAAAGAAGCTTATTTCAATCTGGAACCATGGAAACACATAGGTCATACATCAAGACTGTATACTCAAAATGGTATGATATTTATAATATCATAAGGATTCATTTTCTGACTTAGTTTTGAGAGATGATGTATATATCTTCTGTGGGTAAGTATAGGGCAGCCTTAGGCTAAGTTCACAAACTGCGTTTTTTTGACGCTGCGTTTTTGTGCGTTTTTGGCCGCTAAAAACGCACAAAAACGCACCCGTGGCAAAAAACGCATGGGTTTTTACCGCGATTTGGTGCATTTTGGGCTGCGTTTGGCTGCGTTTTTGATCTCTGCATTTTTCTGCGGTTTTCCAATGCATTGCATGGGGGGAAAATGCAGAAAAACGCAGGAAAGAATTGACATGTCCATTTTTTTTTTAAGCTCAAAAACGCAGCTTAAAAAAAAAGTTGTGTGTGGACAGCAAAAATAAAAACTCATAGACTTTGCTGGGGAAGCAAAGTCATGCAGTTTTGAGGCCAAAAATGCCGCGAAAAACGCACTGTGCGCACATAGCCATATAGGGCTCCCTGTGACCCATTTACATAACCTGCAACAAGTTAGCATAAAATCACCACTGCTCCCCCAATACCAGAGAGCATCAGTAAACATCACAAAACACTTGTCTAGTGTAGCCAAACAAATTGCATAGTACATCATAAACTACTTCCCCCTACGAACACCAAATCCCATGAAGTAACATAATATTGCTTCCCCCCCTTCTCGCCAGTGCTAGGGGTGGAAAATGACTTACGGTGGTGTATCAACAGTATTATGCTGCCAGATTTCTTAATGGGATATTCCAGTAAAAAGTTATCACCCATCAATAGAATAGGTTATATAACTGGTGACGGGCGAGAGTTAAAATCCTCAGGCGCTCATTACTCGAATCGAGCACCTTAGACTGCTTGGTGCTCCATGCTCCACTCGAAAAACGAGTATAATAGAAATGAATGGGAAACTCGAACATTGTTCTGGAAAATCCTCCCAGGCAGTCTGAGGTGAAGAAAATTATTGAAATGGATGGAAACAGCAATAAAACGGAATAGGAACAGCATGGAGAAGACACCTGGACGCATCTGTGACTCCCAGGCCGCTGCTCAGAAAAAAGTTGTCAGAGTATTACACCACTGTTAAGGAGTGAGCATTCAAAACTGAAGATCAAATGGATTTTACAAAAAATATTAGGAAACATTCTTCCCTTTATAATGACTTGTTTATAAGGCAAATTAAAAAAGAGAAATAAAAATGGCTCCACCACCCCTTAGCCTATGTTCATACATAACGTTCTTTCAAAAAAGGGTACATAGTCTATGATTTCTTCTCCATATCAACAGGGTCATCATGCAGCCCTCGCTCTATATTTTTAGAGTACCATCAGGCGGTCCTCACTCATAATTTATATCATCCATGTAGTTACGCCAAATTTGAGGCTCGTAAGTTGTTTTCATGGGTTTTTAGAGATACCGGAGGCATAATAACTGATACGTGCATCTGTCTATCAACTGAAAATGCTGACAGGCTGACGGTTCTTAAAAAGAACAATGCCTTCATTTCCTTCTCCTCCTCCTCCTCCATATCAATAAGGTCATCATGTGGCCCATGCGCAAAATTTTTAGAGGGCCATAAGGTTGCCCTCACTCATAGTTATTAGAGGGTCATCAGAGAGCACTCACTCAGACATCTTTGAGGGCTATTAGCAGGCCTGGACTGGTCATAGGGAAATTCTGGCAAATGCCAGATGGGCCGGTCCTTATAGTGGGCCGGTGCCTGTAGTGGGCCGCTCTACCTGCAGTCACTGCCTCTCTGCTCAGCAGTGTGCAGGCCGGGCAGCATTATCTGCCGTGTGCATGCTAGCTGCAGCAGGACCAGGATTCAGCATGTTGCGCTGTGCCGGCCCTGCTGTGTACCGGCTCTCCTGTGTGATAGTGTGCCCGGCATGCACACACTACTGGGGAGCGCGGTGATGCGCGGTACCGGTGACCACAGCTTCCTCCTTCCTAATCAAATGTATTTACGTCTCTCAGACTTACAGTAAATACATTTGAACAGTGTAACGCCAGGACTGGGCCCCGCCCATTAATTAATGGGGATGAGTGGGGAGAAGCTGAGGACACATAATGGGGGAACATTTGAACATTTAGGAACAGCTTTGTGACAGGCAGGGGTGGTTACTGTAGTCCGAGGGGGGGGCAGGAGTGTGTAGTGATGGGGTAGTATATTTTGTGTGTGCATGTGTGTGTAGGGGGTGATGGGGGGTGCATTGTATTATATCTGGGGAGGAGGTAATGGGAAGTGCATTGTATAGTGTATGAGTGTGTCTGTAGGGGGTGATGGGGGGTGCATTGTATTGTGTGTGTGTGGGTGTAGGGGGTGATGGGGGGTGCATTTTATTGTGTATGATTGTGTGTGTCTCAGTGTGTATATCTAGGGGGTTTACCTTGTATTATGTGTGTGTGTATGGGAGGGGGTGATGGGTGGTGCATTGTATTGTGTGTGGGGAGGGGGTAATAGCGTGTGTGTGTGTGTGTGTGTGTGTGTGTGTGTGTGTGCGCGCGCGCGCGTGTGAGAGGGTGATGGGTGGTGTATTGTATTGTGTGTGGGGAGGGGGTGATGAGGGTGCATCATTGTATTGTGTGTGTGTGTGTGGGGGAGAGGGTGATGGGTGGTGTATTGTATTGTGTGTGGGGAGGGGTAATGGAGGATGCATTGTATTGTGTGTGTGGGGAGGGGGTAATGGGGGTTCTTTGTATTCGTGTGTGTGTGTGTGTGTGTGTGTGTGTAGGGGGTGATGGGGGTGCATTGTATTATGTCTGGGGAGGGGGTAATGGGGTGCATTGTATTGTATGAGTGTGTCTGTAGGGTTGATAGGTAGTGTATTGTATTGTGTGTGGGGAGGGGTAATGGGGGTGCATTGTATTTGTGTGTGTAGGGGGTGATGGTGGGTGCATTGTATTGTTTGTGGGGGATGCATGGTGTAATGAGGGGGCATTGTGTGTGTGTGTGTGTGTGTATGTATGTGTGTGTGTGTGTGTGGGCGGGGGGTGGGGGGGATCGGGGTAATGGAGGGTGCATTGTATTGTATGTGTGGGGATTACAAAAGAGCTGTTTTTGGGGGCAATATATAAATATTATTATTATTATTATTATTATTATTATTATTATTATTAATAATAATAATACTAATAATAATAATAATAATAATACAAAAGGGGCAATATGTGGGGATATTAAGGAGAGAGGAGGTGTGGGGGTATATTATAAAGAGTGCAGTGTGGAGGGGACATTATGGAGAGAAGCTGTGTATTGGGACATTATGGAAAGAGGCAGCGTAGGGGTATATTAAGGAGAGAGGCAGTGTGGGAGGTATTTTGGATAAGGGCAGTGTGGGGGGGATATTTTTTGAAGGAAGCTCAGCAATTATTTATTCAGGGGAACAGCAAGGGAGAAAATTATATTTATAGGGCAGTATAATGATACTTTTATTTGTAAAGGTGCTGTGTGGGGAAGTGCTGCTGAAGAATAAAGTAGGAGGTCTTCAGAGACGAGCGGTGGGCACAAAACCTCATGAATTATTTATTCAGGGGAACAGCAAGGGAGAAAATTATATTTATAGGGCAGTATAATGATACTTTTATTTGTAAAGGTGCTGTGTGGGGAAGTGCTGCTGAAGAATAAAGTAGGAGGTCTTCAGAGACGAGCGGTGGGCACAAAACCTCATCATGGCGTCTGTACTGCGTGGAGGCAAAAGGGATGGGATCGACTCAGAAGATGTCACCTATAAAGGTACCTGGATGTAAATGATTATTTGTGATATTGCTGCGTGTTATCAGTATTGTGGTTCCTGTATGGTCCGCAGTCTGATCACAACAACTCCCAGCATCTCCTTACCATTGTTAAGGACAAGCTGGGAGTTGTAGATTCCGGCATCTTCTGAGCCTTCCAATTGATTTGCATTGTAAAATACAGAGCGTTTTCTGAGTGGAAAACACCAGAAGAATGGAGCGGTCATTTCTTTTAATCACTTGGTGGTTTTAGAAACCTGAAGTGGGTAAAAGATTCTCAAAATCCTGATCCTGTGCACAGCGAGGAGATGCAGATGGTCATTCGAGGATTTTTCATAGTGGTTTCCATGGTGGGATCTGGCCCCAAAAATGTCATTGCACATTCCCTAAGTGGTATGTGTCCAAAATTATCACCAGTGACAACACCAGCTTCACTGACCACCTATCTGTAGAATAGGTCATCAATATTAGTTCAGGGGGATCTAATTTTGTATTCCTGCCCATCAGCTACTATATGTGTCCGCAGCATTATATAGAGAGCAGCATCCTCTTTATCTGTGAGACCCAGCTCTGTAGGGAAAATAGCGGCTTCACCAGGCCCTGCTACTAAGAGCAATAAATAGGACTGAGCTGTACTACTGGACGCAGCCGTGACTACATGTTATATGGTCATGTTACACAATCTACAAGTGCACAAAGATATTACACATTCAACACGCGAAAAGTGGGCACAAGGAGCAGTATTATGGGAGAATAGATTTTTTACATAGCAGAAGCAAGGTCTTTAAGGCTAGAATCCCTGCCTACATGTCTCTAATACACTATCACTTCTCCAGCAGCTCTCCCTATACTAAGATCAGTATTATTACAGAATAAAATAGATTTAAATTAGCCCTGAAAAGGACTTTTGGGTTAATGATGTAGCAGCAGTAAGAAATGTAAGTCAATAATCACTGGATAGGTGCCTCTAATACACTATCCCTTCTCCAGCAGCTCCTACACTTATTGCAGCTAAGAGTGGTATTATTACAGAATAGAATAGATTCTTTATGTAGCAAAGGCAAGGTCTGTAAGGCTATATTGACTGCCTACATGCCGCTAATACGCTATCCCTTCTCTAGAAGCTAGCCCTACACTAAATACAGCTAATAGCGGTATCATTGAGAATATAATAGCTTTTCTGCGTTGCAGCAGCAAGGACTGTAAGGCTAGAATCACTCTAATACACAATCTCTTGTCCAGCAGAAGCTCTCCTTACACTATTTCTGGGGACATTTCGCCAAACATGGCGTCATCGGGTCTTATATAAATCTGATAACACGTTGCCGCTAGCCAATCACAGTAATGCCATTAGCCAACATGGCCACAGTATCATAGTGATTGGCAGGCATTACCTGCATATTTAGTGTCTGAAAAACAATCATGAAGGGCGGGGACATGACCATGGTGCTCGCGCACAAGGATACTTGATCAAGTGGCGAGCATGCTCATCCAGTAATCAATACTCATTCCTATAACCAGACAATGAACCAAATATATTTCATATTCATGAGATCCAAAAACTCAGACCGCTTGTGATTGTCCAGAGAGGGAGAGGAGGCCATAAAACACTAACTAAACATTACAGACAGTGTGTGATAGGATCTGCTGAGGTCATTTTGTCATAGAGTATTATTCGCGTTAACGAGCTTGAAAGGGGTTAAATACAGTCCTAGGGGACCTCAGAGTGTTACAGCTTTTCCATTTTGTGGCTTTACAATACTTGTGATTTGTTCCAAATCAAATTAAAATAAAAAATGTCAAAGCTTGTGACTTCTAGTTTTAAAGTTTTGCTTATCTCTAATTTGTTTCTTATTTTCTTATACTGACATCGCTGCAAATTATGATAGTAATCGATAACATTTTTCATGAGCAACAAAAGTACAGCAGTAGAAGTGTTATTCTGAGCATCAGAAAAGAGACATGACAAATATATGTCTTCAAATTATTCATTCTGCTTCAATTTGTCTTGGAGAATACATATAGTACAAAGTCATTGATTTTTTGTTTTATCTGAATAAGTACAAAATTCACTACTGATGAATATATAACTTAAAGGGAATCTGTAAGGTCCCCTGTGTCCACCAACCCAGCAGCATTGATCCCTGTATGCCCAAATTCCCTGCCTAACGAGCCCTATATAAGGTTACTCACAAATATGAATGTTTATAAAAACTACATATAAACCTCTCTTTCCCTATGCTAATTAGGGCCTTGACTAGTTGCAGTGGTGTTAGGTCCCCTGAATAGTCGGTCCTCTTTCCATGGTATCACGTCCTTGTTGGCTTGATTACATGATTTCCAAGAGCTGGTGTCACCGCCGGCTCCTGGAAATATTGCGCATTTGTGGCGCCCCTTAAGCTTCTGACACCATAGGGTATTGCATCTGATTTAAGGTGCAATACTCATCCCAGGTAAGGAAGAGTTAACCACTGGTTTTCACTTACACAGCACACACAGTTTAGGTATTTTCCCAGCTTAGCAGCCAAAAACTGAAACTGGGCTAAAGGTGCTTACCATAACAATGGGTTTTTCCCAGCCACTGGTGAGTCATCAGAAAGGTGGGGGCAGCACAGGGGAAGTGAGAGAACACACAGTTTTTACTTCAGAATAGTCTGACGCTCAGAACAACATGGTCGCTATGGAGAGTGCTTAAGAGCTTCCATAGTTAGGACCGGGCAGACTGGAAGGAGCAGGGGACGATAGTGCTGGCAGACCGGTAGCTCCTGTGGGACGAAGGAGATACACGGTTCCCAAGGGGAGAGCTTCATTGCTCCCTTGGAGCTGGCGCAGTGCAGGGTGCAGAGCCCTAGGGTGGAACATACTCTACATTGTACCACCAGAATCTGCTGGACAGGGGGATTCCACGTCCCTCTGGCCACCACAAGATCCCAGAGCACAGTGGCACATAGGGTCCGGAGTCATGATTACAGTCAGGCCCCACAGCGGATCCGCGCCACCTGCATACGGGACAGGAACCTTAACACTAAACAGGGGTCCCCAAGTACTTCAGGTAACAGGGATCCATACTAAAAAGCGCAAGGAGGAAGGGCCCACAGAATACCGCACCGGCTCTGACCTTTGACTTACCCAGAATTGGCTGGAGTCCATCGCAGCAGAGACCGATGACTCCGGGCAGCCCACGAACTGTGAGTAAAAGACCTGGAACCGCAACTTCTGATTCACTCCTTCATTGCAGTCACCCCGAGCTTTGGCGCCAACGACCACTACAACCCTCTCATCATCCTCTCTGGGGCCTAGCTTCACCTGCGGGAAGCTTAACTATTCTAGCTGCAACACAACCTGCCCCAGTAGACAGCAAAGGCTAATACCTTTCCACATACCGCACGTGACATCACGAGACAACTCCCAGCATCCTCCAACACCCCTACTCATCCCCTTTTATTGTACACCTTGGGTCCACGAAGCCGGGCAGGGCCACCCATGAGATCCCAGACCTGACATCACCGGCCCGGCGATGAGTACAGTTAACTCCTGCCCAATGGGTGCTAGACATGCTTGACATTCATTTTACACGCCTTTGAAGTCCGGTATATGCCACCTGGCTTCATTATGCGAACTTGTCACAGGTGTATCACAGGTGACAGACAGTCATGTGGTTTCCAGCAATAGAAGGTCACAGTGTTTGTTTGCGCAAAATCCTCCCTGATTTTCCATTGCCCCTACTGTTAGTATTCATTGTACTAATTAGCTTTCCTGCTGGAATCATCTCTTTTCCTTTGGGAAGCTCTCCTTCCATCCAGCTGTTGAATATCAGTGTTCCCCTTGTGCTTAAATGCTCCCAACTTCCCTTGATTTGTGCTGGTGATATTATTCAGTTCTTTTTATCTCTGGTTGAAAGCAGGGGGCTTGTAATCATCTGTGGTATTGTTGGTGAAACTTTGCTGAACTTCTACCTTAGTCATCTGTGGATAAATAGTTCCTGCACTTTCCCCGTGTGTCATCCTTGTGTATTCTTTAGTCTTCTTTAGTGTTTAGTGGGGTTGACAAAGAGCTCATCCCATCCTTTCCCTACTTAGGGAACTGCACTAGGAATTGCTAGCGTCAGGTATCCAGCTAGGCGCATAGGTGACAAACTTGTGTAGGGTGGTAAAGAACCCCTGAGACCAGTAGTAGGTTTGCTCAAGAGTCACCATCTCCCCCTTCTGTAGACACAGGTTTCCCATTCCCTTTTGCCGTTCGCATGGCACTTCACCATACCTTTTATGACAGTACTGCGCATGACCAGATTTTCAGAAAACCTGTACGTGAGGCATCTTCGGAATGTCCGGCTATGTGCGGTGCACCTAATGAAGTTGGGAAGCATACACCCTGCTTCTTAGGCTGCTTTCCCACATCCAGTTTTTGCTTTCAGGCACAATCCGGTGTGTGCCTGATGCAACGGATCCAGTGCAGATTGTGTAAAAACCGATGAGATGGATCTGGTAAAAAAACAGATTAGTTGTAGCAGTTTGTATCGAGAATCCAGCTGTGGCCACGGGTAACTTGAGTGACGTAACTGCTGATTGCGTGGCTCACTTCAGTCACTCGGGCGACTTGCTCTCACAGTTGGAGGATCCAACGGTGGCCGCGGGTAACCTGAGTGACAGCACGACTCACTTCAGTTGCTCTGTGGAGCTCACAATGAGGGTGGTGTTCTACGGCCGCTCCTGTCAGCTTCCGATGTAGCAGAGCTAAAAGCGTCATGGGGCCTTGTGTGGATTATGTCGGACCTGGAGGGCTGTTTGGGGATTAATAAAGTGGTGAAAGAGAGTGTTTTTTTGTCTTTTATTCCAAATAAAGGAGTTTTTTGGTGTATGTGTTTATTTTCTTTAACTCATTGATTAATAATGATTAATATAATAATGATTAATAATCTCATAGACTCCTGCCATGATTAAGCTAGGACTTAGTGGAAGCTATGGGTTGCCATTAACTCCTTCTTACCCCGATTGTCAATGCACCAGGGCAATTCGGGATGAGCCGGGTGAAGCAACAGGACTGTTGCATCTAATGGATGCGGCAATTCCGGGCGGCTGCTGGCTGATATTTTTAGACTGGGGGGCTCCCCATAAAGTGGGGCTCCCCATCCTGAGAATTGTTGTAAAAAAAGGATCCAGCCCCTATTTCCATCTTTTGCCGGATGCAGCGTGATCAGGCAAACATAGCCTTTCATTCTACAACATGCCGCATTGCACTGGATGTGGCGCGGGGCTTTTTTTGCCGTTGGCAAAAATCGTTCCTCTGTGAGTCCTTTCCGGCAGCTGTACAAGATAATTTCACCGGATCCGATGAAAGCCGGATCAAATGCAAGGCCATGCGGCACAATCTGATCCTGCGGCAACAGACGCCGGATCCGTTTTTTTCTGCAAACCGCCGGATTGTGCCTGACGGCAAAAACTGGATGCGTGAAAGCAGCCTTAGGCGCACTAAGCAGCTGAAGTAAACCGCGTGCAAGCGCGAGACGTCCATTAGCTGGCAGTGATGCTGGTTCCTGGAAATCATGTTATCAAGCCCACAGGGGGTGTGATAATATGGAAACAGGGCTGACTAGTCCATTGAGACAGTGAGGTTTATAAGTCATTTTTTTAAACATTGATATTAGTGAATAGCGTTATACAGGGCTGGTTAGGCAGAAAATTTGGACATACGGGTATGAATGCTGCTGGGTTGGGGGGCATAGGGGACCTGACAGGTTTCCATTATTACATAATTATAAATGTATATATATATACAGTACAGACCAAATGTTTGGACACACCTTCTCATCTCTAGAACAACTATTAAGAGGAGACTTTGTGCAGCAAGCCTTCATGGTAAAATAGCTGTTAGGAAACCCCTGCTAAGGACAGACAACGAGCAGAAGAGACTTGTTTGGGCTAAAGAACACAAGGAATGGACATTAGACCAGTGGAAATCTGTGCTTTGGTCTGATGAGTCCAATTTTGAGATCTTTGTATCCAACCAACTTTGTAGAAAAGGTGAACGGATGGACTCTACATGCCTGGTTCCCACCGTGAAGCATGGAGGAGGAGGTGTGATGGTGTGGGGGTGCTTTGCTGCTGACACTATTGGGGAATTATTCAAAATTGAAGGCATACAGAACCAGCATGCCTACCACAGCATCTTGCAGCGGCATGCTATTCCATCCGGTTTGCGTTTAGTTGTACCATAATTTATTTTTCAACAGGACATTGACCCCAAACACACCTCCAGGCCGTGTAAGGGCTATTTGACTAAGAAGGAGAGTGATGGGGTGCTACGCCAGATGACCTGGTCTCCACAGTTACCAGACCTGAACCCAATCGAGATGGTTTGGGGTGAGCTGGACCGCAGCAGGAAGGTAAAAGGGTCAACAAGTGCTAAGCATCTCTGGGAACTCCTTCAAGACTGTTGGAAGACCATTTCCGGTGACTACCTCTTGAAGCTCATCAAGAGAATGCCAAGAGTGTGCAAAGTAGTAATGAAATCAAAAGGTGGCTACTTTGAAGAACCTGAAATATAAGACATATTTTCAGTTGTTTCACACTTTTTTAAGTATTTCATTCAACATGTTTTAATTCATAGTTTTGATGCCTTCAATGTGAATCTATAATTTTTAGAGTCATGAAAATAAAGAAAACTCTTTGAATGAGGAGATGTGTCCAAACTTTTGGTCTGTAATAATATATATATTATTCACTTGCTTACAGTTATGGTTTTCTAATACAAAACTAAAAATTAAGAAAATTGAAAATTAGGGTATGTGCACACTGAGCTTCTCTATAAGCTTTTGGAGCAGAAACTGAGCGGAATCTGAATGAAAAGTCTTGAAATCATCCTAATATCAAAGTCTCAATTTCCGCTCATTTTCTGCTCCAAAAATTCAGCAAAAGGACTCCATGTGATGAAAACCTTAAAGTTGTTTGTTTTCCCCACTTTCTGCAAAGCCTATGGATTTTCAAAATAGCAACACCAAAGGGAAGCGACTCATGCTATCTCTTCTTGTTATTAGCGGAAGGCCTGCATCTATCACTTGGGGGAACATATAGCTAAATTCAGATTATGGATTTAGATGCAGAAAAATCTGGCTCAGTTTTCAATGGAAATTTGCCTCAGAAAGCAAAGTTTTTACTCGCTGACACAGATTTTCCTGAGAATTAGGCACAGATTGCAGTCTCCATAGTTCAATACTCATTAAAACCCAGCAATGATTGGTATCAAGAAGTAACTTAGATTCTGAATAATGATTCTTTACTGTAGCTAAGGGGTTAATAAATGAATTTTACATTTCAGACTTCAATGTTGGGTTTTTTTTGCCTCTTGGACTTAGATGCCAATATGTTGGACAGTTTTTCTACGGTAGATACTTACTGCAATTTCTAGCGGAGCCGTCTCATATGTCAGTGGGCGGATGATATTGATGTCTTCTCAACACATTTTCATATCTTTTCTATGTGCCAAGCAAATAAAACTCAAATGTGCCAAAAATCTGTCTAGAAATAATTTTTAATGCAGATGGCATTCGTAGTAAGTGAGATTTCAGTGGTGAATAGAGCAGAAGTAAATGTTTTATGAGCACTTAGTCTTTATAAATGTTATTCCCACTCATCTGGGCATGATATATCAGTTTGATAAATGAAGGTATAAGTTTGTTATTAAGCTTTTACATGGAATAACTCGTGCCTATATATTCATGTGCAATGTACCATATGGGCCATTACACCGCAAATTGGTCAATAAAACAATTTCATACAGTTGTGTAAATAACAATGCTTATGCATAGTGACTGAATAGAAAAGGACTGTGGGGGCATCATACTGTGAAGGGGATGGTGGGACAGATCATACCATTTTGGGGGACTGTGGAGTATCATACTGTGTGGGGGGGACTGTAGGGGTCATTGTAGTTGAGGGAGAGACTGTGAGAGTGTCATATTGTGTGTGAGTATGGTAGAAGGCATTATGTTGCGTGGGTTGACTGTGGGGCAGCAAATTATGTGGAAACTTTGCTGGTTCATCATACTGTATGGAGGGAAAAATGGTGGGGGACTAAATATTGTGTTATGAAACTGTAGAATGGAATTGTGAAGAATCGTACTGTGCATGGGAATTGAACTGTAGGAAATCATACTAGAACAATTTACTTGGTGGGCATCATACTGTGTGTAGGAAAATACACTGTGAGGACATCATTCTGGTTGAAGGAATGTACTATGGGAACAACATACTGTGTGAGTTGAATGTATTGTGGGGCATCATATTGGTTGAGGAGCATGTACTGTAGGGTAATCATAGTGTGTGAGAACCAAATTTACTGTGAGGAAATTATACTGGTTGAGGCAATATATGGTGAAGACATCCTACTGTGTGAGGAGACTGTATTGTGGGGCATCATACTGTGTGAGAGGAATGTACTATGGGGCATCATAGTGGTTGAGGAGAATGTACTGTGGGGGCATCATACTGTGTGAAGGAAATTTACTGTAAGGAAATGATACTGGTTGAGGGAATATATGGTGAAGACATCATACTGTGTAAGGAGACTGTATTGTGGGTCATCATACTGTTTGAGAGGAATGTTTTGTGGAGCATCATATTGTACGAGAGGAATGTACTGTGGGACATCATACTGTGTGAGGGAAATGTATTGTGGGGCATCATACTGTATGAGGGGAATGTAAAATGTGGCATCATTCTGTGTCAAGGAAATATAGTGTGAAGGATATCATACTGTGTGAGGGGAATGTACTGTGGGGTGTCATACTGTGCAAAGGGAATTTATTGTGGGGCACAACATGCTAGTTGAGGGTAATGTACTGTGGGGACATCATCATCATACTGTGGAAGGGGAATTTACTGTGGGGGACATCATACTAGTTAAGCGTAATGTACTGTAGGGAATCATACTGTGTGAGGGGATTATGCTGTGAGGACATCCTACTGTTTGAGGAGAATATACTGTGGGGACATCATAATATGGGAGGGGAATGTACTGTGGAGGAATTATAAATTGTGAGGGGGTCACTGTTGGGACCATAAAGGGATATTGTACAAGGTTGGAACACTAATGGCCTTGAAACATGCTTTGGGGCAGTAGCCATTTGAGGAGTACTCATTTTCCATGCCCCAGCATGCTACAGAAATATAGGGATTAGTGATGAGCGAGCATGCTTGTTACTACTCGGTACTCGCACGAGTATCACTGTACTCGGGCTACTCGGCGGGGACCGAGTAATCTCGCGATACTCGTGCTGTACTCGTGGTCTTCATCCCTGCATGTTGGCGCTCTTTTGAGAGCCAGCCCTCATGCAGGGATTGGCTGGCAGACCATTGCAATGCCACAGCCCTGTTAGTTGTGGAATTGCAGTGATTGGCCGGCCCGCACAGCGTGACCGAGCCTTTATACCGGCCGGTGCGCTGTGCTCTGCTCACAGCCATCCAGACAGTCAGTGCAGGGAGAGTGTCGCTGCTTCAGGGAAAGGTTTGCGGCCCTTTATAGCTATTTCCGTAGCAGGGCTGCAAACAGTGTGACCAAAAGTCCTTCTCAGGACTATTCTAGTTGTATACAGGCAGGCAGGGTATAGCCAGGTCGGAGTACAGTAGCAGAGTCCTTCTCAGGACTATTGTTGCTGTATACAGGCAGGGTATAGCCAGGTCGGAATACAGGCTAGTGACCAGAAGAGTCCTTGTCAGGACTATTGTAGCAGTATACAGGCAGGCAGGCAGGCAGGGTATATAGCCATTCCTAGTGGTGACCGTATACCAGCCTTCATCATATCTGGGGCTGGTGTACACAGTCTAAAACAGTCCAGATAGTGTCAGACTTCTCATTAATTGTCGCTCCTAAAAACCTGTTAGGTTCTTAGTGCGTCCGTGCTTGCATTTAAAAACCGCACGTGTGTGCCTGTCGGTGGCAGCGTACAGGTGCACTTGTGTGCGTTTTTCACAAACTATTATATAACGCACAAGTCTAGTGTATAATACACGTCAGTCAGCAGTGTCTGATAGTGTCAGACTTCTCATTAATTTTTGCTCCTAAAACCTGTTAGGTTCTTAGTGCGTCCGTGCTTGCATTTAAAAACCGCACGTGTGTGCCTGTCGGTGGCAGCGTACAGGTGCACGATTTGCACAAACTTGGATATAACGCCCAAGTCTAGTGAATACATGTCAGCACAGCATTGCAAAATGCGCAAGGGCGTTGGCAAGGAACAAGGAAGTGGACGTGATGGTGGTGCAGGCAGAGGCCGAGGTCGTGGGCAAGCTCTAATTTCGCCACAACAAAGGGCCACATCTAGTCGCTCGCACGTCCTGTCCCAAATTCTTGGGGACTGCAGCAGTACACCGCTCTTGAACCAAGACCAGTGTCAACAGGTTGTTAGTTGGATAGCGGATAATGCTTCCAGTCAGATTGGCACCACCACAAACACTCTGTCTTCCACACGGTCAAGTGTCAGTAGCCGTGATACTGCACCGCACATTTCAGAACCTGATCCTCCTTCCTACCACAAGGCTGAGTACACGTCCTTGGACATTAATGATCCCACACTTGGACACTCGGAAGAGCTGTTCACGTTTCCATTCGCACATTCTGGCCTCTCGCCAGCTCATGTTGAAGTGGGTCATGAGGAGATCGTATGCACAGATGGCCAAATATTTGAGCAGCCACGTTCTCACGAAGTTGGCAACGTGTCTCAACAAGGGGTGGACGATGATGAGACACAATTGTCAGGAAGTCAGGAGGAGGAGCAGGGTGCGGAAGAGGAAGACGACATGGTGGATGATCCAGTAACTGACCCAACCTGGCAGGAGGATATGCAGAGCGAGGACAGCAGTGCACAGGGGGAGTGTTACGGTTGCTTCGAGCACTGGAGACTATGTCCAGATTTCTTGCTACTGCACATGTGCGAGCACTGGAGACTAAGTCCAGATTTCTTGCTACTGCACATGTGCGAGCGCTGGAGACTAAGTCCAGATTTCTTGCTACTGCACATGTGCGAGCGCTGGAGACTAAGTCCTATCTTGGAGCCATTGCACATGTGCGGGTGACATCATCGCTGACACGAGGTCACATGTCTCTGACACCTTCTATGCCGATTGGTCGCTGGTCATGTGCTTGTGACGCCTTGCTCGGTGATAGGCCAGCATGACGTCACTCTTGTCGTTCTGGCAGCCGATTGGCTCTGGTGTCCTCCATCTTGGATGAGGCACAGAGTCTATATAAGACCCTGACACACGCCGCATGGCGCTCAGTCCTCTTGGTTCATGCATGAGGGTAGACGCCCTGTGCACGTTCCTCTAGGCATTCCTCTGTCTATGCAAGGTGAGCACTACCGGCAGGGTAGCGTTCTTATACCTTACAGCTTCGGCTGCTGTCCGTATCCTTACCTCTTAGGGGAGCGGACATAGGCAGGTGCCTGAGGCACATGGTCTGGCTGGGCCTTGTGATTCGACTCGTAGGTGGACGTTGCCGCTAGGGTAACGTTCCTTATACTGCGTCTGGCAGTTGTTCGTATCCTCGCACACTAGGGGAGCGAACAGAGGTAGGAGCTTTGTGCGGCTTACGCTGCTGTTCGTCTCTTTTGCACCACTAGAAGAGCGGACCTAGGCAGGTGCCATATCTAGTGGTTCGTGTCCTCGCACACTAGTGGAGCGAACGCAGGTAGGAGCTTTGTGCGGCTTACGCTGCTGTTCGTCTCTTTTGCACCACTAGAAGAGCGGACCTAGGTAGGTGCCATTTCGCACACATTGCCTTTGTCTCTGTGATTATTAACAGAGATCATTCCACACACCCTCCAAGTAAGGGAGTAATTGCTTTACTTACTTATTATATCCTTCTGTGAGTTAACAGAGGTATTGCACTCTGCCATAGTCTGCAGCAGAGTCTTTGCACGGTGGACCCTGACTGTCTGATACTCCTTTAAGTTATTATCAGACAGCCCCCCGTAACATTAGGACTGAGCCAAGGGTCTGGCAGTTATGGCAGAATATCAGCAGTTACACCGTTACATACAAGTACTTGAGTCACGGCTCAAGAGTATAGAGGATAAACCTCAGACAATGGTGACATCTGCACATGATCCTCGACTTGCTCTGCCAAACAGATATTCTGGCGATGCCAGATCATGTCGTGGTTTCATTAGTCAGTGTCAGATACACCTAGAGGTCAACTCTTCTCGCTTCTCTACGGAGAGGTCCAGAGTAGGCTTTATCATCTCCTTACTTCAGGACAAAGCCTTAGAATGGGCGACTCCCCTATGGGAGCGCTCTGATGTGGTTACTCTGAGACATCAAGACTTTCTTGATGCTCTTAAGGCGGTATTCATGGGTCCGCAGGTTACCCATGATGCGGCCCTGAGACTGTTAGATCTATCTCAGGGTTCGTTATCCACTAGTTCTTATGCCATTGCTTTTAGAACTCTGGTGGCAGAACTAGATTGGCCAGAGAAGGTGTTGATTCCTATCTTCTGGAGAGGGTTGGCAGGCTATGTCAAGGATGCTCTTGCTACTCGTGAGGTCCCTGCTTCTCTGGAGGACTTGATCACAGTAGCAACGAGGATCGATGTACGCCATAAGGAACGTAGACTCGAGGTCTCTTCCTCACGCCCTAAGCATCGGGCTATTCCAGTTGTTGAGGGTCCACTACCATCTTCCTCAGCATCTGAAACATCTCCCACTCCTATGGAGTTAGGTCATACGTCTTCCAGACTACGCAAGTCTGGTCCTCCTATATGTTACGTATGTCGTCAGGCTGGGCACTATGCCAACAAGTGTCCTAGTCGTCAGGGAAACTCCCTGGTCTAGTAACCATTAGAGGGGGGTTACTAGAGACGTCTTCTGCACCCTCTAAGTGTTGTATCCCAGGTCAGCTCTCGTTATCTGAGAATACATGGCCTATTATGGCTTTTGTGGATTCCGGAGCTGACGGGACTTTTGTGTCCTCAGGATTTGTAAAGGGACACAATATTCCCTCTATCATGTTAGAGGCGCCTATTCCTGTCCGTGTTGTTAATGGAACTATGTTGTCTGACTCCATTACATTGAGGACAGTTCCCTTGCGCCTTTCCCTGTCTCAGGGTCACATAGAGGAGATTTCTTTTCTTGTTTTGCCTGAGGGTATAGACGACATCCTTCTGGGTCTCCCATGGCTTCGGACTCATGCTCCTCACATTGACTGGGAGTCTGACAGCATTATTAGTTGGGGTTCGAAATGTCAGTCCCGATGTCTTCCCTTACCACCTAAGGTCATTGCGGTTGCATCTACTGATCTCTCTCCCATACCTACACCCTATCTGGATTTCGCTGACGTGTTCTCCAAACAGGGTGCTGAGGTTCTTCCACCCCATAGGCCGTATGACTGTGCCATAGACCTTATCCCAGGTTCGGTTCCACCTAAAGGCAGGGTTTACCCCCTGTCGATACCTGAGTCGGAGGCCATGTCGACCTATATAAGAGAGAGTTTAGAGAAGGGGTTCATTCGTAAGTCTGTCTCTCCCGCGGGAGCTGGGTTTTTCTTTGTTCGGAAGAAAGAGGGTGATTTGCGTCCCTGCATAGATTACAGGGGTCTCAACGCAATCACAATAAAGAACAAATACCCATTACCTTTAATTTCGGAGCTCTTTGACAGACTGAGAGGAGCTCACGTTTTTACGAAGTTGGATCTGCGGGGTGCGTATAACTTGGTACGAATTCGAAAGGGTGACGAATGGAAGACCGCTTTTAACACCCGAGACGGTCACTATGAATACCTTGTCATGCCTTTTGGGTTATGTAATGCACCCGCAGTATTTCAGGACTTTGTAAACGATGTGTTCAGGGATTTACTGTTATCCTCAGTAGTGGTGTATCTGGACGACATCCTGATTTTTTCTCCTGATCTGGAGACTCATCGTCAGGATGTCGTTCGTGTCCTTTCCCGTTTAAGGGAGCACTCATTGTTTGCTAAACTCGAGAAATGTGTATTCGAGCAGTCCTCATTGCCTTTTTTGGGTTACATTATCTCACAAGAGGGCCTGGCTATGGATCCTGCGAAGCTCTCTGCTGTCCTGCAATGGTCCGAACCTCATTCCTTGAAGGCGGTGCAACGCTTCTTAGGATTCATAAATTATTACAGGCAGTTCATACCCCATTTTTCTACTTTGGTGGCCCCTTTGGTGGCCTTGACTAAGAAAGGTGCTAATCCCAAAGCCTGGTCTACTGAGACATCTCAGGCTTTTGAGGCAGTAAAAAGACACTTTTCAACTGCTCCCGTTCTTCAAAGACCCGATGAGAGTAAGCCCTTCCTCTTAGAGGTTGATGCCTCTTCAGTGGGTGCTGGTGCGGTCTTGTATCAAAAGAACGGTGCAGGTAGAAAAAGGCCGTGTTTCTTCTTTGCTAAAACCTTTTCACCGGCAGAGAGAAACTATACCATTGGGGATAGGGAACTGCTCGCCTTGAGATTAGCCTTGGAGGAGTGGCGTCACTTGCTGGAAGGAGCGAAACATCCTTTCCAGGTCTATACAGACCATAAGAATCTGACGTACTTACAAACCGCTCAGCGTCTGAATCCTCGGCAAGCCCGCTGGTCCTTGTTTTTCTCCCGCTTTCACTTCTCCATCAACTATCTGTCTGGGAGTAAGAATAACAAGGCAGACGCCCTGTCTCGCTCTATGCTTTCTACCCAGGAAGAGATTGACGAACCTCGTCTTATCCTTCCCTCCAGGGTTTTTCATACGCTCTCGCCTGTGACGTTAGACCAAATCCCACCGGGCAAGACCTTTGTTCCGCCTGATCGACAGAATGATATACTGTCATGGGCCCACACCTCAAAGGTGGGTGGGCATTTTGGTATTAGGCGGACACGAGAGTTACTGGAGAGGTGGTATTGGTGGCCACACTTAGCCAGCCACGTCAAGAGATATGTCGGTTCCTGCTACTCGTGTGCTCGCAACCGTCCATTACGGCAGAGACCGGCTGGGCTCTTGCATCCTTTACCAGTGCCAGATAGACCATGGGAGGTGGTAGGCATGGACTTTGTGGGTGATCTTCCATGTTCACAGGGACATAGATTTGTGTGGGTCATTACGGACCATTTCTCCCGGATGGTTCATCTCGTACCGTTATCGAGAATCCCATCTTCCAGGGTACTAGCCAAACTATTCCTCAAGCATGTCTTTAGGCTTCACGGGATGCCAGATCGTATCATTTGTGATAGAGGCCCGCAATTTGCTTCCCGTTTCTGGCGAGATCTTTGTAGCCTTCTGCAAATTGAGTTGAATCTATCTTCGGCATACCATCCGGAGACCAATGGTTTGGTTGAGCGTACCAATCAATCCATGATTATATACCTTCGACACTTTGTTGCTGAGAACCACGATAACTGGTCCTCCCTCCTACCCTGGGCAGAATTTGCCCTTAACAATTCGCTGGCTGAGGCCACTGGGCAGACACCGTTCGTACTCAATAATGGGCAACACCCTAGGGTACCGGTACCGTTTCCCGCTGCTGCACCTCCTCCTCTTGTGGCCGACTGGGCAACTAATGCCAGAGAGGTTTGGGATCGGACTCAAGAGTCAATCCAAGCAGCTAAGGACCGTATGAAGACGGTGTCCGATCGGTTTCGTCGCCCGGCTCCTGTCTTTTCTCCAGGGGACTTTGTGTGGCTCTCTGCAAAAAACGTGAAACTTAGAGTGAGCTCTGTCAAATTTGCTCCTCGCTTCCTGGGTCCTTATGAGGTTCTTCGACAGGTAAATCCTGTAGTCTACCAATTGAAGTTACCCGTCCATCTTAGGATCCATGACAAATTCCATGTTTCACTGCTAAAGCCGGCAATTTTACCTCACGCTCGTGAAGTGCACTCTCCTGCTTCTGATTCCTCTCGCTCTAGCTATGAGGTACGAGCCATAGTTGGTTCTAAGATGGTTAGAGGGCGCAGGTTCTTCTTGATAGATTGGGAGGGCTACGGCCCGGAACATCGCTCTTGGGAGCCTGAGGAGGCTGTCCATGCTCCCGACTTAGTTGCTGATTACCTGCGTCGCCGGGAGGGGGGCCCTTGAGGGGGAGGTACTGTTACGGTTGCTGCGAGCACTGGAGACTATGTCCAGATTTCTTGCTACTGCACATGTGCGAGCACTGGAGACTAAGTCCAGATTTCTTGCTACTGCACATGTGCGAGCGCTGGAGACTAAGTCCAGATTTCTTGCTACTGCACATGTGCGAGCGCTGGAGACTAAGTCCTATCTTGGAGCCATTGCACATGTGCGGGTGACATCATCGCTGACACGAGGTCACATGTCTCTGACACCTTCTATGCCGATTGGTCGCTGGTCATGTGCTTGTGACGCCTTGCTCGGTGATAGGCCAGCATGACGTCACTCTTGTCGTTCTGGCAGCCGATTGGCTCTGGTGTCCTCCATCTTGGATGAGGCACAGAGTCTATATAAGACCCTGACACACGCCGCATGGCGCTCAGTCCTCTTGGTTCATGCATGAGGGTAGACGCCCTGTGCACGTTCCTCTAGGCATTCCTCTGTCTATGCAAGGTGAGCACTACCGGCAGGGTAGCGTTCTTATACCTTACAGCTTCGGCTGCTGTCCGTATCCTTACCTCTTAGGGGAGCGGACATAGGCAGGTGCCTGAGGCACATGGTCTGGCTGGGCCTTGTGATTCGACTCGTAGGTGGACGTTGCCGCTAGGGTAACGTTCCTTATACTGCGTCTGGCAGTTGTTCGTATCCTCGCACACTAGGGGAGCGAACAGAGGTAGGAGCTTTGTGCGGCTTACGCTGCTGTTCGTCTCTTTTGCACCACTAGAAGAGCGGACCTAGGCAGGTGCCATATCTAGTGGTTCGTGTCCTCGCACACTAGTGGAGCGAACGCAGGTAGGAGCTTTGTGCGGCTTACGCTGCTGTTCGTCTCTTTTGCACCACTAGAAGAGCGGACCTAGGTAGGTGCCATTTCGCACACATTGCCTTTGTCTCTGTGATTATTAACAGAGATCATTCCACACACCCTCCAAGTAAGGGAGTAATTGCTTTACTTACTTATTATATCCTTCTGTGCGTTAACAGAGGTATTGCACTCTGCCATAGTCTGCAGCAGAGTCTTTGCACGGTGGACCCTGACTGTCTGATACTCCTTTAAGTTATTATCAGACAGCCCCCCGTAACAGGGAGGGAGGCGTAGCATCCCAACAGGCAGTAAGAAGCAGGGTGGTGGCTCCAGGCAGAAGTCAGGCAACCGTTCCCCGGAACAACAACATGACACAAGGTGCCTGTACAAATGTTAGGTCTTCCCGAGTCTGGCAGTTTTTTAAGTTGGCTCCAGATGATTCTAAAAAGGCCATTTGCAACACCTGCCGTGCCAGCATCAGCAGGGGTACCAAAACTAGCAGCCTGACCACCACCAGCATGATCAGGCACATGTCAGCCAAGCACCCGACTTTGTGGGAAGTACAACAGAGTCGAGGAGCAGTGCTTGCTGATGTCACTGCTACGTCTTCGCTGGTTATGCATGCGAGCCAATCCCCTGTCCATGCTGCCTGCGAACAAGCCTCCTCCGGTCCTGCACCTGCAGTTGCCTACGCAGAAATAACACCATCATCAAGCACGTCCTTGTCCCAGCGCAGCGTTCAGTTATCCATTCAGCAAACCTTTGAACGCAGGCGCAAATACACTGCCAACACCCCACATGCCACAGTTCTAAATGCTAACATTTCGCGACTGCTTGCGCTGGAAATGTTGCCTTTTAGGCTGGTGGAGACAGAAGCATTCCGCGACCTGATGGCGGCAGCTGTCCCACGTTACTCGGTCCCCAGCCGCCACTATTTCTCCCGGTGTGCCGTCCCCGCGTTGGATAACCACGTGTCACAAAACATCACACGTGCCCTGAACAACGCTGTTTCACCCAAAGTCCACCTAACCACAGACACGTGGACAAGTGCTTGTGGGCAAGGCCGCTACATCTCGTTGACGGCACACTTGGTTAATATTGTGGAAGCTGGGACCCAGTCTGAGCGAGGGACGGAACACGTCCTTCCCACACCAAGGTTTGCAGGCCCTACCTCAGTCAGTGTTTCACCCACACTCTACAGCTCCGGAATGTCATGATCTTCAGCCTCCTCCTCCTCCTGCGCATCCTCATCCACTGTACTCTCCACACCAGTAACAAGCTGGAAGCACTGCAGCACTGCCTCGGCGAAGCGGCAACAGGCTGTGCTGAAGCTAATCTGCATAGGTGACAAACCCCACAATGCAGAAAAGGTGTGGACAGCTCTGAAACAGCAGGCAGATCACTGGCTCACACCTCTGAACCTAAAGCCAGGAAAGGTCTTGTGTGACAATGGCCGGAACCTGGTGGCGGCTTTGAGGCGAGGCCAGCTGACACATGTTCCATGCGTGGCCCATGTGCTCAACCTCGTGGTTCAGCGGTTTCTAAAGTCATACCCAGAGCTGTCTGATCTGCTGGTAAAAGTTCCCCGCCTGTCTGCACATTTTTGAAAGTCACCTACTGCTTCAGCCGGCCTTGCCGGCTTTCAGCGCCGTTTGCATCTTCCGGCTCACAGACTGGTGTGTGATAGTGATGAGCGAGTACTAAAAAGCTCGGGTGCTCGAAGCTCGGGCCAAGCCTCCCAAGATACTCGTGTACTCGGGCCGAGCAACGAGCCCAATGTTATCCTATGGGAGACCCGAGTATTTTTGTGAAATGACCCCCCGGCAGCATGGAGAAACCCTAAAAATGGCACAAAAGTCTCAGAAGAGTGCTCATATGACATGGCAACAGCATGGGGAAGACCCCTTGAAGCATTTATCACTGAAAAGTCACAGCTGTGAACAATTTTGTCCGCGTTTTACGCCATTTTTACGGACTTACCAGAAAACCTTCCAAAATGACCCCAAAATGATTTTTCATGGCGGAAATGTTAAGGGCACATACCCAATAGTGAGATAGAGCTGGTGTATGTTACTTTTTGAGATTAATACATGAAAGATTTTACGTGAAAACATTGTGTGGCACTCCGATGTCCCTGAGAAGAGACGTACATGAAGGCCTCTTGAGTCTAATGTGCCCATTTTGAGGAAGTGAGTCTTTGTAGTATTTTCCTTTGCCAGGGCAGTCCAAAATTGTGAGGTTCACCAATGCCCCTGCATACAGACGTGCATGAGGGCCTGTAAACCTGAAGTGCCCATTGTAAGGAAGTGGGTCTATTTCAGTATAGCCCTTTGCCAGGGCAGCCAAAAATTGGGAGGCTCCACATTGTCCCTGGATAGAGACGTGCATGATGGCCTGTAAACCTGAAGTGCCCATTGTAAGGAAGTGGGTCTATTTCAGTATAGCCCTTTGCCAGGGCAGCCAAAAATTGGGAGGCTCCACATTGTCCCTGGATAGAGACGTGCATGAGGGCCTGTAAACCTGAAGTGCCCATTGTAAGGAAGTGGGTCTATTTCAGTATAGCCCTTTGCCAGGGCAGCCAAAAATTGGGAGGCTCCACATTGTCCCTGGATAGAGACGTGCATGAGGGACTGTAAACCTGAAGTGCCCATTGTAAGGAAGTGGGTGTATTATAGTATAGCCCTTTGACAGGGCAGCCAAAAATTGGGAGGCTCCACATTGTCCCTGGATAGAGACGTGCATGATGGCCTGTAAACCTGAAGTGCCCATTGTAAGGAAGTGGGTCTATTTCAGTATAGCCCTTTGCCAGGGCAGCCAAAAATTAGGAGGCTCCACATTGTCCCTGGATAGAGACGTGCATGAGGGCCTGTAAACCTGAAGTGCCCATTGTAAGGAAGTGGGTCTATTTCAGTATAGCCCTTTGCCAGGGCAGCCAAAAATTGGGAGGCTCCACATTGTCCCTGGATAGAGACGTGCATGAGGGCCTGTAAACCTGAAGTGCCCATTGTAAGGAAGTGGGTCTATTTCAGTATAGCCCTTTGCCAGGGCAGCCAAAAATTGGGAGGCTCCACATTGTCCCTGGATAGAGACGTGCATGAGGGCCTGTAAACCTGAAGTGCCCATTGTAAGGAAGTGGGTCTATTTCAGTATAGCCCTTTGCCAGGGCAGCCAAAAATTGGGAGGCTCCACATTGTCCCTGGATAGAGACGTGCATGAGTGCCTGTAAACCTGAAGTGCCCATTGTAAGGAAGTGGGTCTATTTCAGTATAGCCCTTTGCCAGGGCAGCCAAAAATTGGGAGGCTCCACATTGTCCCTGGATAGAGACGTGCATGAGGGCCTGTAAACCTGAAGTGCCCATTGTAAGGAAGTGGGTCTATTTCAGTATAGCCCTTTGCCAGGGCAGCCAAAAATTGGGAGGCTCCACATTGTCCCTGGATAGAGACGTGCATGAGGGCCTGTAAACATTGTGTCCATTTTAAGGAAGTGGGTGTATTATAGTATAGCCCTTAGGCAGGGCAGCCAAAAATTGGGAGGCTCCACGTTGTCCCTGGGTAGAGACGTGCATGAGGGCCTCAAAACATTAAGTGTCCATTTTAAGGAAGTGGGTGTATTATAGTATAGCCCTTAGGCAGGGCAGCCAAAAATTGGGAGGCTCCACGTTGTCCCTGGGTAGAGACGTGCATGAGGGCCTCAAAACATTAAGTGTCCATTTTAAGTAAGTGGATGTATTATAGTATAGCCCTTAGGCAGGGCAGCCAAAAATTGGGAGGCTCCACGTTGTCCCTGGGTAGAGACGTGCATGAGGGCCTCAAAACATTAAGTGTCCATTTTAAGGAAGTGGGTGTATTATAGTATAGCCCTTAGGCAGGGCAGCCAAAAATTGGGAGGCTCCATGTTGTCCCTGGGTAGAGACGTGCATGAGGGCCTCAAAACATTGTTCCCATTGCAAAGGAGCGGGTCTCCTGTCGTTGTAATGTCCATTCTGCAAAGAATGGGCGAAAAAATGTACCACTGGGGGTATACCTGAAACAAAGGCCTAAGTATTGCAATTTGTAACGGTCATCATCATGGTGGCGCATGAGGAGAAGGAGGAGCAGTCCAGCGATTATCCAAAGTCCAGAAGTGTGTACCCATGGGTGAGTGGAGGTACATGGCAAACTTTAAATTCCGCTCTCATTTGCTGGTGGTGTGGTGAAGTCTGGCCCAATCCAACCCTTGTTCATCTTGATCAGAGTCAGCCTGTCAGCATTTTCAGTTGACAGGCGGGTGCGTTTATCTGTAATGATTCCACCTGCGGCACTAAAAACACGCTCTGACAAAACGCTAGCAGCAGGGCAGGCCAGGACTTCCAAGGCGTAGAGAGCCAATTCATGCCACGTGTCCAGCTTGGATACCCAATAATTGTAAGGCACAGAGGAATGTCGGAGTACAGTTGTTCGATCTGCAAGGTACTCCTTCAGCATCTGGGAAAACTTAGGATTTCTTGTGGCACTACCCCGCACCTCAGGGGCTGTGGTACGTGAGGGGCTGAGAAAACTGTCCCACATCTTAAAGACTGTTCCCCTACCTCTGGCGGATTGGACTTGTGCCTCTCTCGGCTGAACGCCTCGGTTGTCCACTGATTCCTGACCTATGCCGCTAGCGTTTTGTGAGGGGAATGCTTTGCCTACTTCCGTGAGTATGGCCTTCCGGAACTGCTGCATTTTGGTTGACCTCTCCTCCACGGGAATAAGAGACAAAAAGTTCTCCTTGTAGCGTGGGTCTAACAGTGTTACTAACCAATAATGATTGTCGGCCAAGATGTTCTTAACGCGAGGGTCACGAGACAGGCAGCTTACCATAAAGTCAGCCATGTGCGCCAGACTCTTAACAGCCAGGACTTCAGTAGCCTGACCAACAAGATGACTGAACATGCTGTCCTCCTCCTCCTCCTCCTCCTCATCTACCCTGTCCTCTGGCCAGCCACGCTGAACCGAGGATATGACTGGTGTGCATGTCATATCCTCAATTTGGCCGGAGAGTTGCTCCATGTCTTCATCCTCCTCCTCGTCATAGTCCTCCACTGCACGTTGTGATGAGACGAGGCTGGGCTGTGCGTTATCACCCACACCCACTACTGTTTCTTGCTGCAACTCATCGCGCTCCGCCTGCAATGCATCATGTTTGTTTTTCAGCAGAGACCGTTTTAGAAGGCAGAGTAGCGGTATGGTGACGCTAATAATGGCGTCATCACCACTCACCATCTTGGTGGAGTCCTCAAAGTTTTGGAGGATGGTACATAGGTCTGACATCCATCTCCACTCCTCAGGTGTTATGTGTGGAGTTTGACCCATTTCCCGACGGCTTAGGTGATGCAGGTACTCAACAACTGCCCTCTTCTGCTCACATATCTTGACCAACATGTGCAGAGTTGAATTCCAACGCGTGGGGACATCACACACCAGTCTGTGAGCCGGAAGATGCAAACGGCGGCCGGCTGAAGCAGTAGGTGACTTTCGAAAATGTGCAGACAGGCGGCGAACTTTTACCAGCAGATCAGACAGCTCTGGGTATGACTTTATAAACCGCTGAACCATGAGGTTGAGCACATGGGCCACGCATGGAACATGTGTCAGCTGGCCTCGCCTCAAAGCCGCCACCAGGTTCCGGCCATTGTCACACACGACCTTTCCTGGCTTTAGGTTCAGAGGTGTGAGCCAGTGATCTGCCTGCTGTTTCAGAGCTGTCCACAGCTCTTCTGCATTGTGGGGTTTGTCACCTATGCAGATTAGCTTCAGCACAGCCTGTTGCCGCTTCGCCGAGGCAGTGCTGCAGTGCTTCCAGCTTGTGACTGGTGTGGAGGGCACAGTGGATGAGGATGCGCAGGAGGAGGAGGAGGCTGAAGAGCATGACATTCCGGAGCTGTAGAGTGTGGGTGAAACACTGACTGAGGTAGGGCCTGCAAACCTTGGTGTGGGAAGGACGTGTTCCGTCCCTCGCTCAGACTGGGTCCCAGCTTCCACAATATTAACCCAGTGTGCCGTCAACGAGATGTAGCGGCCTTGCCCACAAGCACTTGTCCACGTGTCTGTGGTTAGGTGGACCTTGGGTGAAACAGCGTTGTTCAGGGCACGTGTGATGTTTTGTGACACGTGGTTATGCAACGCGGGGACGGCACACCGGGAGAAATAGTGGCGGCTGGGGACCGAGTAACGTGGGACAGCTGCCGCCATCAGGTCGCGGAATGCTTCTGTCTCCACCAGCCTAAAAGGCAACATTTCCAGCGCAAGCAGTCGCGAAATGTTAGCATTTAGAACTGTGGCATGTGGGGTGTTGGCAGTGTATTTGCGCCTGCGTTCAAAGGTTTGCTGAATGGATAACTGAACGCTGCGCTGGGACAAGGACGTGCTTGATGATGGTGTTCTTTCTGCGTAGGCAACTGCAGGTGCAGGAGTGGAGGAGGCTTGTTCGCAGGCAGCATGGACAGAGGATTGGCTCGCATGCACAACCAGCGAAGACGTAGCAGTGACATCAGCAAGCACTGCTCCTCGACTCTGTTGTACTTCCCACAAAGTCGGGTGCTTGGCTGACATGTGCCTGATCATGCTGGTGGTGGTCAGGCTGCTAGTTTTGGTACCCCTGCTGATGCTGGCACGGCAGGTGTTGCAAATGGCCTTTTTTGAATCATCTGGATCCAACTTAAAAAACTGCCAGACTCGTGAAGACCTAACATTTGTACAGGCACCTTGTGTCGTCGTGTTGTTCCGGGGAACGGTTGCCTGACTTCTGCCTGGGGCCACCACCCTGCTTCTTACTGCCTGTTGTGATGCTACGCCTCCCTCCCCCTGTGCACTGCTGTCCTCGCTCTGCATATCCTCCTGCCAGGTTGGGTCAGTTACTGGATCATCCACCACGTCGTCTTCCTCTTCCGCACCCTGCTCCTCCTCCTGACTTGCTGACAATTGTGTCTCATCATCGTCCACCACTTGTTGGGACACGTTGCCAACTTCGTGAGAACGTGGCTGCTCAAATATTTGGCTATCTGTACAGACGATCTCCTCATGACCCACTTCAATATGAGCTGGCGAGAGGCCAGAATGTGTGAATGGAAACGTGAACAGCTCTTCCGAGTGTAAAAGTGTGGGATCATTAATGTCCGAGGAGGACGTGTACTCAGCCTGGTGGTAGGAAGGAGGATCAGGTTCAGAAATGTGCGGTGCAGTATCACGGCTACTGACACTTGACCGTGTGGAAGACAGAGTGTTTGTGGTGGTGCCAATCTGACTGGAAGCATTATCTGCTATCCAACTAACAACCTGTTGACACTGGTCTTGGTTCAAGAGCGGTGTACTGCTGCGGTCCCCAAGAATTTGGGACAGGACGTGCGACCGACTAGATGTGGCCCTTTGTTGTGGCGAAATTAGAGCTTGCCCACGACCTCGGCCTCTGCCTGCACCACCATCACGTCCACTTCCTTGTTCCTTGCCAATGCCCTTGCGCATTTTGCAATGCTGTACACTGCTGACGTGTATATTCACTACTTGTGCGTTATATCAAAGTTTGTGGAAATTGCACACAAGTGCACCTGTACGCTGCCACCAACAGGCACACACGTGCGGTTTTAAAAACCAAGCACGGACGCAATAAGAACCTAACAGGTTTTTTTGGGGAGCGACAATTACAGACAAGTCAGACACTATCTGGACTGTTTTACACTGTGTACACCAGCCCCAGATATGATGAAGGCTGGTATACGGTCACCACTACCCTGCCTGCCTGCCTGCCTGTATACTGGTACAATAGTCCTGACAAGGACTCTTTTGGTCACTAGCCTGTATTCAGACCTGGCTATACCCTGCCTGTATATAGCAACAATAGTCCTGAGAAGGACTCTGCTACTGTACTCCGACCTGGCTATACCCTGCCTGCCTGTATACAACTAGAATAGTCCTGAGAAGGACTTTTGGTCACACTGTTTGCAGCCCTGCAACTGAAAAAGCTATAAAGGGCCGCAAAGCTTTCCCTGAATCAGCGACACTCTCCCTGCACTGACAGTCTGGATAGCTGTGAGCACAGCACAGCGCGCCGGCCGATATAAAGGCTCGGTCACGCTGTGCAGGCCGGCCAATCACTGCAATTCCACAACTAACAGGGCTGTGGCATTGCAGTGGTCTGCCAGCCAATCCCTGCATGAGGGCTGGCTCTCAAAAGAGCGCCAACATGCAGAAATGAAGACCACGAGTACAGCACGAGTATCGCAAGATTACTCGGTCCCCGCCGAGCAGCCCGAGTACAGCGATACTCGTGCGAGTACCGAGTAGTGACAAGCATGCTCGCTCATCACTAGTGTGTGATGTCCCCACGCGTTGGAATTCAACTCTGCACATGTTGGTCAGGATATGTGAGCAGAAGAGGGCAGTTGTTGAGTACCTGCATCACCTAAGCCGTCGGGAAATGGGTCAAACTCCACACATAACACCTGAGGAGTGGAGATGGATGTCCGACCTATGTACCATCCTCCAAAACTTTGAGGACTCCACCAAGATGGTGAGTGGTGATGACGCCATTATTAGCGTCACCATACCGCTACTCTGCCTTCTAAAACGGTCTCTGCTCAAAAACAAACATGATGCATTGCAGGCGGAGCGCAATGAGTTGCAGCAAGAAACAGTAGTGGGTGTGGGTGATAACACACAGCCCAGCCTCGTCTCATCACAACGTGCAGTGGAGGACTATGACAAGGAGGAGGATGAAGACATGGAGCAAATCTCCGGCCAAATTGAGATTATGACATGCACACCAGTCATATCCTCGGTTCAGCGTGGCTGGCCAGAGGACAGGGTAGATGAGGAGGAGGTCAGGCTACTGAAGTCCTGGCTGTTAAGAGTCTGGCGCACATGGCTGACTTTATGGTAAGCTGCCTGTCTCGTGACCCTCGCGTTAAGAACATCTTGGCCGAAAATCATTACTGGTTGGTAACACTGTTAGACCCACGCTACAAGGAGAACTTTATGTCTCTTATTCCCGAGGCGGAGAGGTCAACCAAAATGCAGCAGTTCCGGAAGGCCATAGTCACGGAAGTAGGCAAAGCATTCCCCTCACAAAACGCTAGCGGCATAGGTCAGGAATCAGTGGACAACCAAGGCGTACAGCCGAGAGAGGCACAAGTCCAATCTGCCAGAGGTAGGGGAACAGTCTTTAAGATGTGGGACAGTTTTCTCAGCCCCTCACGTACCACAGTCCCTGAGGTGCGGGGTAGTGCCACAAGAAATCCTACGTTTGCCCAGATGCTCAAGGAGTACCTTGCAGATCGAACAACTGTACTCCGACATTCCTCTGTGCCTTACAATTATTGGGTATCCAAGCTGGACATGTGGCATGAATTGGCTCTCTACGCCTTGGAAGTCCTGGCCTGCCCTGCCGCTAGCGTTTTGTCAGAGCGTGTTTTTAGTGCCGCAGGTGGAATCATTACAGATAAACGCACCCGCCTGTCAACTGAAAATGCTGACAGGCTGACTCTGATCAAGATGAACAAGGGTTGGATTGGGCCAGACTTCACCACACCACCAGCAAATGAGAGCGGAATTTAAAGTTTGTAACGGGAATTTGCCATGTACCTCCAGTCACCCATGGGTACACACTTCTGGACTTTGGATAATCGCTGGACTGCTCCTCCTTCTCCTCATGCGCCACCATGATGACCGTTACAATAGTTAGGCCTTTGTTTCAGGTATACCCCCAGTGGTAAATTTTTTCGCCCATTCTTTGCAGAATGGACATTACAACGACAGGAGACCCACTCCTTTGCAATGGGAACAATGTTTTGAGGCCCTCATGCACGTCTCTATCCAGGGACAACGGGGAGCCTCCCAATTTTTGGCTGCCCTGCCAAAGGGCTATACTATAATACACCCACTTCCTGACAATGGACACTTAATGTTTTGAGGCCCTCATGCACGTCTCTATCCAGGGACAACGTGGAGCCTCCCAATTTTTGGCTGCCCTGCCAAAAGGCTATACTATAATACACCCACTTCCTGACAATGAACACTTAATGTTTTGAGGCCCTCATGCACGTCTCTATCCAGGGACAACGTGCAGCCTCCCAATTTTTGGCTGCCCTGCCTAAGGGCTATACTACAATAGACCCACTTCCTGACAATGGGCACTTCAGGTTTACAGGCCAGCATGCACGTCTCTATTCAGGGACAACGTGGAGCCTCCCAATTTTTGGCTGCCCTGCCTAAGGGCTATACTATAATACACCCACTTCCTGACAATGGACACTTAATGTTTTGAGGCCCTCATGCACGTCTCTATCCAGGGACAACGTGGAGCCTCACAATTTTTGGCTGCCCTGCCAAAGGGCTATACTATAATACACCCACTTCCTGACAATGGACACTTAATGTTTTGAGGCCCTCATGCACGTCTCTATCCAGGGACAACGTGGAGCCTCCCAATTTTTGGCTGCCCTGCCAAAGGGCTATACTATAATACACCCACTTCCTGACAATGGACACTTAATGTTTTGAGGCCCTCATGCACGTCTCTATCCAGGGACAACGTGGAGCCTCCCAATTTTTGGCTGCCCTGCCTAAGGGCTATACTACAATAGACCCACTTCCTGACAATGGGCACTTCAGGTTTACAGGCCATCATGCACGTCTCTATCCAGGGACAACGTGGAGCCTCCCAATTTTTGGCTGCCCTGCCAAAGGGCTATACTACAATAGACCCACTTCCTTACAATGGGCACTTCAGGTTTACAGGCCATCATGCACGTCTGTATGCAGGGGCATTGGTGAACCTCAAAATTTTGGACTGCCCTGGCAAAGGAAAATACTACAAAGACTCACTTCCTCAAAATGGCCACATTAGACTCAGAGGCCTTTATGTACATCTCTTCTCAGGGACATCGGAGTGCCACACAATGTTTTACGTAAAATCTTTCATGTATTGATCTCAAAAAGTAACATACATTAGCTCTATCTCACTATTGGGTATGTGCCCTTAACATTTCCGCCATGAAAATTCATTTTGGTGTCATTTTGGAAGGTTTTCTGGTGAGTCCGTAAAAATGGCGTAAAACGCGGACAAAATTGTTCACAGCTGTGACTTTTGAGTGATAAATGCTTCAAGGGGTCTTCCCCATGCTGTTGCCATGTCATTTGAGCACTCTTCTGAGACATTTGTGACATTTTTAGGGTTTCTACATGCTGGGGTCATTTCACAAAAATACTCGGGTCTCCCATAGGATAACATTGGGCTCGGTGCTCGGGCCGAGTACACGAGTATCTTGGGATGCTCAGCCCGAGCCTCGAGCACCCGAGCTTTTTAGTACTCGCTCATCACTAATAGGGATTTTTTGGGTCCTGCATGTGTGTGTATATTGTGGTAATTAGGTGGAGGATACCTCTATGTTCATTTCAGCCACACTTTGTATAGTGCCGACTCCCATGGACCCCATGATAAGGAAACCACACCAGCTTTTGAAAATACAGTTCTTTTTTACTTATTATAACCACACTTAAGTACAGGGAGTAACAGGAGATGAGCTTGCCATTCTCTTCTACACAGTACAAAGGCATGTTTCCAACCGTGACCAAAAGTGAAAAAGTACATGACAGGAAAATAATAGTTTAATGACATGACAACATGAGTGACTTCCTTCTTTTAGAACCAATGTAAGGGAGCTCTTCCTAGCTACCATCCTACTAGACATACCACTGGTGTTATCGAATCCACCTTCTCTTCAAGACTGTTCCCCAGAGTCCAGTAAACTATTGCTGTATTACAACTGATTCAGTCTCAGTATACCCCCACTCACCTGCTTCAGAGGAATTGCTGCACCTGTAGATTTCTAATTGCTACTTGCTCCCTGGTCCTCCTCACACACACACCCAAGGCTCTTCTTCCTTCTCTGATGGCGTCTTTACTCTCTCAAGACTCACCAAAAACTACACCCTGCACTTGAGCTGACTCACTACTTGTCCCTATATTGCATTTTCACCCCACTACGGGCAGGCCCTTCAGTTAACCCTGTCATACCAGATGAATATGAACTGAATCCTACTGAAGGACTGAACATGATAAAACCACTTAAAACCATAAGAGGCATAAAACATTATATGAATACAATTGTATTCATGGGAGAACATGACAGCCTGTCCACTTCCTTACAGGCTTCAATAGGAGCAATATTTCTCTGTGGGTGCATATAAGTTCTTTGATCTGTGTTGCTAGTCACTACCTGCAGGTAGTATAAACAGAAGAGTAGTCAGACAAACCAGGGTCAGGTAACAGGAGGACACATCAGGACACATGGAGTAAACAGAAGCACAGTCAAGTCACATGCCGAGGGTCAGAATTCCAGAAGAGTAAGGGAGCGATCCAAGGTCAGGAGGTAACAACAAAACCAGGCAGAAATGTGGTCAGATAACGGTCAGGGGTCAAGAAATTTAGATCAGAACAAAAGCAAAACACAAGCCAAGAGCACAACTGCAGAATCAGGAACTACAACTGGAGAGATTCTGTGAGAGCATGCCAAGTAAAGAAACAGAGCAATTACCAGGACGGTGGAACATCTGAGTAATCAGCACCACCCAGAACCTGCATGGAATGCTGTGATGTCAAACAACCTGCCAGCAAGTACTCAGAGAAACACAGCAGAGCATTTTGAATTATGCAAAATGCTCTGCACAGAGGAATAATGTCACTGCCGGCTCTGTAGTGCAGCAGAGCATCACCTGAGTGCAAGATGCTCCACACAGAAGAATCGTGACAGGGACGATGTTAAGGATATGGCTTAGCATAAAATAAAAATTGCTGTGATGCACGTTGTTTAACCAGTATATATCCTTTTTTCCTGTCTTTTAAACCTTATGCCTTGGTTGCCACGTCACATAAAGGCACAGATAGCACTGTCTCTTTGTCTCTCTTTTTTACTTGAATATTCACAGATAGGGCTACTTTATGGTTTCTATAGTCATGCTCAATCTCATTAATTCATACATCACTAAGAAGCAAAAAATATTCACATGGTAAACTTGGACACCGTGTGCACAATTTTTATCAAATTTTATCAATTTCTTTTATCAAAGAAAAGGGGGCATGCATTACAAGACGCAAGAGGAGGAATACACTGTGTGCAGAATTATTAACCCGTTATTTGTGTATCAAAAAGCACAAGGTGTGCCATACTCAGGGACATGCTCAAGGAAAGGAAGGCTGAAAAACGACCACCTTTGAACAAGAAACATAAGATAAAATGTCAAGACTGGGCCAAGAAATATTTTAAGACTGATTTTTCAAAGGATCACCTTGTGCTTTTTGATACTCCAGTAACGTTGCAGCTCTGAAATATGGCCAAACTGGTGGCAAATGGCATCTTGGCAGCTTCACGCTTGATTATCCTCAATTCATGGGCAGTTATTTTGTGCCTTTTTTTGCCCAACACGCTTCTTGCGACCCTGTTGGCTATTTGCCATGAAACGCTTGATTGTTCGGTGATCACGCTTCAAAAGTTTGGCAATTTCAATTGCTGCATCCCTCTGCAAGACATCTCACAATTTTGGACTTTTCAAAGCCCGTCAAATCTCTCTTCTGACTCATTTTCCCAAAGGAAAGGAAGTTGCCTAATAATTAAGCACACCTTATATAGGGTGTTGATGTCATTACACCGCACCCCTCCTCATTACAGAGATGCACATCACCTGATTTACTTAATTGGTAGTTGTCTCTCAGCCTATACAGCTTGGAGTAGGACAACATGTATAAAAAGTATCATGTGATCAAAATACTCATTTGCCTAATAATTCTGCACACAGTGTAGTCCTGTGGGATCCACTGCGAGCCAAAACAACCATGAATTTCACAGAAGGTCATTCATTCGAATGGCCGACATGTAATAATACTTTTGCCTTGTTAAGGCCACTATAAAGGATATGTATGACTTCCCAGGTGATAACAGACTATCCCCAAGGGTTAGAGAAGATGGATCCTTTTTAAAACAGAAACATCGGCAGAATTTGAGTGGGAGAATGTGAGTTTTTCTTTCTGATAAGGGAACTCCAGGGCAGTGGAAAGTCCACACTTTATATTTCTCCATATCTATACCTTAAAAAGTTCACATTACTAAAATCTACTCTGAGCTGAAGTCATTTTATTCCCATTGCCATTTATGATGATGGAGCTAAACTCTGATTCCACTTATGCTGTAGCAATATCCTTGCAAGTCTGTAAACTCATATGTTACCTACTTTATATTCCGCCATCATTTCCTTAGAAATATCCTAAATTATAAGTTCACATCTGATAAGTAGAAACTCCCTAATATTGCCTCTAATGCGAATCATTCGTCGTTGTGAATGTAAATGGATTTCATCTCTCGGCACAGTGCTATGTAAATGAGATAGATGAGTCTAAATGTGTAACGAAAAGGCTGGAGAACATAGCGGATGAGATGCACCAATGTAGTGTCCCAACTTTCCAGTGGATGTTAGGGGTTCGATTAGTAATGGATCATTTTATAGGTGGCTTGTGATGAATGTGTCAAGGCCGGCTGACAATCATGTGGCAGTGAGTGTAAGAAAATCCCAGAGATTGACAGCACGTGTTGTTATCTGACAGTTCCCTGTTTCTGCAGCTGTGGACTCTAGGACCTTGGAGAACTGTCAGTTTTTGCTCTCTGTTGCCAGCCTCTCACTCCCTTTATAAACCTCACTCTGGGAATATTTGGGTGCGGTTTATAGCTTGTTCCTGACTGAGCTATGGAGAAGTCATTTTGTTCTGTTGCTCCAGATGTCTGTAGTTGCTGCAGCTCAGATAAGTGTTAACCTTTTGCCATCTACCAGGGCTCTGGTGATTGCAGTTATGTGTCCCCTGTATTGTTCTCTAGTGTCCTCGTTTAGTGATAGTGGTGTTGACGAAGAGCTCATACCCTCCATCCTTACTTAGGGCCCATTTGCTAAGGTGAAATAGTGCCCCAGGTATTCCAGCGCGGAGATAATCACAGAACCTGTATAGGGTCTGTTAGGACTGTGAAGGTGAGCTGCGGGTCACCACTTCTCCCATTCCCTAGCTATAAGGCATTCCTTCCCGCTTCCTGTGTGCTGTCCTTTACATACACTACAACATACCTAAATGTTTGTTAGCTGCAAAGCACTATCATACCACAGCAAATCATATAACCCCAATCTTTTTACAGTCTGTATAGATTCCACATTTTATCTATCTCAGGTTTTACCAGTTAGAGGGAGCCTACCACTAGGTTTTTTTCTGCATCATTTGAGACCACCATGATTTAGGCTCAGACCCTCATTACAGCAATACATAACTTAATTAAAATCTGTTTTATCGGCTGCAAATCTCCTAGTTCTCTGAATACTGAGCTCTATATAACCCTTTCCACACTACTGATTGTCAGCTTTCTATGTACACTGGGCATAGGCAGAAAGCTGCCAGTCAGTGGTGGGGGGCATGGTTGGGCCACCTGGCAGCAGGCCAAGTATTAATGGAAAGTTGAGTGGAAATAAAAAATGGGGTAGAAAAAAGTGTACAAGCAACCGGGATAACCACAGCCTTGATAGGGCTGTTAAGAAAAGGCCATTCAAAAATTTGGGGGAGATTCATAAGAATTGGACTGCTGCTGGATATTCTAATTTATTGAGATGCACTTGTAGAATAAATGGTCTCAACGGCAAATAACCCGTTTTCCTTCATGAGATAACGCCTTTAAAGGGCCTCTGCAGTCATAACTTAAAATTTGACAATTCACTGAACATGTAAAGTCAACATGCCTGTAACCTTCAACCTTACACCATTCTTGAGTCTCAGTCTTGGCTTTAGAGAATAACCACCACTATCTCAGATTTTGTTACTGTTAGTAGATTTTATCCTCCATTGAATTATGTCAGCGCAGGTCATATCAGACAGAAGGGGAAAAGAAGAAGGTATATTTGAAATGATCTAACTTTGCTCTCCACAGCGAAGTCTATGACAATGGTGACCATTTTTTATATAAACAATTGGGATCCAGAAAAGTAGAGGGACAGGAGATGGCACAAGGACGGCACTGGTTATGATGGCAGCATATCATGAGTAATACAAAATTTTCAGTTTTGATGACGATCTCAAACCTTAGTCAAGTCTTCAACTGGAAATTTTTTCCCTCCTTTACATTTCTAGTACGACACTGTGATATTTATGGTGGCTGCGATGTCATTTTCCTACACGTATTGCTTAACTGCATCTTGTTTTACTTATTCCTGTTCACTTGTTGCATTAAATAAACCTGGGGACCCGAGAGAGAAATGTAATCAGCCAATGGAATATAGATAAAGACATCATGCGTGTGTAAGCGATGCACGTTGCGCCCAGCAAGAAATACAAATCAGATCAGTTTCAGGTCATTGTATCCCTGCCAAGAAGTGAAGATCCGAGATTTTATTCATATGTTCCTTCTTCATAATCATTCCTTCCTTGGAAGACTCCAGGGTAATCCTCACCCTTCACCTTAACTACAAAAGCACATGTCTTACAGGGAATGAATCTTATTTTTCCATCTTACTAACAAAAAAAATAACTCTTAAAATAAACTTTCCCTAAATGTTTTGGCTATATACATTTTTACTCTATATGGAACGCCAACATTGCATTTAGATCTATTACACTGTTACACTGTTAAGACCTTCATCAGTGTGTGCAGATGGTCCTCAAAAAGTATAAAGTATAGTAGCGTGATGAGGGGCGTTGCTGTGCATGATATGGTGACCACCGTTGTCTATGTGGCAATGAGTGCCACATAGACAGCGGAAAATACCGTGTCATACCCAGCAATACCCCTTATCACTCTACTATACTTTCTGAGGACCCCCTGCACGCACACTGATGAAGGTCTTTTGACCGGAACATCTGTGCTTGTGCTGGTCCTAGAAGTTCTTCACAATAAAAACCACCATTGACATTGATCTTGAGTGCCAAGTTTCTACATCTACTTGAGACGGTTTGGACTCTACTTGTACACCACCTCAGAAGTGCCATGTGTATCAACTCACAGTTATCTGTGGAGCTTTGCATTATGATATGACTATGCATAGGATACGTATGAACCAGGACCAAAAATGTCTCATTTTTAATATATGTTTTGCCATTTGTATATCTGCAAGGTCAGATGGGTAGGCTGAGGAGGAGGAGGTACTGGGATAGAATCTCAGCCACCATAGCCTACAAAATTACCCATTCCGCATACTAGCTGCCCCTGCCTGTAATACCCAAATCTTTAAACAGCGGACAGGTATTTGTACTTACATTGTAGCTTTAATTTGACTTTATTAGATATCATATGAAGGGTATGTGAAGTAGTGGCAGAGGCATAATTTCTGGTCTGTCTTAATCAAAATTATAGTGCCTTTATTTTTTATTTTCTACAAGCAGTTGGCCAAGGTGTCCAAGCTGATAATTGTCATGCTACTGTCATGCTACAAGCATGGCGAGCGCGTTCAGACCAAAAAAAATCTGACGCAGAACGAAAAAAACACGAAAACAACACCACAAACAAGAGGGGGCACCGGGGATACAATAATAACAGTGGGCCCTAACTCTAGTGGGAGGGGTAGATGGGACAGCTCCTATCCTCACCTGCAGCTCTCCCTACACTCCTAGCCAGGCCCTATACAGTCTCTGCAACTGTTGCCGAGAAGGAACCTGAGACCCTGAAAAAACTCTGTAGTTGCCCTGGCTAGTGTGTTGGCAGGTGGGAGACGCTAGCTCCACCACTGCACTAATAAAGCAGAAGGAAAGGTAAGACAGACAGGGGGAAAACAGCAACGAATAAAAGATAAAGTCCGGCTTATAGAACACGCTTTCTAAGCTCCTTCCACCAAGGGGGCCAGTATACAAAATGATTTCTAGCTTCAGCAAGTATTGCAGGAAAACCTGAAGGTGCATGGCTACAAATTAGTTGCAACTGAAACACTCAGCTAGGAACTGATGGAAAGACTGCTAGCAGCAAAACTGGCATTAATCATTCAGTACAATGAGAAAAAAAAAACACATTTAAATGTAAAAATCCAGACGGAGATAAATGGCTCCAGTCCTAAATCTGTCGCTAGTCTCCAAAAACAGGGAGACAACTGTGACAATAATGTTGCAGAGGCCTGGGAGAAGGGACAGACTCACCATTGGTGTAACCTGTGCAGCCAAAGGACCAAGGAGGTAAGGGACCCACTTCTACCTCCAATGCTGGATATGTGGCGCCCCTGACCTGGTCAGGCACCACTGAGTACTGCACCCATGCTGGGGACAGTACAATACAGGTAATCCAGAAGGCTGACCGAGGTGTGACTACACAGGCGCATAGTGATCAGGTCTCACACATGTACCTATGAGAGGACCCCTGGGGATCCCAGGAGGGGGAAAAGCCTTCGCCTCCACTGGAATAGTGGAGGGGGCCAAAAGCCTCCATCTCCTCTCAAGGGGTGTGGTAAGAGAATCTGGTTGCTAGGTGGCGTAGGCAGGCACAAAAGGGAAAAGAGAAGGAGGAGTAAACAGTCTGCAGCAGAGTGTGGAGGAGTGAGGAGCAGGAAAGTGAAGCTCTGACAGGAGCAGCAGTGAAGGTCCCAGATGTGAGCCGGTTCAGAGCAGAGTCCAGGGAGCTCCGAGAGGAGCTGACCCCTACCCCTGGGGCTGTTGCAGTCTGACAGCGTCCGCGCAGTGGCTACCGACGGGGGAGAACGGTCACCTAGGAGGGCTACCCGAAACCCATCTCCAGCTAGAGAGAGAGCACAGAGTGGGAAGTAAGGAGACTGCTAGGGAGTACCAGGCCCAAACGGGCGGCAGATCCCGGAGCGGGGATAGATCCACCTTTCCCTGCTAAACCTGCCGGTGTGGGGCCCTCAAAGCCCACACCACAACACCCAAAAGCCGCAGCCACGTAGCCACAGTTAGGGCCCATAGTTCACAGGAGGCAAGCAGCTGGAGTGATCTGGTCCAGGCGACAAGCAAACGGCAACCAAACGAAGGGGAGAGAGGCTTCAGCAACTTCCCTGGGTGACCCCCATAGGGACTAAAAGTCGGGGTTACCCCAAACCACTAAGGGCTAAGGAAGGCGAGTCGGTAGTCACCATCATAAGTCAGCCTGAAGGATACCTGGTTCCAGCCTGGTTCATCCCAGCTACGCCCGGGTTACTCACTCTGCCATCAACTGTGAGTAAAACCCCTGAAAGACATCCTGCTTGTGTGGAGTTATTCTGCGCCTTGTGGTTCTACACACCTACACAGGGCCCTGGGGCTTGCCTCACTCTCAGGAGGCTACTACACCCTACTGCACCCACCATCAGCCCCAGGCATCCCTTAATCTGCAGTGGCGGTCCCCACTGACCGCAATTCTGAGAGTGGCGTCACGACAAATAGAAGATCTCCTACCTGTGACCAGATCCAGCTGAGTGGAGTCCCTGAAGGTAATGCACCGACACAACACTGGAGGGGCTTCACATCTGGCGTCACGAACAGGATAAGGACTAGACCTGTCCAGACAGGTGACCATGTGCCTGGGCGGTCCGCTTGAAAAATTGGAAGCGCCGCCATATTGCCACCATGAAAAGCGCGCTGAAAAACAACAGCAGCCCGCGCTGGAAGAAGTTACCGCCCACGAAGAGGTGTGGCTACCCAGAGATCCCCTGCAGAGTTCTGACCTCGCTTGTGAAGAGAGCGGAAGCGTCCAGAGACGTCGGGACAGAAAGGGAGCCAGAAGCCTGCTGCTGGGAGAGGAGCTGCTGAAAGAGGCAGAGCGGAAACTGAACAGCTTGCTACTAGAGGCAACGACGAGTCCACTGCTGGGAAATCGTGCAGAGGAGGGCGCAGAAGAAATGGCGTCTGACCGCAGAAACCCAGAACCGGGCTCCGCTGCCTGGTGGTATCGGGAGCTGGCCCAGTTCTGCGACCGACTGGAGACCCGGGTCGTGGAGCAGATCAGAGAAGAACGCATGGAACTTCTGGAGATGGCTGCCGCGGTTCAGGCCTATGAAGGGAGAGCCGCGCGCCGAGCGCCAGACCGAGTGGCAACGACTCAGACCCCGATGCTGCCACCGATGGGTGAGTCCAGTATTACCCCTGCCGGCCCGGATGCCCCGACCCCTGCTGCCACATCCGCGGTCCCTGAAGAGGCGCCCGGCGCGGCGACGCTGAGCCAGGCCGCAGCCACGCCAGGTGCGGCCCGCCAAGCCCAGGCCGCCGCAACGATGCCCTGCTCGGCCCACCAAGACCCGGTCCCTGCAGCGATGCCCTGCCCGGCCCGCAAAGAACCGGCTGCCACCGCGACCCTCATCCACGCCGCAGGTGTGACGCTGACCCAGGCCGCCGCCATGCTAGGCCCAGCCCGCCGAGACCCTACCGCAGCCGCAACGCTCGTCCGCGCCGCAAGTGAGGTGCTGAACCAGGCCGCAGCCCCGCCAGGTGCGGCCCGTCAAGCTCCGATCGAGGCAGCGACGCCCAGCCCAGCCTGCAAAGACCCCATCGCAGCTGCGACGCCGATCCAGGCCGCCGCCATACAGGGCGCGGCCCGCCAAGACCAGGCCGCCGCCATACAGGGCGCGGCCCGCCAAGACCAGGCCGCCGCCATGCCAGGCGCGGCCCGCCAAGATAAGATTGCATCACCATTTACCCCGGCCTGCAAGGCCAGAGCAGACACCGCTCCCCAGTCCAAAGAGGTCCCTGCTGGAAAGCCCACGCTGGGGGAGGACCCCGCATACTGGCAGCTGAAGGCTGACATGGAGGCCAAGTTTCCACAATGGTTGGTGGACCAGTACATACTCCCTCCGCATACCCCCAAGACGACTCCTGCAGCAATCATGCCAAAGAGATCCCTGCCTGGGCCTGCTGAAGAAAGCCCATCCCCAGCACTGCCACCGAAGGAGTGCTCAGAAGAACTAAGGGGGAGAGGAGGCCAGGAGGCTGAGGAGCTGACTCAGGAGCCACCAGCAGTGGATCCATGCCCAGAGCCGGAGATGTTGCCATATTCTCGCCGGGATGAAGAGGAAGATTTATCCAGCAACCTCACCTGGGAGCCTGCCAGCAGTGAAGCATCCACCCAGCAGAATCAAGCCCGCAAGACACGGCGCCGTAACAGAACCCAGTCTTTCCCTGCACCGCCATCCCCAGAGCAGAGAGAAGTCACGGCCAGAGACCTAGAAGAAAAACGGTTCCTGAGAAGAGCCAAAGCACAGGTCAGAGGACCCCTTTGTAGAGGAGTAGTGGAAGATTTCAGCCTAAAATCAGGATACGGCTTCATAGTAGCACCTGGTATAAAGGAAGGTATCTTCGTCAATAGAAGAGATGTGAGAGCTAATTTGCCCAGAGGACATCCTGGCAGAAACTTAAAGATGGGAGACTCCGTACAATTTACCATGCATCAAGGCGAAAGAGGCTGGTACGCGCTAGATGTAGCACCATGTCCTAAAGAAGAAGACAGGAAAGCCAGCGATAAAGAAAGAAAAGACAAAGAACCTACTGATGAGACTACCACAGATGAAGAAAGAGGTCAAGAAAGCAGCAGGTGCCGCAGCCCTACAGGCCCAAGCCCTGGTGAGGAGGAATCCACATAAAGTACAGAAAGAAGAATAGAAGTTCCCAGTTTGACAAGTTTGAAGTTTTGCAACGTTTTCAAGTTTAAGCAATGTGCCCACATAAACTAATGTGAGAAATGAACCTTAAGGCTATGAACTGGCTATAGCCACAAACTCTCGCAGTGTAAATAGTTACACCAGAGGGCACCACCACCACCAGAGTCAGCCTGTTTAGGGGCTTGGCTCGTCTGCAACCAGGGAGCACGTCCGTATATAGGGCCTTGGCTCACCTGCGACCAGAGAGCATGCCTGTTTATGGGGCCTGGCTCTCCACCACAAAGAGGGTACCTGGTCAGCACCAACTGTGGAGGCCGCCTCTGGATCCTGCCAGAAGTGGCTGAAGGCGCGGCTCCACCAGGCCAGGTATACCCTGAAGACCACCAAACCATGAAAGCCGCCTCTACATCCTGCCAGAAGTGGCTGAAGGCGCGGCCAACGTGAGAGGGTTTTGGGTGGGTTAACGGACTTGTGGGTGGAGGGTGGTGATGTATGGTACCTGGTGGTTTTAAAAATGTTTTACCATGTTTTAATGTTTTATGCATTTTAAAATGTTGTCTTGCAGCCCGAGGACGTGCTGGTGATAACTAAGGGGGAATGTGGCGCCCCTGACCTGGTCAGGCACCACTGAGTACTGCACCCATGCTGGGGACAGTACAATACAGGTAATCCAGAAGGCTGACCGAGGTGTGACTACACAGGCGCATAGTGATCAGGTCTCACACATGTACCTATGAGAGGACCCCTGGGGATCCCAGGAGGGGGAAAAGCCTTCGCCTCCACTGGAATAGTGGAGGGGGCCAAAAGCCTCCATCTCCTCTCAAGGGGTGTGGTAAGAGAATCTGGTTGCTAGGTGGCGTAGGCAGGCACAAAAGGGAAAAGAGAAGGAGGAGTAAACAGTCTGCAGCAGAGTGTGGAGGAGTGAGGAGCAGGAAAGTGAAGCTCTGACAGGAGCAGCAGTGAAGGTCCCAGATGTGAGCCGGTTCAGAGCAGAGTCCAGGGAGCTCCGAGAGGAGCTGACCCCTACCCCTGGGGCTGTTGCAGTCTGACAGCGTCCGCGCAGTGGCTACCGACGGGGGAGAACGGTCACCTAGGAGGGCTACCCGAAACCCATCTCCAGCTAGAGAGAGAGCACAGAGTGGGAAGTAAGGAGACTGCTAGGGAGTACCAGGCCCAAACGGGCGGCAGATCCCGGAGCGGGGATAGATCCACCTTTCCCTGCTAAACCTGCCGGTGTGGGGCCCTCAAAGCCCACACCACAACACCCAAAAGCTGCAGCCACGTAGCCACAGTTAGGGCCCATAGTTCACAGGAGGCAAGCAGCTGGAGTGATCTGGTCCAGGCGACAAGCAAACGGCAACCAAACGAAGGGGAGAGAGGCTTCAGCAACTTCCCTGGGTGACCCCCATAGGGACTAAAAGTCGGGGTTACCCCAAACCACTAAGGGCTAAGGAAGGCGAGTCGGTAGTCACCATCATAAGTCAGCCTGAAGGATACCTGGTTCCAGCCTGGTTCATCCCAGCTACGCCCGGGTTACTCACTCTGCCATCAACTGTGAGTAAAACCCCTGAAAGACATCCTGCTTGTGTGGAGTTATTCTGCGCCTTGTGGTTCTACACACCTACACAGGGCCCTGGGGCTTGCCTCACTCTCAGGAGGCTACTACACCCTACTGCACCCACCATCAGCCCCAGGCATCCCTTAATCTGCAGTGGCGGTCCCCACTGACCGCAATTCTGAGAGTGGCGTCACGACAAATAGAAGATCTCCTACCTGTGACAAGATCCAGCCGAGTGGAGTCCCTGAAGGTAATGCACCGACACTGCACTTGTGGGGCTTCACAGATACATTCTGCATTATGATGAACCATTGAACTACAAAGTTCCAGTATATTGTCCTTGCAAATGAGCTTTTTTCTGTGAGTGTCCGCCAGTGCCTAAGAAAGTGATAAGGGCAATGAGGTTTTTTTCTTCGGTGTGGCAGAAGAGAATCAAATAAATGCTTGAATCTGCAAAGGCCATCATACTGAACTTTGCAGCATAAGGGGAGAGCATTCTGAAATCATGACACTGTCCTGCTCAATGGACTTCACGTTCTATTTCACGCTTCGGTCCATCTGATCTATCTGAAAGGGATCGCCTCTAGGAAACGCTTAATAGTGCTATGATTTTAAGAGATAGTGCACCCCTCCTTTTGTGTATGTTATGGACTTGACGGCTTAGCCGGCACTCCCCCTCTGAACTGTGAACTTGGGCTAGCCCAAGTGTGGGAAAGAAAGGGCGAGAGAAGGTTTTGGGCGGGAACTAAAAAAGTTGGGTCGCAAGAGAATGTGAGCGAAGAGACGCTGCCTGTGTCCTACCCAGGAAGGGTAGTTGAAGCGGTACAGTGCCGGCTGTGAGAGATACAATGAGCCAGACCATGTGAAAGCCCTGCTCACCATCGAGTGAGCACCAGACTGAGGCGCTCTTAGGTTGGCGAACCTAAATAGGAGAGGAGAGATCACTCAAAGGAGTTGGGACAACACAGGGCCATGTGAGGTGCAGAGCTCCCCCCTGCCTTGCAAAGAGAAGTTTGTACTGATGGGCATCACAGCACTAAACTCCAGGGAGTGGACTTGATCCCCCTCAACCGTAGAGTGAGCCTTTACCGGTGTGCACACTTAATAAGTCGTAGCTTAGGCCTCAGTAGCCAAAGTGTGGTAACCATGTGGGCCGAGTAGCAAAGGCCAGCTAGGTTGTTAGTGCAGTGCAGTTGTGAACATATTGTGCTTGCCTGTCTATACTGTTTTATTGATACTTGGAATAGCTGGGGCGACATAAAGTTGGGGCGCTCCTGCTACAATCGGCAGTGTGTTAAATTTTACTGTAGCCTGATTACTCACCCCCGTTCACTTGCATAAACATTTAACTCCTGCCTGTAAAGAAAGCCATAGCCTTTCTGCTACAATGTCTTGTGTACTATAATTGAACTCTGCACAGAGGTGGTCCCTCGACTATCACAAAACAACTTACAACTAACTCATTTAATCAAGTTTCTGACTTGGTTGGATGAGAATAAGATTGTTTTCATCAATAAAATCCAAAGGGTTATATGTAAATCAATCCACAAATTATAGACCCTAGTGTAAAGTCATCATCTCCGAAGTCCCATCCAAATTGGATTGTCTTTTGCTTACTTGACTATGTAGACTGATGGAAAACCATGAGCTTTAAAATTACTGTCCTGAGGGTTGTCAGGTTGCATTAACAGACCTATTTGCAACTCATCGCAACAAAGGCAAGACCAAAGTTGATGGCCACCACTTTATTTGGTAAATAGGAAAATTCCTTTGGATCACAAGAACTCAGGTGTAATAAGACACCAAACCACTAGTTGTTTCTAGGTACACTAGTGGAGTGGATCTCCCGGGTTTGTATAGTAGGTGTTGCTAAACACACCTAGTGAGGGGCAGGCAAACAAGCCAGAGGTAAAAGCCAAGAGATAACGTAAATGACAAAAGGAGCGAGGAGAGGTGGAGTCAGGGAACGAATTGGGGTCGGTAAACAGACAGGTCATGTAAGAACAAGGGAGCAAGCAGAGGCGGAGTTAGGGGATGAGCCGAGGTCAGGGAGTCAGAGAATCAAGTCAGTAAGTAAGGAGATGGGAGGGGAACAGCGTAACTAGGCAGTGGGACAAAATCAGGACAGACACTTACGGGAACCAGGGACGTGCACTGTAAAACAGGAACTATCACTGGTGGCGTTCTGGGTGAAACAGCTACCAGATAAAGTAGAGCAACCCAGAGTGATGCTCCAAAGAACAACCACTCCCACACCACACAGGACTCGACCAGGAACGGGGGAAAAATATGAGGCCCAGCTTAGGCTCTGCAGCAGACCAGAGCACTGCAGCAGAATCATGACAATCATGCTATGAAGGTCATAATGTATTGTGCCATGGAAAATGGTGATATTATCAACCTTTAACTCTTCGTTACAATGAAGTAGGAATCTTACTTGGGCCATCCCTCTCAGGCAAAGGGTTTTGAGTTTAGGACAGATCTCCTCTGGCAGCAAGTAGATTGAACAAACAGCTGTATTATATTTTTGTATCCTTGTATTGTGCATAAATAAGCTCATCCCTGCACAAGGTGACAACTCAAACAACTTTTGACCCATTAATAAGCTCATCCCTGCACGAAGTGATAACGGAAAAAAAAATCTTTGGACCCATTAATAAGCTCATTTCTGCATGAGGTGACAACTCAAAAAACATTTGACCCATTTATCCCCTACAACCACAAACACGTGCAATTCACATTGTTGATTGTACTAAAAAACAATGACCTGTAGAATGTAGGATCAATTATTCATGTCCTCAGCGATGGGAAACATACTGAGAAGATAGAAGCTTCTCAAGCCTGCAGGACATGATGCCTCCAAGGACTTTTTCCTAATCTGATTCCGAATGGATACCAATTTATAAGCAAATTACTTTCTTGTTCTTCCTCAAAAATGTTGGCCTGTTTCAGGGGATCAATTATTCAGTGCCTTTTCCTTTTCTTACACAAGTAACTGGATACCTCGAGGGAGAACATATAAGGTTTGATCTGGATTTAGTGATGACCCAAAAGACTTTTTGTCCATTTGACCCCCAATGGTCACAAATTCTTCTGCAAAAACAATGCCTTTTAGGCACTGGGATCAATTATTCAGTGTCCCCTGTTAGCGGAGTTACTGGATAGCTTGCATACATCACATTATATTTTACATTTGGTCTTAGCAATTCTCTGAATTTCCTCCTAAATGACCTTTTAGGTTTAAAGTTCTAAAAGCCTTGAAAATAGTGGATTTCAAGTTTCTACTTACCCATTTAATAGATGTTCAGAGAAAAAAGGGGGTGTATGTATAGCTTAGTTACAGCAGAAAAAGGAAGGGTATGTATAGATTAGTCATCTGTGTCAGACTGATAAAGATTTAATGAATATGTTTCTTGCCTGGTTGTTAGTTCTGTAGATCTTGACATGAGCTTAGAGGTGCAGAGGTTCATAAAATAGAAGTAACCTGTGCACGCAAAATACAAGTATTTCCTACTCCTCCCCACACCACGGGACGCTCCCCAGTGACCAGTTTTAGGTGTTGCTAGATATTGTATTCTGTTTTTTGTCTTTATGGTTGAAAGACCTAAATTGACTGCTGGTATTCTGTATCCTCCAGTAACAGTTTGTTTTTGTTTTGGGTTTTTTTATTAAAAAAGGATGGCACGTACAGTGAAGAATTTTGTTTCACATTTTATATTATAGTATAGAAAATAATATGAAATGGGAACTCAGAGCTGGCAAAATATATTTATTTTAGGCTTTCTTGGGTTAAAAAAGAATTTTCATTGCTGAAAAAAAACATATTTACTGATTCAAGAACAGCAGGGTAAAGGGATTTTGCAAGATAGGTCACGAGAGTAAAGGGCACGTTACACGCTACGATATATCGGGCGATATGTCGTCGGGGTCTCATCGTAAGTGATGCACATCCGGCATCGTTTCATATATCGTAGCGTGTGACAGCTACAAACAACTGTGATCGTGCAAAAATACTCACCTTATCGTTGCTCGTTCACACGTTGCTCATTTTCAAAAAATCGAATGTTCTTCTGTACGCCGGTTGTTCATTGTTCCCGAGGCAGCACACATAGCTTTGTGTGACACCCCGGGAATAATGAACTGCAGCTTACCTGTGTCACACCGGCAATGTGGAAGGAAGGAGGTGGGCGGGATGTTATGTCCCGCTCATCTCCGCCCCTCCGCTTCTATTGGCCGGCGGCTGTGTGACGTCACTGACGCCAAACGTCCCTCCCCCTTCAGGAAGAGGATGTTCGCCACCCACAACGAGGCCGTTTGGAAGGTAAGTACGTGTGACGGGGGGTTACGACATTGTGCGACACGGGCAACAAATTGCCCGTACTGCACAAACGATGGGTGCGGGTGCGATCGCACAAGAAATCGACATGTGTAAAGTGGCCTTAAGACCAAGACATTATTAGTGTCAAAGATCGCAAAGATCCCAGTCTTTGACCCCAAACATTTTGTTGGGAGCCACAGATCTCCTGTGACTGCCACATTGAACAGTGTTGATGTCAACATAACAATTCAGTCAAATACCCCAGTGAATCTCTGACAGTTGTGTGGCATCCCTGAGGCTTCAGTCACCACAGGGCATTGCATTTCATTTAAATTGAAGTGCTTGGACTCTAGTGATGAAAGAGTTAATCACCGGTGTTGTTTTTCACTTGCAAAACATCTAGCTATGAGTCACCACTTACACAGGAAGCTCAACAGTCTGGGGAAATCCAGGTTTCCAGGGCAACAGCCACTAAGAGTCATCCTAAGTGTGGGGGCACTGAGTGAGTAAGAAGCACACAAACAAATTCTAGTGAGATCCGTCCAGGACAGAGAAGAGAGCAGACAGCTTTGGGAGTGCAACGTTTAACATACTGGTCCTGGGGATGGGAGACATGTAGAAATAGTCCCAGGACCAGTGGCTACAACACCGCACTGAGTCTTCAGGAATGAGACTGGAATAGGGTGAGAGGCGACCGGCGGAGATGGTGAGACAGAGAAGACATGGTAGCTGAGGTCGAGCCATACTGTTCCCACAGTGCCATCGCAGTTGGGGTGCAGAGCCCTTGGTTGGGGAAACCTTCATGGACTCTAACAAATCTGCAGGGGTTGGGGATTTCATGTCTCATTGCCCACCACCCACTTTTCCAGAGCACAATGACATATAGGATCCGGGGTCAGGTTTACAGCCAGGCCCCACGGTGAGGACCCGCATCACCTGACGGGACAGGACACTTAACGTGGACAGCGGGGTCCCCAAGTTGCTTCAAGCCACAAGGATCCACAACCAAACGCAAGTAGGAGGGTCTCACACATTTGCAGACACCGGTGATTGCCTCCGATTCACCTGGGACCGGCTGGAGTCCATCCATGGCGGCGGAAATTGGCAGCTCCAGGGAGCCTTAAGAACTGTGAGCAAAAAGTACTTTGAACCGCAGCCCCAGTGTCATCCTTGTCATTGCCGGCACTGCCTCCCCATGTTTCAGCACCATCAACTGTCCCCATCGCCCTCATCCTCTTTGGGGCTCGCTCCGCCTGTGGGGAGCTGGACTATCTGGGCTGCGTTAACATCAGCCCCGGAGGAGAGCAACATCTCGCAGCGGCGGCTGATTCCTGGCCGTGCACCATGGGTGGCGCTGCAAAGCATCCCCCATTCCTATCCAACACTGCTCCTGGAAGAGGAAAAGTCGCAAGAAGGGTCTGCGGCGAAAGAGGCCTAGACACCAGTCTCCGCTACAACCGGTGACACGCTTCCCAGGGACCCTTCACCCTCCTTCTGTTCCCACTTTATGCCTTGCACCCACTTGTTTGTCTTTTACATGTAGCCAACAGGGCCACGGAGCCGGGTCAGGCAAGTCACAGCAACCCCACAAAACCACTGGCCCGGTGATCAGTAACCCTTGAGGCCTCGTGAGGCGCTACAGTGGCATTTAACAAACACTGGTAGAGGGGTGCATCATTACTAGAGATGAGCGAACCGGTCGCGGTTCGGCTCGAGGTCGGTTCGCCGAACGGGGGTCCCGTTCGAGTTCGGTTCGTCGAACGTTCGACGAACCAAACTAGAACCAATATGCTATAATGGGAGGCAATCACAAACACATAAAAATGCATGATAAATGTACACAAACAGTTAATAAACATTGCCATAACACTTACCGGTCCTCGCGATCCCTTCTGCACTCTGTCTCCTGCCGCTATTCCATCCGATGATCGCTGAATCCTCCCGTGACCGGTACTGCCAGCAGAGATGCAGGACCTGTCGTGACGTCAAAATAGCCATGTGACCAGTCACGTGGCTATTATCTCATTGGCTACAGACTGGTCACATGACTATGACGCGTCATGTAGGACCTGCGAGTGCATCTCTCCGGTACACGGTGCACATATGTGTATCGCCGTGTACCGGCGACATGCTCTAGCACACGGTCGACTCCCCGTTCCGTTAGGGACCGGCTGACACAGCCGGTCATTAACGGAGATCACCGTTGCCATAGCAACGCAGTTAGCGGTGACTTCACCGCTAACCGCAGCTCCGAGAGCACCGTTGCTATGGTAACGCGTCTGTCAGCGTTACCGCTGTTACCGCTGACAGCCAGCACTGATCACTCACGGAGTCAAGGCTGCACGCTGCTTCCCGATTGTAGCGAGGATTGTACTGAGGATGAGGTTCCCCAGCCCCAAGTGATGGGCTGGTGAACCTCATCCTCACTACAATCCTCACTACTACTACACTAGAAAGAAAGAAGACAGAAGAGCAGGATCGTGGAGGGCTGACAGGGGGTAATAAAGATGAAGTCTCTAATGTGTCTGTGTATTTATTTCTATTAAAGTATTTATTCTCTGTGTGGTGTCTTTTTTTTAACCCTTTATTGGAGATTCTTTATGGCCGGGTCAAACGTGCCTGACATTAAGAATCTCTGGCTTAATACTGGCTAGTAAAACAAAGCCAGTATTAACTCATGATTACCCAACAAGCCACCCGGCTCCAGGGCTGTTGGAAGAGTTGGATACAGCGCCAGATGATGGCGCTTCTATGAGAGCGCCATTTTCTGGGACGGCTGCGGACTGAAATCCGCAGCAGAGGCGCCCAGAAACCTCGGGCTAACCTGTGCTGTGGATTCCAATCCCCAGCTGCCTAGTTGTACCCGGCTGGACACAAAAATGGGGTGAAGCCCACGTCATTTGTTTTTTAATTATTTCATGAAATAAGTGAAATAATTAAAAAAAAATGGGCTTCCCTATATTTTTGGTTCCCAGCCGGGTACAAATAGGCAACTGGGGGTTGGAGGCAGCCCGTGGCTGCCTGCTGTACCTGGCTAGCATACGAAAATATGGCGAAGCCCACGTCATTTTTTTGGTGGGCAAAAAACTTCTGCATACAGTCCTGGATGGAGTATGCTGAGCCTTGTAGTTCTGCAGCTGCTGTCTGCTCTTCTCCATACAGACAGACAGCAGCTGCAGAACTAGATGCGCCAATCCTGGCGCTTCACCCCAGCTCATCCCGTGCCCTGGTGCAGTGGCAAACGGGGTAATAAATCGGGTTGATACTAGCTGTAAAGTCACCTGAGATCAAGCCCAGCAGTTTGTGATGTCATGGCGTCTATTAGATACCCAACATCATAAACTGTCAGTACTAACAAAAAAAAAAAAAAATCGACAAAAGAAATTTATTTGAAAAAACAGTCCCCAAAACATTTCCTCTTTCACCAATTTATTGTAAGAAAAAAAATAAAGGGGTCCCACGACGACTCTGGACCGTCTAGAATATGGGGGGGAGACACTCAGGGAACGTATCCCCCATTTTCTAGGAGTGCGGACCCTTCATGTGAGGAGTGTGGGTGCAATGAATCTGCACTCACTCTCCCCGGGTCCACAGCAGCAGAGTCCATGTCGTAATGGTTGCTACCAAAGCTGCAATGCCCTGCTCATGAGGTAAGGGCATGCCTAATCAGGAGAACTACTGTAGAGGAAGCTCTGCTCACTGGTATATAGGTGCTCAGAGGTAATAATAGATAAAATTAGTGAGTAACCTCGGCACTCTAAATCTCCCACACTAAGTCAGTAAGTCACAACGGATAGTAATGCAAAATCACTCTTTATTGGTCCGTATTAAGAAAAAATTTTTTATATAAGCATATATGTTTTTGTCCAAAACAAGTTACAAATGACGTTTCGGCCTGAGCCTTCGTCAGATTGGACTTATCTGCATGTAATCATGAAAAATGACAATAATCAGTATCACATAAGAGTGAGAGAACAATAACATAAACTCGAACAATGTAGAGGTACAATTGGGATGCAGCAAAAAAATTGCAACACAGCAAGAAATGAAACACATGATACAAATGTCATAATACAGTACAAGGACAATATAGTAATGACAAATATGGGGTCAGAGTAGGCTTAGACAGCTCTGGTACGAAAGAGATGTCAATCATAAAGTAACATGTGCAGTAGGTGTAGAGCTACAGTATGCATAGCAGAGCTAATGGGTAGACTGACCATAGAAAAAGAACGGAGAAAAAGTGGAGAAAAAGTGGAAAAAAAGTGGAGAAAAAATGGAGAAAAAGTGGAGAAAAAGTGGAGAAAAAGTGGAGAAAAAAATGGAGAAAAAGTGGAGAAAAAGTGGAGAAAAAATGGAGAAAAAGTGGAGAAAAAGTGGAGAAAAAGTGGACTAAAAATGGAGAAAAAGTGGAGAAAAAATGGAGAAAAAAATGTAGAAAAAGTGGAGAAAAAGTGGAGAAAAAAATGGAGAAAAAGTGGAGAAAAAGTGGAGAAAAAGTGGAGAAAAAGTGGAGAAAAAGTGGAGTAAAAATGTAGAAAAAGTGGAGAAAAAATGGAGAAAAAAATGTAGAAAAAGTGGAGAAAAAGTGGAGAAAAAAATGGAGAAAAAGTGGAGAAAAAGTGGAGAAAAAGTGAAGAAAAAATGGAGAAAAAGTGGAGAAAAAGTGGAGAAAAAGTGGAGTAAAAAGTGGAGAAAAAGTGGAGTAAAAATGGAGAAAAATGGAGAAAAAGTGGAGAAAAAGTGGAGAAAAAGTGGAGAAAAAATGGAGAAAAGTGGAGAAAAAATGGAGAAAAAAATGTAGAAAAAGTGGAGAAAAAGTGGAGAAAAAAATGGAGAAAAAGTGGAGAAAAAGTGGAGAAAAAGTGGAGAAAAAGTGGAGTAAAAATGTAGAAAAAGTGGAGAAAAAATGGAGAAAAAAATGTAGAAAAAGTGGAGAAAAAGTGGAGAAAAAAATGGAGAAAAAGTGGAGAAAAAGTGGAGAAAAAGTGGAGAAAAAGTGGAGTAAAAATGGAGAAAAAGTGGAGAAAAAATGGAGAAAAAAATGTAGAAAAAGTGGAGAAAAAGTGGAGAAAAAAATGGAGAAAAAGTGGAGAAAAAGTGGAGAAAAAGTGGAGAAAAAGTGGAGTAAAAATGTAGAAAAAGTGGAGAAAAAATGGAGAAAAAAATGTAGAAAAAGTGGAGAAAAAGTGGAGAAAAAAATGGAGAAAAAGTGGAGAAAAAGTGGAGAAAAAGTGAAGAAAAAATGGAGAAAAAGTGGAGAAAAAGTGGAGAAAAAGTGGAGTAAAAAGTGGAGAAAAAGTGGAGTAAAAATGGAGAAAAATGGAGAAAAAGTGGAGAAAAAGTGAAGAAAAAGTGGAGAAAAAATGGAGAAAAGTGGAGAAAAAATGGAGAACAAAATGTAGAAAAAGTGGAGAAAAAAAATGGAGAAAAAGTGGAGAAAAAGTGGAGAAAAAGTGGAGAAAAAGTGGAGAAAAAGTGGAGTAAAAATGTAGAAAAAGTGGAGAAAAAATGGAGAAAAAAATGTAGAAAAAGTGGAGAAAAAGTGGAGAAAAAAATGGAGAAAAAGTGGAGAAAAAGTGGAGAAAAAGTGGAGAAAAAGTGGAGTAAAAATGTAGAAAAAGTGGAGAAAAAATGGAGAAAAAAATGTAGAAAAAGTGGAGAAAAAGTGGAGAAAAAAATGGAGAAAAAGTGGAGAAAAAGTGGAGAAAAAGTGGAGAAAAAGTGGAGAAAAAGTGGAGTAAAAATGTAGAAAAAGTGGAGAAAAAATGGAGAAAAAAATGTAGAAAAAGTGGAGAAAAAGTGGAGAAAAAAATGGAGAAAAAGTGGAGAAAAAGTGGAGAAAAAGTGAAGAAAAAATGGAGAAAAAGTGGAGAAAAAGTGGAGAAAAAGTGGAGTAAAAAGTGGAGAAAAAGTGGAGTAAAAATGGAGAAAAATGGAGAAAAAGTGGAGAAAAAGTGGAGAAAAAGTGGAGAAAAAATGGAGAAAAGTGGAGAAAAAGTGGAGAAAAAGTGGAGAAAAAGTGGAGAAAAAAATGGAGAAAAAGTGGAGAAAAAGTGGAGAAAAAGTGGAGAAAAAGTGGAGAAAAAGTGGAGAAAAAAATGGAGAAAAAGTGGAGAAAAAGTGGAGAAAAAGTGGAGAAAAAGTGGAGAAAAAAGTGGAGAAAAAGTGGAGTAAAAATGGAGAAAAAGTGGAGAAAAAAAGGAGAAAAAAATGGAGAAAAAGTGGAGAAAAAGTGGAGAAAAAGTGGAGAAAAAGTGGAGAAAAAAGTGGAGAAAAAGTGGAGAAAAAGTTGAGAAAAAAGTGGAGAAAAAGTGGAGTAAAAATGGAGAAAAAGTGGAGAAAAAGTGGAGAAAAAGTGGAGAAAAAGTGGAGTAAAAATGGAGAAAAAGTGGAGAAAAAGTGGAGAAAAAATGGAGAAAAAGTGTAGAAAAAGTGTAGAAAAAAATGGAGAAAAAGTGTAGAAAAAGTGGAGAAAAAGTGGAGAAAAAGTGGAGAAAAAAGTGGAGAAAAAGTGGAGAAAAAGTGGAGAAAAAAATGGAGAAAAAATGGAGAAAAAGTGAAGAAAAAGTGGAGTAAAAATGGAGAAAAAGTGGAGAAAAAGTGGAGAAAAAATGGAGAAAAAGTGGAGAAAAAGTGGAGAAAAAGTGGAGAAAAAATGGAGAAAAAGTGGAGAAAGAGTGGAGAAAAAGTGGAGAAAAAATAGATAAAAAGTGGAGAAAAAGTGAAGAAAAAGTGGAGAAAAAATGGAGAAAAAATGGAGAAAAAATGGAGAAAAAAATGGAGAAAAAGTGGAGAAAAAGTGGAGAAAAAAATGGAGAAAAAGTGGAGAAAAAGTGGAGAAAAAGTGGAGAAAAAGTGGAGCACCCTTTGGTGCCTTTCATGTGGCACTAAGGGGTGCTTACCTTTGTATTTAGCCAAAAAAATGAAAAAAAAAATGACGTAGGGTTCCCCCTAGTTTTGTAGCCAGCTAGGGTAAAGCAGACGGCTGCAGCCTGCAGACCACAGCTGGCAACCTCACCTTGGCTGGTAATCCAAAACTGAGGGCACCCCACGCTGTTATTTTAAATTAAATAAATAATTTAAAAAAAAAAACACGTAGGGGTCCCCCAAAATTCGATCACCAGCCAAGGTAAAGCAGACAGCTGGGGCCTGATATTCTCAGCCTAGGGAGGTCCATGGTTATTGGACTCTCCCCAGCCTAAAAATAGCAGGCCGCAGCCGCCCCAGAAGTGGCGCATCCATTAGATGCGCCAATCCTGGTGCTTCGCCCCAGCTCATCCCGCGCCCTGGTGCGGTGGCAAACGGGGTAATATATGGGGAAAATACCAGATGTGTAATGTCACCTGGCATCAAGCCCTGGGGTTGGTGAGGTCAGGCGTCTATCAGATACCCGACATCACCAACCCAGTCAGTAATAAAAAAAATAGACGACAAACACATTTTTATTTGAAAAGACACTCCCCAAAACATTCCCTCTTTAACCAATTTATTAGAATGAAAAACAAATCCAGGTCTGCTGTAATCCAAGGGGTTGCCATGACGATCCACACTGTCCCAGTCAATGAAGAGCAGAATGTTCCCCATTGGCTGGGAGAGCAATGCAGTGACCTGAGCTAACATCAATGGGTCAGCCCAGGTCACTGCAGGGCATGACAAGTGCTGCTGTCAGCGAGGTACATTACCTGCGCTGATCTCCAGCACACTGACAGCCCCTGTCACTGAGTTCAATGACCGGCGTCTTCACACCAAGTATCGCGAGAGGCCCGTGACGTCACCGCTAGTCAGTCTCGGGTCGGAAGCGAGAGGTGATGTGACAAGCGGCGGCCATGGAGGACAGTGACAGCGCTGAGGTCGGGATGGCGGGACTTCATCACCGCAGGTAAGCCGAGCGGGACTGTGTGTGTGTGTGTGTGTGTATGTGAGTGTGTGTGTGTATGCCGCGGGCAGGAGGGGGCGGAGCGAGCTGAGCGGGGAAGTGTGGGCTTCCTGCACGTAACTAGGATAAACATCGGGTTACTAACCAAAGCGCTTTGGTTGGATACCCGATGTTTATCTTGGTTACCAGCTTCTGGCAGGCTGCCAGCGATGGCTCCTGCACACTGTAGCTGTAAAAAGCCCTGCTTTTTGCTGCTAGAACCGTTCTCGAACGTATCTAGAACTATCGAGCTTTTGCAAAAAGCTCGAGTTCTAGTTCGATCTCGAACAACCCCCAAAATCACTCGAGCCTAGAACTGGAGAACCACGAACCGTGAACCGCGCTCAACTCTAATCATTACTCCCTCTCATCGGTGAGCCCGTGACATGATTGCAAGGTGCCGATGGGCTGCCATGACAGTTGGCAGTCTGTTGATGACCTCTGTGCCTGTCTTTACAAATCGGGATTTCTGATGTACAGGGCAGTGCTGATGCTGAAACCCTGCTGTATAAAGCACAGGTGATCACAGCTTCAAATCCCCTAAGGGAAGCTATTAAAAAAAGTGGGGAAAAAAAACATTACAAAAATACAAAAAAAACCCCACAAACGTTCAAATCACCCCCATTTAGGCCATTAAAAATATAACAATTATATAAAAAAAATCACATATTTGTTATTGCTGCATTCATAAAAGGTTGATCTATAAAAATATAAAATACATTAATTTGATTGGTAAACAGCATAATGAAAAAAAAAAATAAAATGCCAGAAAAACATGTTTTTGGCAGCCGCATTGTTGCAAAAAAAAAGCGATCAAAGTGTATCTACACTAAAATTGTATCAGTAAAAACATCAGCTCAAGGAATAAGCCATCAAACAGCCCCAGATCCCCAAGAGTGAAAACGTTATGGGTCTTGGAAAATAATGACACAAGCAAAATATTTTTTCTTACAAATTTCAATAAAAATTTCACCCCTCAAATACAAAAAAACTATACGTTTGGTATCTGCATATGCGTACTGACCTGGAGAATCATAATGCCAGATGAGTTTTACCATATAGTGAACATGGAAATAAAAAAGCAGAATGACACTGTTTTTGCAATTTCTATACACTTGAAATTTTTTACAGTGCATCACATAATAAAATGAATGGTGTAATTCAAAAGTATAACTTATCCCACAACAAAAACAAGCCTTCATATGGTTATGTGGATAGAAAAATGGGAAAAGGGATGGCTATTGTAAGGAGAGGAAAAAACAAAAACGCAAAAATGGAAAATTGCAGGGTCACGAAGAGGTTAAACTTTATTAGGAGAAGTGAGGACCTTAATAAAGTGTATAAGAGGGTGTGAGGGCCATCATACTTTGGGAAGTAAGATCACAATAAGGTAAATAACAGGTTATAGGAGCCATCATACTACACTGTGTGCAGAATTATTAGGAAAATGAGTATTTTGATCACATGATACTTTTTATACATGTTGTCCTACTCCAAGCTGTATAGGCTTGAGAGCCAAATACCAATTAAGTAAATCAGGTGATGTGCATCTCTGTAATGAGGAGGGGTGCGGTGTAATGACATCAACACCCTATATAAGGTGTGCTTAATTATTGGCAACTTCCTTTCGTTTGGCAATATGGGTCAGAAAAGAGATTTGACGGGCTCTAAAAAGTCCAAAATTGTGAGATGTCTTGCAGAGGCATGCAGCAGTCTTGAAATTTCCAAACTTTTGAAGAGGGTCACAAGAAGCGTGTTGGGCAAAAAAGGTGCAAAATAACTGCCCATGAATTGAGGAAAATCAAGCGTGAAGCTGCCAAGATGCCATTTGCCACCAGTTTGGCCATATTTCAGAGCTGCAACATTACTGGAGAATCAAAAAGCACAAGTTGTGCCATACTCAGGGACATGGTCAAGATAAGGAAGGCTGAAAAACCACCACTTTTGAACAAGAAACATAAGATAAAACGTGAAGACTGGGCCAAGAAATATTTTAAGACTGATTTTTCAAAGGTTTTATGGACTGATGAAATGAAAGTACATAAGCAAGGATGGTTGACCTTAGGGAGATAAACATCTAACACCACGAAGACACCATCACGTGTTTCTCAACGCAGTGATTCTAGAGCAATGCCCTCTGGGAAATATTCAAAACAAGAAAGCCTGCGGAGACACCATCACATGTTTCTCAACGCTGGCAGGAAACTAGCCAGGTCTTTCACCGGGAAGGAACAACCACGGGAAGGGCAGTCTCCAGTCAAGGAGACCACCTATGCCAAACATGGTATCCATCCACAGACAGCTGTTTCAGGGTATTTGCCCCTCATCAGTGTGGAGTAGGAAACTGGCTAGTGGGTTTTATGAACTAATGAAATGAGAGTGACTCTTGATAGGCCACATGGATGGGCCAGAGGCTGGATCAGTAAAGGGCAGAGAGCTCCACCCAACTCAGAGGCCAGCAAGGTGGAGGTGGGGTACTGGTGTCGCGGGCGGAGGAGGGGACGCCGCGCTCTCCCTACTGCTCGGGTCCGGCTGGCACTGCGGCTGCTGCGGCCTGCCGCTGCTCGGTGGCTCGAGCGATGGGCCGGATCCCAGGGACTCGAGCGGCGCTCCTCGCCCGTGAGTGAAAGGGGTGGTTTTTGGGTGTGGGGATTGTTTATTATTGTCCGTGACGCCACCCACGGTTGTGGTGATTTGTTGACACCACCGCTGCTCTGTATGGGGATCCCGGGAAGGATGGTATGGAGCAGCCAGTTGTTGTGTTGCCCCTCCGTGGGTAGGGGTTGGTGATCCCAGGGCCCCGTGATGAGGTGTGTGGTGCATGGCTTGGTGGGCGCAGGGACGCGGGGGCAGCGCTGTGCCTTGCGGCACTGTGGCACTCACTCAGCCTGAGACGATGACACAGTTCTCGGTAAAACACACGGCTGGCAAGACGGTTCCCACGGACGGCTGCACTTGCTTTCCCCAGTAGGTGATGGTGACGGTCCCTCTGTCCTGCACCTATGTTGATATTGGTTGCGATGGGTTCCCACCGGTAACCCGCTCCCCGGCTTGGATATGGGCCGGAGGAGCCCTACTTTGCCCGCAGGCGCTGGCCCTGAGAAACTGGTGCCTTGGCGGTGGCGGTACCCTCCCCATACACACCTATTGCCAATCCACATCGTATATATAGCCTGGGTCTCAGCGTCCCATACACGGTAAGTTTTTTAACTGCATGAGAGGACACACACAAGCTAGGGACCCCAACGTAGAGAAATACTTTGGCGTAGTGTTGGGGCTCTATTGCATTGATCAATTCAGTAGCTAAATTTCTCTTTATTCATATATTCATGGCAGTAATGCAGGTCCCATTTTTCACATTTCATTCTAACGTATAGCTATTGAATTTTTCATGTCAGTATTCACACAGCAGTTTCTGCTATTACATGTATTCCCCTTCCATAGTCACTGGTGTGCATACCTTATCTCCCCATAGTGATGTTTTTTAGGTTTTTTGCACCCAGTTCAGACATAGAATGGAGTTCCAAACGTTATTCCTTAATGTTAGTAGTTTTTCGTTTGTGAACCCTCCCCATACACACCTATTGCCAATCCACATCGTATATATAGCCTGGGTCTCAGCGTCCCATACACGGTAAGTTTTTTAACTGCATGAGAGGACACACACAAGCTAGGGACCCCAACGTAGAGAAATACTTTGGCGTAGTGTTGGGGCTCTATTGCATTGATCAATTCAGTAGCTAAATTTCTCTTTATTCATATATTCATGGCAGTAATGCAGGTCCCATTTTTCACATTTCATTCTAACGTATAGCTATTGAATTTTTCATGTCAGTATTCACACAGCAGTTTCTGCTATTACATGTATTCCCCTTCCATAGTCACTGGTGTGCATACCTTATCTCCCCATATTGGCGGTGGCGGTGTCTCTCCGTTACGGTCGGACTGTTGCCTTCAATCGGGACTTGGTTGTTAGGAGACAGACGTCCCCTTCACTGACGGATTTGGCAAATTATGGCGACTCCTAGCCTTGCCGGGATCCGAGAGGCCCCTGCCCTGGTGCTGACTGTCCTTTGTATACTGCTCCAGACCGCCGGGCCACTACCCGTCCGCGGTCCTTCCAGCAACCTCCGAGCAGTCCCCCTCCAGACTATCACCGCCGTCTGCTGACCTTGCTGACACTGTCCAGGCACACAGCCACGGACCAACTTCAGGCTTTACTACTGTTTCTTTCACTTTACTTGACTTCAGCTTCACTCTTTAGCTCTACTAATACTTCCTTCTACTTCCACTTCCAAACTGAACTGCCTGGTTCTTCCCGCCTCCAGGGCTGTGAACTCCTCGGTGGGCGGAGCCAACCGCCTGACCCACCCCCTGGTGTGAGCATCAGCCCCTGGAGGAAGGCAACAAGGATTTTGGGTTAGCTTAGATGTTCCTAACTGGGGTGTAGGGTGTGGTGGTGTTGTGACCTGTGACCCCTGGCTTGCCCAGGGCGTCACATTCCCCCTTAGCAAAATGCAGACCGTCCGCGGGCTGCCCGTCCAGCACCGGTTTTATTTTCTGTAAAAGGTAAACGGTAAACATACAAATTATTACATCATCCCACATCGGGAGGTTCAGTGCTTAAACGTTACTAACGGTTTTACGGGTATGGTTTCCGCTCTCTCCCACCCAAGCAACCTGGCCCTGATGCTGCCCTTAAAACCCAGGCAGCACCCCTTTACCCAAGTCCAGCACAAGTCACCCGAGCGGGATCTGTCCTTCCCCTCCAGAGGGTAGCCACCGGTTCCTGTGGTGGCTGGGCCCCAGCCTGCTCTGCTGAGGGCCCTCCCTCCAACCTGCCTCTCCGGAGGCGGCATTGCGGAAACGGTACGGTAAACCAACTATTTACATGCCACTAACGTTTGTGGTTGCCCTGAAAGTTCACGGGCTTGTCCATGGACAGTTCTCCATGCAAAACATTTTTAAACGGTCCCCACGGGGACAACGGTGCCGGCTACGGCCGGTTGCAAATCACGGTAGATCAGATGACTGTTCGGTTTCATTGGCTTATCATCATTTTCATTGCAAACTTCTAAACTCTCAAACAAACACAACTCAGTGGTGGTCCCAACGGGGACTGGACAACGGTGCTCCGCTGCCTTACTCCGGACTTTCAGCTTCATCCGAGGGAGGGGGTGCAGGACTCACTCTGCTCTCCTGGCTGCCCCGCAGTTTGGCATCTAGGGCGAACCACCCCCTCTCTCCACAGTGCCGGGTATACTGTACTATGTCACCCGGCATCAGATTACGGCCGGGGTGCTCCTCGGGCAGGTGGGCATTTACATCCCGCCGGGCTATAAACACTTCGGCCTCCAGGCCCGGCCCATATATAAACCCATAGCCCCGGCGTACATCAAACCGCCTCACCTGTCCTTCGTACAGCGGGCCCCGGACCCGGAATGTTGCTTGCCGGAGGCTCTTCTTCTCTCTGATTGTTCGGGCCACCAGCTCTGCCTTTTTCCTCTCTCTCTCACCGATCTCCAGGCCCAGCGGTACCGGCTCCCTGTCCCAATACGGCGCTGCTGCGAGCTCCGGCGCACGGGTCGGGCCCCGCGGGACATTCTGGACGTTGCCCACTGTCAGGGATCTGGGCAGCAAGTCCCGCGGTGTCTTGGCCTTGGGCGCCACCTTGCAGCGACAACCCGGCGCTACCTCAGCCGAGGTGTGGGGGATGGGCACAGGGGCTTTCCGCAGCTGGGCCTCCGGCTCGGGGAACTTTTCAGGGGCTGCCTCCGGTGCAGACTTCGGGGCCTTCCATGGCAGCACCTCCGGTCGACTACGGGCTCCGGCTACAGGTCGGCCCGCCTGGGCGGTGATGCTGGATATCGCTACCGGTTGCGGTGGTAGTGGGCCTAGTGGCGGGGTCACGGCCTCCGAGACAGGTGGCGAGGGAGGCAGCGGGGGGAGAGGTCTTGGACCGGGTCCCTCAGCCGCAGCGACCGGTCCCTCGGGGACATAGGGGCATGGGTCACTCACCCTCCCTTCCTCCGCCTCCTCCTCGCGTCTCCGCACGGTGGCTATAACGTCCGCCATGTCAGTCTCCCACTCCTCCATGAGGAGCTGCATCTTAACCTGCAGCCTTAGGTAGAGCTGCGCGGTCCGGATCTCCACCCACGCCGCGGTTCCAGGCGCGGGGGCTACGGTGTTGCGGGACGGCATCCACATTCTGCTGGCAACTCCTTCCAGTAACAGGGTGACTGCAGAGTCCTGGCGTCCCTGCTTTTATAGCTGCGCTCACATGCAGCCAGCCGCCATCGCGTCCCCCCCTAGCTTCTCTCCGTCCCCTCCTCTATTGGGCGGAGTTTTGGCCTTCGCGCCTCTGCCACTTGAGAAGACGCTCGAGCGGGAACTTTTCGCGCCAAAGATGGCGACTTCTGAAATTTTTCAGCCGGGTACCTCCGGCGGTCACAAGGCACACCTCTACCCAACGGCAGAGCGGTAAGATCCTGTTCGTGACGCCAAGTTGTCGCGGGCGGAGGAGGGGACGCCGCGCTCTCCCTACTGCTCGGGTCCGGCTGGCACTGCGGCTGCTGCGGCCTGCCGCTGCTTGGTGGCTCGAGCGATGGGCCGGATCCCGGGGACTCGAGCGGCGCTCCTCGCCCGTGAGTGAAAGGGGTGGATTTTGGGTGTGGGGATTGTTTATTATTGTCCGTGACGCCACCCACGGTTGTGGTGATTTGTTGACACCACCGCTGCTCTGTATGGGGATCCCGGGAAGGATGGTATGGAGCAGCCAGTTGTTGTGTTGCCCCTCCGTGGGTAGGGGTTGGTGATCCCGGGGCCCAGTGATGAGGTGTGTGGTGCAGGGCTTGGTGGGCGCAGGGACGCGGGGGCAGCGCTGTGCCTTGCGGCACTGTGGCACTCACTCAGCCTGAGACGATGACACAGTTCTCGGTAAAACACACGGCTGGCAAGACGGTTCCCACGGACGGCTGCACTTGCTTTCCCCAGTAGGTGACGGTGACGGTCCCTCTGTCCTGCACCTATGTTGATATTGGTTGCAATGGGTTCCCACCGGTAACCCGCTCCCCGGCTTGGATATGGGCCGGAGGAGCCCTACTTTGCCCGCAGGCGCTGGCCCTGAGAAACTGGTGCCTTGGCGGTGGCGGTGTCTCTCCGTTACGGTCGGACTGTTGCCTTCAATCGGGACTTGGTTGTTAGGAGACAGACGTCCCCTTCACTGATGGATTTGGCAAATTATGGCGACTCCTAGCCTTGCCGGGATCCGAGAGGCCCCTGCCCTGGTGCTGACTGTCCTTTGTATACTGCTCCAGACCGCCGGGCCACTACCCGTCCGCGGTCCTTCCAGCAACCTCCGAGCAGTCCCCCTCCAGACTATCACCGCCGTCTGCTGACCTTGCTGACACTGTCCAGGCACACAGCCACGGACCAACTTCAGGCTTTACTACTGTTTCTTTCACTTTACTTGACTTCAGCTTCACTCTTTAGCTCTACTACTACTTCCTTCTACTTCCACTTCCAAACTGAACTGACTGGTTCTTCCCGCCTCCAGGGCTGTGAACTCCTCGGTGGGTGGAGCCAACCGCCTGGCCCACCCCCTGGTGTGAACATCAGCCCCTGGAGGAAGGCAACAAGGATTTTGGGTTAGCTTAGATGTTCCTAACTGGGGTGTAGGGTGTGGTGGTGTTGTGACCTGTGACCCCTGGCTTGCCCAGGGCGTCACACTGGTATGGGCTGGTGTCATCAAATTGAACTTGTGGGACCTTTTCGGGTTGATTAGGCAGTGAAGCTCAACTCCCAGACCTACTGCCAGTTTCTGGAAGACAACTTCTTCAAGCAGTGGTACAGGAAGAAGTCGGTATTGTTCAATAAAAACATGATTTTCATGCAGGAAAATGCTCCATCACATGTATCCAACTACTCCACAGCGTGGCTGGCCAGTAAAGGTCTAAAAGATGAAAAAATAATGACATGGCCCCCTTGTTCACCTGATCTGAATCCCATAGAGAACCTGTGTCCCTCATAAAATGTGAGTTCTACAGGAAGGGAAAACAGTTCGGCACAGTGTCTGGGAGGCTGTGGTGGCTGCTGCACGCAATGTTGATCGTAAACAGATCAAGCAACTGACAGAATCTATGGATGGTCGGCTGCTGAGTGTCATCATAAAGAAAGGTGCCTATATTGGTCACTAATTTTTTGGGGTTTTGTTTTTGCATGTCAGAAATATTTATTTCTAAATTTTGTGCAGTTTATTTGGTTTACCTGGTGAAAATAAAAAAGTGAGAAGTAAATGTATTTGGTTTTTATTAAGTTGCCTAATAATTCTGCACAGTAATAGTTACCTACACAAACAGATGTCCTCCTAAAGCCCCCTACACACGCTTCAATATATCTCACAATCCGTCGTTGGGGTCAAGTTGTAAGTGACGCACATCCGGCATCGTTTGGGAGGTATCTGCGTGTGACAGCTACGTGCGATCAGGATTGAACGCAAAACCGTTGATCGCAAACACATCGTATCATTCTCTAGAATTGAGCGTTTTGTTGCACGAACCTAGTGAATTGTAACGTGTGACATCCCTCATACGATTTTGGTGTCTGATGCTATGTGCGCAGGTGTGCGCTCTGCACTGCAGCTTAAAAAAGGTCCGCTTCAGAGCGCAGCTGAAAAGCTGCGTTCTGAAGCGCCTCACAATGTCTGTCATTCACTAATCTCTGTCAGTCCGTCACTATCTCTGTCCCTCACTCTCTGTCCATGTCAGTCTATCCCCCTCTATCATATACTCACCGATCCCCGATCCCCGGCGCTGCACGGCGTTCACACTGCTCCAGTGGCTTTTACTGTTTTGAAAAAGCCGGCTGCCCATTAAACAATCTCGTATTCCCTGCTTTCCCCGCCCACCGGCGCCTATGATTGGTTACAGTGAGACACGCCCCCACTCTGAGTGACAGGTGTCACACTGCACCCAATCACAGCAGCCGGTGGGCGTGTCTATACTGTGTAGTGAAATAAATAATTAAATAATTAAAAAAAACGGCGTGCGGTTCCCCCCAATTTTAATACCAGCCAGATAAAGCCATACGGCTGAAGGCTGGTATTCTCAGGATGGAGAGCTCCACGTTATGGGGAGCCCCCCAGCCTAACAATATCAGCCAACAGCCGCCCAGAATTGCCGCATACATTATATGCGACAGTTCTGGGACTGTACCCGGCTCTTCCCGATTTGCCCTGGTGCGTTGGCAAATCGGGGTAATAAGGAGTTATTGGCAGCCCATAGCTGCCAATAAGTCCTAGATTAATCATGTCAGGCGTCTATGAGACACCCTCCATGATTAATCTGTAAATTACAGTAAATAAACACACACACACCTGAAAAATCCTTTATTATAAATAAAAAACACAAACATATACCCTGGTTCACCACTTTAATCAGCCCAAAAAAGCCCTCCATGTCCGGCGTAATCCAGGATGCTCCAGCGTCGCTTCCAGCGCTGCTGCATGGAGGTGACCGGAGCTGCAGAATCCACCGCCGCTCCGGTCACCTCCACACAGCAAATGAAGACAGCCGCGCGATCAGCTGCTGTCACTGAGGTTACCCGCTGTCAACACTGGATCCAGCGGTGGCCACGGGTAACCTCAGTGACAGCTCAGCTGATCGCGCTACTCACCGCCGCTCCTATCACCTCTACGCAGCAACTGAGGTGAGTAGCGCGATCAGCTGAGCTGTCACTGAGGTTACCCGCGGCCACCTCTGGATCCAGTGTTGACAGCGGGTAACCTCAGTGACAGCAGCTGATCGGGCGGCTGTCTTCATTAGCTGTGTGGAGGTGACCGGAGCGGCTGTGTCTGCTGCAGCTCCGGTCACCTCCATGCAGCAGCGCTGGAAGCGACGCTGGAGCATCCTGGATTACGCCGGACATGGAGGGCTTTTTGGGGCTGATTAAAGTGGTGAACCAGGGTATATGTTTGTGTTTTTTATTTCTAATAAAGGATTTTTCGGGTGTGTGTGTTTATTTACTGTAATTTACAGATTAATCATGGAGGGTGTCTCATAGACGCCTGACATGATTAATCTAGGATTTAGTGTCAGCTATGGGCTGCCAATAACTCCTTATTACCCCGATTTGCCAACGCACCAGGGCAAATCGGGAAGAGCCGGGTACAGTCCCAGAACTGTCGGATATAATGTATGCGGCAATTCTGGGCGGCTGTTGGCTGATATTGTTAGGCTGGGGGGCTCCCCATAACGTGGAGCTCTCCATCCTGAGAATACCAGCCTTCAGCCGTATGGCTTTATCTGGCTGGTATTAAAATTGGGGGGAACCGCACGCCGTTTTTTTTAATTATTTAATTATTTATTTCACTACACAGTATAGACACGCCCACCGGCTGCTGTGATTGGGTGCAGTGTGACACCTGTCACTCAGAGTGGGGGAGTGTCTCACTGTAACCAATCATAGGCGCCGGTGGGCGGGGAAAGCAGGGAATACGAGATTGTTTAATGGGCGGCCGGCTTTTTCAAAACAGTAAAAGCCGCCGGAGCAGTGTGAACGCCGTGCAGCGCCGGGGATCGGGATCGGTGAGTATGAGAGAGGGCTGCTAACTTCAGTAACTTAGGAGATTAGCGGTCACCGGTGAGTCCTTCACTGGTGACCGCTAATCAGGGCGCGACACAGACAGAGCCGCAGCATGACAATGAAGTCGGGTGAAGTTCACCCGAGTTCATTCTGACAGTGCGGCTCTGTCTGTGTCTGCTGTCATCTGCCATTCAGCTCTGCTACATGGCTGTCTGTGTCTGCTGTCAGCGGCCATGTAGCAGAGCTGAATGGCAGATGACATAGTAAAAATGCATCCCTACACATTACACACGTTGTCAAGTCAATAAATAAAAAAAAAAAAAAGGTGCCCAATGCATACGTCACAGAACACATGATCTAAAGGATCGCACATAAAATTGACCAATTTAACATAGACTACTAACGCACGTGTGACAGCAAATGAACGACCAACGTGCAATCGCATAAGATCCCGTATGCAACCTGGGCGTGTCACATCGCAAATGCGATTGTACAACTAATTGCAACGTGTGAAGTGGGCTTAAGATAGCCAAATCTAAAAAAACCCCACTCCAACTTCCAAAAATATTAAGCTTTGATATTTATGAGTCTTTTGGGTTGATTGAGAACATAGTTGTTGATCAATAATAAAAAAAATCCTCTAAAATACAACTTGCCTAATAATTCTGCACACGGTGTATATACAAAGGGAATCTGTCAGCAGGTTTTTGCTCTCTCATCTGAGAGAAGCATGATGTAAGCTGATTTCATATTCAATGATGTATCAATTAGATTACTGGGTGCAGCCGTTCTCACATAATCAAGGAATTAAGTATTAAAGGGAACCAATCACCAGGATTTTCGTATATATACTAAAGCCAGTGCTATACTGGCACGATCAGGCTGATTCTATACATACCATTGTGGTCAGCTCAGATGTTTAGGTTTTGAAATCTAAGAAAGTAAAGTTTATAGCAGCTTCTTGAGTGACAGCAGCTGAGGATCAGATAATATCTGGGGGGGAATTTATAGTTATCCTCTCTCTCTGTTAGAATTATCAAAAATATTATACCATCGATTTAATATTTGACTTGCAGGACCTGTGGTGAAGTCAGACCCATGTGACCAGACTTGGCGGAGCCTCAGCCAACAAAGCTGATAACACGGATCTACATTTTTCTGTTAACTGAGGCCCCGCCCCTTCTGGTCACATGGGTATGACCTCACCACAGGTCCTGCAAGTCAAGATTTAAATGCATTGTATAATGCTAATTCTAACAGGAGGAGGGGATAACTATGAACTCCTCCACCAGCCCCCAGATATTATCTGATCCTCAGCTGCTGTCACTCAACAAGCTGATGATTTTATAAACTTTACTTTCTTGAATTTGAAAACCTAAACATCCGAGCTGACCACTAAAGGTATGTATAGAAGCAGCCTGATAGTGCCAGTATAGCACTGGCTTCAGGTTATATACGAAAATCCTAGTGACTGGTTCCCTTTAAGCATGTAGCTGAGCTGGGAGAGCTGTCCCTACCCAAACCAAGCTCTTAATAGAGGTTGTGCATTTACTGTGAGATGTCAATTACAGCAGGAGCGTGTCATATTGCTCTGTAGGGGTGTTTCTAGTCCTGCAATGCTAACATTGCAGTACTAGAAACTCCCCTGCAGAGAAATCTGGGATAATAAAGCCATTAATTTAAACAAACAATAGCACACACTGATAAGAGAAGTTGCTGTTTGTTTTTTTTTAAACCTTGCAGCATGCTGTCCTCAGCTTGCGTAGCAAAAACCTGCTGACAGATTTCCTTTAAGGAGAAGTGAGGATGCAATATAGTATATAAGAGGTTGTAGGGGTCATCATAATATCTATAAGGAGAAGTGTGAACCATAGTAAAGTATATTAGAGGTTGTGGGGGACATAATATAGGATATATGGGGCTGTGGGGAGCATCATAGAGTATATAGAAGGTGACAAATATTAATTCCAAAAAGTATATATTGTCAAAAAGATAATGGGATCATATACTGTATATGTCAAGAAGTACTAATGGAAATTTCACAAACCACTTCAGACCCGCAACACACATCTGTTTTTTTTGTACGTGTGCGGTACGTATTTGCACGTACCGGAGACACGGAGACACGGAGACCCATGTTATTCAATGGGAGATGGCACACACACGTAAAATCACACGGAACGTGTGTCCGTGTGGTAAGTACGTGTGTGCGCTTTTCTACACAGATGACATGTCCGTTTTTGGCCGGCAGCACGCAGGCACGGACCCGCTTTAGTCTATGGGTCCGTGCCTGCACGGACCGCACACGGAGTATGTCCATGTTCAGCACGTATCATCCGTGTCCATTTTTCATCAAAAAATCCGAAACACTTGTTTCCAATCTATCAGGTCAATTGAAGGCAAACAACAACACCAGGATCTTATGATGAATGATAAACAACGTTAATTGGGTAAGAATGCGGACATATAAAAACGGACAGCACACGGATTGCACACGTACGTATTTTATGTCAATACGGACATTCCACACGCACACACGGCTTGCTTACGCCATCACTCGGATGCCATACGTACCGGAGAAACGCCCCTAAAAAACGGAACACGGACCCGAAAAACGGACCGTAAGACACGTACGTTTCTTTTGCGGAAGTGTGTTTTAGGCCTCACATATAGAATTGCACTCAAACAGAAAAAACACTGGCGTTAAATGGCTAAAAAAGCACACTTTATTGACTCAATCATAAATAGCAGTTATACAACACAAACAAAGTCAGCATCATGGTAGCCAAGTACCACAGTAGTAATATTAAAGCAAGATTAAATGGGTTAACTACAAGGTAAATGTTATGATGCTGCCTTATTTGGTGCAGTCATCTGACCGCTTATTGCTCTAAATTTAACCCCTTAAAAACCGCGGGCAGTAATATTACATCCTAGTGGTCATAATGTTACTGCCCGCGGTCTGCCGCCGGCTGCATGCCGCCATCGGCGCAGATCTCAGCTGATTTTTACAGCTGAGATGTGTGCCTGCTAGGCACGAGCAGAAACGTTATCTGCTCGTGCCGTTTAACCCCTTAAATTGCGCTGTCAATATGTGACAGCGCCAATATAACGGCATCCGTGGTAAACTTTTATTTACCGTCCGGTACCAGAAGTCACGTGATGTGATCACGTGACTTCCGGTGCTTCTCACGGTAGCACAGGGTCATGGGATGACTCCTGTACTACACATGAATTACTTTCAGTTTCACTCGGCCCGGAGCCGAGTGAAGCAGAAAGTGAGCGTATCTGCTGTTTACAGCTGTGTAGCTGTATTCAGCAGATAGGGCAGAGCGATCGGATTGATAAATAAAATAATAAATAAATAAATTTAAAGAATAAAAAAATATACACACATTTGGTATTGCCGCATTCAGAAACGCCCGATCTATCAAGATATAAAATAAATAAATCTGATCAATAAACGGCGTAGCAGCAAAAAAATTCCAAACGCCAAAATTACGTTTTTTTGTTGCCATAACTTTTGCGCAAAATGCAATAACAGGCGATCAAGACGTAGCATCTGCACAGAAATGGTACAGTTAAAAACGATAGCTTGAGACACAAAAAATAAGCCATCAATAAGCCATAGATCCCAAAAACTGGGAACGCTACGGGTCATGGAATATGGGGTAAAACGTGCGCCACTTTTTTCGGGCAAACTTCCGATTTCTTTTTTAACCCCCTATATAAAAGTAAACCTATACATGTCTTGTGTCTACGAACTCGCACTGACCTGATGCATCACAGCAACACATCAGTTTTACCATATAGTGAACAAACTGAATAAAATATCTCAAAAACAAAAGTGCTATCGCACTTTTTTTGCAATTTTTCTGCATTTGGAATTTTTTTGCCTTTTTCCTGTACACTATATGGTAAAACTTATGGTTTCATTTACAAGTACAGCTCATTCCGCAAAAAATGAGCCCTCACATAACCATATTGACTGAAAAATAAAAAGTTACGTCTCTCAGAAGAAGAATGGCGAAAAAAAACGAAAAGCGAAAAATCGGCTGGTCGTGAAGGGGTTAAAGGAAATCTGTCAACAGATTTTTGCAAAAATATCCTTGTGACATGATCTGAATTTTTAGATATAGCCATGTAGCAGAGCTGAGAAAGCTGTCCCCACCCACACCAGGCTCTGTATGGAGATTGTACATTGACAGTGAGGTGTCAATCACAGCAGGGGATGTGTTGAATTGGTGTGCGCGTGTCCGCAAGTCATAGCAATGATAAGGATAGGAAGATTACAGGTGTGGCATATCCAGATGCTGATTAGACAACACAATTATTGCACAGGTGTGCCTTAAGGCCGCTTTACACGCAACAACATCGCTAAGGAGATGTCGTTGGGGTCATGGAATTCGTGACGCACATCCGTTCTCGTTAGCGACGTCGTTGCATGTGACATGTACGATCGACCGCTAATGATCAAAAATACTCACCTTATCGTTGATCGTTGACACGCTGTCCATTTCCCAAATATCGTTGGTGTTGCAGGACGCAGGTTGTTCTTCCTTCCTGCGGTAGCACACATCACTATGTGTGACACCGCAGGAACAAGGAACATCACCGTCCCTGCGGCCGCCCGTAATGAGAAAGGAAAGAGGTGGGCGGGATGTTACGTCCCGCTCATCTCCGCCCCTCCACTTCTATTGGACGGCCGCTTAGTGACGCCGCTGTGACTCCGAACGAACCTCCCCCTTATAAAGGAGGCGGTTTGCTGGCCACAGCGACGTCGCTAGGCAGGTAAGTAGTGTGACGGGTTTGAGCGATGTTGTGCGCCACGGGCAGCGATTTGCCCGTGACGCACTACCGACGGGGACGAGTACATGTGCTAGCAATCTCGCTAGCGAGATCGCAGTGTGTAAAGTGGCCTTTAGGCTGGCCATAATATATGGCCACACTAAAATGCACAGTTTTATTACACAGCACAATGCCACAGATGTTGTAAGTTTTGAGGAAGTGTACAATTGGCATGGTGACTGCAGGAATGTCACCAGAGCTGTTGCCCATGAATTGACTGTTCATTTCTCTACCATAAACCACATCCAAAGGTGTTTCTGAGAATTTAACAGAACATCCAAGCAGCCTCATAACCACAGACCACGTGTAACCGCATCAGCCCAGGACCTCAACATCTTCACCTCCAAGACCGTCTGAGACCAGCCACCCGGACAGCTGCTGCAACAATCATTTTGCATAACCAAAGAATTTCTGCACAAACTGTAAGAAACCATCTCAGGGAAGCTCATCTGCGGCTCATTGTCCAACTCCTCATTGGGGGTCTCCACCTGACTGCATTGTAACCAAGTTGAGTGGGCAAATCCTCACATTCAATGGTATCTGGCACATTGGAAAGGTGTTCTTTTCACAGATGACTCCCGGTTTTCACTGTACAGGGTATATAGCAGACTCCGTGTATGGTGATGTGTGGATGAGCGGTTTGTTAATGATTAATGTCAATTGAGTGACCCATGGTGGCGGTGGGGTTATGCTATGGGCAGGAGTATTTTACATCCAATGTACACAGGTGCATTTTATTGATGCCATTTTGAATGCACAGACATACCGTGACTAGATCCTGAGGCTATTGTTGTACATCATCCACGACCATCTCCTCCTGTTGAAGCATGAAAATGCACAGTGCCTTAATTAATGGAAGCTGAAAACATCCTAGTTCTTGCATAGCCAGCATACTCACCGGACATGTCACCCATTAAGCATGTTTGGGATGCTCTGGATCAGCATATACAACAGCATGTTCAAGTTCCTGCCAATATCCAGCAACTCTGAATAGTTATTGAAGAGTAGTAGACAACAATTCACAGACGACAGTCAACAACCTGATCAACTCTATGCAATGGAGATGTGTTGCACTGCGTTAGGCAAAGGGTGGTCATACCAAATATTGACTAGCTTCCTGACCCCCTCGAGGCCCCCCATATACTGTAAAATCTATCACATTTTCTCTCCACCTTTTTAAGATGGTGGAATCTGTCTTCCCATGATGACTATAGCTTATTGCTGTGCTGTTGTGTATCAGTCCTGCTGGTGATTTTATTCTTTGGTGCTTGGAATTGTTGTGGAGTTCTTTCGTTGTCTTGTGTCCTCCCTGCCCTTATTTTTCTCCTTACCTCTTACCTTTATCACACTCTTGACCTGGTCGTCTCCTTGGATAGGGGGTATAAGATCAACGCTGGTCAGAAGCAGGGCCAGGAAAGCGGCTCAGACATCCTCACATTCAGAGGTAACTTTGAGATGTGGAATAGCTAGGTTCCCTCTTGCCTGAGGGCCAGTCTAGGAACCCCTGTCTCCAGCTTTTTGACAGGCCATTGGCAATCAGTATACTCAATGATCTTAAAAAATAAAATTAAAACTCACCTCGCCTCTTTTCCCCACTGCTCCGGTCTCCTTGATGAGAGGTCTATTGCCTTGCACATCTCAGCACAGCAGGCATGCAGTAGTAACGTCATTGTGTCAACTGCACTGAGACGTCAAAGCACAGACACAGCAGGAATATGATGGTTGAGGAAACAGACAACGGAGCGCCCCCTCTTTCATCATTGCTTCAAAATGCATCAGCTTCTGGTACAATTAAAGTGGGAATCTGGGTGGGGGAGTCTGGTTGTTACAATTAATAGTGATATCAAATGTCTATACCTTTTTTACAAGTTTAATTATTTTTTGTATACTAAGAAACACTTTTTTTTACATTAAACTTTATTAAAAAGGTTAGCCCACATACATGAATCAAATGCTCCCCACTCTAAAACCAGCTGACTTCCTATGTTCTGAAAAATGATGGGGCGAGTGCTCCTAATTAATTGGAGGAATGAACCAGTGGCACTGTTGTGCCACTTGCCTGAGCTAGTTGGAAGTACAGGAGCACTGAAGCTAGCCAGGATCAGAATTTTGCAGTGTGCTCCAGTGATCTCAGCCAAAGTCTTTACAAGCTCTGTTGGGCTAGATGTGCACTGAGGGATGTGCACAATGACAGTGCGCTCTCTCGCTGGGTCATGTCAGTAGTACCAAGCTGGCAAAACAGTGCACTATTAGTGCTCTTTGTAAGAGTATTTCCTGAGTGCAGAGGCCAGCACCACTCCTGCAAGTGATGTCACTTGTAGACATGGCACTGGTATCTGCATGCCGAGTATTCCGACAATGCTCATTGACAGTGTGCTCTGTTGCCAGCTTGTTACTACTGATCTGAGCCAGTGAGAGTGCACTGTCATTGTGCACATCCCACAGGGACTAGCTCAGCCCCTGAAGCAAAGGTCACTGATGATGCTTCATTTCAGGGAAAGGGCAGAGGCTAAGGCAGGCTGATGATGCTTCGTTTGAGTATCCCAACATGCACTGGGGTTTCTCAAATGAATTGTAACTAAAAAGGTAGTAGGAAAAAAAAGCAGTTAGTTTAATTAGGGAATGATGAGGGTTTTTTTTTAATGCAATCATATTGGAAAATATTTTACATTATGGCATTAAATCATTAAATAGATATGGATGTAGGATGAAAATTAATTTGTATTTCGCAGTCGGACCACACCTTTAACTTTTTAAAATACCCACCGTAACGACATAAAATGTTCTCTTTTGTCCATAAGCACAAATCTAAATTTTCATATTACAATTCAGCAAGAGTAAAATATCCAAGAACATCATAAAAAATTATTAATACACGGAAACAAAGATATCAGGGAGAAGGTATGAATAAGTAAGAAATGGCAAAGAGGATGAAGATAATCCAAGCAAAGATAAAAGTGATGAAACTACGAGGCAGACCGGGCAGTGGAAGCACCTGCAATCCTAGGGATGTGTAATAGAGTTTGATAGTGTGTGTTGCATTCATCATACGGAATGTATCCCCAGGCACTTCACACTAGGAAATGAGGATGTATGGAGAACTGCAGACAGTGATGAGATTTACATTTTCTGACAGTGGAAGGTGAAGAAATGGGATGTTGGAGAAGGGGAGAATTAAAGGAGAAGAACATTGGCAACAGATAGAACAAAATAATGAGAGGAAGAAGCTATATTTGCTTACCATGCTTGACTACACAGTGGAAATAAGTCCTAACAAATTTTCTCCAGCAATGGAGCAGGCCAGGGTCTGATTGACGGATGCTGGCTACCTAAAAAAAATGATGTAATAAATGGAGGAAGTGGCAACATGTAATGATTCCAGAGACTTTGTGACTGATCACCCGCTAGGTACCAAGCAAATGGTGAAAGGGAAGGGAAACCTTGTGTTTAGGCAAGGGGGTTATGGTGACCTGTGACCAAACCTACCACTGGCCCTTGGGGTCCCTCATACCTTAAATAGGTTCCACACCTATGTGCCGAGCCGGATACATGGCATTAGAGCTAGGCCCTAGATAGGTAACAGGTGGGATGAGCTCTTTGTGAACCCCAGTAAATACTAAAGAAGACATAGAGACAACATACATGGGGAAAAGTGCATGAATAACTTATCTCCAGATGCCACAGGAAGAAGTTCAACAGAGAGCAACAACGATCCTACAGATGAGTTCAAGCTGCCTGCTTGCATCCAGAGCTTTCTGAAGGTACATAATATCAACAACACAAATTAAGAAAAAATGAAAGTATTTAAACTCAAGGGGAAATAGAGATGATTAGCAGCTGAAGGGTAGAGGAGCTGCACAGGCCCTGCTCGTAAGCTTACAGACTATAAGGGAATAGGGGAGGGATAATAGGAGAATTGTGGGGGGAGGAGTTTGTCATATATGGTGCAGTGATCCATTTAATAGGGGATTCAAAGCCAGCTGCGTGGACTGGTCGCCAGCCAAAATTTATACAGGTACAGAGTGCAAAAAGTACATGAAGAGGAATGCAACCAGAAGATATGTGTCGCCCTGGCAAAACCAGGTAGTCACAGATGACTGTACCCCCACCAAGGATACAGGAATTGCCTCCTCCTTGGGAATTAACACCACACATTTCACACATAGGAACGCCAGCCACAAATCCTAGTCGCCCCCCCATGACAGCCAGGACACACCAGTGGAGGGGACCAGACGGATGGAAACATCCACCTAGGGGTCTTGAGGTGACAAGGGGTGGGAACCAGTCAGTTCGAGTTCAGGGTGCAGTTCGGTAGAGGAGTGGAGAGTGAGCAGTCGGTTACAGGAGCTGAAGTGCAGTGTGGTCAGGGTTGGAGCCCTTGGACCACGGGAGGACCAACTAGGTGGCAGATGGCATTGTAGGGCCACAGGCGACGGAGATCCGGTCGCGGGAGACCTGAAGTGGACCGGGGCAGGGTTGTAGCCCGCCGGTACCGACGACGGGAATCCAGTCCGGAGGCCATGTACAGGCGGGGTACCTGGACCCTAGGACGAGGCAAGCTTCAAGCTTGTTAATTGACCAGCGGGACAAGGTACCAGGCCTTGTTTCCGAGGAGAGAAGCCCAGATAGAGCAGACTGGCAGCCCAACGCAGGGGATAGGGTGTCCGCCAAGAACCCTTTGAGATCCCACTGGTCAAAGTTTGTGGGCAACGGCTCCCTCTGTGTACAAAGCTGCAGGGGAGTGCATTTCTCCCATTTCAAGCAGGTTTAATCAACACACAGCAAGACACAAGTGCAGGAGGAAGGGTCCCTAGCTTGGCAACCCGTGTGCGGGACCAGCACACTCCTCCAGAGGCAACCGGCATCCAGCCTTGGTTTACAATACAGACTCTGTGCGAACTCTTCCCAATTGTGAGTACACCGGTGTCATCCGGTCCGACCTGCCGACGGCGCACCATCACTGCTCCCTACCTACACCTGGGCCCCGGGACTACACCTCCCCCTACCCGTAGAGGGAATACCACTTTGCTGCCCCCCACACCATCGGTCTCGGACGCCGGCCCCGATAGGCAGCGGCGGTGCCACCATCCCATCACCGCAACCCACGGGTGTGGTGTCACAGACAATCTCCCCTGTAAATACCCCCCTTTTTCACTATTGCGAGGACGGGCGGTTGCACGAGCCCTGGGTCCAGTCACCACTCGAGCCCCAGACGCGATCCCGGATCCGAGCTTCACTCTAGCAGCCCCCGGTTGCCGCAGCGAAGGCGGCATCCGTCCGCGACAGATACATGGGACAAAAATTGGAAGTAAATTTTATGAAGGGCAGAATGGAACTAAGGAGGTGAGGTAATAGGCTAGTCTAAAGAAATGCATTTTTAGGCCCCTCTTAAAGGTGTGGATGTTGGGAATTAATCGGATTGTTCTTGGTAGTGTGTTCAGAGCATAGGTGCAGCTCATGAGAAATCTTGAAGATGGGATTGGGAGGTTCGAATTATTGAGGATGTCAGTTCTAGGTCACTAGCAGAACAGAGGACATGGGTGGGGTGATAATTAGAGTTGAGCGATGTTCGAGGTTCAAGTGATTTTGGGGAGTGTTCGAACGTGAGCTTTTTGCTAAAAGCTTGACAGTTCGACTTAGGTTCGAGAACGGTTCGGGCACCAAAAACGTGGCTTTTCACAGTAAGGCTATGTGTACACGTTGCCATCTGCATGCGTCCTGCGTCCCCAGCACAATCCCTCTCTCTTTCCTACTCACCGATCACGGGCGCCTCGCTGCACGTCTGTCACAGATCTGCAGTGTCTTTTCCTCTTTAGAAAATGGCTGCCGCTTCATAAGTCAATCAGTTATTCCATGCTTTCCCCGCCCACCGGCACCCATGATTGGTTGCAGTCAGTCACGTCCCCAAGCTGTCTCACTGCAACCAATCACAGCCGTCGGCGGGCAGGTCTATATCATGCAGTAAAATAAATAAATAAATAATAAAAAAAAAAAAAGTGCAGTTCCCCCCATATTTGATACCAGCCAGGATAAAGCCACATTGCTGGAGGCTGGTATTGTCAGGATGGAGAGCACCATGTTATCGGGAGCCCACCACCCTAACAATATCAGCAGGCAGCCGCCCAGAATCCCCGCACCCATTAAATGCGACAGTCCTGGGACTCCACCCAGCTCATCCTGAATTGCCCTGGTGCGGTGGCAATCGGGGTAGTAATGAGTTTAATCATGCCAGGTGTCTCCCCGAGACACCTTCTATGATTAAACTGAAAGTGAAAGTAAAGAAACACACACCGAAAAATCCTTTATTTGGAATAAAAGACAAAACAACACCCTCATTAACCTCTTTATTAATCCCCAAATACCCCTCCAGGTCCGACGTAATCCAGATGACACTGTCAGCTCGGCTACATGAAGCTGCAGCAGCACCGTAGAACACGATCGCGCTGTATCAGCTCCACGTAGCAATGAAGTAAATCATGCTGTCAGCAAAGACTTCAGCAATGCAGAAATCAAGATTACCAAATCTGCTGATCTTTATCAGTAAGGGCAGTAGACTAGTGGATAGAGCACTCGCCTAAGAAGCATAACTTCAGGAGTTCTTGTCCAGTTCCCGGTAAAGAATTTTTTTTTAAATTATAATTATTATTTATTTATAAAGTGAAAGTAAAGAAACACACAGCGAAAAATCCTCTTTTTGGAATAAAAGACAAAAAAACATGTCATTTACCTCTTTATTAATACCCCTCCAAGTCCGAGGTAATCCACACGACACTGTCAGCTCGCCTACATGAAGCTGCAGCAGCACCGTAGAACACGATAGCGCTGTATCAGCTCCACGTAGCAATGAAGTGAATCGCACTGTCAGCAGAGACTTCAGCAATGCAGAAGTCAAGATTACCAAATCTGCCTATCTTTATCATTAGAGGCAGTAAACTAGTGGATAGAGCACTAGCCTAAGAAGCATAACTTCAGGAGTTCTGGTCCCGGTAAAGAATTTAATTTTTTTTTTATTTTAATTTTAAATTATAATTATATATTTATAATTATAATTTAATTTAATTATTCACTGAGGGGAGGAGCCGGACATCAGCTGTGAGCCGCGGGACACACCTCTAAAATCAGAGCAGTTCACGGAATGAGTCTGCATTGCTCTCTCCTCTCTCTCATCTCCTCTCTCTCTTCTCTCTTTCTCTCTCTCTTTCTCTCTCTCTCTTTCTCTCTCTCTGTCTCCCAAGGAGAGGGAAGAAAATGTTTCAGGGAGGGCTGAGAAAGCATACTACAGACAAGGAGAGGGAAGAAAGTGTTTCATGGAGGGCAGAGAAAACATACTATTGACAAGGAGAGGGAAGAAAGTGTTTCAGGGAGGGCTGAGAAAGCATACTACAGACAAGGAGAGGGAAGAAAGTGTTTCAGGGAGGGCAGAGAAAATATACTATACACAAGGACAGGTAAGAAAGTGTTTCAGGGAGGGCAGAAAAAACATACTATGGACAAGGGGAGGGAAGAAAGTGTTTCAGAGAGGGCAGAGAAAACATACTATAGACAAGGAGAGGGAAGAAAGTGTTTCAGGGAGGGCAGAGAAAACATACTATGGACAAGGAGAGGGAAGAAAGCGTTTCAGGGAGGGCAGATAAAATATACTACAGACAAGGAAAGGGAAAAAAGTGTTCAGGGAGGGCATAGAAAACATACTATGGACAAGGAGAGGGAAGAAAGTGTTTCAGGGAGGGCTGAGAAAGTATACTACAGACAAGGAGAGGAAAGAAAGTGTTTCAGAGAGGGCAGAGAAAACATACTAAATTATAATATAATTATTATTTATTTATAATTATAATTTAATTATGCACTGAGGGGAGGAGCGGGACATCAGCTGTGAGCCGCAGGACACACCTCTAAAATCGGAGCAGTTCACGGAATGAGGCTGCATTGCTCGCTCCTCTCTCTTTTCTCTCTTCTCTTCTCTCTCTTCTCTCTCTCTCTCTCCCTCTCTCTCTCTCTCTCTATTCCTCTCTCTCTTTTTCTCTCTCTCCTCTCTCTTCTCTGTCCTCTCTCCTCTCTCTCTCCTCTCTCTCTTCTCTCTCTCTCTCCTCTCTCTCTCTTCTCTCTCCTCTCTCTTCTCTCTCTCTCTACTCTCTCTCTCTCTTCTCTCTCTCACTTTTCTCTCTCTCCTCTCTCTCTCCTCTCTTTCTTCTCTCTCTCTCTTTCAGACCTGGCGATGATCAGCTGATGCGGTCACCTGACGGAGTCAGCTGACACTATAAGTCGTGCGTTGAGGCTGGCTTTTTACCGCCCGGCCAACTAAACTATCAGCTGATACTGTCGGACAGGAGTCTGCACTGAAGTGTGTAGTTTTTTTTTTGTTTTTTTTGCACTGATGCATCAGCTGACTGTATAAAAGCTGTTTATACAATCAGCTGCTGTGTCATGTGATTCAGGCCCTTGAACCTGACACATCATCTGATCGCTTTGCCTTCCAGCAAACAGATCAGATGATATTGGATCCGGATTGGACGGTGCGTGACCTTTGACCCAGGATTACTGAGGAGGGGGGTTCTTTATTTCAATAAAGATGGAGTCACTAATTGTGTTGTGTTTTATTTCTAATAAAAATATTTTTCTGTGTGTTGTGTTTTTTTTTATCTGTACTAGAAATTCATGGTTTCCATGTCTAATATTGGCCTGACACCATGAATTTCGGGCTTAGGGCCAGTTGATAATTTACAGCTAGCCCTAACCCCATTATTACTCAGTGAGCCATCCGTCACCAGGGCAGCTGGAACAGTTGGATACAGCGCCAGAAGATGGCGCTTCTATGAAAGCGCCATTTTCTGGGGCGGCTGCGGACTGCAATTTGCAGCAGGGGTGCCCAGAAAGCTTGGGCACCCTGAGCTCATCTCTAGTGATAAGTAAAATAATGGGAGTAAAATAGTTGTCTAGTCCAATGGCATCTTTAGGGAGAGTTAGAGTCAAGAATAATTTACTAATGTGTTGGAAGTTCTATGGATCTGATGTTTTTCTGTGTTCAACAATAAAGCTGAGAAACCTTTGTACTGAAGCTGGCCACAGTGTTGGATGCATCAATTGTTATAACCTATTTATAAAGCTAGCAGAAGAAGGCCTAATCAGGGGACGTCTTGACGTTCTGATTATATCACTGCTTAGAGGTGTAAAAAGAGCACCACTGAAGTTCCGTCATCATATATTGCATATCTTGCCAAGTTATAGGTAACATGTTAATAGAAATTGAACTTGTGGAGTCCAAATATTGGGTTCTTCTATGACTAACTTGTATTTGGGTTATCGACAACTTTAGATAAGCAACTTCTTTGAGAAGACAACTTAAAATTTATAATAAAGAATCTCAAAGCATATCCATTTTTTTTTACTAAGGAACTCTTACATTAATAGCACAATGTATGTAAGATTTTGTTTATCACATTTCTTTTCAAATCCAGTGACTGGCTCTTGTTTTCTTATACCCTGATTTTAAAAAAATCACTTACATTTTTAACCATCAAGTATGGATTTTGCACAAAACGCTCGTGAAATTATGGCGCCCCTGACCTGGTCAGGCGCCACTGAGTACTGCACCCATGTTGGGGCAGTGCTTCCAGGTAAACTCCAAAGGCCAGAATGTGGTATGTACACACAGACACATAGCAACCAGGTCTCCTACACCACTAGATGGGACCTGTGGGCAGTCCCCAGGCAGGGGGCAGGCTTACAATTCTTTGTCAGGGGGTGGAGAGGCTGGGAGTTAGTTTTTGCAAGAAGGTCTGAAAGGAGGAAGCAAGAGAGAGACACTGCAAGTGTTGTAGCAGCTGGCAGGGGAGAACAGGTACCTGCAAGTCAGCCTGAAAGACGCCTGCAGAGAGGTGGTCGAGTACAGGGACTGCTGGTATTCCGACACACACGGGGATACAGGAAATCTATTTACTGGAGCTGCTCAACCTGCCGGTGAGGGTACTTGAGGTACCTCACCAGAAACACAGAGTCCGAGCCCAAGCAGCAACAGGGGGACCCACAAGGAGACAGTGCCAGAAACCATCTCACCAAGGTTTACACTTCCGGCAGACGGGCCAGGAAGGGGAGTGAAGTCAGAAACATCTTCCCAGGAGGAATCCCACCATACTACAAGTAAGGGGTCCTCCCAAACAAAAGGAGTGCTAGGAAGGCGAGCTAGCAGCTACCCTCAATCTGGCCTGACGGAGTTCCTGGTTCCTACTGGTACAATCTCAGCATCGCCCGGGTATCTCACCAATCAGCAAAAAGTGAGTAAAGCAGTTAAAAGACATTCTGGACTCTGCCTGTATTATTTTTGCAACCCGTGGCTCGACACCCATACACCCAAGCATCTGGGGCTGGCCTCACTCTTGGGAGGCCATACCACCTTGCTGCCGATACCACCACCCCCCAGACGTTCGTTAAACGACAGTGGCGGTCACCTACCCCTGACCGCAAATACCGAGAGTGGCGTCAGGACTAGAATAATAAAACCAAACCTACCTGTTGGCCCGCTGACTGAGCACTGTGGCGTCCCCGAACAGGATCATCGCTCCTGGGGCGTCTCAGCTTTTGGCATCATGAACAGGATAAGGACTATACCTGCTAGGCAGGTGACCGTGCGCCTCAGAGGTCCAACCGCAAAATTTGAACTGCCGCCATATTGTCATCATCAAAAGCGCGCAAAGTTGAAAGCTGCAGCCTGCGCGAGAAAGAAGAGTACCGCCCACGAAGGGGTGGAGTTGTCCCAGAAACCGCCGGAGCGCTCTGACCCCGGAAGAAAAAGGGAGTAACCTGCAGGAAAAGAAGCGGGACTCTGAGAATGACGGACGGTGTGAGTGCTAATGCCCCCGGCCAGGTCAATGCAGCTCAAGCAATGCCATGTCCTGGCACAGTGAACGCAACAGCGCCTAGTGCCGGTGCGGCGGTCACAGCTGAAGTCTCCTCGATTATGTCGATCTCCTTGCCGTACATCCCCGGGGCGGCCTGGCTGCCCCAATATGCCGGCAAAGCAGACACACTGACTGGATTCAAGAAGAAGATCAGCACCCTGCTGGACATGTACGCAATGACCAGTAAGCAGAGGGCCACCGTGGTGCTGGGGCAATTGACTGGAGCAGTAGAATTGGAGGCTGAGGCCTGGACCAATGATGACCGGAGCTCTGTAGAAACTATTTTTCCCAAACTAACAGCTGCTTTTGAAAACCGCACCGAGGGAGAGTTGAGAAAGGACTTCTATAGCTGCCGCCAGAAGGCCCAAGATAGCATAAGAGACTATGCCCTCAGGTTGCAAGCTGTAGTACGGGCTCTCAAGCTTGTGGATCCTGTCAGTGATCAGGAAGGAAACCGGATGATAGCCGAAAAATTCTTGCAGGGCCTGCACTCCCCTGAGGATAGAAAACAGATGAGGCTGTGATTCCTGGAACACCCTGATGTGGACATTGCCATTCTGAAAGACAGGGCAGTGAAAGCACTTCAAATCCCTATGGACATAGACCCCGTCTCACCAGCATGGTCTACCAGCTCCCCGGCTGCCGGAGCAGAATCCTCCTTACAGGCCCTGGTAGCTGCAAAATGACTCAACACCCCAGCAGAAGCCATAGATACCCTATCCTTCCAGGTGCAACAGCTCAGCAAGGACGTCGCCCGGCTCCTGAAAGCCATGCAACTTCCCTCAGAATCCAAAGCCTCTCCTAGGATCCTGCTAGCTGATAGCCCTGAGGACGTCTCTTGGATGCGGAGGAGAAGAGGTCCCTAAAACCAAGGAGGAGCGGCGATCGCTATGACTCTTCTGGGCAACCCATCTGCCGTCGTTGCCAGGAGGCAGGCCACTATGCAAGGGCCTGTCCTTTAAACGGGCCAAACCTGGGGCCAAGGGCCAGTCCCCAGGATTAAGAGGATCAGGCCCAGTTGACTGCCGTGATCTGGGTTGACGACCAGTCCTGTCTATCATCCTGGATGGGATCCCTACCCCGGCATTATTGGACACCGGTTCCCAGGTAACCACAATTCCGTATGTCCTTTATCGCAGGTTTTGGTTGGACGACGATCTCCGACAACCGGACCCTGACCTCACCATCTATGCAGCCAATGGGCAACCTTTAGACCAGATTGGGGTCAAAGAGGTAACCATAAAGGTAGGAAGGCAGGAAATGAAGGGACAAGGACTGATTGTTGTGGATAATGATGTTAGAGAAAGGAACCAACAAATGATTTTAGGCACTAAAGTCATAGAAAATTGCCTAGGGGAAGTGTTGTTCTTGCTTCGCCAGATTGCTGAAGGTGTTGAGGGCGGACCGTGGAGAGTTTTGCAAAAAGAGATCCGAGTCATCCTGAGAAAGCAGCAGGTTATCCAGATTGGCAGTGAAATTGGTAATGTACATGTAATAGATGCTAACCCCATTGTGATATCCCCACGGAGTGAAATGATGATGTGGTGTAGCGCAGCAGTAGGTCTCAGAGGACGGGATTACCAGGCTGTAGTAGAGCCCACTCATTCAGAACACTGGCCCACGATTCTGACAGCCAGGGGGGTAGTTGACGTACACAAGGTACGAGTACCTGTACGAGTGCTGAACTGTGGGGAGGAGGAAGCCAGACTACCAAGATACGCTACTATTGACAAATTGTTGACGTGCCCAAATGACACTATACACCCTGTAGGTCCCCTGACACAAGCCGACTCAAAAGATGATGAGACCTCCCAAAAGCAGTTAGAGGACTGGTGCCAGAAACTCCATGTGGGGACTGACTCTACACGCACCTACCAGAAACACGGGGTTCGCCGGGTCGTGCAGGAATACGAGCAGGTCTTTAATAAGAACCCACTAGATTTTGGTAGAATCAAAGGGGTGCAACATCACATACCAACAGGCAGTCATCCTCCCATTAAGGAAAGACATAGGCCTATACCACCAGCCCAAGGACATGCTAAAGGACATGAAACAGGCAGGAGTCATCAGGGACAGTTGCCGCCCTTGGGCAGCTCCACTGGTCCTGGTGAAAAAGAAGGATGGCACAATGAGGTTGTGTGTAGACTACAGATGGATAAATCAGATAACACACAAGGATGCCTACCCTTTGCCACAGATAGAGGAATCCCTCGCTGCCTTAAAAGCTTCTAACTACTTTCCTACCCTAGATCTCACTAGTGGCTACTGGCAAGTATCTGTAGCAGAGGAAGATCGGGAGAAGATGGCCTTCACCTCCCCCATGGGCCTTTGTGAGTTCAACAGCATGCCATTTAGAATCTGCAACTCCCCCAGGACCTACCAGAGGTTGATGGAGTGCTGCCTGGGGCACCTCAACTTTGAAACCGTCCTGCTCTACCTGGATGATGTCATGGTGTACCCCAAGACCTACGAGGACCACCTGAAACACCTGGCTGAAGTCTTTGAAGCACTGTCTCGATATGGGATGAAATTGAAACCATCCAAGTGCCATTTACTGAAGCCAAAGGTCCAATACTTAGGTCATGTGGTCAGTGCAGAAGGAGTAGCACCAGATCCAGAGAAAGTCACAGTCATCGAGCAATGGCCCACACCCACCACCGTCTGGGAAGTACGTCAGTTCCTTGGCTTGGTAGGCTGCTAGAGAAGGTTCATCAAGGGCTATATGAAGATGGCGGCGCCTTTACAAGAGCTCTTAGTAGGCCAAGCAAAGAAGGGGAAGACCTCCGGACCACCATTTCACCGGGGAGAAGCAGAAGAACACTCCTTCAGACAAATGTAAGGGACCTTGACGGGTGTAGAGATTCCAGCCTACCCTGATTACAGTCTACCATTTGTACTGTATACAGATGCCAGTAATGTGGGACTGGGAGCAGTGCTTTCACAGGTACAGAAAGGCAAGGAATGTGTGATTGCTTACGCCAGCAGGAAGCTCAGGCCTACTGAAAGAAACCCAGAAAATTAAAGCTCATTTAAGCTAGAGTTCTTGGCCATGGTCTGGGCTATCACAGAGTGATTCAAGCACTAGCTGGCAGCCACCAAATTCACCGTCTTCACAGATAACAACCCCCTGACCCACTTGGATATTGCTAAATTGGGTGTCATGGAGCAACGTTGGGTAGCCGTACTAGCAAATTATGATTTTACTGTCAAGTATCGAGCTGGTCGCAAGAATGGCAACGTAGATGCTCTGTCAAGGATGCCTTACTTGTCAGACGAAGGTGAAGATATAGATGACCTTGAAAACATTGAGCTGCCAGAGTTCCATCGCCATGGAGCCAAACAGTGTTAGTAGTCACGCACCAGCCACCAAGAGGTGAAACCCTGAATCCGCTACCTCACTACAACTGGAAGGAGACACAGGAAAATGATCCAGCGGTAGGCTTGGTAAAGAAGCTGATCACCCAACCTGGCGCCAGCCTTGACCCAGGAGCCCCACCTGAGGCTCAGTACCTATGGAAAGAGAGGGGTCAATTATTCATCTACCAAGAAAAACTCTACAGGAGCATCATTGACCCGAAGACGCATGAGAAGGTGTGGCAGGTGATTGTACCACAAAAGGATACACGGGTGGTGCTGGAAGATTATCACAATGGTGCAGGCCACTTTGGTTGGAAGAAACTGGAGGCACTGCTTAAAGGAAGATTCTACTGGGTGGGCATGAAATCTGCCCTAGAGAAGTGGTGTCGAAACTGCGGGCCTTGTAATCTCAGAAGAAAAGACCATCATGGCCAGAAAGCACCGCTCCAGCCAATCCAAACCAAACGACTCCTGGAGATTGTGGCCCTGGACCATGTAAAGTTGGCGCCCAGCAGAAAATGCTACAACTATGCTCTCACTATGGTTGATCATTATTCCAGGTTCCTGGTGGTAGTACCAGTCAAGAACTTTACTGGCCAGACTGCAGCCAGAGCTTTCCAAGCCCATTTCTGTCGACCACATGGCTATCCAAATCAAGTGCTCACTGACCAAGGCCCAGCCTTTGATGCTGAGGTGTTCAAGGAATTTTGTAACCTTTATGGCTGCAAGAAGATCTGTACACACCTTACCATCTGCAGACCAATGGCATGAGCGAAAAGATGAATCACATTGTTCTCGACCTCCTGAAAACTCTCCCAGAAGAAAGAAGCCAGTGGCCAGAAAAGCTGCCTGACCTGGTGGATATGTATAACAACATCCCTGTGAGTTCCATGAACTGCACACCGGCATACCTGATAAGGGCGAGACCTGGAAGACTGCCAGTGGATCTGGAAATGGGAGTTGGGACCCTTGAAGACCCTCCACAAGATGCTGATTAGGATTCCACCCGCCAAGCCCAGTACAAGAGAGTACAAGAGTGTGAAGAGCGAAGCTTGACCCAGCAGCGGGAAAGACAAGAAAAAGCCTACAATCAAAATGCACCTGCTGTTCCTTTGATGCCTGGGGAAGTAGTCCTCAAGAGAAAGAAAAGATGTCATAAACTCGACAATCACTGGGAAGTAGAACCCTACACTGTGTTATCATCAACACTTAGCCGTGGGTAGACATGCCTCATCAGCAAAGATGGAGGAAAGACAACAGCTGTGGTTTCCAGAGACTACCTTAAGAGATGCCCGACACAGCTAAGAATCCCTGAAGAAGTTTCCAACCCTTCGCCAATCGAAGAACCAAGAGAGAAGATGATCCATACTGTACTTGGAGATTTTCCTGAAAGTTTGCCTCAATACAATGGAGCAGTTGTAATTCCAGTAATCACCTTCCCTCAACCCAGAGAAGAAATAAGAGAACAAGAACAACCTGTTCAGAACCTTGAAGAGCCAAGTGTAGCTGAATCAGAAGACCATGCACTGGTATCAGTACCCAGTACACCCATCATTGAGATTGAAACACGTACACCAGGTGGGAGGACACAACCTCAGACAGATGACAGCATAGTACTGCGTAGATCAACCCGCAGCAACTTTGGTCAGCCCCCATTACGGTATAGAGAAAGTACAGTCTAAAATGTCTTTATAGTAAATTTAAGTTTAAGATTGTTTACAAATGTTTTCTGAAGGTTTAGTAACGTTTAAGAAATGTGCCCGCAAGGACTATTGCGAGAACTTTACTGCTAAAATGTGTTGCACCAGGTTACGTGAACCTTAAAAATGGACCACAGGTAATGAACTGGCAATAACCACAAACTCTCCCACTTACCGAGCACTGTGGTGTCCCCGAACAGGATCATCGCTCCTGGGTAGTCTCAAAAATATAAACAAGTAGATGAAGAAGAAAATCTTTGTTTTAGCCAAAAATGTTGAACATTCATTAGTCATCAAAATCAGTAGTCTGACAAGGAGCATCCCAACCTGGAGCCATGGCATGCAAAAGTTTGAGCACCCCAGGTATAATCTACTGTTATTGTGATCAGTTAAGTAAATTGAATGTGAGATGATCTCTAAAAGGCATACATTTAAAGATGACACATTGCCTTTGTAATTTAGTCACAAGTTTTTTTTCATCTTTTACATCTTTAAATTACCAAAAAAAAGAAAATGGGCTGAAGCAAACGTTTGGTCACCCGACATGGTTATTATCTAGATTTACAGTTTGTAAACACTTTTTGTAGCCAGCCAAAAGTCTTTCAATTCTTGTTTGAGGAACTTTCATCCATTCTCCTTTGGAGACATCAACCAGTTCTATGAGATTCCTGGCTTGTCTTCCAGCTCTGTGAGATTCCTGGCTTGTCTTCCAGTTCTGTGAGATTCCTGGCTCATCTTCTATTTCCTTGAGAGTCCTGGCTCATCCTTCATACACTGCTCTATTGAGGTCTCGCCACAGATTTTCAATGATGTTCATATCAGGGGACTGTGAGGACCATTGTAAAACCTTTAGCTTGCACCTTTTGATGTCGTCTATTGTGGATTGTGACATCTGTTTAGGATCATTATCCATTTGTAGAAACCATTCTATTTTCAACTTCAGCTTTTATCAAGCAAAATTTCTGTGATAACTGCTCATAGGATTGCTAGAAAGTCAAATCAGAAACCACTGCATGACTGCAAAAGACCTTCAGAAAGATTTAGCAGCCTCAGGAGTTGTGGTTCATTCTTTTACTGTTCAGAGACACCTGCACAATTATGGCCTTCATGGAAGAGTCATCAGAAGAAAACCTTTCCTGCATCCTCACATTAACTTCAGCATCAGAAGGATCAAAAAAAACATATAAAAAACCTGAGGCATTTTAGAAACAAACCAAAATAAAACTCTTTGGTCACAATGATCAATTGTATGTTTGGAGAAAAAACGGCACAGAATTTCAAGAAAAGAACATATCGCCAACCATTAACCCCTTCACCCCCCTAGGGATTTTTTATTTTTCGTGTTCTTTTTTTCATTCCCTTTTTCCAAGAGCCATAACATTTTTGTTTCCGTCAATATTGCCATATGAGGTCTTGTGTTTTGTAGAACGAGTTGAATGAAACCATTAGTTTTACCAAATAGTATACCGCAAAATGAGAAAAAATTCAAAAAAGTGCAGTGAAGTTGCAAAAAAGTGGAATTGCACAATTGTTTTTGGGGTCTTTTATTTACCAAGTTGACTATATGGTAAAACTGATGTGTCCTCATGATGAATCAGGAGAATTGTTCAGTGAGACTAAACATGTATAGGTTTACTTTTATCTAAGTGGTGGAAAAAAAAAATCAGAAGTTTGTTCAAAAAAACAATTGCGCTTTTGACACCATTTTCCGAGACCCGTAGTGTTCTCATTTTTCGAGATCTAAGGCTCAGTGATGGCTTATTTTGTGCTTCACGCATCCTGTGGGTTAAGTCAGAGACAGAGTCTAGGATAATGGTTAACATAAGTTTAATGAAGAATTCATACATTTTCGGGGGAGCACATCCACTGTGGGCACATAGCTTGAATGTTACAGGCATGTTATAGTTTGGTTTCACTTCACATTTTCCTGCACACTGCTCCCTCCTTCACATCTCTCTGGCTACTACAGATCAGTCTGTTTTCCCTGGCAATACCCCAGTGGCAGCTAGTAAATTCATAGAGTCCCACATGGATCTAACCGCGTTCTCTCCCACAAGGATGTGATACATTACTGGACAGAGTTCCATCATCGCTGTCTCTGTGACGACCCGTTCACCCAGGTCAATGTTACCTCACACCGATACCGGTCCTATTGGAGTCAGTTGCTTCCCAGAAATTCTACTAGAATCAAGGCCCACAACTACAGGGTTGGTCCGTGCCTATTTCTGCACCCTCTTACTAAAGAGTTTCCTTTGTCCACTTGACCCAGATTTCCTGGGGTGACCCTGAGGGCCTAGTTAAATGACTCTGGACTTCTCTCACTATAACTCCCTAAGGTACAGTTTCTTCTCTGTACTCAGTGGTGTCCCTATCTAAACTAAACCGAGAAGTATTACCTGCTTTAACTCCTACTGTTGGCCGGCCTCCTCCTCTTATCTCCTTCAGCTCTGCCACTCCATCCCAACCTTAAGCTCTCCCCTAAGTTAAGGTTCCAGGGAGCAGTGACACCTAGTGGTAGCTGAGAACAGGGCAACCGAAGGTACACACATGTAAACATTGCACATATATAAATACACAGATAAATCATGATGTCTTCAGGCAGGGGGTTGCAGGACATCGGTCACCCTCCTACAGTAGTATTAGGGTTCATCAGCTGACCCCGTGCTACTGTAACGGGGGCAGGGGGCGGCAGACTGACCCCCGGCCCGGCCGTCACTGTTAAATCGGAGGTGTTGTTTGTGGGGCAGAGTGTGGATGGCAGGGGCACCTGCATGTCGGTACCTTGGCTCGCGGTGACACTTTTCCCTTTCCGTCCGCAGGACACTTCGCCACTCTCAGTAAAGAGCCACAGACAAGCAGCTGGTGAACCAAGAGACACTTTATTGAACGTAGCTTCCATTTTTCCTACAGTTTCAGCAAAACAGACACTTCAGTTTCAGAACACAGTTCTTGCCGGGAGACTACTTCTTTTCCTCTTCTGCGGGCGTTACCCGTATACTTCTGCTTCTTAGTCTACACTTGTACTTTGGCTGATACGGGTCTTACCCGTGTACTTCTGTTTCTTTTGTCAAGGCACTCTCTCTCTGGCAATCTGCCACGTATCACTCCCACACTCTGCCCCATCGCTTCTCTCTTCTTCTACTGTCACCTCTAAAACTACTACTCTCACTCTGCTTCAGAGCCCTCCCTTCCCCACCTAGGCTGTCCTGCCCCTTTCTTTCCTGTCACTGTTCCCATGGGGACCACTGCTCAACCTGACACCTAGTGGGGGAACCAGTTATCACTAAAACCACAAATAACATTATATCTGTACCACTGGCCACCACAGTGTGGGGCGTCTTCAGGGGGGGAAAACGTCTTCTTCACCACCAGGGGTCCGTCCACCCCTTACACTACCATGGCAACACCATGGCACCCCGTGATCGCGTCATGGGGTTGCCATGGTGGCGTGTAACAGCGTGATCCATGCCGCAGCCATTTAAATCATGCTGTCAGATTTTGACAATGTAATCTAAGTGTTAAGCAGGCGCAGGTGGATCTCTGACCCACCCGCACCTGTTAGCCGCTCATGTCTGTTGATTGGATCAACAGACATGTGCGGGCATTACTGTGGGTGCACCACTGGAGCCCGCTGAAACTGGGCGGACACGATTTAAAACATATATATACATCCAAGGCTGTGAAGGGGTTAAGCATGGGGTGGATCAATCATAGAATTATAGAATCATAGAGTGGTAGAGTTGGAAGGGATCTCCAGGGTTATCTGGCCCAACCCCCTGCATTGGGGTTGTGTTGCAGCCAAAGGCACAGGGAACATTTCACAAGTAGAAGGAAGAATGGACTCAATGAAATTTCAACAACCTCTTGAGGCAAACATAATACCACCTGTAAAAAAGCTGAAGTTGAAAAGACGATGGCTTCTACAAATGGATAATGATCCTAAACACACATCAAAATCCTCAATAGATATCCTGAATAGGCGCAAGCTGAAAGTTTTACAATGGACCCCATGGTCCCCTGATTTGAAATGTATTGAAAATCTGAGGCTAAACCTTAAAAGAGCCGTGCATGCAAGATGAACCAGGAATCTCATAAACTTGGAAGACGAGCCAGTAATTTCATAGAACTGGAAGATGAGCCAGGAATCTCACAGAACTGGAAGATGAGCCAGGAATCTCATAGAACTGGAAGATGAGCTAGGAATCTCACATAACTGGAGGAGGAGCCAGGAATCTCACAGAACTGGAAGAGGAGCCAGGAATCTCACAGAACTGGAAGAGGAGCCAGGAATCTCACAGAACTACAAGAGGAGCCTGGAATCTCACAGAACTGGAAGATGAGCCAGAAATCTCACAGAACTGGAAGACGTCTCCAAGGAAGAATGGATGAAAATCCCTCAAAGAAGAATTGAAAGACTCTTGGCTGCTACAAGAAGCGTTTACAAGCTGTGATACATGTCAAAGAGATTGCTACTAGGCACTAACCATTAAGGGTGACCAAACTTTTGCATCTGCCTATTTTCCTTTTGTTTTGTTAATTTAATAATATAAAAGTTGAAAAAAATAAAAATAAATAAAAACATTATATATATACAGTACAGACCAAAAGTTTGGACACACCTCATTCAAAGAGTTTTGTTTATTTTCATGACTCTGAAAATTGTAGATTCACATTGAAAGCATCAAAACTATGAATTACCACATGTGGAATGAAATACTTGTCAGAAAAGTGTGAAACAACTGAAAATTCTATTCTAGGTTCTTCAAAGTAGCCACCTTTTGCTGTGATTACTGCTTTGCACACTCTTGGCATTCTCTTGATGAGCTTCAAGAGGTAGTCACCAGAAATGGTCTTCACTTCACAGGTGTGCCCTGTCAGGTTTAATAAGTGGTATTTCTTGCCTTATAAATGGGGTTGGGACCATCAGTTGTGTTGTGCAGAAGTCTGGTGGATACACAGCTGATAGTCCTACTGAATAGACTGTTAGAATTTGTATTATGGCAAGAAAAGAGCAGCTAAGTAAAGAAAAATGAGTGGCCATCATTACTTTAAGAAATGAAGGTCAGTCAGTCCGAAAAATTGGGAAAACTTTGAAAGTGTCCCCAAGTGCAGTGGCAAAAACCATCAAACGCTACAATGAAACTGGCTCACATGAGGACCGCCCCAGGAAAGGAAGAGGAACAGTCACCTCTGCTGCGGAGGATAAATTTATCCGAGTCACAAGCCTCAGAAATTGCAGGTTAACAGCAGCTCAGATTGGAGACCAGGTCAATGCCACACAGAGTTCTAGCAGCAGACACATCTCTAGAACAACTGTTAAGAGGAGACTTTGTGCAGCAGCCTTCATGGTAAAATAGCTGCTAGGAAACCACTGCTAAGGACAGGCAACAAGCAGAAGAGACTTGTTTGGGCTAAAGAACACAAGGAATGGACATTAGACCAGTGGAAATCTGTGCTTTGGTCTGATGAGTCCAAATTTGAGATCTTTGGATCCAACCACCGTGTCTTTGTAGAAAAGGTGAACGGATGGACTCTACATGCCTGGTTCCCACCGTGAAGCATGGAGGAGGAGGTGTGATGGTGTGGGGGTGCTTTGCTGTTGACACTGTTGACACTGTTGGGGATTTATTCAAAATTGAAGGCATACTGAACCAGCATGGCTACCACAGCATTTTGCAGCGGCATGCTATTCCATCCAGTTTGCGTTTAGTTGGACCGTCATTTATTTTTCAACAGCACAATGACCCCAAACACACCTCCAGGCTGTGTAAGGGCTATTTGACTAAGAAGGAGAGTGATGGGATGCTACGCCAGATGACCTGGCCTCCACAATCACCAGACCTGAACCCAATCGAGATGGTTTGGGGTGAGCTGGACTGCAAAGTGAATGCAAAAGGGCCAACAAGTGCTAAGCATCTCTGGAAACTCCTTCAAGACTGTTGGAAAACCATTTCCGGTGACTACCTCTTGAAGCTCATCAAGAGAATGCCAAGAGTGTGCAAAGCAGTAATCAAAGCAAAAGGTGGCTACTTTGAAGAACCTAGAATATAAGACATATTTTCAGTTATTTCACACTTTTTTGTAAGTATGTCATTCCACATCTGTTAATTCATAGTTTTGATGCCTTCAATGTGAATTGGTCTGCACTGTATTTTATATATATATATATATATATATATATATATATATATATATGTATATATATATATATATATATATATATATATATATATATATATATATACATATTTGTGCCTAAAATACAAAGTTAATGTGTCTTTTTTTAACTTTATGCCTTTTAGAGATCATTTCATCTTCAACTTGCTTAATTGTTAACAATAAGAGTAATTTTGACCTGGGGTGCTAAAACATTTACGTGAATACAATCCTGTGAAGTTTATGCTCTATTCACTGTTACCTTTTGTGCCTTGCAGTTCTAGGGAACAGCTGAACGGTCAACTCTCCGGATGTTGGACGATCTATCCTCAGTGTAAATTATCAAAATCTTAGGGGTACTTTGCACACTGCAACATCGCTAGCCGATTGTAGCGATGCCGAGCGCAATAGTCCCCGCCTTCGTCGCAGATGCGATCTCTTCTGATAACTGCCGTTGCGAACATTATCGCTACGGCAGCTTTACACGCACTTACCTATCCTGCGACGTCGCTCTGGCCAGCGACCCGCCTCCTTCCTAAAGCGGCGGGTCGTGCGGCGTCATAGCGACGTCACACGTCAGGTGGCCAAAAGAAGCGGAGGGGCGGAGATGAGCGGGACGTAAACATCCCGCCCACCTCCTTCCTTCCGCATAGCTGGCGTGAGCCGCAGGACGCAGGTAGGAGATGTTCCTCGCTCCTGCGGCTTCATATACAGCGATGTGTGCTGCTGCAGGAACGAGGAACAACATCGTACCTGTCACTGCAGCGAAATTATGGAAATGACCGACACTACACAGATCATCGATTTACGACGCTTTTGCGATTGTTTATCGGTGCTTCTAGGCTTTACATGTGTCAACGTCGTTACCGGCGCCGGATGTGTGTCATTTTCGATTTGACCCCGACGATATCGCAGTAGCGATGTCGCAACGTGTAAAGTACCCCTTAGTTCTGAACAATCCCTTTAAGAACCTCCATCATTAAGACTGCTATATTATTTGGGCTTCCTGATTATTACCATTTATTTTCCTACATTTAGTCAATAAGATTGTATTATATCACATCATAGTAATTTTTAGCATATGCCTAATTAGTTTCTGTCTTGAATGATGCTTCATTGCACAAGACATGGCACTCCTGGAGGACTTCAGTTATATGTTATTTCCAGCTGTTATTTCTAGATATCGGTAAATAAGACGTGCTATTACTGCCCCATAATTACAGATAGGAGACCCAGGTAATGTTAATTACATTAAACTGGAAGTAAAAAATGGCAATTGCGAGAACAATACAAAGCAATGATAGCCTACATGCACTTATCAATCTATTACAGGGCAATACAGGGCCGGATTTCCATAAGCCCAACCTATGCCATGGCCTAGTATGCACAGTTGGGATGGCGTATTTATAGGAGAAATAACCAAATATTTACACATTTTTAGGCATTATTTAGAAAAGGCCACATAAATTGCTGTTTTAAAAATCACATTCATATAAATTAAATAATTTGAAGGGAACATTTACGTTGGCCATTTCTACAGCTTGTGCTATCTTGCTCTGTCTCAGGCTCAGTTGCAGGGGGCAGTGGTGCAATTACTACTTCAGTTTATTGCATCGCTTCCCCCTATGTAGGTGATCTGGATTATGGGTGATAGACGCTATAGAAGATGTGAGTGCAGCGCCAGCTCTCTGCTTCTATCTCCACCATTGCTGTGGGTTATAACTGTGACAGAAGACATCTTAAAAGGGCAGAGATAGTGGCAATTAGTGACAGCAACGCCAGGGAGGAGGGGAGAAAGGAAAATTATGTGCTTTCGCCAAGGGTGTATTAATGTCTAAATCCAGCACTGAATGTCACAGATGTGTCATGGCCAGTTGATAATTCAGTGGCAGCTTGTGTTAGAAAATCCCAGAGATTGGCAGCATGTGTTGTTATCTGAAAGTTCCCTGTTTCTGCACCAGTGGACTCTAGGACCCTGGTTAACTGTCAGTTTTTCCTTTCAGTTGCCAGCCTCTGACTTCCTTTATAAACCCTATTTGGGTGTGATTTATAGTTTGCTCCTTGCTGAGCTCTGGAAAGGTTGTTCTCTGTCGTTATAGACTTCTGTGGTTGCTGCAGCTCAGATAAGTGTTGTTTTTTTGCTATCTCCCAGGGTTCTGGTGATTGCTGTTGTGTTTCCCCTATATTGTTCCCTTGTGTCTTCCTTTAGTGATAGTGGTGTTAATGAAGCGCTCATACCCTCCATCCTTACATAGGGCCCAGATCAGGGTTTGCCTAGGGCTGAAGTATTCCTGCTCAGTGACAGGATACCCTTAGGGTATGTGCGCACGTTGCGTTCTGCCGTGACAAAAATTCTGCAGCGTATTGTCATTGCATGTGCGTTTCAAAACGCAGCCAAAACGCTGCGTTTTGGATGGATTTTGAATGCAGAATGGATACAGAATTCATGCGTTCTGGATACTTGCTCTACCATAGACAGAGAGGAAAAAGCATCCAAAACGCACAAAAGAAGTGACATGTTGCATTTTTGAACGCATCGATTTTGTCAAAAATTTGGCATGCAAAATGTTGCATTTAAAAATGCAACGTGCGCATGGAATTTGCTAAATTCTCATAGACATTGCTGGGGACGCAGAACGCATGCCTTTACGCTTCAGTATAAAACGCTGCGTAAACACATGAAAAAACGCAACGTGTGCACATAGCCATATTGTTTGCAGATGTGGTGTGGGGGCGCCAAGTATCTTAGGGTGCTGACCTCCGATGTCAGGTATGGAGCAGTATAGGGTGAGGGCCCCTCCCCTAACCTTGCAGGCCAAGTCTAGGCCACAATATTCTGCCCTCAGGATTCCACATATTAGTGGTATCTTTTTTGTGCACCTTACACAGCACCTGAGTATTTATTTTGACCTATTTTAATCAGTTTATAATTAAGTATCAGATTTTAGAGGTTCATCACTTCCCCCCTTTCCCTATCGATGGGGCATTCCTTTCCCCTTCCCTTTGTGTTGTCATATACGGCCGGTATAGCTTCTATTCCCAGCTGTGACACTGAATCAATCACTGAACATCTGAAGAGCAGTCTGTCTGTGCAAACAGCCAAATAAATGACCACTGATCAGCAAACAAGTAACCGATCCGCGGTTGTTTAGTGCCGGTGGTTGGCCAACTTAACCGGACTAAAGGGTAGAAGATGGTTGGAGAAATATGACTACTTCATTAAGAAAACATGCCTCTTAAAAAATTTGGCATATTTTTACCTGTAAAACCTGTAAAACTAACAGAATGTCAGATCTACACCAGCAATGAGCACCTCCTGTCAATTTAAAAAACAGCTCTGGAGTGAAAATTGCTGTATTCAGTAGAGCATGAGATGTGGGAAGATTTGTGAAAACTAAAAGACCATTTAACTCGATGAACGGTTTGTGTGCTCATTCGGTAATTGGCAACCTGTTCAGACTTCAAGATTGTCGTGAGCGAGCGTTTCTCTTGCAGTGTAAATGCACCTTTCGTATTATTTTTGACCAAAGTACAGGTCAGAGGGGAGAGGCTCCTGCTATAGTCTGTTATCGTATAGCTGCATATAAAACAGGAATGAGAAGGGCTACATGACTGAGATCCTAGAACACACAGGTAAGATTATGTGATGCCCCTGGACTAGTCAGGTGGTCACAGAGTACTGCACGCTCTTTATTCTTAGTGCAGGACTCAAACCCCCATGGTTCTGGGCTCCCAACCTATAGTACTGCCTTCATCAGCAACCAAAATCCCAACCACACCTCACACCACACCCTGCCAGACACACCAGTGGGCTGCTGAGCTGGAATAGGGCCGTCCACCTAGGGGTCAGGAAGATTGGTGGGAGCGGGGAAGTCAGTGAGGGAGGAAGTGGAGAGGAGAGCAGAGCTGACAGGCAGAACAGAAGTAGCTCCCAGAGAGTGAGGATCTGGGAGTAGCAGCTCCTCAGAAAAGAGTAGTAGCTCCCAAAGGGTGAGGAGCTGGGAGTTGGATCTCCCAGGGAGTTACGGGTTGGATCGCAGACGATGGTCTGGGCCGGAGGAGACAGAGACTCGGTCGCAGGGTATTGAGGCTGAGTCCCTGAACTCGGTCTTGGAGGACGGGAGGCATCTGAGTCTAATAACTGGTCTGGGAACGAAAGCACGGCAGGGTACTGGACCCTACGTCAGGGAGTAGCTTCAAGCAACCCTGCAATTAACCTGCGGAGGATAGTGACTTTATGGACTGTCCCCATGAAGCTCAGAGATCAGGGGCACTAGCGCAACAAGGGGGACAGGGATTTCCAACCCAAGCAGCCCACTGAAATCACAAGCGTGAGCCCTTGATAGCAAAGATCCACTACAAACAGTAGGGAGCAGCGTCCGGACAGCTTTATGCCTACGGGTCAACTGAACACTTCTAAATTTGTGCACGGAGGCAGGCTCCAGACCATCAGGCAGTACTGTAGGGGACGGATACCTGGACAAGCTCCCCCAAGAGGGCGGCGGCATCCAGAGACTTGGTTTACCTTGTTGTAAGAGTCTGCTTTTCATCACCAACGCTCTCTGAGTACATGGTCCCCCCCAGCTACTACCTAGCCCTGTGCTCCCCTGCACATCACCATCCAGAGTCCCGGGGTTTCCCCTTCCCGTTGAGGGAAATGTCATCACTCCATCTCCCCCAGGTACTCCCAACACCGGCAGTGGCGGTACTCCCCTTACCGCACACCACGGGAGGTGTCACAAACTATTGTCCCTTGTAAATAGCCCCCTTTACATTTGAGTTTCGGTATGCCCCCGGGTCCGGAGACCCTGGAGCCACAGCAATCCCGGATCCGAGCAGTTCGACCGCTGCAGGGGCGGCACAATTATTTTCAGATTTCTCAGTTGTCCTTCCATGAGACAAAATAGTCCTTATAGGGAATCTGTCACCAGATTTTGACCTCCTAAACTAAAACTAGAACCTTAAGCAGCACCTGTGCTGCATTCCATTAGGGTGCACATTACCCCCTGACCCACCCCCTCCGTAGACCCCAAAAATACCTTTATTAAATCCCCCATCCTGTATGTAAATTGTCCAGTCCAGTCCAATGGGTGTCCTAATCTGCTCCCCCTGTCCGTCCTTTCGCCCTCTTCCTGAGCTGATTCACGTGGATGATGCCTCGGACGCCACCCACTTAGGTGGGCAAAATCTCCAGATTGATGTATTGCCCTATTGCGGGCAGAGCCAAAAACATAGGTGCGCCTGTGCAAACTGTTGACTTCTCTGTGTAGGCACGAGATTTTTATCGGCAATATGGATGAAGTGGGAGAAAAATCTCGCGCCTGCGCAGAGAACTCACCAGTTCGCACAGGCACACCTATGTTTTCCTCTGCCCGAAATAGAACAGAGTGAAGTGTGCCTGCTTAAGCCGTGACTATGTCTGCGCAGATGGGAGATTTTGCCCGCCTACATGGATGGCATCCAAGGCATCATTGACATCAATCAGCACAGGAGGACGGCGAAAGGAGGAATAGGAGTCGCAGATTAGGATGCCCATCGGACCGAACAGGACAATTTACACACAGGGCGGGAGATTTTATAAAGGTATATGTGGGGTCTACAGGGGGGGATAAGGGCGTAACGTGCACCTTTATAGAATGCAGCACAGGCGCTGCTTAAAGTGCTAGTTTTAGTTTAGAAGCCCAAAATCTGGTGACAGGTTCGCTTTACGAATAGAGGAAGATCAAGGAAAGGAAGTGGCAGCATATTTTTTTTCTCTTTTTGCTGCCTTTTTTTGTTTTTCAAAATGTGTACAATGTTGGGCTTTTTTTTCCAGTTAGCATCCATTAAGCATCATATTTTCAGACCACATCCATTTAAAAGTGGTTATTACCTAAACCCTAAAAGAAAATGTACTTTCAGCCAGGTGCCCATATTATAGACTGACTGTCCATGAGTCACTGATATGTTTCACACTTTAGTAATCCCAACCCACAATTCAGTCACTCTTGCTTGAAGGTGATAAAGATGTAGACGGAAGAGGATGTGAGAAACACTTTATTAAGGATCTGTGAAAACTAAAATCTGACAATTATATAACATTAATACAGTTGTCGCGGGCGGGGAGGAGGGTGTCAGCACACCGCGCTCACCCCTTCTGCTCGGGTCCGGCAGTTGCTCCTGGTGGCTCGAGCTGCGGGCCGGATCCCGGGGTGTCTCGAGCGACACTCCTCGCCCGTGAGTGAAAAGGGGGTGTTTGTTGGGATTATAGTTCGTGACGCCACCCACGGTTGCGGTGATGGCACCACCGCTGCTCAGTGTGAGGGTCCCAGGGATGGTGATGGGAGCAGCCAGGTGTTGTGTTGCCCCTCCGTGGGTAGGGGTTGGTGATCCCGGGGCCCGGTGAAGAGATGTGAAGTGTAGGGCCTGGAGGGCGCAGGGACGCGGGGGCAGCGCTGTGCCTTGCGGCACTGTGGTACTCACTCAGCCTGAGACACGGACACAGTTTGTACGGTAAACCAACGGCTGGTAGGACGGTCCCACAGACGGTTGCACCTGCACTCCCGGTAGGTGACGGTGACGTCTCTCTTCCTTGCACCTGTTTGACTGATGGTAGCGGTGGATTCCCTCCGGTTACCCGCTCCCCGACTGCAATCTGGGCCGGAGGAGCTCTACACTTTGCCCGCAGGCGCTGGCCCTGGGGAAACTGGTGCCTTGGCGGTGGCGGTGTCTCCCCGGTAATGGTCGGGCTGTTGCCGTCAATCGGGACTTTGTTGCTGGGGGATCTGCGTCCCCTTCGCTGACGGATTCGGCAAAGTGGGCGACTCCTAGCCTTGCCGGGGTCCGAGAGGCCCCTGCCCTGGTGCTGACTGTCCTTCGGAACACTGCTCCAGACCACCGGGCACACAGCCAACGGGGTCCTTCCAGGAACTTCCAAATGGTCCCCCTCCGGACAGTCACCGCCGTCGCTGACCTTGCTGTTCTAGCCCTACACACAGCTGGGCTCTCAGACTTCTCCTTCTCTCTGCTCTGTCACCACTTCTTGCTTTCCTCCTTTTCCACTTTCCTTTCCTTCACTTTCACTTCTTGTTTGTTTAAGCTCGTCCCTGAGCTGACTGCACTCTTGCCCTGCCCGGGCTACTCTGCTGTTCACTCCTTCATGTCCCTGACAGTTCTGCTTGGTTACTTCCTGCCTCCAGAGTTGTAAGCTCCTAGGTGGGCGGAGCCAACCGCCTGGCCCACCCCCTGGTGTGCATCACAGACTCCTGGAGGGAGGCAACAAGGATTTCTGGTTAGCAGGTGTGCCTACCTGGAGTGTGGGGGTGTAGTGGTGTTGTTATCTGTGTCCCCTGGCTTGCCCAGGGCGACACATTCCCCCTTAGCAAAATGCAGACCGTCCGCGGGCTGCCGTCCTACACCGGTTTTATTTTTCTGTAAAAAGGGGATAACAGGGTTAAACATAACATAAGCATTTTCAATCAACTCTTCCCAAGACGGGAGGCACATTTTACTTTTAACGTTTCAACGGTGTACGGTCACGGTTTCCGCTCTCTCCCACCCAAGCAACCTGGCCCTGATGCTGCCCCTAAAACCCAGGCAGCACCCCTTGACCCACAGTCCAGCACAAGTCACCCGAGCGGGATCTGTCCTTCCCTCCAGAGGGTAGCCACCGGTCCCTTTGGTGGCTGGGCCCTGGCCTGCTCTGCTCAGGGCCCTCCCTCCAACCTGCCTCTCCGGAGGCGGCATTGCGGAAACGGTAACGGTACCCAACATATTTACAAGCCACTAACGTTTGTGGTTGCCCTGCAGAGTTCACGGGCTTGTCCATGGCTAGTTCCCATGCATTTTTTAAACTTTAAACGGTCCCCACGGGGACAACGGTGCCGGCTCCTGCCGGTTGCTAATCACAACTGACAATCAGGTGAAAACTAGGTTCAATCAGTGTTTTTTCATTTTTCAAAACTTTCAACAAACTTTCAAACAAGCACACAACACTCCTTTACATTTGCGGGCCCCTCTTACTCATAGAACGGTCTCCCTGTACCTAAGTGGGGGTCTGCCTAGGTTGGAACGGGTGGACCTTCGGGGCCCGGTGTCAGTGGTGCTAGACAGTGGGGTAGAGGGAACAATCGGTTCCTCCTGCCTGCTATAGTGTGGGGCAGGCGGAGGTGCAGGGGGGCTGGGTACAGGTTCATCCCTGGGCACTGGCACTGGTTCTGGCTCACGGTTAACCGCTCCCACTACTTCTTCATCCACGGGTTGTGGGAACAGTATCACTGGAAGTATCACCGCGCCGTTCTGTGTAGGCCAGTTTGCTGGGAAGTCACCCATGACAGTGTGGATCACCTCTGCTGCCTTTTCCACTGGTGGAGGAACCGGTATTTCAGCCTCTGCTTTTAACGCTGGGGGGCATTTCTTCAGATGGTCCCGAGAAACTGTGGCCAGGGTGCCCCCTTGGTCACGACTGATCTGGTAGGTCTTCCCATTGTCCCACTCGGTGGGTTGTACGACGTAAGGGACTTGCTCCCACTGGTCATCCAGTTTGTGGGCTTTTCTCTTCCGTTTCAGCACCACATCTCCGGGCTGGAAAGGACCTGCAGGCGCCTTCTGGTTGAACCGGTGCTCTTGCTGTTCTCGACTTCGACTGAGGTTTTTCTCCACATACTCCTGGATTTGCCGGTACTGGGCCCTCCTCCGACTTTCCCACTCTGCCGTTGAAGGGAGTGCTTCCGGAGCCTCCAGCCCCATCTCCAGATCCACCGGCAGGCGGCCAGGCCGGGCCCTCATCAGATACGCTGGGGTGCACTTCGTCGAGCTGAATGGGATATTATTGTACATGTCGACCAAGTCGGGTAACTTTTCCGGCCACATGTTCCGTTCTTCCAGCGGTAGCGTCTTGAGGAGCCCCAGGACCAAGTGATTCATTTTCTCGCACATGCCGTTGGTTTGGGCATGGTACGGAGTGGTCCGGATCTTCTTGCAGCCGTACAACTGGCAGAATTCGTGAAACACTTCTGCTTCAAAAGCCGGGCCTTGGTCAGTCAGCACCTTCTCGGGGTACCCATGGGGTCGGCAAAAATAGGCCTGGAACGCTCGGGCAGCGGTTCGACCAGTCAAGTCCTTAACGGGGACTACCACCATGAATCTTGAGTAGTGGTCTACCATGGTCAACGCGTAGGTGTATCCACTTCGGCTAGGGGTGAGTTTAACATGGTCCAGGGCGACCAGCTCCAGCGGCTGATGGGTGACTATGGGATGTAACGGTGCCCTCTGGCTAGTCTCGTCCTTTCTCCTCAGTGTACAAGGACCGCACTCTCGGCACCAGGCTTACACCGATTCACGCATCCCACTCCAGTAGAACCGCTCCCGCAACAGCATCTCCAGCTTCTTCCACCCGAAGTGGCCAGCACCATCATGGTATGCCCGTAGGACGGTAGCAACCTCAGCTTGAGGAACGATCAACTGGCATATTTTCTCATGGGTCTTTGGGTTGATCAGCTCACGGTACAGCCTCCCTTGGTGTAGGTAGAGCCGTTTTCGTTCTTTCCACAAGCGTTGGGCTTCGGCTGGAGCGGCAGGGTCTATTCCCATAGCACCTTGTTCCACCAGGGTCTTGACAAGGCGGACAGCCGGTGCTTGGTCCTGGGCGTCCTGCCACTCTTGACTGGGCCGCGGGTCCAGGTCCGCCCGTTGCTGACATACTTGTACCCTCTCAGTAGGCGGCTGGTGAAACGCAGGCAACTCAATCTCCTCGAGGTCGTCATCCTCACACCCCTCTTCTGACAAATGGGGCATCCGGGAGAGTGCATCTGCATTGATGTTGACACGACCAGCTCGGTACTTTATGGTGAAATCATAGTTGGCTAACCGGGCTACCCACCGCTGCTCCAGCGCACCCAACTTGGCCGTGTCCAGGTGAGTTAGCGGATTGTTGTCCGTAAACGCGGTGAATTTCGCCGCCGCCAGGTAGTGGCGGAACCGCTCTGTGATAGCCCACACCAATGCCAATAGCTCGAGCTTGAAGGAGCTATAGTTCTCAGGGTTCCTTTCGGTCGGCCGGAGTTTTCGGCTGGCGTAGGCAATCACCTTCTCCTTCCCATCCTGGACCTGGGACAAGACCGCTCCTAGCCCCACGTTACTGGCGTCTGTGTGGAGGATGAACGGGCGCCCATAATCAGGGTACGCCAAGACCTCTTCTCCGGTCAAGGCCGCCTTCAACTGGCCAAAGGACTCCTCATGCTTGTCCTCCCACAACAGTGGGGCTCCAATAGGTCTACCACCTTTGGTCTGTCCCACGAGGAGATCTTGCATGGGGGCAGCCATCTTCGTGTACCCCTTTATAAAGCGCCGATAGTACCCCACCAGACCCAAGAACTGCCTTACTTCCCTCACTGTGGTTGGTCTCGGCCAGCTCTGGATGGCAGTGATCTTCTCAGGGTCGGGGGCGACACCATCCGCACTCACCACGTGTCCTAGATACTGCACCCTGGGTTTCAGCAGATGGCACTTCGAGGGCTTCAACTTCATCCCGAACTTGGCAAGGGACGCGAACACCTCGGCCAGGTGCTCCAGATGGGCCTCATACGTCTGGGAATAAACAATCACATCATCCAAATACAGCAGGACGGTCTCGAAGTTTAAATGTCCCAGACAGCACTCCATCAATCGTTGGAAAGTCCCGGGGGCATTGCACAGCCCAAACGGCATGCTATTGAATTCGCATAGCCCCATCGGGGTGGTGAAGGCGGTCTTCTCCCGGTCCTCGGGGGCCACGGCCACTTGCCAGTATCCGCTGGTGAGGTCAAGGGTCGAGAAGTAGTTTGCAGTTCTCAGTGCAGCCAAAGATTCTTCAATACGAGGCAATGGATAGGCATCTTTATGGGTTATCTGGTTGATCTTCCGGTAGTCCACACACATCCGCATGGTACCATCCTTCTTCTTGACCAGTACCAACGGAGCGGCCCAGGGACTACAACTGTCCCGAATAACCCCTGCCTCCTTCATATTCTTCAACATATCCTTGGCACACTGATAATGTGCAGGGGGAATAGGTCTGTACCTCTCTTTGATAGGGGGATGTTCACCCGTGGGAATGTGGTGTTGGACCCCCTTGATCTGCCCAAAGTCTAGGGGGTGCTTACTGAAAACCTGTTCGTACTCCTGCACTACCCTGTGTACCCCTGCCCTGTGATGTGTAGGGGTATCATCAGTGCCCACATGTAGCTGTTGGTGCCACTCCTTGGTGTCCCCCTGGGGTGGGGAAGTGCTGGTGGTAGGTGGGAGTGTGGGTGGACGGGCTTCCTGGATAGTGTGAGGGTCCAGGGTGAGCAGCTTGGCAATGGTGGCATACCGGGGAAGCCTGACTTCTTCCTCCCCACAGTTCAACACTCTCACAGGCACTCTCCCTTTCTTCACATCTACCACCCCTCGGGCGGCCACTACAGTGGGCCAGTGCTCGGAAGGCATGGGCTCCATCATCGCAGGGTAGTCACGCCCCTGAGGCCCTACTGCTGCCCTACACCAGATCATCATCTCACTCCTAGGGGGCACAGTCAATGGAGCAACATCCATCACTCGCACTCCACCAATCTCCCCTCCGGTTGAGCTTACATGCTGGCGGTACAGCAGGGCGCGGATCTCACGCTGCACAGCCCTCTGCCGGCTCCCCGCCGCCGTGGCGGCTAGCTGCTGCAAAAGGTTCAGCACATCAGCCATGCAGTGTTCCATCACATTGGTTCCCAACACTATTTTCGGGTTATGATCACTAGGCTCATTCATGATCACAATCATACCCTGGTGTTGCAGTTCAGCTTGCCCCACTGTCATAGCCACCTCTTTATACCCCACCTGGGTCAATGGAAGTCCATTAGCGGCAATCAAATTTATACTATTGTCTGGAGGCGCTAGCTCGTCTGTGGCCCAATATCGCTGATACAATGTGTACGGTATGGTCGTTACCTGTGATCCAGTGTCCAAGAGAGCCATCACGGGTATGCCGTCCACAGCCACAGGGATGATAGGGCGGGCCCCGACGTATCGGTCTCGCCAGTCCGGGGGGCCACGGTGTTCTACTCCTGAGGATTGGCCCGGGGCCCCAGGGGTTGCTCGTTTAACGGGCACTGTCGGTAAACATGGCCCGGCTTACGGCACTTGTAGCAGATTGGAGGTCTGCTCCGCGGGTTGTTAGCGCTTCTCTGCTGCATCCAGGGAACATCTTCGGGGCTGTCAGCAAGCTGTATCTGCGCTGGGGGCTGAGATCTGGTCAGAGGTTGAAGCGCAGCAAGGATTTTGGCAAGGTCTCCGTCCAGGCGACGGACCTGGGCTGCCAGTTCTTCCACTGTGCTGCTCGAGGCTGCGGGTAGTAAGGAGGTTGGTTTGGCTGGGGTCGCCACAACGGGAGCTGTCTCGACGGGCCACAGGACGGGTTCCAGAGCTTCAGCAGCTGGGGGCTGTAGTGCTTTGATAGCCCGCTCCTTTAACACAGCAAAGTCCACATCAGGGTGTTCCAGGGCCCACAGCCGGAGTTGTTTACGATCCTCAGGGGACCTCATCCCCTGCGCAAATTGCTCCACTAACATCTTATTGCTATCCGCCTCATTAATAGCGTTCACCCGCTTTAGCGTGCGGAGGGCGGCCTGCAGACGTAGAGCATAGTCCCGAATGCTATCCCCAGCTCGTTGCCGGCACCGGTAAAACTGCATCCTCAGCTCAGCTTCAGTCCGGGTCTCGAAGGCAGTCTGTAGCTTCTCGAAGATGGTGGCTACAGAGAGCCGGTCCCCCTCGGCCCAGGTCTCCGCTTCCTGCTCCGCCGCACCGGTTAGCTGGCCTAGCACTATCGCTGCACGTTACTTATCAGTCAGGGGGTACAGCTCTAGCAACGGGTTAAGCTTTTTCCGGAAGGCCTGCAAGGCATCCGGTTTCCCGTCATACTGCGGTAGCCAGGCAGCTCCGGGCGCATAGGGCAAGGAAAACGGCATGACCTGAGCAAGCGCGGGGGCCGCGGCACCTCCCGCCAGTACGGCCGGGACCTGGGCAGGCCCATTCCCATCCGCGGGTGCCACTGCGGCTGCGACCACTGCTCCTCCAGCGGCTTCGTCGGGCGCAGACATCTTGTTTCCGTCCCCCTTAGCTCTTTCCGGCCCCTCCTCTCTCGGGGCGGGGTTTTGGCCTTCGCGCCTCTACTGCTCGAGAAGACGCTCGAGCGGGAACTTTTCGCGCCAAAGATGGCGACTTCTGAAATTTTTCTGCCGGATACCTCCGGCGGTAACAAGGCGCACCTCTACCAGACGGCAGAGCGGTAAGATCCTGTTCGTGACGCCAAGTTGTCGTGGGCGGGGAGGAGGGTGTCAGCACACCGCGCTCACCCCTTCTGCTCGGGTCCGGCAGTTGCTCCTGGTGGCTCGAGCTGCGGGCCGGATCCCGGGGTGTCTCGAGCGACACTCCTCGCCCGTGAGTGAAAAGGGGGTGTTTGTTGGGATTATAGTTCGTGACGCCACCCACGGTTGTGGTGATGGCACCACCGCTGCTCAGTGTGAGGGTCCCGGGGATGGTGATGGGAGCAGCCAGGTGTTGTGTTGCCCCTCCGTGGGTAGGGGTTGGTGATCCCGGGGCCCGGTGAAGAGATGTGAAGTGTAGGGCCTGGAGGGCGCAGGGACGCGGGGGCAGCGCTGTGCCTTGCGGCACTGTGGTACTCACTCAGCCTGAGACACGGACACAGTTTGTACGGTAAACCAACGGCTGGTAGGACGGTCCCACAGACGGTTGCACCTGCACTCCCGGTAGGTGACGGTGACGTCTCTCTTCCTTGCACCTGTTTGACTGATGGTAGCGGTGGATTCCCTCCAGTTACCCGCTCCCCGACTGCAATCTGGGCCGGAGGAGCTCTACACTTTGCCCGCAGGCGCTGGCCCTGGGGAAACTGGTGCCTTGGCGGTGTCTCCCCAGTAATGGTCGGGCTGTTGCCGTCAATCGGGACTTTGTTGCTGGGGGATCTGCGTCCCCTTCGCTGACGGATTCGGCAAATTGGGCGACTCCTAGCCTTGCCGGGGTCCGAGAGGCCCCTGCCCTGGTGCTGACTGTCCTTCGGAACACTGCTCCAGACCACCGGGCACACAGCCAACGGGGTCCTTCCAGGAACTTCCAAACGGTCCCCCTCCGGACAGTCACCGCCGTCGCTGACCTTGCTGTTCTAGCCCTACACACAGCTGGGCTCTCAGGCTTCTCCTTCTCTCTGCTCTGTCACCACTTCTTGCTTTCCTCCTTTTCCACTTTCCTTTCCTTCACTTTCACTTCTTGTTTGTTTAAGCTCGTCCCTGAGCTGACTGCACTCTTGCCCTTCCCGGGCTACTCTGCTGTTCACTCCTTCATGTCCCTGACAGTTCTGCTTGGTTACTTCCTGCCTCCAGAGTTGTAAGCTCCTAGGTTGGCGGAGCCAACCGCCTGGCCCACCCCCTGGTGTGCATCACAGACTCCTGGAGGGAGGCAACAAGGATTTCTGGTTAGCAGGTGTGCCTACCTGGAGTGTGGGGGTGTAGTGGTGTTGTTATCTGTGTCCCCTGGCTTGCCCAGGGCGACACACAGTCATGCAAAAGGAACTCACATACTGTATATAGAACTCCAATAGTTGTCTAGCTTACATTCTTCATCTGGTGAGCACTATTCGATTGAGCTAAATAGACATTTTAAAGGGAACCCAACAAGTACCTCATACCCACTAAACCACCAGCATTTCTATATTCCTTTATAAACACCCTTCCCAAAAAAACCTTTATTACACTTGTCACATAAACAGATTTATAGAAAAAGTATTTTTAAAGTCCGTTTTTCATATGCAAATTATTTTGTCATGACTATTGCTTTAGTCTGTCGGGGTTAAGTCAGGTGGGACTCTCACTGCTTTATTGTGGTGTAGACTGCTCAGGGACGCCGTCAGTAATAGTTCCTGCTCTGCAGCGTGTATACTGGTTCCTGTGAGTTTGCTCTGATCTGTCCCGGTACCCAGCTTACCTCTCCCTGACCTCCGTTCCCCTGTACTGTCTGTCCGCCCTGTCTTCCTGTCATTGGTCCCGTGATGTGTCTCTGCCTCCACCCTCACCTTTGTATTTACGTGCTCTACCGGCATCTGACCTTGGGATTGTCACTCACTACTATTCGGCTCCTTACGTGACTTCTCGGCATTTGACCCCTTGCTTCCATCTGACTTCGGCTTGCTCACTCCTCTGTATTGATGTGACATCCTCGTTTGACTTTGGCTTGTCTGACTACTCTAAAGCCTGCTTTACATGGTACGATCGATTGTGCGATTTCACAATCGATCGTACCCGCCCCCGTCCTTTCTGCGTCACGGGCAAATCGCTGCCCGTGTCGCACAAAGTCAGTAACCCCCGTCACACATATTTACCTCTCGTGCGACCTCGCTGTGGGCGGCGAAAGTCCACTTCCTCAAGTGGGAGGGACGTTCGGCGTCACAGCGACGTCACACGGCCGCCGGCCAATAGAAGCGGAGGGGCGGAGATGAGCAGGATGTAAACATCCCGCCCACCTCCTTCCTTCCACATAGAGCCGTCGGCGGCCGCGGGAGGCAGGTGAGCTGGTCATCGTTCCCGTGGTGTCACACGGAGCGGCGTGTGCTACCACGGAAACGATGATCAACCAAATTAAACGATATTATGGAACCTAACGAGCAGTACCCGACTCACGATTTGTGAGCGATACTGCGTCGCTAGGAGGTGTCACACAGGCCGGCATCGCCAGCGATGCCGGATGTGCGTCACAAAAACCGTGACCCCGACGATCTATCGCACGATAGATTGTCTGGTGTAAAGCAGCCTTTACTCTTGTGCTATTGACCTCTGGTGAGGTTTTGTATTATTGCACTTTGGAGTTCAATCTCCACTGAGTCCCTGCACCCCTAGTGGAAGATTCACATAATCTAGTCGATGATGCGTTTTTTTCCATAAACTAGTCATCCCCTCAGGATGTTATCATATTCATCTGGGTGTGATAAAACGCCAGCGCCATGTAAAACTCGTGCAACTTTCCTTCATACACATCATTGTATCTCCAAAGCCTCATAGGCTTCAGAAGTGCACTTCACATGTCCAGAAGCACAGAAGAAGCCTGACGTCAGGAGTTGAAGAACAAGCTTCTTCTTCTGAGTTTAACTGACTGAATGGACAAAGTGAAGAACATTTTCTATTTTATTCTCCATCTCAGAGAAAAATGGATTCCACTGTCATCAAACTATGATCAGAATCTTGTTAGCATAATTGGATCATTTTTCTCTGATGTGGAGAAAATGACCATGTGCACCTGCCCTTGGGCTGTGATTAAGGCATTTTTCATCACTGATTTTGCAGAATGCAACAACTGACCATCAACCTTTAAGTACACCTAAGTCATACTGTCATGGCTGTCTCTCTGCATTATGTGACAGATTCGGAGTCAGAGATCCATTTCCATGCTTTGGGTGTGGCAAGGGTTAAAGTCAGTTTTCCTTGCCAGCAACTTCTGACTCCTGGTCAGGTGTTAACAGTTTGGGACCACTCCCAGTCCCTTTACATACCCTCTGCTTATAGCAGAGGGTGCTGGTTATTCTCTTTGCCACTTAGATTCTGGGCCTGGAGGTGGAAGGAGCTGCTTAAGTCCTTGCTGTTGCTTGTGGTGTAGGCTGCAGTACTGGTGCCTGACTGCAGCCTAGTTTTTGCAGTTTCACTGTTTTTGTTTTCCCCTCTTGTCTGTCTTACCTTCCCTTGGTGTGTTGTTTTAGTTCAGCAGTGGGACTTGTGATCCTCACCTTCCTACTCCCTAGCCAGGGCTTACTGCAGGGTTCCTCAGGGCTTTATATTTCTGCTCTGTGACAGGTGAGGAAGCTGTATAGGGACTAACTAGCAGTGCAGGGTACAGCAGCTGATTAGTGGAGAGGATGTCCATCTTTCCTCTCACTAGTACCAGAGCCCACCATTGTTATTGTGTCCCCGGTGTAACCCTTGTTTGTCTTAGTAAAACCTGTCTGTTGTGTGTTTTACTCATACTGGACCTTCCCTATGACTGTGTCGTGACACATAGATTATAAACATGTTAAACGTTCTCAGTAGCAGATGTAAACTACAATACAGGCATACAGTTGAATATTTCTGTAAGAACTTAACAGGTGAGTTGGATCCACTAAGCTTTTGGCCAGGGTAAGCACACAGCCCCCAGACATTGGTGCAACTTCCAGAGGACATGTGGAATCATGAGGACTAGGCTAACTGAAAACCAGGCGCAAAGATACCGATGGAGTAGAATCCAGCAGAAATGGATGTTAGATTAAACACAGTATTACAGTTAATGGAAACTAACCAAAATAGGAACACTAGAGTCTAAATCTCAAGACATAGGTGTGTGTCTTAGGGAGCCATAAATAGGCCTATTATGTCATTGGTCTATGCTAGGTAACTTGCAAAACCTGACGTGGAGCACAGCAGAGGGCAGTGGACCCTAGGGAAGGAAGTGGAGCCCCGGATACCCGTGATAGATGTGTAATAATTTCTCACCACATGAAGAACCTCAAGAGAGAACACATTCAACCAAGGTCTCCAGGTAAGGCCCCCTCCAAACGTGCAAATAAAAATGTACGTATAAAACCAGTACCTGTTTCATAACTTTTTTCCATCAGTGTGCCATCAATGTGTAATCTTGCTTTTCCAGTATGGCTGAAAAAAAATATAATACAAAGCTTATGCTATACTTTTAATGTTAAACATGGAAAGCAAACAGATGTCACAGGAACGGCACACAGATGCCATCCTTGTGCTGTACGTGTTTTTCCTGGACCTATAGACTTGCATTGGCCATTATCATCCATGCTTCAAGCAACCCGGAAATTAACCTGCAGATATGTCTCCAAGTGGTTCACACAGACACAGGGTCCATGTAAATGTACCGCCCCCATGGAAGCAGCTGAGCTGCTCGGGTCCAGGTTCGCTGTAGCTCGAGGGTCTCCGGACCCGGGGGTCGTGCGGCCACTCAAATGAAAAGGGGGGTATTTACAGGGGAGTTTTAGTTTGTGACGCCACCCGTGGTGTGTGGTAATTAGGAGTACCACCGCTGCTGTTGGGAGTGCCCGGGGATGATTGAACGGGGCAGCAAGGTGTTGGAACTCTCCACGGGTAGGGAGATGCCCCGGTTATTGGTGAAAGGTGGGAAGTGCCGTGGGGATGAAGGGGCCACTCTCGTACTCACTCAGTCCATAATCAGACACCGACAACCAGGTAAACCAAGTCTCTGGGTACCGCTGCCGCTGAGAGCAGCTTGTCCGGGTCCTGTCCCCAAGTGGTGCTGCCTTGTGATCCGTGAGCTGCATCCTCGCACTTAGTTTAGACTTTAACTTGATGGCCTGGTAGCTTGGAACTAGAAGGGGCCCCGCTCCCCACTATGGCTAAGTGAGGGAGCTTGCTCTCAGGGCTCTCGCTTGGGATTTTCTGGACCGTTTTTGGTTGGAAAGTCCTATCCCTCTCGTTGCGCTAATGCCCCAATTTTGGAGCGGGTGGGAACGGATCATGAAGGCTCCATTTTCCTCAGGTGAATTGTCGGGTTTCTTGAAGCTACTCCCTGACCTAGGGTCCGTGTACCCCGTCGTGCCTTTGGTCCTGGACTGGTGATAGGGTCAGGCTGCCGGCTGTCCTCTTTGACAAGCCTGAACACCTTTCCACGATCCCCTGCAACCGGGGGTCCGACTCCTTCTAGGCCCAGACCACCGTCTGCAACCTAGGCAGTTACTTTGGGAGTCGCACTCGCTACCTCTTCTGAGCCCCTCTCAGCTCAAGGCCTACTCTCCTTCTCCTTTTCCACTCACTGTCTCTGCTCAACTCAACTGACTACACTTCCTCACCTCCCCTCCCTAACCCCCGAGGTGGGCGACTCTATTCCTCTCAAGCCGTCCACTGGTGTGTCAGGTGGGTGTGGTGCAGGGTGTCACTAGGGTTTTGATTCGCTGATGGAGCCAACACCACTTAAGTAGGGACCCAGAACCAAGAGGGAGGGCAGGTTGTGCAGTACTCTGTGACGACCTGATAGTCCAGAGGCATCACATAAAAACATGGACATGTGAGTTACCCCATAGGTTACAGTATAATGAGTTTGTGTGATATACGTAAAAAAATGAATACCACAAGTACTGAGAGCACATACATGGAAAAGAGGCTAAACGCTGATTCTGAAAAACATTGCCAATGAAAAATGGAGTCCAAAACAGACCTCCTTCATGGAATTTACCAAGAGGATTTGCATAGCTCTGCCCACTTCTTCAAAACCATGCTTTCAAAAATGCTATTCAACAAGACAGGAAGTGCTGGATGAAGACAAGGAGGCAGCAGGTCTGCCAACAAAACCACCCAGTAGGAATCAAGAACGAGCAAGAAAGCCCAAACAGAAGTGCATTCTTCCCTCAAGGACTACGCCACCACCTCCAGCCAGCACAAAAACAATGCCAACAAGCAACTTAGTCACAGATTACCAGCCATGGAACCGGATTGTGGAAAAATGTTGCCCTGGAACTGAAGGAGGTAGATTAAAGAATAATGGACATGTCTTATATGTTCTGCAAGAATGTGCTGCTGGATCAAAGTTTCCACTAGTCGGAAACCAGGAGCATTCAAAGTCTATTACATGAATAACTGTTGCTTACTTATGACCCTTGTCAGTCTTGATCAGGCAAGTGCTTTTTCCCGACTCTTTCATGAATCCATGGGCAAGGTACTGCATTGGTGTAAGTTATGAAAAAAGTTCTATTCATTTGTTAAGATGATGTATCTTTATATTTACAGTATACTGCTGATGGATGGCTGGAAGACTGACTCCTTTTCATTACTTTCTGAGGTTAGTTAATTCTGCCTTCTTTCACTCCTCCTTTCGGTTATAGAGGTCTTTGCCAAGTGTATCCAGCAGTAAAGAGAGATCAGAGGGATCATTGCACCAGGACCAGACTAATTTAGGATGAAGTGTTGACTGTACAGTGGAACCGCGCTTAACGGGTAACCCAGTTAGCGAGTATTTCGCCTAACGAGCAAGGCTTTCTGTAAATGTGTAACTCGGTTTACGAGAAAGCCTTGCTGTATGAGCAAATACTCACCGCACACACTTCCAGTTCCGTACATCCACCGCGCTCTAACCCGCTCTTGCAGTCCACAAAAACACACAAGCACGCACAAACACACACAAGCACGCACAAACACAAACAAACACGCACGCACGCACACGCACATATTATGCTCTCCTTACCTTCCGTTCCCTTGCCGGCTTCCTGGAACTTGCATGTATTGGGTAACCAAAGTGACCGATGCCGGAACTTCAGCTCCCAGCGCGTTGACGTCAAAGGCAGGAGCCTCTTGCCTCTGATTAGCCAGCACGCCGCCTTTGAGTAGCGGCTGACAGGGGAAGGTCCTCCCTCCACAGGATGTGTATCCGGTAACCATCGCGACGAGGGAGGAACTTCCCCTGTCAGGCGCTACTCAAAGGCAGCGCGCTGGCCAATCAGAGGCAAGCGATACCTGCCTTCGACGTCAGCGAGGTGAGTGTGGAAGGTCCGGCATCGGTCGCCTTGGTTACCTGATACACGTCTTGTACGGGCGAACTGCAAGTTTCAGGAGACCGGCGAGGGAACGGAAGGTAAGGTGAGCATAATCTGTGTTTGTGAGTGTGTGTTTGTGTGAGTTTGTACGTGTGTGGAATGGCACAATAGGGCACCAGGATGGGACATTTAACAAGTTGTGAAACGAATTGTCTGCATTGCAATGATTTTCTATGGGAAATCTTGCTTTGCTGAATGAGTAACTTGGTTAACAAGCACACTCCCAGAATGGATTATTCTCGTTAACCAAGGTTCCACTGTATATGGACAACAATGTCATATCCTGTGCGGATCGGCATTCAGTGACCATAGTACTCCAGATTTGTGAGATGTTTGGTCATGTTTCATGAGATATAGTCAACTGCAGACGTTGCTAGACATTTAGAGATATATTCCATAACCTTTCTGTTCTACAACCAACATGACTTTATCAAAATCCTTGTAGTCTGGTTTGGGATGCAATCTGTGGCACTTAAAGTGGCAGGACAGAATGACTGTTCAAATCAAGTACAGGCGCTCGTGCATCATGTTGTGGACAAACATTTAAATACATATTCTCACTGGCTTATTTTCTATCTCTACCCTTCTCTGGCTCTATGAAGCCAAAGCTGTCAATCAAAAAGGGGGTGGAAGGAGATAAACGGAAAACAAATGTAACGCCCTGGACAAGCCAGGACGTCACAGGTACTGCAACAACACACCCCACACCCCGGTTAGGAACACCAGAGTCACACACAAATCCTTGTTGCCTCCCTCCAGGACCTGATGTCCACACCAGGTGGGGCGGAGCCAGGCGGTTGGCTCCACCCACCGAGGAGTTCACAGTCCTGGAGGCGGGAAAAGGAAGGCAGTTTGAGAGCAGTTGAGTTTGGAGAGTTGGAGGAAGTGGAGCAGACTGGCCGTGTCCGGGTACGTGGCCCGGGCACAAGCAGCAAGGTTGGCAGGTGGTGACCGTCTGCAGGCGAGGCCGATGGACGCACAACCGTAAGGACCGGGGACGGGCAGTGGCCCGCCGGTACCGGACCGGGGAGCGAAGAGAAGCCAGCACCATTCGGCAGGGCTTACGGACCCCGACCAGGCTTGGAGTCGCCATTAAACCGGTCAAATCCGTCAGCGACGGGAACCTCCGGGGTTTCCCAGCAGCAAAGACTCGACTGAAGGCAACCGCTCAACCGTGAAGGGAAATACCGCTACCGCCACAGCTAGAGTTCCCAGGGCCAGAGCCTGCGGACAAAAGGGGCTCCTCTGGCAAATACACCGCTGGGGAGCGGGCTACCGGTGGGAAGCCATCGGGGCCGAAAACACATCAAAGGTGCAGGGAGAGACAGTCACCGCCAACCTACCGGGAGTGACCACCGCAGCCGTTTGTGGGACCCGTCCATCCAGCCATTTGTTTTACCAGAGACTCCGTGTACGTTACTGGCTGAGTAAGTACCACCATGCCGTCCGGCACTGCGCTGCCCCCGCGACCCTGCACCTCACCAAACCCCGCCATCCACCTTCCAGTCACCATCATCGGGCCCCGGGACCACCAAACCTCCTACCCACGGAGGGGAGAGAAACATCTCAGCTGCTCCCTGTCATCGTTCCCGGGATCCCCGTCCAGAGCAGCGGTGGTGTCCCAGTATCACCACAGACCGTGGGTGGCATCACGGACTACATCCCCAGACCAGACCATCCCTTTCACTCACGGGCAAGGAGCGTCGCTCGAGTCCCCGGATCCGGCCCACCGCTCGAGCCACCGAGCAGCAGCAGCAGCGCCGGACCCGAGTGTGGTGAGCGCAGCATCCCCTCCGCCCGTGACACAAACAAGTAAGAGGAGATATTTAAATGTTTAGATCCTGTCAGGATGCACATAGCGCCAGTACTTGGTTTGTACAGACATTCTTTGCTGACTGAGTCCCTTTTAAAGAAGTGGTTCACCCATATTTATTATTTGCTAGATCGATATTATGTTGAGAAGCTATGTTTCTCTCAAATACCTTATGTTGGAAATAGTGCCTGTGAGAGGCGCTATTTTGCAGTCCGCTCTTCCCATCGCTTGACCCCCAGGCTCCGTGACCTCGGGTATCTAGTGATGTAACGTCAAGTTCCGGATCATGTGACATCACCACGGCTGACCCAAGTCTTTCTGAGTCACTGGGCTGTGGGCAGTGTATCACCACTCGTCACAGCCCAGCGTGTCTCCTGCTTGCGGCCCTTTGCTGTGAGGGAGGAGGGAGCAGGGAGCGGATGGGCTGTGCTGAGCGGGGAAACACTGCCCCCAGGCAATCACTAACGGAGATTGGGGCCGGCCGTGATGATGTCACGTGATCAGGAACTTGACGTGACATCACCGGATCCCCGAGGTCACGGAGCCCGAGGTCAGGAGATGGGGAACAGCAGTCCGCAATAGTGCCTCTCACAGGCACTATTGCCAACATAAGGTATTTGAGAGAAACATTGTTTCTCAACATAATATCGATCTAGCAAATAATAAATATGGGTGGACCACCCTTTCAAGTCTTGGAATGCTTGACCAAGGTGAATCAACTTATTGGAATTTGGAAACTTAGACAGCTTTCTATTGAAAGAATGTGCTGCCCCCGTGCCAGCAGCCGGGCTGCTCGGATCCGGATCCGCAGTGTGGCTCGAGGGATTCTACCGGACCCGGGGGTCGCGCGGACACTTCAAATAAAAGGGGACGTATTTGTACGGGATTTGCCGTAAACAGTCTGTGATGCCACCCACGGTGTGTGGTGAAGTGTGGCACCACCGCTGCTGTTGTGGGGCTCCCGGGGGCGATGGGATGGCAGCTGGATGTTAACCCCTCCGTAGGTAGAGATGGATGCCCCGGGGCCCAGTGTCTCTGTGCTGAGGGTGGTGATTGCAGGGGCCGGCGCGCCCGGTTAGACCGGGGAATGTTAGTTTACTCACTATTGAATGAATCACACAAGTCCAATAGAAACCCAACGTGCTGGTGGCCGACCACTGCGGCCGGGTGTATTCTGGTCCCACACCCGGGCTAATGGTCTGTGTCACTTTCCTCTGCACTGTTTTTTGGTGTGGTGGACTTCCCGGTGTGAAACATGGGAGTCCGCTCCCGGTACTTTGGTTGGGAGCCGTGCCCGCTGACGCTGGCCCTTGGGATCTGTCGGGCCCTGGCGGATGCCCTATCCTCTGCGGTGGGCTGTTGTCTGCTTTTGGGACTTTGGTTGGGACAGGACCTAAAATCCTGCCCTCAATTGGTTAATTAGCTAGGCCATTGGTTCCGGTCCTGGCTTCAGGGTCCAAGTACCCCCTCTGTGCACGGTTTCCAGGTCGGTTCTCCGGTGTCGGTACCAGCAGGCCCCAACCCTGCCCCGGTCCACCTCGGATCTCCGGCAGCCGTCTTCCCATCTCCTGACAGACACAGACCACCGTCTGCCACCTAGCCAGTATGCCGGGGCTCTAACCCTGACGCCTTTCCTTTCTGACTCTGCACTTCACTTTCTCCTCTCAACTCCTCCACTCCACTAGTCTGACTCCTTTCCCCTTGAACTGCAACTTCCACCTCTCTACGTACAACACTGCTTTTCCCCGCCTGGTTCTCCAGACCCCTAGGTGGGTGTTCTCCATCCGCCTGGTCCCACCCACTGGTGTGCCTTTCCTACCCTGGGGGGTGGGGGGGGGTGACTAGGGTTTTGTTGGCTTGTGTGACCCTGTGTGGGAAAGGTGTTATGCGGGGGCCTATTCTGTGTGACCACCTGGCGGTGCCAGGGCGTCACAAGAACATTACTAGTCCTGTGCAATAAAGCTCTGCATTTGCTCTAGTACACTGCAAAAGGAATGACCCCCCATCTTGTCTCCATTTGCTAGAACTGTGTTTTGCTTTCTTAAAGGCTTCAAAAAATTAACTCAATGAAGTGGACTATCATGTATAGGAAGCTATCAAGTGTGGGAGGAGTACCCCAGATATCACCTTCTCATGTGGACCTGTTTTTGTATGTGACAGCATTTTTCAGAGTCTCCAAGTAAATAGTGACTCTGCTGGCATATCCAGGTCTCGCTTCTTCCTCCTTCCCCCATGCCGGATGCTCAGTTGAGGAAAATTGCTCAGTCCATACCCTTATAACTGGACAATTCCCTTGTTCCATGGAGATGCTGACCCGGTCATAAACGACTTAAGCCTGATTTGTGAAAACTAAATACAATCCAGAAGCTCATTAGAGCTAAGGACTTTACTAAGGTTATTAAAGAGAATAGACTCCATAATCTGTATTCCAGCAGTTTGACAATTGGGCAATACAGGGTGGACTGCTTGTTCTGTCATTCCTGCACGTTATCAACCTGTGCAAAGCCCAGCTCTTCCCTAGGTGTCCTAATGTTGATGAAACATCTTTGCAAGTCTTAAGGGTGCTTTACACGCTGCGACATTGCTAGCGATGTCGAGCGCGATAGCACCCGCCCCCGTCGTTCGTGCGACATTTGGTGCTCGCTGCCGTAGCGAACATTATCGCTACGGCAGCGTCACACGAACATACCTTGTCAGCGACGTCTCTGTGACCACCGAACAATAACTCCCTCAACGGGGAGGTGCGTTCAGCGTCATAGTGACGTCACTGCGGCGTCACTAAGCGGCCGGCCAATAGAAGCGGAGGGGCGGAGATGAGCGGGACGTAACATCCCGCCCACCTCCTTCCTTCCGCATTGCTGGTGGACGCAGGTAAAGAGATGTTTCTCGTTCCTGCGGTGTCACACATAGCGATGTGTGATGCCACAGGAATGACGAACAACATCATACCTGTGGTAGCAGTGATATTAAGGAAAGGAGCGACGTGTCAACGATCACCGTTTTTGAACGTTTTTGCGATCGTTGATCGTCGCTCCTTGGTGTCACACGCTGCGATGTCGCTACCGGCGCCGGATGTGCGTCACCACCGACGTGACCCCAACGATATATCGATAGTGATGTCGCAGCGTGTAAAGCACCCTTTACTATTGCTGTTTGCCCACAGATTGTTGGACACCCTGGTACAGGATCTCATAAAGTTTGTACAAAGAAGCACCCTGTCACACCCTTCACTTCATGGACTATAATTGGGATCATTCTGTTAAGGCGCCATGCCTCCTGGATGGCACTATGAACTGTGTAATGATCTTTTTTGATTAAGAACCGGCTCAACTTTTGGATGGAAATCATTTGCATCCAGGACTGCTGCAGGTGGAACAACAGCCTGTTCAGAGACCATTCCATTTTGGGCAGTCTGGATATCGATGAGGAAAAGACTAAATCCCTCTGCCTCCACTCTTCACTTCATGTATGCTATTTCTCAGGATAACTTTGGAACTGTGATTGCCCCATCGTTTTTTCCCATCCACTTTTCCATAGCATAGTCTTTGATTTGTTATGGTAATATGCTAGAGTTATGGAGTTAGAGCAGGGATGCACAACATTTTTGGTCCAAGAGCCACATATTCACACAGAACAAATCCCAAGGGCCTCCAAATATGTAAATGGATATTTACATAAATATATCACCAGTACAACCATCAGTACATTGGGAAGCATTGCGGCTCAGTAGTTAGCACTGTTGATTTGTAGCGCTGGGGTCCTGGCATTGAATAGCACCAAAGACATCTGTAAGGATTTTGTCTGTTCTCCTTATGTTTCCTCCCAAAAACATACTGAAAAGGAATTTATATTGTGAGCCCCAGCAGGGACAGAGAGGATAAGTTCTGTAAAATGCTGCGGAATATAATGGCGCTATATAAGCAATGCATAATAAATAAATATTACATTTCCAGAACCAAAATGTAAGTATTTGAGGAAAATTTAGAGAGTTCTGATCAAAAAAGTCAGTGTGAACACATGCTAACTTAAACTGAGTTTTTGGAGCAGAAACTCACCAAATCCTCCTTATAAAAATACTCAAAGCTTAGAGATTTAAAATTAAGTTTTGAAGCAGGTTATATATTGGTACATGCATATAATGAGATGAGGCAGAGGCAGAATGCGGAGCTATAGGCAAAGGATGGTGCTAGAGGCAGAAGGCAGAGCTAGAGGCAGAGGGAGGAGCTAGAGGCAGAAGGAGAAGCTAGAAGCAGAGAGAGGAGCTAGAGGCAGAAGGGGAAGCTAGAGGCAGAAGAAGGAGCTAGGGGCAGAAGGCAGATCTAGAGGCAGAGGGAGGAGCTTGAAGCAGAAGGAGAAGCTAGAGGCAGAGGGAGGACCTATATTCAGAGGGAGAAGCTAGAGGCAGAGGGAGGACCTATATTCAGAGGGAGAAGCTAGAGGCAGAGGGAGGACCTATATTCAGAGGGAGAAGCTAGAGGTAGAGGGAGGATCTAACTTCATAGAATCTCATTACAGATTTTACCTAAGATCTGAGAACTTTCATAATAAATTCTAGCAGAGAAAGAATCAAATTTGTCTGATAAGATATATTAAAGTTGCTTATTTATGAAATAAAATTATAACAATGGTTACACGTTATGCATTTTATCTTTATGATGTACACAACTATAGGCATTATACTTACACTCATCTTAATAGCTTAATATTCATATTTTCATTCTTTGACATGGGTTATATAGGACTTGCCTGCAACACTTAGCACATTTCATATTTAACTTCTATTGTGACATTCGTTTTTTGCCTATACTGTCATAGCTGAAAGTGTTGGCATCCTTGAAATTGTTCCAGAAAAAAAAAAGTATTTCTCCTATAAAATCATTGTGATTACATGTTTTGTTTATACTGGTATCTGTGGCTCTGGTGGGTGCAGGCTCCACCCATCCACTAAGTAGGGTATCCTTGGGACCGACAGTACCACTGGCTGACTGTGGTGGCATGTGACTTCCAGCTGAAGTTACCAGCTTTCAGAAATGTCCAATGCGAAGACACCACACTCTTCTTATTCCTTCTCCTGTCTGCTGGTCGCCGGCAGAGATAGTCTTGCAGTATACTGCTTGTTCTTTGGTTCATACTCTACTCTTGAACTTTTGATCCCAGTGATTTTGACCTCTGCCTCTTCACTGACTAGTGACTACTCTCCTGCCTGCTATTTTTAAAACTTGGCTGCCATCTCCGGTTTGACCTTAGTCGGATTTCCTGACCACCCTTTTGACTGCCGATTTTGTCCCTTTTTTTTATCTCATAGTTTTGACCCTGCCTGACGACTACTCTTCTCTAGATTGCAGCCTTCCATAGGCATGGACCTCCTGGACCCTGTAGTAATTCCAGATCCCTGTACAGGAGTTAAAGAGTTTTGGGGTTTTCAGGCTCCTGCTGAATGGGCGACTAGCCTCTAGTCTGTCCATGACTACCATCCTGAGTCTGTGATCACAGACAGATGTCAAATTTTTTGCTCTCGTGCTATGTATGGAAAATGTTATTCATTTTGTGCAGCTTCTTAGTCTGCGCTGAACCTGTAAGGCTATGTGCCCACGGGACAATGCACTATCTGCAGAATTTGCCACAGGTGTGTCCGCTAGTTTACCACAGCTGCTCCCCAGAATCCACAGCTCTCCATTGCTGTGGTATATCTCCGGAGATGTTGCGGTAAACCTGCGGAAACAGTGCCGAATTCGTGCAGAATTCCTGTGGAAGTTCCGCCCTCTCTCTCCATAGTGGAGAAGCAGGAATTCCGCAAATATTTCTGCATGAATAATTGACATGCAGTTACGTGCGGCTGCGGGAAATCTGCAGCATTTTCTGCAGTCGCACATACCGCAGCATTGATACAATATTCCCCAAATCCCATAGGGTAACATGGGGAGTGTCTGTATTTGCTAGAACCTGCAGATTTATCTAGAAAATCCAGATAAATCTGCGGGTTTTCAGCGGCAAATTCTGCAGGTACGTTGTCCCGTTGGCACATAGCCTAATACTTACAGTATATATTAGAAAGTGCAGCAAAATCATGTGCTCAATGTATCTGTTAAAATAGATATTGTAAATAGAGTTGAGCGCGGTTCGCGGTTCGCGGTTCTCCAGTTCGCGGTTCGAGTGATTTTGGGGGCTGTTCTAGATCGAACTAGAACTCGAGCTTTTTGCTAAAGCTCGATAGTTCGAGTTACGTTCGAGAACGGTTCTAGCAGCAAAAGCAGGGCTTTTTACAGCTACAGTGTGCAGGAGCCATCACTGGCAGCCTGCGGTAAGCTGGTAACCAAGATAAACATCGGGTATCCAAGCAAAGTGCTTTGGTTAGTAACCCAATATTTATCCTAGTTACGTGTGCAGGAAGCCCACACTTCCCCGCTCAGCTCACTCCACCCCCCTCCTGTACGCAGCATGTGTTCACACACACACACACACACTCACACTCACCTGTCCCCAGCCATGCAGTCCACGTCACTGACGTCCTCAGTGCCACATGGTCTCGCTAGGCTCCACCCACTTCGCACTCCGCCGCCCGCACACATAGCCCTGCTAGGCTCCGCCCACTTCACACTGCGCCGCCCGCACACATAGCCCCGCTAGGCTCTGCCCATCTGGCACTGTGCACACATGACCCGCTAGGCTCCGCCCACCTGACACTCTGCACACATTACCCTGCTAGGCTCCGCCCACCTGCCACTCTGCACACATGGTCCCGCTAGGCTCCGCCCACCTGGCACTGTGCACACATGACCTGCTAGGCTCTGCCCACCTGACACTCTGCACACATTACCCAGCTAGGCTCCGCCCACCTGGCACTCTGCACACATGGTCCCGCTAGGCTCCGCCCACCTGGCACTCTGCACACATGGTCCCGCTAGGCTCCGCCCACCTAGCACTCTGCACACATGGTCCACTAGGCTCCGCCCACCTGGCACTCTGCACACATTACCCCGCTAGGCTCCGCCCACCTGGCACTCTGCACACATTACCCCGCTAGGCTCCGCCCACCTGGCACTCTGTGCACATTACCCCGCTAGGCTCCGCCCACCTGGCACTCTGCACACATTACCCCGCTAGGCTCCGCCCACCTCGCACTCAGCACACATGGCCCCGCTAGGCTCCGCCCACCTCGCACTCGGCACACATGGCCCCGCTCGGCTTACCTGCGGTGATGAAGTCCCGCCCTCCCGACCTCAGCGCTTTCACTGTCCTCCATGGCCGCCGCTTGTCACATCACCTTCTCTCGCTTCCGACCCGAGACTGTGGCTAGCGGTGACGTCACGGGCCTCTCGCGATACTTGGCTGTGAAGGTCATTGAACTCAGTGACAGGTGCTGTCAGCAGTGCAGAAGATCAGCGCAGGTAATGTACCTCGCTGACAGCAGCACTTGTCATCCCCTGCAGTGACCTGGGCTGACCCATTGATGTTAGCTCAGGTCACTGCATTGCTCTCCCAGCCAATGGGGAACATCCTGCTCTTCATTGACTGGGACAGTGACTATGGTATGGATCGTCATGGGAACCCCTTGGATTACAGCAGACCTGGATTTTTTTTTCTTTCTAATAAATTGGTTAAAGAGGGAATGTATTGGGCAGGGTTTGTTCAAATAAAAATGTGTTTGTCGTCTATTTTTTTTTTATTACTGACTGGGTTGGTGATGTCGGGTATCTGATAGACGCCTGGCATCACTAACCCCAGGGCTTGATGCCAGGTGACATTACACATCTGCTATTAACCATATATATTACCCCGTTTGCCACCGCACCAGGGCACGGTATGAGCTGGGGCGAAGCACCAGGATTGGCGCATCTAATAGATGCGCCACTTCTGGGGCGGCTGCGGCCTGCTATTTTTAGGCTGGGGGGAGTCCAATTACCATGGACCTCCCTAGTCTGAGAACATCAGGCCCCAGCTGTCTGCTTTACCTTGGCTGGTGGTCCAATTTTGGGGGGACCCCCACGTGTTTTTTTTTTTTTAATTATTTATTTAATTTAAAATAACAGCATGGGGTGCCCTCAGTTTTGGATTACCAGCCAAAGTGAAGCTGACAGCTGTGGTTTGCAGGCTGCAGCCGTCTGCTTTACCCTAGCTGGCTACAAAAATAGGGGGAACCCCACGTCATTTTTTTTCATTTTTTTTTGGCTAAATACAAGGCTAAGCACCCCTTAGTGCCACTTGAAAGGCACCAAAGGGTGCAAAATTACAAAATGCAGGAGAGTGGGACATTATGTGTCTTTCTGCCATTATAATGACAGAAAAGACTGATATGAAGTGTACAAGCACAAGAAAATTACCAGAGCGCTCTACGCTGTGAAAAGCAGTAGAAAATGGCACTGGAGTGAACATGTGACCGCCTCATGTAGGTTGAAGCTATGGATCTGTACCGCCCTGGGGGCTCGGCTGCTCTCCGCTGAGCCGCTCGGATCCGGGCTCGGGTTGTCGGTGGCCCGAGCGCCTCCGGACCGGGGGCCACGTCGCTCTGGAAAGGGGGGGGGGGGTGTTGGTTGTTTGGTTTGGGGTGGACCGGTTTCACGGCCGGAGCCGCTTTGACCGGTAACAGTTCCTTGATGCCACCCACGGGTCGTGGTGAGGTGATGGGCACCACCGCTGCGGTGAGGGTGCGGGGGCTCGTCCGGGATCGGTGGTGGGTCGCAGCTAGGTGTTGACCCCTCCGTTGGGTAGGGGGTTTGTTGGTCCCGGGGCCAGGTGGCAGGAGCGGGGGGTTGCAGTATGCAGGGGCTCGCTTGCAGCGCGGTGCCAGATGGCACTGGTGTACTCACGATTAAACCACACAGAGTCAATGGTAAACCAAGTTCGGTGTAGATCGGTGCCCGCAGCCGGCTGTGTGTGTCCCCAGTGAGGTTGGTGATGTCGGCTTTCTCCTGCACCTTTAAATTTGCTATAGTGACTCCTATGCTTCAGCAACGGTAGTCCGCTCCCCCGCGGCCCTCTCCTTCACAATAGACGCTGCCGCATGCACAGAGCGGCTGTCAGCTCAAGTTCCTGTGTTCAGACACAGTGAGTGGTGGTTATGCATCTGTAAGTTAAACGGGTGGCACGGTGGCTCAGTGGTTAGCACTGCAGTCTTGCAGCGCTGACGTCCTGAGCTCAATTCCCACCAAGGACACCATCTGCAAGGAGTTTGTATGTTCTCCCCGTGTTTGCGTGGGTTTCCTCCGGGTACTCTGGTTTCCTCCCACACTCCAAAGACACACAGATAGGGAATTTAGATTGTGAGCCCCAATGGGGACAGTGTTCCCAATGTATGCAAAGCACTATGGAATTAATAGCTCTAAATGAATAAATTATTATTATTACTGCAATGCCCTGATCATGAGGTAAGGAACATAGTTCATCAGGAGAGCTATATACTACATTTCCAAATGGAGGCATTTGATTTTATAGTTGCCCTGCTGAACGACTACCAAACATGAGAATCCCTTATACGCCACAAGAAAACACATCTAAATAGCGAGCTCTGTTGTTTAGCATTCATTCAGCTGGATAACTGGACTTAAAGGAGTATTCCATCTCCAAGAGCCTATCCCCAATATATAGAAGGTGGAATAGCAATAATATCAGCAAATACCAATATTTGGAAATGTAGAATAGTTCTCCTGATTAGGCATGCCCTTACCTCATGAGCAGGGCATTGCAGCTTTGGTAGCAACCATTACGACATGGACTCTGCTGCTGTGGACCCGGGGAGAGTGGGTGCAGATTCATTGCACCCACACTCCTCACATGGAGGGTCTGCACTCCTAGAAAATGGGGGATACGTTCCCTGAGTGTCTCCCCCCATATTCTAGACGGTCCAGAGTCGTCGTGGGACCCCCTTATTTTTTTCCTTACAATAAATTGGTGAAAGAGGGAATTTTTTGGGGAGTTTTCTTTCAAATACATTTTTTTTGTCGATTTTTTTTGTTAGTACTGACAGTTTGTGATGTCAAGTATCTGATAGACACCATGACATCACAAACTGCTGGGCTTGATGTCAGGTGACTTTACAGCTAGTATCAACCCGGTTTATTACCCCGTTTGCCACTGCACCAGGGCACGGGATGAGCTGTGGAGAAGCGCCAGGATTGGCGCATCTAGTGGATGCGCCACGTCTGGGGTGCCTGTGGCCTGCTATTTTTAGGCTGTGAAGGCCCAATAACTATGGACCTTCCCACCCTGAGAATACCAGACCACAGCTGTCCGCTTTACCTTGGCTGGTGATCCAATTTGGGGGGGACCCTACTTTTTTTTTGTAATTATTATTATTTATAAAATAATTATAAAAAAAGAGCCTGGGGTGACCTCCACATTGGATCCCCAACCACGGTAAAACTGCCAGCTGTGGTTTTCAGGCTACAGCCGTCTGCTTTACCCTAGCTGGCTATCAAAAATGGGGGGACCCAACATAATTTTTTTTTTAACTATTTTTTAAAAAAAAAAAAATTAATGGGCTTCCCTGTATTTTGATTGCCAGCCAAGGTAACATAGCTGTCTGCTTTATCTGCACTGAGAATCAAAAATACAGCGGAGCGCTACATCTTTTTTTTAAAGATTTATTTTTACAGCACTGTCATGTCAGGCAATCAAAATACAGGGAAGCCCTTTTTGTTTTTAGTTATTTAAATAAATAATTAAAAAAAATATATTAAATAAATAATTAAAAAAATATATATGGGCTCCCGCTGCATTTTTTGTATTGCTAGCTAAGGGTAGCTAAGTAAGCTAGCTAAGGGTAATCCAAGCAGCTACTGGCTGCTAACCCCCACTGCTTGGTGTTACCTTCACTGGCAACGGAAAATCCAGGGAAGCATTTTTTATTTTTTTTGCCAAAAAACTACAAAAAAATGACGTGCGCTTCGCCATATTTTTGTATGCTAGCCAGGTACAGCAGGCAGGTACGGCTGCCCCCAACCCCCGGCTGCCTATTTGTACCCGACTGAGAACTAAAAATATAGGGAAGCCCTTTTTTTAATTAATTCATGAATTTTATGAAATAATTAAAAAAAAAAAAACCGATATAGGCTTCGCCCCATTTTTGTGTCCAGCCGGGTACAACTAGCCAGCTGGGGATTGGAATCCTCAGCACAGGTTAGCCCGAGGTTTCTGGGCCCCTCTGCTGCAAATTGCAGTCTGCAGCCGCCCCAGAAAATGGCGCTCTCATAGAAGCGCCATCATCTGGCGCTGTATCCAACTCTTCCAACAGCCCTGGAGCCGGGTGGCTTGTTGGGTAATCATGAGTTAATACTGGCTTTGTTTTACTAGCCAGTATTAAGCCAGAGATTCTTAATGTCAGGCACGTTTGACCCGGCCATTAAGAATCTCCAATAAAGGGTTAAAAAAAACACCACACAGAGAAAAAATACTTTAATAGAAATAAATACACAGACACATTAGAGACTCCATCTTTATTACCCCTTGTCAGCCCTCCACGATCCTGCTCTTCTGTCTTCTTTCCCCTTCAACACATGCAGCTCTGTCTGCTCCATCAGACAGCACAGCTGCATGAAGGAAGACGCTGTGCTCCATGCAGAAATCACTCTGTGAGAGTGACCACAGGCTCCCGGCTGTAAATGGTGGCACAGGTTGCCATAGCAACGCTGCTCCGATCACGTGATTCCGGTGCCGCTGCGTGCTGGTAGCGGGACGTCCCTGTCACCGCGGCCAAGCGCGTTGCTATGGCAACGGTGATCTCCGTGATTGACCGGCTGTGTCAGCCGGTCAGGAGCCGGCTTCTGCGGATGCTGGTAACTACGGTAAACATCGGGTAACCCAGAAGCCCTTTCCTTGGTTACCCGATGTTTACCGTAGTTACCAGCGTCCGCCGCTCTCACGCTGCCAGTGCTAGCCCCCTGCACACATAGCCAGACTACACATCGGGTTAAATTAACCCAATGTGTACTCTGGCTAGGAGTGCAGGGAGCCAGCGCTAAGCGGTGTGCGCTGGTAACCAAGGTAAATATCAGGTTGGTTACCCGATATTTACCTTAGTTAGCAAGCGCAGCATCGCTTCCATGCGTGCTGCTGGCTGGGGGCTGTGGTCACTGGTTGCTGGTGAGATCTGCCTGTGTGACAGCTCACCAGCAACCCATGTAGCGACGCTCCAGCGATCCCTGCCAGGTCAGGTTGCTGGTGGGATCGCTGGAGCGTCGCTTAGTGTGACGGTACCTTAAGGGAACGGGGAAGCAGAGCGGGGAGTCGACCATGTGCTAGGGCATGTCGCCGGTACACGGCGATACACAAACGTGCACCGTGTAACAGAGAGATGCAATGACAGGTCCTACATGACGCGTCATAGTCATGTGACCAGTCTGTAGCCAGTGAGATAACAGGCACGTGACTGGTCACATGGCTATTTTTCACGTCACGATAGGTCCTGCATCACTGCTGGCAGTGCTGGTTACCGGGAGAATTCAGCGATCATCGGATGGAATAGCGGCAGGAGACAGAGTGCAGGAGGGATCGCGGGGACCGGTAAGTGTTATGGCAATGTTTATTAACTGTATGTGTACATTTATAATGTGTTTTTATGTGTTTGTGATTGCCTCCTATTGTTTCCTATGCGGTTCGAGTGGTTCGCCGAACCGAACTCGAACAAGACCTCCGTTCGGCAAACCGAACTCGAGCCGAACCACGGCCAGTTCGCTCATCTCTAATTGTAAACAACCCCTTTAAATACAATTTTGGTAGGTAATAGGAGGGGATAATTTAAAGTGCATCTAACATTTATTGTTGCAATAAGAGTATGGTAACTTATTGAGTCTCTTCAGAAACATTCTACAAATAAGGCCCTTTTTAAGTCTATGAGAAGCAGCTAAGGCCCTGGACAATGTATATGAGGATTTGATTTTTTTTTATAAAATATAATTTATAAAAAAAACTGCCATAATTCTGCAGGGCACATTAAACCTACTATAAGAAAAGAGCAACAGAAAGAATAATGGAAATTAGTCCATCTCTCGTTTCCGAGTGACTCAACTGTAAGAATCATAATTTTAAAAGTGTTAGTCGCTAAACTTCTCTTTAACAAAGAATTCCCTCTAGCGTGGCCTCATCTTATATTCAGCTGCACAATTACCGAAGTTAAATTTAATTATCTTGGGCCAAATAAGAACCTTTCCCCGCTCATGAATAATGGATGCATTTAACCCTTTCTCCACAGAACAAAAAATGTTCTCTGTAGACAAGTCTACCGGTTCGGTCAATGATATGTGACCGAGATGGGTTAATAACTGGAAGAGAATTTTAACAGGCTGTGAATTATTGAAGAGCTGTGATTCCCATTCACTGAGACCTGATGGAGAGTCCTGATAAAACTAAACATGGTTAAGTCACTCCGAGGACGCTTCCATGGCAATGCATGAATTCAACTCAAATTAGCATAAAGCCTATGTTTTTTTTTATCCAGAGACTATTATACCTTATTAATAATTCAATTTTTATGACATATAAACAGTGCCTGTGAAAGAAGCAGAAAGAAAAAAAAATCTATGATTTGTCTCTTGGTAGACTTCAAAAATTTGGTAATAATTTAGGCCTCCTTTACACAGTCCATGATGAAGGTGCATATGAGAGTGCACGTGTCCGTGTGCTGTCCTTGTGCTATCTGTGTCACATCTGGATAGCATTCTGACAGCATGGACTTATATACTTACCTCTCTCTGGTGCTGCTGTTACTTCCGGGTCCACGGTGAGTGCAGTGAATATTCATGAGCATAATGAGTGGGCCCAGAAGCCACAGCAGAGGCAGAGACAGCAGTACCAAAGACAAGTAAGTTTAAAATATTTTGATTTTTATGTGACTTGTGTTTTCTTCGGTACGTGTCACACTGATGTCACACGGATCACGTCAGTGTGCGGTATGTGTGACACTCGTGCTGCTGGCAGAAAACGGACATGGTCTGATCACTTTTCCTATATACAGTAATGCCACAGCATTGCTGTACATAGAATAAATCACCGTTTTCTATGGATGCTGGCCACGGGCTGGTTTTCATAGGAGTACTGTGATGACCGACAAAGGGAACCCCTGGTTGTCATAACAACTCATCGATGCCCTGTGAGTGTCAATTTGGGCTCAGAACAGCTCACTCTCCTTCCAGAACACTTTAATGTCACTCTTCGAGATCGACAGCTGTATTTACAATGCACTCCACTTGAATCTGTTAGAGGCAGGTGTAGATTGAATAATTGAGCCTTCATCTGCAGGGAAAGATGCGGGCTCGACATGCAAGCCTACATTAAAGGCAGGGAAATGATTCATGACGTACGTAGCACATCGTCATTAAGGGGTTTATGCTCACTACAGGAGAAATTTAGCATGACATGTTGAAATTTGAAATCACTGACCATTTTTAAAACTAATTTTCAAGATGCCAACCTGGAGCTCCTCTTCTATGATGACTATAGGCTGCAAGATAAGATTTTGGTGAGACAACCCCTTTCAGTCAAGTTTGGCTGGTTTCACATCAGCATTTTTCTGACGCACTGTTGGATCCGGCACAAATGCAGTACAGTTTAATACAGTTCACAGGCATCGCGGCAAGCTCCGGTCACATGCTGTCACATGCTCCGGTCACATGACAGCTTGTGACCGGAGCTTGCCGCGATGCCAGTAAACTGTATTGAACTGTACTGTATTTGTGCCGAATCCAACAGTGCGTCAGAAAAATGCTGATGTGAAACCAGCTTTAGTGGGTACATCTCCAATATGTAACTTTCCTCCAACAGGACTGATCATTGAGCTGAAATAAAATATTTACTAATAAAAGAAAGGAAAGGATATCCCCTATTGGAGATGAGTAAATGTACCAAAATTCAATAGGGATTGGATTTGCCTGATTCGATTCACATTGGATATATCCGGTGAGAATCAAAAGTACTCCGACCGTCGTAAAAACCTCTTACTATGCTCTGAGGTCTTTACGTGCAGGAGGGGAGTTGAAAAATAAAATGATATCCCAAGTTCCTTGATTTTGAGTTCCCATAATAGAGGTGAGTACTCTATTTTATTATGTTTTAAACTTTTACTGGCAGGAAGCCATTTTTCCAGATTTGATAGAATTAAAATCACAATAAGTTGTTTAGTTATGAATCAATTGGCTCACCTCAGTTCCTTACATCTTAGCATGCACAATTCGACAGGTTTCACGCGCATGACTGTATTACAAAACCGTGCAACATTGCCTATATAGTAAATGTATCTGTCCATACTCTCCCTCCAAGTTCAAAACACTATATGTTCCAGTGTAATACGGAGCTATTTCTCCTCACTCCTACAGTTATACATTACTTACGGTGAGTAATCATTGGGTCAGGCTCTGTAAGGACTTCGTGCAGAGGTGCAAAACATTTTTTGATCCAAGGGTCACATCGCCATGCTGAGCTAACTCCAAGGGTTGGACACATTTTTAAAGGGGCACTTAGATAAGTACATCACCAGAGCTACTAACATTACACTAATACACCACCAGATGTTTTGAATATTTGAAGACGATTCCATTTCATCTTCTGTTATTTGTTTTGGTAATATGCTGGCCTGATGGTGGTGGAACAGGGGTGTCCAACGTTTTGGGGTCCAAGGGCCACATTGCCATACTATACTAATCCCAAGAACCCCTCAAAAATTAATAGGAGTATTTATATAAATATATCATTAGAACCACCAACACTACATTCTGCAGCATGGTGACACAGTGGTTAGCACTGTTGTTTTGCAGAGCTGGGGTCCTAGGTTTGAATCCCATCTGCAAGCAGTTTGTATGTTTTCCCCGTATTCGCATGGATTTTCTAAGGGTACTCCAATTTCTTCCCACACTCTAAGGACATACTAATAGGGAATTTAGATTCTGAACCCAAATGGCGACCGTTATGGTAATCTCTGTAAAGAGCTGTGAAATATGATGGCACTATATAAATAATACATCACCAGATAAGGCATTGAATCTAAATCAAGAGAGGTAATTATTCCCCTATACTCTGCCCTGGTCAGAACCCACCTGGAATACTGGGTACAGTTCTGGGTGCCCCAGTTCAAGAAAGATATCGATATATTGGAGCAAGTCCAGAGAAGAGCCACCAAAATAGTAGAAGGTCTGCAAGCCATGTCATATGAAGGATGGTTAAAAGAACTAGGGATGTTTAGTTTGAAAAGAAAAGGCTGAGAGGAGACTTAATAGTGGCCTACAACTATCTGAAAGACAGTCACAGTGTGGAGGGAACCACCCTATTTTCATTAGCACAAGGAAGTACAAGAAGCAATGGGATGAAACTTAAAGGAAGGAGATTCAGATTAGACATTAGGAAAAACTTTCTGACATTGAGGGCAGTCAGAGAGTGGAACAGACTACCACGGGAGGTGGTGAGCTCTCCATCAATGGAAATCTTCAAGCGGAAACTGGATAAACATATAGCTGGGATGATTTAGAAAAGCCTGCACTCGCAGGGGGTTGGACACGATGGTCCTTGAGGTCCCTTCCAACTTTAACATTCTATGATTCTATGACATCAAGTTTAAACTACTTGAACAGGTTTGGAGAGTGTCTGCTTAAAAAAAAAAAAATAAAAATCTTTGTGAAAACACCTTAACTGAAACTGAGTTTTTGGATCAGAAACTCGCCAAATCCTCTTAATAATCGCAAATGTCTAAGTTTTGTTTATTTTTAAGTTTTAACAGCTATGAAACATGTTATGGATTGTTAAATGTGTACATGATCAGAACCACCATCAGCACATGCATGCAGCTCCTGAACCACCATCAGTGGAGTGAATGCTGTACAAGAACCACTACTAGTATATGAATGGAATGCCAGAACCACTGTCAATACATTAATGCAGTACCAGAATCCCCATCAGTACATGTATACAGCACCAAGCTTAGTACAGCAATCAATTGTAACGTTAGATCAGCCTCATATATGATTGTATTGTTTGAACCTGAAAGTCCCAGTATTTCCTTAACAATGATATGGAGATACTAGGAATAGTTGTTATCAGCTATCATTAGTCTGAGGAGTATAAAGGAATAATGTGCTGATGAGACGTAGTCAGTATCACAAATAAACATTTGCATTCAAGTACCTTTAGGTGACATCTTCTCTGATTTGAGTCGTTCCCGTCCCTTTTGTCTCCATGAAGAACAGACACTAGGAGATTTCATGGCCAGAGTTTGTCTCTGCAGACTTCTCTCTTTTCTGTCTTCAGCAGCACTTCCCAACAAGGGGCCCTTAAATATATGCCCCATAAATATACATATCGCCCTCGCTGCACCCCTGAATATATAAACGCCCCTTACTGTGCTTTTTGCACAAAATATCACACCATACTGGCCCTTTCCATAAGATCACTCACAGACTGCTCCTCTCCAAAATTCTTCCCCAAGCTCCCTCTCTCAATAATATCTCACCACACAACTACTCTCCATAATGTCTCCATACAATGACTATGTACAGTGCCTTGCGAAAGTATTCGTCCCCCTTGAATTCTTCCACCTTTTCCCACATTTCAGGTTTCAAACATAAAGATATAAATTTTAATGTTATGATGAAGAAACAACAACAAGTGGGACACAATTGTGAAGTTGAATGAAATGTATTGCTTATTTTAAACTTTTGTAAAAAAGAATAAACTGAAAACTGGGGTGTGCAATATTTTTCATTCCCTTTACTTTCAGTGCTGCAAACTCACTCCAGAAGGTCATTGATGATTTCTAAATGATCCAATGTTGTCCTAAATGACTGATGATGATAAATATAATCCACTTTGTGTGTAATGAAGTCTCTGTATAAATGCAACTGCTCTGTGATAGTCTCAGTGTTCTGTTTAAAGTGCAGATAACATCATGAAGACCAAAGAACACAACAGGCAGGTCCGTGATACTGTTGTGGAGAAGTTTAAAGCCGGATTTGGTTACAAAAAAATTACCAAAACTTTAAACATCCCAAGGATCACTGTGCAAGCGATCACATTCAAATGGCAGGAGTATCATACCACTGGAAATCTACCAAGACCCGGCCGTCAATCCAAACTTTCATCTCAGACAAGGAGAAGACTAATCATAGATGCAGCCAAGAGGCCCATGATCACTCTGGATGAACTGCAGAGATCTACAGCTGAGGTGGGGGAGGCTGTCCATAGGACAACAATCAGTCGTACACTGCACAAATCTGGCCTTTATGGAAGATAGGCAAGTTGAAAGCCATTTTGCAAAGATAGCCATAAAAAGTATTGTTTAAAGTTTGCCACAAGCCACCTGGGAGACACCAAACATGTGGAAGAAGGTGCTCTGGTCAGATGAAACCAAAATTGAACTATTTGGGCACAATGTCAAATGATATGTTTGGCGTAAAAGCAACACAGCTCATCATCCTGAACACACCATCCCCACTGTCAATATGGTGGTGGCATCATCATGGTTTGGGCCTGCTTTTCTTCAGCAGGGACAGGAAAGGTGCTTAAACTTGATGGGAAGATGGATGAAGCCAAATACAGGACCATTCTTGAAAAAAACCTGTTGCAGTCTGCAAAAGACCTGAGACTGGGACGGAGATTTGTCTTCCAACAAGACAATGATCGCAAACATAAAGCAAAATCTACAATGGAATGGTTCACAAATAAACGTATTCAGGTGTTAGAATGGCCAAGTCAAAGTCCAGACCTGAATCCAATCGAGAATCTGTGGAAAGAGCTGAAAACTGCTGTTCACAAACAGTTTGCAAAAGGAAGAATGGGCAAGAATTTCAGTCTCTCGATGTGCAAAACTGATAGACACATACCCCAAGCGACTGCAGCTGTAATCACAGCAAAAGGTGGAGCTACAAAGTATTAACTTAAAGGGGATGAATAATATTGCACGCCCCACTTCTCAGTTATTTATTTTTAAAAAAAGTTTAAAATAAGCAATACATTATTTTTACCTTCCCAATTGTGTCAACTTGTTGTTGATTCTTCACGATAAGATTAACATTTTTATCTTTATGTTTGAAGCCTGAAATGTGGGAAAAGGTTGAAAAATTCAAGGAGGCCAAATACTTTTGCAAGGCACTGTAACATGCCCCATACCAGTCCTCTCCATAATATACGCCCACACAGACTCCTCATTCTATCCCCTCACACTGTACCTCTCCATATTATCTCCACTACGTAGCTCTCTCCATAATATTTATTCCCTCACAATGACTCTCTCAATAATATCCCCTCATAGACTGCCACTCTCCATAATATCCTCCGTCCTACTGTCCTTCTATAAAATATCCCCTTCACCCGACCCTTTTCCATAATGTTCCTCTACACTGCCTCTTTGTATAAAGTCCCTCACCCTACCCTATCACATACTATGTCCCTTTTCACAATTTTTTTGTTACAGGACTCCTATTCAGGAAATCAGTCTATAGTCAATGGGCCTGAATCATAAAAGCTTTACTCCGGTATTCTGATATAAAAAGCTTTGAAACGTGAAATACCTTTGGCAGAACTAGTCTCAGCAATAGTAAAAAAACCCTAGTACATGCCCTTATTATCTCCCGCCTGGATTATTGCAACCTCCTGCTCTGTGGCCTCCCTTCTAACAGTCTTGCACCCCTACAATCTATTCTAAACTATGCTGCCCGGCTAATCCGCCTGTCCCCCCGCTACTCCCCGACCTCTCCTCTTTGCCAATCCCTTCACTGGCTTCCCATTGCCCAATGACTTCAGTTCAAAACACTAACCATGACATACAAAGCCATCCACAACCTGTCTCTTCCATACATCTGTGACCTAGTCTCCCGGTACTTACCTGCACATAACCTTCGATCCTCACAAGATCTCCTTCTCTACTCCCCTCTCATCTCCTCTTCCCACCATCGCATCCAAGATTTCTCCCGTGCCTCCCCCATACTCTGGAATGCTCTGCCTCAACACATAACGCCTACCTTGACAAATTTCAAAAGGAACCTGAAGACCCACCTCTTCCGACAAGCCTACAACCTGCCATAACCCTCAGTCTGATTCAGCGCTGCACAATCAGCTCTATCCTAACCTACTGTATCCTTACCCATCTCTTGTAGACTGTGAGCCCTCGTGGGCAGGGACCTCTCTCCTCCTGTACCTGTCTGTGTCTTGTATTGTTTATGATTATTGTACTACGGGTTGAACTAGATGGACTTAGAGTCTCCCTTCAACCTTAAAAACTATGATACTATGATACTTGTCCCTATTATGTACACCCCTTTCACATGTAAAGCGCCATGGAATTGATGGCACTATAATAATAAATAATAATAATAATAATAGTGACTTTTGGCATTAACATGCCACTTTCACCCATCTCTGACAAAGAGAACAGAGCTGGCGTGGGTAGAGGGGCATGATGCCAAATTTATAAAGAACTATAGTCTACTCCAACAGGAAGTTGAGTAGGATTTGTGGTGAGGCGCACATAGAGGTGTACGCCACTCATCCGGTGCTCCTGAGTCAGGTTTAAGCCTTTTCATGATTCAGGGGCATCTGACTACAGTCCACCTCCTTATCAACACCGGTGCGTATAATGTTCATCATGATGTATTGAACAATTAGATTTATCTTCATACCTTCTTGTTTTGCAACTGTCACCATCCCATCCCATTGATTGCTCTATCTTTATAGGAGGCAGAGAAGGGCTAAACCTTGCATCAGGCCATGTGTGCTACAAGAGTCTGTGCTTGGTTTAGACAGTCATAGATTGTGGGGTTAAATCTGTCCATTGAACACAACCAATCAGAAGTACCTTTACATGAAACGGCAAAAACAAGGGGCCTCTTTATATTGGATCTCTGTGACATGAATTAATAAATATGGTTATGTTGCTTCGTCATAACTTATAATTGGTCAAATGTTGACATGAAGGGTAGAAATCTCCAATAGGTGACACTATGATAGAGCCGATAGTCATGAATGAGGAAAAGTTGAAACTTCAAACACAACTTCGCTTCATATACAGATTTGATCCTCGGATGCAGTTAACACCTTCCACATAACTTAAGCAACTGAGCTGTATAATGAGTCTCAAAATGATGTGAAATCATGCAAAAGCTGTTCATCCAATATGCAAATAATGTAATGGAGCCAAGATGCATACCAATGACATAATTCGTTGCTTTACCAATCAAGCAAGTTGGAGATGTGAAACTGTTTTGGATGGTAAACTCTTCAGAAGGCAGTTAGATACGGGTGAAAGGGAGCATTTTGCACCTTATGAACAACATTAGGACTGTTAGGGACATATCTGGAGGCTGGACAAATATATAAAAAGGGAAATGCTGGAAGTTACGTTCATATAATGCCAATGTAACAATACAGATGGATATTATGGGTTTTTCTAGGAAACTCCAATGAGTAAAACCTTTATGACTATAGATTTTCTGTATGTTCACACAGAGGTTTTTGTTCTGGAATTCTTAAAGGGAACTTGCCACCTACTCACCTATAGGGTGGTCAGGTCTAATGGGTGTCACTGGTCTGGAACCGACAAAAAGACCGACAGCACTCCGAAAATGCAGTCTTGATCTGACACCTCTTCTTTTCTCACTATTGCCGTCCTTATTCTTGTTTTCGGTGTACCTGTGCACGTGCACTTCTCTCTGTCCTGCTGATGGCAGATCAAAACATTGTAGTGCGCATGCACAGGTGGTCTGTGACCTTTCCCCGAGCCTACATGTGATGCCCTTGCCTATCAGGTCATCACAGGGTATTGTGCTATCTGCCCTTCTGTGCAATATCCACCTCCTCCTTGGTTACGAGACCACAACTAATGGTGTTGCTAACATCAGCCAAATCCTAGGAACACTCTGCACCACACCCACCAGACAAATCAGTGGACGGTCTGAGTGGAATAGGGTCGCCCACTTGGGGGGTTGGTTAAGGGGAGGTCAGGAGTAGAGATGAGCGAACCGGTCGCGGTTCGGCTCGAGGTCGGTTCGCCGAGCCGAGGTCCCGTTTGAGTTCGGTTTGTCGAACGTTCGACGAACCGAACTCGAACCAATAGGCTATAATGGGAGGCAATCACAAACATATAAAAATGCATTATAAATGTACACATACAGTGAATAAACATTGCCATAACACTTACCGGTCCCCGCGATCCCTCCTGCACTCTGTCTCCTGCAGCTATTCCATCCGATGATCGCCGAATCCTCCCGGTGACCGGCACTGCCAGCAGAGATGCAGGACCTATCGTGACGTCAAAATAGCCATGTGACCAGTCACGTGGCTATTATCTCATTGGCTACAGACTGGTCACATGACTATGATGCGTCATGTAGGACCTGAGAGTGCATCTCTCTGGTACACGGTGCACATTTGTGTATCGCCGTGTACCGGCGACATGCTGTAGCACACGGTCGACTCCCCGCTCCGTTAGGGACCGGGTGACACAGCCGGTCATTAACGGAGATCACCGTTGCCATAGCAACGCAGTTAGCGGTGACGTCACCGCTAACCGCGGCTCCAGGAGAACCGTTGCTATGATAACGCGTCTGTCAGCGTTACCGCTAGCAGCACTGATCACTCACGAAGTGAAGGCTGCACGCTGCTTCTCGTGCAGCTTTCACGGAGTGAATGCTCCACGGGAAGCAGCGTCTTCCCCCATGCAGCAGTGATGTAGCAGAGCTGCATTTGTTGAACGAGAAAGACAGAAGACCATGGATCGTGGAGGGGTGACGGGGTAATAAAGATGGAGTCTCTAATGTGTCTGTGTATTTATTTCTATTAAAGTATTTTTTCTCTCTGTGGTGTCGTTTTTTTAACCCTTTATTGGAGATTCTTAATGGCCGGGTCAAACGTGCCTGACATTAAGAATCTCTGGCTTAATACTGGCTAGTAAAACAAAGCCAGTATTAACTCATGATTACCCAACAAGCCACCCGGCTCCAGGGCTGTTGGAAGAGTTGGATACAGCGCCAGATGACGGGGCTTCTATGAGAGCGCCATTTTCTGGGACGGCTGCGGACTGCAATTCGCAGCAGAGGCGCCCAGAAACCTCGGGCTAACCTGTGCTGCGGATTCCAATCCCCAGCTGCCTAGTTGTACCCGGCTGGACACAAAAATGGGGCGAAGCCTATATCGGTTTGTTTTTTAATTATTTCATATATTTTTGGTTCCCAGCCGGGTACAAATAGGCAACTGGGGGTTGGAGGCAGCCCGTGGCTGCCTGCTGTACCTGGCTAGCATACAAAAATATGGCAAAGCCCACGTCATTTTTTTGGTGGGCAAAAAACGTCTGCATACAGTCCTGGATGGAGTATGCTGAGCCTTGTAGTTCTGCAGCTGCTGTCTGCTCTTCTCCATACAGACACAAAAAATTATGTGGGCTTCGCCATATTTTTGTATGCTAGCCAGGTACAGCAGGCAGGTACGGCTGCCCCCAACACCCAGTTGCCTATTTGTACCCGGCTGGGAACCAAAAATAAAGGGAAGCCCTTTTTTTATTATTTCATGAATTTCATGAAATAATTAGAAAACAAATGACGTAGGCTTCGCCCCATTTTTGTGTCCAGCCAGGTACATTTAGGCAGCTGGGGATTGGAATCCGCAGCACAGGTTGGCCTGAGCTTTCTGGGCCCCACTGCTGCGAATTGCAGTCTGCAGCCGCCTCAGAAAATGGCATTTTCATAGAAGCGCCATCTTCTGGCGCTGTATCCAACTCTTCCAGCACCTGCCTGCTATACCTGGCTAGCATACAAAAATATGGCGAAGCTCACGTCCTTTTTTTGTAGTTTTTTGGCAAAAAAAATAAAAAATGCTTCCCTGGATTTTCCATTGCCAGTGAAGGTAACACCAAGCAGTGGGGGTTAGCAGCCAGTAGCTGCTTGGATTACCCTTAGCTAGCAATACAAAAAATGCAGCGGGAGCCCATATATATTTTTTTTAATTATTTATTTAAATAACTAAAAACAAAATGGGCTTCCCTGTATTTTGATTGCTGGACATCACAGTGCTGTAAAAATAAATCTTTAAAAAAAATGACGTAGCGCTCCGCGGTATTTTTGATTCTCAGCGCAGATAAAGCAGACAGCTATGGGTTGCCACCCCCATCTGCCTGCCGTTACCTTGGTTGGCAATCAAAATACAGGGAAGCCCATTAATTTTTTCTATTTAAAAAATAGTTAAAAAAAAATGACGTTGGGTCCCCCCATTTTTGATAGCCAGCTAGGGTAAAGCAGACGGCTGTAGCCTGAAAACCACAGCTGGCAGCTTTACCGTGGTTGGGGATCCAATGTGGAGGTCCCCTCAGGCTCTTTTTTATAATTATTTTATAAATATTAATAATTACACAATAAAAGTAGGGTCCCCCCCAAATTGGATCACCAGCCAAGGTAAAGCGGACAGCTGTGGTCTGGTATTCTCAGGGTGGGAAAGTCCATAGTTATTGGGCCTTCACAGCCTAAAAAAAGCAGGCCGCAGGCACCCCAGACGTGGCGCATCCACTAGATACCCAACATCATAAACTGTCAGTACTAACAAAAAAAAAAAATCGACAAAAGAAATTTATTTGAAAAAACAGTCCCCAAAACATTTCCTCTTTCACCAATTTATTGTAAGAAAAAAAATAAAGGGGTCCCACGACGACTCTGGACCGTCTAGAATATGGGGGGGAGACACTCAGGGAGCGTATCCCCCATTTTCTAGGAGTGCGGACCCTTCATGTGAGGAGTGTGGGTGCAATGAATCTGCACTCACTCTCCCCGGGTCCACAGCAGCAGAGTCCATGTCGTAATGGTTGCTACCAAAGCTGCAATGCCCTGCTCATGAGGTAAGGGCATGCCTAATCAGGAGAACTACTGTAGAGGAAGCTCTGCTCACTGGTATATAGGTGCTCAGAGGTAATAATAGATAAAATTAGTGAGTAACCTCGGCACTCTAAATCTCCCAGACTAAGTCAGTAAGTCACAACGGATAGTAATGCAAAATCACTCTTTATTGGTCCGTATTAAGAAAACATTTTTTTTCATAAGCATATATGTTTTTGTCCAAAACAAGTTACAAATGACGTTTCGGCCTGAGCCTTCGTCAGATTGGACTTATCTGCATGTAATCATGAAAAATGACAATAATCAGTATCACATAAGAGTGAGAGAACAATAACATAAACTCGAACAATGTAGAGGTACAATTGGGATGCAGCAAAAAAATTGCAACACAGCAAGAAATGAAACACATGATACAAATGTCATAATACAGTACAAGGACTATATAGTAATGACAAATATGGGGTCAGAGTAGGCTTAGACAGCTCTGGTACGAAAGAGATGTCAATCATAAAGTAACATGTGCAGTAGGTGTAGAGCTACACTATGCATGGCAGAGCTAATGGGTAGACCGACCATAGAAAAAGAACGGAGAGAAAGTGGAGAAAAAGTGGAGAAAAAGTGGAGAAAAAATGGAGAAAAAGTGGAGAAAAAGTGGAGAAAAATTGGAGAAAAAGTGGAGAAAAAGTGGAGAAAAAGTGGAGAAAAAGTGGAGAAAAAATGGAGAAAAAGTGGAGAAAAGGTGGAGAAAAAGTGTAGAAAAAGTGGAGAAAAAGTGGAGAAGAAGTAGAGAAGAAGTGGAGAAGTGGAGAAGAAGTGGAGAAGTGGAGAAGAAGTGTTTGTTCATGCCAAATGGGAGATAAATAATTTTTTAACGGCGCTGTCATTTACTGTAAAGTGATCATCGGTGTTTGGTGTATACCTGTGATCACGTGAGCGGGGACCGGAAAAACCGTCCTGAATCATGATCTCCAGGGTCTCAGCTAGAGTTGAGCGCGGTTCGAGGTTCGAGGTTCTCCAGTTCTAGGCTCGAGTGATTTTGGGGCCTGTTCTAGATCGAACTAGAACTCAAGCTTTTTGCAAAAGCTCGATAGTTCTAGCAATGTTCGAGAACGGTTCTAGCAGCAAAAAAACAGTTAATTCCTAGCTGGCTTTCCGCTGTAATAGTGTAAGTAACTCTGTGACTCACACTATTATGACATTTCAGTGTATATTGTGCGTGAACAGCGCCTTCAGATCACTCCTGTTTGTATAATGGCGATCGCCATTTTTTTTTTTTTTCCTTGTCTTCCTTCCCTAAGCGCGCGCGTGTAGTGGGGAGGGCTATTATGGCAGCCAATCCCAGACACACACACAGCTAAGTGGACTTTTAGCCAGAGAAGCAACGGCATGTGTGATAGGATGTCCATGTCACATGTCCCTGCATTATAAAACCGGACATTTTCCTCCAGGACGCCATTATCTGCCTTCTGCGTCTTTGGTGTCAGACATCACTGTCGCAGCTCCGTCCTAAATCCTATCGCCGATACAGCTGTATGCGCTCCATACACAGCGTTAGACAGCTTAGGGAGAGCACTTTCTATCAGTCCTTTTAAGGGCTCGTACCGGCAGGGTCAGAGCCATAGGTGACAGGTCCTGAAAACAGAGACAGCGTCTGTGTAGCCAAGGTCAGGGATTTCGTCGCTGCATTTCCCCATTAGGAGGGAATAGAAAGGCAGGCTTCCATTCCTCTACCCAGAGCCCCACAATCCTGGCACTGTACCCTCCTGTCCTCTGCACACTCCAACTCATTATAACTAAGCCATTAAACTAGCAAACACTCAGTGTACCTAGTGGCATCCTAAACGTGGCTATTGGACTTTGCTATAGTCACACTAGTGCAAAGATATTTGCAGCACCTCTGCCTGCATTGCACACTCAAACTCATTATAACTAAGCCATTATACTAGCAAACACTCAGTGTACCTAGTGGCATCCTAAACGTGGCTATTGGACTTTGCTATAGTCCCACTAGTGCAAAGATATTTGCAGCACGTCTACAAGCATTGCACACTCCAACTCATTATAACTAAGCCATTATACTAGCAAACAGTCAGTGTACCTAGTGGCATCCTAAACGTGGCTATTGTACTTTTGTCTAGTCACACTAGTTCAAAGATATTTGCAGCACCTCTGCCTGCATTGCACACTCAAACTCATAGTTACTAAGCCATTATACTAGCAAACACTCAGTGAACCTAGTGGCATCCTAAACGTGGCTATTGGACTTTTTTCTAGTCCCACTAGTGCAAAGATATTTGCAGCACGTCTGCCTGCATTGCACACTCCAACTCATTGTTACTAAGCCATTATACTAGCAAACACTCAGTGTACCTAGTGGCATCCTAAACGTTGCTATTGGACTTTTGTCTAGTCCCACTAGTGCAAAGATATTTGCAGCACGTCTGCCTGCATTGCACACTCCAACTCATTGTTACTAAGCCATTATACTAGCAAACAGTCAGTGTACCTAGTGGCATCCTAAACGTGGCTATTCTACTTTTGTCTAGTCACACTAGTGCAAAGATATTTGCAGCACCTCTGCCTGCATTGCACACTCAAACTCATTGTTACTAAGCCATTATACTAGCAAACACTCAGTGAACCTAGTGGCATCCTAAACGTGGCTATTCGACTTTTGTCTAGTCCCACTAGTGCAAAGATATTTGCAGCACGTCTGCCTGCATTGCACACTGCAACTCATTGTTACTAAGCCATTATACTAGCAAACACTCAGTGTACCTAGTGGCATCCTAAACGTGGCTATTGGACTTTTGTCTAGTCCCACTAGGGCAAAGATATTTGCAGCACGTCTGCCTGCATTGCACACTCCAACTCATTGTTACTAAGCCATTATACTAGCAAACAGTCAGTGTACCTAGTGGCATCCTAAACGTGGCTATTGTACTTTTGTCTAGTCACACTAGTGCAAAGATATTTGCAGCACCTCTGCCTGCATTGCACACTCAAACTCATTGTTACTAAGCCATTATACTAGCAAACACTCAGTGAACCTAGTGGCATCCTAAACGTGGCTATTGGACTTTTGTCTAGTCCCACTAGTGCAAAGATATTTGCAGCACGTCTGCCTGCATTGCACACTCAAACTCATTGTTACTAAGCCATTATACTAGCAAACACTCAGTGTACCTAGTGGCATCCTAAACGTGGCTATTGGACTTTGCTATAGTCCCACTAGTGCAAAGACATTTGCAGCACCTCTGCCTGCATTGCACACTCCAACTCATTATAACTAAGCCATTATACTAGCAAACACTCAATGTACCTAGTGGCATCCTAAACGTGGCTATTGGACTTTTGTCTATTCCCACTAGTGCAAAGATATTTGCAGCACGTCTGCCTGCATTGCACACTCAAACTCATTGTTACTAAGCCATTATACTAGCAAACACTCAGTGAACCTAGTGGCATCCTAAACGTGGCTATTGGACTTTGCTATAGTCCCACTAGTGCAAAGATATTTGCAGCACCTCTGCCTGCATTGCACACTCCAACTCATTATAACTAAGCCATTATACTAGCAAACACTCAGTGTACCTAGTGGCATCCTAAACGTGGCTATTGGACTTTTGTCTAGTCCCACTAGTGCAAAGATATTTGCAGCACGTCTGCCTGCATTGCACACTCAAACTCATTGTTACTAAGCCATTATACTAGCAAACACTCAGTGAACCTAGTGGCATCCTAAACGTGGCTATTGGACTTTGCTATAGTCCCACTAGTGCAAAGATATTTGCAGCACCTCTGCCTGCATTGCACACTCCAACTCATTATAACTAAGCCATTATACTAGCAAACACTCAGTGTACCTAGTGGCATCCTAAACGTGGCTATTGGACTTTTGTCTAGTCCCACTAGTGCAAAGATATTTGCAGCACGTCTGCCTGCATTGCACACTTCAACTCATTATAACTAAGCCATTATACTAGCAAACACTGAGTGTACCTAGTGGCATCCTAAACGTGGCTATTGGACTTTGCTATAGTCCCACTAGTGCAAAGATATTTGCAGCACCTCTGCCTGCATTGCACACTCCAACTCATTATAACTAAGCCATTATACTAGCAAACACTCAGTGTACCAAGTGGCATTCTAAACGTGGCTATTGGACTTTTGTCTAGTCCCACTAGTGCAAAGATATTTGCAGCACGTCTGCCTGCATTGCACACTCAAACTCATTATAAATAAGCCATTATACTAGCAAACACTGAGTGTACCTAGTGGCATCCTAAACGTGGCTATTGGACTTTGCTATAGTCCCACTAGTGCAAAGATATTTGCAGCACCTCTGCCTGCATTGCACACTCAAACTCATTGTTACTAAGCCATTATACTAGCAAACACTCAGTTTACCTAGTGGCATTCTAAACGTGGCTATTGGACTTTTGTCTAGTCCCACTAGTAAAAAGATATTTGCAGCACCTCTGCCTGCTTTGCACACTCCAACTCATTATAACTAAGCCATTATACTAGCAAACACTCAGTGTACCTAGTGGCATCCTAAACGTGGCTATTGGACTTTGCTATAGTCCCACTAGTGCAAAGATATTTGCAGCACCTCTGCCTGCATTGCACACTCCAACTCATTATAACTAAGCCATTATACTAGCAAACACTCAGTGTACCTAGTGGCATCCTAAACGTGGCTATTGGACTTTGCTATAGTCCCACTAGTGCAAAGATATTTGCAGCACGTCTGCCTGCATTGCACACTCCAACTCATTATAACCAAGCCATTATACTAGCAAACACTGAGTGTACCTAGTGGCATCCTAAACGTGGCTATTGGACTTTGCTATAGTCCCACTAGTGCAAAGATATTTGCAGCACCTCTGCCTGCATTGCACACTCCAACTCATTATAACTAAGCCATTATACTAGCAAACACTCAGTGTACCTAGTGGCATTCTAAACGTGGCTATTGGACTTTTGTCTAGTCCCACTAGTGCAAAGATATTTGCAGCACGTCTGCCTGCATTGCACACTCAAACTCATTATAACTAAGCCATTATACTAGCAAACACTGAGTGTACCTAGTGGCATCCTAAACGTGGCTATTGGACTTTGCTATAGTCCCACTAGTGCAAAGATATTTGCAGCACGTCTGCCTGCATTGCACACTCCAACTCATTGTTAGTAAGCCATTATACTAGCAAACACTCAGTGTACCCAGTGGCATCCTAAACGTGGCTATTGGACTTTTGTCTAGTCCCACTAGTAAAAAGATATTTGCAGCACCTCTGCCTGCTTTGCACACTCCAACTCATTATAACTAAGCCATTATACTAGCAAACACTCAGTGTACCTAGTGGCATCCTAAACGTGGCTATTGGACTTTGCTATAGTCCCACTAGTGCAAAGATATTTGCAGCACCTCTGCCTGCATTGCACACTCCAACTCATTATAACTAAGCCATTATACTAGCAAACACTCAGTGTACCTAGTGGCATTCTAAACGTGGCTATTGGACTTTTGTCTAGTCCCACTAGTGCAAAGATATTTGCAGCACGTCTGCCTGCATTGCACACTCAAACTCATTATAACTAAGCCATTATACTAGCAAACACTGAGTGTACCTAGTGGCATCCTAAACATGGCTATTGGACTTTGCTATAGTCCCACTAGTGCAAAGATATTTGCAGCACGTCTGCCTGCATTGCACACTCCAACTCATTGTTAGTAAGCCATTATACTAGCAAACACTCAGTGTACCCAGTGGCATCCTAAACGTGGCTATTGGACTTTTGTCTAGTCCCACTAGTGCAAAGATATTTGCAGCACGTCTGCCTGCATTGCACACTTAAACTCATTGTTACTAAGCCATTATACTAGCAAACACTCAGTGAACTTTGTGGCATCCTAAACGTGGCTATTGGACTTTTGTCTAGTCCCACTAGTAAAAAGATATTTGCAGCACCTCTGCCTGCTTTGCACACTCCAACTCATTATAACTAAGCCATTATACTAGCAAACACTCAGTGTACCTAGTGGCATCCTAAACGTGGCTATTGGACTTTGCTATAGTCCCACTAGTGCAAAGATATTTGCAGCACCTCTGCCTGCATTGCACACTCCAACTCATTATAACTAAGCCATTATACTAGCAAACACTCAGTGTACCTAGTGGCATCCTAAACGTGGCTATTGGACTTTGCTATAGTCCCACTAGTGCAAAGATATTTGCAGCACGTCTGCCTGCATTGCACACTCCAACTCATTATAACTAAGCCATTATACTAGCAAACACTCAGTGTACCTAGTGGCATCCTAAACGTGGCTATTGGACTTTGCTATAGTCCCACTAGTGCAAAGATATTTGCAGCACCTCTGCCTGCATTGCACACTCCAACTCATTGTTACTAAGCCATTATACTAGCAAACACTCAGTGAACTTAGTGGCATCCTAAACGTGGCTATTGGACTTTTGTCTAGTCCCACTAGTAAAAAGATATTTGCAGCACCTCTGCCTGCATTGCACACTCCAACTCATTATAACTAAGCCATTATACTAGCAAACACTCAGTGTACCTAGTGGCATCCTAAACGTGGCTATTGGACTTTGCTATAGTCCCACTAGTGCAAAGATATTTGCAGCACCTCTGCCTGCATTGCACACTCCAACTCATTATAACTAAGCCATTATACTAGCAAACACTCAGTGTACCTAGTGGCATCCTAAACGTGGCTATTGGACTTTGCTATAGTCCCACTAGTGCAAAGATATTTGCAGCACCTCTGCCTGCATTGCACACTCCAACTCATTATAACTAAGCCATTATACTAGCAAACACTCAGTGTACCTAGTGGCATCCTAAACGTGGCTATTGGACTTTGCTATAGTCCCACTAGTGCAAAGATATTTGCAGCACGTCTGCCTGCATTGCACACTCCAACTCATTGTTACTAAGCCATTGTACTAGCAAACACTCAGTGTACCTAGTGGCATACAAGAAGTGGCTGTTGTACTCCATTAGTGCCCCACTGGTGCAAATCTATGTGCAGCACCTCTGCATGACACCCTCCTGCTCTGTTTTTAATAAGCTATAATGATAGCAAAAAATACTGCCATTTAGTGGCATCATAGAACTGGCTGTTGTACTCCATTAGTGCCCCACTGGTGCCAAGCTATTTCTAGCACCTCTGCATGACACCCTCCTGCTCTGTTTTTAATAAGCTATAATGATAGCAAAAAATACTGCCATTTAGTGGCATCACAGAACTGGCTGTTGTATTCCATTAGTGCCCCACTGGTGCCAAGCTATTTCTAGCACCTCTGCATGACACCCTTCTGCTCTGTTTTTAATAAGCTATAATGATAGCAAAAAATACTGCCATTTAGTGGCATCATAGAACTGGCTGTTGTATTCCATTAGTGCCCCACTGGTGCCAAGCTATTTCTAGCACCTCTGCATGACACCCTCCTGCTCTGTTTTTAATAAGCTATAATGATAGCAAAAAATACTGCCATTTAGTGGCATCATAGAACTGGCTGTTGTATTCCATTAGTGCCCCACTGGTGCCAAGCTATTTCTAGCACCTCTGCATGACACCCTCCTGCTCTGTTTTTAATAAGCTATAATGATAGCAATAAATACTTCCATTTAGTGGCATACAAAAAGTGGCTGTTGGACTCCTTTATTGTGCCACTTGTGCCAAGCAATCTCAAGCACCTCTGCATTCTACCTTCCTTCACATTTAGCTATGCTAATTTTATAGCAAACTCAGGTAATTCCTTGCTGCATTTGATCATTAGGAGGGATAGAAAGTGAGGCTTCTTTTACTGTCCTGGTACCCACAGAACACGGCCACTGTACCCACCTGTCCACTTTTGCCACGCTATTTAATTTGCACAAAGAGCTGACTCTTTTTCTGCCTTCCTAAAATTGTCTGGAATACTAAGTTAGTGTTCCTTTGCTGCTAAGCAAGGTACAACACATGTGCATTCTACACTCCTTTCCATTTCTGGAATGCAATTATTAACTGCAGGTAGTCCATGCAATCTGTGACGAAGGTGCAGGCGTGGATAAAACGTAGCCTGCATCCAATGATGGTTCTCTCGATGTCTGACAGCTCAACAATACGTTCTGTTTCCACTTCCAACACAAGTGATGACCTGCCAATCACACTCCCTGTTGCGGGTTAAGAAGTGGAAGTTCAGTGTGAAAAACCATGTGTGACTGCTGTCCCCACAGTCACAGAGGATGAAGAGCACACAGATGCACTTGATGGGGCAGGCGGTGGTTGCACAGGCACGCTAGGCTGCATTGTAGCACAGTGAAATTCACATTGCGACTTATGCTTCATTTTAAGTCGTGTACAGGGTGGGCTCCCCAGTATGCAGCAAAACCAGGCAAAAGGAAAAGGACTCTAGGCAGTTGGGTTGATAAATGATTGTTTAACTTTACCAAAACAAACAATAAGAACCATGCATACAATTAAAATAATTGAACAATCTATTCTGTTGCCTACTACCTGCTAATCCCTCTGTGTAGCAGTAATTGTGTGTTTGTGCGTGTGTGTGTGTGTGTGCGAACACGACTTACCAGTGGCGCATCACAAGAGCTTACAAGTTATCTACCAAGACATAGACAAAACACATGACCCCCCCTGAATACCCTTGTTAGTTGAAGCCTCACAGATAATGCAGATGATAACAGTGTGAATGCAAACCACACAGCTCTGCAACACAGTCATGGAAATCTTGAAAAGCAACAGTCAATGCAAACATGTGTTGCTGTCCCTCTATGATTTAAACTGTACGTGACAATTTGACAGTGCAGAGGCAGCAAGTCTTATTGTCTATATAGTCGGCCTACCCAGAACAGATATGTGTTTTGCTAATAAAACAAAGTGTTGCGTGCCCGCATTATTGTCTGGGCACAGCCTACCGTACCCGGGTACTGTGATGTCCAGTTGCCAGAAATACAGACTTTACGCTCCTCTCACGGTAAACAGTATAGACAGCACCATAAGAATGTTGGTCTGTGGCACAGGATGCTGCTCACTGACGTTACAGTGCTCATCATCAAAGTACAACACAACTCCCCTCACAATTGAACGAAGTGTTTCCGCGGTGGCTCCTTGCTGTAACACACACCTTTAGCTTTTCCTTCTGTTCATAGACAGCATCTCCAAGTCCACACCCGAAGAGCAATTTTATATTGCTATAGTGACCAAAGGCAGATCCAAAAAAACAGCAGCCCCTTGTGTGTAGTCTGCAACAATGCATGCAATGAACGGCAAATAAGCATATTGCGTTGACAGTTGCTAAAGCTGAGCAATACACCTTCACACTGTCAATTCATATCCATGTGATACTTCATGGAGGAAGTACTCAAAAGTGTGAGCTTTTGCCTTCTACTTACAGATTGTTGACAAATCTTACAGATTACATGACTTTGGTGATCCTTTGCGATGTCCAAAAATTCACAGGCTAGGAAAGGCTTACAGCCCATGCGACCTGCATAGCCAACACGACTTCTGCTCAGAGTCAAAGTTGTGGTCCAGGAATCAGTTGTTGACGTGCTTCCAGTACTTTGTCTCTGGCCAGGAAGACGCAACGTAACCTCGTTGTCAGTAGCATCCTCCTCCACCTCCTCTGCTGACCTCATCGACTGGCTGACTTTTGGTTTGACAGTAAGTGTTGTCTCCAACCTCATCAATAACCCTGTGTGTTTTCATTCCCCTCGTCCTGAGTTCTCCGAGACAACCTCTTCCTGCCCTGACCAAATAGTAAAGTTGTCCTTCCAATCAGGTATCTGTGCTCCTCATCATGTTCCCCATTGTCTCCACCAGGAGGATTTAATTTTTGGAAATGAGGGTGTAGATTAGGCACAGCACCTTCTTCATCGGGGCCTGGATTCCAGTCACAAAGCTTCAGGCTATCTGCGCAGATCATTTCCCCTGTCTCATGGAACTCGCTACTTCAACACGTTAGATTATATGCTACACACACAAGCTTCACACTGAATCTGAAAACTCATCTGTTCAGAAATGACTATAACCTTCAATGACACCACCACCATACGTACTTGACGCTCAACCTAAACAACTCCTACTGTCTCCTCCCAAAAATCCTTTAGAATGTAATCCCGCAAGGGCAGGGCCCTCTTCTCTCTGTACCAGTCTGTCTATAGTTACTTGTATATGTATTCTGTATGTAACCCCCTTCTCATGTACAGCACCATGGAATCAATGGTGCTCTATAAATCAATAATAATAAAAATAATAATAACTTCCTTGTCTGTACTCATTGCAGCTTTGGAGCAGACCTCTGATTCCCAGGCTATAGTGCGACTGATTAGCTATGCAAACTCAACCATCTCTGTCACCCCATACTCACATACAGGGCTGGTGGAAACTTGAGAGCTGTTAGGAAGCAAGTGCGATTGGATTGACACCACAGAGGAATGGAGTATTTGGGATCTTGAAATTGGGGTGGAGGAGAGGCTACTTTATGGAGCAATTCAGATCCATTGAAGCACCTGCTGATTTGGCCTCATCTACATTTGTTAGCGATGGTCGTGTCCATGAAAAAAGGGATCATATCAGATTATCCATGGGAAGAAGTACACCTGTTCTTTTTGATCTTATTTGTTGTTACAAAACGGTGACGCCTTAAACGCAAGCAGCCTGCTGCGGTTTCAGTTGCGCCCAGGCATCAGCTGCCATTTAGGCCTGTGCCTCGGGTTGTCCAGCTGGCTGCTTTCTCCTTCACGTCTAAGTGTGGAGAGGCAGCTAGTGCGCATGCGTGTGCCGATTTACCCCAGCCGCCGCCTAACTCCAGTGTTTCGCCTAGTGAGTATGCTCAGCCTGACTGTGCCATTCCTGAGGCTAAGTCTTCATTTCGGGCTACAGCGCATGCTCCCACACTTAGTGCGAAAAGCCTCTTTGCACAGGTACTTGCACTCCGTGCCGGGTCTAAGTCCTTTGTTGTGCATAGACACCATGCTAAAGCTGATAGTCTTTTTTCAGAGACTGTATTTCATGCAACTGACCATGGTCAGGCACTTACTGCATCAGAAACTAGGTCCGGTAATGAACTCTTTGGCCCTGCCCCTGATGTGGGGGGCCCATTTAGACCACAGGGCATCAGGTGTCCTGACGATGTGGCCAGGCCACTCCCAAATGGCTTGCAGAGGCCCGCACCTATGACTTGTCACCTCATTATTGATGGTCAGACGATGACTGGTGAGGTGTTTGGGTCATGACAGCCATGAGGTCATCATTGAAGTTGCGGTTCCAAATAGGACGCTAGTTATGCCACTCATGACGTATCACTCTGCTTTTGTCTCCAGGAGGTGCATTGTGGTCCACCCTGGTTTGTGGCGGACCCAGGTTATAAAAGGGGCTGGAGACAACAAGGAGGTGCGCAGTCTTCTATTATGCTCCGAAAGAGCACACCTCCATGTGTTGAACCCATTGCGGCTTTAGGCCAGAGGTAGGCATGGATAGGGCGTCGATGCAGGCCGCCACCACAGTTGGTAACGCAGAACGGTTAAGACCAGCTCCTGTCCTACAAGTCCTGCTTGTGCAGCCCAGTGGCATTAACAGGCCTGCTGCTGCTGATGCGCCTGCTGTTCACAGGTGTGGCCCCAATGCACACGGTCAGCGTCCTGAATGGCCCCTGTGATGTTAACAGGGAGTTCCTGGGCTGGGTGGGCGTGTGGACCCTGTTACGCTAACAGGGCTCCCAGTCTCAAGATCCGAGTGGCGTCTAACTTGGTTCAGGCTACTATTAGTTTCATAGCCACACAGCTCTGTATCCTCCACCGAACCTTCCAGTTGCCAACCTCTCCTTTTCCATCTGGGAGCACGGTGGACACTGACTGCTGATGGGGATATATACCTTTCTCTTTCTTTTCTTATTAATTTTCGTTATATAGCGGTAACATAGTATATACCACCTTATCCAAATCTGCCAGTCCCACCGTAACAGATGGTGTTTCTTCATCAAATGTTACTTTTGCTTACCCACCAAACCCACGGACCAAAACTTTTTTCCCCTTTCCAACACACCTGTTCCCCTTTTCACCCGCATCTGTCCTTTTTCAACTCATTTTGTATATGACCAAAAGTGCAACTCTGCAGGGACACCGTACTCAATGGCATCTCAGCACAACAGCCAGCCCTCGGTCCCTCAGATGTGGACAAGTAAAAGACCATTTCCTCCTATCCATGACAAACCGTTGAGATTCACTCTGTGCAGCACTGGTGTTTAGTGGAAAAGCAGATCGAAGATTGCGTAACACCTTCTGAAGATACTCCTGTACACGTGCGTCCCTTTATATGGCAGGAATTATTTCGCCAAATTTTGTCTTGTACCGGGGATCTAACAGTGTGGCAACCCAGTAGTTAGCATTACTTCGAATTCCTACAATCCGAGGGTCATGTTGTAGGTAGTGCAGCAAGAAGACGCTCATGTGTCTTGTGCATCCAGGAGGACCAAGTCCTTGGTGTGTTGGTGGCAGAGAGGTGAGAATCGTGCCTCCTTCCTCTGCCCTCTCCCCCCAACCTCGCACAACCGAAATGTGAGCAAGCTCTCACTCATCTGCTGAGTCTTCCATGCCCATCGCAAGTTCGTCCTCCATTTCTTCATGGCTCCTGCATCTTCCTCAACAATTTTTGCTGATACTATGCGCCCTTGTTAATCCCTATCCCCCACCATAACTGCTGCCTAGGTGCCGCTTACCGTATGGACCTTGTAGATCTTATTATCCCTTCTGCATATGACTCCTCCTGTACTTCCTCACCTTCCTCTTATACCAATACCTGACTCCGAATAATGCTTACAGTGTGCTCCATCATGTAGATGACCAGAATTGTCACGCTGAGAATGGCATTGCCAGTGCTAAACATCTTCGTCGACATTTGGAAACTGTGTAGAAAGGTGCATAGGTCCTTGATCTGACACCACTCCAGCAGCGTGATCTGCACCACCTCTGGATCAAGTTAGCCCAGGGTATACGTCATACCGTATTTCAGCAGGGCTCTGCGGTGCTGCCACACACGCTGCAACATGTGCAGATTCCAATTCCTGAGTGTCGGAACATCGCATTTCCGGCGTTTAACCGCCAGATCCAAAGACTTCTGGAGCGATGACAGTTGTTGAGCTGCTGGGTGCGAAGGATGAAAGTGAGCACACAGCAGTGTGCCCGCTGCACAAGGCCATGTAGGCCGGGATGGTATTTTAAAAATTGCTGGACCACCAGGTTCAACACGTGAGCCATACAAGGCACGTGTGTCACATTGCCCTGAAGAAGGGTCGCAGACTGGTTTGCATCATTGTCGCACCCGACCTTCCCTGACTGCTGGTTGACTGTAGACAACCATTGATGAAACTCGGTCTCACTCTCCAGAGCTAACCGTCCACAATTCCTCAGCGGTGTCTCACATTTCCCCTACATTTCAAAGTAAACATTTGACCGCCTGATGGCCTTGAGCTCTGCTGCCAGCATAGTAAGGAGGTGTGTGGGATTCCTTGGGCGCAGTTACAAGGAAGGGTGGCCTGACCACACAGGGTTTGGGCCGAGGTGGAGGACCCACACGAGGTTGAGGAGGCAGAAGCAGTGGAGGAACTTGTACATACAGAGGAAGGATTGACACACAAGTCGTGGGGACGGCAAGACTTGTACAGCAAACCCTTCTCCATCTCTCACCATAGTTACCCAGTGCCCAGTCAGCAACATGTAACTCCCCTGTCCATGCTTACTGGTCCAAGTATCTGTGTTGAAATGCACCCTGTCACACACAGAGTTTCTCAAGGAATTGGTGAGGTTGTGTGCGACCTACTGTGGTAGCGCGGGCGCGCCTTTGTTGGAGAAGGAGTGACGACTGGCCATCGGCTCTTGGGGCACTGCAATGGGCATAAGTTCTCAAAAATCCTCCGTCTCAAAAGGGTGTAAAGGCAGCCTTTCTGTTGCCAACAAGTTGCAGATGATGAAACTCAACCTCTTAGGCATGTCATGCCCTTCGAAAATCATGTAAAACATAGCGAGGGGACTCCAACCACAGTCTCCATCGTTGCCACTAATTGGGCCACACACACCCCACTTGACTGGCATCAGTTGACCCCCCCTTTTGAAAAAGAAAAAGATGCTTTGCATAAAGCACTCTCAAAAATACGCGTGCCTTTCCCGTCCCCTGGCTGACCCAGGGGAAGAAAAGTCCTCTGAGAGCCATGACTTGTTCATCTTGGTTCTTTTAGAAACACAGCGAGGGGACTCCAACCACAGTCTCCCTCGTTGCCACTAATTTGGCCACACACACCCCACTTGACTGGCATCAGTTGACCCCCCCTTTTGAAAAAGAAAAAGATGCTTTGCATGAAGCACTCTCAAAAATACGCGTGCCTTTCCCGTCCCCTGGCTGACCCAGGGGAAGAAAAGTCCTCTGAGAGTCATGACGTGTTCATCTTGGTTCTTTTAGAAACACAGCGAGGGGACTCCAACCACAGTCTCCCTCGTTGCCACTAATTGGGCCACACACACCCCACTTGACTGGCATCAGTTAACCCCCCCTTTTGAAAAAGAAAAAGATGCTTTGCATGAAGCACTCTCAAAAATACGCGTGCCTTTCCCGTCCCCTGGCTGACCCAGGGGAAGAAAAGTCCTCTGAGAGCCATGTCCACATTGTCAGTGGACAGACACGTGTGCTTATCTGCCAGCAGACCCCCAGCAGCACTGAAGACAGGGTCCGAGAGAACGCTGGCTGCAGGACACGACAAGATCCCCAAGGCGTACGTGGCGAGCTCAGGCAATTTATCCAGATTGGAAGCCTAAAATGAGCAGGGCTCAAGTTGCACAATAATGGCATTGATGTTTCCTTGCATATACTCATATATCTGTGTGTCCTCCTCTTTTTCCTTGTCCAGCTCTTTTGTTTTCGCATGAGTATATGTCCTTGTCACTTTCCCATGTGTTTGTGTTGTGTTGTGAGTTGTTTGTCACCTTTTGGACACCTTTGAGGGTGTTTTCTAGGTGTTTTTATGTGTTTGTGAATGCCTGCCATTGTTTCCTATGCGGTTCGAGTTCGGTTCGTCGAACGTTCGACGAACCGAACTCGAACGGGACCTCCGTTCGGCGAACCGACCTCGAGCCGAACCGGGACCGGTTCGCTCATCTCTAGTCTCAGCTAGCCCTGAAACCCCTGAGATTTTCTGACGCCGGGGGGCGTTATTCACTTATTTCTGCCTGCTGTTTATAAACGGCAGATCAGAATAAGGCTACATTAACACGATCGATCCATTTTTGCGGTCTGCAAAAAACAGTCCATTTTTTTTCACGGGTGCATCCGTGTGGCATCCGTTTCCGTTCCGTAGACGGTCCATATGTCATCTGTTTGTTATCCGTGTGCCTTCCGTTTTTTTTGTGTACTGCAAAAAAACTGAAGGAGGGTAAATGCATAAATTTACCCAGGATCCATAGCTTCATCCTACATGAGGCGGTCACATGTTCCCTCCAGTGCCATTTTCTACTGGTTTTCACAGCGTAGAGCGCTCTTGTGATTTTCCTGTGCTTGTGCACTTCATATCAGTCTTTTCTGTCATTATAATGGCAGAAAGACACATAATGTCCCACTCTCCTGCATTTTGTAATTTTGCACCCTTTGGTGCCTTTCATGTGGCACTAAGGGGTGCTTAGCTTTGTATTTAGCCAAAAAAATGAAAAAAAAAATGACGTAGGGTTCCCCCTAGTTTTGTAGCCAGCTAGGGTAAAGCAGACGGCTGCAGCCTGCAGACCACAGCTGGCAACCTCACCTTGGCTGGTAATCCAAAACTGAGGGCACCCCACGCTGTTATTTTAAATTAAATAAATAATTAAAAAAAACACGTAGGGGTCCCCCCAAAATTGGATCACCAGCCAAGGTAAAGCAGACAGCTGGGGTCTGATATTCTCAGACTAGGGAGGTCCATGGTTATTGGACTCTCCCCAGCCTAAAAATAGCAGGCCGCAGCCGCCCCAGAAGTGGCGCATCCATTAGACGCGCCAATCCTGGTGCTTCGCCCCAGCTCATCCCGCGCCCTGGTGCGGTGGCAAACGGGGTAATACCAGATGTAATACCAGATGTGTAATGTCACCTGGCATCAAGCCCTGGGGTTGGTGAGGTCAGGCGTCTATCAGATACCCGACATCACCAACCCAGTCAGTAATAAAAAAAATAGACGACAAACACATTTTTATTTGAAAAAACACTCCCCAAAACATTCCCTCTTTAACCAATTTATTAGAAAGAAAAACAAATCCAGGTCTGGTGTAATCCAAGGGGTTGCCATGACGATCCACACTGTCCCAGTCAATGAAGAGCAGAATGTTCCCCATTGGCTGGGAGAGCAGTGCAGTGACCTGAGCTAACATCAATAGGTCAGCCCAGGTCACTGCAGGGCATGACAAGTGCTGCTGTCAGCGAGGTACATTACCTGCGCTGATCTCCTGCACTGCCGACAGCACCTGTCACTGAGTTCAATGACCGCCGCCTTCACAGCCAAGTATCGCGAGAGGCCCGTGACGTCACCGCTAGTCAGTCTCGGGTCGGAAGCGAGAGAAGGTGATGTGACAAGCGGCGGCCATGGAGGACAGTGACAGCGCTGAGGTCGGGATGGCGGGACTTCATCACCGCAGGTAAGCCGAGCGGGGCCATGTGTGCAGAGTGTGTGTGTGTGTGTGTGTGTGTGTGTGTACATGTTGCGGGCAGGAGGGGGCGGAGCGAGCTGAGCGGGGAAGTGTGGGCTTCCTGCATGTAACTAGGATAAACATCGGGTTACTAACCAAAGCGCTTTGGTTGGATACCCGATGTTTATCTTGGTTACCAGCTTCTGGCAGGCTGCCAGCGATGGCTCCTGCACACTGTAGCTGTAAAAAGCCCTGCTTTTTGCTGCTAGAACCGTTCTCGAACGTATCTAGAACTATCGAGCTTTTGCAAAAAAGCTCGAGTTCTAGTTCGATCTAGAACAGCTCCCAAAATCACTCGAGCCGCGAACTGGAGAACCAGGAACCGCGAACCGCGCTCAACTCGAGTCAGGAGTGCCACGAGTAGGTCAGTGAAGTGTGGGAAGTGAAGGAGAGAGGAGGTCAGGAGACGGGCTCCTTGGAAGCAACTAGGTAGCAGACAGTGCTCTGGGCCTAGAAGGAGCTGGACCCCCGGTTGCTAGGAACAATGTTGTCAGAGTATTACTCCACTTTTCTAGACTGAGAATAAAACATAGAGAACCAAAAATAAAATGAATTTTACAGGACAAAATGTTAGGAAACATTTTTTCCTGTATAATGACTTGTACATCAGCAAAATTAAAAAAAAAAAAATCCTCCACCCACTAATAGCCGGGCCATCTCTCATCATATTTCCCTGTCACCTATGACTTCAGTAGAGGACATAGTAGAGGGAAAATAAAACTACACCCACCAGTAGTTATCTGTAAATGTAGTTTTAACATTTTACTGAACACTGCTCTAGCAATTAAACCCTGCCTATATGCCTGCTCTAATCTAAGTTCTCCCTCCTAGATCAACTCTTCATCAACTGCTTCCAGAGGACAGTGTGACAAGTGTTGTGTACCTTATCTTATATAAGACACAATGGCACAATGCAATCACAGTAATCCAGTAGTCAACATTTCTATGGAATTACTGAGTAGGACATGCAAATCCCACTTGTTGATTGGCTGTCTAACAGCTGGAAAACGTGCTTGGTGGGCACTCAAGCACCCGCATAATGAGTAACAAGCATTCCCGAGCACCCCAATGCTCACTCGACTATCAAACGGTGGCGAATCCGCTTGCTGTCACTAGATGTTATCATCAAAAAATGATCTTTTTAAAAACATCAAACAAAATTTGTAATTTTGCAATTTTTACACTGGCCACTTGAGCTTTTTTAGGCTCTTACTTCCTGTCTATTCAGGAAGAGTTTTTAGCAAGGCTCACTATTATTAAAGGAAGGAATACAATGACACCTCTGTACACAGCTGATAACACAGGATCCAGCAATCACAATAGCTGATAACACAACACATAGGATACTTCAATTTAAAAGATGTGGTCAAGATCTGACTGTCGTGTCAATGTACATATGTTGTTTCTTGAAACAATAGGAAGTTAAAGTATCAAAAAAAGCAGAAATAGAAGTGTGAGAATTCAAAGAGTTCTAACTTTTACTATTAATACAGACTGAGATATATAAAATTTTGCAGAATTGTAAAAATGATATACGGTATATATATATATATATATATATATATATATATACACAGTATATACTGTATATTTATATATATATATATACAGTGGAACCTTTGATTAAGAGTAACTTGGTTTCAGAGCGTTTTGCAAGCTAAGCAAAGCTTTTTACAAATTTGTAACTTGGTTTAAGAGCAATGCTTTGCAATAAGAGCAAATACTCACTGTGCACACTTCTGGTTCCGTCTTTTCACTACGTTCTGACCCGTTCTGGAGGCAACTTTCTGTACATATGTACTGTATATTGTATACAGAAGAAAGGAATTTCCAGCATCCAGGTTCCAGATTATTTTTAAAAAACGAATTTCTTTATTCCAAATGATTTAAAAGGTCATTCCATATGTATAAAAACAGGTGGCAATTATCAAACAGGTACGCGTTTCGGAGGATCACCTCCTTAGTCTGAGACAACACCATTCAAATGAAAAGCCCTTAAAAAAGGTCAAGGAGGAGGGGAAAATCACAGAGAAATGACATCACATGTGTAGAAACACGACTGAATAGGTAGAACATGAGATAGACTTTTTACAATACATTTGAAATTTCATTTTTTACATTGAGCCCATACGGCATTCTGCTATTAAGTAAAATTATCCATTTTGCTTCGCAGCGGTGTAACAATTTTGTCAAATCGCCACCCCTTTTAGGGAGGATCACTTTTTCTGCAGCATTCACTTTGAGCGATGTCAGATTGCCATCATGCACATTTAAAAAATGTTTAGATGCGGCAGACAAGCTCCGTGTAGTGGTATGGGTTACATCATAGACGTGCTCTGAGATGCGGCGGCGTAATGTACGGGAGGTATTTCCCACATACTGGACGTGGCAGCTCGTGCAGGTGATGATGTAGACCACCGCAGCGGTACCGCAATTAATAAAAGATGTAATGGTAAATTCTCGATTATTAGCACAAGATGTAAATTTAGTGGTATTAAACATGAACCTACATAAACCACAATTTTTTTTAGCACATTTGTAGGAGCCTAATGTGGGTAACCAATTATGTGAACAGTGACTTATATTCTTATTGAGCATTGTGTGGTCACTAGGTGAGATGCGATTTGCTATTGTAGTATTACGCTTAGGCGGGCTTTGCACACTACGACATCGCAGGTGCGATGTCGGTGGGGTCAAATTGAAAATGACGTACTTCCGGCATCGCAGGCGACATCGTAGTGTGTAAAGGCTCGATGATACGATTAACGAGCGCAAAAGCGTCGTAATCGTATCATCGGTGCAGCGTTGGCGTAATCCATGATTACGCTGACGCGACGGTCCGATGTTGTTCCTTGTTCCTGCGACAGCACACATCGCTGTGTGTAAAGCCGCAGGAGCGAGGAACATCTCCTACCGGCGTCACTGCGGCTTCCGTAGGATATGCGGAAGGAAGGAGATGGGCGGGATGTTTACATCCCGCTCATCTCCGCCCCTCCACTCCTATTGGCCGCCTGCCGTGTGACGTCGCAGTGATGCCATACGACCCGCCCCCTTAATAAGGAGGCTGGTCGCCGGCCAGAGTGACGGTCGCAGGACAGGTGAGTCCATGTGAAGCTGCCGTAGCGATAATGTTCGCTTCGGCAGTTATCACAAGGATATCGCCGCTGCGACGGGGGCGGGGACTATTGTGCTCGGCATCGCAGCATCGGCCTGCGATGTCGCAGCGTGCAAAGTGCCACTTAGACACAAATCTCACACCATTAGCCAAAATATTTTTTAAGGTGTTGTCAACCTGTAAGATAGGCAAACATTTCTTGACAATATAGATGACATGATAATAATCACTACTAAAACAGGTTGAAAAAACTACCTGGGGAGAGGTTTGTGCAGACACAGAAAAAGAAGTGGATTTTTGTTCCAAATATTGCGCTCTGTTTTTCTTTTCAGATTTTAGCTTTGCTTGGTCAATAACCTTTGGGGAATAACCCCTGTTTTTGAATCTGTTTTTAATAATATCACATTGCTTCTGGTAAGAGCTTTCAGAAGTGCATGTGCGTCTGGCTCTAATGAATTCTCCCACAGGTATATTATTGATGACATGGCGTGGATGGCAGCTGGAGGCATATAATAGGGAGTTGCCAGCAGTTGCCTTTCTGAATAGGTCACAATCCACACTATCAGTACCAGCATTAGCTGTCAATTGAAGGTCCAGAAAGGAAATTGAAGTGGGATCAGTTTGATGGGTAAAAAAAATATTACAGGGATTATTGTTCATGTAATAAATAAATCTTTTCATGTCTTCCAATCCCCCCTCCCAGACAATTATCACGTCATCAATATACCTTAGGAAAATATTGATATTAGATTCAAAGAGGTTTGTATCAGTAAAAATGTACTCCTCCTCCCACCATGCCATAAAGACATTGGCAAGAGAAGGGGAAAATTTGGACCCCATCGAACAACCCTGTGTCTGAACAAAAAACTCATCCAAAAAAGTAAAATAATTGTTTTTGAGAAGAAAAAACGCAACCTCTATAATATAGGTTTGTAGGTCAATTGAATAATTGGTATATTTTGACATACTGTATATTATGTTAAGGCTAGAATGGCTAGGTCATGGGGGATAGATGTATATAGATTTTGAATGTCGCATGTTAACCACCGGCATGATTTTTTCCATTTAAATTTATTAAAAATATTGAGTGCATGTTTTGTGTCATGAGGAGTATAACTTGAAGACAACTTTGCAAGTGGGCTTAATCTAGTGTCCAACCATTGGGAAATATTTTCTGTGATTGACCCAATTCCCAATATTATGGGTCTAAGAGAGGGAGGAAAAATATTTTTAGGAGTTTTTGGTAACGCATGTAGTAATGGAGTTTTAGGAAAGGCAGGGTTAAAAAATTCTACTTGTTTCTGAGTTATGACACCCAATTCGTTGCCTCTATTCAAGAGGTCTTCCAATTCTGATATTATTTGAGATAAGGGGTCATATTGGATTTTTCTATAAATGGAGTTATTTTCTAAAAGATTTTTTACCTCACGTTCGTATAATCCTACATCAAGAACGGTTACAGACCCGCCCTTATCTGAGTTTTTTACAACTATAAGGCTATTTTCAGTAAGGGATTTCAATGCTTTCTGTTGGAGACTGGTTAGAGTAGAGGGCGTTTTTTTCTTTAATTCACTAAAATTTAACAAGTTCCTCCTCAACTAGAAACTGGAAGTCCTCCATAATGGGGATTTTTGACTGTTCTGGATAGAACTCAGGGTTAGGTACTCTGGAAGTGAAATTCCTATCTATTAGTTCAGGAATTTTAGAATTATTTTCAGACAAATCTCTGAGAATTTGCAATGAGACTTGTTCCTTGAATGTATTAGGTATGAATTCCTGAGCATTAGAAATTGCACTTTCAGAGCCATCAATCACATTATCATCATTGTCAACCTGAAAAAAATGTCGTTTTAAGGTAAGTCGTCTCATAAAGTGGTTCAAATCAATAATGGTATCAAATAAGTTCATTTTTACAGTCGGAACAAAATTAAGTCCTTTAGCAAGTAATTGTATCTGATCTTCAGACAAAAGGCTAGCAGATAGATTAATAACAGTAAAGTCATTGTTGTAGTTTAATAATTCTTGTTTCCGGAGGTGATCCTCCGAAACGCGTACCTGTTTGATAATTGCCACTTGTTTTTATACATATGGAATGACCTTTTAAATCATTTGGAATAAAGAAATTCGTTTTTTAAAAATAATCTGGAACCTGAATGCTGGAAACTCCTTTCTTCATATTCACACTTCAGTGGGTCCTGCTGATGTCCGTGCACCGGTCAGATTCTTATGGAACTCCAAGTGGGTGAGCTGGTGTTTTTTTCTACTGCTATATTGTATACATTGTACAGTATATACTATATAGCATGTCTATCAATTTGCATTTGTGGATACAGTATTGTACTTGGAACGAATTGTCTCTGTTTCAATTATTTCCTATGGGAAAATTTGCTTTGATATAAAAGAGTAACTTGATTTAAGAGCACAGTCCCGGAACAAATTATGCTCGTAATCCAAGGTTCCACTGTATATACATGTATAGAAAATGAAAACCTTATTTATGCAATAGGTCGTTTTCTCATATTAACTTCCCTTTACAGAGAGAGTCAGCCTCACTGAAAGGGTTTCTAGATAATTAAAAGTCATTACATCTGTTAAAACGTATGTAGCATAGTATGCTAATAACTGCAGAAAATTATGACTTTATCAATCTGTATCTGTAGTACACTTATCCTAAAAGTAATTAACGCTTTATCTCTAACCTTAAGAAACATTCACATTTGGGAAATTAATAAGTTCCCCAGAACACACTATGAGAATTACACCATAATTGAAAAGTGTAAAACCTTGTGTACTAGTAAAGAATCTCTAATGACTGATACACAATTTTATATTTTAAATTTACATTATATTCTAATGATCAAATTTCAACAGTTCTAAGGCCCTTGTTGTCATTAAATAGGTCATCATTAGTGATGGGTGATTAGTAACTATTAGTGTTCGGATTATTCGTAATGAATTATTATTATGATTATTTATTATTATAGCGCCATCAATTCCATGGCGCTTTACATGTGAAAGGGGTATACATAATAGGGACAAGTACAATAATCATAAACAATACAAGACACAGACAGGTACAGGAGGATAGAGGTCCCTGCCCGCGAGGGCTCACAGTCTACAGGGGATAGGTGAGGATACAGTAGGTGAGGGTAGAGCTGATTGTGTGACGCTGTATCAGACTGAGGGTTACGGCAGGTTGTAGGCTTGTTGGAAGAGGTGGGTCTTCAGGTTCCTTTTGAAGCTTGCCAAGGTAGGCGAGAGTCTGATGTGTTGTGGCAGAGCATTCCAGAGTATGGGGGAGGTACGGGAGAAATCTTGGATGCGATGGTGGGAAGAGGAGATGAGAGTGGAGCAGATAAGGAGATCTTGTGAGGATCGAAGGTTACGTGCAGGTAAGTACCAGGAGACTAGGTCACAGATGTAGGGAGGAGACAGGTTGTGGATAGCTTTGTAGGTCATGGTTAGGGTTTTGAACTGGAGTCGTTGGGCAATGGGAAGCCAGTGAAGGGATTGGCAGAGAGGAAAGGTCGGGGAGTAGTGGGGGGACAGGTGGCTTAGCCTGGCTGCATAGTTTAGAATAGATTGTAAGGGTGCGAGACTGTTAGAAGGGAGGCCACAGAGCAGGAGGTTGCAATTATCCAGACGGGTGACTGAATCCCAAAGTACTATTCTGGTATTCGGCAAGAATAATGAACCTAATGCAAGTCAATGGGGAACCCAAGACTTTTTATTGTCATGACAAATACTGGAATAGTACTCGTTATTCGGTAAGCATTATCTGAACACGAAAAGTTTTTGTATACATCCATCACTAGTCATCATAGTCAGGGACAGACTGGCCACTGAGCAAATCTGGCAAATGCCAGATGGGATGGTTTGGTCATGGGCCGCATTGATTGTGACACTGTAATCAGTATTCATATGTAGTGAAAGCTGCACACCAAATTCAGAGAAATATGGACAAGCATAACTGCTTTATAATACATAAAGAATGAAAAATACAATTAGCCATATAAAAAATTGAAAAAATTGAAATGTGACATTGGATAACTGCTGAAGATTATATGAAAAAAAAGAGATATTTAGCTAATGTATTGATCAATTCATCACTGCCCCATAACCAACTTCACGGTAATCTCTTATTTATGGGGTCCGTAACCAAATGTTACCTCTATGTGCGTTTGAAACCTGCTTGTGTATGGGCAGCAAGGGACCTGACTATATAAGAAATTGAATAAACATGGCATATAGAGGTAACATTGGGTTAGCACACTGTTCCCATTTACAATGGTGTTCCAGCAGTCTTTTTGATTGTACTGTGATCAGTATTGTCATGCCCATGACACCAGTACCGTTAAAAGCTGTGAGTGAGCATAGCGCCACCAGTTTCCTGCTCCATCATTTACTCATGTAATACACAGGCCACCTCTGACCTGCAGCCTCCTGAATACCCATGCCACATCATATATATATATATATATATATATATATATATATATATATATATATATATATATTGCAATTATTATTATTATTATTTATCCCTCTCCTTGGCACAGGCGGGTCTATATGTTCCCAGCTTGGTTTTTGCCCCTCCTGGTGAATACCTTATGTCCTTCCGTTATGTATGTTCCATCCAGGGGGCCTCTTTGTGTATACTGTGTATATATATATATATATATATATATATATATATATATATATATATATAGTCCCCTCCTGGGCAAGTGCGGGGCGGGTATATATGTTCCCAGCCTGGTTTCTGCCCCTCCCTCCTATTAATGCAGCCAGCCCCCCAGGCCTCCATGTATAATAATGCAGCCAGCCTCCCCAGGCCTCCATGTATACTAATGTAGCCAGCCTCCCCAGGCCTCCATGTATAATGCAGCCTCCCCAGGCCTCCACGTATAATAATGCAGCCAGCCTCCCCAGGTCTCCATGCATAATGATGCAGCCAGCCTCCCCAGGCCTCCATGTATAATAATAATGCCAGCCTCCCCAGGCCTCAATGTATAATAATGCAGCCAGCCTCCCCAGGCCTCCATTTATACTGCAGCCTCCCCAGACCTTCATGTATACTGCAGCCTCCCCAGGTCTCCATGTATACTAATGCAGCCAGCCTCCCCTGGCCTCCATGTATACTAATGCAGCCAGCCTCCCCAGACCTCCATATATAATAATGCAGCCAGCCTCCCCAGATCTCCATGTATACTAATGCAGCCAGCCTCCCCTGGCCTCCATGTATAATGCAGCCTCCCCAGGTCTCCATGTATAATAATGCAGCCAGCCTCCCCAGGCCTCCATGTATAATAATAAAGCCAGCCTCCCCAGGCCTCAATGTATAATAATGCAGCCAGCCTCCCCAGGCCTCCATGTATACTGCAGCCTCTCCAGGCCTCCATGTATACTGCAGCCTCCCCAGGTCTCCATTTATAATAATGCAGCCAGCCTCCCCAGACCTCCATGTATACTAATGCAACCAGCCTCCTCCGGCCTCCATGTATAATGCAGTCTCCCCATACCTCCATGTATAATGCAGCCTCCCCAGGCCTCCATTTATAATAATGCAGCCAGCCTCCCCAGGCCTCCATGTATAATAATGCATCCCCCAAAGCCTCCATGTATAATAATGCAGCCAGCCTCCCCAGGCCTCCATGTATTATAATGCAGCCAGCCTCCCCAGAACTACATATATTATAAGGCAGCCAGCATCCCCAGACCTCCATGTATAATGCAGTCTCCCCATACCTCCATGTATAATGCTGCCTCCCCAGGCCTCCATGTATAATAATGCAGCCAGCCTCCCCAAGCCTCCATGTATAATAATGCATCCCCCAAAGCCTCCATGTATAATAATGCAGCCAGCCTCCCCAGGCCTCCATGTATTATAATGCAGCCAGCCTCCCCAGGCCTCCATATATTATAAGGCAGCCAGCATCCCCAGGCCTCCATGTATAATAATGCAGCCAGCCTCCCCAGGCCTCAATGTATAATAATGCAGCCAGCCTCCCCAGGCCTCCATGTATACTGCAGCCTCCCCAGGCTTCCATGTATTATAATGCAACCTCCCCAGGCCTCCATATATAATAATGCAGCCAGCCTCTGCAGGCCTCTATATATAATAATGCAGCCAGCCTCCCCAGGCCTCCATGTATTATAATGCAGCCAGCCTCCCAGGTCTCCATTTATAATTTAGCAGCCAGTCTCCCCTGGTCTCCATGTATAATAATGCAGCCCTCCAAGGTCTCTGGCCCCCGTGTACTCACTAAGTTATATAAAAAAAAACCAACAAATACTCATCTCTCTCCTCGTTCCCCCGCTGCTCGTCCTCACCTCTCTCCTCCGTTCCCCTGCTGCTCGTCCTTGCCTCTCTCCTCCTTTCCCCCGCTGCGCCGGTTGGCGTCCTCTCACCCTGCGCTCTGTGCTCTCAGCACAGCAGTCGCACAGGAGTGACGTCACTGCGTAGGCTCAAAAGGAGGCTGATGAAGCATAGAGCGGCACAGGCCGCTCTATGTTTATCATTGCTATGCGCGATGACGGGGGAGGGGGCCCCGAGATCATACTGTATAATGGACCATTGGTGGACATCATACTATGTGGGGATGTGGTGACTCTACTGTATTGGGAATAAAAGAAAAGAAAAGGTCAGATGCTGGGAGGACAAATAAGAACTGGGGAGGGAAAAGAAGAGGATGCGAGACAGGACCACAGACAAGAAAACAGGGAGGTACAGAAGTAAGGTTGGGCAGGAGGAACGGAGGTCAGGTCAGGAAGGAGGGACGGAGGTCAGGTCAGACAGGAGGAATGGAGGTCAGGACGGGAAGGAGGAATGGTACCGGGTAACAGGACTAGAACAGACAACTCTCGCAGGAACAGTTGCTTGCAGCAGAGCCAGAAACATTACTGGCGGCGTTCCGGCGGAGCACACACCAAAATAAAGTGGTGTGAGTGTTGGAGCAAGGCACCACTGAGCCAACCCCTCCCACAAGACTTAACCCCATCGGAGTCCAGCTACAGTCATGACAGTACCTGTTCATACTGATGCTCGCTTGAGTGGTAAGCATACATAAAGCACCCGAACTCCGTACTCAAACACTGATTTTTTTGTAAACTCTGTGCTCTGTATGAACATTGAGCACCTGCACAGTACAACCATATATGATTTGCAGAGCACTGGCGTAAAACTGATATTGCCATTATAATGACACTGTATGGTGGTAATATCAGTTTTAGTTCCGTGATTTTGGCAAAGGATCAGTATGGCAGTATTATCATATACTATATGCTGGTAATATTTGGTTCTGGTCTGATGGTACTGGTCTGTTATGTTGCAATATTATTGAAGAATTATTATTATTAAATCATATATAGTAATATTATCTGAAATATACGACTTATAGTAAATCTTGATGAACTGGAAGTTGAGAAGGGCTTCAACACTTCAACCTATTTGGATCAATGATCACTTAAGATACAGCGATGACATCGGAAGTCAAATAGGAGAATAGCTATGAGCAAATCAACAATGAAATCAGTGGATAGGGTTCTCAAATTGAGGAACATTTCACTGGTGATGAAGACAAGGCTCGTTCATAGTCTAGTCTTTTCTCTAGGAACATATTGATGTAAAACCTGGATGATAAAGAAACAAGGCATAAGAAGAATCAACACCTTCGAAATGTGGAGCTGGAGATGGAGGTTATCAACACCATGGAAGGCAAAAAGAACTAACAAATTAATTTTGGAACAAATCAAGCAAGACATGTCACTCAAAGCAATGATCACCAAGCTACATCTTGCCTACTCTGCACACATCATAAGACAAGAGCAATCACTAGAGAAGGGCATCGTGGTTGGAAGAATAGAAGAAACAGGAAGAAGTGGAAGGTCGGCCAGCCACCCGATGGCTTGATACTATCAAGGTAACAGTGGAGAAGACCCTGAACCTATCTAGGCTTACACAAGATCGATCTCATACAGAACGTTTATCCATCAAGTTGCCGTGACTTGAAACTGAACTGATGGTCGTTAAAAAAAATTCAGTCCTAGTCCGGCCCTAATGAATCCGCGTACAAGAAAAACTGTTTTTGAACCACCCCACAATAGTACAGTATTTGAAGACTAATTAACAATCCTGGTTGATCTCTACTTCAAATATGCTGCATCCATAAGTAGTTCTCTAATACTGTTCTATAAAATAGTTCTAGAATCTGTTATGTTTTGTAACTCCTTTAAGTATTTTATTTCATTTTTTCAACAAAATGCGCTTATGTAGATTGTGATGAAAATATAAAGTTTTGCATAACTTTTATTATTTTTTTGGGATGGGGATTTTAGCTTTACAGCAATCATCATCTGTTGCTTTTTTATTTTTTATATGGTATTCACCATGTATTCACTGTTTGAAAAGTGCAGTTATTTTATTGTGCTAGTCATTATGGATGCAGCCATACAAATTCATCATATAGATATGTAAAGACCGTAAGCCCGAAGAGAATCCAGTGGGTCACAAACCGAGACAGAGGCAGAAATAAACAAGGGTTTCTTTACTGGATTGAGAATTAGAGTACGATCCAGAATAAATTATGATTGACTTAAGAAACCCTCAAAGCACCACAAAAGTGGAATTAACACACTCAGCTTTTAGCCGGAATCAATGCACCGATCTCAGAGTTCCCGGGTTATGTACAGTATATTACCTCAGGAACCGGGAATAAATTTACGTACTCACCAGGTTGAACAAACAAAAACTATTAACTATAAAGGTAAGAGGTGTAAATCCAATGGGGGCATCTGAAGGAACCTCTGAGATGGTGAACTGAGTATAACTTATCACCACTAATAACAAAGCCTTAAATTTTACCAACGTCTATTTTACACTGAACAAAGGGATACCCGAGTATCTTAAAGCTTTGGCACCGTTAACCTCCACGGAAGTTTCACACAGGCCTGTGGTCCGAGTCCGCTGTATATAATTCCAAAGAAGGAAGAAAAAGGAAACACAAAAATCTAGGGATGTCTTCATCCTGGTCCTGCCACGCACGGACCCCGGACTTAGGCGGCCTTTGCATGTTGCGACATCGCAAGCCGATGCTGCGATGTCGCACGCGATAGTCCCCGCCCCCGTCGCAGGTACGATATCGTGTGATAGCTGGCGTAGCGAAAATTATCGCTACGCCAGCTTCACATGCACTCACCTGCCCTGCGACCGTCGCTCTGGCCGGCGACCTGCCTCCTTCCTAAGAGGGCGGGTCATGCGGCGTCATAGCGACGTCACATGGCAGGCGGCCAATAGCGGCGGAGGGGCGGAGATGAGCAGGATGTAAACATCCCGCCCACCTCCTTAATTCCGTATAGCCACCGGCGGCAGGTAAGGAGATGTTCCTCGCTCCTGCGGCTTCATACACAGCGATGTGTGCTGCCGCAGGAACGAGGAACAACATCGTACCTGTCGCGGCACCGGCATTATGGAAATGTCGGTGAATGCAACGATGATACGATAACGACATTTTTGCGCTCGTTCATCGTATCATCTAGCATTTACACAGTACAATGTCGAAAGTGACACCAGATGTGCGTCACTTTCGATTTGACCCCACCGACATCGCACGTGCGATGTCGCAACGTGCAAAGCCGCCCTTAGTCGATATTATCCAATTACTCCACACAGAACACGTTCTCAGGCCCACAGCTCTGTAGTAATCCTCAAACAGAACACAGGCTTCCTCGGTCCAGAGAACAGCCCTCCCCCCAGGAAACTGGAGCTCCTTTCTCTCTCACAACGCGGTTTAATTCCTTCAGCACCGCTCCTGGTTCTTGTGCGGTCACCAATCAGGAGTTGTGTAAACTCTACTGCATCACACAGCTGTCTCCCTCAGCCAGCCCGGGCTCAGCACTCTGCCTCTGTGGTAACTCCTGCAGCTACAGGGTCGCTGACCCAAAACCCTGCTGATCAGTGCAGGCAGGCAGAACTCACAGGGTCCTACTGCACTGCTGACGCAATCACATTTCAGACTCTCACAGATACTGTAGATAAATATATATTTTTTTAAACAGTAATTTTTAAAGGGAACCAAGGCCTAAGATTTTGCTATATGAAGTAAAGGCAGTGCCATACTGGTACTAGGATGCTGATTGCAGGCATGTTTTTTGTTGAAAGGAAGGATGCTTGTTTGCTGAAATATCTTAAATCAAAGTTGCAGAAATGCACTGAAGTTTGATTGACATATGCATCGTGGGTCGGCCTTTGTGGGTCGGGTCCTCAGTGTATACAGTATTCCTCCTCTTGCATCTTGTAATGCATGCTCCCTTTTCTTTATTTAACTACTGATGATGTTGGCAGTGAGTGTGCATTGCAACAGTAGTTATATCTTTATTAAAATGGTGTCGGAGTCAGCGAATGTGCGTACCGCGAACTCTGGAGCCATTTTATTGACACTGGGTTGAAGACTATGAGTGTCAAGGGCGCATGCGCAGATGTGAAAAAAATAATAACATATGAACACGCCCAAATGCCACTTATAGTCTTCTCCACAGTGTCTTCAATAAAATGGCGACGGAGATCGTAGTATGCGCATGTGCGAACTCAAGTGGTATTTTAATGAAGACATAACTACTGTGGCAATACGCAAGCGCCACCAACAGCAACAATGGCGGTGCGGCAGAATATTTAAATAAATGAAAGGGAGCACACCATAGAGGAAGCAGGAGGAGGAATATATACTGAGGACCCGACCCAAAAAACGCTGCACCCGCTCTACCCACCAATCACAGTGCAACTTTGTTTAAAGATATTTCAGCAATCAAGCATCCGATCTTTCCACAACATGTATGCCTGCAATCAGCATCTTAGTGCCTTGATGGCACTGCCTTTACTTCATATAGCAAAATCCTGGTGGTTGGTTCTCTTTAAAAAAACTATATGATTTTTTTCTTATTTTATTATTATTATTATTATTATTATTATTATTAACTACTGTAACTCTCTATTAATTGGTCTCCCCCTAACTAGACTCTCCCCTCTACAGTCCATCTTTAATGCAGCAGCCAGGGTCACCTATCTGGCTAACCGCTACTCTGATGCCTCTGTTCTCTGCCAGTCATTGCACTGGCTGCCCATATATCATAGGATCCAATTCAAACTGCTTGTTCTCACCCACAAAGCTCTCCACAGTGCGGAACCCCCTACATCTCTCCCTCCTCTCTGTCTATCACCACAAAGCTCTCCACAGTGCGGCACCCCCCTACATCTCTCCCTCCTCTCTGTCTATCACCACAAAGCTCTCCACACTGCGGCACCCCCCTACATCTCCACCCTCCTCTCTGTCTATCACCCCACCCGTTCTCTACGCTCTACAAATGACTTTCGACTAATATCCACACTAATTCGAACCTCCCACTCCCGGATCCAAGACTTCTCCCGAGCTGCACCAACCCTCTGGAAAGCTCTACCCCAAGAAGTTAGGACAAATCATAACTTACTCAGCTTCAGGCGCACCCTAAAGACGCATCTTTTTAGGGCGGCCTATCACACTCCCTAATCAGATTCGTTTCACATAGTCCCTCTACAACTTCTCGCAACATAACTCCACATCAAACTCCATGGCACCCAAATGCATCTCAAGACTCTGGCCAACTGGTCCAGGAAACCATCATCTATCCCCCATGAGCTGGCTGGATTGTCATTGTAAATAAGCACTTGTACCTTGCCCCCCGCCCCCCTCCCCCCCATATCTCATTGTAGATTGTAAGCTCTCACGAGCAGGGTTGTTTTTCTTTTTTTTCCCTCTAAATTTTGTATTTTCTATAACTGTTACTTGTTTGTATATTATCCTCCTGAATTGTAAAGCGCTGCAGAATATGTTGGCGCTATAGAAATAAAGATTATTATTATTTATTATTATTATTTTATTTTTTTTATAGTTTTCTTTTTCCTTTCCTTAGGTTCCAGTAGGGAGATTAAACATACAATCCCCTAAATTCTCCTATAATACAAAGCCATACAGAAATATTGCAAAATATTATGTCTCCTTCATCCCACTTGAGAAGAAAAGGGGAATTTTCTTAATTCCTCAGCAATTTTGATTGTAATGTGATCCAGGTCAGTATTCTACATGCACAGACCACCAGTTTTTTGACTATTCCATAATTGTACTAAAAACATTCTGAGTACTAATACTATGCAAGCTATTCTAATATGATGATTTTATATATATATATATATATATATATATATATATATATATCTATATATATCTATATATCTATATATCTATATATATATATATATATATATATATATATATATATATATATATATATATATATATATTTATAGATAGATAGATATATATATACAGATATATGTATATATATATATATATATATATATATATATAAATATATATATATATATATATATATATATATGAGATATGTGAAAGTCAAAAAATAAAAATCTAATATTAAAAGCCCCTCTACCTCTTACAAAAATGTATATGAAAAGTCAAGTGAAACAATAAAAAATGTAAACAACTATGTGACAAATCACCTGTAATTCTTTATTGTGCTGCTTTTTCTAGCTGAGCGTTTTAGGGTTTTTTGAAAAGCCTTAGGTGCTTACAAAGGTGTAGAAAAAAAGGAATAATACTGAAAATACAGTTTATCTACAACTTACTCCTTTCTTACATTCCTTATACATACTTATATTTATACATCTGTAGCGCTCCTGAAGCCATTAGGGAGCTACAAGGTACTGCATCATGACCAAAATGCAGGGCCTACCACCAGGTACCCAGAAGACCATTGCCGGAACCAGCAAAACACACACAAATCCCTGTTTTTCCCCATTCCCAATGACTGGAAACAGACTAGGGTTGTACCCAGTGGATAACCACCCAGGGGTGGAGCAGATCCAGTCCACTAGACGACAACCAGGTGGGAGGGGTTCAGGTGGTTAGTCAGTGACAGTCAGTGAGAATGCTGATGGGAGTGTAACGGTGACCTGAGGGCCCAGGAGTTTGGTTGCCGGTGGATTACAGTGGAGTACTCCCGAAACCATAGCACCAACGGGTCACAGATTCCTAGGTCAGGCAAACGCTCCAGACAGACCTGATAAAATCTGCACAGTGAGGGGACCATCTAGGACCTCAGTACTGACCTTGAAGTTCAGGACACAGTAACAATGGGATAACCGGGCACCAGAACCAGAGGAACCGACCCCACAGGATTCACACTACCTGTCATACAGACTGTGACCGAGAGACTACCAGGAAGGGACCCCCAGACGCTCCAAGCCACGGGGACCCACCAAGCAAAGACAGGTGCAGGGGAAAGAAGTCACCAGGTCACCAAACCAGCACTGGGACTAAGGGGACCAGCGGTCAAGACCAGCCTTCCTCGGGGGATCAGCTACCTCCAGACTGCGAGAAGCAGAGGTAATATAAAAAAGGATACAGAGGGCACCACTTTGCTCACAGAAGAATTTCTCCTGACACAATAGAAACAACTTGTACAATATATAGAAAAAGTGCCAAACAAGGAGAATCACCAAAAAATACAATTTTTCTTAAGCAAAATTGACACATGAAAGGTGAACAACACGGTAAAAACATTTGAAAAGCAAAGAGCTATAGTAAACACACATGGTCCAACAACCCTTGTACAAAGAAAAAAGTGCAATATAATCCCCCACTCTAATGCAGCAATATACCGCGATAAACAAGTCAATGAGAGCAGACCCACCAACTATAAGCAGGTGCAGGGGAAAGAAGTTACCAGGTCACCAAACCGACACTGGGACTAAGAGGACCAGCAGTCAAGACCAGCCTTCCTCAGGTGATCAGCTACCACCAGACTGTGAGTAAAGGAACCAGTTACACTGCAACCCCTTGTGTGGCCTACCTTCTTTTCGTGCCTAACTACTTCAGTTATCCCCTGGGGCCTGGCCCTACTTGCGGAGGGCCCAACATCTAGGCTGCCACCAACACCAGCCCCAGCGGTGAGAACTGTACAGCCGCGGCTCCACTACATAGCCGCAACCCGCAAGTGGCGTCACAACAAGAACTTTTATTTCAAATCCCTTGTAAATATTTCCAGTTTTAAAAGCGACCTTCAGGGTCACGGAACCGGGCAACGGCCACCAAGTGACATCTCCCCAGCAATACATCGCCCGGGACCGAGTACCCCATAGCCCTGGGGCGACACACATCCATATGTAAAATCTAAGAAATGCAAGGTCACTGGACATCTCATGTACATAAATATTCATTCAGGATGTATAATTTCTCTGATTAGACATGAAAAATTAGGAAAATAAATTATGCAAATTTTCTTTAATGTGAATATGACCTTTATTTATTAGAAGAATTTTAACGACTCGCAAAACAATGCAGTAAAAGTGATAGCGGCTAAGGAGCTATGAATGTCTGTTCATATGTGCTTTATATTTAGCAAATAAGGTTGAAAATGGGTTCACTGCCCTGTTATAAATTGCAGACTGTTACTACCTGTTGAACTGTTCAATACTGCGCTGATGCTGTGTTAATGTTGTAAAATATCATCTGTAATGCAATATGTCATACTATGCCACAAGTTTATATGTATACTGAGACAGGTCAAGTGAAGTGACGGATGTGTGAAGCAAGGTATTGGTTTTTGTGTGCATTAATGCAGAAATGTCTCAGGTCTAACATGCCCAGATAAAGTGCCACTGAGTAGTAGGAGTGATGTTTGAGGGGATAAGTACATCACATGAAAAGTTAACACACTGAGCTGCGTTGTTGAATGCTCAGTCAAGGAAAGTTTGGAGTTAACATTAGAATTTATGTACAGCCACTGGATGTGTACATAGAGTGGATTTTCTTGTTGTGTTTTACTAGAGCAGAGAAGGATTTTCAGACAAACTACAGGCAGAAGCCCATTGTCACGGCAGCGGGTGTGGACCCAGTGCAGCACTGACGGGGCTTCCCTTATAGGGATATAACTGACTACTTGGTCTTTGCTAGAGCCTTTGATGGTGAAGATAGGCTGGGGCCATTAGGCTAGTCACCAGGTAACACTCCACTGTGGTCCCTTTACGTACAGCAGCTGCCATGCGGGTCAGAGGTTACGACGCACAGAGAACAAAGACAGAGATGTGCTTGTACCACCCCGCTCTCAGCAGCCGAGCTGCTCGAATCCGGTCCTTCTGTGGGTGGCTCGAGGATCTCCTGACCCGGGGGTCTCGCGGTCACTTCAAATGAAAAAGGGAGTGATGCGATGGTGGGTGTAGGACGTATATGTACGGGCTGAGCCGTACGGAGTTCGTGACGCCACCCACGGTATGTGGTGATATTGGACACTACCGCTGCAGTTACGGAGCACCCTGGGGAGATGTTGCGCAGCAAGTTGTAAACCCATCCGTGGGCAGGGATGGTGGCCCCGGGACCCGTTGGGGTTTGGTGGTGCAGGGAGATGGGCAACCGCAGGGTGCTGATGTACTCACTATTAGAAAAGCACATGAGTCTCTGGTAAACCAAGGTGATGGTGGTCGGTGCCCGCAGCCGGCTGCGTGCGGGTTCCACCACCCAGCTGGTGGTCTCTGTCTTTCTCCTGCACCTGTTTTGGAATGGTGGACTGCCTGTGCCCAGCTGGTTGTGGCCTAAGGAGCCCTTGTCTGCAGACACTGGCCCGTGGGATCTCTGAGCCTTGGCGGTGGCCTGTTATCCCCCTCGGTGGGCAGTTGCCTTCAATCGAGACTTTGGGTGGGACAGGACCTCTTGTCCTGGCCGCAATCAGTTAATTAACTAGTTGCAGCCATTTCTAGGCCTAGCTTCAGGGCCTGAGTACCCCCCTGTGTGCTCCAGTTTCCGAGTCGGTTCCCCGGGTCGGTACCGGCGGCCACTACCCTGTCCCGGTCCACCTCGGTTCCACCGAGCCGTCTTCCCCGCTCCTGCAGATGGAGACCGCCGTCTGTCTCCTAGACAAAGGCACCAGGGCTCCTACCCTGGTGCCTGTCCAATTTGGGGTAATCACCTCTGCTGGAGCTAGACACAGCTCCAGTCCACACACCTCTCCAACTTGAACTCTCAACACAAACTGACTTTTTCCCACCCCGGGCCATCTAAAACTCCTAGGTGGGCGTCTTCCAACCTCCTGGTTCCGCCCCCTGGTGTGTCTATCAAGCCCTTAGGGGGGTGACTAGGGTTTTGAGGTTGGCTGTGTGTTACCTGTGAGGGAAGGGTGTAATGCGTGGCCCTATTTGTGACTACCTGGCCTGGCCAGGGCATCACATGCTCATGAAAGGGCTGGCAGCACAGGTTCAAAATAAGAAGCCGAGTCAGAAGCAGAGAGGTTAGTCAGTGTAAATGAGTCAGCAAGCCAGGTCAGTAACAGAGGGTAATGCACCTAGACAGGGAACTAGTGATGAACTGCAGCAAAAACCTAAGCTCAGGTGGCAAAATTTTGATGTGTTGTTTAGCCAGGAAATTAAATATTGATCCAAAGCTTTGGTGTATAAATTTCAGTGCCAAATCTGCATCTCTTGGCATAAAAATGCTGTTTTCTGCAAGGAGATGCAGGTCTGATTAAACTCAGTTTATCTGAAGTAAGGTCACTGAGTGCAATGAGGTCATCTGAGGTGAGTTTACCTGTCGTCAAAGGTGAGGGACCATGGAAACCTCCTACTGTAACATCACTGCTCACAGCTGCAGCTCAGTTCGTCACTGTCTTTAGCTGCAGCGTGCAGTCATTTTCTGTAATGTGCCCGCACACTGTGGCTTCAACATGTAGCAGAGCTGGGAACATGGTAGGACCATGAGTGGATTACATTGGACCTGCGTTGTTCAGTTAAAAAATTGGAAAAAGAGAGTGAGGTGTTTTTTGTATTTTATTTCAAATAAAGGACTTATTTAGTGTCATGCTTCACCTCCCCGTCCACATGGCTAGGGGGTGAAGCCTTCTCCCGGGCCTCACTTCCAGAGCCTGGATGCCTTAACAGCTGACAATTCCAGTGAACCAGCGCCGGATATAAGCTTAGCACTGTTTGCCTGTGATTGCTGGTCCTGTGAATGATATCCTGATCTGTCTGTTCCTGTGCCCCGTGCCCATGTCTGTGTTTCATCCCCTGGTTGTCCCTCCAGTGTTCTGTCCCCTCTCCTACCTCCCCACTCGGTTGCTTCCTCTGGTACTGACCTTGGCCTGACTTTGACTCCGCTTTCGCTCGTTCCTCCGGTCCTGCTTCTGCCCGTACTGTGTTTGACCCAGACTGCCTGACTATTCCTTGCACGCCCTGCAGCTCTGTTTACCAGCTGTGCTGTGAGGCAGTGTATGAGAACACTGTGTATTTACTTCCTGGTTTTCGTTGCTTTGTGTTGTGTCTTCTGCTGCAGAGCTCTGGCTCCCCCTGGTGGCAGCTTGATCTGTTGTGACCGTGGGAGCGCGCGCGGTCACAACAGGACTGGAGAACAGCTGATCTTACCGATTAGCTGCAGCAGACGATATCGTAGGTGACGTCTGCTGCAGCTAATCGGGGTAAGATCAGCTGTTCTCCAGTCTTGTTGTGACCACGCGCGCTCCCGCAGTCACAACAGATCTGAAGAAACGAGGGCGCATGCGCCGCCCTCTCATGCACCACCCTCTCATGCACCATAATACTGTGGGCTTCAGAAACATGACGCCAGAGATGAGCGCTATGCGCAGGCGCTAACTCCGACGCCGTGTAACTGAAGATTAGAAATTTCCATACGGCCAGTGAGAGGGAGGAACAGGCGGCAGGGGGGGCGGGAATACACGTGCATAACCCGCCCGGACATTAGCAGCGAGGTGCACACGTCAATCAAAAAGTGCATGAATTTTCAAACTTTATAAAGTTGAATTTCACAGCCTAAACACCCGAGCTGCCCACTAATGGTATGTACACAATGTGCCTGATAGTGCCAGTACTGCACTGGCTGCACCTTATATAGGAAAATCCTGATGTTTGGTTCCCTTTAAAGGGTTTTTCCAAAAATATCTATGGGATTGGTGTTAAAAGGAATGTTCACTGCGTGGACTACCTCTACTCATTCTCCTTGTTCACCGTGCACAAATTAGCCTTTACTCACCTCTGGTGCGGCCACAATTCCAGCGATGTCTTAAGATGCGTTCCCAGAACCCATGTTACATTGTTATGACAGGCTAGCCCTGCAACCAATCAGCACCTGATGTTTGTCTCTCCGGCTTTGGACATTTGAGCAGGATGCGAGCTCTGCTCTGACTTACTACTCAAATGTCTGAAGGAAGCCAGCACTGATTGTTGCCTGCATGTTATAACAATGTCAAGTGAACCCTGGGAACGTGACTTCAGAAATCGCTGGAACCTTGGCCGCAGTGGTGGGTAGTATAGACTTATTTATTTTTCTGGGCTGAACAAGGGGAATTAGAAGGGGTTGTGCAAGTAGTGGACAACCTCTTTAACTACGTGACCAGTGAAGGTCTGACTTCCGTTATCCAGTTATCTACCAAGAAAGGGGCTATTGTTTGACAAATTGACATGAATTGATGGCCGTGCATGGGAGTCTCACTGCTCTATTCATTCTCTATGAAACTGCAGGAGATGGATGAGCACAGTACTCAGCTTTTTCCAGCACTCCCATAGACAACAAATGTAATAGTTGCAGGCAGGAATGGCCATTACAATGTTCTGATGGTGCAGAGCAATCCTTTTCGAATTGGTTGGACTGTTGGACCTTCACCTGTCACAAAGTTATCACCTATCTCATGGAAAGCTGATCATTTTTGAAATTAAGAATACCCCTTTAAAGCAGGGGTGCACTATCTGCTACTGGAGGCCAAATTTGGCCTGCAATGCCCTTCTGTGTGACCCTCAACCATCTGTTCACAGACATGATAGGGACTGGTCTCATGTATTTTCCATGACATGGAGAAGACTATTGGTGCACAGCATCATAGAAATGGGTATTTATGAATGGTGTTGTGGCGCCCTGGACAAGCCAGGACGTCACAGGTGTAAGACCTGTTAACATTTATATATATATATATATATATAGGTTAAAAGACTGTTTGGTGGACTTCCTTGTGTTATGCTGCCACCTGCTGTCAAAACAGAGAACAGCGGGAAAAAGTCCTGCTGCTCAAGTGACTGGATTGAGTCTGGTACAGGAGGAGGAGGAGTCTACATGTGGCTGTTTTGCAGAGAGGAGTGTGCTGGAGGGGGCTGTAAGATAGAAGGCCTCAGTCTGCCCTGTTTTTCCGAGGTCCAAGTACCTTAGAGTGTTGCGTGGTGTCCCCCCCAAGACACAGATCCAAAGAGGCTGGATGTGGAGCGAGGAGCCAGACAGCACGTGCAAATTACAAAATTACAGATCCAAAGAGGCTGGATGTGGAGCGAGGAGCCAGGCAGCACGTGCAAGTTACAGACCCGGGACAAAGACTGAACTTTAGAGGTGTCTGCCAGCGGAATACGGGCCCCAACGGTGACGAGGTACCCCACGCTGAAACCTGCAGTTAAGTGTGCACACTACTTTTAGTTAGGGACAGATAGGAAAAGACTCTGCACTGTGTTATACGAGTAAGATAACAAGGACTCTGCGTTTTTTTGTTTAATAAGGATTTCTGTGTTTTGCTTTTGGGAGTACAATCTGAGGCTTCCTATCCTTGACAAGTTATTCAAAGTAGTTGTATGTATATTGCATTATCTCTACTGCTGTGCTCCCTTCCCTCACTTTTCCTCTACCTGTGTTGTGCAATACATTATTAAATTTGCATTGATTAACCCCCGTGGTTCCGTGCAGTCCTTGCGTATCCCGTTACCTGCAGGTTATTACATTTGGCGTAGTCGGCAGGATACGCAGGCTGGTACGGAACAATGGACGGACAGGGGGGTGTCGCTGATGGAGGTGTTCTAATACAACCTGATGGGGGAATACCAGCAAGGCAGCTGTCCCTGGGGGCTATGCTGACCCATATACCAAAATTTACTGGCAACAATGTACCTCTCCATGACTGGGCGCAGAGAGTGAGGGGCATGTTGAGAGTAGCAGGAGTGACTGCAGAAAATCAAGGGGAGATACTGTTGATTGCCCTTGAAGGCCATGCTCAAGAGACTATTTTATTGCGCCCTGAGAGTGAACGAAAGACGTTAGAGCAGGTGGTGAAGATTCTTGAGAGAGTGTATGGCGGGAAACCAGAAGCAGGAGATTTACAGGCGCAACTGTTCTACAGGCTGCAGGGTGAAGAGGAAGGTCTGCCACAGTATGCAAATGCACTCCAGAGAATAATGAGACAAATGCTTACAGCAGAGCCAGAGCTAGCACAAACCCCCGGTTATGCTGACCGTACCCTGCGAGATCAATTCCTCCGTGGGTTACATAACCCCAAGATCAAAGGTGCCCTCCGTGAACGTCTCAGGGTAGAAAAAAAACTAACTTTCCAGGAGATATTGGAAGAAGCAGTCTCCCGCACACAAACTGAAAATTGCGACCCGCAGAACGCCTTGGGTGAAGTTTGTATGCATAAGGTAGTCCCGGGTGAGAAAAACCGAGAACCGAGCCAACTTGAGGCTAAAGTGGATCAGTTACAAGAGACTGTTACTGCTCTACAAGAGTTGCTGAAGAATATGCAAGCCCCGGCGTCAGAAGTAAGAATGACAGCACCGCGACCAAATACCCGCACGCATACCTATCAAGAAGAGAGGGGACAGATCGAGCAGAGACGACCGAGACCCGCTGGTGACTACCAGTGTTGGAACTGTGGAAATCAGAACCATTTATTCCGACACTGTCCGGAGAGGAAGATGTCTCAAGAAAGACCGCCGTTAAACTAGTGCCTCCCTCCATGGATGGGCACATGGCGGGGAGACCAACTGAGCTTAGAGAAAACCAACGCCCTGAAGATATAGCAGCCTGCACGCCGACGATCACGGCCGAATTTGAAGGGAAAGAAGTAAAATGCCTGATGGATACTGGGTCCCAAGTGACCACCATGCCAGAACAGTTCTTCTACCAACATTTTGGACAAACTGTATCCATTGACAAAGGGGCACATATCAAACTGAGGGCTGCAAACAATCTTCCCATTCCGGTTGTAGGGGTCGTGTGGATGAACATACGTGCCTGTGGTCAGAACTTAGGCAAAAAAGGGATTGTGTTAACGGAGGGCCAGTACGACAGAGAGGTGCCAGCTATCGTGGGCATGAACGTCCTGAAAGAATTAGACCAGTTGCTCTTCAACAAGGGGGGCTGTGATTAATGGAAGACGACAGTTGCTAACAGGCCTGCCCAAAAGGTCTTCCAACACCTTATCCGTGCCCGAGGACTGTGGAAGAATGGTGGGAGCCGCTACCCGGTGGGGAGGGTTCGAGTCCCAAGACAGACAACAATTACTCTACCTCCAAATCGTGAGACAGTCCTCACCTTGCCAGTCGGGGCCCACCGTACACTCGAGGGGATGGAGGTGTTAGTGGAGCCTTACCGTGGTGAAGAGAACGGAGACGAACCGTTGGTGGCTCGCACTTTAGCAACAGTGAGACATGGAAGGGTCCCTTTCCGTTGCGTGAACACCGGTGAACAGGCCTACACCTTGACCTCGGGAGTTGTTCTGGCCCATGTCTACCTGGCGCCTGAAGAGGTGGCGGCCGCAGAATCGATTGAATTGCAGCCCATGGCAGGGGAAGCCTGGACTCGGGCTCTTTCTATGGAAAGAAAAGAGAAACCCACTGATCAATGGAACAGTCGCGTCGTCTTAGGGCAGATGGGAGTGGACCTGAGCCCCTTCGATTCGGAGCAAGCCCAAGCCATAGAGGACTTTATTTGGGAGAATCAAGCCACGTTCTCCCGTCACGCAGAAGATTTCGGCTGTACTGACAAGATTCAGCACGAAATACCCACAGGAGATGCCCCACCGATCAGGGAAAGGTACAGGCAAATACCCCCAAAGTACTACCAAGAAGTAAAAGAGCTTTTGGCGCAGATGCTGAAGAGCGGGGTGGTAAGAGAAAGTCAGAGTCCATGGGCTGCCCCAATCGTGCTGGTCAAGAAAAAGGATGGGTCTACCCGCTTCTGTGTTGACTACCGCAAGCTTAATGGATGCACGGTTCGTGATTCCTACCCTCTGCCCCGGATAGAGGAGTCCCTGTCGGCGTTGGGAAAGGCACGTTACTTCTCCTCCCTCGATCTGGCCAGCGGATATTGGCAGGTCCCTGTGGCAGAGAAAGACAAGGCCAAGACCGCATTTATTGTACCCATGGGACTCTTCGAGTTCAATCGCATGCCGTTTGGACTAAATAATGCCCCAGGAACTTTTCAGCGCCTCATGGAAAGTTGCCTTGGAGACATGAACTTCGAGGCCACATTGATTTACCTGGACGACATAGTAGTGTATTCTGCAACCTTTGAGAAACATCTAGAAAACCTGGGCCAAGTGTTTCAGTGGTTACGGGCCCATGGGCTTAAACTAAAACCAAAAAAATGTCGGATCTTTCAGGAAGAGATTGAATATCTCGGACACAAGGTGTCAGAAGCCGGCGTACAGCCCTCCGATGGGAAAGTGAGAGCAGTGCTACAATGGCCCACACCCAGCACAGTGCGGGAGGTTCGAGCTTTCCTGGGGCTAGCCGGTTATTACCGTCGCTTTATCAAAGATTTCGCGAAGGAGGCAGAACCTTTGCACGAATTGCTCCGAGGCACTGCGAAAGGACCAAAAGCACAGAAAATTTGCTGGGGACCAAGACAAGCAGAAGCCTTACACCGATTGAAAGAGGCCTTGGTTAGCGCCCCTGTGCTTGCCTATGCAGACTATAACCTCCCCTTTCGGTTGTATACAGACGCGAGCCTCTACGGCCTGGGTGCAGTACTGGCCCAGGTACAGAATGGTACTGAACGGGTGATTGCATATGGAAGTCGGACGTTGCGAGAAGCCGAGCGCAACCCCGAGAATTACAGTTCCTTTCGGTTGGAGTTACTGGCACTAGTATGGACAATAACCGAAAGGTTCTCGGAATATCTCACGGGAGCTCAAATTGAAGTCTATACGGATAATAACCCCCTGGCTCACATCTCCACCGCCAAACTGGGAGCAATGGAACAGAGGTGGCTGGCACGACTCTCCAGATACAATTATCATGTGCAGTACCGCTCTAAGCATGAAAATCAGAATGCGGATGCCCTTTCTCGTGTTACCACCGAAGCCCCAGTGGGGGAGAGAGATGAACAGTTGGAGGAAGACGAAATTCCGGACTTTAGTAAATTCACCGCTCAAGTGGTAGAGGCTCGTATGCTGGAAATTACGTCAGGCACGACATCACGCCTGCTTGGCCAAACCAGAGAGGAATGGGTGAAAATCCAGTCATCTGACCCAGAACTGCTTCAAGTGAAAGAGTGGGTGATCCAGCAGCGCAAGCCTAGAAAGGAATTACGGGCCACGCTGTCGCACGTGGCCCTCCAGATTCTCAGCCAGTGGGATAAGCTGTCGGTGCAAGAAGGGATGCTGTATCGGAAGGTGCACCTAGCTACAGAGTTGGAAGTACGGTGGCAAGTAGTGATACCCCAGAAGATGGCAGTACCATTGGCCCGAGAGGCGCATGAGAAGGGAGCCCATTTCGGACCGGACAAGACTTACCAGTGGTTGCAAAGAATAGTATACTGTCCTCAGATGCTTCGGGCAGTAGAGAAGGCCTGTAAACTGTGCCGTTCCTGCGAGTTAAGTAAGGCTCCTCCACAGCAAGCACCAGTACAGACTATTGTAACCAAAGAGCCGTTGGAAGTACTCATGATCGATTATCTCAAGATTGGCCACTCCCACCGGGGCTATCAGTTCTGCCTTGTGATGACAGATCACTTCTCCAAATTTGCGGTGGTGACGCCCACCAGAGATCAGACGGCTGAATCAGCTGCTCGAGCCATCAGTGATGACTTTATCCGGGTGTACGGCTGCCCCAAAAGAATACATTCTGACCAAGGAGCTTGCTTTCAGGGCAGTGTCATGAGAGAGCTGCAAAGGATTTATGGAATGCAGAAGTCAAGGACTACGCCTTATCATCCACAGGGCAACGGAGCCTGCAAGAGATTTAACCGGACCCTCCTACAAATGCTACGCACGTTGGAGGATGATCGTAAGAATCACTGGCCCGGCTATCTCGCAGAACTCGTGTGGGCGTACAATAATCGTGTCCACTCCACCACTGGGTACACCCCATACGTGCTACTGTTTGGAAGAGCCGGAAGAGGCATTGAAGAGCTGAACCTAGCTCCCCCCGAGATCAGTGAAGGTCAGAGCATAGGTTCCTGGGTTGATTGTCACCGTCGACGGCTGGAGACTATCCATCGAATTGTCACCAAGCGGTTGCAAGAAAAGACACACCCGCAGCGGAAACCTGTGTGTGAAACCCCGTTCTTACCAGGAGACAGAGTACTAGTTGCAGAGAAACACCCGAGACACAAGTTGAGCGAGCGCTGGAAAACAGAGCCGTACATTGTGATCAGAAGAATCTCGCCCCATGGATCAGTATACGAAGTAAGAGGCGAGCAAAGAGGCGGCACCCTCATCCTGCATCGTAATATGCTGAGGCCCTGCTATTCAGAAGACAGGACTAGACAAAGTACCGCGGAGACGGTGCCCGTGCCTGTTCCTGTTACCTTCGAAGAGGGCTCTGACGATGAAGAATGGTGGCGGGCCCCGACCAACCCAGCAGACTGGGAGAGATCCACACCCCCATCCGTTCAAGACACAGGTGCCACCCCTGCAGAGCAGGAGTCACTAATCTCCAGAGATGGGGACGGGAATACTGTACTCCCTGATACGGCGCCGACGTCTGGCGAGTTAGCTGTGGTGCCACGCCGGACTGAGCGGGCTAATGCTGGTATTCCCCCTGATCGGTACTTGGCAGATGAATTTGTGTGTTCTGTCACTGAATCCTGTTTTACGACATTGGCTCCCAAGCAACAGGTTGTGAAGCAGGGCAGGAGTTGCCACCGTGTGCCCCTTTGCAGAGTGCCTCAGGAGTGTATCGGCCGGGACGGCCGAGGTTAAAGAGGGGGGGAAATGTAAGACCTGTTAACATTTATATATATATATATATGTTAAAAGACTGTTTGGTGGACTTCCTTGTGTTATGCTGCCACCTGCTGTCAAAACAGAGAACAGCGGGAAAAAGTCCTGCTGCTCAAGTGACTGGATTGAGTCTGGTACAGGAGGAGGAGGAGTCTACATGTGGCTGTTTTGCAGAGAGGAGTGTGCTGGAGGGGGCTGTAAGATAGAAGGCCTCAGTCTGCCCTGTTTTTCCGAGGTCCAAGTACCTTAGAGTGTTGCGTGGTGTCCCCCCCAAGACACAGATCCAAAGAGGCTGGATGTGGAGCGAGGAGCCAGACAGCACGTGCAAATTACAAAATTACAGATCCAAAGAGGCTGGATGTGGAGCGAGGAGCCAGGCAGCACGTGCAAGTTACAGACCCGGGACAAAGACTGAACTTTAGAGGTGTCTGCCAGCGGAATACGGGCCCCAACGGTGACGAGGTACCCCACGCTGAAACCTGCAGTTAAGTGTGCACACTACTTTTAGTTAGGGACAGATAGGAAAAGACTCTGCACTGTGTTATACGAGTAAGATAACAAGGACTCTGCGTTTTTTTGTTTAATAAGGATTTCTGTGTTTTGCTTTTGGGAGTACAATCTGAGGCTTCCTATCCTTGACAAGTTATTCAAAGTAGTTGTATGTATATTGCATTATCTCTACTGCTGTGCTCCCTTCCCTCACTTTTCCTCTACCTGTGTTGTGCAATACATTATTAAATTTGCATTGATTAACCCCCGTGGTTCCGTGCAGTCCTTGCGTATCCCGTTACCTGCAGGTTATTACACAGGTACTGCAACAACACACCCCACACCCCGTTTAGGCACATCAGTCACACACACAAATCATTGTTGCCTCCCTCCAGGGGCTGATGTCCACACCAGGTGGGGCGCGGCCAGGCGGTTGGCCCCACCCACCGAGGAGTTCACAGTCCTGGAGGCGGGAAAGGAAGAGAGTTGAGGGAGTTGAGTTAGGGAGAGTGGAAGTGGAGCAGTGAGGAGTGGAAGTGGAGGAGCAAGAGCAGACTGACCGTGTCTGGGTACGTGGCCCGGGCACCCAAGAGCAAGGTTGGCAGACGGTGGTGACCGTCTGAAGGCGAGGCCGATTTACGCACAACCGTGAAGACCGGGGATGGGCGGTGGCCCGCCGGTACCGAACCGGGGAGCGAAGAGAAGCCAGCACCATTCGGCAGGGCCTACGGACCCCGACCAGGCTTGGAGTCGCCGTTAAACCAGTCAAATCCGTCAGCGACGGGAACCTCTGGGGTTCCTCAGCAGTAAAGACCCGACTGAAGGCAACCGCTCAACCGTGAAGGGAAATACAGCTACCGCCACAGCTAGAGTTCCCAGGGCCAGAGCCTGCGGGCAAAAAGGGGCTCCTCTGGCAAATACACCGCTGGGGAGCGGGTTACCAGTGGGAAGCCATCAGAGCCGACAACACATCACAGGTGCAGGGAGAGACAGTCACCGCCAACCTACCGGGAGTGACCATCGCAGCCGGCTGCGGGACCCGTCCATTCAGCCATTTGTTTTACCAGAGACTCCGTTTACGTCATTGGCTGAGTGAGTATCACCGTGCCGCCTGGCACTGCGCTGCCGCCCCCGCGACCCTGCACCTCGCCAAACCCCGCCATCCACCTTACAGTCACCGTCACCGGGCCCCGGGACCACCAAAACCCCCTACCCATGGAGGGGAGAGAAACATCTCGGCTGCTCCCTGTCATCGCTCCCGGGATCCCTGTCCAGAGCAGCGGTGGTGCCCCCATCCTCACCACAAACCGTGGGTGGCGTCACGGACTAAACCCCCAAACCAAGCCACCCCTTTCACTCACGGGCGAGGAGCGCCGCTCGAGGCCCCGGATCTGGCCTACCGCTCGAGCCACCGAGCAGCAGCAGCAGCAGTGCCAGAACCGAGTGTTGGCGAGCGCAGCGCCCCGCCGCCCGCGACAACTTGGTGTCACGAACAGGATCTTACCGTTCTACTGCCTGGTAGAAGTGCGCCTTGTGTCCCGCCGGAGGTGTCCGGACGAAAATTTTCAGAAGCCGCCATCTTGGGCACGAAAAGTTCCCCGCTCGAGCGTCTTCCCGAGCAGTGGAGGCACGAAAGCCGAAGCTCCGCCCCTGAAGAGAAGGTGCCGGAGAAGAACCAAGGGCGGACGGATGGCGGCTGGCCGCATGTAAGTCGCGGCTATAAAAGCAGGGACGCCAGGACTCTGCAGCCATCTTTGGTTCCTGGAAGAGGCCGCTGCAATGATGCACCGTCCGACCAGCAACACCGCAGCCCCCGCGCCCGGCACCACGGCGTGGGTGGAGGTCCGGACCGCCCAGCTGAGTAGCCGTCTGCAGATCCGCGTGCAGCTCCTCCTGGAGGAGTGGGAGACCGACATGGCGGATGTGGTGGTGGCCATACGGAGACGTGAGGTGGAGGAAGTTTTGGAGGAGCGGGTAAGCGACCCACGCCCCTGTATCCCTATCGGGTCGGTCGTCGCGGCTGAGGGGCCCGGTCTGCGCCCGCTCGCCCTGCTGCCTCCCCCGCTGCCCGTGTTGGCTGCTGCTGCCCCACCACTAGGCCCGCTACAACCGCCACTGGTAGCGGTACCCTGCCTATCCGCCCAAGCGGACCGATCTGCAGCCGAAGCCTGGGGCCACCCTGAACCGCTTCCCTGGAAGCTGCCGAAGACCGAGCCCGTCAGCGGAGATATACCGGAGGCACATGTACTGACCGTGCCTGGTCCCGTACTAACTCCGGCAGCCCGTCCCGTGCAGGAGGAGGCGGAGGTCAAGTGGGAGAGGAACCCTGTACCCATCCCCCACGCCTCGGCTGAGGCTGCGCCGGGTCGTCGCTGCGAGGCAGCACCCCAGGCCATGACACCGCGGGACCTTCCAGCCAGAATGCCAGTAATGGGCAGCGTAAAGGAAGTCTCGCGGGGCCCGACCCGCGCGCAGGGGGCCGCAGCAGCCCCTTACTGGGACAGGGAACCGACCCCGCTGGGCCGAGAGATTGCGGAGAGGGAGAAGAGGAAAGCGGAGCTGGTGGCCCACACCATCCAGGAGAAGGAGAGTCTCCGCAGAGCCACCTTCCGCATACGGGGCCCGAGATATGAGGGGCAAGTGAGGAGATTCGATGTCCGTAGGGGATACGGCTTCATCTTTGAGCCGGGCCTGGAGGCCGAAGTTTTTGTGGCCCGAAGGGACGTGAATGACCACCTGCCGGAGGACCACCCGGGCCGCAACCTGCTCCCCGGTGACCTCGTCACCACCTATATCCGGCACTGCGGGGAGAGGGGCTGGTTTGCCCTGGACGCTAGGCTGAGAGGAGGCCAGGGGCCTCAAGATCCAGCCCAGCCCCCTCCCCCGGTTGGTGGGGTGGACCTGAAGTAACGGCAGCGGTCCCCCACTGCAAGTTGTCCCCGTTGGGACCACCAGTACCATTGAGTGTGTAAATAAGAGTTTGGATGATAAGATTAAATCAGCCACAGATGTTATCTGATTTGCAACCGTGATTGAACCAGCCGTTGCCGGCAACTAGTCCCCGTAGGGACTGTCTGCACCGTTTGCGTAAGGAACTACTTATGGACACGCCCGAGAACTTGCAGGGCAACCACAAACTTGTGGCATGTAAATAATTGTTGGCATACATCAATTACCGCCTCCGGAGAGGCAGATTGGAGGAAGGGTCCGCAGTGGAGTAGGCTGGGGCCCGGCCACCACCTGGACCGGTGGCCATCCTCCGGGGGTCAGGGGTCCCCCATGGACGTGGGTCCCCTGAAAGACTACAAAAGAGAGATATTTAGTTTATGTTTATTTCCCTTGTACATTTTTGGCTTTTTCAGTGTGTGACTGTATGCATTTATAGTTACTATGTTTTTTCAGTTAGCACCTGTTCACATTTGTTGGATGTGCGGGTCAGTTTTTTGATATTTCTAGTTAGTCTTTTTCTGACTGAGCACTCCGCCCTAAGACCTGGCTGTGTTCATAACCATTATAGCAGGAGCCTAGCTGCCCATACATGGAGGTTTGTAGTCCAAATAGTGGAATTTTGCCCAGATAAGGATGTTTTTAACCTAGATAGTGGCATTTTAAGTTACGTTCCCGGATTACAGAGATATACCTTGCCGTTGGTCTCCGGGCTTACATGCATTGGCCAATACATAAACTAAATATCTCTCTTTTGCAGTAATGCAGTGCCATATTTTCCCTTGTACATTTTTGGCTTTTTCAGTGTGCGACTGTATGCATTTATAGTTACTATGTTTTTTCAGTTAGCACCTGTTCACATTTGTTGGATGTGCGGGTCAGTTTTTTGATATTTCTGGTCCCCTGAAAGAGACCTTACCCGCTTGGGCAGCTTGGTGATGGACTGGGGCAAGGGGTGCTGCTCACTTCTTAGGAGCAGCATCAGGGCCAGGTTGTTTGGGCGGAAGAGAGCGGAAGCCGTTACCGTTAATAAAGTTGACTACCGTTAGTAACATTAAAGAAAGTGCCTCCCGTTAAGGGAAGATTGAAAAAAATTGCTTGTTTTAATAATTATATGTTTTTACCCCTTTTTCTACAGTTACAAAATAAAATCGGTGATGGACGGGCAGCCCGCGGACGGTCTGTGTTTAATCAAGGGGGAGTGTGGCACCCTGGACAAGCCAGGACGTCACAGGTACTGCAACAACACACCCCACACCCCGGTTAGGCACATCAGTCACACACACAAATCCTTGTTGCCTCCCTCCAGGGGCTGATGTCCACACCAGGTGGGGAGGGGCCAGGCGGTTGGCCACACCCACCAAGGAGTTCACAGTTCTGGAGGCGGGAAAGGAAGAGAGTTGAGGGAGTTGAGTTAGGGAGAGTGGAAGTGGAGGAGCGAGGAGTGGAAGTGGAGGACCAAGAGCAGACTGAACGTGTCCGGGTACGTGGCCCGGGCACCCAAGCGCAAGTTTAGCAGACGGTGGTTACCGTCTGCAGGCGAGGCCAATTGATGCACAACCATGAGGACTGGGGACGGGCGGTGGCCCGCCGGTACCGAACCGGGGAGCGAAGAGAAGCCAGCACCATTCGGCAGGGCCTATGGACCCCGACCAGGCTTGGAGTCGCCGTTAAACTGGTCAAATCCGTCAGCAACGGGAACCTCTGGGGTTCCTCAGCAGTAAAGACCCGACTGAAGGCAGCCGCTCAACCGTGAAGGGAAATACAGCTACCGCCACAGCTAGAGTTCCCAGGGCCAGAGCCTGCGGGCAAAAAGGGGCTCCTCTGGCAAATACACCGCTGGGGAGCGGGTTACCAGTGGGAAGCCATCGGAGCCGACAACACATCACAGGTGCAGGGAGAGGCAGTCACCGCCAACCTACCGGGAGTGACCATCGCAGCCGGCTGCGGGACCCGTCCATCCAGCCATTTGTTTTACCAGAGACTCCGTTAACGTCATTGGCTGAGTGAGTATCACCGTGCCGCCTGGCACTGCGCTGCCGCCCCCGCGACGCTGCACCTCGCCAAATCCCGCCATCCACCTTACAGTCACCATCACCGGGCCCCGGGACCACCAAAACCCCCTACCCACGGAGGGGAAAGAAACATCTCGGCTGCTCCCTGTCATCGCTCCCGGGATCCCCGTCCAGAGCAGCCTTGGTGCCCCCAACCTCACCACAAACCGTGGGTGGCGTCACGGACTAAACCCCCAAACCAAGCCACCCCTTTCACTCATGGGCGAGGAGCACCGCTCGAGGCCCTGGATCTGGCCCACCGCTCGAGCCATCGAGCAGCAGCAGCAGCACCGGACCCGAGCGTTGGCGAGCGCAGCGCCCCACCGCCCGCGACAGTGTGCTGTGTGGTTATTTCCAGGGCAGCCATATTTTGGCAGAATGGGTGAGTCCTTACTCCTGTAGTCAATGAAAGAGAATGGGAGGAAGTGACAATGCATGAGTGCTGGTATATTCATATAGTATAGTCTATAGGAGAAGGGAAACAGTCCGCTGTTGTGGTGTCTGGCATATACTACAAGGGAAAGATGTGAATGCATGGTCTCCTCCTTTCTCGATGGCATACTTGGTGCCCTCTAAATAACTCAACACACAGCCATTAATGTCTAAACCGCTGGCAACAAAAGTGAGTACACCCCTAAGTGAAATAGACAAACTGTGCCCAATTAGCCATTTTCTCTCCCAGGTGTCATGTGACTCAGTGTTTAGTGGGGAGCAGGTGTTAATGGGGGGGGGGGCAGGTGTGTTATACTTGGTGTTATCACTCTCACACTCTCATAGTGGTCACTGGAAGTTCAGCATGGAGCCTCACGACAAAGAATTCTCTGAGGAACCGGAAAATTGAATTCTTGCTCTACATAAAGATGGCCTTGGCCTTAGGTCTCAATCTCTGCTGGCAAATTGGAAGTTGATGGGCCAAATTACTTTGGATGCAAGATGACGTTTACAATGATGCCATTATTTTTTAAATACACCTTTTTAATTACTTTTTTTCCATTTTTTTATGTGTCATTATAATGGAAAAGCTGGTACATATTTGTAGTTTAGGTCAATCTTGAAGCCTCGATACTAAACATACATTTTTTAGTTTGCTTTAGTTTTTAGATTATTGGCAAAATATTTTTTTCATACATTATCTGTGGTGCATACTTTTAATATGCAATAAATGTTTCATAAGGTAATTTTTTTGGTAATATTATAGCTCTTGGGGTTGGCTTGATGGGACTAAGCGGCCCTCAGACCGAAAAGTTCACCCCTGCTTTAAAGTAATCTTACTGAGTTAGGCAGGACAACCAAAAGCAACAACATTGTCCAAAACTAATGAAGACAAAAAAAGCAATTCATGCTAAAATAAAACCCAAGGTGTGATGGTGTGATGTTGTGGGTTATGTACCATTTTGTGTGGGTTATTATTTAGGCGTGGTTCACTGTCCATTATTTGTATTGCTTGTGTGTACATTGTATTGTCTGCAGGGTTAAAACTCCTTGAAGCGCTTCTGTCCCTAAGTGTGGGGGAGAGGGCCTACAATCCACCTAACTTCTTTGCTTACCTGGGGGGATGAGTCAGTCTGTTTGAGTACTTGAAGAGAGAAGGACAAAGATTGATCATCGGGGCTGAAGGTGTGGCTCCTCAGAGAAACCTGGACATTTATCACTTACTGGACTATATTTGTGTTTCTTTACTAATTTTACCCTCTGTTTGGTGGATTATGTTATGGACCGTTTGATTTGCTTGGAATAAATGTTTATTGGATTCTTCAGCCATCTCTCGCTCTGTTGATTGTGTGATATGGGAGAAGGACCCCGTCACACAAGGAATAATATGCAATAATTACCAAACAGGTGACCATAAAAATCCTGGGTCTCGGTAAACAGGTCCCTCTATCCCAATTGCGGTTCGCCCTTGCTTCTTCCCGGAAGAAGAATTTTTTCTCTATGGGGCAACTTTGCCTATATTGACTGTGTGGGTGAATTGGAAATACAGACTACATAGGGAAAATTTGTTAAACTTATTACTCTGTGGGGGGGTAAGTCAGATAATCGTGACTTTGTGGGTGAACTGGGAATGCAGGCTCTTTAAGGGATCTTTTTAAAATTATTGGTCTGTGGAGAATATCTGAAATCCATCTTTGTGCCACTGTTAACATTTTTAGTTTCCTCATTTACTTGCTATGTAACATAGTTACATGGGTTGAAAAAAGACCTCGGTCCATCTAGTTCACCCTTCCTCAACCAATTATACATTTTGTCCCTAAAATCATTTATAACCGACAACATTGTGTGTATTGAGGAAATCATCCAGCCTTATTTGGAAAGCTGTTTTAGTGTCCGCCATTACTACCTCGTGTGGTAGGGTATTCCACAGTCTGACTGTTTTAACATAATTGCTAAGGTGACAGAAGTTCTTTAAGTTATTAATCTATCCATATTTGTTTGCAGGCCAATTGGCCTACTCTTACCCCATGTAGGGTCCTTTTGCAGCCTTCTAGCCCTTACTACAGCTATTTTACTGCCCCGAACTTGGGCTCCCCATTGACTAGTATGGGGTTTGTTGTTCAGGGTGAACTTTGACTTCCGAACCCAATTTTCTTTTTGGTCTGTGCTGGTTTGGCGAACCGGAAACTCCATGGGTTCAATCATCATTACTCTTCATATCTATATTGAGGCTTCCCATTATAACAGAAGCCATTGCGCAGAAGCGATCGTTTGTTTTGACAGGACACATATTGTTGACTTTGAAAGGGAATTTTGACTTTTAAAGGGAACCTGTCACCAGATTTGTCCCATATAAACTGCAGCCACCATCACTGGGCTCTTATATACAGCATGCTAACATGCTGTATATAAGAGCCCAGGCCGCTGCGTAGAACGTAAAAATGACTTTATAATACTTACCTAAATGGTCGGTATGGTGCAGACGGGTCAGATGGGTGACTCCGTTTTCCGGGTGCGGCGCTTCCTCTTTTTCCCATCTTTGTCCTCCTTCTTCTGAAGCTGAGGTGCATGACGCGTCCTGCATCATGCACACCGCGCCGGCATTGAGGTCCTGTGCAGGCGTACTTTGATCTGCCCTGAATAGGACTGATCAAAGTATTGTAGTGCGACTGCGCAGGACCTCAATGCTGGTGCGGTGTGCTTGATGCAGGACATGTCATGAACCCCTGTTTCAGCAGAACAACAAAGATGACCGAAAGAGGAGGCGCTGCACCCAGAGAACGGAGCCGCCCATCTGACCTGTCTGCACCATACCGACCGTTTAGGTAAGTATTATAAAGTAATTTTTACATTCTACACAGCTGCCTGGGCTCTTATATAGAGCCTGTTAGAGTGCTGTATATAAGAGCCCAGTGGTGGTGGCCGCAGATTATAGTCACCAAATCTGGTAACAGGTCCCCTTTAAATCTGACAAAAATATGGGACTCAAATTACAAAGCAAATACGAAACGAGCATTATTAATAAAATGGAGTAGTCATCACTATTGACCCAAATATATATCGTACGTATAGTAACTTCTGTATAAACAAATTCCCCCATTTTAACCATTTTTTTCACCCTGAATAGCGATACCTTCTATGTGGTGTGGAGGAGAGAATTGTATTTCTATCATTCTATATACACACAGCGATGCTGGAGGAAAGCGGCAATCGCAAAACAATCTTCTACTGAGTCTAAGGTCACTGTGCTTGTCATATTGGTTTCAAATAAAAATTTTAAAAATACTTTGAAATGTCACTTTTAAGCCAAAAAACTGCCAATCACCTATATGTCATCTATCAAACCCGTAACAGCCGGAGGTGATCCTGCATCATGGTCGAATTGACCCCTCACATTTGTTTCTGCTGGCGCAGGACTGTGCAGCTTTAAAATTAATGACATATTAATATTTACAGGGGCATTGTGTGGCTCTTAATGGAGCTTATTGCTGAATTTTCATGGGGTCATAAACACAAAAACGTGTCCAGGTAAGTTTTACAACGATAAAGAGTTTGACTCTTTTCTTGTGTTCAATTATGGAAGTAGTAGAGGTCATTACAGCTAATAGAGGTCATTGTGGCAAAGGCGCCTTTCTGTCAATGACCGTAACATGTTGAACAAGCACCGGATGTATGTCACACACATGTCAAACACACAATTCATGTTAGGTATCATTTAGATATCATTTTTCTTTCTCGTATGTCCTTGTTTTATCAGTGTTTTTATCAGAGTGCCATCACCGTTTCGAGTTTATCCAGCTCAAATAGTTGTCGAAAAATGATTGTTGTCAAAGTATTGTCTGATTTTACATTTACGGACCCACAGGCTTGCATAGCTGATTTTGATTAGACACTTCAATCAAAATCGTATGTGTCTGGACATCTTCATGGAATGTTTGTTTCACGGAAAAAAAAACAGACGTGAATGGCACCATTCACTATTAAAAGTGCATGAATAGCACTTGTACGCAAAAAATAGCAGTGGGAAAGAGCTTTAACTTTTACACTGCTCGGGCACAACTGTTGTGGTGTGGCAGAGGATAACAGCAGACCAGGGCTCCTATACTGGTCCTCTAACTAGGGGGTACTAGCTATCCCTGATCCCAGAGATACTCCTGCTCCTGACCAGCCCTAATCTATTACCCACTCTCTACCCTGGGGGAGAAAGGACAGGCGCATGTAAACACCAAAAGTGATAGACAGGGGAAACCAAAACTCTATTACACAGCACGTCACACATCTTTAAGAGCCCATTTATATTGGACAATAATCTGTCAAATTGTAATGGTAATGACTAGAGTTGGGCGAGTACTAAAATGCTCGGGTGCTCGGTCCTCGAGCCGAGCAGGTCAGATGCTCTGAAAGTCCCTAACTCGAGTAATAAGTATAATGTACTGTGAGTCAATCATTGGTCAGTCCGGCCCTCCGCCCACATACAGCCAGCCATATACATAGCATTTCTAGGGCAGTGAGGTCGGCTAGATTTTTTTTTTTTTACACAATACATCCAAAATTGAACTGTTGTTTCAACCCCAGTGAGTGCCATTCAGAGACTGTTGATGGCTTTCTATGTGGTGCCTGCAAACATCATGCAATGAAGCAATCCAGTAAGAACAGATTTAGGATATGGCTTAGGGGGGAGGCCGCCATGACAGGATTGGATGGGAATGAAAGTGTTAAATAATTCAGGGCTTGGGGGTTCTTTAAGTATAGGGGAATTTTCAAGTAATGCAGGATTTAGGGTTTTTTGCTAGGCCTAGAGAAGGAGGGGATAAAGCAAAGGCGGGGAGATCCTGAGGAGGCAGAGTAGTGACTTAGGGGTATAAATAAGGGAAGCCATTAGTGTAGGGTTGCCATTTTAGGCAGCCTACAATTAAACTCACACTCACCCACCCTTTTTAGTGTACTGCCAAATGTGGTAAGGAGGTCTGAGCTGCTACACGTGGGCTTTCATTCATTTATTCATTCATGTAGATATGCTTACACAGGAATAGGCTCTGGATTCCCCAGGTGGATTGAAAGGAAGGGAAGATAACAGAGCGCCATACAGGTGGTGAAGGTGGGACCCGTGGTGGTGCGTAAAAAATCGGACAGGTCGTTTTGCAACAAGTGCCTCTGAGCAGGAGTATAATCAGCTAGGGGGTAATAAGAACGTATAAGTCTATGTTAGGCTGAGCCCAAAAATAGAATTGTTTGGGGGGGCTTCAAGGTTCATTCCCTTCTTAGTAGTGGTATCATTTTGGTTATATGTTGAATAGTTAAATAAAAGTCTGCTGTGTCCAGTTCATTCCATTACCTGGTGTGGTCTCTTTATTATTAGTTTAATATTTAAGTTCTGGACCTAGAGGGGAGGATGAATGGGATGGGTAGAGGCAGGGACTTAATTTGGGGTGTTAGAAATGAATCGTCAATAACCATGGCCATGTGCGTTGGGGTTGTTGTATCACAGATGACAAATCCAAGCACCCACAAAGCTCAGCTAAACACTGTTAGTATCTGAGCACCATGATGCTCCATCAAGTACCGTACAGTGGCAGGCGCACTAACCCAATACTATTAATGACCCACCAACCAAGATAATTGTGTCATGTGAACGGGTTGAGCGACTGAATGATGTGTCAAAAAATGCTCGATCATCACTCATAAAATCGTTTGGGGCGAGTAAATACATTATTTTGGTCAACCTTTGAAAATTATACAAGGTAAATGGAGATTGTTCGCTCGTTCATTTGACCTAACATTATAAAAATTCAAGTATTAAACAGATGTGTGATCACAGTGCATGATGTTTGATGTTAAATCATTTCATTCATGATACTCGTCCTGTATAAACTCTTATCTGACATTGTTTGCTCGTCGTGCGTTACGATCACATCATTCATCGTTTAAATGATTTTCTGCTCTGAATAGATTGATGCATGGATAGACAAAATAGATAGATACAGCTGAAAGCAGAAGTTTACATACACTATGTAAAAAGACACATCTGCAGGTTTTTCTCACTATTGGATATGAAATCAGAATAAACCTTTCCCGATTTAGGTCAATTAGGAACCAAAATTATTTATATTTGGCAAATGCCAGAATAATGAGAAAGAGAGAGAATGTTTTAAGGCATTTTTATTACTTTCTACAAAGTCAAATGTTTATGGCCAAAGAGTTCAATTTTATTTTTGTCAAACCACAGGACATGTCTCCAAAAACTAAGGTTTTTGTTCTTGTGCACATTTGCAAACATTAATCTGGCTTTTATATGTTTCTTTTGGAGTAATGGTTTGTTCCTGGTAGAGTGCTCTTTCAGTCCAGGTTGATACAGTACAATATGGATAATGACACAGTCTTACCAGCTTCCGCCAGCATCTTCACAAGCTCTTTTGCTTTTGTTCTTGGGATGATATGCACATGTCTAAACAAAGCACATTCATTTATAGTACATAGAACCTGTCTCCTTCCTGAGCGGTATGAAGGCTGGATATTACCATCTTGTTTGTATTTATGCATAATTCTTTTTACAGATGAATGAGGCACCTTAAGGTATATGGAAATTCAACCAAGGATGAACCAGATTTGTACAAGTCCATAAATCTCTTCCTGAGATCTTGCCTGATTTTATTTGACTTTCCCATGATGCCACACAAAAAAGCAGTGGGTTTTATGTATGCATTAAAATACATCCACAGGCATGTCTCAAATTAACTCAGATGTTGGCAATTAACCTATCAGAAGCTTCCAAAGACATGACATTATCATATGGGCTGTCCAATATTGTTTAAGGCTATAGTACTCTTAGGGGCACTTTGCACACTACGACATCGCAGGAGCGATGTCGGTGGGGTCATGTTGAAAGTGACCCACTTCCGGCATCGCTCTCGACATTGTAGTGTGTAAATCCTAGATGATACGATTAACGAGCGCAAAATCGTCTTAATCGTATCATCGGTGTAGGGTCGGGGAATTCCATAATTACACTGCTGCGACGGTACGATGTTGTTCCTCGCTCCTGCTGCAGCACACATCTCTGTGTGTGAAGCCATTGGAGCGAGGAACATCACCTTACCTGCTACCTGCAGCTCATGCCGACTATGCTGAAGGAAAAAGGTGGGCGGTATGTTTAAGTCCCGCTCTGCTCCGCCCCTCCGCTGCTATTTGCCACCTGCCGTGTGACCTCACAGTGATGCCGCACGACCCGCCCCCTTAGGAAGGAGGCGGGTCGCCGGCCAGAGCGACGTCGCAGTGCAGGTAAGTGCATGTGAAGCTGCCGTAGCGATAATGTTCGCTACGGCAGCTAACACAAGAGATCACATCTGCGACGGGGGCGGGGACTATTGCGCTCGGTATCGCTACAATCGGCTAGCGATGTCGCAGCGTGCAAAGTACCCCTTAGTGTATGTAAACTTTTGACTTTGCAGAAAGTAATAAAAATGCCTTAAAGCATTCTCTCTCTCATTATTCTGACATTTGGCAAATATAAATAATTTTGTTTCCTAATTGACCTAAAATCGGGAAAGGTTTATTCTGATTTCATGTCAGATAGTGAGAAAAAACCCAAAACATCATAAAGTCTTCCAACCTTACCCTGATAAATGATGCCGAAATAGTAGACAATTATTGTATTTTGTCAGTGAATAGGTTATTACTCCGAGAGTAATGAAAAAGAACCGTGCGTGATTTCTTGCTGGTTTGGTGAGGAAGTTTTCCGCTTTGTTGCCTTTGTCTGCTGCCTTGGAGGAAATGAAAGACTTGCATCTGAATCTGATGTTCATGAATAAACATGGTAATGTCATCCATCAGGATTTAAAGTGAAACTCTCTCAGAATACTTAACACCTCATTTACACAAGTATTGTATTATGTGTGCTCTATTACGTGTGCGCCATAATCACCTCTGTTCTCATGTCCTTATTCTGCTAGTGTTCCTAACTTACCGTTCTTACCTTCCCCGCTGTGCTACCTTCCCTTGTTGACGCATTTCTTTTTTTATCTCCACATTTCAAAACCCATAACTTTTATTTTACTATTCTTCTGTCGACAGAAATTGCAATCTGAATTGTTTTTTACATCATTTTGATACAAATATCATGTATTGATTCATTCTGGAGGGGGTAGGAGCGGTGAAAAAAGGAGGAATTTCTTCATTATTTTTTGTTAATATATTTTTACAGCATTCACCGCATTTTATTCAATACATGTCACATTTACTTTGCGGATTAGTATGATTACTTTTCTTTCCCATTTTTTTCATGGGGTTTTGTTTTATTAATAGTCTAAATAGGGGCATTGAACATGTGACCCTGTGATCATGACAAAGGGTATTTGCGACTCATGTGGACATATCCCTTAAACCTCCCCTTCCTCCATTCCTATGACATAACCAGAATACTGTACACTCTAGGGCTGGATTAAATTGGGCACAACAGCCTTTTATTACACAAATAACATAAAATTTAATATATAAAACTGTGTGTGTGTGTATGTGTGTGTATGTGTGTGTGTATGTGTGTCTGTATGTGTGTGTCTATGTTCGCTAAAGGAATCCGCACCATCGCATTTACAATCACGAAATTTTGCACAGCCATCTCATTTGATTCAGGGAACAGCATAGACTATGTAATGAGGGGAAAATTTAATCTCACGCTTTACAGTTATTAGCCAATAAAACCCGTTTACCTTAAAGTCAATGGAGCTGGAGATGGATCTGTTATTATAGACTCCCATTTTGGACAAAGAAAGCGACACACAAAGGGACCCACACACACAGAAAGAGACACACACACAGAAAGAAAGGCACACAAAGAGACACACAGAAAGAGACACACAGAACGAGAAACACACAGACAGAAAGAGACAAATACGCAGAAAGAGACACATAAACAGAAAGAGATACACACAGACACACACCCAGAGACACACATACAGAAAGGGACAAGTTATTTCTATACCGAGCAATGCCGGGTAATACAGCTAGTAAACAGTATAAACAAAATAGCCAAAATTTTAGAGGGGTGGCCATCGAAGTCCCAAACATTAGACAGGTGTAATATGACTTCCACCCAAGCTAGTCGGACACAAGATCTGAATCTCGACGATTCCCATCTCCCAATTTTCTTCACTACCTCATCGTCGAGCCTCCTTTTTGCCGTTTCAGTAGGTGCAACAATCCTGAAGGAATGTGCATTATAATTGATAACACTCCACTGAATTCCATGCAACACTTGAATACAGCCACAAATTAAAATCAGTACAGAAACAAACCATCTGTATGTACCAACAAAAGGACATTGAGCCCAGTGCAACCCACCTCAGACTTGCTTAAACAATGTACAGGGCACATTAAACAGCCAGGAAGAGAAAGAGTCAGTGATCTGATTTTTAACACCAGGTATGAATTTCACCAGTGGACATGAAGCCAACAATGAATGAGTTCCTTACCCTGTGCCCCCAAATTGTCAATAACACTATAATCGAAAACAAGTTAAGTAAAATCCGGTTCTCCATCAAACCATGAGAAAACCATTCTTTGAGACACTTTCAAAAGGCCCAGTGCTCCTGATAATATATTCCAAAATCCTTCTGACCAGTTAGGATGTCCCATTAAGTCATCCCACAACTGCTTTTTAAAGTTGACAAAGTGATGTGGGGCCGTCACCCCTGCTATCGCCATGGACAACTGTTGACAAAATGTTCTACCCATTGGCATAATACGGCAAGCAAAATTCTGTTTCCACGTATCGTAATACCGTCAAAGTAACCTTCCCCAGTTTTCTGACTCTGGTTATCTCTGCCACAAGGTGCACTAATTTCTCTTCAGGCATCCAACATCCATTGCTTCTATATCAATCAAAATACCGAAGAAGCTCAAGGCCATAACTGGCCCTACCGTTTTTTTCCAGCGCCATTGGGACTTTGAATCATTTAGCCACATTTTCCATAGTGTGTAACAATATTGAATATTCTAAGGAATTAAAAACAAAAACACATAAAAACAAAAAAGATGTGGCTAAGGGCTGAGAGCGACCGGGTCCCAACAGGACACACACAGTCAGGGGGATTCACAGAATGAAATGTCCAGCTCGCTGAGAAGGGGGCCACTCCCTGTTTGTACTGAATACAAAAAAACTACATAAAAACAAAAAAGTGAGCCGGAGTATGAGATGGTATACATGGTACTTGTGAGACCATGTTCACACTGGCCATGAGACAAAGAGAAACCAAGGAAAAAATTGTGAAAAAATACCCTGCTGTAACTAAATAAAAGCATAGCCACATTGAGGCCTATTTTAGACCCATGGTAAGGTTTTAATATTAGAGAGTGTAGGTACTATCCCAACTGGGTACACCTTGGCGTTGGTGGGAAAGCTTTATGCTTTTTTTGATCAAAAACAGTGTTTACTAAGTACCCTATGTTTATATGCACCAAAGTTGTCATCACTATCGACCCAAATATATATCGTACGTATAGTAACTTCTGTATAAACAAATTCCCCCATTTTAACCATTTTTTTCACCCTGAATAGCGATACCTTCTATGTGGTGTGGAGGAGAGAATTGTATTTCTATCATTCTATATACACACAGCGATGCTGGAGGAAAGCGGCAATCGCAAAACAATCTTCTACTGAGTCTAAGGTCACTGTGCTTGTCATATTGGTTTCAAATAAAAATTTTAAAAATACTTTGAAATGTCACTTTTAAGCCAAAAAACTGCCAATCACCTATATGTCATCTATCAAACCCGTAACAGCCGGAGGTGATCCTGCATCATGGTCGAATTGACCCCTCACATTTGTTTCTGCTGGCGCAGGACTGTGCAGCTTGAAAATTAATGACATATTAATATTTACAGGGGCATTGTGTGGCTCTTAATGGAGCTTATTGCTGAATTTTCATGGGGTCATGAACACAAAAACGTGTCCAGGTAAGTTTTACAACGATAAAGAGTTTGACTCTTTTCTTGTGTTCAATTATGGAAGTGGTAGAGGTCATTACGGCTAATAGAGGTCATTGTGGCAAAGGCGCCTTTCTGTCAATGACCGTAACATGTTGAACAAGCACCGGATGTATGTCGCACACATGTCAAACACACGATTCATGTTAGGCATCATTTAGATATTATTTTTCTTTCTCGTATGTCCTTGTTTTATCAGTGTTTTTATCAGAGTGCCATCACCGTTTCGAGTTTATCCAGCTCAAATAGTTGTCGAAAAATGATTGTTGTCAAAGTATTGTCTGATTTTACATTTACGGACCCACAGGCTTGCATAGCTGATTTTGATTAGACACTTCAATCAAAATCGTATGTGTCTGGACATCTTCATGGAATGTTTGTTTCACGGAAAAAAACCAGACGTGAATGGCAGCATTCACTATTAAAAGTGCGTGAATAGCACATGTGTGTGTGTGTATGTGTGTGTATGTGTGTGTGTATGTGTGTCTGTATGTGTGTGTCTATGTTCGCTAAAGGAATCCGCACCATCGCATTTACAATCACGAAATTTTGCACAGCCATCTCATTTGATTCAGGGAACAGCATAGACTATGTAATGAGGGGAAAATTTAATCTCACGCTTTACAGTTATTAGCCAATAAAACCCGTTTACCTTAAAGTCAATGGAGCTGGAGATGGATCTGTTATTATAGACTCCCATTTTGGACAAAGAAAGCGACACACAAAGGGACCCACACACACAGAAAGAGACACACACACAGAAAGAAAGGCACACAAAGAGACACACAGAAAGAGACACACAGAACGAGAAACACACAGACAGAAAGAGACAAATACGCAGAAAGAGACACATAAACAGAAAGAGATACACACAGACACACACCCAGAGACACACATACAGAAAGGGACAAGTTATTTCTATACCGAGCAATGCCGGGTAATACAGCTAGTAAACAGTATAAACAAAATAGCCAAAATTTTAGAGGGGTGGCCATCGAAGTCCCAAACATTAGACAGGTGTAATATGACTTCCACCCAAGCTAGTCGGACACAAGATCTGAATCTCGACGATTCCCATCTCCCAATTTTCTTCACTACCTCATCGTCGAGCCTCCTTTTTGCCGTTTCAGTAGGTGCAACAATCCTGAAGGAATGTCCATTATAATTGATAACACTCCACTGAATTCCATGCAACACTTGAATACAGCCACAAATTAAAATCAGTACAGAAACAAACCATCTGTATGTACCAACAAAAGGACATTGAGCCCAGTGCAACCCACCTCAGACTTGCTTAAACAATGTACAGGGCACATTAAACAGCCAGGAAGTGAAGAGTCAGTGATCTGATTTTTAACACCAGGTATGAATTTCACCAGTGGACATGAAGCCAACAATGAATGAGTTCCTTACCCTGTGCCCCCAAATTGTCAATAACACTATAATCGAAAACAAGTTAAGTAAAATCCGGTTCTCCATCAAACCATGAGAAAACCATTCTTTGAGACACTTTCAAAAGGCCCAGTGCTCCTGATAATATATTCCAAAATCCTTCTGACCAGTTAGGATGTCCCATTAAGTCATCCCACAACTGCTTTTTAAAGTTGACAAAGTGATGTGGGGCCGTCACCCCTGCTATCGCCATGGACAACTGTTGACAAAATGTTCTACCCATTGGCATAATACGGCAAGCAAAATTCTGTTTCCACGTATCGTAATACCGTCAAAGTAACCTTCCCCAGTTTTCTGACTCTGGTTATCTCTGCCACAAGGTGCACTAATTTCTCTTCAGGCATCCAACATCCATTGCTTCTATATCAATCAAAATACCGAAGAAGCTCAAGGCCATAACTGGCCCTACCGTTTTTTTCCAGCGCCATTGGGACTTTGAATCATTTAGCCACATTTTCCATAGTGTGTAACAATATTGAATATTCTAAGGAATTAAAAACAAAAACACATAAAAACAAAAAAGATGTGGCTAAGGGCTGAGAGCGACCGGGTCCCAACAGGACACACACAGTCAGGGGGATTCACAGAATGAAATGTCCAGCTCGCTGAGAAGGGGGCCACTCCCTGTTTGTACTGAATACAAAAAAACTACATAAAAACAAAAAAGTGAGCCGGAGTATGAGATGGTATACATGGTACTTGTGAGACCATGTTCACACTGGCCATGAGACAAAGAGAAACCAAGGAAAAAATTGTGAAAAAATACCCTGCTGTAACTAAATAAAAGCATAGCCACATTGAGGCCTATTTTAGACCCATGGTAAGGTTTTAATATTAGAGAGTGTAGGTACTATCCCAACTGGGTACACCTTGGCGTTGGTGGGATAGCTTTATGCTTTTTTTGATCAAAAACAGTGTTTACTAAGTACCCTATGTTTATATGCACCATGCTTTTATTTAGTTACAGCAGGGTATTTTTTCACAATTTTTTCCTTGGTTTCTCATTCTAAGGAATTAGCCTGATCTATGTACAGCAAATCATCTAAATAGTGAATACATTAACTCAAACTGGAGACATTCTTCACTACCTACTCTAAACAGATGCTAAACATTTAAAAATATGCACAGGATAATAATCATCCCACAAGGAGACAAAGATCCATCCTAAAAATAACCCAACAAGTACATGCTATCTGGATGCACCGGTAACCTGAAAGCCACCTCATTATCAGTTTTCACTAGCAGAGCTCACTTTCCCATTCAAAAATTAACCCATTCAATTAGCCTATCAAACGATATGTAAACCATTGAACAAAACTTTGGATCCATACCATGATTTACTGAAGTACCCTTTGGAAATGATGAATGGCCCCACCCCAATGGTGATGCCCTAAGATTGATAAGGGGAACCAGCCCATATGGTCTCTCCATTCTCCCCAATGTCACCTCATTGTACAACGTTTTGGAAACTACTTCTGGAAATTGTATCGGCGAGTTCAGATTTTTTGTAGACAACTTAACTTTAGCGCCCACAAAAGAGATCCTAAAACTGTTTCTAAAACTATCCTCTAACAAGATCATGGTCGCTCTATTTGAATACTTACTTAGAAAGTAAACCATCTCTAGCACACGAACCAGCACCTCCCCTTTCTCCAGCAAACAAACCCTCTGCTAACCCACCCCAGAAAAAACTCCCAATGCATTATTTTCAGGGGCATGTAATAAAGGTCTGTAATGAAAAAGTAGTGATGTCTCAACTAGCTGCCTGGTTGTTGTGTCATCAACAGCTACCAATCCATAATCCTGAAGCCAATGTCCCACATCCAATCTGGACAGAGACTTCTTAATTTTTAGAAGACCCCCCCACTACCAGAGGAGGGGCTCCATGTAAGCTCAGCCTTGTCTTGACTTTTGGAGGTGGGGCCAGACAATTGCTGCTAATACCTAGAAGATGCGCTGCCTGACTGAGTATCTGTTGACTAGAGTTGAGCGATGTTCGAGGTTTGAGGTTCGCCAATTTCTTGATCGAGTGATTTGGGGGTGCTCGAGATCAAACTCGAACTTGAGCTTTTTGCTTAAAGCTTGACAGTTCGAGTTACGTTCGAGAAGGGTTCGATTACCATAAACGTGGCTTTTCACAGTAAGGCTATGTGCACATGTTGCTATCTGCATGTGTCCTGCGTCCCAATCCCTCTCCCTTTCCTACTCACCGATCACGTGCGTCTCGCTCCACGGCTGTCACAAATCTGCGGCGTCTTTTCCTCTTTAGAAAATGGCTGCCGCTTCATTAGTCAATTAGTTATTCCGTGCTTTCCCCTATGATTGGTTGCAGTCAGACACGTCCCCAAGCTGAGTGACAACTGTCTCACTGCAACCAATCACAGCCGCCGGTGGGTGGGTCTATATCGTGCATTAAAATAAATTTAAAAAAAAATGCGGTCCCCCCATATTTGATACCAGCCAGGATAAGGCCACACGGCTGGAGGCTGGTATTGTCAGGATGGAGAGCACCACGGTATGGGGAGCCCTCCAGCCTAACAATATCACCCAGCAACCGCCCAGAATTGCCGAATCCATTAGGTGCGACAGTCCTGGGGGACTCTACTCGGCTCATCCCGAATTGCCCTGGTGCGGTGGTAATTGGGGTAATAATGAGTTTAATCATGGCAGGCGTCTCCCCGAGACACCTTTCATGATTAAACTTAAAGGTGAAAGTAAAGAAACACACACATCGAAAAATCCTTTATTTGGAATAAAAGACAAAAAAACAACCCTGGTTCACCCCTTTATTAATCCCAAAAATACCCCTCCAGGTCCGAAGTAATCCACATGGTCAGCTGAGACTTCAGCAATCCAGACTTCAAGATTAGCAAATCTGCCAATCATTAGCACCAATAGCTGAGTGGATAGAGTGCTCACCTAGGGAGCATAAGGTTGCGACTTCTAGAACTGGTAATTTTTATTTTTTTATTTAAATTTTAAATTATATTTATAATATGTGTATAAATATAATTTAATTATGCACTGAGGGGAGGAGACAGACATCAGCTGTGAGCTCTCTCTCTCTCTCCTTTCTCTCTCTCCTTTTTCTCTCTCTCTCTCTTTTCTTTCTCTCCTTTCTCTCTCTCTCCTTTCTCTCTCCTTTCTTTCTCTCCTTTGTTTCTCTCCTTTCTCTCTTTCTCTCTCTCCTTTCTCTCTCTCCTTTCTTTCTATCCTTTCTCTCCTTTCTTTCTCTTCTTTCCCCTCTTTCTCTTCTCTCTCTTTTTTCTCTCTTTCTCTCTCTTCTTTCTCTCTCTCTCCTTTCTCTCTCTCCATTCTTCTCTCTCTCCTTTCTCTCTCTCCTTTCTTTCTCTTCTTTCTCTACTTTCTCTTCTTTCTCCTCTTTCTCTTCTCTCTCTTCTATCTCTCTTTCTCTCTCTCTCTCTCTCTTCCTTCTCTCTTTCTCTCTCTCCTTTCTTTCTCTCCCTCCTTTCTCTCTCTCCTTTCTTTCTCTCTCTTTCTTTCTCTCTCTCCTTTCTCTCTCTCCTTTCTTTCTCTCCTTTCTCTCTCTCTCTCTTTCTCGCTCTCCTTTCTTTCTCTCCTTTCTCTCTGTCCTTTCTTTCTCTCCTTTCTCTTTCTCTTTTCTTTCTCTTCTTTCTCTACTTTCTCTTCTTTCTACTCTTTCTCTTCTCTCTCTTCTTTCTCTCTTTCTCTCTCTCTTCCTTCTCTCTTTCTCTCTCTCCTTTCTTTCTCTCTCCTTTCTCTCTCTCCTTACTTTCTCTTTCTCCTTTCTCTCTCTCCTATCTCTCACCTTTCTCTCTTCCTTCTCTATTTGTCTTCTTTCTCCACTTTAGCTTCTTTCTCTTCTTTCTCTTTCTTCTTTCTCTCTGTCTTCTTTCTCTCTTTCAGTCTCTCTCCTTTCTCTCTCCTTCCTTTCTCTCTCTCTCCTTTCTCTCTCCTTTCTCTCTCTCTCTCTTGTTCTCTCTCTCTCCTTTCTCTCTCCTATCTCTCTCTCCTTTCTTTCTCTCCTTTCTTTCTCTCCTTTCTCTCTCTCTTTCTCTCTCTCCTTTCTCTCCTTTCTCTCTCTCCTTTCTTTCTCTCCTTTCTCTCTCTCTCTCTCTTTGTCTCTCTCCTTTCTTTCTCTCCTTTATCTCTCTTCTTTCTTTTCCTTCTTTCTCTGCTTTCTCTTCTTTCTCTTCTTTCTCCTCTTTCTCTTCTCTCTCTTCTTTCTCTCTTTCTCTCTCTCTCTCTTCCTTCTCTTTTTCTCTTCTTTCTCCTCTTTAGCTTCTTTCTCTCTCTTCTTTCTCTCTCTCTTCTTTCTCTCTCTTCTTTCTCTCTTTCTCTCTCTCCTTTCTCTCTCCTTTCCTTCTCTCCTTTCTCTCTCCTTTCTCTCTCTCCTTTCTTTCTCTCTCTCTTGTTCTCTCTCTCTCCTTTCTCTCTCTCCTATTTCTCTCTCCTTTCTTTCTCTCCTTTCTTTCTCTCCTTTCTCTCTCTTTCTCTCTCTCCTTTCTCTCCTTTCTTTTTCTCCTTTCTCTCTCTCTCTTTGTCTCTCTCCTTTCTTTATCTCCTTTCTCTCTCCTTTCTTTCCCTTCTTTCTCTGCTTTCTCTTCTTTCTCTTCTTTCTCCTCTTTCTCTTCTCTCTCTTCTTTCTCTCTCTCTTCCTTCTCTCTCTCTCACCTTTCTTTCTCTCCTTTCTCTCCTTTCTTTCTCTTCTTCCTCTTCTTTCTCTTCTTTCTCTTCTTTGTCTTCTTTTTCTTCTTTCTCCTCTTTCTTTTCTCTCTCTTCTTTCTCTCTTTCTCTCTCTCTTCTTTCTCTCTCTCCTTTCTCTCTCTCCTATGTCTCTCCTTTCTTTATCTCCTTTCTCTCTCTTTTCTTTCTCTCCTTTCTTTCTCTCTCTCTTTCTCTCTCTCATTTCTTTCTCTCCTTTCTCTCTCTCTCATTTCTTTCTCTCCTTTCTCTCTCTCCTTTCTTTCTCTTCTTTCTCTACTTTCTCTTCTTTCTCCTCTTTCTCTTCTCTCTCTTCTTTCTCTCTCTTTCTCTCTCTCTCTTCCTTCTGTCTTTCTCTCTCCTTTCTTTCTCTCTTTCCTTTCTCTCTCTCCTTTCTTTCTCTCTTTCTCTCTCTCTCTCCTTTCTCTCTCTCTCTCTTCTTTCTTTCTCTCCTTTCTCTCTCTCTCTTTCTCTCTCGCCTTTCATTCTCTCCTTTCTCTCTCTCCTTTCTCTCTCTCCTTTCTTTCTCTTCTTTCTCCTCTTTCTCTTCTCTCTCTTCTTTCTCTCTCTCTCTCTCTCTTCCTTCTCTCTTTATCTTATTTCTCCTCTTTCGTTTTTTTCGCTCTCTTCATTTTCTTTCTCTCTCTCTCGCTCTCTTCTTTCTCTCTCTCTTCTTTCTCTTTTTCTCTCTCTTCTTTCTCTCTTTCTGTCTCGCTCTTCTTTCTCTCTCTCTCTCTTCTTTCTTTCTTTCTCTTTCTCTCTCTCTCTTCTTTCTCTTTCTCAAACCTGGCGATGATCAGCTGATGCGGTCACCTGACGGTATCAGCTGACACTATAAGTCGAGCGGTGAGGCCAGCTTTTTACCGCCCGGCTGGCTAAACTATCAGCTGATGCTGTCGGACAGGAGTCTGCACTGAAGTGTGTAGTTTGTTTTGTTTTTTTTGCACTCATGCATCAGCTGATTGTATAAAAGCCGTTTATACAATCAGCTGCTGTGTCATGTGATTCAGGCCCTTGAACCTGACACATCATCTGATCGCTTTGCCTTCCAGCAAACCGATCAGATGATATTGGATCCGGATTGGACGGCGCGGGACCCTTGACCCAGGATTACTGCGGAGGGGGGTTCTTTATTTCATTAAAGATGGAGTCACTAATTGTGTTGTGTTTTATTTATAATAAAAATATTTTTCTGTGTGTTGTGGTTCTTTTAATCGGTACTAGAAATTCATGGTGGCCATGTCTAATATTGGCGTGCCACCATGAATTTTGGGCTTAGGGCCAGTTATATACAGCTAGCCCTAACCCCATTATTACCCAGCAAGCCACCGTCAGCAGGGCTGTTGGAAAGTTGGATACAGCGCCAGATGAAGGCGCTTCTATGAAAGCGCCATTTTTTGGGGCGGCTGCGGACTGCAATTCGCAGCAGAGGGGCCCAGAAAGCTCAGGCCAACCTGTGCTGTGGATTCCAATCCACAGCTGCCTAGTTATACCTGGCTGGACACAAAAATATGGCGAAGTCCACGTCATTTGTTTTTCAATTATTTCATGAAATTCATGAAATAATAAAAATAGGGCTTCCCTATATTTTTGTTTCCACCCGGGTACAAATAGGCAGCTGGGGGTTGGGGGCAGCCCGTAGCTGCCTGCTGTACCTGGCTAGCATACAAAAATATGGCGAAGTCCAGGTCATTTGTTTTTTAATTATTTCATGAAATTCATGAAATAATAAAAAAGGGCTTCCCTATATTTTTGGTTCCCAGCCGGGTACAAATAGGCAGCTGGGGGTTGGGGGCAGCCCATAGCTGCCTGCTGTACCTGGCTAGCATACAAAAATATGGCAAAGTCCATGTCATTTGTTTTTTAATTATTTCATGAAATTCATGAAATAATAAAAAAAGGGCTTCCCTATATTTTTGGTTCCCAGCCGGGTACAAATAGGCAGCTGGGGTTTGGGGGCAGCCTGTACCTGGCTAGCATACAAAAATATGGCGAAGCCCAAATAATTTTTTTGGGGGGCAAAAAGTCCTGCATACAGTCCTGGATGGAGTATGCTGAGCCTTGTATTTCTGCAGCTGCTGTCTGTCTGTATGGAGGAGAGCAGACAGCAGCTGCAGAACGGCAAGGCTCAGCAAACTCCATTCACTAGTGTATGCAGGAGAGCAGACAGCAGCTGCAGAACTATAAGGCTCAGCATACTCCATCCAGGACTGTATGCAGGACTTTTTTGCCTACCAAAAAAAATGACGTGGGCTTCGCCATGTTCTTGTATGCTAGCCAGGTACAGCAGGCAGGTACGGCTGCCCCCATCCCCCAGCTGCCGATTTGTACCCGGTTGGGAACTAAAAATATAGGGAAGCCCGTTCTTTTTAATTATTTCACTTATTTCATGAAATAATTGAAAAACAAATGACGTGGGCTTCGCCATATTTTTGTGTCCAGCCAGGTACAACTAGGCAGCTGGGGATTGGAATCCACAGCACAGGTTAGCCCGAGGTTTCTGGGCGCCTCTGCTGCAAATTGCAATCCGCAGCCGCCCCAGGAAATGGCACTTTCATAGAAGCGCCATCATTTGGCGATGTATCCAACTCTTCCAACAGCCCTTGTGACGGTGGCTTGCTGGGTAGTAATGGGTTAATACTGGCTTTGTTTTACTACCTAGTATTAAGCCAGAGCTTCTTAATGTCAGGCAAGTTTGACCCGGCCATTAAGAATCTCCAATAAAGGGTTAAAAAAAGATACCACACAGAGAAAAAATACTTTAATAGAAATAAATACACAGACACACTTAGAGACTCCATGTTCATTACTCCCTCTTATCCCTCCACGATCCGGCTCTTCTGTCTTCTTTCTCCTTCAACACATGCAGCTCTGCTACATCAGCAGCGCTGCATGGGGGAAGACACTGTTTCCCGTGCAGTGTTTTCACTCTGTGAGTGAGAAGGAGCTGCTGCCTGTAAGCGGTGACGTCACCACTGACAGGCGCGTTGCTATAGCAACGGTGATCTCCATTATTGACCGGCTGTGGCAGCCGGTTTATAATGGAATGGTGAAGAAGACCGGGAACCCGACCGTGTGCCAGAGCATGTCGCCAATACACGGGGATGCACAAATGATCACCGCGTACTGCAGAGATGCACTGACAGGTCCTACATGACGCGTCATAGTCATGTGACTAGTCTGTAGCCAATGAGATAACAGACACGTGACTGGTCACATGGCTATTTTGACGTCACGGAAGGTCCTGTCAGTGCTGGTTACCGGGATGACGCAGCCATCATCGGAAGGAATAGCGACATGAGACAGAGTGCAGGACGGATCACGGGGACCGGTAAGTGTTATGGCAATGTTTATTAACTGTATATGTACATTTATAATGTGTTTTTATGTGTTTGTGATTGCCTCCCATTGTTTTTAATGGGGTTCGAGAGGTTCGTCGAACGGCTCGTCGAACGGCTCGTCGAACGGGGCACCGTTCGACGAACCGAACCAAACTCGAACTCTAGGGGGTGGCTCATTTCTACTGTTGACTGAGTGCTCAGGGCGAGGCCAGCTGATTGCCACCCATACTGGAAAGGTGAGCTGAGGTGGCTTCCCCCTTTGATTCCCACTTTCCTTTCAGACTTGCCATATTTTAGTAGGTGCAGCACCAGGTGGGTTTCTAGGAGGGTCTACTGCTCCTGGTCCCATCACTGCAAATGTCTTGACCACTGTAGAGAAGGATCACTCCTCTCCCAGTTGTAAGCCTCAGCAAACAGGAAGATTCCTCCCAAAATGGGACAGGCAGAGGACAACAGTCTAACCTGCAACCCATCATGGAATGTCCTGGAGGGGCTCCTAACATGGTACTGGACCTAGGGGGTTTCATCCAGACTTAGGCACACCGGAGCCCTTGTCCTCCACATCCAGCATCTATCCTGATGTGGCTGAGCTGTTCTATGTCTAACACCCTTCATCAGACTCGGAAATGGTGCCTGCATATAGTCTGCTCCTCTGATGTCTGCAACACTTCTAAGCTGTTGCAACATCAAATCCACATGGTCTGTTATTTTGGAATACAAGACAGCCAGGGAGCATACACAAAGGATGCTCTCTTGATGGGCTGTCTAAAATGGCTGCTCCCAGTAATGGTTTTAGCTTTTTAAACCTCTCTCCTCCTCCCAATGGCCCTCCCTTCTCTGTTTTTTTATTTTTATTGTTTTCCATGGCCTTCAGCTCAATCTTTAGCCATGGCAACTTGATGGATAAACACTATGTAGGAAGATTGGTCTTGTGCAAGTTCACCGGGTTCTTTTCCACCCCTTTTTTTTATAGTTTTAAGCATCTAGTTGATGATTTTCCTCTTAGCCTTGTGACTTCTATCTTTCCAAGCATGAGGTCATTCTCCAGTGGTTGATTTCTTCGTATCATGTGTCCAAAGTAGTCAAGTCGTAGCTTGGTGAGCTCTGCTTGACATGACATGTTTGGCTTGATTTTCTCCAAAATTGGTTTGTTTTTCTTTTTGCCATCCATGATATTGATAACATCCTTCTACAACACCACATTTTGAAAGTACTGATTCTTCTTCTATCTTGTTTCTTTATTGTCCAGATTTTGCATCCATATGTTCCTACAGAAAAGACCAGACTATGTACAAGCCATTGAAGAAAAAACAAAAAGCCAGCACTAAATGTGCACTTCAGCACTAAAAATTCCAAACTGTACTTATTATAAAAATTTTGAGATTTTTGGCAAAAAATTGCAATTTCTTGAGCTACCCCGCCACGTCACGGCAAATCTCATTTGAGGCAGTCCTACACTAAAATATTTTATAAAATGTGCCATACGGCCTCACATATGAATAGTAGAACTGCTCTTAGCAGCACTCACCTGGTCTATTTCAATCCCGTACCCATGACTGAGTCATGTTTGTGGGCGGGACAGGTCCAAGCAAATGCTGCATGAAGTAAATAGCCTGTGGACAGGGCCTGATGACTGAATGTGAACAGTCACCAACCGCCAAAATCTAGACAGGTGGAATACATCCCAAATTGGGGTGCATAGCAAGGTGGGGGCCAGCCACCGACCAATTCAATGAAGAAAAAACAAAAAGCCAGCACTAAATGTGCACTTCAGCACTAAAAATTCCAAACTGTACTTATTATAAAAAAAAAATTGCAATTTCTTGAGCTACCCCGCCACGTCACGGCAAATCTCATTTGGGGCAGTCCTAAACTAAAATATTTTTATAAAATGTGCCATACGGCCTCACATATGAATAGTAGAACTGCTATTAGCAGCATGTACAAGCCATGTCTTCGTCACCACTGAAATATTTCTCGATTTGAGGACCTTGTCCAGTGACTTCATTGTTTATTTGCTCAGAACTATTAACTTCCGATGTCATCACTGCATCTTGAGTGATCATTAATTTGAATAGTTTGAAGTCCTTTACAAATTACAGTTCGTCACCATCTATCTAAAATGGGTTCCAGTTGTACCTGGCAGTTGTCAATATCTTTTTTTTCTTTGTATAGAGTAGAAGTCCCATATTTGAGCTTTCCATCTTGACGCTCCATGAAAAGTTTTTTATTCCATCTACGCTTGCTGCTATCAATGTTGTATCGTCTGCGTACTTAAGAATGTTGATGATTCATCCTGCAATTTTGATTCCTTCTTCTTTAGATTTACTATTATGTTTCCATCAAGATTTTGTAAAAAAAATACTAAATTTATTAAAGTATATATTATTATCAGCTCACCAAGCCTGCTGCAGACCTATAGTCGTCCTGTAGGAGATGAACAGCGCACGGATGGTCAGAAGTCACCAAGTAGAAGTAGAATGTAAATCCAGCGCAATCACATGAATTTTTTTAAAAAATTTTTTTTCTTCTTTATTAATGATTTTCCATAAAATCCAAGCAGGTACATGCAGCATAAAGGATATAGATGTGCCCAGGTCAGAGCGACGCGTTTCAACAAACTGTCTTAATCATGGTCTGAACCAAGACTGACCAAATCCTTCTTTAAGAAGGCAATCCACCCAAAGTTAATTATTCACCTGTGAGATTAACTATAGGGGGGTTGATACAAAAAGGTATACATACATAATTAAAAACACATATACAAATATATGGAATACCATATTTAAACATTGTGAATAGTATTAGGAATCATGGTGATTATATCCCAGATGGAGGGAATGAAACTTTTATCAGTTATATAAATATAGACATCATAATTCATATTTTATCTTCCAATTTTATAGATGTCAAATATCATCATAAAAGATTCCATAGTGAAGAGTAAACCAGAAGTTAATTTAATAAAATAGATCAATAATGCAAGATCAAATCCTGTCTACTGTTTAAGCCCTGGGGATACCTACTTTCCAGGGTGAAGATCCAGAAGGTTTCTCGGTTGAGAAGTTTCCTTCTGTGATCTCCACCCCGCAGCGGTTTTGTTACCTTTTCTATCCCCATGACTTCCATACTATTTAAATTGCCTCCATGTATATCGCTGAAATGCTTTGAAACCGCAGATGCGGCTAATGCATTAGGGTTTCCAGCATCCAAAATATGTCTCCTGATCCTCACCTTTAAAGGGCCACTTGTACATCCTATATATTGAGTAACACACAAAGTACAAACTATTGAATATACTACATACTCTGTGTTACAATTAATATAGTTTTTAATCGAATATTCTTTTTTATTGTGGCTTGAGGTAAAGTTTTTATCATTTTTAACATATCTGCAAGTTTTGCATCGGTTCGCACCGCATTTATAAAAGCCGTCCGCATTCAACCAAGTTTTCTTTAACCTGTTAGTACCCTCTCCCAAGTACAGACTTGGTGAAAGCAGATTAGCCAATGTAGGCGCTTTTTTTGCAATGCAGTGTGCACCGTTACTTAAAATTCTTTTCAGTTTCAGGTCCTCATTTAGAACTGGTAGATATTTCTTTATTATTTCAGCGATTTTATTATATTGCAGGCTATAGTTAGTGGTAAAAACTAAATTTCTATTATTAATATTCTTACTTTTATTTTTATTTTTATTTTCATTTTTATCAGCAAACAGGAGTCTATTGCGATCAGTTTCCCCCATTATAGATTTTGCTCTATTTAAGGACCAAGCTGGATAACCTCTATATAATAATCGTTCACATGTCATTTTTTCATATTTTTTATAATCCTCAATGTCCGTACAATTACGTTTAATGCGAGTAAGTTCACCTACTGGGATGTTTTTTATGGTATGTGGCATATGGCAGGAGGAGGCTTTTAGGATGGAATTTGTCGCAGTGGATTTCCTAAATGGTGTAATATTGACTTTATCATTTTTTATTTTCAAAGAAATATCCAAAAAATGAATATCCCTAGAATTTGAATATGATGTAAATTTGAGATTAAAATTGTTATTGTTAATATAACATATGAAATCTGCAATCTCAGCATCTGAGCCTACCCAGACAATCAAAAGGTCGTCCAGGTATCTCCCATACCATAATAGATTTTTACAAAAAGGATTTTCTTCATTATAAAGCATATCTTCCTCCCACCTGGCCATTACCAAATTTGCTAAAGACGGGGAGAAACGAGCCCCCATACTCACTCCGCGTCTTTGCAAAAAGAATCTTCCATTAAAGTAAAAATAGTTATATTTCAGCAAAAATTCTACCGCTGAAATTAAAAAAGTTTTTAGATTGTTATCATATTTATTAAGGTGGTCCGTGAGGCAACGTAATGCTATATGGTGGGGGATGGAGGGGTAAAGTGAAACCACATCACAGCTAAGCCATTGGTACGTTGACTTCCATGGGAAATTATCAAGTGCTTTTACCACTTCCTTGGTGTCTTTTAGGAAACCAGGAATATCATAAACTAAAGGTTGTAGATGGTGATCCACCCACCCCCCAAGATTCTCCCCCAATGACCCGATTCCCGAAACAATCGGTCTCATTGGGGGAGGGAACACATTCTTATGTATCTTAGGAAGTGAGTGGTAAATGGGCAGAACAGGGGTGGACACGTATAAATAATCTCTCATTTTATCATCCATTACTCCCATAGCCAAACCTTCATCCAAAAGCTTACTCAAAAGGGAGTTGTAATTATCAGTTGGATTATGATTAATCTCCAAATAGGTATCAACATTTTCTAGATCTTGGAGATTAATTTTCTCATACAGTCCAGCATTTAAAAGAACAATTGCTCCCCCCTTGTCTGCCTTTCTAATTATCAGATCTTTATTATCCTGTAGCTGTTTTAAAGCAAGACGTTCTGCTTTTTTTAAATTGTCATTAGTTTTTTTCACATTATTTTTTAAATCTATAAGATCACCAACAACCAATTCCTGATATACATTCAATATTTTAGGACGTGATTTGATGGGATAAAAACAAGGATTACTGGTAGGAAATGAAGCAACTATTTTGTTAGTATCCTCTATAGTATTGGATTCACTTTTTAATTGTCTGAGGCACTGTAGTGATTTCTGCTCATAGAACAATGGATAGTTCGCACTATTATTATACTTAAAAGAATCACACAGTGTCTCAGAATCATCAAAAACAATCCCATCATTTTCAAAATGACACTTTAACGTAATATTGCGTGAGAATTTGTTTACATCGAGAATTGTTTGGAAAATATCAAAATCCACAGTTGGGCAAAAACCAAGTCCTCTAGAGAGAAGGGAAATTTGTGCTTCAGATAATATATAGCTGGATAAGTTCCATATAGGGAGATTCAAGTCCTCAGAATCAGGATTATGTACCGCTAACGCTGCTTTCTTATGCTTCCTCCCACCGCGCCTTCCGCGTTTTTTGGGGGGGGTCCATTTTTATTCCTGTTTTTGTTCTTATTATAAGTTTTCGATCTTGTAGAGAAGTTATTATACTCCTGGGCTGGGATGGAATTATCTGAGGTTCCCTCTGATGCTGCAAAGGAGGAGTTATATACTGAAGAGCTGGAATCATCAAAACTTACTCTATTACCATTATTATAATGATTTTTCTTGAGGATTGGGCGAGGTCTTTTTCCCCAATTATATACCTCATCACGTGCATAATCATTGGTATCTCTGGTAAATTTTCTCTTTTTGAGATCCATGATATTAGCCTCTAATTTAATCAGCTTCACTTGAATCTTATCATGTGCACTTTTATACTCCTCCTGCAATGTGCAGCTTGTAAGAGAGTCCCGAATTTTCTTTATATTATCTTTCAATATTATCAATTCAGTCTCTTCTTGCTTCACAATGAGGTTCATAAGTTTTAGGGAACAATCACTCAATATTCCATTCCAGTTTTTAATAAATTCGCTATTATATGGGCATGTAGGTAGTTTTTTAATCCGAAGTCCCCTTGGTATCATATCCTTTTCTATATAGGTCTTCAGTGAGGTTGCATCCCACCAGATTTTCATTTCTTTAGTAAGATTAGTTTCTAAATCCCAAAGGAGTTTGTGCATAGAGTCCATTTCCGCAGGGATCAAATTACTGGTGCTATTAAAGATCTGTGCAATTTTTAAAAGTCTGTCATTATACTCTTCACCCTCCAAAACATGATTCCTTTGATTGTCAGTCATAATGTGGGCTTAATATTATCAAAAAAGTCAATAATGATGATAGCTGGGAGCACGAAAAACTTCCAAAGATAAACAAAGTATATATTATTATCAGCTCACCAAGCCTGCTGCAGACCTATAGTCGTCCTGTAGGAGATGAACAGCGCACAGATGGTCAGAAGTCACCAAGTAGAAGTAGAATGTAAATCCAGCGCAATCACATGAATTTTTTTAAAAAAATTTTCTTCTTTATTAATGATTTTCCATAAAATCCAAGCAGGTACATGCAGCATAAAGGATATAGATGTGCCCAGGTCAGAGCGACGCGTTTCAACAAACTGTCTTAATCATGGTCTGAACCAAGACTGACCAAATCCTTCTTTAAGAAGGCAATCCACCCAAAGTTAATTATTCACCTGTGAGATTAACTATAAGGGGGTTGATACAAAAAGGTATACATACATAATTAAAAACACATATACAAATATATGGAATACCATATTTAAACATTGTGAATAGTATTAGGAATCATGGTGATTATATCCCAGATGGAGGGAATGAAACTTTTATCAGTTATATAAATATAGACATCATAATTCATATTTTATCTTCCAATTTTATAGATGTCAAATATCATCATAAAAGATTCCATAGTGAAGAGTAAACAGGAAGTTAATTTAATAAAATAGATCAATAATGCAAGATCAAATCCTGTCTACTGTTTAAGCCCTGGGGATGTCTACTTTCCAGGGTGAAGATCCAGAAGGTTTCTCTGTTGAGAAGTTTCCTTCTGTGATCTCCACCCCACAGCGGTTTTGTTACCTTTTCTATCCCCATGACTTCCATACTATTTAAATCGCCTCCATGTATATCGCTGAAATGCTTTGAAACCGCAGATGCGGCTAATGCATTAGGGTTTCCAGCATCCAAAATATGTCTCCTGATCCTCACCTTTAAAGGGCCACTTGTACATCCTATATATTGAGTAACACACAAAGTACAAACTATTGAATATACTACATACTCTGTGTTACAATTAATATAGTTTTTAATCGAATATTCTTTTTTATTGTGGCTTGAGGTAAAGTTTTTATCATTTTTAACATATCTGCAAGTTTTGCATCGGTTCGCACCGCATTTATAAAAGCCGTCCGCATTCAACCAAGTTTTCTTTAAAGGTGAGGATCAGGAGACATATTTTGGGTGGATTGCCTTCTTAAAGAAGGATTTGGTCAGTCTTGGTTCAGACCATGATTAAGACAGTTTGTTGAAACGCGTCGCTCTGACCTGGGCACATCTATATCCTTTATGCTGCATGTACCTGCTTGGATTTTATGGAAAATCATTAATAAAGAAGAAAATTTTTTTAAAAAAATTCATGTGATTGCGCTGGATTTACATTCTAAATTTATTAAAGCAAATTATTGCATCTTCTTTTATAACAACAGTACTGTGAAAACGTTTTGGTAGGTTTGAAAAAATAAAAAATAGAAAACAAAATAGAAACCATAATAGTTTTATCAATGAACAAAGTACAGATTAAATAAAGAACAGCAAAGCCTAAATCAATGCATTGTTTGGTGTCACTTCTGTAGCAGCTGAGAAGTTCCATCTAAAGTGTTATCTGTTATGTTTTCCCCACTTGTTTGTCTTACCTACCTCGTGTTGTCTTATTGCAGTGGTGAGACTAGACATCTCGCTGGTCTTCACTAGTCAGGGCGAGTTTAGGGCCTGAAGCCTGGCATGTGATGGCACATAGGGAAAAAGACCAGTCTAGGGACATTAAAGAATGCATTGATCAGCCTCAGATGAGTGTTAGGAGGTGAACCCACTCCCCTCTCCCTTGTGTCTGGTGTTCTGTCTGTGTTGCACTGCTTGCCAGGAGTGTTCTCATACCTGGCGTGACACCTGTGTTAAGAGGAAATTCCATATTTTCGGGAAATCTTCTTCTTAACAGTGAATGTCTGCTGTAATCTCTGATTGAAGGTCGCTGAGAGTGGAGAAATTCACACCACACAATATATCTGGTATGAATTCCTTCTCACTGAAGGTGCACAAGTAAAGTGCTTTATTTTTTTACAAGCCTTTTATAGAGCAGTAATGGGTTAATCTCTTAGTAAAATTCCTAAGTATGCCATTGGCTATATTAAAGCATATGCAGAAAGCCTGTGATGTTTGTTATCCATCTTTAGGACTTCCCTCTCCATCCCTTCCATTGCCAGCGAGGCAGTTGTCACATAGCTCTGGGGTGCCTCATCTTCAATGAACCATAGCTCTTGTCTCATGACATCAGCTGCTGATCTTGATGAAGACATACTTGCTTTCCTGAAATGCAGCAATAATCAGAAAACAGGCTCTCTCTTCTTACTCATATAAAATATATATATATATATATATATATATTATATATTCTCACATTAAAAAAACATATAGAAAAATATAGTTTCCTCAAGCCTGCAGTCACATCATGACAGCCACACTGGAAAGTCAGAGGAAAAAATCTAAAGTTTCCACATGCAGACCCAAATAATCTACATAGCCTAAAAGGGAACCTGTCACCAAGTTTTTTCTTTATAAGCTGTGGCCAGCACCAGTAATTCCTTATATACAGCATTCCATAATACTGTACATGAGAGCCCAGGCTGCTCTGTAAAACATATAAAAGACCTCTATTATACTCACCTAGGGGGCGGACGGTTCCAATGGGCATTGTTGCCCTCAGGTCCGGTGCCTCCTCCAATTTGTGCTATCACCATCCTCCTTCCCAGCTCTGTGTGGAAGACGCGTCCTACGTCATCCACACAGAGGCCACCATTATACTCCTGCACGTGTGTAATTTGATTGGCCCTACTGAGGGCAAATCAAAGTTATGTAGTGTATATGCGTGGGCCAGCTATGACATTTCCTTGCGTCTGCGCATTATAGTACTTTGCTCTGGGCAGATCAAAGTGCACATGCCACAGGAGCACCGTGGTGGCCTCTGTGTGGATGACAAAGGACACATCCTCCACACGAGGCAGGGAAGAAGAAGAACAGCGACTGCATAAGAATAAGATAGAGGATGCGCTAGACTGGGAGTTGCAACACCCATCAGAGCCAACTACCCCACAGGTGAGTATAACGAATATCTTTTTTATGTTCTACAGAGAGGCCTGGGCTCTTATATACAGCATTCTGGAATGCTGTAAATAAGGGCTGACTGGTGGTGGCCACAGCTCATAAGGAAAAACATGGTGAAAGGTTCCCTTTAAAGGGTTATTCCAGCCTAAACAAGGTATACATTGGATAGGTGATGAGATTTCTTACATTAGTGTGGGGATTCCCATCAGTTGCCAAAATGGAGGACAACAGAGCAGAGCAACAAATCATGTGTCATTTTAGTCTATGACACTATCAAAGCTAGCCAAGCATACAGCAGAGCATCTGCCACCTATCCGCAGCATTATTCAATTGGTCTGGGAAAAACCAGGGTAGAATGAACTCAAGTCCCCCTTTTGTGGGAGTCTAAACTGTGGGATCTAACAATTATCACCTATTCAGTGGATGGATAATACTTTAGGAGGGGAATATCCCTATAAACAGCAATGCAGAACACAGAAAATTTCTACGTAGTTCTCCAGCATTTATTCTGTTGATTAGTGGAGGTCCCATGGAGCCATGAGCGTGTGCACGAGTCCTAGTAGTATATTTAGTAGTAATGCGGTTCTGTAGGGCATGATAAATATCAAAAATTTATAACTTAATGGTTCTTTCTTCCTCATCATGATTTTCTTCTACTGATGAGATATAAAATGTGTTTTTTTTTATGGGATGAGTAATATCTACCAGATACGTCTGTTGGATGCTGCCGTGTAAAAACAACTTCTAATTGCTGGAATACGCAGTGAACAGCTGACAATCAGCGCTAATTAACTGCTCTTCAATCAAGCATATTTAATAAGGCTATTTAGGGATTTTTTTTGCTAATTTAAATACATCATTGAAATTGATTTATCAGTCTTAAAAATTGCACAGAACGTGAAAGCAGAAAACATCGGGAAGGTACAGTACTGATGTCTGGTCACATATAGAGACAGATTGGCAACAATACTATACACGATCAATCAAATTGCTTGTCCCAGTCCGTGGGCAATGGCAGTGGTCATTGGCAGCAGGATGAGAGTCAGAATAAATCAACTCCAACTCTAGTCATGACTCATAGGCAAGTATTCTTAACTTTCTGAATGCTCCAGACTTTCTTAATATCTAAAGGCAGGGGCAAACATATCGCTGGTGTAGCCAGTGCAGCTGCATGGGGGCCACCAACATCAACTACTATTTCAGATAGATGTGCATTCTCGGCTCCCTGTGCTGCAATACAAGCCACCGGCCAATCAGAGTCCAGCAGCTGATGCCGATGTCCCATGACTGTGGCGCATGATAGTGACCTATTGCACTAACGTCGCTTGCATGCTGAAATCAGCTGCTGTCTCCTGCACCAGGGACATAAGAGAGCACCACGCAGTGTGAGCTCGGAGGAAGGCGAGTAAAACAGTTTTTTCTATGTGTTGGACAAAAACAGGGCACATTATCCCAGAGATGGATCCAGGATGGGGCACATTATACAAGGGATGGACCCACGATGGAGCAAATTTTAAAAGGTATGGACCAAAGATGGGGCATATTATACCAGTATGGGGAACCTTATCTCAGGTATGGGGCACATTATACAAGGATGGGACATTAAACCAGGTAGATGAATACAATGCAGCACACTATACCAGGTTGAGGCACACTATACCAGGGATGGATCCAGGTTGGGGAACATTTTAAAATGGATGGACCAAGGATGGGGTGTTACGAATCAGCGCCGCCATACCCGCAAGCAGCCTGCTGCAGTTCCTGCTACGCTGGCCGCCATTTTTGACCATGCTTCGGGTCGTCCAGCTGGCTGCTTATTCCTCCATGTCTAATGCGGTCTTTAAATGAGACGACCGATCGTGCGATGCATCGTCAGGGTCACCGTTTTTGTGACGCACATCTGGCATCGTACACGTCTTGTGTGACACCTCCTAGCAACGCAGTATCGCTCACAAATCGTGAGTCGTGTATTCGTCGCTAGGTTTCATAAAATTGTTTAATTAAAATGGTGCTGGTTATTAATCGTTTCCCGTGGCATCACACGTTGCTCCGTGTGACACCCCGGAAACAATGAATACAGCTTACCTGCGTCCCGCAGCACCCACCGACTATGTGAAAGGAAGGAGGTGGGCGGGATGTTTACATCCCGCTCATCTCCGCACCTCCGCTTCTATTAGCCAGCTTCCATGTGATGTCGCTGTGACGCTGAACGTCCCTCCCACTTCAGGAAGTGGACGTTCGTCGCCCACAGCAAGGTCATCCGGAAGGTAAGTGCGTGTGATGGGGGTTAAACGAGTTTGTGCACCACGGGCAGCGATTTGCCCGTGACGCAAAAACGACGGCGGTGGGAATGATTGCTTGTGCTATTGCATGATAGATTGTCTCGTGTAAAGCAGGCATAAGAGTGGAAAGGCGGCTAGGACGCATGCATATGCCGTTTTTCCACAGCCAGAGCCTAAGTCCAGTGTTTCGCCTAGTGAGCATGCTCGGCCTGATAGTCTCATTTCTGAGGCTAAGTCCTCAGTTCAGGCTACTGTGCATGCTCCCACACTTAGTGCAAAAAGACTCTTTGCACAGGTACTTGGACTGTTTTCTGTGTTTAAGTCCTGTTTAAGTCCTGTGTTGTGCCTACTGAGCATGCTCAGGCTGATTGTCTGATTTCTGAGGCTAAGTCGGTTGTTCAGGCTATTGAGCATGCTCAGTCACTTAGTGGAGGCTAAGTTGGGTAAGGACTTCACTGGGCACTTCACAGGGCATGTTCGTGAGGTGGCAGGCCCTGAGAAGCCAGAGGGCATCAGGTGTCCTGATGATGTGGCCACTCCGGACTGGCTCTCGGAAGCCCGCCCCTATGACCTGGCACCTCACCATTGGTGATCAGACGATGACTGATGAGGTGTTTGGGGCATGGCTGCCATGAGACCATCAGTGACGTGGCGGTTCCGGATAGGCCACTGGTGATGTCACTGATGATGTGGCACTCCGCTATTGGCCCCTGGAGTTGCCATTGTGGTCCACCCTGGGTTTGGGGCAGACCGTAGGTAATAAAAGGGGCTGGAGACAACATAGAGGTGCACAGTCTTCTCATATGCTCAGACAGAGCACACCTCTATGTTTATATCCTCATTGCGGCATAAGCCTTTAGATTGGAAGTGGAAGGTAGGGTTAGGTATCCGGTGGTTGTCACACCAAGACACCCATGGCTCAGCACGCTAGGGTCAGGCGCCGGGCCCCTCCTACCATCCAGTCCTGCTTGTGCGGCCCAGTGGAGTCAACTGTGCTCCGGCTGCTGCACCACCTGTCCAGTTGTGCCCCCTACGCGCATGGACAGCATACCCCAGGACCCCTGTAGTGTTAACAGGGAATTCCGGGGCTGAGTAGCGGACCCTGTGACATTAACAGGGTTCACAGTCTCCTGATCCAAATGCTACTTAACTTGGATCAGGCCCCTATTATTTCAGAGCCACCCAGCTCTGTATTCTCTGCCTAACCTTTGGGATGCCAGCAGCTCCTTTGTCATCTGGAGCACGGTGGACCACGACTGGCGATTGGGATATACACCACCTTATCCTAATCAGCCAGTCCCCCTGTAACATGGGGCACATTATACCAGGATTGGACAACATAGAACCAGGAAGGGGACCAGGATAGGGCAACATTACACCAGAAAGGGGAGAAGAGGAACAGGATAGGGCAACATTATACCAGAAAGGGTACTAGGATGGTGAAAAATATACAGGAAAGGAACGAAGATGTGGAACATTATACCAGGAAGAAGAATACAAGGGGGCACATTATAGCAGGTATGGATTCAGGATGGAGCACATTATACAAGGGATCAACCCAGGATGGTGTGCATTTTAAAAAGGATGGACCAAGGAGGGGGCTCATTATACCATATACTCTCTCCTCCTATACCAGGCTGTCTTGTACTGTTAATGATTGTTGTACGTATACCCTCTTTCACTTGTAAAGCGCCATGGAATAAATGGCGCTATAATAATAAATAATAATAATAATAATAATAATAATACCAGGATGGGGCACATTATACTAGGAATGGGCCACATAATACCAGGAATGGGACCAGGATGAGGCAACATATTATCAAGAAGTGTACTAGGATGATGCAAAATATACAGGAAAGGAACCAGGATGGGACAGCATTATACCAAGAAGGGGACCAGGATTGAGCACATTATAGCAGGAAAGGGAACAGGATGGGGTATATTATATCAGAGATTGAGCCAAGATGAGGAACATTATACCAGGATGGGATATACTATACCAGGAATGGGACCAGGATGAGGCAATATTATACCAGGAAAGGAACAAGAAAGGGGGAAAATATACTGGAAAGGAACCAGGATGCAGCTCATTATACCAGGAATGGGACCAGGATGGGGCAGCATTATACCAGGAAAGAAACCAGGATGAAAATTTGGCTGCAAATCCTGATGTGTTGGTAGGAAAAACACTGCATAAAATATACAGTACATTTTTATGTATTTTTCACCACAAAAGTAAGTATCATGTGCATGAGATTTCAGGAATCTCATTCACTTTCCTCGTATTGTAAAATTCTGTTTATTTTTCACAACATAATCCATGTGGCAAAAATGTAACAAAATGTGTGCACATAGCCTGTCCTTTCTGAGTGCCGGCTCCCTGCTCCCTGCACACGTAGCTAGAGTACACATCGAGTAAATAAGCAAAGCGGTTTGCTTATTAACCCGATGTGTACTCTGGCTATGAATGCAGGGAGCCAGCGCTAAGCAGTGTGCGCTGGTAACCAAGGTAAATATCGATTAACCAAGCAAAGCATTTTGCTTAGTTACCCGATATTTACCTTAGTTACCAAGCGCAGCATCGCTTCCACGCGTCACTGGTGGCTAGGGGCTGCTCACTGGTTGCTGGTGAGATCTGCCTGATTGACAGCTCACCAGCGACCATGTAGCGACGCACCAGCGATCCTGACCAGGTCATATCGTGGTAGGGATCGCTGGTACGTCGTTTAGTGAGACGGTACCCTAAGTAATCAAAAGCAAGTGAGATCTGTATCTGACAACTTCCTGTTGATTACTTAAATGTGCGAAGTCCGGGAAAGGGACGCTGGCGGTGATTGGGCATGAGGCTCACGAGACGTAATAATCTCACATGAGCATCGCTGGAAAAGCACCAGCAACAGTGGTGAGTATACGCTTTTTCATTGTAATGGGACCAATGATGGAGAATGAGAAGGGATGGTGAAAGTAGTAGAGAACCCCTTTAAGGGTTAGCAAAATTGTTCTACATGTGCCAATTATGGTAACACCTTTGGCCCACTGTGTTCTGGTGTTTCTATTGATCGAATAAAACCATTCACTTGTTTATTAAAAGGGCAGCCCAGAAATAGAAAAAGAGTGTCTGATGTCATCCAAAGACAGCTTCATGCCTTCCATCAGATAGAGTGTAGTTTTAGAGTTTCAATCAGTCGAAGATAATGGGGTTGAGCAATAGTAGCAAATGCAACTCGTAGACAGATGAGGCTTCATTTTGAAACAAAAAATATTTTTCTAATTCTGGAAACAACTTTAACAAAACAATTACTTTTCAAAAGGGCATCATACACTAGTGGTTACAACTAGGGATGGGTGAATAGTAAACAGTCGTGTCCGGATAAGTCGTAACGAATCAAAATATACTATTCCATTATTCATCATGAATAACAAACCTAATGCAAGTCAATGGGGAACCCGAGCATTTGTCTTGTCGAATTCTGCAATAGTACTCGATATTCAGCAAGCATTACTATTTGCCCATCAATAGTTATAACCCAATAGCAAATAGAAAAGGAATAACGATTTGCTGCCCCCTGCCACAATGGTTCTATGCTATTTCATAGCTGCAGAGCTGGTGTCCCTGTACTCCTTGTTCCTTTCTCTGTAAGGACACGCACTCGCTCACCGCCGCGGTTGTTTCCCTCCATACTGCTCAGCGTCCATGCGCTCCTCCTCATGGTTGCCTCCTACTTTCCATTCCCAGGGCCTATGCGCATGGCACAGGTCCTCCAGGAGTGCTCCTTGTGTGTGCGCATGCACTGCTGACTCCCAGGAAGTGCCTTTCAGCCTATTGCTGAGAGGCACTGGGTACTAGGGGAGGTGCCAGATCAATACCTTGAGTTCAGTTAGTTAGTTGTGTTCTGTCTAGCTAGCTTATTGTCAGGTTTCCATGTTTTCCCTGTTCATCCTGTCCTGCCCGTCCCTGGTTCCAGCCCATCCTGCCTTGTTGGTACCTGAATCCTGTTCATCCTGCCTGTACTTGGCTCCAGCCCATCCTACCCTGCTGGCACCTGGTTCCAGTCCTGCCCTGTCCTGCTGGTACCTGCTGGCTGTCTGCCCTGCCCTGTTGATACCTGCTACCTGTACTTTCCTGCCTTGTTTGTACTGGTGACTGTGTCCATCCTTGCCATGTCATCTGCTTTGCTAGTGACTCTGCCTGTCCATCCTGGTCATGCTTTCTGCCTCCACCACTCCAATGGTCCCTCTGTCTCACTAGTGACTCTGCCTGTCCATCCATCCTGCCTGTCCTGTCTGCCTCAAGCTACCCTGGTGGTCCCTGTCTACGCTTGAGACTCTGCTTGCCTGCTCCTGTGTCCTGCTCCCTGGGGGTCAGCTGCCACAGTCCCAGTCTCTACCCCACTAAAGGGTATGTCGCGGATGAGTGCTGCTCCATGGCAGATTGGCTGCTCGGGTCCAGGATCGTGTCTGGGGCTCGAGTGGTGGCCGGACCCAGAGCTCGTGCAACCGTCCATCCTCGCAAAGGGGGTATTTACAGGGGAGATAGTTGTTGTCTGTAACACCACCCGTGGGTTGCGGTGATGGGATAGTAGCACCGCCACTGCTTGGTATGTGCCCGGGGCCGATGGTGTTGGGCAGCAAGATGGTGTCCCCTCCACGGGTAGGGGAGGTGTAGTCCCGGGGCCCAGGTGTTGGTGGGGAGCAGTGCTGGGGTGCTCTCGGCAGGTTGGACCAGATGACACCGGTGTACTCACGATTGAGAATAATCCACACAGAGTATGTACTGTAAACCAAGGCCGGATGCCGGTTGCCATTGGAGAGGTGTGCTGGTCCCGCACACGGGTTAGCAAGGTAGGGACCCTTCTTCCTGCACTTGTGTCTTGCTGTGTGTTGACTTAATCCGCTTGGAACGGGAGAAATCTGCTCCCCTGTGGTTTTGTGTACAGAGGGAGCCGTGTCCGCAAATTATGACCCTTGGGATGTTAGTGGGTTCTGGCGTACACCCTATCCCCTGCGTTGGGCTTCTGCTTTGCTCTCTGGGCTGCTCTCTGGAAACAAGGTCTGGAACCTTGTCCTGCTGGTCAATTAACAAGGGGCTTGAAGCTTGCCTCGTCCTAGGGTCCAGGTACCCCGCCTGTGCACGGCCTCCGGACCGTATTCCCGCTGTCGGTACCGGCGGGCTATAACCCGGCCCCGGTCCACTTCGGCTCTCCAGCGACCGGATCTCCGTCGCCTGTGGCCCTACACTGCCATCAGCCACATAGTCGGTTCTCCCGTGGTCCAAGGGCTCCGACCCTTGACCACTCTGCCACCTCAGCTTCTCACTCCTCAATTCTCAAACTCCAAACTCACAACTCCAAACTACGGGCACTTTCCTGCCTTTGACACCTTAAGACCCCTAGGTGGGCGTTCCCATCCACCTGGTCCCACCAACTGGTGTGTCCCTGTTGTCATGAGGGGATGACTAGGCTTTGTGGCTGGTGTTCCTGTGTGTGAGATGTGGTGCTAGATCCCAAGGAGGAGGTGATTCCTGTACCCTTGGTGGGAGGTACAGTCCTCTGTGACTACCTGGTTTTGCCAGGGCATCACAGGTAGGCCTGATATTCCCCTGTGGTCCAGTGGGTCCACTTTTGCTCGCCACAGTACCTTCTCCGGTGGCGAGCGTTACAATCGCAATCATCAAAAATCCTACTGGATAATTTACTGGTATTGTTTTTTTCTTCCAATATGAATACAAAGTTCCAAAGAGTTAAAAGCAAAGAATTTTTACAAAGCCTTACCACACACACAGCTATAACATAATTAACGTGTGGTATTTTATGCAAATTGACAATTATTTAAACAGAAAATCTACTCAGCAGTCCCTGAGGCAATGTATAAATGTAAATACCATTCTGTGCGCTTTTAATGACAGTTTCCTTTAAAATTCCAAAACAATTTAAATACCTTTGATATCAGCATGAGGAACAATATTAAAGGAACTCCGCTACAAAACGCTAGACGCTCCTGCATTTACAGTCTCAGACAAAAGCGCTCGCATTTTAACTCCTAACATTAGCACCAGAAGGGATGGAGAATACTAAAATAAAGTTTTGGGTTAAAGGCAACCTGTGAGGTGCAATATGCAACCAGAACCACGAGCAGTTCTGGATGCATATTGTTAATCCCTGCTACACTAGCATAGAAAAGAGTATTTCTAAAGATATTTTATAATATGCTAATGAGGCCAGCAACTAGTCACAAGGACGTTACTTCCCTTGGCTAGTTGGCCCCCTTAGCATGCTAACACGCCCCTGTGGGCGTGATAACATGCTAATGAATGCGCAGCATCAGAGGCATGGTCGCGCTCACCTCTGCAGTTACCGCTGGTTTTCAGCTCAGTGCACACGATCAGAACGTCCACGGACTACACCAGTTTGAAGCCGGGACACATACACCCGGCTTCATAGTGTGCATGATGGAAGTCTGGGAGTTCTGATAGTGTGCACTGAGCCGAAATCCAGCATCTGGTGCAATGGCAGCAGAGAGTGGTTAGATCAACCATGCCTATGATGCTGCACATTCATTAGCATGTTAGCTCGCCCACAGGGACTTATATGCTAAGGGAGCCGACTAGCCAAGGGAAGTAACGTCCTTGTGACTAGTCGCTGGCCTCATTAGCATATTATAAATGATCTTTAGAAATAAATTTTTCTAAAGATCCCTTTATCTAGGCTAGTGTATACAGGGACGGTTAGGCAGGGATTAGCAATATGCACCCAGAACAGCATATTGGACCTGACAGGTTTACTTTAATTGAGCAACTACTCTAAAGCCCATGATCATTCTAAAATGTTATTTTTAAGTTTCTCATCTGGAGATTAAACCTTTAATAAACATAGATTTTTCCATAAATGAGATGGGCATCTGAAATTGATTCATTCTTTGGTTGTTTATGGGTCCAGTCTCATCCTATTAATGATATAAAATTGACTATGGCTTGATGATATCCTTAGGTTACTAGATCACAATTTTCATGGCAAGCTCGAGAGGTCAGTTCAACAGTCTGCCGCTCCTGCCCTTTGATAGAAGAAACTTTGTTGCAAGAGTTTGTAGGGCCAATTAACCAGACAATTTTTTTTCTTACTCCTCCACTCGGTAAAAATGCCCGCCGATGATAAGAATCAATCAGGCGGGCCAAAAAGTTAATGATTAATGTCACGCCAGCTTGGCAGAGGCAGCAAAAAAAAATTGATTGAAGAAACACAGAGACAAGTTGATATGCAGCAAAATAATCAATATGCAATAAAATTAATAGGCGTGTCAAGAAAATACTGCATCTCCAATGTCTCTCCTGAGTAATCCTGTATTCAGAATTTATTTCTGACCTTCGGATGGGGAAATTACAGCTGTAAATCCTGGCACGCTGTGGATAGGAGCCGGTAAGCATTGTCAGGGTGGAATTTATCCATTGTTTCACTTGATCGTTTACTTTTTTGAACGCTCGCTTTATTTTCATTTTTTAATGTTCTTTTGACCTATGATAGAAATCCATTTAAAGCCGAAAGCGTCCTCGGTTCACAAAGCCCATTTTTTTCTTGTTTTCATAAGAAATGTATCTCTTACCCCCCTGGCTGTGCACCAGGGGCATAGCTGAAGAGATAGAGTACAAATGGAACTCAAAAGGTCCCTCTGACCCATAAGAGAGGATCCATGATGCAAATGAGGCATAGTAGGTGGAAGACTCTGATTGAGATTCTTCATTGGGGCCCAGAAGTTTTGTTATACCTTGTAACAATGCTACTCACTCAACTGCTGGTTGACGTAATAACAGGAATGGTTTTGATTGAAAAGTCTGGCTGGTTTATTTCAGTTCACTCTCAAGGAAAACATAAAGTAAAGACTGCTTTACACGGAACGATATCGCTAGCGATGTCGCTAGCGATCGCACCCGCCCCCATCGTGCGTTCGTCACGGGCAAATCGCTGCCCGTGGCGAACAATATCGGTAGTAGGTGTTACACGCACATACCTTCCTAACGACGTCACTGTGGCCGGCGAACAATCTCCTTTTTAAGAGGGAGTTTCATGCGGCGTCACAGCGACATCACACACAGCGGGCCACCAATAGAAGCAGAGGGGCGGAGAGCAGACGCATTAACGTCACTTCCACCGTGTTGCTGGAGGACGCAGGAACGCTGTTGTTCCTTGTTCCTGGGGTGTCACACGTAGCGATGTGTGCTGCCTCAGGAACGACGAATAACCTGCGTGCAGAACGAGCAACGATATTTGGAAAATGAACGACGTGTCAACAATCAACGATTTTGTGAGTATTTCGCATCGTTAGCGGTCGCTCGTAGGTGTCACACGCAACGATATTGCTAACGAGGCCGGATGTGCGTCACGAATTCCGTGACCCCAGCGATATCTCATTAGTGATGTCGTTGCGTGTAACGGGGCCTTAAGCCTTAAGCGGGCTTTACACATTGCGACATCGCTAGCATCGGCTAGCGATATCGAGCGCGATAGCACTCACCCCCGTAGTACGTGTGATATTGTGTGATCGCTGCCGTAGCAAATATTATCTCTACGGCAGCGCCACACGCACATACCTGCTCTGCGACGTCGATCTGGCATGCGAACCACCTCCTTTCTAAGGGGGCGGTTCGTGCGGCGTCACAGCGACGTCACACGGCAGGCGTCCAATAGAAGTGGAGGGGCGGAGATGAGCGGGACGTAACATCCCGGCCACCTCCTTCCTTCCGCATTGCCGGTGGAGGCAGGTAAGGAGATGTTCGTCGCTCCTGCGGTGTCACACACAGCAATGTCTGGTGCCGCAGGAACGACGAACAACATCGCTAATAAGCATTAAACGATTTTTTGTTTCAGGACGACCACTCCGCGGCAAACGATTTTGACTGCTTTTGCGATCGTTTTAGGTTGCTCATAAGTGTCAAACGCTGCGATCTTGTTAATGAAGCCGGATGTGCCGTGACCCCGACGATAATTCATTAACTATATCGTAGCGTGTAAACCCCACTTAACTCCAGCATAAAATAAACTTAACAAAAAGTAACAAGTCTTTTTCATTGTGGGATTGTCCATTCAGGAAATTGCACAGTTCCTTTTCCCAGGAGTCCCACTGGAGGTGTAGCAACGTCCCCACACAGACCATATGTGAGGCAAACAATCTCCATTTTAACAAATATTATTATTATTATTATTATTATTTATTATTATTATAGCGCCATTTATTCTATGTTGCTTTACAAGAGAAAAGGATATACATAAAAACGAGTACAACAATAATTAACAGTACAAAACAGACTAGTACCGGAGGAGAGAGGACCCTGCCCACAAGGGCTCACAGTCTACAGGGAATGAGTGATGGTACAATAGGTGAGGACAGAGCTGGTTGTGCAGTGGTATACTGGACTGTGGGTTATTGTAGGTTGGAAGAGGTGGGTCTCCAGGTTCCTCTTGAAGCTTTCCACGGTAGGAAAGAGTCTGATGTGCTGAGGTAGAGTGTTCCAGAATATGGGGGAGGCACGGGAGAAATCTTGGATGCGATTGTGGGAAGAGGGGAAAAGAGAGGACTAGAGAAGAAGATTTTGTGAGGATCTGAGGTTGCGTGCAGGTAGGTACCGGGAGACTAGGTCACAGATCTAAGGAGGAGACAGGTTGTGGATGACTTTGTATGTCATGTTAATGTTTTGAACTGGAGTCTTTGGGCAATGGGAAACCAGTGAAAGGATTGGCAGAGAGGAGAGGCTGGGGAATAGCGAGGGGAGAGGTGGACTAAGCGGGCCACAGAGTTTAGGATAGATTGGAGGGGTGCAAAAGTGTTAGAATGGAGGCCAGATAGCAGGAGGTTGCAGTTGTCAAGGCGGGAGAGGATGAGGGCATGTACTAATGTTTTTGCTGATTCTTGGTTAAAAAAAGCACGGATTAGGGAGCTATTGTTGAGTTGTAGTCGGCATGAGGTGAAGAGGGTTTGGATATGCGGCTTGAAGGATAGAGCAGAGTCAAGGGTTTCTCCAAAGCAACAAGCTTATGAGACTGAGGAGAGTGAGCAGCCATCAACTTTGATAGATAGGCTTGGTGGAGAAGTTGAATGAGGAGGAAAGACAATGAATTCTGTTTTGTCCATATTAAGCTTTAGGAATCGCACAGAGGAGAAGGATGAAATAGCAGACAGACCACACATCTCTCTTAAAACCCAGCCCTGATGTGCCCTAAGAACTTTTTAGTACTAACTGTTCTAGAACTTACACCCAAGTTTATATCACAAAGAATAACATCCTCTGCGATATATACTTCCCATTGATTACATGTTGGGCCATCATCATACCACCTCTAATAGAGATGAGTGTATTGATTCTAGATTTAGATTTGTTTTGAGTATTGAAACCAGCGAATATGAACAATATGCAATCCATTTTCGGTGGATTGTCTAAAATGGCCACCTACATTTTACATATTGCAGAAGATTGAATCAGTCAGGAAAACATCACATTACCTTGGACAGGCTTTCCATGATGCCTTGAAGCTGTCACATCACATGGTAGAAAACTGCCTATCTGGGGGCATGCTGCTGTGGGGATATTATGTGTCGCCCTGGACAAGCCAGGGGCCACAGAGCACAACACCAACACACCCCACACTCCCTGCAGGCACATCAAGGTCAGACACAAAACCCTTGTTGCCTTCCTCCAGGGGCTGATGTCCACACCAGGTGGTGGAGCCAGGCGGTTGGTCTCCACCCACCAAGGAGTTCACAGTCCTGGAGGCAGGAAAAGGAAGTTCAGTTAAGCTAGGGAAGTGAAGGAGTGAAGAGTTCAGTTTTGACAGTGAAAGTGGAAGGAGGGAAAGTGAGCAGTAGTGAAGTGGCAAGAGAGCAGACTGAAGTGAGTACGGGTGTGTGGCCCGGACGGAGCAGCAAGGTTGGCAGACGGTGGTGACCATCTGCAGGAGTGGCCTATCGGAGTTTGCCGTAAGGACCGGTACACAAAGAGAAGCCAGCACCAGTGGCAGGGGCTTTTCGGACCCCGGCAAGGCTAGGAGTCGCCGTGAAGTTGCCGAATCCGTTAGTGAAGGGGACCTCCGGGTTTCCAAACAGTCAAGTCCCGACAGAAGGCAACAGTCCAACCGTGAAGGGGAGACACCGCCACCGCCAAGGGCAACCGTTTCCCAGGGCCAGCGCCTGCGGGCAAAAGGGGCTCCTCCGGCCTACATCCAAGACAGGGAGTGGGTTACCGGTGGGAACCCATCGGAATCAACATAGAACATAGGTGCAGGGAGAGACAGTCACCGCTAACCTGCAGGGAACAACAACAACGCAGCCGTCCGAGGGACCCATCCATCCAGCCGCTTGTTTTACCGTGAACTGTGTCATCATCATTGGGCTGAGTGAGTACCTCTGTGCCGTGCGGCACAGCGCTGCCCCTGCGACCCTGCACCTCATCAGGCCCCGCAACCCGCCTGTCATCCAGCTCTACCCCATCACCGGGCCCCGGGACAACCAACCCCCTACCCACGGAGGGGAGACATAACAACAAAGCTGCTCCCAGTCACCGCTCCCGGGATCCCCGTCTAGAGCAGTGGTGGTGTCACCAAAATCACCACAACCGTGGGTGGCGTCACGGACAATATCCCCAAAACCCAAACCACCCCTTATCACTCACGGGCGAGGAGCGCCGCTCGAGTCCCCGGGATCCGGCCCATCGCTCGAGCCACCGAGCAGCAGCAGCCGGACCCGAGCAGTGGGAGAGCGCAGCGTCCCCTCCTCCGCCCGCGACAATTATACTAGTGGGCTCACCGTGGGAGCATCATACTGTGTTGGGTCTGTGAGTGTGTCATACTTTGGGGGCATAACACTGTATTGGGGCCCTGTAGTTGTCAAAGCAATATACTGCATTGGAGACATCATACTGTGAGGCGGCAATGTATTCTGACTGATTCACTGTGTGGATATCATTCTGTGGGTGGGGGACATTTTTATGGGTATCATACTTTACCAGGGCCATGGAAGGAATATAGTATTTTTGGGTCATCTGCCCTTTCATGGCCCAAAAGATTATGATGCTCCTAAAAATGTCAGCCCTCACACAGTTAAATAACTCAAAAGGGAATTTCCCAGCACAAATTGCCCCTCAAATGTACAGTATGAGGTTCCCAGAGTGCTCTCAACACAGTATAATGCCCCTACATCCTCCAATAGTATGATGTCCTTATATTGCCAAATATATCATGTAAAATATTAGGTTAAATGTGGGCTGACAGAGAATGAGGGTGTTACGGGGGCTGTCTGATTATAAAAACCAAAGTGATATCAGACAGTCAGGGTCCACCGTGCAAAGTCTCTGCTCTAGACTATGGCAGAGGATAAGGGGTATCTTGTACTACGGAAGCAGTACGGACACGTCTCAGTGACACTAGAGCCAATCACGGCGTGTACTGTTAAAGTCACAGCGACTACCGTATTTAGCATTAACGTAAAAGGGATAGGTTAATGAGTGAGGAAGAGTATATAAGTGTGCCGCTGTAAATAGTAGTAGCACAAGTGCAGAGTGCAATACCTCTGTTAAACTCACAGAGGCATATAGTTAGGAAATAAAGCAATTCCTCCCTTGCTTGGAGGGTGTGTGGAATGGTCTCTGTTAATGATCACAGAGACAAAAGCAGTAAGTGTGAAATGGCACCTATCTAGGTCCGTTCCTCTAGTGGTGCCAGGAGACGGACAGCAGCGTAAGCCGCACAAAGCTCCTACCTGCGTTCGCTCCACTAGTGTGCGAGGACACGAACCACTAGATATGGCACCTGCCTAGGTCCGCTCCACTAGTGGTGCAAAAGAGATGGACAGCAGCACAAGCCTCACAAAGCTCCTACCTCTGTTCGCTCCCCTAGTGTGCGAGGATACGAACAACTTCCAGACGCAGTATAAGGAACGTTACCCTAGCGGCAACGTCCACCTACGAGAAGAATCACAAGGCCCAGCCAGACCATGTGCCTCAGGCACCTGCCTATGTCCGCTCCACTAAGATGTAAGGATACGGACCGCAGCCGAAGCTGTAAGGTACAAGAACGCTACCCTGCCGGTATCGCTCACCTAGCATAGACAGAGAGATGCCTAGAGGGACGTGCACAGAGCATCTACTCTCATGCATGAACCAAGAGGACTGAGCGCCGGGCGGCGTGCGTCAGGGTCTTATAAAGACTCTGTGCCTCATCCAAGATGGAGGACACCAGAGCCAATCCCCTGCCAGAACGACAGCAATGACGTCACACTGGCCTATCACCGAGCAAAGCGTCACAAGCACATGACCAGCGACCAATCGGCATAGAAGGTGTCAGAGACATGTGACCACGTGTCACAAGCACATGACCAGCGGCCAATCAGCTTAGAAAGTGTCAGAGACATGTGACCTCGTGTCAGCGATGATGTCACCCGCACATGTGCAATGGCTCCAAGATAGGACTTAGTCTCCAGCGCTTGCACATGTGCAGTAGCAAGAAATCCGAACATAGTTTCCAGTGCCACAGCAACCGTAACAGAGGGTCTGTATTACGACTTATGAGAAAGGGTTGACAAGTGCTGCAAACTACAGCAGGTTGGAAGTTTAAGTTTCACAACATTTGGCGTATTAAAACTTACTGATCCCTCATTTGTAAACAAGATTTCTGAGCAGTTTTAATTTCAACAAGATTTTCTTCTAATCTGAGTTTGTACTCACCTAACGATCCCGCAGCGGTGGGTTCTAGTTTGATGGGTGTCTCCGTTGTCCAGTGCCGGTGCTGCCTCTTTTGGCCATCTTTGTTCTCCTTCTTCTGTAGCTACGGTGCATGATGTGTCTACGTCATCCACCCTCAACGGCATTGAAGTCCTGCGCAGGCGCATTTTGATCTGCCCTGTGCACGGCAGATCAAAGTATTGTAGTACGCCTGCGCGGGACTGGCGAGTGTATATGACGTAGATGCATCATGCACACAGGCTTCAGAAAGAGGATGGAGATGACCAAAAGGGGAGACGCCCATCTGACTAGAGCCCACCCCAGCGTGACCGTTAAGTGAGTATTATAAAGTGTTTTTTATGTTATACCCAGCGGCCTGGGCTCTTATATACAGCATGTTAGAATGCTGTATATAAGAGCCCGGTGGTGGTGGCCGCAGCTTATAGGCCAAAAAAGTGGTGACAGGTTCCCTTTAAACTACAGTCCAACAAACCCGACTGCTTCTGGCTTTTCTTTTTAAAAGTGCTCTTCAGAACTAGCCTCTCTCTTAACATGGCCTCTCCATCATTGAACTTTGTCTTCCTCACAGATCCCCTTCCTTCTCTAAGGAATATAGAGAAGACTCCTCTCTGTTCTCCACACTTTCTCCTTCTTTCTCTGCTGGGTATCCCCTCTCTGGGCTGGTCCATGGTTGTCCAGCAAACCACCAAGCAACCAAAAGTGCCTCCTGGACTGTTTCCTGTGCCACAGACACACCTCCATCTAAATCAAAATTGTGGTGACCTTCTCTTCAGTGTCCTCTATTTTGCGCCTTGTCCCTTACTCTCCTTCAGAGGATTCAGTGATCTTCTCTGGCAAGCCACCTAGCCACACTTTACTGTCAGACCTCAGGCCTCACGCCTTTCCCACCTCACAACAGTCCAGAACATGAGGTGGCACCCTTATATATGCCAATCATGACCTGGTGGGCTGCACTTCATTTTAAACTGCTCCCTCAATTTCGCATGAGAAAGCATTTTCAGTATGCTGCAATTGTCAGCCATTAAAGTCTACTGGTTCGTGTAAAATATCGGATTGTACTTGAATGTCATCAGACAAACAATATATTTTAATCTTTTACTTTTTACAAATTACAAAAAAGAAAATAGGTCGATGCAAAAGCTTTGGCACCCTTGGATATTTATGTGCTTAGATAACTTTAATCAATGTTTCAGACTTTAATTAGACTGTTAGGGTTATGGCTTGCTCACTATCATCTTTAGGAAAGGGCAGGTGATGCATATTTCACAGCTTTATAAAAACCCAGCGTTCTCTAACTTTGTGCCAAAAAACAGCAGCCATGGGTTCTTTTAAACAACTGCCTAGCACTCTGAAAATGAAAATGATGGAGGCCCACAAAGCAGGAGCAGGTTTTAAGAAGATAGCAAAGGATTTTCAAGTTGCCCTTTCCTCAGAAATGTAATTAGAAAATAACAGCTAACAGGAACAGTGAAAATCTGTGGCAAGACCTCAAAAGAGCAGCGCATGCAGGACGACCAGGAGTCTCACAGAACTGGTAGACGAGCCTGGAATCTCACAGAACTGGAAGACCTTTCCAAGGAAGAATGGATAAAATCACTCAAACAAGAACTGAAGGATTCTTGGCAGCTACAAAAAGCATTTGCTAGCTATGATACTTGGCAAAGAGGGTGCTACTAGGCACTAACTATGCAGGGTGTCCAAAGGGTGTCCAACCTTTTGCACCTGCCCATTTTCCTTTTTTGTTAATTTTAAAATGTAATAGATGAAAACATTATTTTTTATTTTTTGTCTAAAATAAATGAGAGATGTGTCATTTTTAACTTTCTGCCTTTTAGAAATGATTAAATCTTCAACTTGCTTAACTGTTCACAATAAGAGTAATTTTGACCAGGGGTGTCCAAACTTTGAAATGCCACTGTAAGTCCCAGTTCAATACCCTGACAATTTCCACCAATATAATATTGAACATTTTTGTTTTAATAGAAACATAAATGTGGTTTTAAGAATTTTAAAATGTTTTAAGGTTGTTATTTAGAAAAGAAAATGCCTCATTTAATGATAATAATAATATAATAATATAATTTTTGTTATATCTAATTTTTATGTCATTTTTATAATCTTTATATGAGGCTGACATTATGGGAGACAAAAAAAGAAAGAAAATTAATAGCTACATTATTTTAAACAGAAAAAATATATATTAAAAGTCCTAATTACCTTCTTTTCTTATTATGAAAAAAAAAGCTAAGTATAGACTGTTCTTTGGAAATATAACATTATCCTATCACAAAGATGAAAATACAGAATTGCTATTTTTCGGTCACCTGGTTTCACCCAGAAAATGGAATATCAAATGGTCGAAAAGTCATAAGTAACCAAGAGTATATCAATTGAAACTTCAGCATGCCCACGCAAAAATATGTCTTCATCCTGCTCCATCAATGGAAAAATTAAATTGTTATGGGTCTCGGAAAATGGTGTTTTTAAAATGGTATGAATTTTTTAAATAAAAAAAATCATTGTAGCAATGTTGACCTAAAAAAACAAGTTACCGCATTTTTACCGCATTGTAAGAAGTGTAAAAAAACTGAACTTGATCAGCAATGGAGGAATTTTCACCATCTCAACCATTATAGAAATTTTTTTACTACAGTATTTTCCGGATTGTGAGACACACTTTTCAACTCAAAATGGGGGGGTAAAATGGGGGTGCGTCTTACAATGCAAATATCGCTAACCGGGGCAGCAGTGGTGGAGCGGGGTCATAGGAGGCAGGGTTGGAAATACTGATGGTGTCACTGCAGTGTCGCGGCAGTGGCGGGGGCATTGAGCTGACTGCAGGCTCTATTGAATCGCCTGCGGTTGACACAATGAACCTCAAGAAAATGGCTGCAGATTTGGTGCGTGTGCAGATTGACGCAATGGACTTTAAGAAAATGGCCACGGGGGCCTTTCAGAGCACGCACTGCCTCTGCGGCCATTTTCTTGAAGTCCATCACATCAACTGTGGGTGATTCAATGGAGCCCGCAGTCAGATCAGGTGCCCGCCTCTGCAGTGACAACCCGTCCGCTGACCTTCCTGAGTTGCTATACTGTAGTGACACCCAAGAAGCACGCTAGGAGATCAATGGCGCCTGCCGCCGTGACACCCCCTAGTCTGCAGTATCGCTGATCCACTGTCCACTGACCCTTCTGAGACACAACACGCCCTCCTCTGAGCTTGCAGCATCACCAACCCTCGCTCCTTTGACCTTCCTGAGCTGCTCCCCCCGGTGAACATTAGGATTAAGACGCACTAGGATTATTAGACGGACCCTCATTTTAACATTAAAAAATATTTTTTCCTCTAAATTTGGGGTGCATCTTATAATCCAGTGCATCTTATAAATCGAAAAATACAGTACTTTTCAATTCCTATATTAGGTATGGCTTTTAGTAGAAGGGAAGTAAAAAAAAACAAAGGAAAAACAAAAATTGTCCATAATGGAGAAGGTGGTTAAGGGTGCTTTACATGAGATGACGGATCGTGCGATGCATCGTCGGGGTCACGGTTTTCGTGACGCACATCCGGCATCATACACGACGTCGTCTCATGTGAAACCTCTGAGCGACGCAGTATCGCTCACAAATCGTGAGTCGTGTACTCATCGCTCAGTTTCATAATATCGTTTATTTTTACTTGTGCCGGTTGTTCATCGGTCCCATGGCAGCACACGTTGCTCCGTGTGACACCACGGGAGCGATGAACTCTGCTTACCTACGTCCCATGGCTCCCGCCGGCTATGCGGAAGTAAGGAGGTGGGCGGGATGTTTACATCCCGCTCATCTCCGCCCCTCCGCTTCTATTGGCCGGCGACTGTGTGACGTTGCTGTGACGCCGAACGTCCCTCCCCATTCAGGAAGTGGACGTTCGCCGCCCACAGCGAGGTCGCTCAGCAGGTAAGTACGTGTGACAGGGGTTTCATGACTTTGGGCGACACGGGCAGCGATTTGCCCGTGACGCACAAACGACGGGGGCGGGTACGATCGATCGTGAAATCGCACGATCGGTCGTCCCGTGTAAAGCAGGCTTTAGAAACAACATTATAGAAAATAAAATAAACCTGCATAATGGATGAATCGGGGACATTTTAACTCTCCTTGTTGAGCGTAATCTGACAAGATGATTTACTATGATGAAAAATGGAAGCATCCTTCCTTGTAAACAGTATAAGGTAGGAAAAAGGACAAAGAAATAATAATAAAAAAAGCAAAAAAAAGCTTCATCTGCAGAAAATTGGGCAAATGTTTAATTATTTATACTCCTGTCACTGCCTTACTGCACATTCACACCCGGACTTCGCCTTTCAGAGTCGAACAACTAAATGAGATTATGAGATGCTGACACCGGAGGAATGTAGAAAAGTATAAATGAATAGCTGTCAAAAAAGTCTTTGTGTCTGACTCTCTGCGTGACTTCAGAGCGCTCTCTGCGCAGTTCACAGTTCATGGTATCGAGCGGCTGTGCTGCCTCCTGTACAGCAGAGCGGCCATTTCACAATCTAGACTGAAAGACAAATTAAACTAACTCCGCGTGTGATGGCCTTTTCAGTTCAATATAACAGGATAAATAGAAAATGGGAGATATTTATCCATTTCTATCTTTCTGCTGTTTACAGGAGTGGATTCAGACATTGATTATTTCATTTTACGCCGCATGAAATGCGCAGCACATTTATTACACAGAGCCATTCAGTAATATAGGTCACGGGAAAACAAATGCTAAAGGTCTCTTCATTCATTGGTGAAGAATATATGGTGCTAATAAAGGAAACGGCATTTTAGTGATGCCTTAGTCCGATAATAATGAATATTTCGTGTTGCAGACGCATAACCATCTGGAATAAATATGTACACGCAAATTGTTTTTGTGCGACGGATACTTAGAGCTATTCAGATTTATGATGTGGCCATGGGATACCAACCTAAAAGTTGAACGACGTCCATGACTCTTGTTATATCTTAGCATGCCATGGTGTGGTAGTCGGGGCAAGGTCTGCATCTTATGCGCTCCACAACGCTACACGGAAGAGGGGTCCTGGCTGCGTGTGTGGGCTTGCGTTAAGAAGGCAATATGCCTTTGCAGGCTGCATGTCGCCGCTGACTTTGGATGGCCAGGACCAGATGTTAACTAGTTCAAGAGAGACCACCAGTCTCCGTCACCAACATGATTTTACTCAACAATAACTTTATATCAACTGTGCCCGTGATATAGTGGGCACATTTTCTCGTATGTTTCACAAAGCTAGACACAAAGCTTCTCCTTCTACAATCCTCATTCTGATGGTCCCTCTAATTCCGCTCTATGCCTCTGCTCCCAGCTCTGATGGGAAGTACTTGGAGCGAGGTGTCCTTGTTAGTGATGCACTGGGAATGGAAGCATTGACCACACTATCACTGCTCTGACTGCCTCTATGGATCACTTACTTCATTTAAGAATTGTGAGCATATACTATTCCCGGGTTACCCAATACATCCAAAATGTCCAGCTAGAAAAACCATTAGCTCAAAGATATGCTTTATTATATCTTTAAAATTATGGGACTAAAGGAATCACACATAGTGTAAACAAACCTACGCGTTTCACCATTATGCCATTGTATACAAAATGACAAGCTTACGCTGGCGCTCCATGGCGACTTTTGATATGACTCTTGGCACACAACCAAGGTTCACTTAGTGTATTTGCTACCTCACAGTAAAATACAAATGAATGTGGTCGTATTGCAACTCTGAAGACACAATGACCTTGGCAACTGAGTCACACAAAGTCAAATCTTGTCAGATTTTTTGTAACCTACAGTGTTTTTTGTTTTATAAGACGCACCCCAAATTTAGAAGAGGAAAATAAGAAAAAAATAATTTTTAATGTTAAAATGTGGGTCCGTCTTATAATTCGAGTACGTCTTATAATATCTCACCGGGGAGAGTGGTGGTGATGGAGCGGCATAGGAAGGTCACAGGAGGCAGTGTCGGCAATGCTGTGGGTAGGAGGAGGAGGGGGTGTCGTGACTCAGGAGGGTCAATGGACAGAGGTTCGGCGATACTGTGGGCTTTTTGGTGTGTTGCGGTGGCAGGCGCCATTGATCTGCTGGTGGACTGCGAGCTCTATTGAATTGCCCATGTTGACGAGATTGACTTCATGAAAATGGCCACGGAGGGAGCGCATGTACAGATAATACTCCACAACCATTGTCTTGAAGTCCATCGCGTCAACTGCGGGCGATTCAATGGAGCCCGCAGCCTGCTGTCAGATCAATGGCACACGCGGTATTGTCGACCCTCCATGCTCTGACCCTCCTGAGCCGCTCCAGTGCAGTGACACCCCCTCCTTTGAGCCCTCAGTATCGCCGACCCTGCCTCCTGTGACCCTGCTCCACCATCGCCGCTCCGGTAAGCCATATCCAGATTATGAGACGCCCCCCCATTTTACCTCCAGTTTTTGGGGGAAAAAGTGTGTCTTATAATCCAGATAATACGGTACTTGTCTCAGTACCCTTGGGGTATCAATGTGACCCCATTAACTTAGTTCTGCTGCCATGTAGCAGCGGCACCACATAAACATTTATGGTGCAATAAATTTCACAGCCAATGTCGCCAGGTAGACCCACCCATAATAAATTGAGGTCTGAATGTACTGCAATGTGATGCTATTAAAAAGTACAACTAATTGTGACAGATGTGCCAAGGCCAGCTGACAATCCTGTGGCCGCGAGTCTAAGAAAATCCCAGAGATTGGCAGCATGTGTTGTTATCTGATACTTCCCTGTCTCTGCAGCTACAGACTCTAGGACCTTGGGAATCTGTCAGTTTTTCCCCTTTGTTGCCAGCCTCTGACTCCCTTTATAAACCTCACTCTGGGGATATTTGGGTGCGGTTTACAGTTTGTTCCTGACTAAGCTGGAGAGAAGTCCTGTTGTTCTGTTGCTCCAGACTCTTGTGGTTGTTGCAGCTCAGATAACTGTTTGTCTTTGCCATCTACCAGGGCTCTGGTGATTGCAGTTGTGTTTCCCCTGTATTGTTCCCTTGTGTCATCCTTTAGTGATAGCGGTGTTGACGAAGAGCTCATACCCTCCAACCTTACTTAGGGCCAATTTGCTAGGGTGAAGTAAGGCCACAGGAATTCCAGCTCGGTGACAGGTGCGAAACCTGTATAGGGTCTGTTAGGACTGTGAGGGTAAGCTGCAGGTCATAGTCAGAGGTCACCACTTCCCCCATTCCCTAGCTATAAGGCATTGCCTCTCCCTTCTTGTGTGTTGTCCTTTATGGCCGGTATTGGTTATATCCGTGATATTAATACTGCACAATAAGGGCTGTGAGATTATATAAAATTCCTTGGCCAATAAAAACCAAACTAGGCTGCATCTTTCCTGACATCCATCATACATGTACAAACAATAAAACAAAATAGGTCAGGCCGGAAAAGGTTAAGGGGGTTAATGACAACCATAAAAAAAGTATATCATTAAGGCATCTAATAATAACATGGTGATAAAAGGTGGCGATTGACTACAAGAATAGCACAGAGATACATTTGGTCTTGTCTGCAGCCCTATAAACATCCTGTATAGTCATCAATAAACTCATTAAAGCCGCACACTCATTCAGTGATGAGGCAGATCCTGGAACAGTTATATTTAACGAAACAATCAAAACCAATTTAGAACCTGAAAACATATTTTTTTTCCCCTTTGGCACAGAGGCGAAGACATAACCTCACAAGGAAATAGCTATGTTATAAAAATGCTGCTTTCTCCCCGGATGCCAAAATGTATTGTGAAAATGCAATCTTGTTCTCTACATTCTTGCCAGCGCACCATTTCTACGGTTCGATGGGTATATATTTTGTTTATGTCCATATAGTCTGATATTTTCTTGCTTGTTTATTAAGGTTTTTTGAGCCGAAGTCTTCTAAAAATTGATTTCTGCTGTATGTTTAATATTAGTTGTGAATCATCTCGGCAAATTAGTATTCATTGACACCTGCGCGTTGCCCGGTGCGGTTGCGCCTTACATTTCCCACTGGAAATACCCATAAATGTGAACTTTAAATTGATGTCGGTGGTGATATCTTTTTAAGGTTTGCTTCCATGCAGCAGCAAAAAAGCTGCAATAATAACAAAGATGTCAATTCCAAGGCTGACATCGGATAGACATGGAGGCTCCGAACCACAAAAGTGACATTATAATGGGAACAGTGATGATTTTCTTTCACCGGAATGGCTTCATTAAAATTCATTAAAATTGCAGTCCCTCATAGAAAGGAGACAGTCAGCCTTTTGGAAATAATCGCGAAGTCCGGTTTCTTTAAATAAATAAATGAGATGGGAAAAGTCTTATTTTTTGTTTTGTTTACAGGAAAAGTTTTTCCACTTACAGTATTTGTGGAAAATAATAGTCAATCTGAATTTTTGGACAAAAAAAAATATTAACATTTCATTACTTATGACACCAAATACACTGCTGGAATGTCGGAAGACTCTTTCATGGACACATAGCTATTAAATAGGGATCCAGGAACATATCTACATGTAATATGACTAAAGGGCACTTTAGACACAGCGACATCGCTAGCGATGTCGCTGGTGAAAGCACCCGCACCCGTCGGTTGTGCGTCACGGCCAAATCGTTGCCCGTGGTGCACAACATCGCTAACACCCGTCGTCACATATACTTACCTGCCTAGCGACGCCGCTGTGACCGGCAAATCGCCTCCTTTCTAAGGGGGTGGTTCGTGCGGTGTCACAGCGACGTCACTAAACGGCCGCCCAATATAAGCAGAGGGGCGGAGATGAGCGGGCCGAACATCCTGCCCACCTCCTTCCTTCCTCATTGCGGGCGGCCGCAGGGACGGTGATGTTCCTCGTTCCTGCGGTGTCACACATAGCGATGTGTGCTGCCCCAGGAACAACGAACAACCTGCAACAGCAATGATAATCAGGAATAGAACGACGCGTCAATGATCAACGATAAAGTAAGTCATTTTGATCGTTAATGGTCGTTCGTGCGTTTCACACACAACGACGTCGCTAACGAGGCCAAATGTGCGTCATGATTTCCGTGACCCCAACGACATCTCGTTAGCAATGTCGTTACGTGTAAAGCGGCCTTTAGGCTGGGGCTATATGATGACATTTTCCCATGACACATGCCATGCAGCCAATGTTTGCTACATCACACTGCAATACAGGTGATTGATGTGGCAATGCAAAACTGAGGGTACTGCAACCCCGACAAAAAATATGGGTACGATTTTATGCCACTGGATGACAGAGGATAACAGGAGACCGGGGCTACTAGACTGGCACTTAGGCTAGGGGACCCAAACTGTCCCTACTCAAAGAGATATGCTTAAAGGTGATGATGTCTGGGCCACTTTGCTTACCCTACTCATGGCCAGAACCTGATCTAATATACCCTTTCCCCCACCCCAGGGGAGGATCAGGACAGAAGTGGTTGAACCCACATATATGGACAAACAGGGAAACCAAAACTCGATCACACAGCTAGCACACAAGGAGATGTAAGACAATATGGAATCGGGAGGAAATAACAAGACAAGAAGAGGTTTCCATTGCACACCAAGAGCATACAGTGAATCACCAGCAACAGAAAGACAATAGGACACGGACTATAGTCGGCATGGGAAGGCAGATATCTCCATCTCAAAAGACTGGGAGTACCTGTGATAGGTTCCCCCCAACATGTGATCCAAAAAGGTAACCAGTAGGCTTGCAGAAATTAACTCTTGCTAGTCCAATCCCTAATGATGTGTTTGACACCCGAGCCTGCCTGTGAAACTCAGAAGCACCAGAGCATCGCTCTGATCAGGACACGCGATCTGACTATGCAGTGCTAAATTCCTCTAGGGGGACTAATAAAATAAATAAAAAAAATGTAAAAAAAGTTTTAAAAATATTAAAAAATAAAAAAAAACCCTAAAAGTTCAAATCACCCCGTTTTGCCCCATCGACAATAAAACAGTTTAAAAAATTAAAAAAATACACATATTTGGTATCACTGTAGTGTTCCTAATTGTTTTAGTTAAAACTGTTATTTAATGTTTTTCATGCTCGTCTCTGCTGCCATCTAATGGTCAGACCTTTCGGCTCCTCTGTTTCTTTTGTCCAGCCCATGGGAGTGTCTGCTGATCCTCTTGCATCACTTCCTGGCATCTTCAGTTCCAGCCAGAGTTTGTGAGAAAAACACCCCCTTATTGGAGCTGCTGGAAGCAAAGTCTTCTGACCTTAGTGGCTTCAGAAACAAGCAACACAAGAGAACCACAATGCCAGGTACTTGGACTACTGTACTCTGCATGTCCTAACCTTTGGAGAAAATAAATCACCATTGTATCATCTCAGCATGTGCATGTGTAACTCTGGAGCGCTCTGGTCATGTCTGCCTCACCTATAGGAAAAACAAAGGTAAGATTTTCACAACATCTCACAACTATGCGCCTTCAATCACCTTTAAGTGGGGACAGAACAATCACCGCATTTAGAAATGCCCGATCTATTAAAAGACAAAATCAATTAATTAAACATCGTGGCAACAAAAAAGTTCAAACTCCAAAATGAAGTTTTTTTAGTTGCCACAACATTTTGCAATAATAGGAGATCAAAACATCACATCTACACTGATATGATATAATTAAAAATATCAGCACAAGACGCAAAAATAAGCCGTCAATGAGCACCAGATTTTGAAAAATTAGAACACTACGGGTCTCAAAATATAGCGACAAAAGCGTTATACTTTTTTTGGACAAACGTCTGAATTTATTTTTACCACTTTAGATAAAAGTAAACCTATACATGTTTGGTATCTATGAACTCGTACTGACCTGAGGCATCATACTGGCACATCAGTTTTACCATATAGTGAGCACAGTGAATAAAAACAAAACAAAACCATTGTGGAGTTTAACTTATTTTTACTCTTTCTCTACAGTTGGAATTTGTTTTCTGTTTTTCAGTACACTATTTGGTAAAACTAATGGTTTTCTTCAAAAGAAAAACTTGTGCCACAAAAAACAAGCTCTCATATGGCAATTGGCAGAAAATTAAAAAAATTATAACTCTCGGGAGAAGGGGAGGAAACAAAAAGGAAATATGGAATCACCCGGGGGTGAAGGGGTTAATGCTTTTGTGGTAAGGTTGTCATCCATAAAAGGTACGCCTTCAGGGAATATAAATACTTTTGGGATGAATCCTCTTATCCTTGCATGTGGACAATTGTGGCTCAGTTGATGGAGCTTGCTAGTATATAAGAAGCCCCAATTTGGCTTTCTTCCACCGTTTCCTCCCGTTTGTCCATGTTGAGATGTTTTTCATATTAATAATGAGACTTTGAACTATGGTTAGTTGCAGTTCACCGTTATTTTAGGGTTCCTCAATTGAGTCTCTAGCTGGTCTGAGGTTCTCTGGGTTAAAACTTTTTAGGACCACCAAATTAGGACAGGTTTGTAAACACTGTATTGGAAAATGGTTTTCGAAATACAGGATACTTTCCATCACTAGAGTCACTGTTTATCATTCATGCTTTCTGTGATAGTACATTGAAAATGGTAACAAATGCCATCAACAATTATTTCCAAGCTTCGAAAAAAGAATCTCTAAATTCCTGCAGAGTAAAGAGTAAAACTGTACAAGGACCAAAAGAAGGACAACTACTTTCCATATGTTCTTCAGAACATATTAACATCATAGAGGGGCCCTCAAGACTTCCACTTTTAGGCCCTGTGCGCACTAGAAAATGGAATTTTCTTAAGAAAATTCCAGACCCTCTAAAAGAATTCCGCACCCACAGCAAAAAAACACACCCGAAATCCGCATGCAGTTTCGCCACGGTTTGTTGAGGTTTGTATGCGGAATTGCTGCGGTTTTTCTGCAGGTTGGTCCATGCGGTCTTTTACCATTATCTATAGGATAAAATGCAGGTACCTGTGGAAAAGAAGTGACATGCACATTAATTCCGCAGCGGAAATTCTGCACAAAACCCACAGGGACAAAAAAACACAGTGTGCTCACAGCATTTTTTTTTATCTCTAGAAGGTTTTGCTGGAGAAGGACTTCAGAAATGTTATAAACATTTTCAGCAGCATTCCTTCAGAAAAATCCACGGCAATTCTGCGGTAAAATCCGCAGCATGGGCCTAAAGAGGTTGTCCGGTCTACATTCACAAGTCTGCAGTCAATCTAGATGACTGCAGACTTGTAAATCCTTGCACTGGGCATTGTATGGATCCTACAGTTTTAGCGCCAGGAATGGGTAAGTATGCAATATGCAGTCTTCCAGGCAGAATCCAACTAGACTCACTTGCTTTGAGCATGCCGGAAACAGTCTGTAGTCACACTAAATTTGTAACGCCTGCCTGGAACCACAGTTTTAGAATGGCTTTCACAGACAGGCTAGAGGTTAGCCACCCATTAATCAGGATACCAAGAACCCTGAAACCCCTTAACCCCTATACAGAGATTTGGAATTACTACAGGCCCCCGAGATCACTACCTGTGGAAGGCTGCAATGAAGAGTAATCATCAGGCAGGATCAAACCAGGAGATACAGAAAGGGACAACATTGGCAGACAAGAGCGTAGTTAGGAAAACAGGCTAAAGTTAAAACCGGAGATGGTAGCGAGGTGCAAAAACAACAGGTAAGAGAGTAGTCAGGGGTCAAAACACAGGGATCAATATACAGAGCAGGGTGTGAACCAGAGACAAGCAGTACTACAAGACTATATCTGGCAGCGACTAGCATACAGGAGAGGCAATAAGAAGGGTGTGGTGTCTTCCCTTTGGCTGTAGCTGAAAGATGGTAACTTCAGCTGAAAGGCACACACCACCACAGTCAGCCAGTGATACTGTAGGTCCAAGAGAAACCCAGCTTAGTGGATGGCCGGAGCCTGCACCCACCAAAGCCACTGGCACCAGCTCCTCTCCTATCACCAGCATCGCCCACAGCGGAAATAAGGCGGCACCTGGTGATAGAAGCAGAAGTCACAGGAGCGGACTCCAGTGGGAATGTGACAGACTTGCAGACATGTCGGTTTCAACAAGTCAACCGCTTTAAGACAGAGCGGAGAGGCAGCCATAAAGAGCAGCTCTGTCTCGGGTGGACTCACCATGTATTTCTAGGTCACCAATTTGTTTGCGTAACACTGAAGAAAACAGATAATAATTGAATTACTATGTCTTAACATACGTTGATTCATAAACTTTAGACACTTTGGCAAACCCCTGCATCCGGTTGGGAACAATATAGTTAATTCTGTGCGCTTCCATTTTAATTAAACATGTAAATACTCCAGCGCTGATGTTTTATAAATGAATGATACTGACAATAATGGCCGATTTCCACTCGTTGTACATCTGTTCTCCTCTTGTATTAAAATCTTTAAATTGCTGATACTCAGTGAGACTCATTTTAAATGAGCGTGCTCCGAAAAAAAAAATCTATGAGAGTTCACGGTTCTGTGTTTAATAAGCAGCAGTCAGCGGAAAAAAAGTGCTTTGTCCTTTTAATTGTTGTTTTATTATTTTAAATTGCCCATTAGGTTGGCAGAATGTAATTCCAAAACTTTACTAAGAAACACGACACTGATCACATTTTGGTTACTCAGGAACAAAGCGGCTGTAAGTTGTGGCTGATACGTGAGAATTGTTTTTGCGTCAGACAAATGAGAATATGTCTTTGCTCAATCTATTTCAACAAGATGAGGCCTAGGAGAAGCTATCACCATACATCAATAGATTATATGTGTAGCGCCCTTGAAGCCATCAGGGTGCTACAAGGTTCTGCATCCCCCATAAGGATGCAGGGCCTACCCCCTTAGGGACCCTGAACCCCACTGCCGGTGCCAACAATAACCCAGGTAATCCCAGTTTTTCTCCAACAATTCCCCCATATAATGGTACCCAGCTAGGGTGGAACCAATGGATGGCCGCCTAGAGGTGGAGCCAATCCAGTCCACTAGTTGACCAGGTGGGAGCGGTGGACAGAGGATAAAGCAGACAGAAAGACAGAGAGTCTAGCTGTGACTGTGGAGGTGTGAAGGTGGAGAGGAGTGAGTCTGCAGTGTCAGGGAGCAGACAAGTGACACCCTGACTTGGGTTAATGGTGACCTGGTACCCAGGAGAGGTAGTTGCCGGTGGAGTACTTCCGGAACTACGCACCATCGGGGTACAGGACCCTAGGACAGGAAAGAGCTTCAAGCCGACCTGTTAACACCTGCACAGCAAAGGGGACCATCAAGGACCTTGCTGACCCTAAAGAATTCGAAGACTCAGTAGCAAAGAGAGAGCCGGGAACAGGACCAAAGACTCCAACCCTACAGGGTTCACACTACTGTCAGGCGGACAGAAGTGGACAAACCCAGTGTTCCATACCATGGAAACCCAGTTACCAGAGACAGGTGCAGGGGAAGAAGGTACCAGAGAACCAGACTGGCACTAGGACGAAGGGGATCTGGAGGTGTAACCAGCCGGCCTCGGGCGACCAGTTAACATCACAGCAGTGAGTAAAACAGATACACTGAATACCTGTCTGGTCTCCTTCTTCCGACGCCCACAGCACCATACACCCACTGGAGTAATAACATACTTGTGGAGGGATTAGCATACTAGCTGCTAATACCATCAGCCCCAGTAGAGACATTTTGCGGCGGCTTCCTACATATAGCCGCAACACCGCAAGTGGCGTCATGAATAAACTTTATTCATCAATCCCCTGTAAATATCCCTATTACAAAAAGGGCCCAGGGCACGGAACCGGGTAACAGCCATCATCGTCATATCCCCAAGATGTACACTGCCCGGAACCGAGTACCCTATATCACTGGGTGCTACATATGCAGTGGTATATTAGCAATGGGCAGCAGGCACCCTTACTATGCCTGTTGCTAATTTCTTAATGATCACCCCTTTCACTTATATTCATAGGCTATGTACACGTTTGCACAGTTTTTCTTTTATTGTTTATTTGCTTCTTTAATGCCAAGTTAAGCTACTTTATAAACGGTCTTCAGTCACCTCCTACATACAACCTCTTTCCCGCTCCTGTTGCCTGTGTGGCGCCCTGGACTAGCCAGGTCGTCACAGATAACACACACACACACCCACCCTCACTAAACAGTAACATTAGCCAAACACAAAACCCTTGTTGCCTCCCTCCAGGGTCTGATGTCCACACCAGGTGGGGCGGAGCCAAGCAGTTGGCCCCGCCCACCGAGGAGTTCACAGGCCTGGTGGCGGGGAAAGTGACAGTTTAGTCTTGGAGGTTGAAGTGAGAGGAGTAAAGTGGAGAGTGTCTGGGTTTGTGGCCCAGGCACTGACAACAAGGTTGGCAGATGGTGGTGGCCGTCTGCAGGAGTGGTGAATCAACGCGGAACCGTAGGACCGGGGACGGGCGACGGCCCGCCGGTACCGACCGGGGAGCGAAGTGAAGCCAGCACACCTAGTCAGGGCCATCGGACCCCGGCTAGGCTTGGAGCCGCCGTCCAAATCCGAGTGTGACAGGAACCCCAAGGGTTTCCTAACAGCCAAAGTCCCGTTAGAAGGCAACCGCCCACACCGTGAGGGTAACAGCTACCGCCTAAGGCTAGAGACCCAAGGGCCAGCGCCTGCGGGCAAACGGGCTCCTCCGGCACCCATACACAGGGGAGCGGACTACCGTTGGGAATCCATCGTAGTCAAGACAGTACACTAAGGTGCAGGGAAAGACAGCCACCATCACCTGTCCGGGGAGAGACACAGCAGCCGGCTGCGGGACCCGTCCATACAGCCGTTTGGTTTACCGAAGACTTTGTGCATCTCTTGCTGAGTGAGTATGCCCGTGCCATCTGGCACCGCACCGCGCTGCCCCTGCAACCCTGCACCTCACCAACCCTGCCTCCCCATCTCACCACCGGGCCCCGGGACCACCGACCCCTACCCACGGAGGGGGAAAACAACATCCCAGCTGCTCCCTTCCATCGCTCCCGGGATCTCCGTCACCAGCAGCGGTGGTGCCCACCTTCACCGCAACCCGTGGGTGGCGTCACGGACTAAATCCCCTCAAACCAACCAAGAGCGCCGCTCGAGTCCCCGGATCTGGCCCACCACTCGAGCCACCGAGCAGCAGTCGCAGCAGCACCGGACCCGAGGGTTAGCGAGCACAGCGCATCCGGCGGCGTCCTCCCCGCTCGCGACACCTGCACCTCAAGAACATATCTAGAATCCACCCCTTTCTCACTCACTGGGCGGCACGGTGGCTCAGTGGTTAGCACTGCAGTCTTGCAGCGCTGGGGTCAAGGGTTCAAATCCCACCAAGGACACCATCTGCAAGGAGTTTGTATGTTCTCCCCGTGTTTGCGTGGGTTTCCTCCGGGTACTCCGGTTTCCTCCCACACTCCAAAGACATACAGATAGGGACTCTAGATTGTGAGCCCCAATGGGGACAGTGTTGCCAATGTATGTAAAGCGCTGTGGAATTAATAGCGCTATATAAATGAATAAAATTATTAATTATTATTATGGATACTACAAAAACCCTCACCATGGCCCTGATCAACTCCCACCTTCACTACTACAACTCTCTATGTATTGGTCTCCCCCTAATTAGACTTTCTCGTCTGCAATCTATCCTTCATGCTGCAGCCAAGGTCACCTATCTGGCTAACCATTACTCGGATGCTTCCACTCTGTGCCAGTCCTTGCACTGGCTGTCCATACATCACAGAATCCAATTCAAATTGCTTGTTCTCACCCACAAAGCTCTCCACAGTAAGGCACCCCCCTACATCTCCACCCTCATCTTTGTCTATCCCCCCTGCCCGTTCTCTATGCTCTACAAACTACCTTTGACTAACATCCACACTAATCCAAACCTCCCACTCCCGGGTCCAAGACTTTTCCCGAGCTGCACCAAACCTCTGGAATACCCCAAGAAACTAGTATGAATCACAACTTACTCAACTTTAGCTGTCCCTAAAAACACATCTTTTTAGTGCGGACTATCATGCTCCCTAATCGAAGTAAATTGACATAGTCCTGCTACTATTTCTCAGAACATAACTTTCCGTCAAACTCCACCGCACCCAAAAGCATGACAGAGATTAGCTAATGACTGATACAGGCAGCCTTTATCTATCCCCTATTTCATTGACATGGCTCAATTGTCATTGTAAATAAGCACCTGTACCTTGTCTTCCCCACCTCATTGTAGATTGTAAGCTCTTACGAGTAGGGTTGCCTTTATTTTTTACCTAATTATTGTATCTTCTATAACTGTTAGTTGCTTGCCTATGAACCTATGAATGCTAGCACTGTGAAATATGTTGGCACTATAAGAATAAAGATTATTATTATTATTATAAAACAATTTTCTCCATATTCGTCCTTCAGCCATATGACTGGTTTTGAAAAACTACACTGTGTGCAGAATTATTCGGCAAATGAGTATTTTGATCATATGATACTTTTTATACATGTTGTCCTACTCCAAGCTGTATAGGCTGAGAGCCAACTATCAATTAAGTAAATCAGGTGATGTGCATCTCTGTAATGAGGAGGGGTGTGGTGTAATGACATCAACACCCTATATAAGGTGTGCTTAATTATTAGGCAGCTTCATTTCCTTTGGCAAAATGGGTCAGAAGAGAGATTTGACGGGCTCTGAAAAGTCCAAAATTGTGAGATGTCTTGCAGAGGGATGCCGCAGTCTTGAAATTGCCAAACTTTTGAAGCGTGATCACTGAACAATCAAGCGTTTCATGGCAAATAGCCAACAGGGTTGCAAGAAGCGTGTTGGGCAAAATAACTGCCCATAAATTGAGGAAAATCAAATGTGAAGCTGCCAAGATGCCATTTTCCACCAGTTTGGCCATATTTCAGAGCTGCAACATTACATTACTGGAGTATCAAAAAGCACAAGGGGTGCCATACTCTGGGACATGGCCAAGGTAAGGAAGGCTGAAAAACTACCACCTTTGAACAAGAAACATAAGATAAAACGTCAAGACTGGGCCAAGAAATATCTTAAGACTGATTTTTCAATGGTCTTATGGACTGATGAAATGAGAGTGACTCTGGATGGGACAGAGGTTCGATCAGTAAACGGCAGAGAGCTCCACTCCAACTCAGATGACAGCAAGGTGGAGGTGGGATACTGGTATAGGCTGGTATCATCAAAGATGAACTTGTGGGACCTTTTCGGGTGGAGGATGGAGTGAAGCTCAACTCCCAGACCTACTGCCAGTTTCTAGAAGACAACTTCCTCAAGCAGTTTTACAGGAAGAAGTTGGTATCGTTCAAAAGACCATGATTTTCATGCAGGATAATTCTCCATCACATGCATCCAACTACTCCACAGCGTGGCTGGCCAGTAAAGGTCTAAAAGATGAAAAAATAATGACATGGCCTCCTTGTTCACCTGATCTGAACCCCATAGAGTACCTGTGGTCCCTCATAAAATGTAAGATCTACAGGGAGGGAAAACAGTATACCTCTCGGAACAGTGTTAGAAAAAATTCCAGCAACAAGTCCATGGAAAAATCTTCATTAAAAATTCATATTTATTTATCAAACTTGTAAAAACAGTCCATGTTAACAATTGCCCCAACAGAGGACGCGTTTCGAACGACCAAGTTCTTAATCCGTCTCTCTTTGAGAGACGGATTAAGAACTTGGTCGTTCGAAACGCGTTGTTAACATGGACTGTTTTTACAAGTTTGATAAATAAATATGAATTTTTAATGAAGATTTTTCCATGGACTTGTTGCTGGAATTTTTTCTAATACATGAAATGAGTTCTGCTACCTTCCATTCAGTGCACGGTCCTGGATAAGCGGTCTCCGGCAAATAGCAGGTGAGCTGGACAAAGCAAAATTGTTTGTGTTTGGACTCTCGGAACAGTGTCTGGAGGCTGTGGTGGCTGCTGCACGCAATGTTGATCGTAAACGGATCAAGCAACTGTCAGAATCTATGGATGTTAGGCTGTTAAGTGTCATCATAAAGAAAGGTGGCTATGTTGGTCACTATTTTTTGGGGGGTTTATTTTTGCATGTCAGAAATGTTTATTTCTAAATTTTGTGCAGTTATATTGATTTACCTGGTGAAAATAAACAAGTGAGAAGGAAATATATTTGGTTTTTATAAAGTTGCCTAATAATTCTGCACAGTAACAATTACCTGCACAAACAGATATCCTCCTAAGATAGCCAAATCTATAAAAAACCCACTCCAACTTCCAAAAATATTAACCTTTGATATTTATGAGTCTTTTGGGTTGATTGAGAACATAGTTGTTGATTAATAAGAAAGAAAATCCTCTAAAATACAACTTGCCTAATAATTCTGCACACGTTTTATTACAAATCCTTAATAGCTCCTTCTCGTGATCCTGACCATTCTCTCAGTGTTAGAGATAACAGGAGGGAGAAGTAAGGGGTTTGACAATGATTTGCAGTAGTAAAGGGAAAAGTATATTGTAGGGCAAAGAAAACAGTCTAAGATAAGTATGAAAGAACATACCGATCAAGGTATGGGGTTATGTAATGCTTGCAAGTAAGTGATGGTAAGATATACTACAGCAAGTGAAGATAGCAGAACCCTGGATTCACACAGACCTCAATTCAGCCTGTATCACATGGAGAGGCAATCTCACAAGAGCAAAATTGAAACACTGTGGTCTGAAAATGAATAAAGAAATGAACATTGCTGTCAAAGATCACCTGGTGAGGTGGATTCACTAAGCAGCAGATCAGAGTGTACACTTGGATAGAAAGCAATGGCACAATGGGCAGATTTTGCTGGATAGCAAGTGGAACCGTAAGGATCGGGTCCAAATGGTGATAGAAACAGGAAGGTAGGACCTCAACGTGCTTGAATAATGGGTAAACAAGAAGTAGGTCAAAAGGTTTGCGCATGAAAATAGGGGGGAAGCTTCATTCTCAAAGGAAGGAAATTTAGTTGTATAGAAAACCTTTGGCACAGAAAATGATTGACAGATGAATGAAAGGAAAATATTTATTGCATCACCAACCTTTATCAACAAATTATGTCCAACGTTTTGGCAATTGCCTTTATCAATGCAATATGTATAAATGAAAGGTAATGTATCGGTACAGCAGCATGCTGTCTGGGTAGCGGTGCTTTTAAAATTGTACCAGAATTGAGTCAGAGTCTCTCCTCCATGTCTCTTGCTGGCTGTATTTCAGTCTTTCCTTGTAATTTTAGCTAAGCCTCACACTGACTGCATATCTTTTCCCAGTTTCAGAGTCAGAATCTTTTAAATATTGTACCAGAATTGAATAAGTCTCTCCTCTATGTGTCTTCCACGGGTATTGCAGTCCCTCCTTCTAATTTTTTGCAAACCTTGCACTTAGTACATAGGCTTTTTGAATGTAGGAGTCCCACTCCCTAACATTTTTAACAATATATGTATCAGTCCCCCCTTTATATCTAAATAAGGGTGAATCGGAGTCCCTCTTCTAATTTTTGTCAATTTTTGCATTGACTGCTTAGGCTTTGTGAGTTTCAGAGCCCCTCCTTCATAAATTAAACAGGATATGTCTAACCATATCACACACCACATGCCCAGACTAGGTAGTAAAATATTCTTTTCACCGTTGTGTTGTGAACAGAGCATAAGAGGTGGAGCAGGATTCCCACCATCCTTTTCAATTTGCCTTATATGCAAGTCAAAGGAAATAGTGTTTTCTAACATTTTTTCCTGTAAAATCCATTTTATTCGTGTATGTTTTATCATCAGTCCTTAAAAGTGGCATTATACTCTGACAACATTGTTTCCAGTACTGATCTGGGAGTCAGAGATGTGTCCTGGCATTTTCCCCATTCTGTTCCCTTTCCATTTAAACACTTTTTCCATCCATTTCAGTGATTTTAAGATGAACAGATAGACAGAGAGCCACAGACATTTTTTAAAATTGCACCCTGTGCAGCTTGTTGCACAAGTTTTTATGGATGAAATAAATTATTGAAAAAAACAACATGTGGCCCTACCTTTGATCTCTTGCAAAGATAAAGCAGACAGCTAGGAGCTGATATTATCAGGCTGAGAAGGCCCATGGTTATTGGGCCCTTCTCAGCCTAATATACCAGCCAACAGCCGCCCCAGAAGTGGTGTATCACATTAGATACCAAAATTTCAGCTGTCTGTCAGTTTGCATTATGCCCTTGTGTTAGTAATGGAGAGGCATATATCAGACACCACCATAATAAAGAAAGTAAGTAAAAAGCAAAAATCACACAAAAATACTTTATTTGATAAAACACTTCCTCAAACTTTCCCTGGTTCACCATTTTAAAAAACACAAAGCAGGTCTGTCGTAGTCCACAGATTCTGGAAACCTGAAAGAAACAAAAAGAGAGAAATAAAAATGAGATAGTGTCTCTTATTCACCAATTAATTAGAGAGCAAAGTTCTCATCTCCAATGTAATCCAGCATTCTGAGCCTCAGAACGAGGCTCCACAGGCTCATTAGAGTCATGAGCGGTGACTTTCTTGATGTTTCTGCTCATCAGTGTCCTGGGTCTCGCGGTGCACAGAGTGAGCAAGGACTGGCTGCTCCCAAAAGCCTACAGAGACTTATGCTGAGGTTCTAAAGTATATATAGTGTGTATATATATATATATATATATATATATATATATATATATATATATATATATATATAGTATCCAGGTACTCGAGGAACTTTGTTTTCTAATAAATTGGTGAACGAAAAGCAGTGTCTTGTTTATATTTCACTCTTTTAATGACTTTCAGGTTTCCATTTGTGGACTACATTGGAATCACTATACTGCGGCAGACCTGCATGATTTTTATTTTTTCCCTAAAATGATGAACCAGTGAAAGTGTAGGGGAGTGTTTTTTAAAAAAAATATTTTTCTGTGTGTTTTTTTTATTTTCACTTAATTGGTTAGTAATTGGGGTGTCTGACAGGCTCCTCTTTATTACTAACACTAGGGCCAGGTGACATTACACAGGTGACATCAACCCCATTTACAATTAACCTAATTTACTTTATTCCTGAAAGAACACCACCATTTATATTATTCCCAGCATTTGACTGTTGTATGGACATATGGTGCAAATACTACTTAGGGACACTATATAATGTTTAAAATTAGAGACAATGGACTCAATTAATTATTGCATTTGTGCCTGTTTTTTGTCTGTTTTTCACCTGTTTATTATTACTACCTAATTCTTCATTTAATTTGTCCCTTTATTTAAGGGATCCTGTCAGGTGCAATATGCACCCAGAACCACGCTCAGTTCTGGGTACATATTTCTAATCCCTGCCTAACCATTCCTGTATACACTAGCATAGATAAAGTGATCTATAGAAAAAGTATTTCTAAAGATCTTTTACCGTATGCTAATGAGCGAGGGCACTAGCCCCCTGGGCGTTAGTTCCCCGGCCAATCACCTCCATTAGCATGTTACCATAGTACGTCCCTGTGGGTATGCTAACATGCTAATGAATATGCAGCATCACAGGATGATCTTGTGTCACCCAGGGCTATGGGGTCCTTGGTCCAGGGCGGTGTATAACTGGGGAAATGTCACTTGGTGGCTGTTGCCCGGTTTCCTTGCCCTGGGTGCTTTTTCAAAGGAGTATACAGTGTTTAAAGGGGAATTAAATGAAAGTTTATCACGTGACGCGGGTTGCAGCTATGTGGATGGAGCCGCCGCTGCACAGTTCTCACTACTGGAGCTGGTGTTAGTGGCAGCCTGGATGTTAGGCTCTCCACAAGCAGGGCCAGGCCCCAGAGGATAATTGCTGTAGATGGGTGTTGAAAGTAGGTAGGCCACACAAGGGTTTGCACTGTAACTGGTTTCTTTACTCACAGCAAGGTGGAAACTCGTCACCCGAAGAAGGCTGGTGTTGACCGCCGGTCCCCTTAGTCCCAGTGCCGGTTTAGTGACCTGGTGGCTTTTTTCCCCTGCACCTCTTTTTGGTTGGTGGGTCCTCGTGGCTTGGAGCAGCTGGGGGTCCCCTCCTGGTAGTCTCTTACCGATAGTCTGTATGACAGTAGCGTGAACTCTGTGAGGTCGGAGTCTCTGATCCTGTTCCCCGATTCTCCCATTGCTATTGTGTCCCGAACTTCAAGGTCAGTGAGGTCCTTGATGGTCCCCTCACTGTGCAGATTTTATCAGATCTGCCGGAGTGTTTGCCTGACCTAGGATTCTGTACCCTGTTGGTGCTGTGGTTCCGGGAGTACTCCACCATTCTCCACCGGCAACCAACCACCTTGACCCTCAGGGCACTGTCACACTCCTGTCAGTGCGTCTGCTCACTTCCTCTTTCTGTCACCGACTCTGACTAACTGACTGTCCACTGTCTGCCCTTTCCACCTGGTCGTCGCTCAGTGCGCATGACCCCGGAGTTTTGGTCATGCACACTATGAAGCCGGGTGTACACATTCTGGCTTCAAACTGAAGTAGTGCGCATGACCAGAAGTCTGGAATCATGCGCACTGAGCCGAAATCCAGCGTTGGGCAGTGATGGCAGCGTAGAAGTGAGTGAGATCATCCTCTGACGCTGCGCATTCATTAGCATGTTAGCACGCACACAGGGGCGTACTAACATGCTAATGGGGGCGACTAGCAAGGGAAATTAATGCCCAGGGGACTAGTGCCCTCGCCCATTAGCATACGGTAAAAGATCTTTGGAAATACTTTTTCTAAAGATCACTTTATCTATGCTAGTGTATACAGGGACGGTTACGCAGGAATTAGTAATATGCACCCAGAACTGCTCATGGTCCTGGGTGCATATTGCACCTGACAGGTACCCTTTACAGCCTGTTTGATATGCATTTGCTTGTTTTTATAGGTTTGTCACTATGGGAGCTTTTTATTTGTTTTCCAGTTTTTAGCTGATTCATAAATTGAGACTTTTTAAAATAAGGCACAAAATTTTACATGCACATACTCTTTTAACTCTTCTGTTTAGAAGTTATATGGGAAAAAATTCAGCAAAACAAGTAACTTTATTGTGTTAAAAAGTTACAAAATACTACAAAGGCAAAAAAAAAAATTTGTAAAAAATTCATGGTCATGTGATCACTGTGTAGAGTGAGGAAACAAGAGCAACTCGGTCATTGTAGACCAGGAGCTATATTTTCCTTGTAACTTGGGCTGATATAGCAGACCACTGAAAAGGGAAATGAAGATATGCAAATAAAAAAAACTTCAATATTAAAATGCCCAACAAAAGGTCTTTTATGACTTTACGGGGGACATCGTAAGTAAAATAAATGAAAAATAAATATACAAAAAAAAAACTGGACTAAAAAAGGAAAAAACGAACAAAACATGCCAGTGTCAATCCAAATCGCTTTTACTAGCTTCGCCTCGATAATAAAATAAATATATATGTCCGATATATAAAAATATTTAACGAACACATAAACAGCTGCACTCTGAGATGCTAAGGTATACAAAAATTGAATATAGGAACTTGGAAATGTATTACTTCTAAGGAAATAAATTTAAAAATTGAGACACCTAGAGTATAAAAAAGGCCAGTTTTATGCGAGCCCAGTAGCCAGTGTCAAGACTTATCTCGTATGATGGATTCCATACCCAATGATGGCTCTCCCTGGGCTGAACAGTCTATAATTTTAAGGGGTGGGGCAGGAACCCACTACTAAGAAATGAAAAATCTCCTTTAGCTGATGAGAAGGAGTGCTCATTCAGAAGACATGACCCATAATCCAAAAACATGAAGGCAGTTTCTAAAAGAAAAGTGTGAACGGGTGCATACTAACATGGAATAAACTAAGATATAAACAGCTGCACTCTGAGATGCCAAGTTATACAGACATTTAATATAGGAGGTTGGACATGCATTACTGCTAAGGAAATAAATTTATAAATTGAGACATTTAGAGTATGAAAAAGCCAGTTTTATGTGAGCCCAGTAGCCTGTGTCAAGTTCTATCTTGTATGATGGTTCCCTACCCAATAATGCCTCTACCTGGGCTAAACAGCCTACAGTTTTTGGGGACGCAGGAACTCACAACTAGGAAATAAAAAATTTCCCTAAGTTGATGAGAAGCAGTGCTCAGTCAGAAAGCATGACCCCATAATCCAAAATAAGAAAACTGACGGCACTTCCTAAAAGACTAGTGTGAACAGGTGCATACTAAATATGAAATAAACCAACAAATAAACAGCTGCACTCTAATTGGCCAAGTTATACAGACATTGAATATAGGAACTTGGAGGATAGGCATTATTGCTAAGGAAATACATTTAAAAATTGAGACATAGCGTATAACATTTTTGTGCACTCAGTTTTATTACCTTTGATTATGGGGTTATGCCTTCCTATCAACTTAAGGCAATTTTTAACTTCCTAGTAGTAGGTTCCTGCCAGTCCAGAAAATTGTAGACTGTACAGCCCTGGTAGAGGTATCATTATGTAGGTACAAACCATAAGAGATACACCTTGATGCTGGCTGCTGGGTTCACATAAAGCTGGCCTTTTTATACACTGTCTCATTTTTAAAATGTATTTCCTTAGCAGTAATGTATTTCTAAGTTCCTATATTCTATGTCTCTATACCTTAGGGTTCCAGAGTGCAGCTGTTTGTTAGTTTATTTCATGTTCAGTATGCACCTGTTCACACTTGTCAGTTGGGAAGTGTCGTTAGTTTTCTTATATTAAAATATTTGTTACAGACTGGAGAGCAATTTTTTTTATATGTATTGAGGTAAATGGCCTGATCCTGAACCAGTTAAGTGAATGCGTTCCACCTCAAGAGACACACTTACCGATGTCTTGCTTGTCCTTGTTTAATGCGATGTAGATAAGTCTTATAGCTGAGATGCCTTTTCCTAAGCATCATACAGAGAATAGAAAATAGCCATATCAGAATTCTATTATTGTGAACAGTAGAGCAGGAACGCATGATTTAGTCTAGCAGGTGGCAAGGATTGTACAGTTAAAAGGTACTTGATTATAGGTCTATACAAGCAGAAAATTGCAGGCAAATGATAGCGCTTGGAAATGCCAAGATCTAATTGAGATGTGTGATTATGCATTTCCCCCCTCCGGCTGTCCACTCTTTAGGACCGCTTCCTGAAGTGTTTTCTCAGTGTTGCTTGGATTTTCACACATTTGCTTTCATCAACATTACTGCAATTTACTGAATAAACCTATTTTCTCAGCTAAAGGTTTTCTGTGGATCAGACCTTTTCCTATTAGCTCCATGCGATATGTTTATGCTCGTGTGGAGAAATGTGCGAAAACTATCTCTGCCAATGGTTTCTGTTCTTTTATGGGAATGACGCCATTATGTGGGATAATACTCTGAGCCATTTGCTGATTCTCTGTAAGCATTAAAGGACCATTTGTATGAAAGCCCCTCCTGAGCCTGAGCTACACTTACCATTGATGATATTTTCAAGCCTGATGTATAATAGTAGGGGGATGTAGGCTTACATATCGACCATCAAGATAAATGGCGACCCACGTCATACATTGATGGGTTGGTCTGCTAGAGTCACAGCTTCTCCGCTCTGACAGATCAGGAATAGAATAATCTTTGCTTTATATGTCCTGAAACATTAAGAGGACTTTTATTCGTGATCCATGTGCGTCCGACAGCTGTAAACTCCCCAAAATTAACTGAACAGAAGTCTACTCTTTACAAATGGCACCCACATTGGGTGAAATGGATCCTCTAAGCCCACGTGGGAATATTGGCCATGGACGTAGGTGCAGCAGGCTGGTGTTGCATGCAGGAAACAGAATGTAGCGTTATTGGAGGCAAAGGAAACGTCTTACAGAGGTCCTGGAAGATGCAAGCAGACAGGAGACATCCTAAAAGCCACAGTTGGAGAAGTAGAGGCAAACTGAAGGTCTTAAAAGAGTCCTAGAAGCCACAAGTAGACAGGAGATGTCCTGGAAGCCACAAGCAGACACATAGTGGCAAAGTAAAAATCGTAAAGTGGTCTTCAAAGCCGCAAATGGACAAGGGATGACCTGGAAGCCACAGGCAGAAACATATAGGCAAACTGAAGGTCTTAAAGGGGTCCTGGAAGCCACAAGTGGAGAGTAGATGTCTTGGAAGCCGGATGTGGACACGTAGAGGAAAGTTGAAAATCTTAAAGTGGTCTTGGAAACTGCAAGCAGACACTAAATGGGGCTTTACACGGTATGACCGATTGTGCAATTTCACAATCGATCGTAACCGCCCCCGTCGTTTGTGCGCCATGGGCAGCGATTTACCCATGACGCACAAAGTTGGTAACCCCCGTCACACGTACTTACCTCTCGTGCGACCACGCTGTGGGCGGCGAACGTCCACTTCTTGGAGTGGGAGGGACGTTCGGCATCACAGCGACGTCACACGGCCGCCGGCCAATGGAAGCGGAGGGGCGGAGATGAGCGGGGCGTAAACATCCCGCCCATCTCCTTCCTTCACATAGCCGGCGGCGGCCGCGTGACGCAGGTGAGCTGCTGTTCATCGTTCCCGGGGTGTCACACGGAGCGGCGTGTGCTACCCCGGAAACGATGAACAACTAAATTAAACAATATTATGGAACCTAGCGAGCAGTACACGACTCACGATTTGTGAGCGATACTGCGTCGCTAGGAGGTGTCACACAGGCCGGCATCGCCAGCGATGCCGGATGTGCGTCACAAAAACCGTGACCCCAACGATCTATCGCACGATAGATTGTCTGGTGTAAAGCAGCCTTTAGAGGCAAACTGAAAGTCTTAAATATGTCCTGGAAGCCACAAGACAGGAGACGTCCAGGAAGACACAGGTGTACAGATTTAGGAAAACCGAAACTCTTAAAGAGGTCCTGGACTGACAGGAAGCAGGTTTACTGGAAGCTGCAGACAAACAGGTGAGGTCCTGAAGACCATTGACAGGCAGCAGGCTTACTGGAAGCTGCAGGCAAGGGATTGGATACCACGGGTGACCAGGGGAAGTTGGAAGGCTGTCGACAGGTTCTGTGAATAGACTCAGTAAGAGTTACTAGAAAGTCTTAATACCAAGACATAGTTGTGAGTCATGGGAAGTAATCTACAGGCCTTGGAAATAAAAGACTTGGGAGCATGCCAGGCCACTTGAAAAGCCTGACATGAAGCACAAGCAAGTCTAGCAGATCAGGCAGAGATGTAACACCACTGTAAAGGTGGCTTTACACGCTACGACATCGCTAATGCGAACTCGTTGGGGTCACAGAATTGGTGACGCAAATCCGGCCGCATTAGCGATGCCGTAGCGTGTGACACCGATGAGCGATTTTGCATCGTTGCAAAAATGTGCAAAATCGCTCATCGGTGACATGGGGGTCCATTCTCAAAAATCGTTACTGCAGCAGTAACGAGGTTGTTCCTCATTCCTGCGGCAGCACACATCGCTCCGTGTGACGCCGCAGGAACGAGGAAGCTCTCCTTACCTGCCTCCCGGCGGCTATGCGGAAGGAAGGAGGTTGGGCGGGATGTTACGTCCCGCTCAGCTCCGCCCCTCCGCTGCTATTGGGTGACCGCTCAGTGACGTCGCTGTTACGCCGCACGGACCGCCCCCTTAGAAAGGAGGCGGTTCGCCGGTCACAATGACGTCGCCGGGCAGGTAAGTATGTGTGACGGGTCTGGGCGATGTTGTGCGGCACGGGCAGCGATTTGCCCGTGTTGCGCAACAGATGGGGGCGGGTACCCACACTAGCAATATCGGGACCAATATCGCAGTGTGTAAAGCCCGCTTTAGGAGTTGAATGGGTCAGGATGGCTATGTTCCTGACAGGTCCATTTTGCACTGCTCTAGAGAAAAAACAGGAGACAATTTTTACTATTCTAGTGAATGATGTAGGGTCAGTGGTCAGATCTGCATTAATTTAACAATTATCATATATAGAGGGGTAATCTCAATGTAGCAGGTTAATAATACAGTCATATGAAAAAGTTTGGGCACCCCTATTAATGTTAACCTTTTTTCTTTATAACAATTTGAGTTTTTGCAACAGCTATTTCAGTTTCATATATCTAATAACTGATGGACTGAGTAATATTTCTGGATTGAAATGAGGTTTATTGTACTAACAGAAACTGTGCAATCCGCATTTAAACAAAATTTGACCGGTGCAAAAGTATGGGCACCCTTATCAATTTCTTGATTTGAACACTCCTAACTACTTTTTACTGACTTACCAAAGCACTAAATTGGTTTTGTAACCTCACTGAGCTTTGAACTTCATAGGCAGGTGTATCCAATCATGAGAAAAGGTATTTAAGGTGGCCACTTGCAAGTTGTTCTCCTATTTGAATCTCCTATGAAGAGTGGCATCATGGGCTCCTCAAAACAACTCTCAAATGATCTGAAAACAAAGATTATTCAACATAGTTGTTCAGGGGAAGGATACAAAAAGTTGTCTCAGAGATTTAAACTGTCAGTTTCCACTGTGAGGAACATAGTAAGGAAATGGAAGAACACAGGTACAGTTCTTGTTAAGCCCAGAAGTGGAAGGCCAAGAAAAATATCAGAAAGGCAGAGAAGAAGAATGGTGAGAACAGTCAAGGAAAATCCACAGACCACCTCCAAAGACCTGCAGTTTCATCTTGCTGCAGATGGTGTCAATGTGCATCGGTCAACAATACAGCGCACGTTGCACAAGGAGAAGCTGTATGGGAGAGGGATGCGAAAGAAGCCGTATCTACAAGCACGCCACAAACAGAGTCGCCTGAGGTATGCAAAAGCACATTTGTACTAGCCAGTTACATTTTGGAAGAAAGTCCTGTGGACTGATCAAACAAAGATTGAGTTGTTTGGTCATACAAAAAGGCGTTATGCATGGAGGCAAAAAAACACGGCATTCCAAGAAAAGCACTTGCTACCCACAGTAAAATTTGGTGGAGGTTCCATCATGCTTTGGGGCTGTGTGGCCAATGCCGGCACTGGGAATCTTGTTAAAGTTGAGGGTCGCATGGATTCAACTCAGTATCAGCAGATTCTTGACAATAATGTGCAAGAATCAGTGACGAAGTTGAAGTTATGCAGGGAATGGATATTTCAGCAAGACAATGATCCAAAACACCGCTCCAAATCTACTCAGGCATTCATGCAGAGGAACAATTACAATGTTCTGGAATGGCCATCCCAATCCCCAGACCTGAATATAATTGAAAATCTGTCGGATGATTTGAAGCGTGTTGTCCATGCTCGGCGACCATCAAACTTAACTGAACTGGAATTGTTTTGTAAACAGGAATGGTCAAATCTACCTTCATACAGGATCCAGGAACTCATTAAAAGCTACAAGAAGCGACTAGAGGCTGTGATTTTTGCAAAAGGAGGATCTACAAAATATTAATGTCACTGTTATGTTGAAGTGCCCATACTTTTGCACCGGTCAAATTTTGCTTAAATGTGGATTGCACATTTTCTGTTAGTAGAATAAACCTCATTTTAATCCAGAAATACTACTCAGTCCATCAGTTATTAGATATATGAAACTGAAAGAGCTGCTGCAAAAACCCAGATTGTTATAAAGAAAAAAGGTTAACATTAATAGGGGTGCCCAAACTTTTTCATATGACTGTACCTATCTGAAGTCTTTTCAAAGAGGGCATTTCACAGCCTGGTTTTCCAAATGTTGGGATCCCAGCGATGGGATCCTTAAAGATCAGCAAGTCTTGTAGACAGGTAGTATTTACTAATTTGAAAAAAATCCTTAGGCTGGGGCTATATTTAAGTGTCACAGGAAAATTGATGGATTATCTGTTTGTAACATCAGCGTTTCTCTGAAAAATTATAGACAACTGTACAATAAAAATGAGACATGGTCATATTGAACAGAAAAACTCTGGTTTATTTGTATCAATATTGACCTGTTCTGAGTCTGATTTAAATTAATCTTTTTTTTTTTGGGGGGGAGTTTATTTTGGTACAAATTTATCATATGTCTCAGCAGCAGATTATTTGGTAAAGTGAGATAATCCAGCACCGAATTCCTCTTGGATAAAAGAAAATAAACTTTTATTGCGATATATTGAAACCGTAGAAATCCACCAAATTAGATAGAAAAACCTGACGTATTTCAGATTACCGTATTATTCGGACTATAAGACGCACCCTGGTTTTAGAGGAGGAAAATAGGAAAATAAAACTTTAAGTAAAAAAATGTGGTCATGACACCTTGCTATGGGGCGAGGATCTGCTGCTGACACTGTTATGGGGGTAATGTCCCCAAATTCTCTACTAAGGTACCCCATCCTGGTAATGATCCTCCTGCCTTGTATATGATCCTGCTATAAACCCCCATCCTGCTTATATACCAGCATCCTGCTCATATTCCCCCATCCTATTCATATACCCCATCCTGTTCATATACCCCCATCCTGTTCATATACCCCCATCTTGTTCATATACCCCCATCCTGTTCATATAGCCCCCATCCATCCTGTTCATATAGCCCCCATCCTGTTCATATACCCCCCATCCTGTTCATATACCCCCCATCCGGTTCATATACCCCCCATCCTGTTCATATACCCCCCATCCTGTTCATATACCTCCCATCCGTCCTGCTCATATACTCCCATCCTGTTCATATACCCCCATCCTGTTCATATACCCCCATCCTGTTCATATACCCCCCATCCATCCTGCTCATATACTCCCATCCTGTTCATATACCCCCATCCTGTTCATATACCCCCATCCTGTTCATATACCCCCATCCTGTTCATATACCCCCATCCTGTTCATATACCCCCCATCCATCCTGTTCATATACTTCCATCCTGTTCATATGCCCCCCATCCATCCTGTTCATATACCCCCATCCTGTTCATATACTTCCATCCTGTTCATATACCCCCCATCCCTCCTGCTCATATACTCCCATCCTGCTATATGCCCCCATCGTGCTCATATACCTTCCTGGTATATGGCCTGTATCCTATAGCACAGAGAAAAAAAAACAAACGTTTATACTCACCTTTTCCTCACTCCCTCCAGCACCGATCATCTTCCTCTCTGCGCCGCTGACCTGCGTGTGTGGAACCATTCCCCTGCAGCACGCGATGTCTTCCTGTCTGTGCCGATCAGCTGATCCACACACGGAGACGGATGAGTATACTGATTCACTGCACCCCGCGCTGATAATGATGTGCGGGGGGCAGTGAATACAGCCGCACATGATCACTCCAGGCTGTAATTGCCAGGGGTGATCATGTGGACCGGCTCTTTACTATGCGCGCGTCCCCGCTCGTCCTCCCGCCCACCTGTCAGCGCCGGCTTCTGCGCTGAGAAATGGGCGGGAGGATGGGCGTGCATATGTAATGAGCGGGCACACGTGGTCACGGCAGGCTGCTATAGTAGCCTGCTCGTGCCCCCGATGACCCGCTCCACCGCAGCTCCCTCATTCCCCGCAGCCACAGTCAGACCATAAGACGCACCCCCAACTTTCCCCCAACATTTGTGGTAAAAAAAGTGCGTCTTATGGTCCGAAAAATACGGTAAGTCTTGAATTGTGTCATAAAATCAATGGATTACAATGTTTTTTAAGTCATCTTCTGTGAAATCAGATTCAACCAATGAAAATAAGATAAGCATAACACAGATATTACATACAGTGGAGGAAATAAATATTTGATCCCTTGCTGATTTTGTAAGTTTGCCCACTGACAAAGACATGAATTGTCTATAATTTTAAGGGTAGGTTAATAAATCCAGAAAATCCCATTGTATAAATTATATAAATTTAAGACTGTTCATAGACTATTCATGTCCTTATCAGTGGGCAAGCTTACAAAATCAGCAAGGGATCAAATAATTATTTCCTTCACTGTATATAATATAACAATTCCATACAAAAAAAACAATATTTGTAAATAATATCATTATGAACATTTAGACCCTGTGGTTGTTGGGGGAGACCTCCAGGGGGTCTCTCTCAGGGTCACGGAGGAGGATTCTAAATCAGGTCTGCGCAGATGTATATGAATCAGGGAAAATAACCGCACAATGAAGTTCTTATCATCCCTGTATTCAAGGCATACATATTTATACAGCTTACTCAGTACATCCAAGTTATCTATTAACCAACCAACCAGCTTAGGTATGGTTCATTCTAACACAAGTCCCTAGTAAATTAAAACATGCCAAAATAATTGCATTGTTAAAACCTGGGAAGCCTGAAGATAATCCATCAAGCTATAGACCCATTGCCTTGTTGAGTTGCTTATATAAGCTCTTAGAACGCTTAATATATAACAAGATCAGTCTAAAGATTTTCGACTCAATACCTATAGAGCAAGCCAGCTTCAGACCTGCTCGAAACTGTAGTGACCAAGTCTTAGCTTTGACAACTCTTATTGAAGCTGAATTCCAGAAGAACAAGAAAGTTTCAGTGGCGTTTATCGATCTCTCTGCTGCATATGATACTGTGTGGAGGGAAGGACTTTTATATAAATTTCTGAAGGTGATTCCATGTAAGAAAATGATGTACCTCTTGAACAATATGATTGCAAATCGAACTTTTCATCTTATTATGGGCGATTCAACCAGTTGTAAGAAATCTTTAAACAACGGACTGGCCCAGGGATCAGTGCTGGCACCTCTCCTGTTTGCCCTGTACCTAGCTGATATTCCTAAAACAGTGTCACGGAAATTTGGATATGCCGATGACTGGGCACTTGCTATGGTAAGCAAAACAATGGAGGAAGCAGAGGATGTTCTTACAAAAGATCTTAGTGTAATGGGAAAGTACTTCCGACATTGGAGATTAAAACCTAACCCATCAAATACGGAAGTTTGTTGCTTTCATTTACACAATGCAAGTGCCAAGACTGAACTTAAAGTACAATTTGAAGGCCAATCTGTTAAACACAATTTCAATCCTAAGTACTTAGGTGTAACCCTTGATAGAAGTCTAACTTTTAAATCCCATCTGGATAAATTGGCACAGAAACTGAAAGCACGTAATAATATTATTCAGAAACTTTGTGGATCCTCATGGGGCTCGGCAACATCTGTTTTGAGAACATCTACTCTTGCCCTGGTGTACTCTGCTGCAGAATACTGTGCTCCAGCATGGTTAAATAGCTGTCATGTAAACTTAATTGACACTCAGCTGAACAACTCTTTGCGTATAATATCTGGTGCTATTAGACCTACACCTGTTCACTGGTTACCTGTGCTGGGTCATATCGCACCCGCAAATCTAAGAAGACAAAAGCTCCTACTTAAAGAGTACACTAAAGTAGTGAATAATGAAAAACTTCCAATACACCAAAATATCAGAGATGTTACACTACAACGATTGAAATCAAGACATCCACCCATCCGAACTGCAATCACCTTGCATGAACAAAACTTCAATTTAGAGGAGAAATGGCGAGAACTTTGGGTCAATGTAGTAGAAGGTGATCCCCAAATGTTCCCTAATTTACAAAACCCTCCACCAGGCTTCAATCTACCAAGGAAAACATGGGTTACTCTAAATCGTATCAGAACAAACTTTGGCGTCTGTGCAGATTTTATGTATAAGTGGGGAAAATATGACTCTCCGACCTGTGACTGTGGAGCAGATCGTCAAACTATCCAGCACATTGTTGAGGAGTGCCCCCTGAGATCCTACCATGGTGACAAGAAGGATTTCTATATTGTAAATGATAACGCAATTGCATATATAGAAAATCTTGATATTCAAATTTGATTTTTATCCTTTTGATATTTTTCAATCACTGTCTATTGTCTGGTGTTTATTTTTATATGATGGTAAGATATACGTTCATACGATTAAATAAATGGTTCATTCTCTTGTTTAAACAGTCTTTCCTATATGTCAGCAACATCCCTAAAGCTAGAGTTACACGTAGCGACGCAGCAGCGATCACGACTGACGACCTGACCGATGACCAGTGATCAGGATCGCTGCTGCGTCGTTACATTGTCGCTGGTGAACTGTCAGACCAGAGACCAGTGACCAGCCCCCAGCAAGCAGCGACGCGTGGAAGCGATGCTGCGCTTGGTAACTAAGGTAAATATCAGGTAACCAAGCAAAATGCTTCGCTGGTTACCCGATATTTACCTTGGTTACCAGCGCACACTGCTTAGCGCTGGCTCCCTGCACTCCTAGCCAGAGTACACATCGGGTTAATAAGCAAGCCTTTGCTTATTTACCCAATGTGTACTCTGGCTACACGTGCAGGGAGCAGGGAGCCGGCACTGGCAGCCTGAGAGCGGTGGACGCTAGTAACTAAGGTAAATATTGGGTAACCAGTGAAGCACTTCGTTTGGTTACCCGATGCTTACCTTGGTTACAGCTTACCGCAGGCTGCCAGAAGCCGTCTCCCTGCTCCCTGCTCGCTTCAGTTCGTCGCTCTCTCGCTGTCACACACAGCGATGTGTGCTTCACAGCGGGAGAGCAACGTCCAAAAAATGAAGCAGGACATTCAACAACGACCGGCGACCTCACAGCAGGGGCCAGGTCATTGCTGGATGTCACACACAGCGACAGCAATGGGACGTCGCTGCTAAGTCACAGAAAATGGTGACTTAGCAGCGACATCGTTGTCGTCGTCGCTGTGTGTGACACCACCTTTAGTTTCAGGTGCATCTAGACATGGACAAACAAGAGTCTATGCAGGAATATCAGTTTCTAAAGACTTTGTTCTCTGTGTATTTGTTCTGCTTAGTCCTAAGCATGGTTAGTTTCGATTACACACTCAGTTAAGTATACATGGAAAAACAGTATAAGGATTATAAAAAAAAGGGTTCATCCGCGCTGTCAGAAGAAGATCACTGAAGGTAATTAAGTAATGTACATTATTGATTTTTGTTCCTGAAGATGGAGTCACATGGCTCTGAAACGCGTTGAACAATAACATCAAATATCTTAATCCCCATTGATCTTCAGTGAACTTCTTCTGGCAGCGCGGATTCAACCATTTTCTTCCATCTCCTCCAATGCTATCCTCTTGGGGTCTGCAGCAGCCTTCCTCAACACGTGGTTATAGTGGATGTGTCTGGAACACAACCGCTCCAGGGTAGTGCACCCAATTTAATTCTTTCTGTTACCATCGGATAAGACACCATCTGCGCCCCCTCCTTCTTTGTCACTTCAGTTTTTCTATAAAAATTTTAAAATTATGACCATAAGGTATATCTACTCAATAATATTCTTCTATGATTTTCCCCTCTGACAGACTTGAATACCATTTCAGTTCCAAACACGGCTGTAAAAAAAATATATTGGAAAGCATTGAATTGGAGAGCTGAATATTCCCATTTTTAGATTATTTTCTATAATTAGAGAAGGTGCTTAGCTTTAAAGCTAGTCAACTAAAGGAATGTATTTGTAAACTTTTGTAAAATTGCATTTGCATACAAATATAGTTTAAGAGTTATCCCTCCAAAAACCAGACTGCTACAATAGATTGTAAAATTTTGCACATGGTGCAAAAAAAGAATAGTTTTATGCAAATTTTGATGAGCCCAAAACATGACTGACAAAGCTGGATACGTGTTCACCATTGACAGTGCTCCCAAACTCTATAAAGCAATGACTAATTTGGGAATTGTAGAAATAAAATATCCTATGTCACATTCCTCAATATAATTGTCTTGCCGACCTGCCAATACAAATGTATTTGCAAGAGTCCAAAAAAACCCATTTCCAAGAGTCCTAGTAGATTCCTATCCTATGTTTACTAATCTAAGGGCACTTGTGGGACACTTCCCATCATCTCAAATTAGCCCTATTGAATTTAGATCAGGAAGACTGTGGAAACTACTTTTGAAGCCAGTCTTGATGAGAAGGTAGTGGAGTGCAAAGCTTCTGACTTAGAGGCATGAAGTGTTTTGGGCTTCCTTGTGTGCCTTTAACAAATCTTACTGAAGTCCCTCCTGGAGTAAGACTTGTGGGAGTAGCGGACTCCAGTGGTCATCAAAAATTTGACAAGTGGGGGTTACCATGCCCTGTCATGGCTCCATCCCACTCCAACTCAGCACACGTTGTTAGAACTGCACAAAAGTGGTCTGAAAATGCCAAATCGTAAAATGATTGTTTTTTTTCTTTTTGCGGCAGACAAACATACAAGAAGAGGCCCTGGAGGGGAATATGTACAAGAAGGAGGACATATATACCAGGAAGGGGACAAAAACCAGGATGGGGACATTATACCAGAATTTTACATAGTTACATAGTTACTTAGGTTGAAAAAAGACCTAGGTCCATCTAGTTCAACCTTCCTCCACCAGTTCTACATTTAGTCACTAAGTCATTTATAACCAACAATGTTTTGTGTACTGAGGAAATCCTCCAGCCCTTTTTTAAAAGCTGTTATAGTATCTGCCATTACTACCTCTTGCGGTAGGGCATTCCACAGTGTGTCCAGGAGGGGGATATATATATATACACACATTAGGAGGGGCCCTGGAAGGGGACATACTGTATATACAAGAAGAAGGATATATACAAAGAAGGGAATAAAATCCAGGTTAGGGACATATTTACCATAATGTGCCCAGGAATGGGATATATATACACCAGGAGGGGCCCAGAAAGGGAACATATATACCAGGAAGGGGACAAAAATCAAACTGCGGACATCATACCAGAATGTGCCCAGGAGGGGAATATATATACCCCAGTACAGACCCTAAAAAGGGACATATATACAAAAAGGAAGACATATATACCAGAAAGGGACAAAAACCAGGATGGGGACATATATACCAGAATGTGCACAGGAGGGGGATATACATACCAGGATTAGCCCAGGTGTTGTGAATGTCATCCGAGTGGGTGCTGGTGTGGAGCTCCCTCTGGTGGACGGGAATGGTAATGAAGCTGAGTCTGAATCTGTGACTCAAATAGGTGATGGAATTAATTAGGAATCCAGGCAGTCCTATTGCAGATCAGCCTAGTGTATTTAAGAGAGCAGTTTCTGCCTGGCAGCCACCGGTGGTAGATATTTCCTGCTGCTTCTGAAGATGAAGGGTTAGGTCTGGCTCAACTGGATCAGGTGGTGCTAAATAGTCAAAAGACTCAAGACAATGTAGAGACTATAGCACACATAGAAAAAATGGAGAAAGTTCTTAGTGGTTTTTCAATGTTTTAATGGTGCCAATACAGAAAAAAATCCAAAGACTATCAGTCCTAACGTTTTGACCTATAACAGGTCTTCTTCAAAGAACAACCATAAGTTGTAAATTGACTCGGACAAATGTGTTGGATTACGAGTCAAATGCCTTAAATGTTCGTATAAAATAATTTTTATGATCAAGTTGACAAGTCAGTAACTAGATCTATGGATGTGGCTGATAGGCAGATTCATATAGTGAATATATGTATACCTCTAGGTGAATAATTCATATCACCCTCAGGTCAAGCAAATACCAGGAAAATTCTTCTTATCTTACCAAAGGTAAATTGCAACGATGGCCAAAGGCCACCACATATCAATGTGTTATAGTTTTATGTTATGCACAAAATCCTATTAATGAAGCAAAATGGCATACAATGTACAATGGAGTGGTTCTCCTGTGGTGAAAATACCATAGTTCTCCTAAACCAGGATGTGCAGTGGTGGTGTAAGTTTGTGTAGTGTAAGCTTCTGAAGATGGCTGGGAGCTTTCCCTTCAGTTTCTCCCATTTATTCTGTGCCTGAATCTATTCCAGATAAGTTTATTAGTTTCTGTGCTTAATTGCTGGAATTGCACATAAGGGTGTTTCTGCTTATTCCATTTGGTTCTGTGTTTTGGTTTCTTTTTTGTAAGGATCTGTCTCTCTGCTTTTTGTGAGCCAGGCAGTTCCTCCAGCAAGAAAGGGAGCTTGCTCCCTGTTCATGTTTGTATTATTTGTTCTGTGATTTTGTTTCTTCCCATTATAGCTGCAGTTCTGTTCAAAGTGTCTGGCACAAGAGTACCTGATATAGTAGGGGAGAGACCGTGTGATCTTAGGATTTTTATTTATCAGGAGTTTGGTATTTTTTGCAGGGTTTTTTGCTGGCCAAAATCAGTTATCTTTCCTGTCTTGTTGTATCTAGTAAGTCGGGCCTCACCTTTGCTAATCTATATCTTCTATGTGTGTAATGTATTTTCTTACATCACCGTCATTGCATGTTGGGGACATGCTATTTCTTTGGGGACTGCTCCGAGGCAAGTTAGGATTCCTCATTTCTTTCTTTGAGGTGTAGCAAGTTTATCCAGCAGTGACGAGGTGTCTGGGTGTGTTAGGAACATCCCAATGCTGCTTCTAGTGTTGTCCGATAGATAGGAGATTGCGGTCAGCTTTGTTTCCAACTACTCTTGTGGTTTCTTTGCTGATTCTCTTGATGTTGCTGAGCCATCTACCATCCTAAATGAAGGTGTGGTCCTCCGCTATTTCATCCGATTTGAGGTTAGCACTTGAGAGATTTCAGGGGGACAAACCTGAGAGATGTTTTGTGGGGAAACTGTATGTTCCTGATCAATAGATGAGTAGAGTTATTTCGAGATTCATTGTTCCGTCTTGGCTGGTCATCCTGGGATTTTTGGTACTAGGGATCTAGTGAGTAGGTATTTTTGGTGGCCTTCTTTATCTCGGGATGTCAGGAGTTTTGTGCAGTCTTGTGGGGTTTGTTCTAGATCCAAGCTTTGTTCACATTCTAGTGGGTTGTTATTGCCATTGCCTGTACCTAAGAGACCTTGGACTCATATCACTATGGATTTTTTTGTATCTTCCTGTCTCTCAGAGGATGACGGTTATTTGGGTTATTTGTGATAGATTTTCTAAGAATGGTCCAATTGGTACCATTGACTAAGTTGCCGTCTTCATCAGAGTTGTTGCCCTTGTTTTTTCAACAGGTGATTCGTTTACATGGTATTCCTGATAACATTGTGTCAGACAGAGGAGTTCAGTTTGTGTCCAGATTTTGGAGAGCATTTTGTTCTAAATTAGGAATTGGGCTGTCTTTCCCTTCTGCGTTTCATCCTCAGACCAATGGTCAGACTGAGAGAGCAAACCAGACCTTGGAAACCTATTTGAGGTGTTTTCTATCTGTGGATCAGTATGACTGGCTTTCGTTTTCGCCATTGGCAGAGTTTGCTCTCAATTATAAGGCTAGCTCTGCTATGTTGATATCTCCGTTTTTCTGCAATTTTGGGTTTGATCCCAGGTTTTATTCAAAACAGGTTGAGGCTTCCGCCTATCTGGGAGTTGATTCTGTGGTTGAGGGAATGCAGCAGATTTGGGGTTAGGTAGTGGACAAATTGTTTCAGTCCCAGGAGAATTCCAAAAGGTTTTCCAATCAGCGTAGGACGGTTGGTTTCCGATTTAAAGTGGGGGACATGGTTTGGTTGTCCTTCAAAAATATTTCTATGAGAGTTTCTTCTCCAAAATTGGGCCTTATAAGATTTCGGAGATGATTAATCCCGTATCTTTTCGTTTGGCTCTCCCTGAGTCTTTTAAAATTCCCAATGTTTTTCATAAGTGTTTGTTGAAAAAACATGTGGAACCAGCAGTTCCCACGGCTGCACCTACTGATCGTGTGTTGGTAGATGGGGATCTAGAGTATGAATTACAGAACATTTTGGATTCCAGTCTTAAGCTTCAATACCTTGTTAAGTGAAAGGGTTATGGTCAGGAAGACAATTCTTGGGATTTTGCTTCTGACATTCACGCTGACAGATTGGTTCATGCCTTTCATCATGCCCATCCTGACAGACCCGGTGGCTCTAGTGAGGGTTCGGTGACCCATCCTCAAGGTGGGGGGGTACTGTTGTGAATGTCATCCAAGTTGGTGCTGGTGTGGAGCTCCTGCTTGTGGCCAGGAATGATAATGAAGCTGGGTCTGAATCTGTGACTCAAACAGGTGATGGAATTAATTAGGAATACAGGAAGTCCTATTGCAGATCAGCCTAGTGTATTTCGGAGAGTAGTTTCTGCCTGATGGCCGCCGGTGCCACCGGTGAGGAATTTTTCCTGCTGCTTCTGAAGATGGCTAGGAGTTTTCCCTTCAGTTTCTCCCACTTATTCTGTGCATAAATCTACTCCAGATAGGTTTACTAGTTTCTATGCTTAATTGCTGGAAGTGCACATAATGTGTTTCTGCTTATTCCATTTTGTTCTGTGTTTTGGTTTCTTGTTTGTGAGGATCTGTCTCTCTGCTTTTTGTGAGCCAGTCAGTTCCTCCAGCAAGAAAGGGAGCTTGCTTCCTGTTCATTTTTGGATTATTTGCACCGTATAATATTATTTGTTCTGTGATTTTGTTTCTTCCCATTATATCTGCAGTTCTGTTTAAAGTGTGTGGCACAAGAGTACCTGATATAGTGGGGGAGAGACCGTGTGCTCTTAGGATTTTTATTTATCAGGAGTTTGGTATTTTTACAGGGTTTTTTGCTGGCCGCAATCAGTTATCTTTCCTGTCCTGTTGTATCTAGTAAGTCGGGCCTCACCTTTGCCAATCTATATTTTCTATCTGTGTATTGTATTTTCTTACATTACCATTGTTGCATGTTGGGGACTTGCTATTTCTTTGGGGACAGCTCCGAGGCAAGTTAGGATTCCTCATTTCTATCTTTGAGGTGTAGTAAGTTTCTCCGGCAGTGACAAGGTGTCTAGGTGTGTTAAGAACAACCCACTGCTACTTCTAGTGTTGTCCGTTAGATAGGGGATTGCGATCAGCTTAGTTTCCAACTACACTTGTGGTTTTGTTTTTGGTATTTTTTGTGATCGTCCACAGTTACCAGTTCATAACACCCAGGATGAGGACATACATACTAGGAATGGCCCAGGATGGGGACATATATACCACAATGGGGAAATATATTCCAAGAAAGGGACATACAGTATATACCAGTAGAGGGACATATATACCTTGAGGATATTATACAGAGGGGCAATGTGTGTGTGGGGAGGGGGATAGTATACAGAGGGGCAGTGTCTGTGTGAGCATATACAGTATATATAAAGAGGGGCAGCTTGTGTGGAGGTATAGTATACAAAGGGGCAGCATACTTGAGGGATTTTATAAAGAGGGGCAGTGTGTGGGGGTTATTATTCTGAGGACCAGTGTGCATGTGGGAATATTATACAGAGGAGCAGTGTGTGTGAGGGGATAATATAAAGAGGAGCACTGTGTGTGGGGATATTATACAGAGGAGTAGTGTATGTCGGGGCATATTATACAGAGGAGAAGTGTGTGTGGGGATATTATACACAGGGGCATTGTGTGTATCGTATACAGAGAGGCAGTGTGTGGGAGGATATTATACATGGGGCAGTGGGGAAGAGATTAATGAGACGGGTGTAGAGGGTGTATTATGGAGAGGGTTGATGTAAAGGGTAAATTGTGGAGAGAGGTGGTGCAGAGGGGTGTATTATTAATTTTCTGAGGGAAATACGTCATTTTCTGGAACAACTTCAAGTGTGCTAACACTTTTTGCCATGACTGTGTGTGTGTATATACACACACACACACACACACACACACGTTTTTCCAAGAATGGCGCTGAGTGTGGGAAGCTTGAGGGGTGAAGGCGGAGCTGGGGTGGAGCCTGGGCGTAGTCTCATGGGGGCCCCAAAATTTTGCCAGTATGGGGCCTGAAATTCCTAGTGATGGCCCTGATGATGGGACACAGATGTTCAGAACTTTGTTCTAAAAGTAAACTTGTCTCAGTCAAGACATGGCCTTCTCGCTCCTCTTGGCATATTTTTACTAGGTGTTAGCTCAATATATTTTTCTTTATTCGCATTCATGTTTCCTCCTTCTGTAAAATTTTAGAAATCATCATACTCTAAAATTTTTTGCAGTGCTCGCTAATCTTTCTGCTTCATGTATTTCTTGAGGGCTGAATAGCTATGCATAAAGATAATTACCAGAGATGAGAGAACCTTTAAAAAAATATATTTTCCATTGATTTTCTAGGAGGCAAATCAGCTCGATTCACTGCAAATCCAAATCCTTGGGAATCGATTCTTCCATGTTATATAGATGAATGAATATTTAAAATCCTCATTTCCATTGATTATCCAACATGCAAATCACAGCAATCTACTCCACATTTCAACCTTGGGGAGTGGACTCTCCTCCATCTTGAATAATCTTTTAGGCAGATTTGTTCTTTTTTTGACTTCTCATATGCTATTAATCCTTATTTTGCCTTGTACCATAGACAGAAAAATAGATTTACCAGTCAAGCTAAGGGCTCATAGATATGACTTTTATCGAGTTTGTACAGAGCCAAAATCAGACTGTCAGAGAAGTGCATGAGTTTTTATCTGTTCTACCATATGCCACCAGTTTCTTTAAAAACAAAATAATATAACATTATGGCATATCCCTTTAAATGCTGTATGAGCAGAAGCAAGCTCGGACTGGCCCACAGGGAAACTGGTGAATTCCCGGGTGGGCCTCCATGCAGGAGTGAGTCACCCAACCCCTTATTTGACCACTATTTGGTGCAATACACTTAAATAGCTATGAACAGTCAAAGGCAGAATACCTTAGAATCAATGTTACTAGTGGGTCCCTGGCATCCCAATCCGACACGGAGCATCACTTATGTTATATTCATGCTAATACATGAAAATGTGCTATATTATTCTATCATGACAACCTATCTTAAAGGGAACCTATCAGGTCCCAAGTGCACCCAGAACCACGAGCAGTTCTGGGTGCATATTTAGAATCTCTACCTAACTGTCCCAGCATTTACTAGCATACTGTACACAAACAGATCTTTAGAAAAAGTATTTCTAATGATTGTTTATGATATGCTAATGAGAGCTGCGATTAGGCACAGAGTCATTACTTCCTTGGCTAGTCTGCCCACTTAGCATGTTAGCATGCCCTTTATAATGCTCAGCGCCATTGTAACGCTATACAAAGCTGCACATACACGTGGCTTTGTACCTGTTAGCATTGAGCTCCTTTGATGCCGGGTGTATACACCCTTGCTTCAAATATACTCACTGCCCATGATCAGAAGTCATCCGCACTTCCGATCATGCACACTACTCAGAAGTTTGGTGAATGTGTCCCATTCAGAGAGGAGTAGTGCGCATAACCACAGCTGCTGATGACTTCCGTTCATGGGCAGTGAGTGTCTTTGAAGCCAGGATGCATACACCTGGCTTTAAAGGAGCTCAATACTAATGGGTACAAAGTCAAACGCATGTTTTGTATCATGTTGCCATGACATTGAGCATTGTAAAGAATGTTAGCATTCCCACAAGGGCGTGCAAACATGATAAGTAGGCTAAGGGTACCTTCACACTTAGCGATGCAGCAGCGATCCGACCAGCGATCTGACCTGGTCAGGATCGCTGCTGCATCGCTACATGGTCGCTGGTGAGCTGTCAAACAGGAAGATCTCACCAGCGACCAGTGAACAGCCCCCAGCCAGCAGCGATGTGCAAGCGACGCTGCGCTTGCACGGAGCCGCCGTCTGGAAGCTGCGGAGACTGGTAACTAAGGTAAACATCGGGTATGGTTACCCGATGTTTACATTAGTTACCAGCGCACACCGCTTAGCTGTGTGTGCAGGGAGCAGGGAGCCGCGCACAATGAGCGCTGGCTCCTTGCTCTCCTAGCTACAGTACACATCGGGTTAATTAACCCGATGTGTAATGCAGCTACATGTGCAGAGAGCAGGGAGCCGCGCACACTGCTTAGCGCTGGCTCCTTGCTCTCCTAGCTGCTGTACACATCGGGTTAATTAACCTGATGTGTACAGCAGCTACATGTGCAGAGAGCCGGAGCCGGCAGCACAGGCAGCGTAAGAGCTGCAGAGGCTGGTAACTAAGGTATATATCGGGTAACCACCTTGGTTACCCGATGTTTATCTTGGTTACAAGCTTACCTCAGCTGTCAGACGCCGGCTCCTGCTCCCTGCTCGCTTCATTTGTCGCTCTCTCGCTGTCACACACAGCGATCTGTGTGTCACAGTGGGAGAGCGCCTTTGAAGAAAACGAAACAGGGCTGTGTGTAACGAGCAGCGATCTCGCAGCAGGGGCCAGATCGCTGCTCAGTGTCACACACAGCGAGATCACTAATGAGGTCACTGCTGCGTCACAAAAAGCGTGACTCAGCAGCGATCTCGGCAGCGAGCTCGCTGTGTGTGAAGCACCCCTTACTAGCCAAGGAACTAACGCCCCAGCAACAAGTCCCAGCCCTCATTAGTATATTAATACTACTACTAATACTTTTTCTAAAGATCTGAAATGCTGGGACTGTTAAGCAGAGATTAAAAATATGCATCCAGAAATGCTCGTAGTTCTAGGTACACTTGGGACAAGACCAGTTACCTTTAAAGGCATTTTCCAGGCTTACTATATTGATGGCCTCCCTAATGCAATAACAGATTTGTGGGTTCCAATATCTGGCACTCCCACGGATCAGCGGTCAACAGAGCCAGAATAGCATGGCTGCATTCACAGTGTAGTTCAAACCCTTTTCACTTAGCTGTAGTTAATTGTTTACATCTAGATGCTATAGCCAAAAACAGCTGAACAATTGGAGTTTTAGGCCTCCACTGTTAGAAATCAGGTTGTTTGGTCCTGAAGCTGAGTCCAGGGCAGCTTTGGTTCCAGTGGTCTCCCATTCAGTTGTGGCTGCTGGAACTGCTGCTTAGCTTCACCGTTAAACCCAGCACCCAGGCTGGACAAGTGATATCCAGGATCTTAGTGGAGACTTTGTTCCTGACAGCATAGTGAATGCTGTGGAGCATGCTCAGTTGTAGAAAACAAGGTCTCCAGAGTTTAAGTCCGAAATTCGCGGTAATGAGCATGTCCGTGACGCGGCAACGCCGCATTGGCGGTCCTATGTCGCCTGACCTGATGACATGGCACGCCTGATTGGCTCATGGGTGACGTCATCGATGACGCGGCCATGGGCGGGCCTTAGCCTTTAAATAGCGTGACCGCGAGCATGGTGGTGCGCTCGGATCATTCTTTGTTTGTTGGTGAATGTGTATGGACGCCTACCATCTTGGCTCCATGTGCTTACCCGCTATTACTTCCTGATATACCGTGACCTGTAGTTCTGCGAGAGGGTTATTCCACAACTAGAGCAGGTCGCTTAGGTAGGTGCTGTGCTCACCGCTGCTTGATTCCTGTGAGAGGGTTACTCCACAACTAGTTCAGGCAGCTTAGGCAGGTGTATATACAGTAAACCTACAGCTTCCCTTATAGGGAAGGTCTCAATTAGAACAGCAAAACTAAAAAGAATCCCAGTGACCAAAAACACCAATAAGCAAGGTTAAAGGGAAGACCACTGGTAAAAAAAGAGACCAGAAACAAGTTCTTAGTGAAATACAAAATTTATTTAATGATATATATATGACATAAGGACAGACATTGATGACGAAAAGATCTGAAAATCGCCAGACACAAAATTGCACAAACACCACCTGCAGATGTAATGGGGCTGCTAGAAGCAAGAGGGTTAATGTCAGAAACCCAATAGCCAAAAGTTGGGGAGACCATGTAGTAGATAATAAACTAATTATGGTCATCTATGTATTTCTCTCCCTATAAAAGCCGAGGAACATGTCACTAATAAAATATATAAGAGGAAATACCTTGAGACATTTTGAAAACAGCTAGCAGGCAAGGCAGGTGGTGGTGGGCGGTGCCTCGACACGCATTTCACCGGGCGTGGCTTCGTCAGGAGGCATGGAACGCCACATTGGAGGTCCTGTGTCACCTGACCTGATGACATGGCACGCCTGATTGGCTTGCGGGTGACGTCATGGATGGCCATAAGCGGGCCTTAGCCTTTAAATAGCGTGACCGCGAGCATGGTGGTGCGCTCGGATCATTCTTTGTTTGTTGGTGAATGTGTATGGACGCCTACCATCTTGGCTCCATGTGCTTACCCGCTATTACTTCCTGATATACCGTGACCTGTAGTTCTGCGAGAGGGTTATTCCACAACTAGAGCAGGTCGCTTAGGTAGGTGCTGTGCTCACCGCTGCTTGATTCCTGTGAGAGGGTTACTCCACAACTAGTTCAGGCAGCTTAGGCAGGTGCTCTGCAAGACTGCAATCTGGCTTGGGCAAGAGGGTTACTCCACAACTAGAGCAGACTGCTATGCAGGTACCGCATGCACCGCAACCCGCATAATGAGAGGGTTAAGCGGGCTTTACACGAGACGATAGATTGTGCGATATGTCGTTGGGGTCACGGTTTTCGTGATGCACATCCGGCATACCGCACGACGTGGTTTCGTGTGACACCTCCTAGCGATGCAGTATCGCTCACAAATCGTGAGTCATGTACTCATCGCTAGGTTTCATATAATTGTTTAATTAAAATGGCGGCGGTTGTTCATCGTTTCCGTGGCATCACACGTTGCTCCGTGTGACACCACGGGAACGATGAACAGCAGCTTTACCTGCCTCCCGCGGCACCCGACGGCTTACTGGAAGGAAGGAGGTGGGCGGGATGTTTACATCCCGCTCATCTCCGCCCCTCCGCTTCTATTGGCCGCCTGCCGTGTGATGTCGCTGTGACGCCGAACGTCTCACCCACTCCAGGAAGTGGACGTTCGTCGCCCACAGCGAGGTCGTCCGGAAGGTAAGTACGTGTGACGGGGGTTCAACGAGTTTGTGCGCCATGGGCAACTAATTGCCCGTGACGCAAAAACGACGGGGGCGGGTACGATTGATTGTGCTATCGCACAATCTATCGTCTCGTGTAAAGCAGGCTTTACTCCTCCTTCCGATTGTTCACTTGTGTGGGAACACATATAGCACAGTATGCTTTCACCTACATTTCTTTATTCCCCTACTGCATAGCCTCTGTGAGTACCAACAGAGGTTACAGCGACTCTGTAAATTTGCATGTACCCTGTGCGGTTAACAGAGGTTATTGCCAGCTTTCCTTCTTCCCTGTGTGGTGTAACACAGGGAGTGATAGGACATATTAGTTATAACTTTTGTCGCTAGATCTGCCTTGCCCTTTGGGTTATTTAGCAGCAGCTATCTGGCTGCACCGTGGACTCCGGGCTATGTTTGCAATTCCAGTTATTAATATTATTTGCAAAACCGTCAGCCCTTATAACATCCACCAAGCTGATATTCTGAAGATACGTCATCAGTATCATAAACCTGGACAATCTCACTAAGACTAAGTTTATGAGCAGTTTAGATGTGATTTGATTCTCATAAAATAGGAAATCTCACACTTTTATATCAGCCGACACCAAGCCAAAACTCTGGTTGGCTCTTTCTTTGGGTGAAACCTTTGGAATTAAGAAATTAAAATCAGGGTGCTCACTTGTATATTAATCCAAATTATTTACTGTTTTTAGCATTTGTGCATACTGGCTCTCATTAAGAGAAAAAGTATCTAACTTATATCTTGCTCAGAGGGAAGAAAAATATCATTCTAATGCTACCTATTGAAGAAATCTACCCTACATTGTCAATATTTGACCATTTAAAGAGAACCTTTCACCGGTTTGAGGATATTAAATTAGCCACATCATGGAATAGTAGCTGTTGAAATTAGTAACACATATTTTTTATTCTTTATTCTCTCTACTTTGTTGCCTAGATATTAGCTTATACAGTTTGGTGATAATTGATGTGCTTCCTCCCCTGCAAGAGGTTTACCAACCATAAGCAGTCAATGAACATAACTTTCTCTTCTCCCAGATCACTGCAGCTACTATGTAGAGATACACTGGGCTGAGTTGTGTATTTGTATTGTTACAAACACTTCCAGATCTCTTTTCAGAGCAGTCAGTGTGGGGAAAGGGTGAGATTCTACATCATTGTGAGACGAGATCTGGAGGTATTTGTAATGACACATAACTGAGCAGAGATATACGGTAGTTGAGCTGAGTTATGTATCATTACAAATACTTTTAGATCACATTTGCAATGATGCTATACTCAACTCTGCTGTATCTGTAAAGTAGCTACTTCAGAGATCAATGTGGAGAGGAGGGTGTGTTCTTTTCTCCTCTTCATGATGCTTTCTGCTTATGATTGATCAACTTCATACAGGAGAAGTATACGCCCCTGAAGACAAATTTCTAGTAATGCCCAGTTGAGCTATATTATAAATTAAGCCCTAAACTTTACAAGCTAATATACTGTATCAGCAATAGAGGGGATAAATTCAAAATGAGAACTACATTTTGATCAGCTCTACAACCATTATCTAATGATGTGGCAAGTTTAACATGCTCAAACTGATGAGAGATCCTTTTTTAAAAGTTTTGCATTGTCATCAAGAATATCTACTACAGATGACACCATATCTGTAGAAAATCCATATTGTGCATCTATCTAGTTAAAACCTGTGCTGTTAGCTCTTTGTTTTTTTTGGGGGGGTGTGAATAAGAGAGACCTCTCTTCTTCATTTGTCTTGTTCAGAATGCTTCCCAAGCAGAGTGTCACGATTCCTTGTACAGAACATTCTGTATTGTTCTGCAATGGTCTCCTACAGAGCAGGTATATGTTGCTTATGGTGCAGAGCGTTTTGCAGGACGACTACTTTGCTGGTTGTTTCACAGAAGTGAGTTTCATGCTGGTCCTCGGAGGTGCTCTCCCAGATGCTTCTTATTCCTGGTGATTTCTCTGCCTCTTTTGGCAGCCTCAGGACTCTGCCAGTCATACTTTCTGTTCACAGTTGTGCTGTTGGTTCCCGTAATACTCAGTGTGCAGATCTTAATCTCTCAACTCTAGACTACTGTTTACCCATCTATGCCTGTCCTCCCCTGTTTCTGTTGTTACTTCCCGACTTCTGACCTTAGACTTCCTCCTGACCATGTCCTTGCTTGCTACTTGTTTCTTATATGTACTGTCCTGGAACCCTGACCTTCGGCTTGTATCCTTACCTTATCTCTGTCTGCCCCCCCCCCGTGTACTGTCATGTCCTCCTGGTTTATGATCTCAGCCTGCCTCATTACCTCTCCATCTACTGCATACAAGTAGTTTCTGGCGCCACCTTCTGGCAGTCATCACACAGAGCCACTTTTGTAATGGTGCCAATCTGACATTTGTTTTCACTTTGTTCATGATTAGGAGCTCTTGGATCCTCCAATGACCCAGCGGCTTCATTGATTGATTTCACTGCAGGCACAGTTGATTATTGTGTCCAGCATACAACCAAGACAAGTTAGCGTGATTCCACCAAGTCTCCATCATTACTTCCACATACGTTGTTGCTATATTCTGAGGCCCTTTTCCTGTTTTTAAAGTTTCTAGTAAAATACTCTTTCCCATATGTTTTTTTTTCTGATATAACACCTGAGCTTTGTTCATTTAGTTGAGGCCGAGCTAAAATATGATAAATTTTGTTTGATACTCTGTTGTGTTTTTCTTTTTTCTTCTTTGGATGCTCAAAACTTTCTTTCTAAGGTGATATTTTAGCTTGGGAAGGTTCCATACACCAGTAATGCTCTATAAAATCTTACAGGGAATCACAACTAAATCGGGCAGAAGCTATGGATGATGGATGCAGCACATTTATGTTCTCTAAGTCCCTTCTCTCCTATTTTCGTATTCTACTTTTCAAATTCAGCAAATCCAGCACTAAACTTTTGCATCCAAAGAAATAAAACTAAATAATCATCTAAGCCCTTTTCGACACGTAAAAACAAGACTTGTAAAATATTCATTGCGCTGTCACCAGCTATATATTTAAATCTGTCTTACCACATAGCATACGTAATTGGCAAGATCCTCATTGTATTTACATCTTTCTTGCGCGAGGAATCAGTGCCGAGCATCAATAACTGATGAGGCAAACACGGATTTGCATTACACACCACACGAAAGAGATATAACTGCCTTAAAAATGTCATCAGGAATAACGATTTGGTTTACGACACAAAGATGTTTCTTTAAAATGTGAAGGAAACAAACCTTGAATTAGGTTAACTTCAAAACCTTGTCACAAATCCACAACAAGAAGAAAGTTTTTCATTGTTTGTTTTTTATTTCACTTTGTTTACTTTGCCAAGACTCTAGGTCAAAAGACCTACGTATTTTTCTTGAAGGATGTCTCGCCATCATCTATTCAGAGCACAGATGACCTCCAAATGTGCCCAGAATCCCTTGAGTGAAAAATAAAACCTGACACTACCAAGAGATCAGTCAATTAAAGAACAGGTCTTGTCATCACACTCAAAGGATTACTTGAGCTAAGGTCCATTATTCATGTGGTGAGAGACACGCAAAGTCCATGAAAGTACAAAAATATATATATATATGAAGGTACTGACATAAAAGAAGACATGTTTCATCTGACAATTTCTCATCTTATGTCACAACAGTTGCTCAACCTTGGGATTTCCCGATGTAATTAAGGTCAACATATTAGTTGTCTCATGGCAAAAACCTCTGTCCATATGCCCTATTAAGCAATTTCTGACTATCAACATGTCCAAATCTTTTTTTACTTCTTTATCTTCAATAGCTGAAACACATTTGCAGTCAACAATTCAAAGATGGTCCTCTGCGTAGCAGATGCTTCTAGTCGGAAGAGAGGATTTTATTAAAAAGACAATCCTTGTATAAATGTAAGCTCCAGTCAAATATAGGTAGACTAGTGTCCCGCGCACTAGTCATGACATCACTGGAAATATACTATCCAATACATATACATAAAACACTGCATGCACTATAGATTGGTGGTGGCCAATCCATCGGATTGTAGAAGCACTAATATTGGGGAACAAATACATAACAGCTTTAATTATTTTACATACTCATATACCGTATTTTCCGTTTTATAAAGTGCACTGGATAATAAGACACGCTCCAAATTTAGAGGAGGTATATAGGAAAAAATAATTTTAAATATTAAAATTAATACTCAATAGGGTAGAGCGGAGGTGGTGGAGCTGCTCAGGAAGGTCACTGGAGGCAGGGTCGTCGATGCTGCGGGCTCAGAGTAGGGGGTGTTGCGGCTCAGGAGGGTCAGCGATACTGTGGGCTTTGGGGTGTCATGGCAGTGGCTGCGCCAATGATCTGCTAGTGGTGTTGCACCAGCTGCAGGCGCTAGTGATCTGCTGGTGGGCTGCGGGGGTGTCTCTATGGTGGAGCGAGTCAGGAGGGTCATAGGACAGGATGTCTCAATGGCTGGGGCCATTGATCTGAGTGAGGGCTCCGTTGAATCGCTCACGGTTGAAGAGATGGTCTTCAAGAAAATGTTTGCTGAGGTGGTGTGTGCGCATATAGAACTCTGTGGCATTTTTTTGAAGTCCATCATGTCATTCTGCGCACACACCGCCTCCGCGGCCATTTTCTTGAAGTCCATCGCATCAACTGCAGGCGATTTAATGGAGCCCGCAGTCAGATCAATGCACCCGCCATCGAGACAACCCATCCTGTGACCCTCCTGAGCCGCTCCACTGCTCCTCTGAGCCCTCAGTATCACCGACCCTGCCTCCTATGACCCCACTCCACCACCTCTGGCCCAGTAAGCCATAACAGATTGTAAAACGTACTTTACCTCCAGTTGTGGGGGAACAAAAGTGCATCTTATAATCCGGAAAATACAGTACTTTACTAATTGTTATATTACACTATAGCTAAGAGGATGCAGCGGTAACATTCATATATGGGCCATCATACCCGAGGTGCCCTAAAGGTCTCTACCACATAAGAATACACTGGTATAATTAATTCCACATATGATTTGCATTGAGACACAGAATGTTTACGTTCAAACTGTAACTTAGACATAGAAAAATACCACATAGCCCTCATTACAGAAGAAAAAAATATGGAAGCGCTTCTCATGGTTGGGACAAGCAATCATACCTGATCAATACATTTAGTAAGGCAACTATAGATCTGTAGACAGCACATAAGAAAAATATGGGTTCCACTTAAATAAGCTTCATCATTTTTATGCTCTATTTCCTCTACAGGGATCAGGACTTCTTTGCAAGTGTTTTTAAGCTATATTCTTAAAGTACTGTCATGCATCGGCAAGGGGACACCAGGATGGTGCAACACAGAGGATGCAATGAGGATGGAAAGGGTAGGAAGACCCTAATGGTAGGGAGAGGGGAGATGGGTCAACTCCAGACACTAAAGCGGGCTTTACACGCTGCGATATCATTAATGAATTATCGTCGGGGTCACGTCATTAGTGACACACATCCGGCTTCATTAATGATATCGCAGTGTGTGACACGTTCGAGCGATCTTAAACGATCACAAAAGCGGGCAAAATCGTTTGCCGCGGAGAGGTCGTCCTGAAACAAAAAATCGTTCTCTGCATGTTAGCGATGTTGTTCGTCGTTCCTGCGGCACCACAAATCGCTGTGTGTGACACCGCAGGAGCAACGAACATTTCCTTACCTGCCTCCACCGCCAATGCGGAAGGAAGGAGGACGGCGGGATGATTACGTCCCGCTCATCTCCGCCCCTACGCTTCTATTCCCCGCCTGCCATGTGACGTCGCTGTGCCGGCGCACGAACCGCCCCCTTAGAAAGGAGGCGGCTCGCCGGTCAGAGCAACGTTGCAGGACAGGTAAGTACATGTGATGGGGGTAAGCGAGGTTGTGTGCAACGGGCAGCCATGTGTTGCACAACCGATGGGGCGGGTACGATCGCTTGCGATCTCGCTAGCGAGATCGCAGCGTGTAAAGCCCGCTTAACTGTGAGCTCTCAAATGTCCCTAAACAAGTCTTTCCTCACCATCGCCATTATGTGCCTAATTCCTAGCTATCCCTCCACTCACTATGAGTGGTGCTAAGGCCCGTAAGTTTACTCGACCTCACCACTGCAATAGTCAAAAACAGGGAAACAAAGACAGATGGGGAAAATAGACAAAAGGATATATACCAAAACAAATGTTATAGCCAAACGCCAGGGCTGCAAATGACAAGACTCCACAGCAGTTTCCAGAGACTTTCTCCCTCCAAGGTGATAGAACATGTGACTATTTAAAGTCGTGGGGAGCGGTCACAAACCGGCTGTACCTGAGATTGGAGCAACAAGAAACTACCAGCAAGAAAAGTGTCATTAACCCTTGCTGAACCAAAAGAAAGCATATTCATTTAAAACACAGAGTTTCACAAGGCAATGGGAACTTAAGATCTTAGACCTGTTAAAGGTCTCTCAAGGACTGGAGACACTCATGACAAGTAGTCACTAACTGGAGGAGCGAGCTGAAGAAATTAACTAAAGATAGAATAGCTGGCTCAGAGTCCAGGAAAGTCTGAAAGAGTACAGAGATAAACAGATGGTGAAGCAGTCAAAGGTCAAACCAAATGGGCAGCTAGTGGTAAGTCCAGAAAGCACACAACATAACCAAGACTAGGCCTGGCCAGAACACTAGGTAAGAGTCCACAATGTACTATTAACTATAACACAACCATAACACAATAGATGTCAGAGGACAATTTAACATAAAGCCTAAATAGAGCACCAAAAACATAGATTAATATGACTTATCAGTGGACAAGTCATATATATAGGTCAGCCAGGCAGACACCTTGATTGACCAGGGTATCTAATCTCCATTTTAACAAGATAGCTGAGCACATGTGCAAGGGTTATATAAACAAAAATCTACAATAGATGACCTCAAAAGGTGCAAACTGAAAGTTTTACAATGGAACTAAAAGTCCCCTGATTTGAACATCATTTAAAATCTGCGGCTAGAAGAGCAGTGCATGCAAGACGAGCCAGGAATCTCACAGAACTGGAAGAGGAGTCAGGAATCTCAAAGAACTGGAAGACGAGCCAAGAATCTCACAGAACTGGAACACGAGCCAGGAACTCACAGAACTGGAAAACAAGCCAGGAATCTCACAGAACTGGCAAGCCAGGAATCTCCCAGGACCGGAAGAAGAGCCAGAAATCTCACAGAACTGGATGATGAGCCCACAGAACTGGAAGACGAGCCAGGAATCTCACAGAACTGGAAGATGAGACAGAAATCTCACAGAACTGGAAGATGAACCAGGAATCTCACAGAACTGGAAGATGAATCAGGAATCTCGTACAACTGGAAGACGAGCTAGGAATCTCACAGAACTGGAAGACCTGGAATCTCAAAGAACTGGAAGACGAGCCAAAATTCTCAAGGAACTGAAAGACCAGCCAGGAATCTCACAGAACTGGAAGATCTGGAATCTCACAGAACTGGAAGATGAGCCAGGAATCTCACAGAACTGGAAGACGAGCCAGGAATCTCACAGAAATGGAAGATGAGCCAGGAATCTCACAGAACTGGAAAACGAGCCAGGAATCTCACAGAACTGGAAGACGAGCCAAAATTCTCAAGGAACTGAAAGACCAGCCAGGAATCTCACAGAACTGGAAGATCTGGAATCTCACAGAACTGGAAGATGAGCCAGGAATCTCACAGAACTGGAAGACGAGCCAGGAATCTCACAGAAATGGAAGATGAGCCAGGAATCTCACAGAACTGGAAGACGAGCCAGGAATCTCACAGAACTGGTAGATGAACAAGGAAACTCACAGAACTGGAAGATGAATCAGAAATCTCACAGAATGTGAAGACGAGCCAGGAATCTCAAAGGACTGGAAGACTTTCACAAAGAAGAATGGATGAAAATCTCTCAAAAAGAATTATAAGACTCTTGGCTGCTACAAAAAAAAGTGTTTACAAGCTGTGATACTTGCCAAACTGGTTTCTACCAGGTACTAACTATGCAGGGTGCCAAAACTTTTGCATTGACCCATTTTCCTTTTTTGTTAACTTAAAAATGTAAAAGTTGAAATTGTTTTGCCTAAAATACAAAGGTATTGTGTCACCTTTAACTTTCTGCCTTTTAGAGATCATTTCATCTTCAACTTGCTTCACTGTTCACCATAACAGTAATTTTGACCATGGGTACTCAAACGTTTGCATTCTACTGTATATATGAGCTCAATAAAATAATACACTGGTACAGAAGGAGAGAGAATTCTGCCCAAAATGGTTAATAATCTACAAAATTAATACTCTATAAAGCTTTTGTACAACAAAAAAATTAATATAATAAAAATCAGAGCCAATTTTAATAAATTCATATTTTATTCTGTTCCACTAAATTGGAAGAATCATAAAAAAAAGCTTAACCAGTGCCTTTAATTCAGTCATAAATTAATGTATTAATAATTTAGTAACATATTTAAAGTTACTTGCTTCAAAACATTATCAGAATATGAGATATGTGATCTTTCTGTAAAGATTTAATTGGGTTTGCAGAAAATTAATGGCAAAATTTGATTACTGAGTTTCATGCAAACACCATGGGATGTAAAACAGGTGATGAATTCCCCGGTTGCTGCATGTTTCCTGCGCTATACAAGATGAATTAATGAAGACTTAGCGTGACAGACCCTCAATAAAAAGATATATAGATTTAGGATTAAATGTTTCTTTTGCTAGTGATCACAAAGATTACGTTCCTCAAGCAGATCCTGTTTTCTGTTTGAATTTTTAGACTTCTCAGAGCCATAATCATTAGTGATGAGCGAATAGTAACTATTTGGGTTTGTATTATTCATAGCAAACCCTAAAGTACTGTTGCGGTACTCGTCATGAATAATGAACCTAATGCAAGTCAATGGGGAACCTGAGCATTTTTCGAGAAGATCGGATTACTCATTGACTTGAATTATGTTCGTTATTCGTGATGAATATCGGAATAGTTCTTTGGGATTCATTACGAATAATCAGAACACGAATAGTTACTATTTGCCCATCCGTAATAACTGTCCTTACTTCTCCCTTCACCTTTTCTGAGCATCATTGACATTGCCTTTCCTTTCACCTTTTCTGAGCATCATTGACATTGCCTTTCCCTTCTCCTTTTCTGAGCATCATTGACATTGCCTTTCCCTTCTCCTTTTCTGAGCATCATTGACATTGCCTTTCCCTTCACCTTTTCTGAGCATCATTGACCTTGCCTTTCCCTTCACCTTTTCTGAGCATCATTGACATTGCCTTTCCTTTCGCCTTTTTGGGGCATTGTCTTTCCAAATAATCTAGGTCAATTAATTTTAATGAAGGAATAGCGAATGTGCTGAAATTCGAATTTGGCAGATTCGCTCGTATTTCTCCAGGAGATTTGATTTGCATCTAGCTTATTGCAAATTAATAAAAAGTGCCTTGTTCTCATCTAAAGGGGGCTTTACACGCAAACAGCATCGCTAACGAGATGTTGTTGGGGTCACGGAATTTGTGACGCACATCCGGCCTCATTCGCGACGTTGTTGCGTGTGAAATGTACGAACGACCGCTAACGATCAAAATTACTCACCTAATCGTTGATCGTTGACACGTCGTTCTAATCCCAAATATCGTTGCTGTTGCAGGACGTAGGTTGTTCGTCGTTCCTGAGGCAGCACACATTGCTACGTGTGACACCCCAGGAACGAGGAACAACACCATACCTGCGTCCTCCAGCAACGAGGTGAGTATCACTTTCTTTCGGCTGCTCTCCGCCCCTCCGCTTCTATTGGACGGCTGCCGCGTGACGTGGCTGTGATGCCGCACGAACCACCCTCTTAGAAAGGAGGCGGTTCGCCGGCCATAGCAACGTCGCTAGGCAGGTAAGTTCGAGTGACGGGGACTAGGGATGTTGTGCGCCACGGGCAACGATTTGCCCATGACGCACAACCGACGGGGGCGGGTGCTTTCACCAGCGACATTGCTAGCGATGTCGCTGCTTGCAAAGCAGCCTTAAGTCTCTCCAGATAGCAGGGTGTAATAAATGATTGGTTTTAAGAAACACATTCCACTCTCCTTGCTCTGTTCCTCTACACAGTTCCCTGGACCCCACACAGCTGGCTCTGATTCTCCTCTCTATTGTCTACACTGTTGTTTTGTGCCCCTCCATCCATTATGAGTGTGTCACACCCTGCTGAGATGTCTGGGGGGTAACTGGAATGAGATGGTCACTGTTATTTAGTTGATCACATATCCTCTTTAAAGCCCGCTCATTGTTTATTCTGAGTAGGCGTGTATTTAATTCCATTAATTGCTGAAGAGGTTAAGGTTTATTTTTTTTCTGCTGAGACTAAGGGGTGCTTCACACACAGCGAGCTCACTGCCGAGATCGCTGCTGAGTCACGCTTTTTGTGACGCAGCAGTGACCTCATTAGCGATCTTGCTGTGTGTGACAATGAGCAGCGATCTGGCCCCTGTTGCGAGATCGCTGCTCGTTACACACAGCCCTGGTTCGTTTTCTTCAAAGGCGCTCTCCCACTGTGACACACAGATCGCTGTGTGTGACAGCGAGAGAGCGACAAATGAAGCGAGCAGGGAGCAGGAGCCGGCATCTGGCAGCTGCGGTAAGCTGTAACCAAGATAAACGTCGGGTAACCAAGGTGGTTACCCGATATTTACCTTAGTTACCAGCCTCTGCAACTCTCACGCTGCCTGTGCTGCCGACTCCGGCTCTCTGCACATGTAGCTGCTGTACACATCGGGTTAATTAACCCGATGTGTACTGTAGCTAGGAGAGCAAGGAGCCAGCGCTCAGTGTGCGCGGCTCCCTGCTCCCTGCACACACAGCTAAGCGGTGTGCGCTGGTAACTAATGTAAACATCGGGTAACCATACCCGATGTTTACCTTAGTTACCAGTCTCCGCAGCTTCCAGACGGCGGCTCCGTGCAAGCGCAGCGTCGCTTGCACGTCGCTGCTGGCTGGGGGCTGTTCACTGGTCGCTGGTGAGATCTGCCTGTTTGACAGCTCACCAGCGATGATGTAGCGATGCAGCAGCGATCCTGACCAGGTCAGATCGCTGGTCGGATCGCTGCTGCATCGCTAAGTGTGAAGGTACCCTAACTTGTAGCTATTAGTCTCAGCTACAGACTCAGCCTTCTGCTATACAATCCTACTCCTCACTCTCGCCTATATTGGCTATAGTTCATTATATGCTGACCTGTGAAGGAGCTGTCTCTGGAGAAAGTGGTGGTGATCTTTCTGTGGATGTGGTGGATTCCTTCTCTGGAGAAGAACTGTAGTTTTTTCTTGAATCTGTCTCCCTTGATTGTCTCCCCTGACTCGTGTAGTCTTTATTTTAGTAGTTGGACTAGTGTTTTGCTGGCCTGCTCACTAGTCAGGGCTAGTCAAGGGTTAGCCAGAACCTAGGCACATGATCGAGCACGGGGGAAAGTACCAGTCTACGAGTAATAAGGAGCTCAAGGATCAGCCACAGTTAAGTTAGGTGGTGACCTATTTCCCCTCACCCTATTGTCAGGGCCTTCCTTTACATCTTTCCCTGGTTTACCGCTCCTCTTGTGCAGCATGCTGAGCATTCCCTCACTTCGGCGTGACAGCGGCACTGTCTACACCTCATGAACCAGGCCATTAAGACCTTAACAGACGATGTGGGGAGGGTGCTTTGCAGGGGATAGGTGATAGCTAGGGTGAAATTAGCATAATTGTTTGAACCCCCTATTGGACCTAAAAAAAATTCAACAAAATCTATCTCTCTTTCTCTCTCTCTCTCTCCCCGCCCATAAACTGCAAGTGAAATGATCCTGTAAAATAATACTTGTGTTTGCATACATTCAGCAGGATCCAGTCATATGCCTTTTGCAGTTTTTTTACGTCCGTCAAGAGCATGTTAAAAAAACGTAGTGTGAAAGTACCCTTACTAGTGATATTTGTAGAGAGACTTTGTCTCAGTATGTGACTCCCGGGACAATTGTGTGCATGTGCACACAATGTCATGGTGCATGTAGTAACATGATGATGTCACAACTTTTCATGCTCTTTTTCAGAATCTTCCCTGGACTCATCACAGCCGGCAAGTTGTGACTCAGTTTGAGAAGCCCAGGAATTTCAGAGCAAGCTGCAGGGATAAGGCTAGGTTCACACTTCCGTAAAATTGTATCAGTCACAATCCACTGCTCTGGTAAACAACAAAATCCGTTTGGCGGATTTCGTTGTTCCCATAGACTTGTATGAGCGGCGGATTGTGACTGATGATGCTGCGTTGCATCCTCCGTGGAAGGACTGACCGCGGGGTGGAAGGAACGCAGCTTGTAACATTTTTTGAGCAGCGCAATCCATAGGATTTGCTTAGTTTTTACCCGATATTTACCCTGGCTACTTGTGCAAGGAGCCCGACACTTCCCCGCTCGTCTCCGCCCCCTCCCGCACTCCGCATGTATACACACACACACACACACACACACTCACCTGTTCCCAGCAATGCACACCGCGACACTGATGTCCTCAGTGCCACGGCCCCGCTCGGCTCCACCTATCTCGCACTCCGCCCCCGCACACAACGGAGTCTGACAATGAATTCTGTTCTTTGTCATCCGTTGTACAACGCATCAGTCACATGCGTCAAGCAACGCATGTGACTGCAAAACAACGGAAATGTGAACCTAGCCTAAGAATATGTGATGAGGACTTGGCAAGTGTTATGCTCACCAGGCGAGCAGGGGATTAGTGCACCCACTGGGCCACAGCACATAGAAAACCCAGAGGGGCTTTAATGCGGAACCACATCTGATTTCAACAGAGACTCTAATTGTGAGGGTGTTACACTGCAGATGTGAGACCAGGTGCCACTGGGGAAAACTGATGCTGTGACGGCTGGCTCCTTGGGTACAGGAAAGACAGTCTCTGATGTGAGTAACAGCACTAGCAGATGTAGAGGTTTCATCTGGGATGGATGGGTGCGGAAGCAGCAGCCGGTGAGGATACATGCAGCAGAGGGTATCATGGTAGGCGGCCAGCATGACAGCTTGTAGCATCAGCAGACTTGGGATAACAGCAGCACACTGAAACACAGACACAGATCAGCAGCAGAAAATAGCACACTACATCAGCAACAGTGCTATAGGACCTGAGAACTAGCAAAATATCAGACTCATTGCTCAGGCACTTCCCTTAAGGGGAAAGTGCCTTAAATTCCTGCAGCCTCTCAGCTGAGCTAAAAGGTCACTTCCGGGTCACGGCGCACTGACCATTTAAGAAAAGGGGCATGTTCATGGACACACCCTACGGGCAGTCCTAGAAGGCCTGTGAGGTGTGCACGCCTCCAGGTGACAGAAGGACAGGGCAGCCTCTGCAAAACGTCAAGAGAGGTGAGAGAGCCGACATCCCTGCTGGGGCAGGGGGGCAGGACAGTGCAGGGACGTTAGTAGGCGTATAAGGATTTTTTTTAATTATATACAGTACAGACCAAAAGTTTGGACACACCTTCTCATTCAAAGAGTTTTCTTTATTTTCAGGACTCTGAAAATTGTAGATTCATATTGAAGACATCAAAACTATGAATTAACTTATGTAGAATGAAATACTTAAAAAAGTGTGAAACATCTGAAAATATGTCTTATATTCTAGGTTCTTCAAAGTATCCACCTTTTGCTTTCATTACTACTTTGCACACTCTTGGCATTCTCTTGATGAGCTTCAAGAGGTAGTCACCGGAAATGGTTTTCCAACAGTCTTGAAGGAGTTCCCAGAGATGCTTAGCACTTGTTAGCCCTTTTGCCTTCACTCTGTGGTCCAGCTCACCCCAAACCATCTCGATTGGGTTCCGGTCTGGTGAGTGTGGAGACCAGGTCATCTGGCGTAGCACCCCATCACTCTCCTTCTTAGTCAAATAGCCCTTACACAGCCTGGAGGTGTGTTTGGGGTCATTGTGTGACGCCCTGGGCAAGCCAGGGGTCACAGGTCATGCACCACCACACCCTACATCCCAGTTAGGAATACCAAAGCTAACCAAAAATCCTTGTTGCCTTCCTCCAGAGGCTGATGATTCACACCAGGGGGTTGGCCAGGCGGTTGGCTCCGCCCACCGAGGGGTTCACAGCTCTGGAGGCGGGAAGAACCAGGCAGTTCAGTTAGGGGAGTGAAGGAGTAAACATGAGTTGAGTTAAGGAAGTAAAAGTAGAAGGAAGTAAAGTGGTAAAGGAGGAAAGCAAGAGTGGTGACAGGAAAGAAAGAGAGTGAAAAACCTGAAGTTGGTCCAGCTGTGTGCAGGACCGGGTCAGCAAGGTCAGCAACGACGGTGACTGTCCAGAGGGGTGACTGTTCGGGAGTTCCTGGAAGGACCGTGGACGGGTAGTGACCCGGCGGTCTGGAGCAGCGTGCAAAGGGCAGTCAGCACCAGGGCAGGGGCCTCTCGGACCCCGGCAAGGCTAGGAGTCGCCATAATTTGCCGAATCCGTCAGTGAATGGGACGTCGATCCCCCATCAACCAAGTCCCGATTGAAGGCAACAGTCCGACCATTAAGGAGGAACACCGCCACCGCCAAGGCACCAGTTCCTCAGGGCCAGCATCTGCGGGCAAAGTAGAGCTCCTCCGGTCCAGCTTGAAGCCGGGGAGCGGGTTACCGGTGGGAACTCGTCGCTACCAACTTAGAAACATCAGGTGCAGGTCAGAGGGACATCACCGTTACCTACTGGGAGAGGAAGTGCAGCCGTCCGTGGAAACCGTCTTTCCAGCCGTGTGGTTTACCGTAAAACTGTGTCAACGTCTCAGGCTGAGTGAGTACCACAGTGCCGCAAGGCACAGCGCTGCCCCCGCGTCCCTGCGCCCACCAGGCCCTGCATCTCCCTCACCATCACCGGGCCCCGGGATCACCAACCCCTACCAATGGAGGGGCAACGCAACATCTCGCTGCTACACACCATCATCCCCGGGCTTATAGAGCAGCGGTGGTGAAATCACCACAATCGTGGGTGGCGTCACGGACAATAAACAATTCCCACACCCAACAACCCCCCTTTCACTCACGGGCGAGGAGTGCCGCTCGAGAACCCCCGGGATCCGGCCCACAGCTCGAGCCACCACTGAGCAGCAGCCGCCGGAACCGAGCAGAAGGGGTGAGCGTAGTGTGCTGACACCCTCCTCCCCGCCCGCGACAACTTGGCGTCACGAACAGGATCTTACCGCTCTGCCGTTTGGTAGAGGTGCGCCTTGTTACCGCCGGAGGTATCCGGCTGAAAAATTTCAGAAGTCGCCATCTTTGGCGCGAAAAGTTCCCGCTCGAGCGTCTTCTCGAGTAGCAGAGGCGCAAAGGCCAAAACCCCGCCCCGAGAGAGGAGGGGCCGGAAAGAGCTAAGGGGGACGCGATGGCGGCTGGACGCATGTGAGTGTGGCGGTGCAGCAAACACACTGGGACCCCCCCGGCCCACCGACCCTAACGGGAAATGTCCGCCCCACCTAGTCCTGCAGAGGCTACCGAGCTGGTGTCTGGAACAGCGGCATGGCTGAGGGCCTGGGCGGCGGAGATCTGCCGTCGCTACCGGAGTCAGATCGGCGGGCTGATGGAGCAGTTGGCCGCGGAGGTGGAGGCGCTAGTTGCTGTGGCACGAGTGTATGGAGTGGAGGCCGTGATGGAGGAGCTGGAGAGTGACCCACGCCCCTGTGTTCCCGAGGGACCGGCCGCTGCGGCTGAGGGACCCGCTCTGCCCCTGGCTCCTGTGTTACCTCCGTCCTACCCACTCGCGTGCTGCACCACACCTGGCCCGTCGGGTGTGCCTCTCTCTGTGACTGCGGCGGGGGCAGAAGATAGCGACTCCGGGCCTGACACTGAGCCTGTGTCAGAAGAAGAGGAGGGGGTCGTTGCCCTGCCTGGCATGGAGGCCACTTATGTTCCCCGCACCGGGGGCAACGGCTATCGGGCGGCCCTTCCACGCCGTGCTTGCTACGCACTGGAGGGGCTGGTTCCCGTGTCCTTCCACCCCAAGCTGGGTGAGGAGGACGAAAACACCCAGTAGGGCAGCGGATGCCCGCTGCACCGTCCCCGTTGGGACCACCTTTGTGTTGTTTAAAAGTTTGAAAAAGTTGAAAATGATAAGAAAATGATGATTACCGAGTACTTCACCTGATTGTCTGCTTGATTTGCAACCGGCCGGAGCCGGCACCGTTGTCCCCGTGGGGACTGTTTAAAAGTTGCATGGGAACTATCCATGGACAAGCCCGTGAACTTGCAGGGCAACCACAAACGTTAGTGGCTTGTAAATAAGTTGTTTGCCGTTACCGTTTTCCACAATGCCGCCTCCGGAGAGGCAGGTTGGAGGGAGGGCCCTCAGCAGAGCAGGCTGGGGCCCAGCCACCACAGGAACCGGTGGCTACCCTCTGGAGGGGAAGGACAGATCCCGCTCGGGTAACTTGTGCTGGACTGTGGGTCAAGGGGTGCTGCCTGGGCTTTAGGGGCAGCATCAGGGCCAGGTTGCTTGGGTGGGAGAGAGCGGAAACCGTAACCGTAAACCGTTATGCAATGTTTAAGAAATGTGCCTCCTGTTATGAGAAAATCCATTAAAAATGTTTTCATGTTATTGTTTTACCATGTTATATTTTGCAGAAAAATAAAACCGGTGTTGGACGGGCAGCCCGCGGACGGTCTGCATTTTGCTAAGGGGGAATGTGACGCCCTGGGCAAGCCAGGGGTCACAGGTCATGCACCACCACACCCTACATCCCAGTTAGGAACACCAAAGCTAACCAAAAATCCTTGTTGCCTTCCTACAGAGGCTGATGATTCACACCAGGGGGTGGGCCAGGTGGTTGGCTCCGCCCACCGAGGGGTTCACAGCTCTGGAGGCGGGAAGAACCAGGCAGTTCAGTTAGGGGAGTGAAGGAGTAAACATGAGTTGAGTTAAGGAAGTAAAAGTAGAAGGAAGTAAAGTGGTAAAGGAGGAAAGCAAGAGTGGTGACAGGAAAGAAAGAGAGTGAAAAGCCTGAAGTTGGTCCAGCTGTGTGCAGGACCGGGTCAGCAAGGTCAGCAACGACGGTGACTGTCCAGAGGGGTGACTGTTCGGGAGTTCCTGGAAGGACCGCGGACGGGTAGTGACCCGGCGGTCTGGAGCAGCGTGCAAAGGGCAGTCAGCACCAGGGCAGGGGCCTCTCGGACCCCGGCAAGGCTAGGAGTCGCCATAATTTGCCGAATCCGTCAGTGAAGGGGACGTCGATCCCCCATCAACCAAGTTCCGATTGAAGGCAACAGTCCGACCATTAAGGAGGAACACCGCCACCGCCAAGGCACCAGTTCCTCAGGGCCAGCGTCTGCGGGCAAAGTAGAGCTCCTCCGGTCCAGCTTGAAGCCGGGGAGCGGGTTATCGGTGGGAACCCATCGCTACCAACTTAGAAACATCAGGTGCAGGTCAGAGGGACATCACCGTTACCTACTGGGAGAGCAAGTGCAGCCGTCTGTGGGAACCGTCTTTCCAGCCGTGTGGTTTACCGTAAAACTGTGTCAACGTCTCAGGCTGAGTGAGTACCACAGTGCCGCAAGGCACAGCGCTGCCCCCGCGTCCCTGCGCCCACCAGGCCCTGCATCTCCCTCACCATCACCGGGCCCCGGGATCACCAACCCCTACCCACGGAGGGGCAACGTAACATCTCGCTGCTACACACCATCATCCCTGGGCCTATAGAGCAGCGGTGGTGAAATCACCACAACCGTGGGTGGCGTCATGGACAATAAACAATTCCCACACCCAACAACCCCCCTTTCACTCACGGGCGAGGAGTGCCGCTCGAGAACCCCCGGGATCCGGCCCACAGCTCGAGCCACCACTGAGCAGCAGCCGCCAGACCCGAGCAGAAGGGGTGAGCGTAGTGTGCTGACACCCTCCTCCCCGCCCGCGACAATTGTCCTGTTGAAAAATAAATGATGGTCCAACTAAACGCAAACTGGATAGAATAGCATGCCGCTGCAATATGCTGTGGTAGGCATGCTGGTTCAGTATGCCTTCAATTTTGAATAAATCCCCAACAGTGTCACCAGCAAAGCCCCCCCACACCATCACACCTACTCGTCCATGCTTCACAGTGGAAACCAGCCATGTAGAGTCCATCCGTTCACCTTACTACAAAGACACGGTGGTTGGATCCAAAGATCTCAAATTTGGACTCATCAGACCAAAGCACAGATTTCCACTGGTCTAATGTCCATTCCTTGTGTTCTTTTGCCCAAACAAGTCTCTTCTGCTTGTTCATGTCCTGAGCAGTGGTTTCCTAGCAGCTATTTTACCATGAAGGCTGCTGCACAAAGTCTCCTCTTAACAGTTGTTCTAGAGATGAGAAGGTATGTCCAAACGTTTGGTCTGTACTGTACATATAATGTTTTTCATACTCTGGGTTCTGGAGCGATCCTAATGCATAATAAGGGGCATTAAATTTGCGAAGAATTAAGTCTCCACAAATTTTCTTAAAAAAAAAACCCGCACAAACAGGTGAATTCAATTATTACCTGATCTGCGCATCTCTAATGGACAAGTTTCGCGGCAGTCCCTAGATTGAGATAACGGTCTGTAATATCTTTATAACTTATCTAATGATCCCTTCAGTGTAAAGAAATAAAACTTAAAATTACTTCTGTGAAATTTCTTTGAGGAGCAAACAAGAAAACGAGTTCGGTAAAAAAAGTCATGCCCTTATTAAACCAACGCTGGGCAGAAAGTAAGCTAAAGATCTGGTGGTGAGGGTGAAAGTATTCTGTGATATGTGACTGTTCCGTGTGATTAATCAGCTCCCGCGTACACACTGTTGCTCCGGGCTTCCATTAAGGAGCTCTCATAAAACATTTTATTACTTTTTATTTTGCAAGCTGAAAAAAAGAGCTTTCTTCACTTTTTCACATTTCTATTATTTCTTCTGGTAACACTATACTATTTCTTTTCATACTATTCACTTTACTGTTTCATAAAAATACATCCTCTATTGCAATGATTCCTAACCGCTGTCACTCCCCTTAATTGCTTATTTCTGGGGTACGTGATGTATAGTCTCTGGGCTCAGCCTTTGTCTTTCCAACTGTGCTTTCTGTAAAAATGCCAAACTGGCCACAAACGTCCAAAATATCCTGATAATTAATGACTAGAAATAGCGCTGTTTAGCAAGCACTGCCAAATTCAGATTCTGGACAGAATATCATATGTCAATCTTGTTTTCTGCATTTTAGTATTTTACTCTTAAAGGGCATGTACACTTTTGCAAATGACATATTTTTTTCAATCCATCGAAATGTAAAAGGGAACCAACTTTCCCTATGGTCTTGATTAAAATATCTCCTACTGTTTTGTCTCCACATTTCCTATGAAAATTCACAGTAGGTGTCACCATAGTTTTAGTTGACTGCAACTTAAAGTTGTAGTCCAAGATTAGAAAAAAAAACATGATTTTGCCTGCTAATAACAGGGAAACAGCCTGTGTTTCCAATCCTAAATAGCACAGTTAAGGAGACCATAAACCTTGGATAATTGTTAGGTTGACAATAAGTGCAGGATGAGTTTGGTTATTAATGATCTCATACTTTGCACTGACGAGGGGCAATCACCCCGAAACACCGCGTCTACAAACTGAGGTTGTGATCGGGCATAAATCATAAGACATATAGCAAGGCTCATTAAAGTGTCACTTTTGGCTATGTGCGCACTTTGCTTTTTTACCTGCGTTTCTGCAGCGTTTTGAGCTGCAGCGTTTTAATGCAAAATTGCATGCGTTTTGATTTCCAGGCAAAGTCTATGGAAAATATGGCTTTCTTGTGCACACGATGCTTTTACAAACGCAGCGTTTTAGTTACTTAAAATTCGTCAAAAACTCTGCGTTTGAAGAAGCAACATGTCAATTGTTTTTGCCGTTTTAGCTGCGTTTTAATAACATTGAAGTCAATGTGAAATGTCAAAACGCATATTTTTTTTAAAAAGAATGCATTTCGCTTGCTTTTTGCTAGCGATCTGCATGTGTTTTTGTCATAATAAACGCAGGTCTTTCGGTCTCTCTCTCTCTGTCGGTCGGTCTGTCGGTCGGTTGGTCTCTCTCTTTGTCTCTGTCTCTATCTCTCTGACCATGTCGGTCTCTCCCTCTCCCCCTCTCTCTCATACTCACCGATCCATGATCACCGGCAAGGCGCTGCACGGCGTTCACACTGTGGCTTCTTCTCTTTTGAAAATGCCGGCCGCTCATTAATCCATCTAGTATTCACTGCTTCCTCTGCCCACTGGCGCCTATGATTGGTTGCAGTCAGACACGCCCCCACGCTGAGTGACAGCTGTCTCACTGCAACCAATCACAGCCGCCGATGGGCGTGTCTATATCAAGTAGTGAAAAAAATATATAAATAATTTAAAAAAAAACCGACGTGTGGTCCCCCCAATTTGGATACCAGCCAGGGTAAAGCCACATGGCAGAAAGCTGGTATTCTCAGGATGGGGAGCTCCATGTTATGGGGAGCCCCCCAGAGTAACAATATCAGCCAGCAGCCGCCTGGAATTCTGGAATTGCCGCAGTCATTAGATGCGACAGTCCCGGGACTCTACCCGGCTCATCCCGAATGCCCTGGTGCGGTGGCAATCGAGGTAATAAGGAGTTAATGGCAGCAGCCCATAGCTGCCACTAAGTCCTAGGTTAATCATGGCAGGCGTCTCCCCCAGATACCTTCCATGATTAACCTGTAAGTTAAAGAAAATAAACACACACATCCGAAAAATCCTTTATTTGTAATGAAAGACAAAAAAGCACCCTCTTTTACCACTTTATTAATCCCTCAAAAACACCTCCAGGTCCGACGAAATCCACGCAAGGTCCCACGACGCTTTCAGCTTTGCTACATCGGAAGCTGACAGGAGCGGCAGTAGAACACCGCCGCTCCTGTGAGCTCCTTGCAGCAACTAAAGTAAGTCACGCGATCAGCTGTGCTGTCTCTGAGGTTACTCGCTGCCACCGCTCTCAGTTGGAGGACTGCAGCTGTGGCCGCGAGTAACCTGAGTGAAAGCACAACTGATCGCACGGCTCACTGCAGTCACTAAGGGGATTTGCGATCAGAGGTGAGTCCTTCACGTGTGACCGCAAATCAAGCCGCGGCACACGCACAGAGCCGCGCGATCACAATGAAGTCGGATGAAGTTCATCCGAGTTCATTCTGATCGTGCGGCACTGTCTCGAAGCCAGCCATGCTCTTTTTGACAGTGCGGTCCCACTCTGCTGCAAGTCTATGGGGATGCTGCAGAGCCGAGTGGGACACACTGTGAAATATGTACGTTCTGGATGCTTTTCCCACTCTGTCTATGGCAGAGAAAGCATCCAGAACGCATGAATTCTCCAGGAATGTGTGCACATTGCTGCGTTCTGCGTTCTGAGACGCACAGGCAGTGACTTACACGCTGCGGAATTGAACGCAACGTGCGCACATGGCCTTTTAGGATTGCTACTTTCAATAGGTGGCACTAGAGTTCATCTACTTCCTCCCTGAAGAGACAATTTGCGTCATAAATGAATGCACTTTCAAGGAAAGAGTGAAGTATTCTTCTGCCAGAGAGCTTACAAAGCTTATCTCCTACAACAAAAGGATCAGGTGTTGAGATTCAACATGGCCAATTCTTCCCTTTCTTGACACCATCTATTAGGAGAGAGTCTGGTTCCGCTCACCCATACAGATAAAATTTTCAGGCGGCCTCTATGAAGACAGCAGGTTTCATTGATTTGTTTATTTGTTCAACAATAGTCCATAGTGGTAAACATTTAGTGATTAAAAATGGGATAGCATCGTCTTCATAAAGGAGTTGGCTGGTCAGATTATATGGATGACCTATCTATGGGATAGAAAAAGAAAAAAAATAGCCAGTTTACCGCTTGGTGAGAAGACCAGGTGTGTGATTATTCCACTTGTAACGGATGAATCAGTACAAGAGCCAACTGCACATGGATGGGGAGAAATTTCGAAAATAAGTGATGGAAAAAAGAGTTATATAGTGGTCTAGTTGAGATGCGTTTCGGCAAGCGCCTTCTTCTTCGTCATGATTAAGAAGAAAGCGTTTGCAGAAACGTGTCTCATCTAGACCACTAAATATCTTTTTTCCATCTCTTTTTGCTAAAACTGATACCTGGTGTATGTCATTTTAAATAATTTTTTGAATAAAATGTTAGTTTTTAATCTTTTCCACCAAGTTTGCTGTATTTTTTTTCCAACTATCTCTTTGGTAGCTCATCTATATATATGAGATCGGTGGAGGTCCTACACATGGCACAAACACCAATCTGCTGTTTGAAGCTCTGGTGAGGGCCCAATGTTAATACATGGAATGGCGTTGCACTAGACAGCTACTGCAGAATAGCTCATATTCAAAAGAGTATTCAAGAGATTTGTAGCTGTTCTGCAGGACCCAGCAGTGGCTGCTACACGTTGAATAGAGCTAGGAAGTGCAACAACATTCCATATGTTTTCATCCAAGCATCACTGAAGTTTGTAACAGTTGATTTGTGCGGGTGTCAGATGTCAGATCTCACCAATCAAATATTAATGATCTATCCAATGTATAGAAGAAAAGAAAAGAGTACTGCATATGTCGCGGGCGGAGGAGGGGACGCTGCGCTCTCCCACTGCTCGGGTCCGGCTGCTGCTGCTCTGCGGCTGCTGCTGCTCGGTGGCTCGAGCGATGGGCCGGATCCCGGGGACTCGAGCGGCGCTCCTCACCCGTGAGTGAAAAGGGGTGGTTTGGTGTTGGGGATATTGTCCATGACGCCACCCACGGTTGTGGTGATTGTGTGGACACCACCGCTGCTCTGGACAGGGATCCCGGGAGCGGTGACAGGGAGCAGCTTTGTTGTTATTTCTCTCCTCCGTGGTTAGAGGGTTGGTTGTCCCGGGGCCCGGTGATGGGGTAGGAGTGGATGGCAGGCGGGTTGCGGGGCCTGGTGAGGTGCAGGGTCGCAGGAGCAGCGTTGTGCCACACGGCATGGAGGTACTCACTCAGCCCAATGATGATGACACAGTTCACGGTAAAACAAGCGGCTGGATGGACGGGTCCCTCGGACGGCTGCGGTGTTGTTGTTCCCTGCAGGTTAGTGATGACTGTCTCTCCCTGCACCTATGTTCTATGTTGATTCCGATGGGTTCCCACCGGTAACCCGCTCCCCGACCTGGATGTGGGCCGGAGGAGCCCCTTTTGCCCGCAGGCGCTGGCCCTGGGAAACGGTTGCTCTTGGCGGTGGCGGTGTCTCCCCTTCACGGTTGGACGGTTGCCTTCTGTCGGGACTTGACTGTTTGGAAACCCGGAGGTCCCCTTCACTAACGGATTCGGCAACTTCATGGCGACTCCTAGCCTTGCCGGGGTCCGAAATGCCCCTGTCAATGGTGCTGGCTTCTCCTTGTGTACCGGTCCGGTACCGCCGGGCCACCGCCCGTCCACGGTCCTTACGGTAAACTCCGATAGGCCACTCCTGCAGACGGTCACCACCGTCTGCCAACCTTACTGCTCCATCCGGGCCACACACCCGGACTCACTTCAGTCTGCTCTCTTGCCACTTCACTACTGCTCACTTTTCCTCCTTCCACTTTCACTGTCAAAACTGAACTGCTCCTTTTCCCTCCTCCAGGACTGTGAACTCCTTGGTGGGTGGAGACCAACCGCCTGGCTCCGCCCCCTGGTGTGGACATCAGCCCCTGTGGAAGGCAACAAGGGTTTTGCGTCTGACCTTGATGTGCCTGCAGGGAGTGTGGGGTGTGTAGGTGTTGTGCTCTGTGGCCCCTGGCTTGTCCAGGGTGACACATTCCCCCTTAGCAAAATGCAGACCGTCCTCGGGCTGCCCGTCCATCACCGGTTTTATTTTCACCAACTGGAAAATATAAAAATATAGAAAACGGTAACAGATATACAAGTATAATAACATCTTCCCACATCGGGAGGTACTCTTACTTAAACGTTGCAACGGTAAACGGTTACGGCTTCCGCTCTCTCCCACCCAAGCAACCTGGCCCTGATGCTGCCCCTAAGCAAACAGGCAGCACCCCTTGACCCCAGTCCTGCACAAATTGCCCGAGCTGGTTCTGTCCCTTTCAGGGGACCCACGTCCATGGGGAACCCCTGAAACCCCCAGAGGGTAGCCACCGGTTCCGGTGGTGGCTGGGCCCCAGCCTGCTCCACTGCGGGCCCTTCCTCCAATCTGCCTCTCCGGAGGCGGCAACAGTGGGAGCTGTAACAACATAATTATTTACAGGCCACAAGTTTGTGGTTGCCTTGCAAGTTCTCAGGCATGTTCATAGTATTTTCTATGTAATGTGGTGAAGGGGGGGTCCCAACGGGGACCAGCTGCCGGCTACGACCGGTTCCAAATCAAGGCTTGTCAATCAGGTAAATCTTCGGTTTAATCATTTACTTATCATTCTTTTAAACGGTACTTGCAACACACACACAATTTTTCCCCTTTAAAGAACAGTTTCCCTGTACCTAAGTGGGGGTCTACCTAGGTTGGGCCGAGTGGACCTCCGAGGTCCGGTGTCAGTGGGGACAGGCAGTGGGGCAGAGGGAACAATCAGTTCCTCTTCCCTGCTATCGTGTGGGGCAGGCGGAGGCATAGGGGAGTTGGGCACAGGTTCACCCCTGGGCACTGGCACTGGCTCACGGTTGACCGCCTCCATCACTTCTTCATCCACGGGTTGTGGGAACAGTATCACTGGAAGAATCACCGCGCCGTTCTGTGTAGGCCAGTCCGCTGGGAAGTCACCCATCACTGTGTGGATTACCTCTTTTGCCTTCTCCGCTGGTGGAGGAACCGGAACTTCAGCCGCTGCTCTCAATGCTGGTAGGCACTTCTTTAGATGGTCCCGGGAAACCGTGGCCAAGGTGCCCCCTTGGTCACGACTGATCTGGTAGACCTTCCCATCTTCCCATCCTGTGGGCTGTATGACATATGGGGTTTGCTCCCATTGATCATCCAGCTTGTGGGTTCTCCTCTTTCGCTTCAGCACCACATCTCCAGGCTGGAAGGGCCAGCAGACGCCTTCTGGTTGAAGCGCTGCTCCTGTTGTTCCCGACTCCGACTCAAGTTCTTCTCAACATATTCCTGAATCTGTCGGTACTGTACCCTCCGCCGAGTTTCCCATTCAGCTGTCGAAGGGAGTGCTTCTGGGGCTTCCAATCCCATGTCCAGATCCACCGGTAGCCGGCCGGGGCGAGTCTTCATCAGGTATGCTGGGGTGCACTTTGTTGAGCTGGAAGGGATATTGTTGTACATATCGACCAAGTCAGGTAGCTTCTCCGGCCACAGGTTCCGCTCTTCTAGCGGCAATGTCTTGAGGAGGCCCAGGACCAAGTGGTTCATCTTCTCACACATGCCGTTGGTTTCGGCATGGTAAGGCGTGGTCCGGATCTTCTTGCAGCCGTACAACTGACAAAACTTATGGAACACCTCCGCTTCAAAGGCCGGGCCTTGGTCAGTAAGCACCTTCTCAGGGTATCCATGTGGTCGACAGAAATAAGCCTGGAACGCTCTAGCGGCGGTACGGCCAGTTAGGTCTTTAACTAGGACAACCACCATGAACCTCGAGTAGTGGTCCACTATAGTTAGAGCGTAGGTGTACCCACTTCGGCTGGGGGTGAGCTTTACATGGTCCAGGGCGACCAGCTCCAGCGGTTGATGTGTAACAATTGGGTGTAGGGGCGCCTTCTGGCTGGCCTCGTCCTTCCTTCTCAGTGTGCAAGGGCCGCACTCTCGGCACCAGGCCTCTACAGACTCCCGCATCCCGCTCCAATAGAACCGCTCTCTCAACGGCATTTCCAGCTTCTTCCACCCGAAGTGTCCTGCACCATCATGGTACGCCTGTAGAACGGTGGGCACATTAGCTTGGGGAATCACCAACTGGCGGATTTTCTCATGAGTCTTTGGGTTAATCAGCTCACGGTACAACTTCCCCTGGTGTAGATACAGCCGGGTCCGTTCTCGCCACAGGCGAGGGGCTTCCGCTGGGGGTCTATTCCAGCAGCACCTTGCTCCACCAGGATCTTGACTAGGAGGACAGCGGGCGCCTGGTTTTGAGCTTCCTGCCACTCCTGACTGGGCAGCGGGTCCAGGTTCACCCGTTGTTGGTGGACATGTACCTTCTCAGTTGGTGGCTGGTGAAATGCAGGCAACTCGATCTCTTCGAGGTCGTCATCCTCGCACCCTTCTTCCGACAAGTGGGGCATCCGATTGAGTGCATCAGCATTAACGTTGGCACGACCGGCCCTGTAGTTGATGGTGAAATCGTAGTTGGCTAGCCTGGCCACCCACCGCTGTTCTAACACGCCCAACTTGGCCGTGTCCAGGTGGGTCAGCGGATTGTTATCCGTGAAAGCGGTGAATTTTGCTGCAGCCAGGTAATGGCGGAACCGCTCGGTGATAGCCAACACCAGCGCCAGGAGCTCAAGCTTGAAAGAGCTGTAGTTCTCAGGATTCCTTTCAGTCGGTCAGAGCTTTCGGCTAACATAAGCAATCACTTTTTCCTTCCCATCCTGGACCTGGGATAAGACTGCCCCCAAGCCCACATTGCTGGCATCGGTGTAGAGGATGAATGGGTAGCCGTAATCAGGATACGCTAGGATCTCCTCTCCGGTCAAGGCCGCTTTCAGCCGGCGGAAGGATTCCTCATGCCTCTCCTCCCACATCAGTGGGGCTCCGAGGGGTCTACCACCTTTGGTCTGTCCCACGAGGAGGTCTTGCATAGGGGCAGCCATCTTCGTGTATCCCTTGATGAAGCGACGGCAGTACCCCACCAGACCCAGAAACTGCCTTACTTCCCTCACTGTGGTTGGTCTCGGCCAGTCTTGGATGACAGTGATCTTCTCAGGGTCGGGGGCGACACCTTCTGCACCCACCACATGCCCCAGGTACTGCACTCTGGGTTTCAGCAGATGACACTTGGAGGGCTTCAACTTCATCCCGTATTTGGCAAGGGACGCGAATACCTCGGCCAGGTGCTCCAGGTGGGCTTCATATGTCTGGGAGTACACAATCACATCATCCAGGTATAACAGGATGGTCTCGAAATTTAGATGCCCCAGACAGCATTCCATCAGCCGTTGGAAGGTTCCAGGGGCGTTGTACAGCCCGAACGGCATACTATTGAATTCACAGAGCCCCACTGGGGTGGTGAAGGCAGTTTTCTCCCGGTCCTCGGGTGCCACGGCCACTTGCCAGTACCCGCTGGTGAGGTCAAGGGTAGATAAGTAGTTCGCGGTTCTCAGTGCGGCCAAGGACTCTTCAATACGGGGCAGTGGGTAAGCATCTTTATGCGTTATCTGGTTAATCTTCCGGTAATCCACACACATCCGCATAGTGCCGTCCTTCTTCTTAACCAGTACCAACGGGGCGGCCCAGGGACTACAGCTGTCCCTGATAACCCCTGCCTCCCTCATGTTCCTCAACATGTCCTTGGCACATTGGTAGTGTGCAGGGGGAATAGGCCTGTACCTCTCTTTGATATGGGGGTGTTCACCGGTGGGGATATGGTGCTGGACCCCTTTAATCTGCCCAAAGTCTAGGGGGTGTTTGCTAAAAACTTGCTCATACTCCCGTACCACCCGGTATACTCCTTCTTTGTGATGTGTTGGAGTATCGTCAGTGCCTACATGTAACTGTCGGTGCCACTCATCTAACTCCCCTTGGGGCGGGTGAGTGCTGACAGTCGGTGGTGAGGTTGGGGGGACTGCCTTGCGAATTGTGTGGGGATCCAGAGTGAGCAACTTAGCAAGTGTAGCATACCGGGGAAGCCTGACTTCTTCCTCCCCACAGTTCAGCACCCTCACAGGCACTCTCCCCTTCTTTACATCTACCACTCCTCGGGCGGCCATTACTGTGGGCCAGTGCTCGGAGGGCATGGGCTCTATCATGGCAGGGTAGTCACGCCCCTGAGGCCCTACTGCTGCCCTACACCAAATCATCATCTCACTCCTAGGGGGCACAGTCAACGGGGCAACATCCATCACTCTCACCCCACCAATCTCTCCTCCCGTCGAGTTCACATGCTGGCGGTACATCAAGGCTCGGATCTCACGCTGCACAGCTCTCTGTCGGCTCCCCGCCGCCGTGGCGGCCAGCTGCTGCAGTAGGGTCAACACATCACTCATACAGTGCTCCATCACATTGGTTCCTAGCACTATCTTCGGGTTATGATCACTTGGTTCATTCATGATCACAATCATACCCTGATGTTGCACTTCAGCTCGCCCCACAGTCATGGCCACTTGTTTATATCCCACTTGGGTCAATGGGAGTCCATCAGCAGCAATCAGTGTTATACTAGCATCTGGGGGAGCCAGCTCGTCGGTCCCCCAATACCGTTGATACAATGTGTATGGTGTGGTGGTTACCTGTGATCCAGTGTCCAGGAAAACCATCACCGGTATGCCGTCCACAGCCACGGGGATGATGGGTCGGGCCCCGATATATCGGTCCCGCCAGTCTGGGGGGCCATGGGGTTCTACTCCTGAGGATTGGCCCGTGGCCCCAGGGGTTGCTTGTTTAACGGACACCGTCGGGAGTAGTGGCCGGGTTTGCTGCACCTGTAACAAATCGGGGGTCCATACCGTGAGTCATTGGTTCTTCTCCGCTGCATCCAGGGGACGTCCTCAGGACGGTCGGCGAGCTGTATCTTTGCCGGAGGCTGGGATCTGGTCTGAGGCTGGAGTGCGGCGAGGATCTTGGCGAGGTCTCCATCCATGCGGCGGACCTGGGCAGCCAGTTCTTCCATCGTGCTGCTTGGAGCTGTAGGTACTGGAGATGCTGGTAGGGCAGGGGCCACCACGACGGGGGCCGTCTCAACTGGCCACGGGGCTGGTTCCAAGACTTCTGAAGCTGGGGGTTGCAGAGCTTTAATTGCCCGTTCCTTTAACACAGCAAAGTCCACATCAGGGTATTCTAGGGCCCACAGCCGGAGTTGTTTGCGAACCCCGGAGGACCTCATCCCCTGCACAAATTGCTCTACTAACATTTTGTTGCTGTCCGCCTCATTGATGGTGTCCACCCGCTTCAGTGTGCGGAGGGCGTTTTGCAGACATAAAGCGTAGTCCCGAATGCTGTCCACAGGCCGTTGCCAACATTGGTAAAACTGCATCCTCAGCTCGGCTTCGATATGGGTCTCAAAGGCAGTCTGTAGTTTCTCAAAGATGGTGGCTACAGAGAACCGGTCCCCCTCGGCTCAGGTCTCCGCCTCCTGCTGAGCCGCGCCGGTTAGCTGCCCCAGCACTACCGCTGCACGTTGCTTATCAGTCAGGGGGTACAATTATAGGAGCGGGCTAAGCTTCTTCCGGAAGACCTGTAACACATCAGGTTTCCCGTCGTACCGCGGCAGCCAGGTAGCTCCGGGCACATAGGGCAAGGAGAACGGCATCACCTGAGCGAGAGCTGGCACCGTGGAACCCCCCGCCAGCGCGGCCGGGACCTGGGCAGGCCCATTCCCCTCCACGGGTGCCACTGCGGCTGCGACCGCCGCTCCTCCAGCAGCTCCGTCAGGCGCAGACATCTTGTTTCCGTCCCCCTTAGCCTCTTTCCGGCTCCTCCTCTACAGGGGCGGGGTTTTGGCCTTCGCGCCTCCACTACTCGAGGAGACGCTCGAGCGGGAACTTTTCGCGCCAAAGATGGCAGCTTCTGAAATTTTTCGGCCGGACACCTCCGGCGGTAACAAGGCGCACCTCTACCAAATGGAAGAGTGGTAAGAATCCTGTTCGTGACGCCAAGTTGTCGTGGGCGGAGGAGGGGATGCTGCACTCTCCCACTGCTCGGGTCCGGCTGCCGCTGCTCTGCGGCTGCTGCTTGGTGGCTCGAGCGATGGGCCGGATCCCGGGGACTCGAGCGGCGCTCCTCGCCCGTGAGTGAAAAGGGGTGGTTTGGTGTTGGGGAAATTGTCCGTGATGCCACCCACGGTTGTGGTGATTGTGTGGACACCACCGCTGCTCTGGATGGGGATCCCGGGAGCGGTGACAGGGAACAGCTTTGTTGTTATTTCTCCCCTCCATGGGTGGGGGGTTGGTTGTCCCGGGGCCCGGTAATGGGGAAGGAGTGGATGGCAGGCGGGTTGCGGGGCCTGGTGAGGTGCAAGGTCGCAGGGGCAGCGCTGTGCCACACGGCACGGAGGTACTCACTTAGCCCAATGATTATGACACAGTTCACGGTAAAACAAGCGGCTGGATGCACGGGTCCCTCGGACGGCTGCGGTGTTGTTGTTCCCTGCAGATTCGTGATGACTATCTCTCCCTGCACCTATGTTCTATGTTGATTCCGATGGGTTCCCACTGGTAACCCGCTCCCCGACCTGGATGTGGGCCGGAGGAGCCCCTTTTGCCCGCAGGCGCTGGCCCTGGGAAACGGTTGCCCTTGGCGGTGGCGGTGTCTCCCCTACACGGTTGGACGGTTGCCTTCTGTCGGGACTTGACTGTTTGGAAACCCGGAGGTCCCCTTCACTAACGGATTCGGCAACTTCACGGCGACTCCTAGCCTTGCCGGGGTCCGAAAAGCCCCTGCCAATGGTGCTGGCTCATCCTTGTATACCGGTCCGGTACCGCCGGGTCACCGCCCGTCCACGGTCCTTACAGTAAACTCCGATAGGCCACTCCTGCAGATGGTCACCACCGTCTGCCAACCTTTCTGCTCCGTCCGGGCCACACACCCGGACTCACTTCAGTCTGCTCTCTTGCCACTTCACTACTGCTCACTTTTCCTCCTTCCACTTTCACTGTCAAAACTGAACTGCTCCTTTTCCCTCCTCCAGGACTGTGAACTCCTTGGTGGGTGGAGACCAACCGCCTGGCTCCGCCCCCTGGTGTGGACATCAGCCCCTGGGGAAGGCAACAAGGGTTTAGCGTCTGACCTTGATGTGCCTGCAGGGAGTGTGGGGTGTGTAGGTGTTGTGCTCTGTGGCCCCTGGCTTGTCCAGGGCGACACACATAGACAGGAAGCACACCCAACTATCATATAAATAAATGGAATTTTTCTGAATTGCATAGACAATTAAAACATACTTAAAAGCACATACCCACACCACGGTCTCTCCATAAATTACAATAGTGTTATAAATGGAATGTTCACTGCGGTCAATAATCATGCAGAATCACCGTAATTTGCGACATCCCATACAATCTACTATAACCAGGATAAGGGAAACCAATGTATCTGTTATAACAGGCCGCAACCTATAATCTCCTAAGGTAGAAAAATCTCAGTCATAGAAGGAGGCTGAAAATACAGAGTGGCCCTAACCAATCATACAGACCAGTGGTAAACCCATCTACATTTACCAGCTACAAGCTGTGGAGACCCTGGGATACGCCCCACGCGTATCGCTGGTAGGCTTCATCAGGGACAAAAAGTGGTGCACAATTCAACATTAAATCATCTTATATAGTGTCTAAACATAATTGTATCTGGCCTATAGTCACCTGTGAGTTCTGGTCCGGACCAGCTGGAGCTAACGTGCTCCACGTGCAAACAGCGCCGTCCATGGTAGCACAGCTCATGGTGGGTGCTGAGCAGGTAACTGTTGAACAATATCAAGTTCCGGTAAGGAAGGAAAAGTTTTGCGGTCTGCGCATGCGCTATCCCGAACGTCACAGTCCCAGCATCAGTATGTTGTTATGGAGACCGGGTAGGTGAAGGAGGGAGGAAGATCGTGGGGCGTACGTGCGCAGTCTAGAATCATAGCGTCACTGACTGTCAGCGCTGCAAGTATAGGGAGGAAAAAGGAGCAAGGACGCTGCAAGGCAATGTGAAATCATAGCATTCATAGCTGTCAGAGATGGAGGCAGATATGGAGGCAGATATGGGCACATACTATGCATGCAATTCTTTATCTCACTTGTTCCTCTCCTTTGTTTTGAGGATAAACATACATAGGTATGGTAAAGTACATACATTACTGCTACAATATTCTCCATAATAGGGGCAAGGAGAACCAAGATGCAATAGATAGTATATTGATATTATTTTTTATTAACTATCAATTTACATAGAAGGAGAAAATGCACCAAAGGAATTATATATAGCGCATATTGGAGATATAATACATAGCATATGATTTATTATATTTTGAACCATTTGAGGCTCCCAAAGACTTCTATTAATTAAAGTTCAACTACTTATTGCAACGTAGTTAAGCCTACCGCAAAAATTAAAACATGTACATACAACACCGGTGGTAGGATTCAAGTGTCCATTATGATTAGAGAGTCCATAATCATAATTTGACGTATAGTATGTTGTAGACATATATTGCAATCATACACACTACGCCTCTATATCATAGGCACTGTGTCCCATCTTCATTCGGCTTGCTACAAGGTCATCAAAAAATATATCCGCATAGCATTAGCACTGGAGTCACAATGTCCATAATGGTTGGAAAATCCGAGGTCATGGTTCAACCGATAATATTCCATAGGCTGATATTCCAGTAATCCACACTTCACCTCTATATAATGAACACAATATACCATGTTGGCGTCCTCCATTATTTCTTCCTTTTGCCATATGTCACAATTGAGAATATTGTGTAGATAAGTTCCTAGACCGAAAGGTACATTCCAAATTTATAGGGGATCCGTATTTCTTCGATGCCACTTCCAGTATTCACATCCAGCCAGTCATAATGTATGGAACATCATGTGATGCAGATAGTCACGATGACTCTATTATTCAGCCAAGGAACCCTGTGAAGAGAAGTTCCTCATTTAGTCCAAATGGTGTGATGGAATTTAATTTAAAAATCCATCTGGATTCCGTCTGGAGTAGCCACTTGTGACATGAGCCCCCTCTTCCATCACCCTTAAATTTTTGCAAACCCAACACACGTATCCCTCTCGAGATGGATTTATGGTGCTGAAGGAACCAGGTCCGAAGCTGCCAGATTAATAGTAGAGACATGCTTCTGGACTCTCTTCCTCAACTCCAGGGAGGTTTGGCCTACATATACCATATTGCAAGGACATATTAGGGCATAAATAATGTTCTTTGATTTACAATTTACATATGTAGTTAGTGCATGTTCTTTAGTGTCTTGTGGGTTGCATGGAGATGGAGACATAGGGGCAACATACGTAAAGGGTATAATCCCAAGTACCGCACAGAAATCCATGACAGGCAAAATATTGAAAGATCTACTTCAAGTGATTCTTTATCAACCACCGGCAGCGAGGCAGACACCGGACCCGAAGAGGCAGGGGTCACAGGCGCAACAAACCGAAGGACGACCAGACCGAAAAAACAAATGGGATCATACAGGATCGGCGCCCGATCCAGACGTTAGATGTAACCACTGGAACACATCCACCCAGTCATATGCAGCAGGTAAGAGACACCACTTTACAGATCATAAATTTGTTGACTCATGTACTCTCGGAACAAGAAACTACAATATTGAAGAAAGGATTAAAATTTTCACCTACAAATGGGTTGGACAAATTTGTGTTAATTAAGGATTTGTATCTCTTCTGCCGCAATCTTGTTTTCCAAGTGTTTCATCACAAGCCAGAAATGTTGAACGATCTCACCAGCACGGACCAACAAGTCCTACGTGATCTACTGGATTTATTAGAGGAGAACGAAGGTAATCCAGGTAGAAAAAGATTTCCCTACAAAAATAAGTCTACAGTATTACCTTGTTTTTCCTTAGTTCCGTCGGTGGGAATATTCTTTGAATTAGCTAAAAAAGACATACTGCAACTTAAGGATGTACCATTAATATCCAATGTAACACCGCAAGAAAAAGCAGCCCTTCGAGATCTCAAACAAAATAATATCTTTTTGATTAAAGAGGCTGATAAGGGTGGAAACATTGTGCTATGGCCCACAGAGATGTAAATTGAGGAAGCCAAACGTCAGCTCGGCAATCCTCAATCTTATACTCGACTACCATCTGATCCAACCTCTGTCTTCACAAGTAAACTCCATAAAATCTTAGATGCCGCTTATCACCATGGGATAATTAATAACACCGAGAACAAATATATGTGGGTGGAACATCCAGTGATACCCACGTTCTATATGCTTCCCAAAGTGCATAAGTGTCTACAAAAGCCACCAGGTAGACCAATTATTGCGAGCATTGGAAGTCTATGTGAAAGAGCCAGTAACTATGTGGACTTTTTTCTTCAACCCATAGTTACTGCTATCCCCTCTTATGTTCGTGACACTTCCAATTTTATACAGATCTGCCAAGATGTCCAACTCTCACCGCAGTCCCTTTTGGTGACATGCGATGTAGAGTCACTTTATACCAACATTGGACATAACCATGGGATGCTTGCAGTCACATATTTCTTGGATAAGCAATTGTATTCCGACCACATGCATGACTCCTTTGTGTTGGATCTACTGGATTTTGTGTTACAACATAATTACTTTTTATTTGATCATACATTCTACAGACAGATCTCTGGAGTGGCCATGGGGGTAAAATGTGCACCTTCTTTCGTCAACCTAATTTTAGGTTGGTGGGAAGCATTATGGGTATATAAGATGGACCAATTTAAGACCAAAGTGACCCATTGGTCAAGATATGTAGATGATGTCTTTTTCATCTGGAATGGGACAGAAGAGGAGTGTCAGGAATTCATAACAACTTTGAACAATAGTGATCTTAATATCTATTTAACCTGCACTATGTCACCCCTTAAGGTCAACTTTCTGGACTTGGAGATTACAAGAAGAGACGATACACTCATCACCAATTTATATCGGAAAATGACAGCAACCAACAGCTTGCTAGAATTCAGTAGTTTTCATCCGATGCACACCAGGATGGGCGTTCCAACAGGTCAGTTTCTCAGAACACAACGAAATTGTACTGATGATGGGGAATTTTGGATGCAAGCTAAAAATCTAACTCATAGGTTTCAAGAACGCGGTTACCCTAAAAAAGTCATCTCAAGGGCGTTTCAGAGGGCCAATCGGGAATCCCAAGCCTCGCTGATCCTGAAGAAACCAAGAAAGCAAGATCGGCATGTGAGACTTACTGTATTACCACATATAATAACCAGTGGGGAGAAATAAAGAACATTCTTCAACACCATTGGCCCATCCTGACCACAGATCTTCAAACCTGTAATGTGGTTAGTGAACACCCTATATTAACCGCACGAAGGGCACCGAATCTGAGGGACAGACTAATGAGTAGTCACTTTGTGAAACCCCAAGTAAGACTCAATCGGGGATATAATCTTGTGGGTTCCTACCCCTGTGGAGACTGTAACATCTGTCCACTCATGCAGATAACCCGACATAAATTTTGCAACCCACAAGACACTAAGGGCGGCTTTGCACACTACGACATCGCAGGTGCGATGTCGGTGGGGTCAAATTGAAAGTGACGCACATCCGGCATCGCATGCGACATCGTAGTGTGTAAAGCCTAGATGATACGATTTACGAGCGCAAAATCGTCGTAATCGTATCATCGCTGCAGTGTCGGCGTAATCCATAATTACGCTGACGCGACGGTCCGATGTGGTTCCTCGTTCCTGCGGCAGCACACATCGCTGTGTGTGAAGTCGCAGGAGCGAGGAACATCTCCTACCGGCGTCACCGCGGCTTCCGTAGGATATGCGGAAGGAAGGAGGTGGGCGGGATGTTTACATCCTGCTCATCTCCGCCCCTCCGCTCCTATTGGCCGCCTGCCGTGTGACGTTGCAGTGACGCCGCACGACCTGCCCCCTTAATAAGGAGGCGGGTCGCCGGCCAGAGCGACGGTCGCAGGGCAGGTGAGTGCATGTGAAGCCGGTGTAGCGATAATTTTCGCTACGCCAGCTTTCACAGGATATTGTACCTGCGACGGGGGCGGGAACTATCGCGTGCGACATCGCAGCATCGGCTTGCGATGTCGCAACGTGCAAAGCCCGCCTAAAGAACATGCACTAACTACATATGTAAATTGTAAATCAAAGAACGTTATTTATGCCCTAATATGTCCTTGCAATATGGTATATGTAGGCCAAACCTCCCTGGAGTTGAGGAAGAGAGTCCAGAAGCATGTCTCTACTATTAATCAGGCAGCTTCAGACCAGAAAAAGGGTAAATCTCTTACACCTATAGCCACCCACTTCCTTCAGCACCATAAATCCATCTCGAGAGGGATACGTGTATTGGGTTTGCAAAAATTTAAGGGTGATGGAAGAGGGGGCTCATGTCACAAGTGGCTACTCCAGACGGAATCCAGATGGATTTTTAAATTAAATTCCATCACACCATTTGGACTAAATGAGGAACTTCTCTTCACAGGGTTCCTTGGCTGAATAATAGAGTCATCGTGACTATCTGCATCACATGATGTTCCATACATTATGACTGGCTGGATGTGAATACTGGAAGTGGCATCGAAGAAATACGGATCCCCTATAAATTTGGAATGTACCTTTCGGTCTAGGAACTTATCTACACAATATTCTCAATTGTGACATATGGCAAAAGGAAGAAATAATGGAGGACGCCAACATGGTATATTGTGTTCATTATATAGAGGTGAAGTGTGGATTACTGGAATATCAGCCTATGGAATATTATCGGTTGAACCATTGAACCATGACCTCGGATTTTCCAACCATTACAGACATTGTGACTCCAGTGCTAATGCTATGCGGATATATTTTTTGATGACCTTGTAGCAAGCCGAATGAAGATGGGACACAGTGCCTATGATATAGAGGCGTAGTGTGTATGATTGCAATATATGTCTACAACATACTATACGTCGAATTATGATTATGGACTCTCTAATCATAATGGAACCTTGAATCCTACCACCGGTGTTGTATGTACATGTTTTAATTTTTGTGGTAGGCTTAACTAAGTTGCAATAAGTAGTTGAACTTTAATTAATAGAAGTCTTTGGGAGCCTCAAATGGTTCAAAATATAATAAACCATATGCTATGTATTATATCTCCAATATGCGCTATATATAATTCCTTTGGCGCATTTTCTCTTTCTATGTAAATTGATAGTTAATAAAAAATAATATCAATATACTATCTATTGCATCTTGGTTCTCCTTGCCCCTATTATGGAGAATATTGTAGCAGTAATGTATGTACTTTACCATACCTATGTATGTTTATCCTCAAAACAAAGGAGAGGACAAGTGAGATATGGAATTGCATGCATAGTATGTGCCCATATCTGCCTCCATATCTGCCTCCACCTCTGACAGCTATGAATGCTATGATTTCACATTGCCTTGCAGCGTCCTTGCTCCTTTTTCCTCCCTATACTTGCAGCGCTGACAGTCAGTGACACTATGATTCTAGACAGCGCACGTACGCCCCACGATCTTCCTCCCTCCTTCACCTACCCGGTCTCCATAACAACATACTGACGCTGGGACTGTGACGTTCGGGATAGCGCATGCGCAGACCGCGAGACTTTTCCTTCCTTACCGGAACTTGTTATTGTTCAACAGTTACCTGCTCAGCACCGACCATGGGCTATGCTACCATGGACGGCGCTGTTTGCACATGGAGCACGTTAGCTCCAGCTGGTCCAGACCAGAACTCACAGGTGACTATAGGCCAGATACAATTATGTTTAGACACTATATAAGATGATTTAATGTTGAATTGTGCACCACTTTTTGTCCCTGATGAAGCCTACCAGCGATACGCGTCGGGCGTATCCCAGGGTCTCCACAGCTTGTGTGGCGCCCTGGACAAGCCAGGTCGTCACAGAACTACACCAACAGACCCCACACCCCGGTTAGGCACACCAAAGCCAAACACAAAATCCTTGTTGCCTTCCTTCAGGGGCTGATGTCCACACCAGGGGGTGGGCCAGGCGGTTGGTCCCGCCCACCGAGGAGTTCACAGTCCTGGAGGCGGGAAAGGCAGTTGAGTTTAGGAGAGAGTTTGGAAGGGGAAGAAGGAAGTAGTAGTGGAGGACAAGTCTGAAGGCGTCCGGGTGTGTGGCCCAGACGGTACAGCAAAGTTGGCAGACGGTGGTGACCGTCTGCAGGAGAGGCTGATTGGAGCAAACCGTATGGACCGTGGACGGGCGGTGGCCTGGCGGTACCGGATCGGAGAGTAAAGAGAAGCCAGCACCATCCGGCAGGGCTTACGGACCCCGACCAGGCTAGGAGTCGCCGTTAAATTGGTCAAATCCGTTAGCGAAGGGAACCTCTGGGGTTTCCCAGCAGTCAAGACCCGATTGAAGGTAACAGCTCACACTGTAGAGGGAAACACAGTCACCGCCAAGGCTAAAGTTCCCAGGGCCAGAGCCTGCGGGCAAAAGGGGCTCCTTCAGCATACATCCAAGCTGGGGAGCGGGTTACCGGTGGGAAGCCATTGGAACCGTAACACAACACAGGTGCAGGGAAACTCAGTCACCATCAACCTACCGGGAGCAGAAACAACCGCAGCCGCCTGTGGGACCCGTCCATCCAGCCATTTGTTTGACCAGAGATTCTGTGTGAATTACTGGCTGAGTGAGTACCACCATGCCGTGCGGCACAGCGCTACCCCCACGACCCTGCAACTCACCAGGCTCCGTAACCCGCCTGCCATCCATCCCTACCTACCCCTCACCGGGCCCCGGGACAACCAACCCCCCTACCCACGGAGGGGAGAACCAAGATCCAAGCTGCTCCCTGTCATGGCTCCCAGGATCCCCGTCCAGAGCAGCGATGGTGTCACAACCTCACCACAACCGTGGGTGGCGTCACGGACAATATCCCTAAACCCAAACCACCCCCTTTTCACTCATGGGCAGGGAACGCCGCTCGAATCCCCGGGATCCGGCCCACCGCTCGAGCCACCACCGAGCAGCAGCAGCAGCAGCCGGACCCGAGCAGTGGGTGAGCGCAGCGTCCCCTCCTCCGCCCGTGACAACTTGGCATCACGAACAGGATCTTACCGCTCTGCCGTCTGGTAGAGGTGCGCCTTGTGACCGCCGGAGGTGTCCGGCCGAAAATCTTGAGAAGCCGCCATATTGGGCGCGAAAGGTCCCCGCTCGAGCGTCTTCCCAAGCAGTGGAGGCGCGAAGGCCAAAACCCCGCCCCGATAGAGGAGGAGCCGGAAAAAGACTAAGAGGGACGGATGGCGTCTGGCCGCATGTAGTCCGCGGCTATAAAAGCAGGGACGCCAGGACCCTGCGGCCATCTTGGTGTTCCTGGAAGAGGCCGCCGCAGCGATGTACCAACCGTCCCGCAGCACCATAGCCGCTGCGCCTGGAACCGCGGCGTGGGTGGAGGTCCGGACCGCTCAGTTGCAACAACGACTGCAGATCAGAGTGCAATTCCTCTTGGAGGAGTGGGAGGCCGACATGGCGGAGGTGGTCGCGGCCATACGAAGACGCGAGGTGGAGGGAGTTTTGGAAGAGAGGGTAAGTGACCCACGCCCCTGTACCCCTAGTGGGTCGGTCATCGCGGCCGAGTGACCCGGTCTATGCCTGCTCGCCCTGCTACCTCCCCCGCTACCCGTGTTGGCTGCTGCTGCCTCATCACTAGGCCCGCTACCATCACAACCGGTAGCGGTACCCTGCCAATCCGCCCAGGCGGACCGACCTGCAGCCGGGGCCCGTGACCGTGCAGCACCACTCCCTTGGAAGACGCTAAAGGCCGAGTCCATTGGTGAAGCTGAACCGGAGGCACCGCTGACCGTGCCTGACCCCGTACCGGCCCCGGCAGCCCGTCTCGTGCAGGAGGAGATGGAGGTTCAGCGGGAGAGGATCCCTGTGCCCGTTCCCCACACCTCGGCTGAGGTTGCGCCGGGTCACCGCTGCAAGGCAGCACCCCAGGCCAAGTCACCGCGGGACCTTCCACCCAGATTGCCAGTGGTGGGCAGTGTCCAGGAGGTTCCGCGGGGCCCGATCCGTGCGCAGGGGCCCACAGTGGCCCCTTACTGGGACAGGGAACAGACCCAGCTGGGCCTGGAGATTGCCGAGAGGGAGAGAAGAAAGGTGGAGCTGGTCGCCCGCACAATCCTGGAGAAGGAAAGCCTCCGCCAAGTCAGCTTCCATGTCCGGGGACCGCTCTATGAAGGGCAAGTGAGGAGGTTCGACGTCCGTCGGGACTACGGTTTTATATACGAGCCGGGCCTGGAGGCCGAAGTCTTTGTGGCCCGACAGGATGTCAACGCCCATCTACAGGAGGATCACCCAGGCCGTAACCTGATGCCGGGAGACTTGGTACAGTACACCAGGCACTGCGGGGAGAGGGGTTGGTTCGCGCTGGATGCAAAGCCGAGGGGCGGTCAAGAGGCCCGAGTACCAGCCCAGCCCCTTCCTCCGGTCGCCACCGTGGACCTAAAGTGAAAGTCAGCAGAGCCCCGCTGCAAGTTGTCCTCGTTGGGACCACCAGTACTGTTTAAAAGTTCTAAATGATAAGAAAGATCAACCGAAGGAAAGTTTACCTGATTTTCAACTGTGATTAAACCGGCCGTTGCCGGCAACTGTTGTCCCCATGGGGACTGTTTGCAATTACACGTAGAAACTGCTACGGACAAGCCCGAGAACTGGCAGGCCAACCACGAACTTGTGGTATGTAAATAGAAAATGTTGGCTTAAACCGTAACCGCCTCCGGAGAGGCTGATTTGGAGGATGGGCCTGGAGGAAAGGGATGGCCCAGGCCCGCCACTACCGTAATCGGTGGCGATCCTCCGGGGGTTCAGGGGTTCCCCATGGACGTGGGTCCCCTGAAAGGGATAGAACCCGCTCGGGCAACTTGGTGCTGGACTGGGGTCAAGGGGTGCTGCCCATTTGCTTAGGGGCAGCATCAGGGCCAGGTTGCTTGGGTGGGAGAGAGCGGAAGCCGTAACCGTATTTATTAAAAATGTTTGGTAACGTTTAAGTACCGTGCCTCCCGATGTGGGTAGAATGAAAATATGCTTAAGTTTTTATGTGTTTTACCGTTTTAATCTTTTTTTTCAGTTGTGAAAAATAAAACCGGTGATGGACGGGCAGCCCGCGGACGGTCTGAATTTTACTAAGGGGGAATGTGGAGCCCTGGACAAGCCAGGTCATCACAGAACTACACCAACACACCCCACACCCCAGTTAGGCACACCAAAGCCAAACACAAAATCCTTGTTGCCTTCCTCCAGGGGCTGATGTCCACACCAGGGGGTGGGCCAGGCGGTTGTTCCCGCCCACCGAGGAGTTCACAGTCCTGGAGGCGGGAAAGGCAGTTGAGTTTAGGAGAGAGTTTGGAAGGGGAAGAAGGAAGTAGTAGTGGAGGAATAGTCTGAAGGCATCCGGGTGTGTGGCACGGACGGTACAGCAAGGTTGGCAGACGGTGGTGACCGTCTGCAGGAGAGGCTGATTGGAGCAAACCGTATGGACCGTGGACGGGCGGTGGCCCGGCGGTACCGGATCGGAGAGTAAAGAGAAGCCAGCACCAGGCTAGGAGTCGCCGTTAAATTGGTCAAATCCGTTAGCGAAGGGAACCTCCGGGGTTTCCCAGCAGTCAAGACCCGATTGAAGGCAACAGCTCACACCGTAGAGGGAAACACAGTCACCACCAAGGCTAAAGTTCCCAGGGCCAGAGCCTGCGGGCAAAAGGGGCTCCTTCAGCATACATCCAAGCTGGGGAGCGGGTTACCGGTGGGAAGCCATTGGAACCGTAACACAACACAGGTGCAGGGAAAGGCAGTCACCATCAACCTACCAAGAGCAGAATCAACCGCAGCCGCCTGTGGGACCCGTCCATCCAGCCGTTTGTTTGACCAGAGACTCTGTGTGAATTACTGGCTGAGTGAGTACCACCGTGCCGTGCGGCACAGCGCTGCCCCCGCGACCCTGCACCTCACCAGGCCCCGTAACCCGCCTGCCATCCATCTCTACCTACCTACCCCTCACCGGGCCCCGGGACAACCAACCCCCCTACCCACGGAGGGGAGAACCAACATCCAAGCTGCTCCCTGTCATCACTCCCGGGATCCCCGTCCAGAGCAGCGGTGGTGTCACAACCTCACCACAACCGTGGGTGGCATCACGGACAATATCCCTAAACCCAAACCACCCCCTTTTCACTCACGGGCGAGGAACGCCGCTCGAGTCCCCGGGATCCGGCCCACCGCTCGAGCCACCATTGAGCAGCAGCAGCCGGACCCGAGCAGTGGGTGAGCGCAGCGTCCCCTCCTCCGCCCGCGACACTTGTAGCTGGTAAATGTAGACGGGTTTACCACTGGTCTGTATGATTGGTTAGGGCCACTCTGTATTTTCAACCTCCTTCTATGACTGAGATTTTTCTACCTTAGGAGATTATAGGTTGTGGCCTGTTACATTGGTTTCCCTTATCCTGGTTATAGTAGATTGTATGGGATGTCGCAAATTACGGTGATTCTGCATGATTATTGACCGCAGTGAACATTCCATTTATAACACTATTGTAATTTATGGAGAGACCCTGGTGTGGGTATATGCTTTTAAGTACGTTTTAATTGTCTATGCAATTCAATAAAATTCTTTTTATTTATATGATAGTTGGGGGTGCTTCCCATCTATGCAGTACTCTTTTCTTCCCTTGTATATGTTGTTAATACTGCTTGTGGCAGCACCCTGTTAACATTATAGATTTTTATATTGCTGTGCACCCAATCCTTTAGTAATCTATCCAATGTATAGGACATCAAAATCCAAAATTAAGCTTCACAAACTCCAACCTTCTTTATTCTTTAACCCTATTACAATTTAGGACTTACCTATACATCCTAAATTGTATCTGTCTCTTTATATGGAGTCGTGTGGCAAGATCACATTATTCCCTACACATGTCTACTAATCTGATCAACAGACATGTGCAGCTAATATGCTCGAGTGATCTACCCATGCCTCTTAACTAGTTAGATTGTGCTGTCAAACTCTTATTTTTTGTAAGAGAAATTATAGCGCCTCACGGAGCAGGTGGTTAACCTACTCCTTGCCGGGCCATTTCGGGTCTGGTCAGGCGATGTCACGAGTGGCCTTGCCCAGTTCTGTTGCCCCGAGGTGTACAGTAAATGGTGGGGAAAGCGGGCTATTTGGGAGAGTTTGTCATTACACCACCTGTGGTATGCGGCCAGGGAGTAGCCGCCCCTGCAGAATTCCTCACCGGGGCAGGTGTGATGGCAGCCGAGATGCTGTCATTCCCCACAGGCAGAGCGGCCCTGGGTGGATGACGGTGGATTAGTGGTCGGAGCGCCAGAGCGCGGGGCAAAGCCGTCGCTAACCAGAGTCTGAGTCAGCAACTGCAGTTCCAGGTTCTTTTTACTCACGGATTTCAAGCTGCACCCAGGTGCTGGTGTCTGTTGTTGTGGGCTCCGGTCAATCCCAGGCAAGGGGGCCAACACTGGTGTTTGAAGAGAGAAGGAGAGAGAGAGTTTCCTATTCCTAGGATGTCCCCCTCAGCAGTTAGGTACCCTGGCTGAGCTCCCACTCCAAGCTCCGGGCCTAGTAAAGTCCAAGTTTTCCAAAGATGTCTTGTCAGAACTATGGTCCCAACGGAACTATTTTTGATGTGAGTGTGTTGCGCCTATTTCCCCCCTTGTGGCTGGCTTCAGTGACCAGGGAAGTCTCATGCATTGTGGTGGCCACCCCCCTGCCTACTCTGAGCCATCCCACGCTGTGTGAAGGTTCCTAAGCTGTATGTAGAGTGTGAATGTGGAACCCCTGGTGATTAACCCCAACCTTACTCGAGATGGATACCGCACCTTTACTGAGGCGCAGTACCCTGTGGCTACCAGAGCCTCTCGGGCACCACACGATGTTGAATAGTAAGTTTCTGTCAATGGATGTTGCAGTAGTTAAATCTTCAAAGAGTGGGCCGGAATATCCTTATTGTAAGACAGAACATCAGAAGTTGTATATCCTAGAATCCTGTATACGGGTTATTGATCCAAGGATTTATTTTGATTGCTACATTTGCAATCATAAATATTTTTTTTCTTCTAATACTGTAGGTCAATACTGTAGGATTATAGGTAGGGTTTATTCCTTTTGCAACTTCAACTATAACTACAAAAATACCAGAAACACTTTTAAGCCTTATCTCCAACTAAAGGCTATGTGGGGTGCTGCAACATACAGTATCAAACACTATAAAATGTCCTTTATCAATAAAAAAAAGGTTTAGATTTATCTATCCATTACATCCTGCAACCTCCAATTCACCCTCCAGGATAAAAAGAAACAAATTTAATTTTCTGATCTTTTTGAAGAATATATTTTTAAGATTAGAAACATTGAAGACAGCGAACGTTTTCCACCACCCGTCTGCCAACAGCCGCCCATAACAAGCTGCATTATTTTTTGTTTGCTGCTTGTTATAATCCGCAGTCTAAATAAAGCAAAACATATTTTTTTCCGAAGCTTTTGAAAATCATTTCACATGTTCTTTCCCTAATGACAGCTTTAATATTTCTATATTTTTTCCCTCGCCCATCCGCATCTTTCTAAACAATTCATTGTGGAATTATTGTTGCATCAAGCCACGAGAAATATCATGATTTATTCAGTACTTCAAAATTCCCTAGTGCTAACAAACACAAACCCTCTGTGAATTCTAAATAGGATGGAGATATAGCATAGTAGATGTGTGTAATGGCAATAAAGAGAGTACTGTCATGAGCGTGTCCCACTCTGGGGAGACCTCTGGTAAGTCTGGAACCAGAAGGTCACAACGCCTTATTGTTAGCAGGTTATTGCTCACGGGTGCGAGTGGGGAGTGGACCCACTGCGCCACAGCACAGAGTATACCTAAGGGGTATGACTATGACTCAAACCAGGTTTTCACCAGTGCCTCTGATGAGGAGGGAGGATTTGGCTGCAGGTAGAAACCAGGTGCCACTCAGGAAGACTCAGTGCTGCAAAAGCTGACCCGAGGGGTACAGGCACTGACAGTCTCTGATGAGGTAGGTGCAGTCAAGCCAGCTGATGTGACAGGCTTGGCCGATATGGTATGATGCACCAGTGGCAGGTAGAGCTAGCTTGGCCAATATGGCATGATGCAGCAGCAGCCGGTACATCAGGCTTGGCTGATATGGTACAATGCAGCAGCAGCCGAGATTACAAAACAGATAGGTGTATGTAATACAGCAGCAGCACATAAGTAAGGAGCCTGAACAACTAGCAACACCTCTCTAGGATTAGACCATGTTGCCCAGGTACCTCCCAGAAGGGAAGGGTGCCTTAAATACCTGGTGCATCTCAGCCATAGGTACTTCTGGGTTACGGCACTCTGGCACTTTAAGAATAGATGTGGATGCGTGCGCCCTAAAGGCTGCTTTACACCAGAAGATCTATCGTGCGATAGATCGTCGGGGTCACGGATTTTGTGACGCACTTCCGGCATCGCATGCAACGTCGGGCAGTGTGACACCTCCGAGCGACGCAGTATCGCTCGGTTTCATAATATCGTTTAAATCAATTGTTCATCGTTCCCGGGGTAGCACACGCCGCTCCGTGTGACACCCCGGGAACGATGAACAGCAGCTTACCTGCGTCACGCGGCCGCCGCCGGCTATTGTGAAGGAAGGAGGTGGGCGGGATGTTTACATCCTGCTCATCTCCGCCCCTCCGCTTCTATTGGCCGGCCGCCGTGTGACGTCGCTGTGACGCCGAACGTCCCTCCCACTCCAGGAAGTGGATTTTCGCCGCCCACAGCGACGTCGCACGGGAGGTAAGTACGTGTGATGTGGGGTTATCGACTTTGTGCGACACGGGCAGCGATTTGCCTGTGACGCAAAAAGGACGGGGGCGGGTACGATCGATTGTGAAATCTCACAATCGGTTGTACCGTGTAAAGCAGGCTTTAGAGTGCTTACAGCAGGCCTTTTCGGCATGCACACTCCCTGGGAGTTGGCGGCAGGATCCAGGGACATATCAGCCACTGCTGAGCATCTGGGAGGCTCAGTGTGCCATTGTCTTCACTGGGGAAGAGGACAGTGCAGGGACTACTGTAAGGGTGTTAAATGAGGTCTACAACTTGTATTTGAGTAAATCCACTTTCTTTTAGTGCTGAAGGGGATAAGCATTCTTTCCTATTTGACTGTCCTTGGTAGCGTTACTCTCAGGTGCAGCTCTTTAGTGACAACTCCCCTTCTCCATAAAATGTCAAGTGTCTTACCATCTGATGCCAGTTATAGATTCACATTCTATGCTGAACCCTTTGGAAGGAGCCAGTCTCTGGAAGAAGCTGATAAGTCGTGACTATTGCGCTGTGGTGTTTAGCTGCATTAATTATTATTATTATTATTGGAGGAGCTTGGAGTGATTTCTTTTTTGTATCTATTTTCCTTCCATCTGTCTCCCTTATCTTGTGTTGTATTATTGCAGTGGTGAGATTTGTTTTTTTTGCCAGCCTTTTCACTAGCCAGCGTGAATTCAGGGAAAGCAAGAGCAGAGGCACATGATGGCAGTGGAGGAAGGACTCGTATAGGAAAATTAGGGAGCGTAGTGTGCAGACTCCCCTCTCCCTATTGCCAGAGTCTTCCTTCTATACCATTTTTGTTGTCACTCAAACAAAGGGATACACAAAATTGACCTTCACAATAAAAGGTGATACTTGGATTTACCAGTATGGCTTACTTAAAAAATATGTTAAGCGATATACTTAAAAACATTTCTAAGGATTTGCACCTCCTTATATAAATTTAAAAATATGATCTTGTAGCTCAACCCATTTTCTAACCGTACCCGCTATTCATTATATTTTGAAGCAGAAACTAATATTACATCATCCCTTTACTTCCTCCCTTCTGTGGGAGCAGTTTTAGAAAGGTAGCTGAAATAACTTGAATATTTTAGCACATTTTGAGAATTTAGTTTTTCTACTCCATCACTTTTCTGTAAAGTAGGCAATTTAGTGGGAAGAATGTGGCACTAAGCAAAAAAATAAATAAATAACTCCTAAGACTCACAATTTACTAGAAATACATTAAAAATGAGCTGTGACCTCATAAAAAAGTAAAAAAAAAACCAAAAAAAAAAACACTGCATGAAATAATGATTGCACAAAAGAGGAGGAGGATAGCCCCAATAGGCCCTATTCGTACCCCTACCTTACCGCGGAGGTCAGCACCGTATTCCTACGCATATGGCATCCCCACTTACTGACAACTGACCTTTAGAGCCCTAACAAGCCCTATAAATGTGAAAAAGAGACAGCAAAAGTAACACACAGTGAACAAACAACCACACTAATGCGCTAATAATTGAGTAAATACCATATGTCAGAAGTAAGATAACAGTTTTAACAGTAACAAAGATTCTGAAGAATTTCACGAAGGCCTTAAGGCCAGCAATAATGAACCACTCTGTATGAAAAAAATGGTCAAAAATACAAACCAATGCATTTCCCCTCAAATAAGAGATTCCTCAGGAGTGGAAGAAAGGTTTTTAAAGGGAACAAATCACCAGGATTTTCATATATAACCTAAAGCCAGTGCTATATGGGCACTATCAGGCTGATTCTATACATGCCTGGAGTGGTCAGCTCGGATGTTTAGGTTTTGACATCCAAAAAAGTAAAGTTCATAAAATCAAAAGCTTCTTGAGTGACAGCAGCTGAGGATCAGATAATATCTGGGGGTATTCATAGTTATCCCCTCTCCCTGTTAGAAATAGCATAAGTATTATACAACCGATTTACTTTTACCCATTTACCCATGTGACCAGAAGGGGCGGGGCCTCAGCCAACAGAAAAATGTTGCTTCCTGGTATCAGCTTTGTTGGCTGAGGCCCTGCCCCCTCTGGTCACATGGGTATGACCTCAGAACAGGTCCTACTAGTAAAAAATTAAATTATTCTAATTCTAACAGGGGGAGGGGAAACTATGAATACCCCCCAGATATTATCTGATCCTCAGCTGCTGCCACTCAAGAAGCTGATAATTTTTATAAACTTTACTTTCTTGGATTTCAAAACCTAAACATCTGAGCTGACCACTACAGGTATGTATAGAATCAGCCTGATAGTGCCAGTATAGCACTGGCTTTAGCTTATATACGAAAATCCTGGTGATTGGTTCCCTTTAATACCTGTTCTGGTATGGCCTAAAATTATTTTGATAGAACGCTAAAGTGCTAGTGTCTAAAGTGCTTAGTAAATCCCAGTACATTTGTAATAAGGATATTAATACAAAAATTCACCCAAAAGTCACAGTCAGCCAATTCTAAACACAGTTAGACCATAGTAGGTAACCATACACAATTAAATCACAATAGGTAACAGTCAATAAAGGTCAATATAAAAGCAAACAGAAAAAAAGGCTGATACTGTGACCAGGTAGAAAATGACGCTTATCTCAATGTAGCAGGATACTGAATTTCATCACGATAGGCACAATGCTATACAGTCTCTCTCAAGGTCCATATGGGTCCAACCATGATAGACAAAAATGATGTGAGTTTTCTTGTACTCTTATTTTCATTTTTGATGTAATATTTTCCTTTGGGAAGAATGTGGCCTACAGTACCCCAGCAACTTTGCTGTTATATATGCCACAAAATATCCTAAATTATAGCAGAAATGTACTCAGATTGTAGCTGGGACATATTGTTGACACTAGGAACATGGGCAGCCCAAAAAATGCACTAAATTCATGTACCTCTGACTGAATTTGGCACATTTTAAGAGGGCTTTACACGCAGCACCTGGCCCCGCCCCCATTGTTTGTGTGTCACAGGCAAATCGCTGCCCGTGGTGCACAAAATCGTTAGGAGCCGTCACACGGACTTACCTGCCTAGCGACGTCGCTTTTGCTGGCGAACCGCCTCCTTTCTAAGGGGGCAGTTTGTGTGGCGTCACAGCAGCATCACTAAGCGGCCGCCCAATAGAAGCGGAGGGGCGGAGATGAGCGGCCGTAACATCCCGCCCACCTCATTCCTTCCTCATTGCCGGCGGCCGCAGGTAAGCTGTAGTTCGTCGTTCCCGAGGTGTCACACATAGCGATGTGTGCTGCTTCGGGAACGACGAACAATCTGCGACCTCAACAATCAACGATTTTTTTAAAATGAACGACGTGTCAACGATCAACGATAAGGTGAGTATTTTTGATCGTTAACGGCCATTCGTTGGTGTCCCACGCAACGACGTCGCTAACGATGCCGGATGTGCGTCACGGAATCCGTGACCCCGGCGATATATCGTTAGATATGTCGTTGCGTGTGACGGGGCCTTAAGTCCCATAGACTTCTATCAAGGCAAGTGTATATTGGTGCGTTACCCCTATTTTTCTTTATGTAGAGAACCTGTTAGTTAGTTTTCTCCTGTGATTACAGCAGCCTCAGCATTAAGTTAAGAAAGAAGTTTCTGCAATATGAGAGAAGGAATAGGTACACGTGAGAAAGCAGGCTGACTATCTTGATACCATGGCAGCTTTCAGTTAGTGAATTAGAAAGACGTAGAGATCTACAGAACAAATTGTTGAACTTTGAAACAAGAGTTCTGCTTCAGTGTTTGTGACCCATAGGTCATTATATGGTGACACAGATTAAGGGCATATGGTCTCACAGTAGAAGTCATTTGTGCCTCCGACAAAGCCACGTTCTCATCATTCACTTCAACGCATGACTAGCCTGGTGTTAACTAAAAAATGAAAAAAAAAATCACAGATGTCTGTAAAGAAACCAAGCATGTTCAATCATGCATTATATGTACAAATTTAAGAATTGACTTATGAAGGGTATTACCAGAAGGTTTCTGCTTGGACAATCAAATGCAGGAGGTTGGTATATGATTTTTTTGGGGAAATAACATACACTTTACCATTATTATAAAATATTCAGTATAACCTACCATATATTTTCTTATCTTAGATCATAGATTAGGCACTGTGGTGCTATGAAACCATGAAGGACAGACAACAGATCGCGGAGTAGTTAGGCTTGAGCATAAACAAGACATTTTGAAGAAGGTGAGGTGACCATGTGACTAAATTACAGATCCGTGGCTGGTATGAATGGCTGTTCTCAATTAACTACGCTCATATACCAAGCAAGAAAAATTAGAACATCCCTTTAGAGATTATATGGCTGTCAAAGAAAGTTCAAAACCATATAAGCTTTGCAACTCTCATATTTCATACAGGTTGTCTACTGGCAGGTTCCTCCAAGGCCCACAGCTAGAGGTTTCAACAACTTGACCACGCACAATCAGCTGTGACAACACCTTTGGAGAAACAGAATGGAATTAAGCAGGAGGAGCCACGGAGACAGAGTAGGAGCTACGAATAAGCATGGAGGATAACTAGAGATGAGCAAAACTGAGGTTCAGTTTTTGGTGCTCGTACCAAACACACTTTGCAAAAAAAAAAACAGTGTTTGGGTTTGGAGTTTGAGTACTTTACATATGCAAACATCACTGTGCTTGAGTACGCTCGGTTTTCAGCCCAGTGCAAGTCGCTTGCAGTCTTTGAGGCTCACACTGCACTGGTGGTAACAACAGCGTGATCAAATGTAGTGTGCACCAAACAAAAAAAAATTAAAAACCCCGCTCACCCTTCCCCAGAAGTGATCTGTTTATGGCTGGTTACATGTGGGCTTATGGCCAATTAGCGACTTTCATTGGGGTTCAGGTTAAGTCTGGGTCCCAAATCGAACTTTATCTAAAGTCCGGCTCAAACCACCAAACTGAACTTCCATGGGTCCGTTCATCTCTAATGATAACTGTGATGTCTGCCTGGGACTGCAGACTCAGGGTAGCTGTCACGGACAGACTAGAGGCTAGCCGGCCTCTCAGCAGGATCCTGAAAACCCCAAAACCCTTTAACCCCTGTACAGCGTCTAAGAGACCACTGCCTACGGAAGGCTGCAACCCTGAGAAGAGTAGTCACCAGGCAGGGTCGAAACAAGGAGGTACAAAAAGGGACAAAATCGTCAGGCAAAAGAGTAGTCAGGAAATCAGACTAAGGTCAAACTGGAGATGGCAGCAAAGTACAAAAATGGCAGACAGGAGAGTTGCGGGAGAGATGAGCGAGTACTGTAATATTTGTAATCTCTATACTAGTAACGAGTACTTTGTAATACTCGTGTATTCATTATGAATAGCGAGTGCAATTCAAGCCAATGAAAAATGTGAGTAAATTTTATGTTCGACTAAACAGAGAGGTCTGGGGGCCTGAGGAAAAAGCTGAAATAGATGGGAAAGTGATGAAAGTGAAAGGGGATAGCTTGGAGAATATGCCTGCATGCATTTCTGACTCACATATGGTTTCTGGGAATGAGGATGTCATTATGCCACTAATTCTCTCTCTCCGCTTCATACTCACTGATCATGGCATGGCAGGGCTGTCACACTGCTCTCACTGCCTCTCATTCTTCTTCCATACCTGCTCATTAGCCTCATCACATATTCACTGCTTCTCCCTGTGATTGGTTGCATTCAGACACGCTCACAAGCTGAGTGACAGCTCTCTGACTGCAACCAATCACAGTTGCCAGTTGGCGGGTCTATATCGTACAGTAAAAAAATAAATAATTTAAAAACCCGGCATGCGGTCTCCCCCAATTTTGATACCCAGCCAAGATAAAGCCTCACAGCTGAGGGTTGGTATTCTCAGGCTGGGGAGACCCACATTTTTGGGAGAGCCCAAGCCTAAAAATATCAGCCAGGAGCCACCCGGAATTGCCGCATCCATTAGATGTGACAAACCCGGAGCTTTACCTCGCTCATCCCGAATGCCCTGATGTGGTGGCAATCGGGCTAATAAGAAGTTAATGGCAGCCCATAGCAGACACTAAGTCCTAGATTAATCATGGCAGGCGTCTCTGAGACACCTCTCATCATTAATCTGTAAGTGAAAGAAAATAAACACAAAGATGGCTGCGGCATTACTGTTATTGGTTAAGAAGCCCAATATATGTGTCGCGGGCGGAGGAGGGGACGCCGCGCTCTCCCTACTGCTCGGGTCCGGCTGGCACTGCAGCTGCTGCGGCCTGCCGCTGCTCGGTGGCTCGAGCGATGGGCCGGATCCCAGGGACTCGAGCGGCGCTCCTCGCCCGTGAGTGAAAGGGGTTTTTTTGGGGTGTGGAGGTTGTTTATTGTCCGTGACGCCACCCACGGTTGTGGTGATTTGTTAACACCATCGCTGCTCTGTATGGGGATCCCGGGAAGGATGGTATGGAGCAGCCAGTTGTTGTGTTGCCCCTCCGTGGGTAGGGGTTGGTGATCCCGGGGCCCAGTGATGAGGTGGGTGGTGCAGGGCTTGGTGGGCGCAGGGACGCGGGGGCAGCGCTGTGCCTTGCGGCACTGTGGTACTCACTCAGCCTGAGACGATGACACAGTTCTCGGTAAAACACACGGCTGGTAAGACGGTTCCCACGGACGGCTGCACTTGCTTTCCCCAGTAGGTGACGGTGACGGTCCCTTTTTCCTGCACCTAAAGTGATGATGGTTGCGATGGGTTCCCACCGGTAACCCGCTCCCCTGCTTGGATATGGGCCGGAGGAGCCCTACTTTGCCCGCAGGCGCTGGCCCTGAGAAACTGGTGCCCTGGCGGTGGCGGTGTCTCTCCGTTACGGTTGGACTGTTGCCTTCAATCGGGACTTGGTTGTTAGGAGACAGACGTCCCCTTCACTGACGGATTTGGCAAATTATGGCGACTCCTAGCCTTGCCGGGATCCGAAAGGCCCCTGCCCTGTTGCTGACTGTTCTTCGTATACTGCTCCAGACCGCCGGGCCACTACCCGTCCGCGGTCCTTCCAGCAACCTCCGAGCAGTCCCCCTGCAGACTATCACCGCCGTCTGCTGACCTTGCTGTCACTGTCCGGGGCACACACCCGGACCAACTTCAGGCTTTACTACTGTTTCCTTTTTTTCACTTGACTTCAGCTTCACTCCTCTACCACTTCACTTCCTTCCACTTTCACTTGCAAACTCTGACTGCCTGGTTCTTCCCGCCTCCAGGGCTGTGAACTCCTCGGTGGGCGGAGCCAACCGCCTGGCCCACCCCCTGGTGTGAACATCAGCCCCTGGAGGAAGGCAACAAGGATTTTGGGTTAGCTTAGATGTTCCTAACTGGGGTGTAGGGTGTGGTGGTGTTGTGACCTGTGACCCCTGGCTTGCCCAGGGCGTCACATATGTATTGGCTGCAAATCAGGTGCGAAAATGGCTGGGCGAGACATACAAATATAGCAAGGCGAATACATCATTACTCCCTATATAACAAATAGCCCGAGTAGCGTACTATTCTGCGAATAGTGAATAGTAACGAATACACTCGCTCATCACTAGTTGTCAGCAAACAGGCAATGGTCAAAAACATCAATAGTACAAGAACAAGGTGTGAACCAGAGATGCAGCAGTAAAACTACAAAGACTATATCTGGCGAGGACCAGCAGACTGGAGGAGGAATAAGAAGGGTGTGGTGCCTTCCCATTGGCCATGGTTGAAAGGTGGTTACTTCAGCTAGAAGGCACACATCACCACAGTCAGCCAGTGGTAATGCAGTTCCCAGTCAAACCCAACTTAGTGGATGGGCGGAGCCTGCGCCCACTAGAGCCACTGGTACTGACACCTCCCCTATCACTAGCACTGCCCACAGTGGGAATAATGCAGGGCCTGATGGCCGAAGCAAAAGTCGCAGGAGTGGACTCTGGTGGAGACGTGACAAAAACATCAAAACACTCTGTGGATTTTGAATGGCTGTTATGAATTACCTACCTACATTCAGAAAAAAATCACTGTAGGCTCTGTCTGGTTATCAAAGAAAGTTATAGAAGAATAAAGGTTGCTTTACATGTGTCGATTTCTCATGCGATCGCATTTGCATGACGCACTGTCTGGTTCCGCACACGCGGATTACTTCTACAGCATCGGAGTCTGTTCACATTGCAGAGTCTGACATGCAGCCTGGTCTCTCTTAAGTGCTAAGCTCAGCTGGGTGTTGGCTGAGTTGTTTCAGTGCTCCCAGCCATGCAGGAGTTAATCCTTTTTTAGAGCAGTGTACAAATCTTCTGAGAGCCAGGCTGCTAATTACCATTTCCAGCTGGTCTCTTCCTATTTAAGGCTGAGGAGTGTAGTAGGACACCGCCGAAGATAGCAGTGTAGTAGGATACCGCCGAAGATAGCATCAGCGATCCCGGTCTCAGTAGTTCTCTGTTCATGGTTTGTTGCTTTGTTACGTGGTCTGAACGTTCCCCTGTTGTGAGTTTTTCCTTACCCTTTTCTTTTTTCCCCAGTACACATATTGTCTCTCCTTTGAGTTTGAGTGCAGTGTGTACAAAAGGTCATTCTCCCTTGTCCGTGTCTTTTCTGTGGGGTTTTGTACTGGGTTTCTGGCCTGCTCTCAGAGTTTGGGGGAGTAAGATCAGGGCTAGGACAGAAGACAGGGCCAGGTCGAGGATCCAGACCTCCATACCTTCAAGGGTACCTCTGGAGTGAGCGTAGGGGCCCCAGTCTTAGGGCCAGCATGGGAACCCCTGGTCTGTCAGTACCACCCCCGTGACAGACTGAGAAGATAAAAAGTTTGTTTTTCACTTAATAAAGTTTGTCCTTAAAGTTTCATTTAACATTTTCTTCTATCTTCCTCCGTGCTGATTACAACTTTACAGAGTGATAGTAACGGAAAAGATAGTGATGTGCTAAACATTCTTTTCCCAGGCGATGAAATATCCCAGCTTTTCTCCCACATAAATCTGGCAGAAGGCCCCACAGGACATATGCGTCTGCAAAATCATCAATTAATTATTAACCCCTCTATTACTGTTCATTTTGATATACCCATACGCACATCATCATTGACGTACATCTTAACGTATAGAGGACCAAACAGACATAGTCACTTCATAAAATATGTCATATAGGAGGGTTCATCGTCATCCGCCCAGCAGGTTGTATACTGATAAGGGAACAGCACAGATTGCTTGGGGTCTGCTCCATATAGCCCTCTCTATTCTACGCACTTCAAAGCTTTCTCCGATCTTGGGGGAAGATAGGAGGTGGTTTCCATGACAACTCTCATCGTCTCACTTTCAAGGACCTGTATCCTTCTTCACAGCTGAGTGAGGAGGAGAGCAATAGGGTTGTTTAAAGACACAAAGGGCTTCATCTTCCCCCCCTCCCTTGAAGAATTGAGTCTGGCAGAGTGCAACCTTGATTGTTAAGCTTTCATAGCGAGGTTTAAGTTGCTCGAGTTGGAAAATAATCTCCATTTTGCCTATCAGGTAAGGTTTCAAGCCCTCGTAGAAGTTTTATTAGAGATTGGAGGCACGTAAAGGCCAGAGGGGACATCGTTGATATACTACTTCTATGAAAAAAAAATTAAAAAAAAAAAAATTGAGAAAAAAAAATCAGTTTCTTCAAGTAAAGCCCAAGGCTGCAGAGATTGCTGAACTGTCAGCAAGAGATAAGAAGTTGAAATGATACAATGCAATGAGATTTTGCCATGTGGTTGTTAAGTTATCAAGCGGGCTCTTCATGTCTTTAATTGCTCCTTTTAATGAGATTACTAAAGAGACTTTGCCTTCCAGCTGGAAAAATTCCCACTTAGGCTAGGTTCGCACACTGCGTCTTTTTGACGCTGCGTTTTTGTGCGTTTTTGGCCGCTAAAAACGCACAAAAACGCACCTGCGTCGATAAAACGCATCAAAAACGCATGCGTTTTTGCCGCGATTTGGTGCGTTTTTGGCTGCGTTTTGCTGCGTTTTTGATCTCTGCGTTTTGCTGCGTTTTTCCAATGCATTGCATGGGGGGAAAACGCAGAAAAACGCAGGAAAGAACTGACATGTCCATTTTTTTTTTTAACTCAAAAACGCAGGTAAAAAAACCAGATGTGTGCGGACAGCAAAAATGAAAACTCAGACTTTGCTGGGGAAGCAAAGTCCTGCAGTTTTGAGGCCAAAAACGCACCCGAAAAACGCGCAAAAACGCCGCGAAAAACGCACTGTGCGCACATAGCCTTACCATGCAAGGGGGAAAAATAGATTGCAATAATTGAGACAATACATGTAGGTGGAGGTAGTAAACAATTGTGGAGGAAATATATATATACGTGGAGGAGGAATTATACTTACATGGAAGACCTATGGGTTTAATACTCTTTGTTTGAAATCTTTCTAGTTTTTCTTGCCCCAAGCAAAGTTTTAAGATCCATTATTACCTGGCATTATCGGATATTTTCAAATTTGAGTAGACTATCATGAGGAAGTACGTATGGTACAGGGGCTCCTAGACTGACCCTAACACCCTCTGCTGTCCCTTGTCTCGACGGTAGGCTTGATGGTAGTCAGGATCGAGCCTCCAACGTGGCCCTCTCTCCTGTCCAAGCCCTGATAATACCTCCACCCAAACAGGGAGCTGGCCGGAAGCCCAGTAACCAAAACCCCACAAATAATCACAGATAGGGGTGAACAGAAACTCGTACACACAGCACTCAAAATACACAGGGGAGTAACGAAAAAAGGGGGGAGTGGCGCACAACAGGAAAAAGCTCACACCACTCAGAAGTGCAGCACAAATCACAATACACAGGAGCAACAACAAGACCGGGTTCGAATGAGCTAACATCGGCATGGAACGGAAGAAAAGTGTGCTGGATATAGGAATGGGACAGCTGCACATGGCAATTAGCAACCTGAGCACTTAGGTCCTGCTCACCAGTCTGCAAGGATTAACTCCTGCAGAGCTGGAGACCAGTAAACCAGAATCAGCCGACTCCCGGCTCTGGCTGAACACTCCACCAGCCTCAGGTTGTCTGTCAGACTTTGCAATGTGAACGAAGTCTGGTGCCACAATGCCAGCAGGAGTGTGCAGAGCTGAACATCACATGACAGTCTTAATATCAAAGGACGCTATGGAAGAGCACAATTTTATGCCATTTGACTTCCAGGGGGAAGAGTTTTTCTTGATTAAAACTCTGTAACTGATGCTATGTAAATGTGTCGCCCTGGGCAAGCCAGGGGACACAGGTCACACACCACCACACTCTACATCCCAGTTAGGAACACCAAAGCTAACCAAAAATCCTTGTTGCCTTCCTCCAGAGGCTGATGATTCACACCAGGGGGTGGGCCAGGCGGTTGGCTCCGCCCACCGAGGAGTTCACAGCTCTGGAGGCGGGAGAAACCAGGCAGATAAGCTAGGGGAGTGAAGGAGTAAACAGCGAAGATGAGTTAAGGAAGTGAAAGTAGAAGGAAGTAAAGTGGTAAAGGAGGAAAGCAAGAGTGGTGACAGAGAGAAAGCCTGAAGTAGTCCAGCTGGGTGCAGGACAGGTCAGCAAGGTCAGCAACGGCGGTGACTGTCTGGAGGGGGACCGTTTGGAAGTTCCTGGAAGGACCGCGGACGGGTAGTGGCCCGGCGGTCTGGAGCAGTGTTCCGAAGGACAGTCAGCACCAGGGCAGGGGCCTCTCGGACCCCGGCAAGGCTAGGAGTCGCCAGAATTTGCCAAATCCATCAGTGAAGGGGACGTAGATCCCCCAACAACCAAGTCCCGATTGAAGGCAACAGCCCAACCAGAGTAGGAGAGACACCGCCACCGCCAAGGCACCAGTTTCTCAGGGCCAGCGCCTGCGGGCAAAGAGTAGAGCTCCCCCGGTCCAGCTTGAAGCCGGGGAGCGGGTTACCGGTGGGGACCCATCGCAACCAACAAGTAAACAAAGGTGCAAGGAAGAGGGACATCACCGTCACCTACTGGGAGAGCAAGTGCAGCCATCCGTGGGACCGTCTTACCAGCCGTTTGGTTTACCGTAAAAACTGTGTCAACGTCTCAGGCTGAGTGAGTACCACAGTGCCGCAAGGCACAGCGCTGCCCCCGCGTCCCTGCGCCCACCAGGCCCTGCACCTCCCAAGCCATCACCGGGCCCCGGGATCACCAACCCCTACCCACGGAGGGGCAACACAACACCTGGCTGCTCCGCATCACCATCCCCGGGATCCCCATATAGAGCAGCGGTGGTGAAATCACCACAACCGTGGGTGGCGTCACGGACAATAAACAATTCCCACACCCAACAAACCCCCCTTTCACTCACGGGCGAGGAGGGCCGCTCGAGAGCCCCCGGGATCCGGCCCACGGCTCGAGCCACCACTGAGCAGCAGCCGCCGGACCCGAGCAGAAGGGGTGAGCGTAGTGTGCTGACACCCTCCTCCCCGCCCGCGACATAAACCTCTTAGTGGTTACCTCCAGTATCTGCCCCTTGGAAGAAGCAGATGCAAAATGTACATTGGGTAAGGGGGTGTCAAAGATAGAGGAGAAGAAGGGTGCATCAGACATGGGAGTGTCACGTTTTAGGGTTGGTCTATTCATTCTACAGCCACATTTACACCATGGGCCCAATTCATTAAAGCTTTCATGCCAGAACTCTGGTGTAAAAGCTTGGGAAAAGTCACAATAGTTTTGCCTAAATCTTGCAACTTTCGATGTTTTTATATCAGTATATATTTATAAGTTTCTTGGATGCAATCCAAGGCTGCATATTGTTTCACTATTGGTCAAACTGCTGGGAAGAAGCTTATACAGATATATTCTCTAATCAGCTGAATTGTCTTTAAATCACAGGAAAGTCCCAGAATGTTTAATAATGTATGATTGCAGATATGGGTGTGGTGCACGGTGCAAGTGCTCTTTTGAGTACTGTTATTTTTGGGTATATTTGTATAATCATGTCCATAACCACTCATTTTTCCACACAAGGTTGTAATTGTGAGCTTTGTATGGTTTAGGCTGTGTGCGCATGTTGCGTTTTTTTCATGCGTTTCCGCAGCGTTTTGAACTGCAGCGTTTCAATGCCAAAATGCATGCGTTTTGATTTCCAAACAATGTCTATGGGGAACAGGGATTTTTTGTGCGCACCATGCTGTTAAAAACGCAGCGTTTTATGTTACGAGGGGAACCCGGGGAAGCGTGCCAAGATGGGAAATGGACAGCTTCCACCGGTCAAGGTCCATTGTGCGGTGTAAGGGACCGCTGCTATGGTCAGGAAAGAGTGAGCGGGTTGCTACTAGTGATCGTCTGGAATGTCACAGACGATCTATGTACACCGGTCCGCCCTAACCCGTGAGGGTTGTATGGCTCGGGGCTTCTCGATCGGTGTACCTGTTGCACGGGGACGCACAGAGGTGCCTACGCACGTGTGCCAGCGGGAGTCACAGGATATGGCACGAGGGTAGCACAGAGGTGCCCACGCACGTGTGCTTTCAATAACCAGGTGAGTCCGGTGGAGACTCGAGGAGCTCACCTGGGACAGGAACACGGCCTGTTAAAGGAGATACTGCCGGAGCAGCAAGTCAGGAACACGGCCTGCAAACCAGGTGCTGCCTGAGCAGCAAGGGCAAAGCCCACAAAAGACAATAATGCCTGAGCAGTGGCGTGGCAGCACGCTGCCAGACATCCAAACATAGAAGGACGGTCGCGCGCCGCCATGATGGCAGGGGGAGCTTTTAAGGAGGTGTAGCTCCACCCAAGGGCGGGCGCGAGACGGGCGTGACCCAATCAGGATTCGTGACGTCCTGGCCCAGCCAGTCAGGATTCAGCACATCACCAGCCTCGTCATGGGGCCGTGTGATATCAGTGAGCGAATCAGAAGACGTCACGTGGAGCACATGCTCCTCTTCCTGCCTCTGGGTCATAAAGGCGGGATCCCCGGTTTCACAATGTGCAGAGACATGGGAAGTCTTACTGCTTCCCTGAGAGTCTATTCTTTGCACACTGCGCAACCTCCCAGAGCCTCTGTGATGCTGAGCAGGAGAGCTCGTGGCAGGCAAGGGATGGGAGACTGCTCCATTCCTTGCAAGGGGAGAACCACTAGGTGTCACCCTTCTGCTGCGTCTCCAAGGAGGCAACTCCTGCAGACTGCGTAGTCTCCCAGACCTTTGGTGCTGCTGAGCAGGAGGGCTCGCGGCAGACAAGGAATGGGGGACCACCTCATTCCTTGCAACAGGAGAGCCACGAGGTGTAACATTACCCCCCCGTCTAGGGCCCCCCCCCCCCCGCCTGCGCTCGAAAGCCACCACCAAACCTGGGGTGTGGACATGATCCTCCAATTCTCAGGACCTATGCTTTGGGCAACGACCGACCCACTCCACGAGGAAGTACCTCTTGCCCTGTACGATTTTTGTTTTTACTAGCTTCGCTACTTCTGGGTCGTCGGACGAGAAGTCGGCCTGGGACAGCAGGGACCCCGAGGTTTTAGGTCGTACGGGTTTCAGAAGAGATACATGAAACGTGTTAGAAATAGCCCAGCGCGGAGGGAGCTGGAGTCGATATGCTACCGGGGTTACCTGCTCTATTACTGTAAACGGGCCAGGGTACCTAGGAGCAAACTCGGCTGTCTGTACTGGAAGGTTAATATGTTCAGAAGACAGCCACACTAGGTCACCAGGTGCGAAAGATGGCACAGGATGTGGAAGACCCGCAGGCCTCCGCCTGAACGGTTTATTATACGCACAGGACGTACGGACTCCCATATTCTTATGTACATCCTGGGCTACCGCCGGCCCCCAATAATGCCTGACCCCTAGGTCTCTGGTCCTGTCGACCCTGAAGTGGGCCCCAACTTTGGAGGCATGATCCCATGACAGCACACCATTCTGGGAGTCAGAGGAAGTGAGGGTCTTACCAGGTGGCACCTGGTCTTGGGGAGTGGAAATGACCCTCCTCACGCTGACCGTAGGTGAAACAAGACACTGACTTTCTTCCGAAGGTTTAAAACATCGGGTAGCTACATGTCCCCCCTGCCCACAGGCAAAGCAAACGGCCGACGGCCGAGAACCTATGGTAGAGGGGACCACTTTGGAGACTTCCATTGGCTCCACAGAGTCATCAACAGAGCTGGCTGGGAGATCGGTCTGGTGGAGAAGGGAAGTCAGAGGCTCTGTAGTCCAAGTAGACGTGGGTGCCGAAGAGACCTCGAGCCTCCGCTCCGCGTGGCGGATGTCTATGCGAGAGGCAAGCCGAATCATTGACTCTAAGGTGGTCGGCACGTCACGCGTGGCCAGTGCGTCTTTGACGAACCCTGCCAGACCCTCCCAGAACACCGGGACCAGGACTTTATCTGGCCAGTCCAGCTCTGCAGCGAGTGTCCTGAATTGTACTGCAAAGTCCCCGACTGAAGTGGACCTTTGCCGAAGGCGTAGGAGCCGCAGCGCGGAGTCATGGGTGACTTGAGGCCCGAGGAACACCTTTCTCATGGCCTCAAGATAAACTGGAAGGTGATTCACCACCCGATCTCCGCGCTCCCATAACGGCGTGGACCATTTTAGCTCTTTCCCTGTGAGCAGGGACTGGACGAAGGCTACCTTCGCCTTCTCAGTAGCGTAATCAGTCGTGGACAACTCCAAGTAGGTGGTAACCTGGTTTATGAAACCACGGCACTCAGAGCTGTCCCCGCTGAAGCGCTCTGGGAGCGCAAGGCGAGGCGACCTTCCGCACAATTCCACAGCCTGAGTAGCCGCCTGGGTGGCGACTGTTGCTAGAGCAGCCTTATCGGGGCAAGACCGCTCCACTGCTGCCAATCGTGACTCCAACTGCTGCACATAACGCAGCAACTGCTGCTGCTCTTCCGACATAGCCAGACCTTTGGCGCGACCGTAATGTTACGAGGGGGACCCGGGGAAGCGTGCCAAGATGGGAAATGGACAGCTTCCACCGGTCAAGGTCCACTGTGCGGTGTAAGGGACCGCTGCTATGGTCAGGATAGAGTGAGCGGGTTGCTACTAGTGATCGTCTGGAATGTCACAGACGATCTATGTACACCGGTCCGCCCTAACCCGTGAGGGTTGTATGGCTCGGGGCTTCTCGATCGGTGTACCTGTTGCACGGGGACGCACAGAGGTGCCTACGCACGTGTGCCAGCGGGAGTCACAGGATATGGCACGAGGGTAGCACAGAGGTGCCCACGCACGTGTGCTTTCAATAACCAGGTGAGTCCGGTGGAGACTCGAGGAGCTCACCTGGGACAGGAACACGGCCTGTTAAAGGAGATACTGCCGGAGCAGCAAGGCAGGAACACGGCCTGCAAACCAAGTGCTGCCTGAGCAGCAAGGGCAAAGCCCACAAAAGACAATAATGCCTGAGCAGTGGCGTGGCAGCACACTGCCAGACATCCAGACATCCAAACATAGAAGGGCGGTCGCGCGCCGCCATGATGGCAGGGGGGAGCTTTTAAGGAGGTGTAGCTCCACCCAAGGGCGGGCGCGAGATGGGCGTGACCCAATCAGGATTCGTGACGTCCTGGCCCAGCCAGTCAGGATTCAGCACATCACCAGCCTCGTCATGGGGCCGTGTGATATCAGTGAGCGAATCAGAAGATGTCACGTGGAGCACATGCTCCTCTTCCTGCCTCTGGGTCATAAAGGCGGGATCCCCGGTTTCACAATGTGCAGAGACATGGGAAGTCTTGCTGCTTCCCTGAGCATCTATTCTTTGCACACTGCGCAACCTCCCAGAGCCTCCGTGATGCTGAGCAGGAGAGCTCGTGGCAGGCAAGGGATGGAAGACCGCTCCATTCCTTGCAAGGGGAGAACCACTAGGTGTCACCCTTCTGCTGCGTCTCCAAGGAGGCAACTCCTGCAGACTGCGCAGTCTCCCAGACCTTTGGTGCTGCTGAGCAGGAGGGCTCGCGGCAGACAAGGAATGGGGGACCACCTCATTCCTTGCAACAGGAGAGCCACGACGTGTAACAGTTTTAGGTGCCTAAAATTTGTCAAAATCTCTGCGTTTGAAGAAGCAACCTGTCAATTGTTTTTGCTATTTTGGCAGCGTTTTTCTATCATTGAAGTCAATAAGAATGATCAAAACGCATCCTAAATCAAATTTCTTGCGTTTTACATGCTTTTTTGACAAAACCAAAGCTTTTGTTTTTGACATTATAGTGAGGTCTTGACGTCTCCTTTCACACACATATCTAGTCCGACAAAAAAAAAAGAGTCAAACTATAATTTAACGTTATTTTAAACATAAATATTAAATAACAATAATCTTTTTATTAAAATTAGCTATTTTGTGTATGATTTAAAGCATGACATTTTATTTTTTTTATCCATTTTTTTCATAGTGTTTGAATGTTTAAAACTTTATTTAGTTGTGTAATTGTATAGGAAACGCATCTGTCTTTAAGCACAGAAGATGCATGTAAAACACGGTAAAAACGCGGCAAAAACGCAAGAAAAACAGATGCGTATTTCCTGCGTTTTTGTGCTCAAAACCAAATTTGACAATGACAAATTCTGCGAGAGGATGCGTTTTCTGCAAGGTATAGGACGCAACGTGCGAACATAGCCTTATAGTTCACTCCCCATTCAGATGAAGCTGATTTGGCACATAGAGAGGTAAGACAACAGTTTTTAGGGACCATCCATATTAAAAGGTACACCTTGACGTGGTTGGATGGCCTTTGCGTTCTTTGATCAAAAATCCCAAAGTACCTTAAGTTTTCAATGTTTATAGCAATATTGGAATTCATGTATTCATTAACCACAATGTGCTGACGCACCGTGTATGTATATGTCTAATCAAGTCCGGCATGAACAATGCCAGTCCTGATGAATATATTGATGATGTGCTCTATGTCTTTACCTATGAGTACATCTGTCTCCCACTAATAGGTACTCTGCCCTTTGTACCTCCATTATGTGCTGCATTTGATTACGACTCTGGAGCATAAAACATTTACTTTAATGCATGTTTTATGTATATAGTATGACGTTATATCAAATTTATTATCACTATGCACTTTAAACTAATATTTTATATTAATCAGGTGCCTTAACAGAAAGACTATTATTACTGTGCCCAATCACTTCCATTTCTGTTAATATCATGTCCAGATGACTTTATTAACTCTTTGTTGGGAGCTATGGATAAACTTTTGTTACTTTTTTTATGGTTCTGACCAACCCACCTGATATCTTCTCATACACTTTGGATGAAATAACTTTTTAGCAAGTTTTATATGTACTGTTAATTACTACAGGACTAATAAATATTTCTGGATGACATTAATAACTTGTAGTCATTATTAAAGATTGTTTTATATTGTATAACTGAAATTATATACATAAACAAAAAATTGCAGTTATGTGGTCCAGTGGCATTTAGTCAATTATAGGTTTATATGTACAAGTGCAGCTCAATAAATTAGAATATCGTCAAAAAGTTAATTTATTTCAGTAATTCAATACAAAAAGAGAAACACATATCACATATATTATATAGAGTCATTACACCCAGAGGGATCTAATTCTATATATTATATAGAGTCATTACACACAGAGGGATCTATTTCTATATATTATATTATTATTATTTATTATTATAGCACCATTTATTCCATGGCGCTTTACAAGTGAAAGAGGGTATACGTACAACAATCATTAACAGTACAAAATAGACTGGTATAGGAGGATAGAGGACCCTGCCCACGAGAGCTCACAGTCTACAGGGAATAGGTGATGGTACAATAGGTGAGGACAGAGCTGGTTGCGCAGTGGTCTACTGGACTGAGGGCTATTGTAGGTTGTAGGCTTGTTGGAAGAGGTGGGTCTTGATGTTCCTCTTGAAGCTTTCCACGGTAGTGGAGAGTCTGATGTGCTGAGGTAGAGCGTTCTAGAGTATGGGGGATGCACGGGAGAAATCTTGTACGCAATTGTGGGAAGAGGAGCTAAGAGAGGAGCAGAGAAGGAGATCTTGTGAGGATCTGTGGTTGCGTGCAGGTAGGTACAGGGAGACTAGGTCACAGATGTAGGGAGAAGACAGGTTATGCATAGCTTTGTATGTCATGGTTAGTGTTTTGAACTGGAGTCGTTGGGCAATGGGAAGCAAGTGAAGGGATTGGCAGAGTGGCGAGGCTGGGGAGTAGCGAGGGGAGAGGTGGATTAAGCGGGCCGCAGAGTTTAGGATAGATTGGAGGGGTGCAAGAGTGTTGGAAGGGAGGCCAGAGAGCAGGAGATTGCAGTAGTCGAGGCGGGAGATGATGAGGGCATGCACTAATGTTTTTGCTGATTCTTGGTTAAGGAAAGCACGGATCCGGGAGATGTTAAAAGTTGTAATCGGCATGAGTTGAAGAGGGCTTGGATGTGTGGCTTGAGGGATAGAGCAGAGTCGAGGGTCACTCCAAGGCAACGAGCTTGTGAGAGTCATTACACACAGCGTGATCTATTTCTATATATTATATAGAGTCATTACACACAGAGGGATCTATTCCTATATATTATATAGATTTATTACACACAGAGGGATCTATTACTATATATTATATAGATTCATTACACACAGAGGGATCTATTCCTCACTGAGCTCACTTATTGATCTTACTGAGCTCACTGACTGAGCTCACTGACTGACTGAGCTCACTGACTGTGCTCACTGGCTGAGCTCACTGACTGACTGCGCTCACTGACTGACTGCGCTCACTGACTGACTGACTGCGCTCACTGATTCACCTCACTGAGCTCACTGACTGAGCTCACTGACTGACTGAGCTCACTAGTTGACTGACTGAGCTCACTGACCTGACTGACTGAGCTCACTGAGCTGACTGACTGAGCTCACTGAGCTGACTGACTGAGCTCACTGAGCTGACAGACTAATAATGGATGGATAGATAGATAGGTAGATAGATAGATAGATAGAGGGATAGATAGATAGATACTGTAGATAGATAGATAGATAGATAATGGATAGATAGATAAATAGATAGATAGATAATGGATAGATAGATAATGTATAGATAGATAATGGATAGAAAGAGGGATAGAGAGATAGATAGATGGATAGATAGAGGAATAGATGGATAGATAGATGGATAGATAGATAGAGGGTTAGATAGAGGGATAGATAGAGGAATAGGTAGATAGATAATGGATAAATGGATAGATAGATAGATAGATAGATAAAAAGGATAGATGGATGGATAGATAGACAGGCAGACCGATGTCAAACACATATATAATGTCCGACCTCCCTGCATATTCTAAGTCGGCACGCTTTAGTGACTTATATATGGCACTAAAGGGTGCTTAGCCTTGTATTTAGCAAAAAAAAACAAATTTAAAAAAAAGCGACGCGGGCCCCCCCCCCCCCCATTTTTGATAGCCAGCTAGGCTAAAGCAGATGGCTGCAGCCTGTAGGTCACAGCTGGCAGCTTTACCTTGGTTGGGGATCCAATTTGGAGGGTCCCCAGGCTCTTTTTTATAATTATTTATAAATAAATAATAAAAAAAAATGAGGTTCCCCCCAAATTGGTTCACTAACCAAGGTAAAGCAGACAGCTGTGGTCTGGTATTCTCAGAGTGGAAAAGTCCACAGTTATTGGCCCTTCCCAGCCTAAAAATAGCAGGCCACAGCCACCCCAGAAGTGGCGCATCCATTAGATGGGCCAATCCTGGCGCTTCGCCCAAGCTCATCCCGTGCCCTGGTGCGGTGGCAAACGGGGTAATAAATGGGGTTAATACCAGATGTGTAATGTCACCTGACATCAAGCCCAGCAGTTGGGGATGTCATGGTGTATATCAGATACCCGACATCACCAACTGTCAGTAATAAAAGTAGAAAACAAAATACAGTAGACGACAAAAAAAAAAATATTTGAAAAAACACTCCCCAAAACATTCCCTCTTTCACCAATTTATTGTGAGAAAAGAAAAAAAAACCCTGTAATCCACTTTGGAAGTCCCACAATGACTCTGGAACTTCTAGAATATGGGGGAGAACGCTTAGGGAACATGTTCCCCATTTTCTAGGAGTGCAGACCCTCCATGTGAGGAGTGTGGGTGCAAAAAATCTGCACCTACTCTTCCCAGGTCAAAGCAGCAGTGACAGCCAGCGCAGCTCCACAGCCATTCTCACTGAACACAGGAAGCTGAGCTGACAGCCATGCTCTGCGCATTTGCCCAGCGTTTATTGTGAAGGAGGAGGGACGCGGGAAATAAACGCTGCAAAAAGATAAAAACATCGGGGGAACACCGGAAAACACCAAGGGGATGGGGGGTGACTTAGCTGGACCCGTGGAGGAGTTTTGTGTCGTATGTGTCATGACACATGCGACAGAAATCAGAGGAAGAGGGTGAATGCGTCCTGTCATCTTGGATGAATCGGGAGGGGGCAGAAATGTAGTGAGGCACCTTCTATAGACTGTGCCCATACTGTTTCTGCCTTTTCCCATCCATCTTAGCCTTTTCCTCAGTCACCACAGCTCACCGACAGGTCCAACATGAAATTATTCTGGTTCCCCATAGACTTGCATTGGGGGTCGAATATTCGCGAATACTCGTATAGCTGCGAGGTATTCTTTGGATATCAGTTGAAGCGAATAATAGGGTATTCGATCATCCCTAAATATTATATAAGACCAACTGAAAAAATGATTTTACACTCAGAAATGTTGGCACCTACAGAAAAGTCTGTACAGTAAATGCCTCAATACTTGGTCAGGGCTCCTTTTGCAGGAATTACTGCATCAATGCGGCGTGTCATGGAGGTGATCAGCCTGTGGTACTGCTGAGGTGTTATGGAAGCCCAGGTTACTTTGATAGCAGCCTTCAGCTCGTCTGCATTGTTGGCTCTGGTGTCTCATATATTCTCTATGGGGCTTGGTGAGTTTGCTGGCCAATCAAGCATAGTGATACTGTGGTTAGTAAACCAAGTATTGGTACTTTTGGCAGTGTGGACAGGGGCCAAGTCCTGCTGGAAAGTTAAATTTCCATTTCCAAAAAGCTTGTCGGGAGAGGGAAGCATGAAGAGCTGTACAATTTCCTGATAGATGGCTGCGCTGACTTGGTCTTGATAAAGCGCAGTGGAGCTTCTCCAGCAGATGACATGGCTCCCCAAATCATCACTGGTTGTGGAGACTTCACACTAGACCTCAGCAGCTTGGATTGTGTGTAGTTCCAGCAGCTGATGAAACTGAGAACAGCTGATCGACGAGGGTACTGTCACCACCCCACCACTGAATAGACATTGATGACCTATCTTGATAATAAGCTATCAATGTTAAAAAAATGAACAATCTCTTCAATCATAAAAATCCTCTTCTGCATCGGCTGACTTTCTTTCACCATGCGTTTCACTGTGGTCAGAAGTTTTCATAGTGTTATGCAATATCATGTCAGCTGATTGCCTTAGTAGTCATGTAGACCATAACAATACGCATGCTCATATGTTCAGACCAGCAAATAAAAATGGAGACATGACCATTTTTGATCCATGTTTTGTATCAATATCAATATCACCCATTCAAGCCAAGGGGTCAGTGAAAAAAGGACATCGGAGTTGCATCCTAGCGCTGTCCATTTTAATGACCCTGAAATAATTATTTGTAACTAGTCATTTACATGTATGGGCCAGAAATAGTTATAAATTTCCCTCGGGATATGACAATCATTGTTTCTGACCTCCCTGACACAACCATTTGGTTAGAATACCAATTGGCTAGAGAATAATTGGTCAGTGTCTAACAGAATTATGGCTGCCTATTAATCAACCATGTGGCTTTCACAATAGTAGGAAGGTCTGCTTGGACAATCTAAGCCTACAAATCCCAAAGCTTTTATATTCCAAATTGAATCTAGCAAATTACAATGTTGAGCTTTTGTATAAGGTGCAGCCAATTTGTAAAATGAGATTTTATTGCTAACTTGGCACAGAGAAATGTAAAACCATCTTCACCTGATTTGGTTCACTGGGTGATGTCTTATTTTAAGAAGTCTTTGTATTAGCACAATGCTGATGAGCTTGGTACGCTAATATTTATAGCGTCCTATATTGCTGAATTGCAAGATAATTAAATGCCAGCTCCTACCTGCTGTACACCCAGTAAATACCTTCTTACCGTGCATTAATTACGGAAACATCTGATCTTTTCCTGTTCTGTTTATATAACATATTAACACCTAAGCCTTTTTTAGGTTTAATTATGGGAGCTGTCCCCACCGTGCACATCATCTTATATGTTCAGTCAACTGGAGAGCTGCGAAAGCATGTAGACTCAAAGCCCAGCTGACAGCAAGCTGCAAAGTTACCTCCGATAAATGCTACAAAAATAACTACATTCATTGTCACGCACAAGTGTATTAACTGTTGGTAGAACGCTGAAGAATCCAAAACAATTTTGACTAAATGAATCTTTTAGTTTGCAAATCACCCCGTCAACTCGTTGTGTTCTTGATTGGAAATTATACAGGGACATCTCCAGAGAAGTTATGACCTAAAATTTCATTTATTTTCAAACTACTGTATTTTTCATTTTATAAGACGCACTGGATTATAAGATGCGCCCCAAATTTAGAGGAGGAAAATAGGAAAAATAATGTTTAATGTTAATATGAGGGTCCGAATTATAAGCCTAGTGTGTCTTATAATATCTTACCGGGGTAGGATGGTAGGGGTGGGGCGGCTCAGGAAGATCACAAGAGGCAGAGTCGGCAATGCTGTGAGCTCAGAGGAGGGGTGTCGTGGCTCAGGAGGGTCAGTGAACAGAGGATCTGCGATACTGTGGGCTCAGAGATGTAACAGCGGCAGACGCCATTGATTTTCTGGTGGACTGCAGGCTCCATTGAATCGACTGTGGATGACGAGACTTCAAGAAAATGGCCGTGGAAGCGGTGTGTACGCAGATAGGACTCTGCGGCCACTTTCTTGAAGTCTATCACATCAATCTACGCACACGCCACCTCCGCGGCCACTTTCTTGAAGTCCATCACATCAACTGCGGGCGATTCAATGGAGCCTGTCGCCCGCTGTCAGATGAATGGCGCTGTGACCCTCCTAGGCCACTCCACTGCAGTGACACCCTCTCCTCTGAGCCCTCAGTATCTCTGACCCTCCGTCCTGTGAGCTTCCTGAGCGCTCCACTGCAGTGACACCCTCTCCTCTGAGCCCTCAGTATCGCCGACCCTCCGTCCTGTGACTCTCCTAGGCCACTGCACTGCAATGACACCCTCTCTTCTGAGCCCTCAGTATCGCCGACCCTCCGACCTGTGATCCTTCTGAGCGCACCACTGCAGTGACACCCTCTCCTCTGAGCCCTCAGTATCGCCGACCCTCCGTCCTGTGACTCTACTAGGCCACTCCACTGCAGTGACACCCTCTCCTCTGAGCCCTCAGTATCGCCGACCCTCCATCCTGTGATCCTCCTGAGTGCTCCACTGCAGTGAAACCCACTCCTCTGAGCCCTCAATATCACCGGCCCTCCGTCCTGTAACTCTCCTAGCCACTCCACTGCAGTGTCACCCTCTCCTCTGAGCCCTCAGTATCGCCGACCCTCCATCCTGTGATCCTCCTGAGCGCTCCACTGCAGTGAAACCCACTCCTCTGAGCCCTCAGTATCACCGGCCCTCCGTCCTGTAACTCTCCTAGCCACTCCACTGCAGTGACACCCTCTCCTCTGAGCCCTCAGTATCGCCAACCCTGCCTCCTGTGACCCCACTCCACCACCAGCACTCCGGTAAGCCATATCTGTATTAAAAGATGCACTTCCATTTTACGCCCAGTTTTTGGGGGAAAAGTGTGTCTTGTCCGGAAAATACAGCAAATGTTTCATAGTTTTTAAGGTTATAGTTAGAGATTAGGTGAACAAGTTCAACCTTTAACAAGGAAGGCAAAAACCCCATGAGGCTGATACTAATTTACCCGTTTTAGGGAAAAGCTTCCTTTCCTACTCCACATACAGCAATCAAGAATTAATAATTTCATCAATCCCATCATATAATATTAGAGGATGAATCCATATAGAATGCAAATATCCACCATATAAGCATATGAAAAATAGGAGAAACGATGGTGGATTTGAGAAGTTTAAAACTATCAACTTTATTAATGAAGGTTTAAAAATTACATATAGTAAGAGCATAGGACATGCAGCAATTTATGCATACAAAACACTGAACAGAAAACATACATGACTGACAATATCCAGAGATAGTACAAAATGTGTAGTAGTTAAGGAAATATCACCAATTCACATAAGCTGCAAAGTTGCATGAGATAGAAAATACATCACAATACATGGCATGGACCAAAGAATTACGTCAAAGTCAAAGACTGAATACTTGTAAGGGTGAGATCAGTTCAAATGCCATGTAGTATAAAGAAAGAAACAGCAGTCTGCCCCCTGCAGGGTTAGGGTAAAAGTGAACTGACTTTTTTGACAAAGCGAGCACTTAGACACGTGAAACGCGCGTTGGGTGGCCTACGGCAGTCAGCCCCTGCAGGGATACTTTCTTGTACCGGTTTGTATGACTTATATACTTTTGAACTTAACTGTACCTTTTTACTAGTATTTATACTCAAACGGTTCACTTTTACCCTAACCCTGCAGGGGGCAGACTGCTGTTTCTTTCTTTATACTACATGGCATTTGAACTGATCTCACCCTTACGAGTATTCAGTCTTTGACTTTGACGTAATTCTTTGGTCCATGCCATGTATTGTGATGTATTTTCTATCTCATGCAACTTTGCAGCTTATGTGAATTGGTGATATTTCCTTGACTACTACACATTTTGTACTATCTTTGGATATTGTCAGTCCTGTATGTTTTCTGTTCAGTGTTCTGTATGTATAAATTGCTGCATGTCCTATGCTCTTACTATATGTAATTTTTAAACCTTCATACATACAGCAATCAGTCTAGTTATGTGGCACAACATCAGCAAATTTAGTGCCTATAACCTGTAATATTATAATTGCCAAGAAAAGCATCCAGGAACATCAATGAATTTTTATAATGAATCAATCATTACAACATCATGTGGCGGAGAGTTCCATAGTCTCAATGCTCTTACAGGAAAGAATCTGCATCTATGATCACGATTAAACCTTCTTTCCTCTAGATGTAATGGATGCCCCTTTGTTAACATTGCAGGCCCAGGTGTCATGCAAAGTTTTGTTCTGCAGACGCTTGATGGCAAGGCGGCATCGGACTCTGTTCACACTATGAAGTCTGACAAGCAATCTGATGCTTCAAAATTGTTCTGCCAGAGTCGGGTGTTGGCTGATACAGGTTCACTGGTCTTTAGCTCTGTAGAAGTTGATTAATGCAGACTGGTGAGCAGAAACTAGGAACTCAGGTTGTTAATTGTCACGTGTAGTTATCTCCTCCCTATTTAAGATACCAGTTTCTTTCTGTCTGCGCCGATACAAGCTTCAGCTTGTGCAGCGATGCTGCTCTTATTGTGGTGATTCTCTTTTGGTGATCCATGGTGTGTTTATTCTGCGATGTGGAAGTTTCCCGGTTGTCAGTTTACTTCCCCCCTTTTATGTTATTTTCCCCTGTGCAAGTATTGTTGCTCCTTTGTGTTTTCTTGCCATGTGTACAAGTTTTGGTTTCTTCCCTGTCCATGTTTTGTTGTGGAGTTTGGTACTATGGTCCTGGCTCACCCCTTTGGTGGAGGAGGGGAGGAAAGTTATACCGGGCTTGGACAGGAGTTAGGGTCACATTGGCGACTCAAACCTTGCTACTATCAAATACACCTCTGAGCTACAGGACAGTGCACTCTGTAACTCTGTCACTCTGCCCTGTGACAGCAGGTGTAAAAAGATCATAAGAAAGGTGTCAATTCCATCCCTTCTTATAATTGTATTGTAATAAGATCGCCCCTAAGGCTTCATTTTTCCAAACTGAATAACCTCAAGTTGGATGTCCTGTCTTGGTAACGCAATTCAATAATTCCATTAATAACCTTGGTTGTTCTTCACTGCACCCACTTTAGTTCAGCTATGTTCTTCTTATACACCAGAGAGCAAAATTGCATACAGTATTCTATGTGTGACAGCACTTTTATCTTTGATAGAGGCTAAATTATGTTCTTGGAGTGAACATCTATGCCTCTTTTAATGTATGCTGTTATTGTGTTTGGTTGGGCAGCCTCTGCCTGACTCTGGTCACTAAAGTTCAGTTTTCCATACACCCATACACCCAAGTATTTTTCAGTGACAATTTTACCCAGTGTTTTTCATTTAGTACATAATTATAAATTTAATTTCCTCGGTCCAAGTGCATGTGTCGCGGGCGGAGGGGCTGCGCTCGCTACGCTCGGGTCCAGGGCTGCTGCTGCTCGGTGGCTCGAGCGATGGGCCGGACCCGGGGACTCGAGCAGCGCACCTCGCCCACGAGTGAAAAGGGATGGTTTGTTTGGGGAGATAGTCCGTGACGCCACCTACGGGTCGTGGTGATGATAGGCACCACCGCTGCTGGTGACGGGGATCCCGGGAGCGATGGTAGGAAGCAGCTAGGATGTAGTCCCCCTCTGTGGGTAGGGGTTGGTGATCCCGGGACCGTGGTACGGGGAGGCTGGATGGCCGTAGTGCAGGGTTGCAGGGGCAGCGCGGTGCCGAATGGCACTGTTGTACTCACTCAGGTACAAATTCACAGAGTCTCTGGTAAACCAAACGGCTGGATGGACGGGTCCTGCAGCCGGCTGCAGTCTTTTGCTCTCCCTGGACAGGTTGATGGTGGCTGTCTTTCCCTGCACCTGTGTATGTCTGTGTTGACTCCGATGGCTTCCCAACGGTAGTCCGCTCCCCGGCGTATAGGTACCGAAGGAGCCCGTTTTGCCCGCAGGCGCTGGCCCTTGGATCTCTAGCCTGTGGTGGTGGCTGTGTATCCTCACGGTGTTGACTGTTGCCTTCTGTCGGGTCTTGGGGGTTAGGAAACCCCTGGGGTTCCGGTCACTTTCGGATTTGACCGTTGTCGGCAGCTCCAAGCCTAGTCGGGGGTCCGATGGCCCTGCCTTTGTGCTTAGCTTCACTCCGCTCCCCGGTTCGGTACCAGCAGGCCACCGCCCAACCCCAGTCCTACGGTTCCGCAGAGATCCACTAACTCCTGCAGACGGACACCACTGTCTGCCAACCTTGCTGACAGTGCCTGGGCTCCTACCCAGACACTAGCAGGTTCCGTCCTCTCACTTTCACCTCCAAACTTAATCTGTTACTTTTCCCGCCTCCAGGCCTGTGAACTCCTTGGTGGGTGGGGCCAACCGCCTGGCTCCGCCCCACCTGGTGTGGACATCAGACCCTGGAGGGAGGCAACAAGGGTTTTTGTTTGACTGATGTTACTATCCAGGGGAGGGGGTGTGTGTGGTGTTATGTTTGTGGCTACCTGGCTCGTTCAGGGTGCCACATTCCCCCTTGGTGAAATGCAGACCGTCCGCGGGCTGCCTGTCCATCACCGGCTTTATTTTTCTGCAAAATATAAATTAACATGGGAAACATTTAAATACAAGTATACTTTTCATTCTTCCCTTACGGGAGACTCGGCACTTTAACGTTGCAAGACATATAAAAAACATTTTTAATAATAACGGACGGGTTCATGTTCCTCTGCTTCCCCACCCAAGCAACCTACATCTTGATGCTGCCCCTAAGAAATGTGCAGCACCCCTCTTCCCCAGTCCGGAAGCAGGAACTCGGTTCCAGGTCACCCAAGCGGGAACGGGTACGGTGTCTCGCACCCGGCTGTCATTTCAGGGGACCCCACATCGAGGGAGACCCCTGACCCCCAGAGGATGGCCACCGGATCTGGTGGTGGCCGGGCAACAGCCTACTCTACTGCGGGCCCTTCCTCCAATCTGCCTCTCCGGAGGCAGTAACGGAACACAGCCCAGCAAATTATTTACAAGACCACAAGTTCGTGGTTGGCCTGCAAGTTCTCGGCCTTGTCTCTGAAGGGGCTAGTATAAACACATAACGTCCCTACGGGGACAACTTTTCTTCTTTTTCGGACGGTAAAATCAACTTGTTGACAATCAGGTTACAAACTCGGATGATTAATGTTCATTCATTCAATATTTACACAATCAACATGCTGCACCCCTAGATGGTAGTTTTCCTATACCTAAGCGAGGGTCTATCTAGGTTGGGGCGTGTGGACCTTCTGGGCCCAATGTCATTAGTAGCGGGCGATGGGACAGAGGAGACAACCAGTTCCTCTTCCCATATGTCGTGTATGGCAGGTGGAGAACTACGGGGGCTTGGTATAGGTGCATCACTGGGCAGTGGTTCACTGGCGGTTATTTCCGTTTCCATTTCTTCCACGGGTTGTGGGAACATTATCACCGGAACAATTATCGCGCCATTCTGCATAGACCAGTCTGCTGGAAAGTCACCCATCACTGTGTGGATCACCTCTTTTTCTTTCTCCCCGTTTGGTATGGGAACCGGAACTTCATTTTCCAATCTCAATGGGGGTGGGCATCTCTTCAGGTGGTCCCTGGAAACTGTAGCCGAGGTCTTCCCCTGGTCGCGGCTAATTAGATAAGTCTTCTCGTAGTCCCATTCGGTGGGCTGTATGATGTACGGGGTCTTCTCCCACTGATCATCAAGCTTATGGGTTCTTCTCTTCCGTTTCAGCACTTCATCTCTGGGCTCAAAGGGAACGGCTGGAGCCCGCCTGTTGAACCACTGTTCTTGTTTTTCTCGGCTTTGACGCAGATTCTTTTCCACATATTCTTGGATCCATCGGCACTGTGCTTGCCACCGGGTATCCCAGTCTGCAGTCGAAGGGAGGGCCTCTGGAACTTCCAGGTCCATTTCCAGGTCCCCCGGCAGCCAGCCCGGTCGGGCTCTCATCAGATATGCCGGTGTGCATTTGGTAGAACCACAGGGGATGTTATTGTACATGTCCATCAGGATAGGCAGCTTCTCTGGCCACAGGTTCTGTTCTTTTAACGGTAGTATCTTGAGGAGATCCAGAACCAGATGTGTTACGAGGGGGACCCGGGGAAGCGTGCCAAGATGGTATATGGACAGCTTCCGCCGGTCAAGGTCCACTGTGCGGTGTAAGGGACCGCTGCTATGGTGGGAGAAGAGTGAGCGGGTTGCTGCTAGCGATCGTCTGGAATGTCACAGACGATCTGTGTACACCTGTCCGCCCTAACCCGTGAGGGTTGTATGGCACGGGGCTCACAACTCGGTGTACCTGTTGCACGGGGACGCACAGAGGTGCCTACGCACGTGTGCCAGCGGGAGTCACAGGAATATGGCACGAGGGTAGCACAGAGGTGCCCACGCACGTGTGCTTCAGAAACCAGGTGAGTCCGACAGAGATTCAAGGAGCTCACCTGGGACAGGAACACAGCCTGTTACACGGAATACTGTCGGAGCAGCAAGGCAGGAACACGGCCTGCAAACGAGGTACTGCCGGAGCAGCAAGGGCCAAGCCCACAAGAGACAGTAATGCCTGAGCAGTGGCGTGGCAGCACGCTGCCAGACATCCAAACATAGAAGGACGGTCGCGCGCCGCCATGATGGCAGGAGGGGTTTTTAAGGAGATGTAGCTCCAGCCAAGGGCGGGCGCGAGACGGATGTGACCCAATCATGATCTGTGACGTCCTGGCCCGGCCAGTCAGGATTCAGCACATCACCAGCCTCGTTATCTGGCAGTGTGATACCAGTGAGCGAATCAGAAGACGTCACGTGGGGCACATGCTCAACCTCCTGCCTCTGGGTCATAAAGGCGGGATCTTCGGTTTCACAATGTGCAGAGCTAAGGGAAGTCTTGCTGCTTCCCTGAGCATCTATCCTTTGCCCACTGTGCAACCACTCCAACCCTCTGCGATGCTGAGCAGGAGGACACGTGGCAGGCAAGGGATGGGAGACCACTACATTCCTTACAAGGAGTAAACCACTAGGTGTCACCCTTCTGCTGCATCTAGGAGGAGGAAACTCCTGCAGTCTCCCAGGCCTTTTGCGCTGCTGAGTAGGAGGGCTCGCGGCAGACAAGGAATGGGGGACCACCTCATTCCTTGCAAGAGGAGAGCCACGAGATGTAACATTACCCCCCCTTCTAGGGCCCCCCTGCTGCCTGTGCTCAAAGGCTGCTACCAAACCCGGAGCGTGGACATGATCCTCCAATTCCCAGGTCCTATGCTTCGGTCCACGACCGACCCACTCCACGAGGAAGTACCTCTTGCCCTGAACGATTTTTGTTTTAACCAACCTCGCTACTTCAGGGTTGTCAGACGAGGAGTCGGCCGTCGGCCACCAATCATGCCTGGCCTCTAGAACTCTGGTCCTTTTGGACCTGAAGAGGCCTACGACCTTGGAGGTATGGTCCCAGGAAAGTACATCGTTCCGTAACCTAGGGGGAACGAGGGTCTGGCCAGGTGGCACCAGGTCTAGGGGAGTGGGTGACCCGGTGGTCCCGAGGTGTTCTTTACATGACCCTGCCCAGGACGAGATCTCCCCTGTTGTCCAGTTGAGTATCGGAGCATGCCGTTTCAACCAGGGGAGTCCTAGTAGGATCTCATCCGTCCCTTCTGGAAGCACCAGAAAGGACACCTGCTCATGGTGGCCTGGTGGTACATCCATCCTGAGAGGGACGGTGATCTGGGTAATGGGTTTGACAAGTAGGGACCCGTTGACTACCTGGACACTGATTGGTTTAGGCAACAGGACCAGGGGAACAGAGTACCTAGTTGCCAGGGAGGCTGAAATGAAATTGCCATCAGCGCCAGTGTCTAAGCAAGCCAGGGCAGGGAAGACAGTGGTGCCGAACTGCAACTGGGCGCTGAGTGTTAATTTAGAAGGAGAGGCAGCATCTAGGGTTCCTCCTCTGATGGAAACCAGACACTGTCTCTTTTCCGATGGTTTTGAACAGCGGGTAGCTACATGTCCCCTCTGCCCACAGGCAAAGCAAACGACCGGCTGCCGAGAGCCTGTGGTAGAGGAGACCACCTTGGAGACTTCCATGGGCTCCACAGAGTCATCAACAGAACTGGCTGGGAGACTGGTCTGGTGGGGAAGGAGAGTCAGAGGCTCTGTAGGCCAGGTAGACGTGGGTGCTGAAGAGACCTCGAGCCTCCGCTCCGCGTGGCGGATGTCTATGCGAGAAGCAAGCCGTATCAAGGCCTCTAAGGTGGTCGGCACATCACGCGTGGCCAGCGCGTCTTTGACGAACCCTGCCAGACCCTCCCAGAACACAGGGACAAGGACTTTATCTGGCCAGTCCAGCTCTGCGGCGAGTGTCCTGAACTGCACCGCAAAGTCCCCGACTGAAGTGGACTTTTGCCGAAGGCGTAGGAGTCGCAGCGCGGAGTCGTGGGTGACTTGAGGCCCGAGGAACACCTTTCTCATGGCCTCAAGATAAACTGGAAGGTGATTCACCACCCGATCTCCGCGCTCCCACAACGGCGTGGACCATTTTAGCGCTCTCCCTGTGAGCAGGGACTGGACGAATGCTACTTTCGCCTTCTCAGTAGCATAAAGAGTGGCGGACATCTCCAAGTAGGTGGTATCCTGGTTTATGAAACCACGGCACTCGGAGCTGTCCCCGTTGAAGCGCTCTGGGAGCGCAAGGCGAGGCGACTTTCCGCTCAATTCCACAGCCTGAGTAGCCGCTTGGGTGGCAATTGTCGCTAGAGCAGCCTTATCGGGGGAAGACTGCTCCACAGCTGCCAATCGTGACTCCAACTGCTGCACATAACGCAGCAACTGCTGCTGCTCTTCTGCCATAGCCAGACCTTTGGCGCGACCGTAATGTTACGAGGGGGACCCGGGGAAGCGTGCCAAGATGGTATATGGACAGCTTCCGCCGGTCAAGGTCCACTGTGCGGTGTAAGGGACCGCTGCTATGGTGGGAGAAGAGTGAGCGGGTTGCTGCTAGCGATCGTCTGGAATGTCACAGACGATCTGCGTACACCTGTCCGCCCTAACCCGTGAGGGTTGTATGGCACGGGGCTCACAACTCGGTGTACCTGTTGCACGGGGACGCACAGAGGTGCCTACGCACGTGTGCCAGCGGGAGTCACAGGAATATGGCACGAGGGTAGCACAGAGGTGCCCACGCACGTGTGCTTCAGAAACCAGGTGAGTCCGACAGATTCAAGGAGCTCACCTGGGACAGGAACACAGCCTGTTACACGGAATACTGTCGGAGCAGCAAGGCAGGAACACGGCCTGCAAACGAGGCACTGCCGGAGAAGCAAGGGCCAAGCCCACAAGAGACAGTAATGCCTGAGCAGTGGCGTGGCAGCACGCTGCCAGACATCCAAACATAGAAGGACGGTCACGCGCCGCCATGATGGCAGGAGGGGTTTTTAAGGAGATGTAGCTCCAGCCAAGGGCGGGCGCGAGACGGATGTGACCCAATCATGATCTGTGACGTCCTGGCCCGGCCAGTCAGGATTCAGCACATCACCAGCCTCGTTATCTGGCCGTGTGATACCAGTGAGCGAATCAGAAGACGTCACGTGGGGCACATGCTCAACCTCCTGCCTCTGGGTCATAAAGGCGGGATCTTCGGTTTCACAATGTGCAGAGCTAAGGGAAGTCTTGCTGCTTCCCTGAGCATCTATCCTTTGCACACTGTGCAACCACTCCGACCCTCTGCGATGCTGAGCAGGAGGACACGTGGCAGGCAAGGGATGGGAGGACACGTGGCAGGCAAGGGATGGGAGACCACTCCATTCCTTACAAGGAGTAAACCACTAGGTGTCACCCTTCTGCTGCATCTAGGATGAGGAAACTCCTGCAGTCTCCCAGGCCTTTGGCGCTGCTGAGTAGGAGGGCTCGCGGCAGACAAGGAATGGGGGACCACCTCATTCCTTGCAAGAGGAGAGCCACGAGATGTAACAAGATGGTTTATCTTCTCACACATCCCATTAGTCTGGGCATGGTATGGCGTGGTCCTGATCTTCTTACAACCGTACAATTGGCAAAACTCTTGAAGCTTGAAGGAGCTGTAATTTTCGGGGTTCCTTTCTGTGGGCCGGAGTTTTCTGCTGGCGTAGGCGATCACCTTTTCTCTCCCGTCCTGGACCTGGGACAGGACTGCTCTCAAGCCCACATTGCTGGCATAGGTGTAGAGGACGAATGGGAGGCTGTAGTCGGGGTACGCCAGGACCTCTTCCCCTGTCAAGGCCGTCTTCAGCTGGTGAAAGGACTCTTCATGCTTCTCCTCCCACACCCACGGGTGTCCAGGGGCCCTGCCACCCTTGGTTTGTCCCACGAGAAGGTCTTGCATAGGTGCAGCCATCTTTGTGTACCCCTTGATGAAGCGGCGGTAATAGCCCACCAGGTCCAGGAACTGTCTCACCTCTCTCACTGTGGTCTGCCTCGGCTAGTCCTGGATAGCAGTGATCTTCTCGGGATCTGGGGCAACACCCTCTGCGCTCACCACTTGTCCGAGGTACTGTACCCTAGGCTTCAGTAGGTGGCACTTGGAGGGCTTCAGCTTCATCCCATACTTGACAAGGGACGCGAACACTTCAGCCAGGTGCTCTAGGTGGGCCTCATACGTCTGGGAGTAAACAATCACATCATCAAGATACGGAAAGACAGTTTCAAAATTGAGATGTCCCAGGAAACACTTCATGAGCTGTTGGAAGGTTCCCGGGGCATTGCACGGCCCAAACGGCATGCTGTTGAACTCGCAGAGTCCTATGGGGGTGGCGAATGCAGTCTTCTCACGGTCCTCTGGTGCGACCGCCACCTGCCAGTACCCGCTGGTAAGGTCAAGGGTAGAGAAGAAGTTAGCCATTCTCCGCGCAGCTAGCGACTCTTCGATACGGGGGAGAGGATAGGCATCTTTGTGCGTTATCTGGTTGATCTTCCGGTAATCCACGCACATTCTCATGGTGCCATCCTTCTTCTTCACCAGCACCAGTGGGGCTGCCCAGGGACTACAACTATCCCGAATGACCCCTGCCTCCTTCATGTTCCTCAACATGTCCTTGGCACATTGATAGTGTGCTGGCGGGATAGGCCTATACCTTTCTTTGATGAGTGGATGCGTGCCTGTAGGGATATGGTGTTGAACCCCTTTAATCCTCCCGAAATCTAATGGGTGCTTGCTGAAAACCTGTTCGTACTCCTGTACTACCCTGTATACCCCCTCTTTGTGATGCATGGGTGTAGCTGCAGTGCCTACATGCAGTTCCTGGCACCACTCCTCTAACTGTTCGGGGGGTATATGGTTACTGGCAGGGGGTGCTGAGGTAGGACGGGCGTCTTCGTGAATGGTGTGAGGGTCTAGGTTAAGCAGCTTGGCAAGGGTAGTGTAATGGGGAAGCCTAACTTCTTCCTCCCCACAATTCAGCACTCTCACAGGCACTCTCCCCTTTTTGACGTCAACCACCCCTCTGGCTGCCATTACCGTGGGCCAGTGCTCAGAAGGCGTGGGCTCCACCATCACCGGGTAGTCGCGCCCCTGTGGGCCTACTGCTGCCCTGCACCAAATCATCATCTTGCTTCTTGGTGGCACCACCAAGGGGGCCACATTCATCTCCCTTACTCCACCAATCTCTCTGTGAAGCCCCGGGAACGCTGTGTCGGTGCATTACCTTCAGGGACTCCACGCAGCTGGATCTGGTCACAGGTAGGGAACCTTCTTTCTTTGATTGTCGTGACGCCACTCTCAGTATTGCGGTCAGCAGGGACCGCCACTGCAGATTAAGGGATGCCTGGGGCTGATGGTGGGTGCAGTCAGTATATTAGCCCCCTGAGAGTGAGGCAAGCCCCAGGCCCCGGTGTATGTGTGTGGGACCACAGGTCGCAGAATGACTCAAACACAGTCCAAGAAGTCTTTCAATGTGTTTACTCACTGTTTGGAGGTCACGGTGAGATGCCCGGGCGACACTGTGATAACCAGGTGGAACCAGGAACTCCAGGAGGCCGTTCTGAGGGTAGCTGTCCACTCGCCTTCCTTGCACTCTTTCTGTTTTAGGAGGATCCTTTGCTTGAAGCGTGGTAGGACCCCTCCAGGGAAGCTGTTACCACCCTGCTCCCCTCTCTCTGGCTCGTCTGCCGGCAGCGTGGCCTCGGTGGGATGGCTTCTGGCCCTGTCCCCTTATGGGCCCGGAGATTGCTGCTTGGCTCAAGCGCTGTGTAGTTGTGGTGAGGGCATGAAGTACCCCCACCTGTAGGTTAAGCAGCTCTGGATGATCTGCTGCCTGTACTGGGGATCTAGTTCCCCTTGTGTGCTCGGATACCGGGATCTCCGTACTCAGCCACCCTTCTCTCTGGATGGTTTTCAGGCCGACCCACGGTACTCCTTTCTCCCCCGCTTTCAGCTACTGCACTCCTCAGGACCTGTCTGACACGAGAGCTCCTCTGCTCCCTTTCACACACTTCAACTTCTTCCTCTCGACTCCCCTCCTTTCTCTCTCTCTGCCCTGCTTCCTAGCAACCAGCCCCTGAACACCCCCCAGCTGGGAATTGAAAGTTAACCCCTTCTGGCTACCCAAGGGTCCCCTCTGGTAATGTGGGAGGCCTGGTCACTATGTGTTTGTGTGTGCACCTCATCCTGGCCTTTGGAAATTACCTGGAAGCATTGTCCCCGCATGGGTGCAATACTCTGTGGTGCCTGACCAGGTCAGGGGCGCCACATTCCCCCTTAGTTATCATCAGCACGTCCTCGGGCTGCAAAGACAAGAGAAAAAAGGTAAATACAAACTTTTCCCACACAGGGGCAATTATTTACATTTAAACATACCAGGTACCATTTCACCACCAACCACCCACGTGTCCGAACCCCACCCAAAAACCTCCAGGAGGTAGGTCGCCGGTCCTTTTGGTGACCAGGGCTGGGCCATCACATTCCCCAGACCTTTCCTCCAATCTTCCTCTCCTGAGGAGAGTGGTGTAAGGTATGCCCCATAAACAGGCGTACCCGCTTCCGAGTGTTGGAGGGCAGGCCCCATAAACAGGCGTGCCCCCTTGTTGGTGCAGAGCCATGCCCCTCAACAGGCAGACTCTGGGATTGATACCAAGAAGGCAACTTTTTACAATGCAAGAGTTTGTGGTTAAAGCCAGTTCATAACCAGTGGTCTAACATTTTAAGGAGGTCTCACAATAGTCCTTGTGGGCACATTTCGCTTAAACGTTACTTAACTATAACAGGTTAAACATTACATTTCATACCGTCACTTTGAACTAAACTGTACTTTCTCTATAGCGTAATGGGAGCTGACCAAAGTTGCTGCGGGTTGACTTACGCAGTACTATACTGTCATCTGTCTGAGGTTGTGTCCTCCCACCCGATGTATGTGTCTCAATGTGAATAATGGGTGTACTGGGTATTGATACCAATGCATGGTCTTCTGCTTCAGCTACATTTGGCTCTTCCAGGTTCTGAACAGGTTCTTCTGGTTCTCTTACTTCTCTAGATTGAGGGAATGTAATGACTGGAATAACTACTGCTCCATTGTATTGAGGCCAACTTGCTGGGAAATCTCCAAGTACAGTATGGATCATCTTTTCTTTTGGTTCTTGAACTGGCAAAGGGTTGGGAATTTCTTCAGGGGTTCTTAGTTGTTCAGGACATTTCTTTAAGCGATCTCTAGAAACGACAGCTGTTGTTTTTCCTCCATCTTTGCTGATAAGGCATGTCTTTTCATTGCTAAGCGTCGATGGTAACACAGTATAGGGTTCTTCTTCCCAGTGATTGTCAAGTTTATGACGTCTTCTCTTTCTTTTGAGAACTATATCTCCTGGCATCAAAGGAACAGCAGGTGCTTTTCGATTGTAGGCCTTTTCTTGTTTCTCACGCTGCTGAGTCAGGCTTCGCTCCACACACTCTTGTACTTTCTTGTATTGGGCTTGGCGGTTGGAATCCCAATCAGCACCTTGTAGATGGTCTTCAGGGGTCTCAACTCCCATTTCCAGATCTACTGGCAATCTCCCTGGTCTGGCCCTCATCAGGTATGCCGGTGTGCAGTTCGTGGAACTCACAGGGATGTTGTTATACATGTCCACTAGATCGGGCAGTTTTTCCGGCCACTGACTTCGTTCTTCTAGTGCGAGCGTCTTCAGAAGGTCGAGAATGATGTGGTTCATCTTCTCACACATGCCATTGGTCTGAGGATGGTAAGGCGTAGTACGGATCTTCTGGCAGCCGTATAGGTTACAAAACTCCTTAAACACTTCAGCTTCAAAGGCTGGTCCTTGGTCAGTGAGCACTTGATCTGGATAGCCATGTGGTCGACAGAAGTGTGTCTGGAAAGCTTTGGCTGCAGTTTGACCTGTCAAGTCCTTGACTGGTACTACCACCAGGAATCTGGAGTAGTGGTCAACCATAGTGAGAGCGTAGTTGTAGCCTTGTCTGCTGGGTGCCAACTTTACATGGTCCAGGGCCACGATCTCCAGGGGCCGTTTAGTTTGGATTGGCTGGAGTGGTGCTCTCTGGTTGTGCTGGTCTTTTCTTCTAAGATTGCAGGGCCCGCAGTTTCGACACCACTTCTCTAGGGCAGATCTCATGCCCACCCAGTAGAATCTTACTTTAAGTAGGGCCTCCAGTTTCTTCCAACCAAAGTGGCCTGCACCATTGTGATAGGCTTCTAGCACCATCCTCGTATCCTTCTGTGGTACAATCACTTGCCACACCTTCTCATGCGTCCTCGGGTCAATGATGCTCCTGTAAAGTTTGTCTTGATAGATGAATAATCGACCCCTCTCCTTCCATAGGTACTGTGCCTCAGGTGGGGCTCCTTTGTCAAGGCTGGCGCCAGGCTGGCTGATCAGTTTCTTTACCAAGCCTACCGCTGGATCATTTTCCTGGGTCTCCTTCCAGTTGTAATGAGGTAGTGGGTTCAGGGTCACCTCTTGGCGGTTGGCACGCGACTGCCGACACTGTTTTGCTCCATGGCAATGGAACGCTGGCAGCTCAATCTCTTCCAGATCATCTTCATCTTCACCCTCGTCTGCTAGGTGAGGCATCCTGGACAGAGCATCTGCGTTGCCGTTCTTGCGGCCAGCTCGATACTTGACAGTAAAGTCATAATTCGCCAGTCGGGCTACCCAACGCTGCTCCATGGCACCCAATTTAGCAGTATCCAAGTGGGTCAGGGGGTTGTTGTCCGTGAAGACAGTGAATTTGGTGGCTGCCAGGTAGTGCTTGAACCGCTCTGTGATAGCCCATACCATGGCCAGGAACTCTAGCTTGAATGAGCTATAATTCTCCGGGTTTCTTTCAGTAGGCCTGAGCTTCCTGCTGGCGTAAGCAATCACACGCTCTTTGCCTCCCTGCACCTGTGAAAGCACTGCTCCCAGTCCCACATTACTGGCATCTGTGTACAGTACGAATGGCAGACCGTAGTCAGGGTAGGCTAGGATCTCTTCACCCGTCAAGGCCCCTTTCATTTGTCTGAAGGAGTGTTCTTCTGCTTCTCCCCAGTGAAATGGCGGGCCGGAGATCTTTCCTCTCTTCTTTGGGTGGCCTACCAGGAGCTCTTGCAAAGGCGCTGCCATTTTCGTGTAGCCCTTGATGAACCTTCTGTAGTAGCCTACCAAGCCAAGGAACTGACGTACCTCCCGGACGGTAGTAGGTGTGGGCCATTCCTGGATGACTGTGACCTTCTCTGGGTCCGGTGCTACTCCTTCTGCACTGACCACGTGACCTAGGTACTGGACCTTTGGCTTCAGTAAATGGCACTTGGATGGTTTCAGCTTCATTCCATATCGGGATAGTGCTTCAAAGACTTCAGCCAGGTGTTTCAGGTGGTCCTCGTAGGTCTTGGAGTACACGATGACATCATCCAGGTAGAGCAGGACGGTTTCAAAGTTGAGGTGCCCTAGGCAGCATTCCATAAGCCTCTGGAAGGTCCCGGGGGCATTGCAGAGTCCAAATGGCATGCTGTTGAACTCACAGAGGCCCATTGGGGTGGTGAAGGCCGTCTTCTCCCGATCTTCTTCTGCTACAGATACTTGCCAGTAGCCACTAGTAAGATCTAGGGTAGAAAAGTAGTTAGAGGCTTTCAAGGCAGCGAGGGATTCCTCTATCCTTGGCAAAGGGTAGGCATCCTTGTGTGTTATCTGATTTATCCGTCTGTAATCCACACACATCCTCATCGTGCCATCCTTCTTCCTCACCAGGACCAGGGGAGCCGCCCAGGGGCTGCAACTGTCCCTTATGACTCCTGCCTCCTTCATGTCCTTCAGCATGTCCTTTGTGCGCTGGTAATGGGCTGGTGGAATAGGCCTATGTCTTTCCTTAATGGGAGGATGCCTGCCTGTGGGTATGTGATGTTGCACCCCTTTGATCCTACCAAAGTCTAGTGGGTTCTTACTAAAGACCTGCTCGTATTCCTGCACGACCCTGTAAACCCCATGTTTCTGGTAGTCGGGTGTAGAGTCAGTCCCCACGTGTAGTTTCTGGCACCAATCCTCTAACTGCTTTTGGGAGGTCTCGCCCTCTTTTGAGTCAGCTTGTGTCAGGGGACCTACAGGTGTTATGGCGTCATCTGAGCATGTAAACAGTTTGGCTATGGTAGCGTACCTTGGTAGTCTGGCTTCCTCCTCCCCACAGTTCAACACTCGTACAGGCACTCGTCCCTTGTGTACATCAACTACCCCCCTGGCTGTCAGAATCGTGGGCCAGTGGTCTGAATGAGTGGGCTCTAGTACAGCCTGGTAATCTTGTCCTCTGAGACCTACCGCTGCTCTACACCACATCATCATTTCACTCCGTGGGGGTATCACAATGGGGTTAGCATCCATCACCCGTACACTACCAATCTCACCGCCAGTCTGTTTTACCTGTTGCTTCCTCAGAATGATTCGGATCTCCTTTTGCAAGGCTCTTTGCGACCTGCCCTCAGCACCTTCAACAATCTGGTGAAGCAACAACAACACTTCCCCTAGGCAATTTTCTATGACATTAGTGCCTAAAATCATTTGCGGGTTCCTTTCTCTAATATCAGTGTCCACAACAATCAGTCCTTGTCCCTTCATTTCCTGCCTTCCCACCTTTATAGTTACCTCTTTGACCCCGATCTGGTCTATAGGCTGTCCGTTGGCAGCATAGATGGTGAGGGAGGGGTCCGGTGGTCGGAGATCGTCGTCCGACCAAAACCTACGATACAGGACATACGGGATCGTGGTTACCTGAGAGCCGGTGTCCAATAATGCCGGGGTAGGGATCCCATCCAGGACGATGGACAGGACAGGACGTCCACCCACGTACTGATCACAGCAGCGACTTGGGCCTGATCTTCTTAATCCTGAGGACTGGCCCCCGGCCCCAGGTTTGGCTCGTTTAAAGGACAGGCCCTTGCATAGTGTCCCGCCTCCTGGCAACGACGACAGATGGGTTGTCCAGATGAGTCATAGCGATCACTACTCCTGCCTCGGGTTGGGGGACCTCTTCTCCTCCGCATCCAAGGGACGTCCTCTGGGTTGTCAGCTAGCAGGATCCGATGAGGGACTTTGGTCTCTGAGGGCAACTGCATTGCTTTCAGGATTTGTGCGACGTCCTTAGTGAGCTGTTGCACCTGGGAGGATAGCGTACTTATGGTCTCTGCTGGCGCGTTGAGTCCTTTTGCAGTTATTAGGGTCTGCGAGGAGGATTCCGCTCCTGCAGCCGTGGAACTGGCAGGCCATGCTGGTGCGACGGGGTCTGTGTCCACAGGAGGTTGGAGTGCTTTCACTGCCCTGTCTTTCAGAATGGCAAAGTCCACGTCAGGGTGTTCCAGGGACCACAGCTTCATCTGCTTCCCATCCTCAGGAGAGCGCAGGCCCCGCAAGAATTGTTCCTTCATCATCCGGTTTCCTTCCTGATCACTGACAGGGTCCACCAGCTTGAGAGCCCGTAGTGCAGCCTGCAGCCTGAGGGCATAGTCTCTTATACTATCTTGGGGCTTCTGACGGCAGTTATAGAAGTCCGTCCTCAGCTCTCCCTCGGTGCGGTGTTCAAAAGCAGCTGCTAGTTTGGCAAAGATGGTCTCTACAGAGCTCCGGTCATCATTGGTCCAGGACTCAGCTTCCAATTCTGCTGCTTCAGTCAATTGTCCCAGCACCACAGCGGCCCTCTGCTTACCAGTCATCGCGAGCATGTCTAGCAGGGTGTTGATCTTCTTCTTAAACCCGGTCAGCGTGTCTATTTTACCGGCGTATTGGGACAGCCATTGCGCTCCTGGGACATACAGCAAGGAAACTGGCATTATGGGGGAGATTTCAGCCGGCGCGGCTGCGACCGCGGCACCGGCACCAGGCGCTGCTGCGTCCAGCGCGACGGGGGCTGGCATCGCTTGGGCTGCGTCGCCCTGACCAGGGGCATTACCTCCTGCAGCGTCCATTTTTCTTCAAAAAATCTGCGCGCTCCCTTTCCACTTCCTGGGTCAGAACGCTCTCTGAATTGTGGGGATTCTGGGGCGGCCACACCTCTTCGTGGGTGGTGCTCTTCTCCCTCGCGCGGGCTGCAGCGCGCGCTTTTGAAGATGACAATATGGCGGCGGTTCAATTTTTGCGGTCGGACCTCTGAGGCACACGGTCACCTGTCTGAACAGGTCTAGTCCTTATCCTGTTCGTGACGCCAGATGTGAAGCCCCGGGAACGCTGTGTCGGTGCATTACCTTCAGGGACTCCACGCAGCTGGATCTGGTCACAGGTAGGGAACCTTCTTTCTTTGATTGTCGTGACGCCACTCTCAGTATTGCGATCAGCAGGGACCGCCACTGCAGATTAAGGGATGCCTGGGGCTGATGGTGGGTGCAGTCAGTATATTAGCCCCCTGAGAGTGAGGCAAGCCCCAGGCCCCGGTGTATGTGTGTGGGACCACAGGTCGCAGAATGACTCAAACACAGTCCAAGAAGTCTTTCAATGTGTTTACTCACTGTTTGGAGGTCACGGTGAGATGCCCGGGCGACACTATGATAACCAGGTGGAACCAGGAACTCCAGGAGGCCGTTCTGAGGGTAGCTGTCCACTCGCCTTCCTTGCACTCTTTCTGTTTTAGGAGGATCCTTTGCTTGAAGCGTGGTAGGACCCCTCCAGGGAAGCTGTTACCACCCTGCTCCCCTCTCTCTGGCTCGTCTGCCGGCAGCGTGGCCTCGGTGGGATGGCTTCTGGCCCTGTCCCCTTATGGGCCCGGAGATTGCTGCTTGGCTCAAGCGCTGTGTAGTTGTGGTGAGGGCATGAAGTACCCCCACCTGTAGGTTAAGCAGCTCTGGATGATCTGCTGCCTGTACTGGGGATCTAGTTCCCCTTGTGTGCTCGGATACCGGGATCTCCGTACTCAGCCACCCTTCTCTCTGGATGGTTTTCAGGCCGACCCACGGTACTCCTTTCTCCCCCGCTTTCAGCTACTGCACTCCTCAGGACCTGTCTGACACGAGAGCTCCTCTGCTCCCTTTCACACACTTCAACTTCTTCCTCTCGACTCCCCTCCTTTCTCTCTCTCTGCCCTGCTTCCTAGCAACCAGCCCCTGAACACCCCCCAGCTGGGAATTGAAAGTTAACCCCTTCTGGCTACCCAAGGGTCCCCTCTGGTAATGTGGGAGGCCTGGTCACTATGTGTTTGTGTGTGCACCTCATCCTGGCCTTTGGAAATTACCTGGAAGCATTGTCCCCGCATGGGTGCAATACTCTGTGGTGCCTGACCAGGTCAGGGGCGCCACATCTCCACCCGTCGAATTCCCTTGTTGCTGATATAGGTGGTCCCGGATCTCACGCTGCACAGCCCTCTGTCGGCCCCCTCCTGCTGTGGCGGCCAACTGCTGCAACAAACTCAGCACCTCACTCATAGAATGCTCCATCACATTTGTCCCTAGAATTACTTTTGGGTTATGGCCACTAGGTTCATTCATCACCACAATCATTCCTTGGTGTTTTAGCTCCGCGCGTCCCATGGTCAGAGTCACTTGTTTGTATCCCACCTGGGTCAGGGGGAGTCCATTGGCCGCAACAAGGGTCAGGCTATCATCCGTGGGAGCAAGTTCACCAGTACCCCAATACTGCTGGTACAATGTATATGGCATAGTGGTTACCTGTGATCTAGTGTCCAATAGGGCCATGAGCGGGATGCCGTCCACTGCCAGAGGAATGATGGGGCGAGCTCCAACGTACTGGTCTCGCCAATCAGGGGGGCCATTGGAATCTACTCCTGAGGATTGGCCCTTGGCCCCAGGGGTTGCTCGTTTAACGGACATCGCCTGGAGAAGTGGTCAGGTTTGCTGCACCTGTAACAAATAGGAGGCCCATACCGCGAGTCATTGATCCTTCTCTGCTGCATCCAGGGGACGTCTTCCGGACTGTCGGGGAGCTGGATCCTCTCTGAGGGCTTGACTCTCGTTGGAAGCTGGAGTGCGGCGAGGATCTTGGCTAGGTCTCCATCCATGCGGCGGACCTAGGCAGCCAGCTCCTCCATCAACCCGACGGGCGCTGCAGGGGCTGGTAGAGCCGGGAGAGGAGGTGCCACCGAGATGGGAGCAGTTTCAGCCGGCCATGTGGCCGCCTCAGGAGCGTCTGGTGTTGGGGCTTGCAGGGCCTTGATGGCCCGCTCTTTCAATACTGCAAAGTCCAGATTGGGGTGTTCTAGGGCCCACAGCCGTAGCTGCTTGCAGTCTTCCGTGGACCCCAGCCCTTGCAAGAATTGTTCCACTAGCATGTTATTGCTGTCCACATCGTTAATAGTGTCCACCCTCTTCAGTGTACGGAGGGCTGTTTGCAGGTGCAAGGCATAGTCTCTTATATTATCCACAGGCCGCTGTCGGCACTGATAAAACTGCATCCGCAACTCTGCTTCCGTGCGGGTCTCAAAAGCGGTTTGGAGTTTCTCAAAAATGGTAGTCACTGAGGCCCGGACCGCGTCGGTCCAGGTTTCCGTCTCCTGCTCAGCCGCGCCGGTTAGCTGCCCTAGCACTACCGCCGCCCGTTGCCTGTGAGTCAAGGGATACAAATCAAGGACCGGGCTAATCTTTTTCCGGAACACCTGCAAAGCATCAGGCTTCCCATCGTACTGCGGTAGCCAGGTAGCACCAGGCACATAGGGCAGGGAGAACGGCATTACCTTAGCGACCGCTGGACCCTCGGCCTCCCCCGCTCTTGCGGCCGGAGCAAGGGCTGCCCCATTTCCGTCTGCGGGCGCCGCTGCGGCTGCGACCGCCACTCCTCCAACAGCTCCGTCGGGCACAGACATCTATTTCCTGGCCCCCCTTGGTTCTTTCTAGCACTTCCTTCTTTAGGGGGCGGGGCTTCACTTTCGCGCCTTCCCTGCTCGGAGAAGACGCTCGAGCGGGAAATCATCACGCCAAAGATGGCGGAACTTCAAATTTTTCAGCCCGACGCCGCCGGCAGGACCTGCAAGGCGCACTTCTACCAGTAGGTAGATTGGTTCTATCCTGTTCGTGATGCCAAGTTGTCGCAGGCAGAGGGGCCGCGCTCGCTACGCTCGGGTCCGGGGTGGCTGCTGCTCGGTGGCTCGAGCGATGGGCCGGACCCGGGGACTCGAGCAGTGCTCCTCGCCCATGAGTGAAAAGGGATGGTTTGTTTGGGGAGATAGTCCATGATGCCACCCATGGGTCGTGGTGATGATAGGCCCCACCGCTGCTGGTGATGGGGATCCCAGGAGCGATGGTAGGGAGCAGCTAGGATGTAGTCCCCCTCCGTGGGTAGGGGTTTTTGATCCTGGGGCCCGGTGGTGGTACTGTGAGGCTGGATGGCCGGGGTGCAGGGTTGCAGGGGCAGCGCGGCGCGGTGCCGAATGGCACTGTGGTACTCACTCAGGTGCAAATTCACAGAGTCTCTGGTAAACCAAACGGCTGGATGGACGGGTCCCGCAGCCGGCTGCAGTCTTTTGCTCTCCCCGGACAGGTTGATGGTGGCTGTCTTTCCCTGCACCTGTGTATGTCTGTGTTGACTCCGATGGCTTCCCAACGGTAGTCCACTCCCCGGCGTATAGGTACCGAAGGAGCCCGTTTTGCCCGCAGGTGCTGGCCCTTGGATCTCTAGCCTGTGGCGGTGGCTGTGTATCCTCACGGTGTGGACTGTTGCCTTCTGTCGGGTCTTGGGTGTTAGGAAACCCCTGGGGTTCCGGTCACTTTCGGATTTGACCGTTGTCGGCGGCTCCAAGCCTAGTCGAGGTCTGATGGCCCTGCCTTTGTGCTTAGCTTCACTCCGCTCCCCGGTTTGGTACCGGCGGGCCACCGCCCGACCATGGTCCTACGGTTCCGCAGAGATCCACTAACTCCTGCAGACGGCCACCACCATCTGCCAACCTTGCTGACAGTGCCTGGGCACCTACCCAGACACTAGCAGGTTCTGTCCTCTCACTTTCACCTCCAAACTTAATCTGTCACTTTTCCCGCCTCCATGCCTGTGAACTCCTCGGTGGGTCAGGCCAACCGCCTGGCTCTGCCCCACCTGGTGTGGACATCAGACCCTGGAGGGAGGCAACAAGGGTTTTTGTTTGACTGATGTAACTGTAACTATCCAGGGGAGGGGGTGTGTGTGGTGTTATGTTTCTGGCTACCTGGCTAGTCCAGGGCACCACACATGACCTTACATTTACTCTACATTAAACTTAATTTGCAATTTCTCAGCCCAACCTCCATATAAATCCCTTTGTAATAGTAAATCATCTTCCTCTGTGTTAATTTCCTTGAAGAGTTTAATATCATCTGTAAATATTGAAATTCTATTCTCTATGCCCTCTATAAGGTAATTAACAATATGTTAAAAAGAAGAGGGCCCAATACTGACCTTAGTTAACTGTGATTCAGTCCAAGTGTGTTCCATTAATAGCAACCCCCAGTTTCTTATCACTGAGCCAGTTGTTAACATACTTACACATATTTTGCCTTAGTCCCATTACTTTCATTTTATGTACCAACACTTTTTGTGGCACCGTATCAAATGCCTTTGAAAAGTCCAGATAGACAACATCCACAGAATTACCCTAGTCCAGTCTGTAACTTATGTCCTCATGGAAGGTGATCAGATTAGTTTGACAGAACGATCCGTCATAAAATCTTGTTGATCATGAGATTATTGAGACACTCCAGGATAACATCCTTTAGAAAACCCTCAAAGTAGAAGTTCAATTTACCGACCTATAAATTCCAGGCTTACATTTGGGAATATTTGCACCTTTAAGAGTCCTTGAATACTACAAATTAGCATCTGTCTATCATGGTACTCAGTTCCAGTCGTACTCGAGGGTGTATGCCATCTGGGCCCACTGATTTGTCCACTCCATTGTTTTTAAAGCAGCACAATACTTTCTGCTGGATTAATCAGGTGACATTTAGTTGAAAATGTATGTTATCCCTGATCATGTCATCTGTTATGTGATTTTTTTTGCATGAATGCTGTATAAGACGGATACTTTGCCAGCATGGAGATAACGCTTTTATTGGGCCAGCAAAAAGTGCTTGTTCATGATGGTGGGGATATGGGTGTTCTTTATTCTTCAAAATCAAGAAGATCTTCACACAAGGGTGCGTCTGCCAAAATAATTGAATTTAGATGTAGTTAGCTTTGAATTCAAGTACCTGTTTATGTCAATTTGCCTGCATATCATCAGCTGTATACATGTCCTGATTACACAGAGTAATATGGTGCCAAGAACGTTGATTTTTCAGCTTGCTTAAAAATCATATCACCAGATGAACAAGCTTTTTACTCATTCTTTGGATGATCGACCGCCTGTTTAGACAGGCCAATAATCGAGAAACTTGCATTCATTGTTCTTAGGAACAGTTGTTATGATTATCAGCAAGTATAAATAGGTCTTAAGACAGGGAAAATATATAACAAAGTATCTAGCATACCTTAGGTCAAGTTGGGAAGGTTTCCCTGTCCCTAAGTACGCCTTCGCTCCTCTATGTCCTAGTCCAGTATCTGTGCTCTCTCCTCATCCCCCTAACCTATCAGGGATACCTATCCTGTACAGCCATCCTCATGTTGCATGGTCCTTGGTTACCCACATGTCCAGCCATGTGTCACATGGTCCTCTGTGCTCTTGTACAGCCATCCTCTTGCTGTATGGTCTTCTGCTCACCCACAAGGCCACCCAGGTGTTGTAGCATCCTCTACACCCCTGCTCTCCCGTCCCATGTAGTGCGGTCCCTGGCTCTTTCCTTCACGGATGTCCACAACTGTGTTGATTTTCAGCTCCCGCCTAGACCCCATGCATGCTGAATGGGATTTCCTTGTCACCAGCCTAGGGGGTCGGCACACTTGCTTCCTGTCCAGTTAAGAGGAAGCATGCGCACCTTAAAAAGGTGTGCCCAGCTTATTGCTATGAAGCTCCAGATATTTAAGGTTCCAACCCCTGATGGGAGGTGTCAGAGCAATTTATTAGGATTTAATCCTACCTGTGAGTTTGTCCTGCCTGTCTGCCAGCCTCCAGCACCAGTCCTGCATGCAACCAATTTCACTCTGTTGTGTCTGGCTTGTCTGTTACTTGGTACCACCCTTGACTCTCACCCATACCCGCCTGCTCCTTTTGTCCTGTCTGCCTCAGCCATCCTGGCTACCCCTGTGTCTTTACTCGTCTACACCTGTTGTCCTGCCTACCTCAACTGTACTGGTTGCCCTTGTGTCTGATGTCCTGCACTTGATGTCCTATGTCTGGTCTGTGCCTCATGACCTGGATCATGACAACCGGAGCTACTCCTGAGGTCCTGTCAAGACTGCACCTGTGTCTGATGTCCTGTGCCAGATGTCCCTTGCCTTATAACCTGAGCCTGATGACCCGTGCCGGAAATTCCTTAAGAGCCTTTGTCCATCCAGCCATTCCCCATTCAGACTCTGCCTCCTGTCCTGCTCTGTTGTGTCTGTCCTACCTGTCCTGCTGTCTCCTTACTCCGCTCAGCTGCCACAGTCCCAGTTACTGTCCTGGGAGTGGCACCTAGGATTCTGCCTTGGATTGGGTGCTTAGTCAAGCCCTTCTAACTAAATGGTAAGCCTGGGCTATCCCTGGACTCTGTGGTCTAGTGGTTCCACTCCTGCTTGCTGCCTTCACCAGCGGTGAGCATTACAATATGAACGTAAACCCTATAGAAGACATTTGTTGGAGTGGGCTTATGGATGGAAATTGCAAAGGTTTTGTTCACACTTCTTTCTTAACTTCTGTTTAAAACTCCTGTAGTAAATAAACTCAAATGTATACGAATTTCTAATCATCAACATGTCAGGGGTGGAATGTGATGGATTCAAAAAGTCTAGAAGAGGTATAACTGGCATTAAAACATAAAACATCCCACGTCAATAGATTTTTTTTCTTGTGAATTGTCTTGTCTGCCATGATTGAGGTCCATGTAGATAAAATATTCATGATAATTGATTGGCAAATGTAGATTATGCACTAACTGCATTATTGTCATGAATGTTAATAAAACTGTTCTACGACCAAATTGGTTCAGAAATGAAAACAGTTGAACTCAACTAATTTTATGGTGCTGAAAATGAATATGATGTTTAAATTTACTTATTGGCTCTAATTTTTAAGGTCCAGAGAAGGTTGTAATTACTTATTACATTTTTCATGCCGGCTTATTGAAAATATTTGCCTTTATTACTTCATTATCATTATTATTGCATTGTTAGTAGCTAGTCTATAACATCCTCTATTTAGCCTATTGAGCCTTCATCTTAGAATGACATCTATTATATAAAGTTGAGTGTATGTATGTACGTATGTATGTGAGCTAAAGGAATTTGCACCGTCTCATTTTCAATCACAAAATTTTGCACAGACGCTCCATTTGGCTCATGGAATGTCGTAGACTATGTTTTGAGGGGTAGTTTTAATTCCGTGCTTTACAGTTATTTGCCAAAAAATCTGCCTCCATTAAAGTCAATGGGGCTGGGAAGCACAATGCAGCCAGAACTTCAGAAGAATAAGCAGCCACGCCCTTAAATGGAATGTTGATTTGTCACAGACAGGAATAGGGAAAAAGAAAGACAGGCACAGGGAAAGAGACAGAGAGGCACAGGGAAAGGGAAAGACAAGCACAGGGAAAGAGACAGACAGGCACAGAGAAAGACACACACAGGAAAAGAGACAGACAGGCACAGGGGAAGGGAAAGACAGGCACAGGGAAAGAGACAGGCAGGCACAGGGAAAGACAGGCACAGGGAAATTAGACAGACAGGCACAGGGAAAGACAAGCACAGGGAAAGAGACGGGCAGGCACAGGGAAAGACAAGCACAGGGAAAGAGACAGGCAGGCACAGTGAAAGACACGCACAGGGAAATTAGACAGACAGGCAAAGGGAAAGAGACAGGCAGGCACAGGGAAAGACAGGCACAGGGAAAGCGACAGACAGGCACAGAGACAGTTACTATACCGGGCAACGCTGGGTACTACAGCTAGTATTGATATAAAAAGCAACAAAAAGTTGAATATAATTTACCCCCAAATAAATCAACATTATTCACAGCAACAAGAAGGCAATAGTGTTTACCTGCCCAGGCCACAGAATCTAATACACTCACAGGATGCAGCAAAACCCAGTAATAAAGATGGAGAAAACAGGTGCAAAACATTGATGGATCAACCACTCACACTGCCACTCCATGGAGGACGTGATTGCTTAGTATTAATGTTGCACACAAATTGCTTGTATGGGGTGCCGTTCACACATGTAGGTGCATAGTGTCTGGCTTACAGCCTATTAGTGATGCACATACTATTATACTTGGTGGGCTGCCCAGCACTATATAGGTGCACCCCACAGAAATGGAGACCCCAGTTTACAAGGCCTACAATAAAGGGCCTGGCTTCATCCTGTATAAAAAGATAATGTACAGAAAAATATATATAAAATATATATGAGGTATTGGTTAATATTTTGGCCAAAATACAGGAGCTCGCAACCCAAACGTCAAGGGTCCTCATGTCTTGCGATTCCCTATACTGATATAAAAAGCAACAAAAAGAGGAATATAATTTCTCCCCCCCAAAAAATTCAACATTATTCACAGCAACAAGAGGGTATTAGGTCTTACCAGACCAGGCCAAAGAATCTAACACACTGCTCACAAACTCATACAAGCCTTCCTGTGTGCAATTTTAATACTAAGCAATCACCACCTCCATGGATTGGTAGTTTGTGAGTGGTTGCTCCATCAGTGTTTTTCACCTGTGCTGTCTCCATCTTTCCTGTCAGTGCATTACATTTTTTGGCCTGGGCAGGTAAAATTTGTTGCCCTCCTCTGGCTGTGAATAATATTCATCTTAGAGTGACCAATCAAAAAACGCCAACTCCACTCCAATGACGTAATCCTAATTACAGATGGATCACTTAAGCCTGCTTTACACGTTGCAATTTCGCATACAATATCGTATGCGATTTGCAACGCCCCCATTGTATGTGTGGCACGTTCAATTTGTTGAACATGCCGCACAAACGATTAACCCCCGTCACACGTACTTACCCATCCATACGACCTCGATGTGGGCGGCAAATGTCCACTTCCTGGAGTGGGAGGGACGTTCAGCGTCACATCGACGTCACGCGGCAGGCAGCCAATAGAAGCGGAGGGGCGGAGCTGAGCGGGACGTAAGCATCCCGCCCACCTCCTTCCTTCCGCATTGTGGGCCGGGAGCCGCAGGACGCAGGTAAGATCTGTTCATCATTCCCAGGGTGTCACACACTGCAATGTGTGCTACCCCAGGTACGATGAACAATCTGACGTGCAATTCTAGAGAAAGGTATGATGTGTATGCGATGAACGTTTTACCGTTCAATCGCAATCGCACGTACCTGTCACACACTGCAATGTACCTTACGATGCCGGATGTGCGTCACTTACGACGTGACCCCGCCGACACATTATAAGATACATTGCAGCGTGTAAAGCAGGCTTTACTTTTATAATTGCTCTCTGTGTAAAAAGTATACAGTTTTAGGATTTCTTAGCTTACTTTCTTAGCATATTGACATATTTATATATGTGTTTTTCAGATATGCCTTGTTCCTGCATTAACAAAGCGGATAGTTTTTGCTACATATGCAAAGTCACTTTTATGTCATAAAGGCGATACTTGACTACCATGATAAGAAAAACCTATAACTTGTATTTTGGTTGCAGAATAGGAGATCAGGCAAGAGTTGGGCTCCACACATCTTCTGCAATAGACGGGCATCACATCTTACCCAGTGGTTGCATGCTAAAGCGGGCTTTACATGCTACGATATCGTTAATGAATTATCGTCGGGGTCACGGTGTTTGTGACGCACATCCGGCATCATTAACGATATCATAGTGTGTGACACTTATGAGTGACCTAAAATGATCGCAAAAGCGGCCAAAATCGTTTGCCGCGGAGAGGTCATCCTGAAACAAAAAATCATTTTTTGTTTATTAACAATGTTGTTTCTCGTTCCTGCGGCAGCACACATCTCGACGAACATCTCCTTACCTGCCTCCACTGGCAATGCGGAAGGAAGGAGGTGGCCGGGATGTTACGTCCCGCTCATCTCCACCCCTCCGCTTCTATTGGACGCCTGCCGTATGACGTCGTTGTGACGCCACACAAACCGCCCCTTATAAAGGAGGCGGTTTGCCGGCCAGAGCGACGTCGCAGAGCAGGTATGTGCGTGCGACGCTGCCGAAGCGATAATGTTCACTATGGCAGCGATCGCACAATATCGCACATACGACGGGGGCAGGTGCTATCGCGCTTGACATCGCTAGCCGATGCTAGCGATGTCGCAGCGTGTAAATACCGCTTAAGAGGCAATCTATGTTTTTTGTAATCCTGATGATCAGGAGAGAGACAACCAATCACACTACTAACTGCTATTTCTGCATAGTGCCCCCATTAGAAAAAAGTGTTTTAAGGAAGAAGTGGACTTTATGTCGCGGGCGGGGAGGAGGGTGTCAGCACACCGCGCTCACCCCTTCTGCTCGGGTCCGGCAGTTGCTCCTGGTGGCTCGAGCTGCGGGCCGGATCCCGGGGTGTCTCGAGCGGCACTCCTCGCCCGTGAGTGAAAGGGGGGTTGTTTGTTGGGGTTATAGTTCGTGACGCCACCCACGGTTGTGGTGATTGCACCACCGCTGCTCGGTGTGGGGGTCCCGGGGATGGTGATGGGAGCAGCCAGGTGTTGTGTTGCCCCTCCGTGGGTAGGGGTTGGTGATCCCGGGGCCCGGTGGAGAGATGTAAAGTGTAGGGCCTGGAGGGCGCAGGGACGCGGGGGCAGCGCTGTGCCTTGCGGCACTATGGTACTCACTCAGCCTGACACGGACACAGTTTGTACGGTAAACCAACGGCTGGTAGGACGGTCCCACAGACGGCTGCACCTGCACTCCCGGTAGGTGACGGTGACTTCTCTCTTCCTTGCACCTGTGTGGTCTGGTGGTATCGGTGGATTCCCTCCGGTTACCCGCTCCCCGACTGCAATCTGGGCCGGAGGAGCTCTACACTTTGCCCGTAGGCGCTGGCCCTGGGGAAACTGGTGCCTTGGCGGTGGCGGTGTCTCCCCGTTAATGGTCGGGCTGTTGCCGTCAATTGGGACTTTGTTGTTGGGGGATCTGCGTCCCCGTCACTGACGGATTCGGCAAATTGGGCGACTCCTAGCCTTGCCGGGGTCCGAGAGGCCCCTGCCCTGGTGCTGACTGTCCTTCGGAACACTGCTCCAGACCACCGGGCACACAGCCAACGGGGTCCTTCCAGGAACTTCCGAACTGTCCCACTCCGGACAGTCACCGCCATCGCTGACCTTGCTGTTCTAGCCCTACACACAGCTGGGCTCTCAGGCTTTGCAATCTCTTTGCGCTGTCTCCACTTCTTGCTTTCCTCCTTTTTCACTTTCCTTTCCTTCGCTTTCACTTCTTGTTGTTTACTCTAGCCCCTGCCTGGGCTACTCCTCACTCCTTCCACTTTCTCCTCCCTGACAGAACTCCTCTCTCAAGCTCTCCCCTGAGCTATCTGCCTGGTTTACTTCCTGCCTCCAGAGTTCTGAGCTCCTAGGTGGGCGGAGCCAACCGCCTGGCCCACCCCCTGGTGTGCATCATCAACCTCTGGAGGGAGGCAACAAGGATTTCTGGTTAGCAGGTGTGCCTACCTGGAGTGTGGGGTGTAGTGGTGTTGTTATCTGTGTCCCCTGGCTTGCCCAGGGCGACACATTTACAGATTCCAAACCTTCCAACTTCAATACACCCAGCACCAATACAGATGCCCATTCCAAAAGCACCAGAAACATATTCAGTCTACTTAAGTGAGAAAGAAGAGGGAGCTTGGTGTCATAAAGCATCTTCCTCTCATGATCCAAACTTTCTGTCCGCAACCTCACCTGAACCCCACCTGGTGACATGTGCGCCATCTGCACATGCGCCAACTCCGAGCGCCATTTCTTTGAAACCCGCACCGCTGACACTTTCTAGAAGTTGCCTGCTTCACTGCTCCTGCTGCGAGCATCTAGGACAACCACCACACTGCCTGCAGCATCGGTCTACTCCACCACCACCCCTGCCTCCTGTGACGCGGCTCCACCACCGCTGCCGCCCACTCCCTTTAAGACACCTCCAGATTGTAAGGCGGACCCTAATTGTTTTTTCATTTTTTTTCCTCTAAATTTGGGGTGCGTCTTATAAACCGAAAAATATGTTATATAGCAACTACTTGCCTGTCATAAGCCCATAGTTATAAAATAGCATTGTTCTGGGCAACCCCTTAAATCACTTTTGGTTGACCATCTGCTGCCTTTTTTATCCAGATTTGCTGGGCACTGTGTTGCACAGGCATATATTTATATCAGTTCTTCTAGTGAACTTGACACCCACAGTAGCCTTGACACCTAGATGGCGACATTATTTATTGCTTCTTACTGCTATCAACAGAATCTGATGGGTTCAGAGCCCAATCACATGATCGCTGTAACCAATCATGACAATCTCCATAAAAACACATTTTTATATTATTCCTGTTTCGTCTCCAGAGATCTTGTATCACACAGGTAGAAGAGAACACCGGGTTTATGCCGCGCTAAAAACCACTGATGCGTGTAAATTGAAAGATTTCCTTTTTATTTGACAGTTCCTACGCGTTTCAGAGACATCCGTCTCCTTCCTCAGGAAAAGAAATCATATTACAGCAAGTCCGCTTGGACCTATATAAGGAGCAAACAGCCATGTATGCATTAAGGACTGCCCGTATGACTCAGAGCTGATCTCCAGAGATCTGAGAGGAGAGAAAAGCTTATACACAGATAATACATATTTGGCTGAAAGTTAATAGTTTTTAACCCCTCACTGCCTGCCCTATGTAAATTACCAGGCATTTTACATGTTCTGTTTGATGGTTCATGTGCACCGTTCCATAAATTGGTTTGCGCTCTCATGACAGCCCAATTCTGAGCCACGACAGCGAACTAATATATAATTTCCTTGTCTGTAAATTTTGTGAGTGCTCTAATCTAAACCCAACATCGGTGCTTTATTCTCGTAGCATTATAGCAGCCTCATACGTTAGACATGCACAGCTATGTATGTAAAATCATTGGCACAGGAGAAATAACGCATAGCATTGATTCAATAGACACTAGACAGCCTTAGAAAAGAATATGAAGATGAACTTTTTTCCTACATTTAATCACTTTTTCCTTGTCCTATATATCCCACAAAAACAAATATGTTATTTGGTAGACTCATTCAGAAGTCTATTTTTTCTCCCAGACAAGAAAAATAGACCGATTTTGATCAGTGTGCTGCATCAGATTTTCAGGCTGTTCCCACAATGAATATTTGGTGAGTTTTTGATGCTGTGTAATTTTGCTGCATCAGTAATGCAGCGACTTACACTTCCAGATCACCTTGTCGTTGGTTACTGGACTCACATGCATTAGCGAATACATAGGCAAAGTATCTCTTTTTCAAATATTCCTATAGCAGTAATGCAATACCAGAGTTCCCTTATTCATTGTTAGCATTTTAGTGTGCAGCTATGTGAATTTTTGTAGTTATAATGTGTTTTCATCTGGCACCTATTGGATGTGCGTGTCAGGTTTTTTATGTAGTGCATTTCTTTCTGTCTGGGCATCCGCCCTATAACCAGGCTGTGTCCACCGTCTTTAATACCAGGATTCTTTCTGCCCAGACATGTAGATTTTAAATACAGATTGCGGCATTTCAAGTTAGAGTCCCGGTATATATATGAGATCACCTTGTCGTGGTGACCGGGCTCACATGTATTGGCCAATACATATGCTAAGTATCTTTTTTTTTTTCAAATATTCCTATAGCAGTAATGCAATACCTGAGTTCCCTTATTCATTGTTAGCATTTTAGAGTGCGGCTGATTGAATTTTTGTAGCCTTAACCCACACATGACTATATTAATGAAGTTTTTTCAAAGCCAAATACCAATAAGTATCAAAACCAAAGCAGCTTTATTTACGGAATGACACACCAAAAAGAGACAAAAAATGCACTAAAAACACAATTGAAAAAGGAAATAAGTCCTAAATTACAAGGTTCACAAATGGTGCAGAAAATAAATCTGCAACTTCAAAAACTCTTCAAAAACTCATCGTGGGAACGTAGCCTCAGTGTTTGGTCCATGTGTCGGTTTTCACCGGCAGCGCTTCATCTGTTTTCGGCTATGCTTACATGAAATTTTTGAGCACCAATGTGACCATTCTTCCTTGCAGTGAATCTGACATGTTATTAGTCAGTGCTGTGTTTGGTATCTGGTACACTGAGCTGTCAGTAGTTGATTGACAGCGCAGGCTTCCATTCTGGTTCTGGGAGATGCTGGGTTGCTCAGGTGTTCCATCATCCATATGATTGCTCTGCTATTTAAATGAACAACCTCTCCTAGAATCCTGACAGTCGTACTTTCCATGTGAGTCATGCTGTTGGCCTGCATCTGCTGACCCCAGAATGTTGTTTGACTCCCCTTTGCTTGCTCCCTGTACTTGACTTGACCTCCTAGTATTTTGACCTCAGACCATTTCATTTGCCTGACCACGTCTCAGTTGACTCCTTTTATTCTACCTGCCTCCCTGGAAGCCTGAACTAGGACTGTTCCTTAACTATGCCTCTGCTCACTCCTGGAACCTACTGCTAGTCCTCCTGGTACCCGACCTCGGCTTGTCTGACCATTCTTCCTTCAGAATAAGTAGTGATTAGCGTTACAATAAAAAAACAACTTGCTTTTCTTTAATGAAATTAAATGGGGTGGGGGGTTGTTTTGTTTTTTCTTGAGGCCTTCTTTTTTACAGTTTCTTTGGATGTGTTCACACTGAGTTTTATTGTTCAGTTTTTTTGATGAAAGCTCTAAGATTTCAATGATTATTTTGAAGAGTTTCCTCTACAAAAACTTCTAAAAACAAAAAAAACAGCGCTATCTACAGGCCAACATCCTGCCCATGACCTGTAAGAGCTAATTTACATAAAATAATAAAAGATTATTTATCAACAACAAATTATGTCATATGAGACAAACAGGTTACAGGCATGATTTTTTTCAGCAGTCTTTTACCTGTGTGCCCAGATTAAAGGGGATCTGTCAGCGGGTTTTTGCTATGTAAACTGAAGCCAGCATGCTGCAAGGGTTAACTTTGAAAATTCAGAAATGCATGTCTTGTCACAGTCTGATCTGTTATTTATTTACTGTTTGTTTAAGCAGCAGGAACCTTATCATTGCTGGGACTACAATGTCATTTGCACAGCAGTCTGGCACTCCCCCTTCTCTGACTGATACATGAGTGGGTGCTGGCTTGGAGCTCCCTCTGGTGGCCAGGAATGGTAAAGAATCTGAATCTGTGACTAAAGCAGGTGTTGGTATTAATTGGAAATCCAGGAAGTCCTATTGCTGACCAGCCTGGTGCCGGTGATAAATGTTTTCTTCTGCCTATGAAGATGGCTTGGAGCTTGTCCTTCAGTTTCCTCTATTTATCCTGCGCCAAAATTCACTCCAGATAAATCTTCAGGTTTTCTTTTCTTAATTGCGGGTTTTGTACCTACGGGTGTTTGTGGGGTTTTTTCCTCCATTTTGTTCTGTGTTTGTTTTCTTGTATGTGAGGATCTGGCTCTCTGCTATTTTTGAAAGGGCAGTTCCTTCAGCAAGAAAGGGAGTTTCTCCCTGTTCTGATTTGGATTATTTGCACTTTAGAATATTATTTGTTCTGTGATTTTGTTTCTTCCCAATATATCTGCAGTTCGGTTCAAAGTGTCTGGCACAAGATTACCTTATATAGTGGGGGAAGACCGTGTAGTCTTAGGGCCTGTTTTCTATCAGGAGTTTGGTATATTTTGCAGGGTTTTTTGCTGGCCGCAATCAGTTATATTTCCTGTCCTGTTGTATCTAGTAAGTCGGGCCTCACCTTTGCTAATCTATATTTTCTATCTGTGTATTGTGTTTTCTTACATCACCGCCGTTACATGTCGGGGGCTTGCTATTCCTTTGGGGACTGCTCCGAGGCAAGTTAGGATTCCTCATTTCTATCTTTGAGGTGTAGCAAGTTTCTCCGACAGTGACGAGGTGTCTAGATGTGCTAGGAACAACCCACTGCTACTTCTAGTGTTGTCCGATAGATAGGGGATTGCGGTCAGCTTAGTTTCCAACTACTCTTGTGATTTTTTTTCCTGATTAATGGGATTTTTGTGATCGTCCACGGTTACCAGTGTCAATGTACAATCTCTGTTGAGAGCCTGGCGTAGGCAGGGGCAGCTCTCTGTACTCTGCTACACGACTAAATCTAAAAACTCTTATTGTGTCAGAATGGCTACAGCCAGTAATCTAAGTGATACATTGTTGGATTCAGACTCTCTTTGCCTACATTATGCTGTTCTCAGATGAGGTAGCAAAACCTGCTGACAGAGTCCCTTTAATACTTATGTGAAGCCCCGCTAGTATGTGTCGGTGCAGTACCTTCAGGGACTCCACGTGGATGGAACAGTCTGGTCACAGGTAGGGAACCTTCTTTTAGGATTGTCGTGACGCCACTCTCAGTATTGCGGTCAGCGGGGACCGCCACTGCAGATTAAGGGATGCCTGGGGCTGATGGTGGGTGCAGTCAGTATATTAGCCCCCTGAGAGTGAGGCAAGCCCCAGGCCCCGGTGTATGTGTGTGGGACCACAGGTCGCAGAATGACTCAAACACAGTCCAAGAAGTCTTTCAACGTGTTTACTCACTGTTTGGAGGTCACGGTGAGATGCCCGGGCGACACTGTGATAACCAGGTTGAACCAGGAATTCCAGGAGGCCGTTCTGAGGGTAGCTGTCCACTCGCCTTCCTTGCACTCTTTCTGTTTTAGGAGGATCCTTTGCTTGAAGCGTGGTAGGACCCCTCCAGGGAAGCTGTTACCACCCTGCTCCCCTCTCTCTGGCTCGTCTGCCGGCAGCGTGGCCTTGGTGGGATGGCTTCTGGCCCTGTCCCCTTATGGGCCTGGTGATTGCTGCTTGGCTCAAGCTCTGTGTAGTCGTGGTGAGGGCATGAAGTACCCCCCCCCACCTGTAGGTTAAGCAGCTCTGGATGATCTGCTGCCTGTACTGGGGACCTAGTTCCCCTTGTGTGCTCGGATACCGGGATCTCCGTACTCAGCCACCCTTCTCTCTCTGGATGGTTTTCAGGCCGACCCACGGTACTCCTTTCTCCCCCGCTTTCAGCTACTGCACTCCTCAGGACCTGTCTGACACGAGAGCTCCTCTGCTCCCTTCCACACACTTCAACTTCTTCCTCTAGACTTCTTCTTCCTCTCTCTGCCCTGCTTCCTAGCAACCAGCCCCTGAACACACCCCCAGCTGGGAATTGAAAGTTAACCCCTTCTGGCTACTCAAGGGTCCCCTCTGGTGATGTGGGAGGCCTGATCACTATATGTTTGTGTGTGCACCTCATCCTGGCCTTTGGAGATTACCTGGAAGCATTGCTCCCGCATGGGTGCAATACTCTGTGGTGCCTGACCAGGTCAGGGGCGCCACATTCCCCCTTAGTTATCATCAGCACGTCCTCGGGCTGCAAAGACAAGAGAAAAGGTAAATACAAACTTTTCCCACACAGGGGCAATTATTTACATTTAAACATACCAGGTACCATTCCACCACCAACCACCCACATGTCCGAAACCCACCCAAAAACCTCCAGGAGGTAGGTCGCCGGTCCTTTTGGTGACCAGGTCTGGGCCATCACATTCCCCAGACCTTTCCTCCAATCTTCCTCTCCTGAGGAGAGTGGTGTAAGGTAGGCCCCATAAACAGGCGTACCCGCTTCCGAGTGTTGGAGGGCAGGCCCCATAAACAGGCGTGCCCCCTTGTTGGTGCAGAGCCATGCCCCTCAACAGGCAGACTCTGTGGTTGATACCAAGGAGGCAACTTTTTACAATGCAAAGTTTGTGGTTAAAGCCAGTTCATAACCAGTGGTCTAACATTTTAAGGAGGTCTCACAATAGTCCTTGTGGGCACATTTCGCTTAAACGTTACCTAACTGTAAACAGGTTAAACATTACATTTCATACAGTCACTTTGAACTAAACTGTACTTTCTCTATAGCGTAATGGGAGCTGACCAAAGTTGCTGCGGGTTGATCTACGCAGTACTATACTGTCATCTGTCTGAGGTTGTGTCCTCCCACCCGATGTATGTGTCTCAATGTGAATAATGGGTGTACTAGGTATTGATACCAGTGCATGGTCTTCTGCTTCAGCTACATTTGGCTCTTCCAGGTTCTGAACAGGTTCTTCTGGGTCTCTTACTTCTCCAGATTGAGGGAATGTAATAACCGGAATAACTACTGCTCCATTGTATTGAGGCCAACTTGCTGGAAAATCTCCAAGTACAGTATGGATCATCTTTTCTTTTGGTTCTTGAACTGGCAAAGGGTTGGGAATTTCTTCAGGGATTCTTAGTTGTTCAGGACATTTCTTTAAGCGATCTCTAGAAACGACAGCTGTTGTTTTTCCTCCATCTTTGCTGATAAGGCATGTCTTTTCATTGCTAAGCGTCGATGGTAACACAGTATAGGGTTCTTCTTCCCAGTGATTGTCAAGTTTATGACGTCTTCTCTTTCTTTTGAGAACTATATCTCCTGGCATCAAAGGAACAGCAGGTGCTTTTCGATTGTAGGCCTTTTCTTGTTTCTCACGCTGCTGAGTCAGGCTTCGCTCCACACACTCTTGTACTTTCTTGTATTGGGCTTGGCGGTTGGAATCCCAATCAGCACCTTGTAGATGGTCTTCAGGGGTCTCAACTCCCATTTCCAGATCTACTGGCAATCTCCCTGGTCTGGCCCTCATCAGGTATGCCGGTGTGCAGTTCGTGGAACTCACAGGGATGTTGTTATACATGTCCACTAGATCGGGCAGTTTTTCCGGCCACTGACTTCGTTCTTCTAGTGGGAGCGTCTTCAGAAGGTCGAGAATGATGTGGTTCATCTTCTCACACATGCCATTGGTCTGAGGATGGTAAGGCGTAGTACGGATCTTCTGGCAGCCGTATAGGTTACAAAACTCCTTAAACACTTCAGCTTCAAAGGCTGGTCCTTGGTCAGTGAGCACTTGATCTGGATAGCCATGTGGTCGACAGAAGTGTGTCTGGAAAGCTTTGGCTGCAGTTTGACCTGTCAAGTCCTTGACTGGTACTACCACCAGGAATCTGGAGTAGTGGTCAACCATAGTGAGAGCGTAGTTGTAGCCTTGTCTGCTGGGTGCCAACTTTACATGGTCCAGGGCCACGATCTCCAGGGGCCGTTTAGTTTGGATTGGCTGGAGTGGTGCTCTCTGGCTGTGCTGGTCTTTTCTTCTAAGATTGCAGGGCCCGCAGTTTCGACACCACTTCTCTAGGGCAGATCTCATGCCCACCCAGTAGAATCTTACTTTAAGTAGGGCCTCCAGTTTCTTCCAACCAAAGTGGCCTGCACCATTGTGATAGGCTTCCAGCACCATCCTCGTATCCTTCTGTGGTACAATCACTTGCCACACCTTCTCATGCGTCCTCGGGTCAATGATGCTCCTGTAAAGTTTGTCTTGATAGATGAATAATCGACCCCTCTCCTTCCATATGTACTGTGCCTCAGGTGGGGCTCCTTTGTCAAGGCTGGCGCCAGGCTGGCTGATCAGTTTCTTTACCAAGCCTACCGCTGGATCATTTTCCTGGGTCTCCTTCCAGTTGTAGTGAGGTAGTGGGTTCAGGGTCACCTCTTGGCGGTTGGCACGCGACTGCCGACACTGTTTTGCTCCATGGCGATGGAACGCTGGCAGCTCAATCTCTTCAAGATCATCTTCATCTTCACCCTCGTCTGCTAGGTGAGGCATCCTGGACAGAGCATCTGCGTTGCCGTTCTTGCGGCCAGCTCGATACTTGACAGTAAAGTCATAATTCGCCAGTCGGGCTACCCAACGCTGCTCCATGGCACCCAATTTAGCAGTATCCAAGTGGGTCAGGGGGTTGTTGTCCGTGAAAACAGTGAATTTGGTGGCTGCCAGGTAGTGCTTGAACCGCTCTGTGATAGCCCATACCATGGCCAGGAACTCTAGCTTGAATGAGCTATAATTCTCTGGGTTTCTTTCAGTAGGCCTGAGCTTCCTGCTGGCGTAAGCAATCACACGCTCTTTGCCTCCCTGCACCTGAGAAAGCACTGCTCCCAGTCCCACATTACTGGCATCGGTGTACAGTACGAATGGCAGACCGTAGTCAGGGTAGGCTAGGATCTCTTCACCCGTCAAGGCCCCTTTCATTTGTCTGAAGGAGTGTTCTTCTGCTTCTCCCCAGTGAAATGGCGGGCCGGAGATCTTTCCTTTCTTCTTTGGGTGGCCTACCAGGAGCTCTTGCAAAGGCGCTGCCATTTTCGTGTAGCCCTTGATGAACCTTCTGTAGTAGCCTACCAAGCCAAGGAACTGACGTACCTCCCGGACGGTAGTAGGTGTGGGCCATTCCTGGATGACTGTGACCTTCTCTGGGTCCGGTGCTACTCCTTCTGCACTGACCACGTGACCTAGGTACTGGACCTTTGGCTTCAGTAAATGGCACTTGGATGGTTTCAGCTTCATTCCATATCGGGATAGCGCTTCAAAGACTTCAGCCAGGTGTTTCAGGTGGTCCTCGTAGGTCTTGGAGTACACGATGACATCATCCAGGTATAGCAGGACGGTTTCAAAGTTGAGGTGCCCTAGGCAGCATTCCATAAGCCTCTGGAAGGTCCCGGGGGCATTGCAGAGTCCAAATGGCATGCTGTTGAACTCACAGAGGCCCATTGGGGTGGTGAAGGCCGTCTTCTCCCGATCTTCTTCTGCTACAGATACTTGCCAGTAGCCACTAGTAAGATCTAGGGTAGAAAAGTAGTTAGAGGCTTTCAAGGCAGCGAGGGATTCCTCTATCCTTGGCAAAGGGTAGGCATCCTTGTGTGTTATCTGATTTATCCGTCTGTAATCCACACACATCCTCATCGTGCCATCCTTCTTTCTTACCAGGACCAGGGGAGCCGCCCAGGGGCTACAACTGTCCCTTATGACGCCTGCCTCCTTCATGTCCTTCAGCATGTCCTTTGTGCGCTGGTAATGGGCTGGTGGAATAGGCCTATGTCTTTCCTTAATGGGAGGATGACTGCCTGTGGGTATGTGATGTTGCACCCCTTTGATCCTACCAAAGTCTAGTGGGTTCTTACTAAAGACCTGCTCGTATTCCTGCACGACCCTGTAAACCCCATGTTTCTGGTAGTCGGGTGTAGAGTCAGTCCCCACGTGTAGTTTCTGGCACCAATCCTCTAACTGCTTTTGGGAGGTCTCGCCCTCTTTTGAGTCAGCTTGTGTCAGGGGACCTACAGGTGTTATGGCGTCATCTGAGCATGTAAACAGTTTGGCTATGGTAGCGTACCTTGGTAGTCTGGCTTCCTCCTCCCCACAGTTCAACACTCGTACAGGCACTCGTCCCTTGTGTACATCAACTACCCCCCTGGCTGTCAGAATCGTGGGCCAGTGGTCTGAATGAGTGGGCTCTAGTACAGCCTGGTAATCTTGTCCTCTGAGACCTACCGCTGCTCTACACCACATCATCATTTCACTCCGTGGGGGTATCACAATGGGGTTTGCATCCATCACCCGTACACTACCAATCTCACCGCCAGTCTGTTTTACCTGTTGCTTCCTCAGAATGATTCGGATCTCCTTTTGCAAGGCTCTTTGCGACCTGCCCTCAGCACCTTCAACAATCTGGTGAAGCAACAACAACACTTCCCCTAGGCAATTTTCTATGACATTAGTGCCTAAAATCATTTGCGGGTTCCTTTCTCTAATATCAGTGTCCACAACAATCAGTCCTTGTCCCTTCATTTCCTGCCTTCCCACCTTTATGGTTACCTCTTTGACCCCGATCTGGTCTATAGGTTGTCCGTTAGCAGCATAGATGGTGAGGGAGGGGTCCGGTGGTCGGAGATCGTCGTCCGACCAAAACCTCCGATAAAGGACATACGGGATCGTGGTGACCTGAGAGCCGGTGTCCAATAACGCCGGGGTAGGGATCCCATCCAGGACGATGGACAGGACAGGACGTCCACCCACGTACTGATCACAGCAGCGACTTGGGCCTGATCTTCTTAATCCTGAGGACTGGCCCCCGGCCCCAGGTTTGGCTCGTTTAAAGGACAGGCCCTTGCATAGTGTCCTGCCTCCTGGCAACGACGACAGATGGGTTGTCCAGATGAGTCATAGCGATCACTGCTCCTGCCTCGGGTTGGGGGACCTCTTCTCCTCCGCATCCAAGGGACGTCCTCTGGGTTGTCAGCTAGCAGGATCCGATGAGGGACTTTGGTCTCTGAGGGCAACTGCATTGCTTTCAGGATTTGTGTGACATCCTTAGTGAGCTGTTGCACCTGGGAGGATAGTGTATTTATAGTCTCTGCTGGCGCGTTGAGTCCTTTTGCAGTTACCAGGGACTGCGAGGAGGATTCCGCTCCTGCAGCCGTGGAACTGGCAGGCCATGCGGGTGCGACGGGGTCTGTGTCCACAGGAGGTTGGAGTGCTTTCACTGCCCTGTCTTTCAGAATGGCAAAGTCCACGTCAGGGTGTTCCAGGGACCACAGCTTCATCTGCTTCCCATCCTCAGGAGAGCGCAGGCCCCGCAAGAATTGTTCCTTCATCATCCGGTTTCCTTCCTGATCACTGACAGGGTCCACCAGCTTGAGAGCCCGTAGTGCAGCCTGCAGCCTGAGGGCATAGGCTCTTATGCTATCTTGGGGCTTCTGCCGGCAGTTATAGAAGTCCGTCCTCAGCTCTTCCTCGGTGCGGTGTTCAAAAGCAGCTGCTAGTTTGGCAAAGATGGTCTCAACAGAGCTCCGGTCATCATTGGTCCAGGACTCAGCTTCCAATTCTGCTGCCTCAGTCAATTGTTCCAGCACCACAGCGGCCCTCTGCTTACCAGTCATCGCGTGCATGTCTAGCAGGGTGTTGATCTTCTTCTTAAACCCGGTCAGCGTGTCTATTTTACCGGCGTATTGGGGCAGCCATTGCGCTCCTGGGACATACAGCAAGGAAACTGGCATTATGGGGGAGATTTCGGCCGGCGCGGCTGCGACCGCGGCACCGGCACCAGGCGCTGCTGCGTCTAGCGCGACGGGGGCTGGCATCGCTTGGGCTGCGTCGCTCTGACCAGGGGCATTACCTCCTGCAGCGTCCATTTTTCTTCAAAAATCTGCGCGCTCCCTTTTCACTTCCAGGGTCAGTACGCTCTCCGAATTGTGGGGATTCTGGGGCGGCCACACCTCTTCGTGGGCGGTGCTCTTCTCCCTCGCGCGGGCTGCAGCGCGCGCTTTTGAAGATGGCAATATGGCGGCGGTTCAATTTTTTTTGCGGTCGGACCTCTGAGGCACACGGTCACCTGTCTGAACAGGTCTAGTCCTTATCCTGTTCGTGACGCCAGAAGATGTGAAGCCCCGCTAGTATGTGTCGGTGCAGTACCTTCAGGGACTCCACGTGGATGGAACAGTCTGGTCACAGGTAGGGAACCTTCTTTTAGGATTGTCGTGACGCCACTCTCAGTATTGCGGTCAGCGGGGACCGCCACTGCAGATTAAGGGATGCCTGGGGCTGATGGTGGGTGCAGTCAGTATATTAGCCCCCTGAGAGTGAGGCAAGCCCCAGGCCCCGGTGTATGTGTGTGGGACCACAGGTCGCAGAATGACTCAAACACAGTCCAAGAAGTCTTTCAACGTGTTTACTCACTGTTTGGAGGTCACGGTGAGATGCCCGGGCGACACTGTGATAACCAGGTTGAACCAGGAATTCCAGGAGGCCGTTCTGAGGGTAGCTGTCCACTCGCCTTCCTTGCACTCTTTCTGTTTTAGGAGGATCCTTTGCTTGAAGCGTGGTAGGACCCCTCCAGGGAAGCTGTTACCACCCTGCTCCCCTCTCTCTGGCTCGTCTGCCGGCAGCGTGGCCTTGGTGGGATGGCTTCTGGCCCTGTCCCCTTATGGGCCTGGTGATTGCTGCTTGGCTCAAGCTCTGTGTAGTCGTGGTGAGGGCATGAAGTACCCCCCCCCACCTGTAGGTTAAGCAGCTCTGGATGATCTGCTGCCTGTACTGGGGACCTAGTTCCCCTTGTGTGCTCGGATACCGGGATCTCCGTACTCAGCCACCCTTCTCTCTCTGGATGGTTTTCAGGCCGACCCACGGTACTCCTTTCTCCCCCGCTTTCAGCTACTGCACTCCTCAGGACCTGTCTGACACGAGAGCTCCTCTGCTCCCTTCCACACACTTCAACTTCTTCCTCTAGACTTCTTCTTCCTCTCTCTGCCCTGCTTCCTAGCAACCAGCCCCTGAACACACCCCCAGCTGGGAATTGAAAGTTAACCCCTTCTGGCTACTCAAGGGTCCCCTCTGGTGATGTGGGAGGCCTGATCACTATAGGTTTGTGTGTGCACCTCATCCTGGCCTTTGGAGATTACCTGGAAGCATTGCTCCCGCATGGGTGCAATACTCTGTGGTGCCTGACCAGGTCAGGGGCGCCACACTTAAGATAAGTCAAATGTTATGACAGATTCTCTTTCAAAAGTCAGCATTCCAAAATGTGATCATGAAAGTGTTAAATTCACTGTGTTTCTTTGGTATTTTCTTTCTGTCTTCACCCAGCCACAGTGAGAACATGAGAGACAGGACTGTAATGTGACTGTCAGGTCTGTAGAGATATTAGGGAGGCAGTGAGCATAGAAGGCGGAGAGCGCACTCATGAAAGATAGTTGATTGCTAAACTCTCAGATTAAGCCGCTCATCTCTTTTTTCTTTTCTTGTTTTAGTAGATTTCATTTTCCATTTCTTATATAGTGCCAACATATTCTGCAGAGATGTACAGAGATTAGAAAGGTACCCCTTCAAAGAGGAGGCAAGACATACAAATCCATGCAGTCTATGGTCATATGGTGCTTTACAGCCCTCATTTTCGATTTTTTTTTCACAGTTTATTTTAGTGTCTATCATAGATACCCATTGGAGTATCCTTTCGGTATACATCTCTGACGGATGCCAATGTACATTCGCATACGTTGGCCATAGGCTCCAATTGTAAATAAAATAAATATTTAGCATGTTTTAAATGTGCTTTTTAGGCCATGGGCTGTCACGATGACAATCCTGAGCTGACAGGAGCCCCTTTCTTCTGCCAAATTCTTTGGATGTGATTCACAATGGCATTTATAAGGTTAAAGAGGTTGGCCACTAATTTAATATTGATGGTGTATCCTTAAGAGAGGTCATAAATATCTGATCAGCCAGGGTCCGACACCCTGCACCCTTGCCCATCAGCTGTTTCCGCACCAGTTGTCTGGAAATGCTCAGTTCCTCCCATTCAAATCAGTAGGATGTGGATTTGCAGTACCCAGGCGCTATCAGTTGGTGGGACAGCTCTGGAACTGAGCATTTTCAGCTGCCTGCTACTGGCACTGGCATAAAGTACAGCAATACGATAGGATTGGGATGTGTTAGTGTCGTGGGCGGGAAGGACGCCGCCGCTGCGCGCTCGCTAATGCTCGGGTCCGGCACTGCTGTGGCTGCTGCTCGGTGGCTCGAGCGGTGGGCCGGGTCCGGGGACTCGAGCAGCGCTCCTCGCCCGTGAGTGAAAAGGGTGGTTGGTTTGGGGGATTTAGGCTGTGACGCTACCCACGGGTCGTGGTGAAGATGGGCACCACCGCTGCTGGTGACGGGAATCCCGGGAGCGATGGTAGGGAGCAGCTGGGATGTTGTTTTCCCCCTCCGTGGGTAGGGGTCGGTGGTCCCGGGGCCTGGTGATGTGACGGGGAGGCTGGGTTGGTGAGGTGCAGGGTTGCAGGGACAGCGCGGCGCGGTGCCGGATGGCGCGGGTGTACTCACTCAGTAAGAGATGCACAAAGTCCTCGGTAAACCAAACGGCTGGATGGCCGGGTCCCACAGCCGGCTGCAGTGTCTCTCCCCGGACAGGTGATGGCGGCTGTCTTTCCCTGCACCGTGATGTACTTGATTGACTACTATGGATCCCCAACGGTAGTCCGCTCCCCGGTGTATGGATGCCGGAGGAGCCCAATTACCCGGCCCTTGGGTCTCTAGCTTTAGGCGGTAGCTGTATACCCTTACGGTGTGGGCGGTTGCCTTCTATCGGGTCTTTGGCTGTTAGGAAACCCCTGGGGTTCCGGTCACACTCGGATTTGACTATTGTCGGCGGCTCCAAGCCTGCTCGGGGTCCGATGGCCCTGCCTGTGTGTGCTGGCTTCACTTCGCTCCCCGGTCGGTACCGGCGGGCCAACGCCTGACCCCGGTCCTACAGTTCCGCGTTGCTTCACCACGCCTTCAGACGGCCACCACCGTCTGCTAAACTTGCTGTCAGTGCCTGGGCCACAAACCCAGACACTCAAGTGCTTGCTCCTCTCACTTCAAACTCTACACTGTTCTGACACTTTTCCCGCCTCCAGGCCTGTGAACTCCTCGGTGAGTGGGGCCAACCGCTTGGCTCCGCCCCATCTGGTGGGGACATCAGACCCTGGAGGGAGGCAACAAGGATTTTGTTTGGCTAATGTTACTGTCTAATGGGGGTGGGGATGTTTGTGTGTTACCTGTGATGACCTGGCTAGTCCAGGGCGCCACATTCCCCCTTGGTGAAATGCAGACCGTCTGCGGGCTGCCCGTCCATCACCGGTTTTATTTATTTTTTTTTTCAAAACTGTAAAAAACATAAATAACATGTAAACATTTCAAACATATAAGCATTTTTGTTAGGTCACTTAAACGGTGCACGTATAAAAACATTTTTAATAATGACGGACGGACGGACGGATGCCACCCAAGCAACCTATCCCTGATGCTGCCCCTAAAAAGTGGGCAGCACCCCTTGACCCCAGTCCAGGTTCAGGTTGCCCGAGCGGGAACGGATACGGTTACTCGCACCCGGCTGTCACTTCAGGGGACCCCACGTCCAGGGGGACACCTGACCCCCGGAGGATGGCCACCGGTCCTGGTGGTGGCCGGGCCCCAGCCTGCTCTGCTGCGGGCCCTTCCTGCAATCTGCCTCTCTGGAGGCGGCAACGGTTTCCATCCCACAAAACTATTTACAAGCCCACCAGTTCGTGGGTGGCCTGCCAGTTCTCGGCCATGTCCATGAGTAGTCTCTCATGCAGGTGGTAAACACATAAAGTCCCTCTGGGGACAACTTGCCGGCAACGGCCGGAATAATAAAGTAGAAAAACAGGTGAAGAACTCGGTTGATTTTTGTCATTCATTCACATATTTACACACTTATTATATGACACCCCTAAATGGTAGTTTCCCTGTACCTAAGCGGGGGTTGGCCTAGGTTGGGGCGTGTGGACCTTCTGGGTCCAATGCTATCAGTGGAGGGGCAAGGGGACAGAAGAGACAGTCAGTTCCTCTTCCCGTCTACTGTGTGGGGCCGGCGGAGACTCAGGGGGACTGGGTACAGGTGCAGCCCTGGGCACTGGTCCACTGGCGGTTACTTCTGTCTCCTTTTCCTCCATGGGTTGTGGGAACATTATTACCGGAATAAGCACCGCACCGTTCTGTGTAGGACAGTCCGCTGGGAAATCACCCATCACTGTGTGAATCACCTCTTTTTCTTTCTCCCTGGTTGGTCTGGGGGTTAGAACTTCAGTTGTCACCTTCAACGGCGACGGGCACCTCTTCAGGTGGTCCCTGGACACCGTGGCCGCAGTCTTCCCCTGGTCACAACTAATCTGGTAGGCCTTCTCATTCTCCCATTCAGTGGGTTGTATGACATACGGGGTCTTTTCCCACTGGTCATCAAGCTTATGGGTTCTTCTCTTTCGTTTCAGCACTACATCTCCAGGTTTAAAGGGGCCAGCTGGAGCCCGCTTGTTGAAGTACTGTTCCTGCTGTTCCCGGTTCCTTTCTATGTACTCCTGTACCTGTCGGTACTGCGCTCTCCGCCGAGTGTCCCATCCAGCAGTCGAAGGGAGGGCTTTCTTCGAAGGGAGGCCCATTTCTAGGTCCACCGGTAACCGGCCTGGCCGAGCTCTCATCAAATACGCTGGTGTACATTTGGTAGAGCTAGAAGGGATGTTATTGTACATATCGACCAGGTCAGGCAGCTTTTCTGGCCACAGGTTCCGCTCTTCTAGCGGTAATGTCTTGAGGAGACCCAGGACCAGATGGTTCATCTTTTCACACATGCCATTAGTCTGGGCATGGTAAGTCTGGGCATGATAAGGCGTGGTCCGAATCTTCTTGCAGCCGTACAACTGGCAGAATTCTTGAAACACATCCGCTTCAAAAGCCGGGCCCCGGTCGGTAAGCACCCTCTCCGGGTACCCGTGCGGTCTGCAGAAATAGGCCTGGAATGCTCTAGTGGCGGTACGGCCGGTCAGGTCCTTGACTGGGACAACCACCATGAATCTTGAATAGTGGTCTACAATGGTCAGGGCGTAGATGTACCCACTTTGGCTAGGGGTGAGCTTCACGTGGTCGAGGGCGACCAACTCCAGCGGCTGATGAGTGATGATTGGGCATAGCGGGGCCTTCTGGCTGGCCTCGTCCCTTCTTCTCAGCATACAGGGACCACACTCTCGGCACCAAGCCTCCACAGACTCCCGCATCCCATTCCAATAGAACCTCTCTTTCAACAGCATCTCTAGCTTCTTCCACCCAAAGTGCCCGGAACTGTCATGGTAAGCGCGTAGAACTGTGGGCACACTAGCCTGAGGAACCACCAGCTGACGAACCTTCTCATGGGTCTTCGGGTTGATCAGTTCCCGATACAGTTTCCCTTGGTCCAGATACAGCCGGGCTCGTTCTTTCCACAGACGTTGGGCCTCAGGCGGAGCAGCAGGGTCCAGTCTAGTGGAACCTTGTTCAATCATGGCCTTGACCACTTGGACGGCAGGCGCTTGGTCTTGGGCTTCTTGCCATCCCTGACTGGGCAGCGGGTCCAGGTTCGCCTGCTGCTGCTTGACATACAACTGCTTGACTGGTGGCCGGTGAAATGCAGGCAGCTCGATTTCTTCAAGATCATCGCCTTCCGGCCCCTCATCCGACAGGTGGGGCATCCGGGATAGCGCGTCCGCATTGGTGTTCTTGCGGCTGGCTCGGTACTTGATCGTGAAGTCATAATTAGACAGCCTGGCCACCCACCGCTGCTCCAACACGCCCAGCTTGGCCGTGTCCAGATGGGTTAGTGGATTATTGTCCGTATAGGCGGTGAACTTAGCTGCTGCGAGGTAATGGTGGAATCGCTCAGTAATGGCCCACACCAGTGCTAGGAACTCAAGCTTGAAGGAGCTGTAGTTTTCAGGGTTCCTCTCCGTGGGCCTGAGTTTTCTGCTGGCGTAGGCCATCACTTTTTCCCTTCCGTTCTGGACCTGGGACAGGACGACTCCCAAGCCTACATTACTGGCATCGGTGTAGAGGATGAATGGGAGATTATGGTCGGGATACGCCAAGATTTCTTCCCCAGTCAAGGCCGTCTTCAGCTGGCGGAAGGACTCTTTGTGCTTCTCTTCCCATGCCAACGGGGTTCCAGAGGGCCTGCCACCCTTGGTATGTCCCACGAGGAGGTCATCTTCGTATACCCCTTAATGAAGCGATGATAGTAGCCCACCAGTCCCAGGAACTGTCTCACTTCTCTCACCGTGGTCGGCCTCGGCCAGTCCTGAATGGCAGTGATCTTCTAGGGATCTGGGGCGACGCCTTCCGCGCCTACCACGTGTCCGAGCTACTGTACCCTGGGTTTCAGTAGGTGGCACTTAGAGGGCTTCAGCTTCATCCCATATTTGGCTAGGGTCGCGAACACTTCAGCCAGATGTTCCAGATGGGCCTTGTACGTCTGGGAGTACATGATCACATCGTCCAGGTACAGTAGGACCGTTTCAAAGTTGAGATGTCCCAGGCAGCACTCCATTAGCCGTTGGAAGGTTCCAGGGGCATTGCACAGCCCGATCGGCATGCTGTTAAACTCACAGAGTCCAATGGGAGTGGCGAATGCCGTCTTCTCATGGTCCTCTGGCGCGACCGCTACCTGCCAGTACCCGCTAGTGAGGTTGAGGGTAGAGAAGAAGTTAGCAGTTCTCAGTGCAGCTAGCGACTCTTCCATACGGGGGAGAGGATAGGCATCTTTATGCGTGATCTGGTTGATCTTCCGGTAATCCTCACACATTCTCATGGTGCCGTCCTTCTTCTTTACCAGCACCAGTGGGGCTGCCCAGGGACTACAACTATCTCGAATGACCCCCGCCTCCTTCATGTTCCTCAACATGTCTTTAGCGCATTGATAGTGTGCTGGCGGAATGGGCCTATACCTCTCTTTAATGGGTGGGTGTAGGCCTGTAGGGATATGATGTTGAATCCCCTTAATCCTCCCGAAATCTAATGGGTGCTTGCTGAAAACCTGTTCATACTCTTGTACTACCCAGTATACCCCCTCTTTGTGATGTGTGGGTGTGGTTTCAGTACCTACGTGTAGTTCCTGGCACCACCCCTCTAACTGTTCAGAGGGTGTATGGTTACTGGCAGGGGATGCCGAGGTAGGAGGGACAGCTTCGTGAATGGTGTGAGGGTCTAAGGTGAGCAACTTGGCGAGGGTAGCGTGACGGGGGAGCCTGACTTCCTCCTCTCCACAATTCAGCACTCTTACAGGCACTCATCCCTTTTTAACGTCAACCACCCCTCTGGCCGCCATCACCATGGGCCAGTATTCAGAAGGCGTGGGTTCCACCGTCGCCGGGTAGTCGCGCCCCTGGGGGCTACTGCTGCCCTGCACCAGATCATCATTTCACTTCGGGGTGGCACTACTAAGGGGGCCACATCCATCACCCTCACTCCACCAATCTCTCCGCCAGTCGAGCTCACTTGCTGCCGATACAGAAGGTCCCGGATCTCATGCTGCACAGCCCTCTGCCGGCCTCCTCCTGCTGTGGAGGCCAATTGCTGCAACAGATTCAGGACCTCACCCATACAATGCTCCATCACGTTGGTCCCCAAGACTACTTTCGGGGTGTGATCACTGGGTTCATTTATTACCACAATCATCCCTTGATTCTTTAACTCCGCACGTCCCACAGTCAGGGTCACTTGCTTGTAGCCCACCTGGGTTAGCGGGAGTCCATTGGCTGCGATAAGGGTCAGGCTATCATCAGAGGGGGCAAGCTCGTCAGGGCCCCAATACTGCTGGTACAGTGTATATGGTATAGTGGTTACCTGTGATCCTGTGTCCAAGAGGGCCATGAACGGGACGCCGTCCACTGCCAGGGGGATGATGGGGCGAGCTCCGACATACCAGTCTCGCCAATTGGGGGGGCGTTGGTGTCTACTCCTGAGGATTGGCCCTTGGCCCCAGGGGTTGCTCGTTTAACGGGCACCACCTAGAGTAGTGGCCTGGCTTGCTGCACCTGTAACAGATAGGAAGCCCATACCGTGAGTCATTGGTCCCTCTCCGCTGCATCCAGGGGACGTCCTCCGGGCTGTCGGTGAGCTATATCCCTTCTGGGGGCTTGACTCTCGTCGGAAGCTGGAGTGCGGCGAGGATCTTGGCTAGGTCTCCATCCATGCGGCGGACCTGGGCCGCTAGTTCCTCCATCATCCCGGCGGGCGCTGCTGGAGCCGGTAGAGCCGGGGGTGGAGGTGCCACCGTGATATGAGAGGTTTCAGCCGGCCATGAAGCCGCTTCAGCAGCATCTGGCGTTGGGGCCTGCAGGGCCTTGATAGCCTGCTCTTTCAGCACGGCAAAGTCCAAATTGGGGTGTTCTAGGGCCCATAGCCGCAGCTGCTTGCGGTCTTCCGCGGACCCCAGCCCTTGCAGGAATTGTTCTACTAGCATCTTATTGCTGTCCGCATCATTAATAGTGTCCACCCGCTTCAGCGTATGGAGGGCTGTTTGCAGGCGCAGGGCATAGTCTCTTACATTGTCCGCAGGCCGTTGTCGGCACTGATAAAACTGCATCCTCAGCTCCGCTTCTGTGCGGGTCTCAAAAGCGATTTGTAGTTTCTCGAAAATGGTAGTCACCGAGGCCCGGTCCACGTCGGTCCAGGTCTCCGCCTCCTGCTCAGCCGCGCCGGTTAGCTGCCCTAGTACTACCGCTGCCCGTTGCCTATCAGCCAAGGGATATAAATCAAGGACCGGGCTAATCTTTTTCCGGAACACCTGCAGAGCATCAGGCTTCCCATCGTACTGTGGTAGTCAGGTAGCACTGGGTACATATGGCAGGGAAAATGGCATCACCTGGGCGACCGCTGGGCCCGCGTCCCCCCCGCTCCTGCGGCTGTAGCAGGGGCTATCCCGTCTCCAACTACGGGTGCGGCGGCAGCTGCAACCGCCACTCCTCCAACAGCTCCGTCGGGCGCAGACATCTTTTTCCTGTCCCCCCTTGGTTCTCTTCAGCACTTCCGCTTGTTGGGGGCGGGGCTTCACTTTCGCGCCTTCCCTGCTCGGAGAAGACGCTCGAGTGGGAGATTTTCGTGCCAAGATGGTGGAGCTTCAAAATTTTCGGCCAGACACCGCCGGCGGCGATCACAAGGCGCACTTCTACTGGTAAGTAGGTGGGTTCAATCCTGTTTGTGACGCCAAGTTGTTGCGGGCGGGGAGGACGCCGCCGCTGCGCGCTCGCTAACGCTCGGGTCCGGCGCTGCTGCGGCTGCTGCTCGGTGGCTAGAGCAATGGGCCGGATCCGGGGACTCGAGCGGCGCTCCTCACCCGTGAGTGAAAAGGGTGGTTGGTTTGGGGGATTTAGTCTGTGACGCCACCCACGGGTCGTGGTGAAGATGGGCACCACTGCTGCTGGTGACGGGGATCCTGGGAGCGATGGTAGGGAGCAGCTGGGATGTTGTTTTCCCCCTCTGTGGGTAGGGGTCGGTGGTCCCGGGGCCCGGTGATGTGATAGGGAGGCTGCGTTGGTGAGTTGCAGGGTTGCAGGGACCGCGCGGCGCGGTGCCGTATGGCACTGGTGTACTCACTCAGTAAGAGATGCACAAAGTCCTCGGTAAACCAAACGGCTGGATGGACGGGTCCCGCAGCCGGCTACAGTGTCTCTCCCCGGACAGGTGATGGTGGCTGTCTTTCCCTGCACCTTGATGTACTTGATTGACTACTATGGATCCCCAACGGTAGTCCGCTCCCCGGTGTATGGATGCTGGAGGAGCCCGTTTGCCCACAGGCGCTGGCCCTTGGGTCTCTAGCCTTAGGCGGTAGCTGTATACCCTCACGGTGTGGGCGGTTGCCTTCTATCGGGTCTTTGGCTGTTAGGAAACCCCTGGGGTTCCGGTCACACTCGGATTTGACTATTGTCGGCGGCTCCAAGCCTGCTCGGGGTCCAATGGCCCTGCCTGTGTGTGCTGGCTTCACTTCGCTCCCCGGTCGGTACCGGCGGGCCAACGCCCGACCCCGGTCCTACGGTTCCGCGTTGCTTCACCACTATTGCAGACGGCCACCACCATCTGCCAACCTTGCTGTCAGTGCCTGGGCCACAAACCCAGACACTCAAGTGCTTGCTCCTCTCACTTCAAACTCTACACTGTTCTGACACTTTTCCCGCCTCCAGGCCTGTGAACTCCTCGGTGGGTGGGGCCAACCGCTTGGCTCCGCCCCACCTGGTGTGGACATCAGACCCTGGAGGGAGGCAACAAGGATTTTGTTTGGCTAATGTTATTGTCTAGTGGGGGTGGGGGTGTTTGTGTGTTACCTGTGACGACCTGGCTAGTCCAGGGCGCCACATTAGACCCCGGCCGATCCGACATTGATGATCTACCGTATTCAAAAAATAGGTCATCAATGTTAAAGTAGTGGCCAACCCCTTCCATTGGCAATTTTGGTAGAAAATGAAATTGAGGATATTGTAGTAGTTTTATTTTTTAATAAAGAGTTACTCATAATAGGTTCAAAATTCTGCCATAAATTTCATAATATGTTTTTTTTATTTTTTGTTCTATATGGAGCTCAGAATTCCTTGTATACACATATATTGAAAACCAAAACCAGCATGTGGCTGCAACTAAAGGGAGCTTCTTAGTGCTGGGCTATGTTCACACCTACTGCGTATGAGCAGTGAAGCCAATGATATTTTGCTATGTGGTCACTGATAGAGTGCTTTTAAAAAGGTTTTAGTCAAACTTTAACGCCAAAAACCCATTTACAATATCAAAGCAATTCACTGTAAATTGCATAATTTTAACACAGGACGTATAGAGACTTGGAGCACTGTGTTAGACAAAATGGAGAAAGATGAGTTGTTTTCATGTTCTCTGTTCTGGAGCAAACCGCTACCCAACCTCCCAGTTTCCTGATTGGTGGATGAGTGGGCGGGCACTACTGCTTGAGTGACAGGTTTGGGCCAGCAGCTGTCCTGAATGTGTAAACTCCCGCTACTGTTGTATAAGGCAGCTGTTATGATCCAGAACCATGGAAGACCACCACAAATCATTGGCAAAAGGTGACAAGAGCATTGGCAACTAATCTGGCCGCCATCCCCTTACTAACCATCACAACTAGAAGTAGCCGAGGGGTGAACTAACATCCTGTGCACCGCGAACCCAGCCGGAGAACTAACTATCCTAAAGGTAGGAAAGATGAATAACTCTCTGCCTCAGAAAATAAACAAGAATAGCTAGCCCCCCACATTCAAAGACTGCGGTGATATAGGAAAAACACAATACACAGGTAGATGACAGGATTAGCAAAAGGCGAGGCCCCCGCTGACTAAAATAGGAAAGGAAAGGAAAGGGACTGATGGTGGCCAGAGAAAAACCCTGCAAAATACCAACTTCCTGATAGTACAAAAAGGCCCTCAGATCGCACGATCTGAACTCCGTCCTATACCAGGTGCCCTTGTCATACCAATGAACAGAAAACAAGAATCATAACAAAGTCAACAAGCCACAAACACATGGACCCAAAGGAGCTATACTCCACACAGAACTGCAGGGAGTTCCTCAACAATCCACTAAGGGGGAAAATCCCTGCAAGCAAATAAACTGAAACCAACCACAGCAAATGACAAACCCAGATAAACAAAAGAACCAGACAATAAATAAAGAGCAAGCACTTATCTGGGGAAGATGTGGTGTAGAGCAGGATTAAGCAGGCTGGAGGTACAAAGAACAACTGACATCCGGCAACAACCTGCAATCAGACCAGGATTTAAATAAGCAGAGAGTTAGCAAAGGAAACACCCACTGCACAACACACCTGGTCCAAGTCCAAACCATTCCTGGCCACCAGAGGGAGCCTCCCAGCAGCCAAAACATAACTAACATTCACAACAGGCAGCCTAGCCTCTGCAACATTGCAACATTGGAAATGCTGTGGTCATGACAATCATCAATGACCTAGATGGAAGCCATTATCCATGAACACAGCTGGACCTGGCGAGGTGAGCAGCACAACAGAACTGCTTCCAGCTACTGAAGATAGAATAGAAAAGGACAGAAAAAGGGAGAAAATTTAAACAGGAAGTAATCTAGAAATGTTTTAAAATTACTGTATGACCTAACCAGAGTTTAAAAAAGATGAAAATAACCCTCTAAGAAAATAATTATTTAAAAATAATTGACCCCTATAAAATGTAAAATTGTAATTGCAGTCCTTGGAGATTTTCGAGCCAAAAAGATTTTCGAGCCTGGGAGATTTTTGAGCCTTGGAGATTTTTGAGCCTGGGATATTTTCGAGCCTGGGAAATTATCAAGCCTGGGATATTATCGAGCCTGGGAGATTTTCGAGCCTAGGAGATTTTTCGAGCCTAGGAGATTTTCGAGCTTAGGAGATTTTCGTGCCTAGGAGATTTTCGTGCCTAGGAGATTTTCGAGCTTGGGAGATTATCGAGCCTGGGAAATTATCAAACCTGGGAGATTATCGAGCCTGGGAGATTTTCGAGCTTGGGAGATTATCGAGCCTGGGAAATTATCAAACCTGGGAGATTTTCGAGCCTAAGAGATTATCGAGCCTGGGAGATTATCGAGCCTGGGAGATTTTGAGCCTAGGACATTATCGAGCCTAAGATATTTTTGAGCCTAAGAGATTTTCGAGCCTAAGAGAATTTCGATTAAAAGACAATAAATTGTAAGTGCAAAACACATATAAGGTGCCAAAGAAACAAAATGGAATAATCTCACCCGATTTTTCTCAACAGGCAAGGATACCAAGCATATAAGAAAGGAAGGCGGGCTGGAAACACTGGAGTAAAACCTTAAATTGTCACGTAAAAAGACCCCCTTGCCAAGCCTCATGTATAGCTTCCTCCCTAACAAGGGCAGCACCCTAGTGAGCTGTCTGCCCCGCAACCTCATCAAAAAGAAATGCCCTCCCAACGCGTTTCCCTCTCAATAAATAGAGTTCATCAGGGGAGAGTGAAAAAAAATGTCTGTATATCAAACTGCAGTGGCAGGGATAGGTACAGCTTGGAACAGGTCCAAAAACCTGTGTATGCAATGATAATGGTGGTATCACCGTTTATCATTGCATACAAAGGATTTTGGACGTGTTCTAAGCTGTACCTATCCCTGCCACTGCAGGTTGATATACAGACAACTTTTTCTCTCTCCCCTGATGAGCGCTCTTTATTGAGAGGGAAACGCGATGGGAGGGTGTTTCTTTTTGATGAGGTTGCGGGGAAGACAAATCACTAGGGTGCTGCCCTTGTTAGAGCGGAAGCTATACATGGGGCACGACAGGGGGTCTTTTTACATGACAATTTGAGGTTTTACCCTGGTGTTTCCAGCCCGCCTTCCTTTCTTATATGCTTGGTATCCTTGCCTGTGGAGAAAAATCAGGTGAGATTATTCAATTTTGTTTCTTTGGCACGTTATATGTATTTTTCACTTGCACTTTATTGTCTTTTTATTGCTAAATAGTAAAAGTTAAGTTTTAGTCCCTGCTATTGTTACTGCTTTATTTTTGGACTATTGGGCATTATCATTCTGCTTGCAGATTTTTCTCTTATCTTTAAGAGAATTTCGAGGCTGGGAGATCTTTAAGTTTTAGACACCTATTTTCAGGGCAATGAGAAGCTTGGCAGTATTGCTATTTGCAGGGAATTTATTGAACGAAAATCATATTTTTGGAGAGTATTTGGCAAAGGCCGGTGTCACGCTAGTGCGATATGCAATATGCTAATGATGACCCTCAGCCCAAACTCTGCTGCAAGCGTGGACAGAGTGTCATTTATTGTCCTCCAAGAATGTTAGGATTGGGTCACAGGTGCAGTGAAGATGGAAAACTTAATTCCTCCATTTTCTCCCTTGTCTGTCTCAATGTATATTGCATTGCTCTATGATAACATCAGTGCAGTCTCATGTTTTCCACACACCTATAGATATGATTTGAGATATGCTGACAATCACACCATCCAGCATTTTGTTTTTTTCTCATGCCAAATCAGCATGAAAAAAGAAACGCTGATGGGCACTGCCCCATTGTCCGATAAAACTTCAGATAGCACTCAGCTAAGTTATAGTGTGGTGTGAGTGAACCCTTAATCACATTTTAAATTTCTGGTCAAGATCTATTGGGATATTTATGGACATTTGGGAATTACCAAATCATGACAGACAATAGTTGGAGAGTGTAAATGGCCATTAAGTAGTTTCATTCAAAATCAATTATTTTAATTAAATTATTTGACTTTGCACATTTTTATGCTGCTTACCCACAGCTCCCTGACCTTGTGCACTAGAGATCAGCTTTTCCAATTTTTCTTACAAAATTCAATTTGCAGTAAATTGATTCATTTCCAATTGAAAATACTCCAAAGCCTGCAATTGTCCTGAAAACATGTTTACGAAGCTATTCTCTGTTTCCTAAGACAATATCTGTACAGGTTTTTCAGCCTTTATGACTTTTCGCACTATTTCTATGATTAATCTGGGATGTCCAGATTAAGTCATGCAGTGTTCTGCTCTAATCTCACCAGGTGTCTTGGTTTATTCAGACTCTGTTCACACTGCCAAATCTGACACGACATCTGGTGCTGTTGAGTTGCTCAGTCAGAGTCAAGCATTGACCACTTTTGTGTTTACTGGTGATTGGTCTAGCTGGAGTTAATTCCTGCTAGCTTGTCAATTGCTGCTGGAGTCATAAGTTGCTGAAAACCTATCACAGCCACCTCCACCCTTTAAAACATGATGGAACCTGGTCCCACATGCCCATTATAGCTCTAACTTTGCTCCAGCGGTACCGGTCAGTTATTGTGTATTGTGATCCAGCTATTAGTGCTATTTGGTATGCGGTGGAAATATCTCATTGTTTTATTTCCTTCTCATACTTTATTTCTCCCTGAGCATGTATTGTCTTTACCCCTGTGTGTGCTTGCATTGAGTTTGGGTCTTGGTTTTCCCCTACCTGTCACTATTTGTGGGATTAATTACTCCTGTCCCAGCCCTCCCCGGGTGTGTTAGACCAGGGCAATTCAGGAGTGAGGGCTATGCTGGCGGTCCAGACCTATTCACCATCAGGCATACCTTTGGAATAAGGGACAGCTTAGGGTCCCTATTCTGAGGGCTAGTCTTGGTGCCCCTACCCCTAGTCAATTTGCTCATCTCTATTGCGTACCAGTCTCTTTTTTTAGCATACAGTGGGGTTTTTTTTAGCAATCTAGGTATATGATTTTCTCTTCTAAATTACTACAATTTCAGTACTTCCAGCTCTATGTAATTTTTCCATGTTGCTACAACTCGTATACTCCTGGGTTATTATTAGATCTCTTCTTAGTGATCTATATACCCCTTAATTGATTTTATACAGCTGTTAATTTATTAATTGACCACAGAGGGCTATGTTACTGTTCTTCATGCCATAATTTGGCGTTCTATATAAATATGAAATTCAAGGTCATTTTGAAGTAAAGGACAGTGGACACTAATTGCTGTTTATTTATGAAGCAGAAGACATTCTCAGCATTCATGCAGAACAGAACTGGAGACAGTGACATTCATAAATTGATGTAATTGTGTAAACTGGGCTGGGACAATGGACAGAAGAATGGCACAAATCATAAATCCATATTCCAAAACTGACATTCAATATTTTCACCCTCACCCAATATATTCTCCCAAAAAATATCAGCTTAGAAATAATTATGTAAAAATAAAAGCTATACACAGTACAGTGTAACAGAAAATATATTGCATGAAGAAGTGCTAACTTGCCAAAATTCGAATGTGCCCGGATTGCCGTTAAAAAATACATTTTTGTTATGCTCTGTGATCTCTCAATCCTAAAATATTATAAAAATAGAGATGGGAAAGGGAATAAAAACAAATATAAAAATATTATAATATATAAAAATAAAATATCCTATTTCACCTCTCACCTGTCCGTACTACCACCCCGCACCACCGATCCTCTTCTCATTCCCTATGGAGCAACTCTGATTCTGGTCTGTTCTTTCCTGTACGCGTCAAGTGCTGACAAAATCTCAATGTCGTTACAACATCATGACATCTGCCGCCTCACACAATCACATCACGATGTTGAATAACATGATGTCATGATGTTGAGAATCTATGGTTGAAAGTTTCCATACACCATCTAAAAAGTCACATCTGCAGGTTTTTTCACTCTCTGACATGAAAACAGAAGGCCGGTTGCAGACATCTGTGTGTGTGTGACATCTGTTTTTAACACGGAAGTCACACGTACCCATGTTATTCTCTGGCTTTACACACACGTCCATGTTTTCACATGAACCGTGTGACCCCACACATACACGCAGAGACATGTCCATTTTTTTTCTCCAGCATCACGGGTGTCACACGGATCGCACACTGATGTAATCCATGTGACATCAGTGTGACACGAACTTGAGAAAACACGGGTCTTTGGAATAAAAAGATTTTCTATATTCACCTGTATTCAGCGTTGCAGTCTTCAGCTCTGCTGTCTCCTGCTTCTGACCCCCGCTCATTATGCTCATTGAATATTCACTGAACCTTGGACCTGGAAGCAGGAGCATTGCCGGGAACAGCATCACTAGGGACAGCATCACTGGTGACAGGTGAGTATTCAGCAAGCAGTGTGTGTGCAGTGACATCCAGGAGGTCATCCAAGTTCCCAATGTGTCACAGGGGTGTCACCTGGAGGTCATCAGAGTTCATTAGGAACTTTGATGACCTCCTGGATGTCACTGCACACACACTGCTTGCTAGATAGTCACCTGTCCCCGGCAATGTTCCTACTACCAGGTCCAAGTTGCAGTGAATATTCAATGAGTATAATTAGCGGGAGTCAAAAGCAGGAGACAGCAGAGATGAAGAGAGCAGCGCTAGATACAGGTGAATAAAGAAAATCTTTTTATTACAAAGATGCATGTTTTCTCTGGTACATGACCACGTATGACCATACCCATGCATGTGGCTTGTACCTGATTAAACACGGACGTCTAAAACCGGCCTAAACCTTTCCCATTTTAGGTCAATTAGGAACCAAAATTATTTATATTTCCCAAATGCTAGAATAAGGAGAATGGTTTACGGCATTTTTATTACTTTCTGCAAAGTCAAAAGTGTCCATCCATTTCATTAGCATTTGGTTGCATTGCCCTTACACTGTATCATTTTTAATCTCCTTCCACAAGCTTCTCACAATAGTTGGTAGGAATTTGGGCCCATTCCTCCTGACAGAACTGGTATAACTGAACCATGAACAAAAATGGAAGGAATCCAGCCACCGAAATATAATAGAAAAACATTAAAATCAGAGAAAAAAGTGCATAGTTACAGCATGAGTAGACCAGGTGTCCATCTACGCTTTTCAAGCAGATCTCCTGCCCTTTATCATGACATCATGTCTCTGTTTTGTTAATGTTTTTCTATTAAAAGTCACGTTTTAATTTTTGTTTGGCAGTTGCTGGATTCCTTCAATTTTTGTTCAGTGTTCTAACCTGGTTACCGGTCCAGGATTTCTGAGCATCGCTTTTTCCTTCACGTCTGGTGAACTGTTCAGTTGTGTTTTTGTGTTGTAACTGAGCCATGTTTTCAGGTTGCCTTGCTCGCACCGGCCTTCAGCTCTGCCTGTAAATATTTAATAGGATTCAAATCAGCCCTGGAAAGATAGTGGCAAAATCAGGGTGACTACAGAAACCAACATCCCTCTCGGTCCACAACCATGATTCTGCTGACCTGTCCCTTAATCTTCCCTCCTTTGCAGTTGATTGCAAGAGCGGGTAGCAAGCTAGATGTCACAGCTATAGGTCCTGGGGAGGTTTCCAGACAAGTCAGCTTTCACACCCAATTCCGAAACCTGTTCTACTTCTCATTGTACTAGTGGTCCCTCCCTACTGTCTAGTTGTTGTGGTCAGGAAAATCACTAAACCTGGATATAGCACTTTGTATGGTACTGGTGCTCCACCACAAGGGTCTAGTTCAAGAAAATCGTCCCTCTAACTGAAGTTGTGATCCATAGACACATGCCATACACTTGTGGCCTATTTTTACACAACAAATAAATAGAGAATGAAAGTCGGGACAACGTCCCCTGCCATCAAGATGCTGGTAATATGCTCAGACATCGCCTTCTGCCCCCAAGGGCCTTAATGCAATGCATTAATAAAACATTTGACAGTGATAAAACTGGAACATTATTCAAGATGTCATGAGTTAACTTGTCTCACAACTAGAGATGAGCGAACCGGCCGTGGTTCGGCTCGAGTTCGGTTCGTCGAACGGAGGTCTCGTTCGAGTTCAGTTCGGCGAACGTTCGACGAACCGAACTCGAACCAATAGGAAATAATGGGAGGCAATCACAAACACATAAAAATGCATTATAAATGTACACATACAGTTAATAAACATTGCCATAACACTTACCGGTCCCCGTTATCCCTCCTGCACTCTGTCTCCTGCCGCTATTCCATCCGATTATCGCTGAATCCTCCCGGTGACCAGCACTGCCAGCAGTGATGCAGGACCTATCGTGACGTCAAAATAGCCATGTGACCAGTCACGTGGCTATTATCTCATTGGCTACAGACTGGTCACATGGCTTTGACGTCATGTCCTATCCTAGGTCCTGTCATTGCACTCTCCGGTACACGGTGCACATTTGTGTATCGCCGTGTACCGGCGACATGCTCTAGCACACGGTCGACTCCCCGTTCCGTTAGGGACCGGCTGACACAGCCGGTTATTAACGGAGATCACCGTTGCCATAGCAACGCAGTTAGCGGTGACGTCACCGCTAACCGCGGCTCCGGGAATTACATGATCGGAGCACCGTTGCTATGGTAACGCGTTTGTCAGTGTTACTACTGTTACCGCTAACAGCCAGTAGCACTGATCACTCACGGAGTGAAGGCTGCACGCTGCTTCTCGTGCAGCCTTCACGGAGTGAAGGCTGCACGGGAAGCAGCTTCTTCCCCCATGCAGCAGTGATGGAGCAGAGCTGCATTTGTTGAACGAGAAAGACAGAAGACCATGGATCGGGGAGGGCTGACAGGGGGTAATAAAGATGGAGTCTCTAATGTGTCTGTGTATTTATTTCTATTAAAGTATTTTTTCTCTGTGTGGTGTCTTTTTTTAACCCTTTATTGGAGATTCTTAATGGCCGGGTCAAACGTGCCTGACATTAAGAATCTCTGGCTTAATACTAGCTAGTAAAACAAAGCTATTATTAACTTGTTATTACTCAACAAGCCACCCGGCTTCAGGGCTGTTGGAAGAGTTGGATACAGCGCCAGATGATGGCGCTTCTATGAAAGCGCCATTTTCTGGGGCGGCTGCGGACTGCAATTCGCAGCAGAGGCGCCCAGAAACCTCGGGCTAACCTGTGCCGCGGATTCCAATCCCCAGCTGCCTAGTTGTACCTGGCTGGACACAAAAATGGGGCGAAGCCCCACGTCATTTGTTTTTCAATTATTTCATGAAATAAGTGAAATAAAAAAAACGGGCTTCCCTATATTTTTGGTTCCCAGCCGGGTACAAATAGGCAACTGGGGGTTGGAGGCAGCCCGTGGCTGCCTGCTGTACCTGGCTAGCATACAAAAATATGGCGAAGCCCACGTCATTTTTTTGGTGGGCAAAAAACTTCTGCATACAGTCCTGGATGGAGTATGCTGAGCCTTGTAGTTCTGCAGCTGCAGTCTGCTCTTCTCCATACAGACAGACAGCAGCTGCAGAACTACAAGTCTCAGCATACTCCATCCAGGACTGTATGCAGAAGTTTTTTGCCCCCTGAAAAAATTATGTGGGCTTTGCCATATTTTTGTATGCTAGCCAGGTACAGCAGGCAGGTACGGCTGCCCCCAACCCCCAGTTGCCTATTTGTACCCGGCTGGGAACCAAAAATAAAGGGAAGCCCTTTTCTTATTATTTCATGAATTTCATGAAATAATTAGAAAACAAATGACGTAGGCTTCGCCCCATTTTTGTGTCCAGCCAGGTACAACTAGGCAGCTGGGGGTTGGAATCCGCAGCACAGGTTGGCCTCAGCTTTCTGGGCCCCACTGCTGAGAATTGCAGTCTGCAGCCGCCTCAGAAAATGGCACTTTCATAGAAGCGCCATCTTCTGGCGCTGTATCCAACTCTTCCAGCACCTGCCTTTTATACCTGGCTAGCATACAAAAATATGGCGAAGCTCACGTCCTTTTTTTGTAGTTTTTTGGCAAAAAAAATAAAAAATGCTTCCCTGGATTTTCCATTGCCAGTGAAGGTAACACCAAGCAGTGGGGGTTAGCAGCCAGTAGCTGCTTGGATTACCCTTAAATAGCAATACAAAAAATGCAGCGAGAGCCCATATATATTTTTTTTAATTATTTATTTAAATAACTAAAAACAAAATGGGCTTCCCTGTATTTTGATTGCTGGACATCACAGTGCTGTAAAAATAAATCTTTAAAAAAAATGACGTTTTGATTTTCAGCGCAGATAAAGCAGACAGCTATGGGTTGCCACCCCCATCTGCCTGCCGTTCCCTTGGTTGGCAATCAAAATACAGGGAAGCCCATTAATTTTTTCTATTTAAAAAATAGTTAAAAAAAAAATGACGTTGGGTCCCCCCATTTTTAATAGCCAGCTAGGGTAAAGCAGACGGCTGTAGCCTGAAAACCACAGCTGGCAGCTTTACCGTGGTTGGGGATCCAATGTGGAGGTCCCCCCAGGCTCTTTTTTTTATAATTATTTTATAAATATTAATAATTACACAAAAAAAGTAGGGTCCCCCACAAGTTGGATCACCAGCCAAGGTAAAGCGGACAGCTGTGGTCTGGTATTCTCAGGGTGGGAAGGTCCATAGTTATTGGGCCTTCACAGCCTAAAAATAGCAGGCCGCAGGCACCCCAGACGTGGCGCATCCACTAGATGCCCCAATCCTGGCACTTCAACCCAGCTCATCCCGTGCCCTGGTGCAGTGGCAAAAGGGGTAATAAATCGGGTTGATACTAGCTGTAAAGTCACCTGAGATCAAGCCCAGCAGTTTGTGATGTCATGGCGTCTATTAGATACCCAACATCATAAACTGTCAGTACTAACAAAAAAAAAAATCGACAAAAGAAATTTATTTGAAAAAACAGCCCCCAAAACATTTCCTCTTTCACCAATTTATTGTAAGAAAAAAAATAAAGGGGTCCCACGACGACTCTGGACCGTCTAGAATATGGGGGGGAGACACTCAGGGAACGTATCCCCCATTTTCTAGGAGTGCACTGCAGACCCTTCATGTGAGGAGTCTGGGTGCAATGAATCTGCACTCACTCTCCCCGGGTCCACAGCAGCAGAGTCCATGTCGTAATGGTTGCTACCAAAGCTGCAATGCCTTGCTCATGAGGTAAGGGCATGCCTAATCAGGAGAACTATTCTACATTTCCAAATATTGGTATTTGCTGATATTATTGCTATTCCACTTACTATATATTGGGGATAGGATCTTGGAGATGGAATACCCCCTTAAGTCCAGTTATCCAGCTGAATGAATACTTAACAACAGAGCTCGCTATTTAGATGTGTTTTCTTGTGGTGTATAACGGACTCTCATGTTTGGTAGTCGTTCAGCAGGGAAACTATAAAAGCAAATCCCTCCATTTGGAAATGTAGTATATAGCTCTCCTGATCAATTATGTTCCTTATCTCATGAGCAGGGCATTGCAGTAATAATAATAATTTATTCATTTATATAGCGTTATTAATTCCATAGCGCTGTATATGTCTTTGGAGTGTGGGAGGAAACCCACGCAAACACGGGGAGAACATACAAACTCCTTGCAGATGGTGTCCTTGGTGAGAATTGAACCCAGGACCTCAGTGCTGCAAGACTGCAGTGCTAACCACTGAGCCACCGTTTCGCCCAATTAGCTTACAGATGCATAACCACCACTCACTGATTCTGAACACAGGAAGCTGAGCTGACAGCTGCTCTGTGCATGTGGCAGCGTCTATTGTGAAGGAGAGGGCCGTGGGGGGATCAATGCTGCACAGGTACCGTGGGACACCGGGGAACACCGGTGGGGTTATAGGGGGTGACCTGGCAGGGCCTGGGGAGGAGTTTTCTGTCCCATGTGTCATGGCACATGCGACAGAAATCAGAGGAGTAGGGTGAATGCGGCCGGCGCGCTGCTGTGTGCGCGGCCATCTTGGATTTCTGGGAGGGCATCAGGGGGGGCACTTTGGCGACACCGGGGGACCGGAGGGGACCGGGGAAGAGATTTATCATGTTTGTTCATGCCAGATGGGAGATAAATAATTTTTTACCGGCGCTGTCATTTACTGTAACGTGATCATCGGTGTACGGTGTATACCTGTGATCACGTGAGCGGGGACCGGAAAAACCGTCCTGAATCATGATCTCCATGGTCTCAGCTAGCCCTGAAACCCCGGAGATTTTCTGACGCTGGGGGGGCGTTATTCACTTATTTCTGCCTGCTGTTTATAAACGGCAGATCAGAATAAGGCTACATTAACACGACCGATCCATTTTTGCGGTCTGCAAAAAACAGTCCGTTTTTTTTCACGGGTGCATCCGTGTGGCATCCGTTTCCGTTCCGTAGACGGTCCGTATGTCATCTGTTTGTCATCCGTGTGCCTTCCGTTTTCTTTGTGTACTGCAAAAAAACTGAAGGAGGGAAAATACATAAATTTACCCAGGATCCATAGCTTCATCCTACATGAGGCGGTCACATGTTCACTCCAGTGCCATTTTCTACTGCTTTTCACAGCGTGATTTTCTTGTGCTTGTGCACTTCATATCAGTCTTTTCTGTCATTATAATGGCAGAAAGACACATAATGTCCCACTCTCCTGCATTTTGTAATTTTGCACCCTTTAGTGCCTTTCATGTGGCACTAAGGGGTGCTTAGCTTTGTATTTAGCCAAAAAAATTTAAAAAAAAAGGACGTAGGGTTCCCCCTATTTTTGTAGCCAGCTAGGGTAAAACAGACGGCTGCAGCCTGCAGACCACAGCTGGCAGCCTCACCTTGGCTGGTAATCCAAAACTGAGGGCACCCCACGCTGTTATTTTAAATTAAATAAATAATTTAAAAAAAAAAACACATAGGGGTCACCCCAAAATTGGATCACCAGCCAAGGTAAAGCAGACAGCTGGGGTCTGATATTCTCAGACTAGGGAGGTCCATGGTTATTGGACTCTCTCCAGCCTAAAAATAGCAGGCCGCAGCCGCCCCAGAAGTGGCGCATCCATTAGATGTGCCAATCCTGGTGCTTCGCCCCAGCTCATCCCGTGCCCTGGTGCGGTGGCAAACGGGGTAATATATGGGGTTAATACCAGATGTGTAATGTCACCTGGCATCAAGCCCTGGGGTTGGTGAGGTCAGGCATCTATCAGATACCCGACATTACCAACCCAGTCAGTAATAAAAAAAAATAGACGACAAACACATTTTTATTTGAAAAAACACTCCCCAATACATTCCCTCTTTAACCAATTTATTAGAAAGAAAAACAAATCCAGGTCTGGTGTAATCCAAGGGGTTGCCATGACGATCCACACTGTCCCAGTCAATGAAGAGCAGGATGTTCCCCATTGGCTGGGAGAGCAGTGCAGTGACCTGAGCTAACATCAATGGGTCAGCCCAGGTCACTGCAGGGGATGACAAGTGCTGCTGTCAGCAAGGTACATTACCTGAGCTGATCTCCTGCACTGCTGACAGCACCTGTCACTGAGTTCAATAACCGCCGCCTTCACAGCCAAGTATCGCGAGCGGCCCGTGACGTCACCGCTAGTCAGTCTCAGGTTGGAAGCGAGAGAAGGTGATGTGAAAAGCGGCGGCCATGGAGGACAGTGACAGCGCTGAGGTCGGGACTTCATCACCGCAGGTAAGCCGAGCGGGACCATGTGTGCAGAGTGCAGGTGGGCGGAGCCATGTGTGCTGGCGGCGGAGTGCGAAGTGGGTGTCGCTGAGGACGTCAGTGTCGTGGACTGCTTGGCTGGGGACAGGTGAGTGTGAGTGTGTGTGTGCGTGTGTGTGTGTGTGTGTGTGTGTGTGGGGAAGTGTGGGCTTCCTGCACACGTAACTAGGATAAACATCGGGTTACTAACTAAAGCGCTTTGCTTGGATACCCGATGTTTATCTTGGTTACCAGCTTCTGGCAGGCTGCCAGCGATGGCTCCTGCACACTGTAGCTGTAAAAAGCCCTGCTTTTTGCTGCTAGAACCGTTCTCGAACGTATCTAGAACTATCGAGCTTTAGCAAAAAGCTCGAGTTCTAGTTCGATCTAGAACAGCCCCCAAAATCACTCGAGCCGCGAACTGGAGAACCTCGAACCACGAACCACGCTCAACTCTACTCACAACATTAAACCTGGAGGGAAAACTTTCCCACTACCTTACTCTGGAGGACATAAAAAGGAACACTGGGCTTTGAGGTGCTATAATCTTGGTAATACACCCCAAACTAATGTAGCAGGTACTGATTAACAGTGCAAAATAAGTCTCTTATAACTAATGATCAGCGAATATACTCAGTACTAATTGTTACTCCCCCGAATAGTACCGCATTCATGATAGCCATTATTAAATGAGCATTTTGGTATTCGCCTCTCGAGATTCGACTTCTCTCATGTTTGGTGCCTCATTTTCAGCCAATAAACATGCATGGTTTTCCTGCTAATCATAGTAATGCTGTAGCCATCTTTGCTACTGGCATTACTGTGATTGGGAGGGGAGGTGAAAAAAAAATTACGTGCAGTCATTAAAGCAGGAGAATAATACTCAGAGTTTCTCCGTGGCTGTCACATTGCTTCCTGGTCTGCTCATTAATCCTTATGAATGTACACTGCTTACCCCGCCCACCCTCTGTGACAGCATCTGTGATTAGTTACTGTCAGACTGCATCCCCACTCGCTGTTCTGGCGTCTTTGATTGGATGCCCTTACACTAGCTGTCTGGGTCCCAAAAGTGTAGTGTAAAAATTGGAAAAAATGATGTGTGATCCCCCATATTGTGATACCCAGCACAGATAACGCTGACAACTGGATAAAACAGCACCCACATGTCAGCTTTATCTTGGCTGTGTATCAAAATATGAGGAACCCCACGTTTTATTTTCTTTACTTTCTTTTGCAGCCCATTAGCTCTTACAATGACCATTTTATAGCACTAAAGTTTCGGCCCCCATAGACTTATATGGGGACTGGGATCCAGTCTCAAAGTCAGGTCATCGCCAGACGCGAACCAGACTGTTTTTTTTTGTTTTTTAAGTCCGGCTGCACCCACCACACCCAAACATCTGCAGATTCTCCCATCTCTGGTGAGGAGGCATGAAATAATTATTGTGAAAAAAATAAATTGTACAAAAAGAAAATCAAAGCAACAAAGAATGAGACAGAGAGCCTCACTGCCCAAAAAAGTAAAAATTATCAAAAAATATTCTTCAACTACGTAAACAGTAGGAGAGTCAAAAATGATAGTGTTGGTCTCCTCAAAAAGAGTCTGGGTGAAATGATGGAATAACATCAAGGAAAGGCCAATCTGATGAATGCCTTTTTTCTACAGTACTCATACAAGAAAATACTGTGACAAATGATATGACCAAGAAGACCATAAATTCTCTATCAAGGCACCACTCAACTGTTTTGTTTTTGTTTTTAGCACTGAAGTAACGCCTTAAATCTAAGCTCCTGCCACAATCATATACTCATCTTCCTGTGTCTTCACATTTTACCGCCGCCGTTGTAGGCTGAGGCACCATTTTATGATTATAACTTCTGACTGGCCAGAAGTCAGACGTTGCATCACAAGTAGAGTTGAGCGGACTGGCAATAATCCGGGTCCGGCGGATCAGCGGCGAGTTGACAAAGATGTCCGGATCCGATCCGGAATCTGGGTCCATATATCTCAATGAAGAGAGAGAGAGAAAAAGAGAAAAAAAAAAGCCGAATCCGGATCGTGCACCCGGAATCCCACGTTCGGGTCGGACTCGGATCTGCCGTTCAAACCGCGCGGATCCGGATTTTGCCGGTCCGGGTCCGCTCAACACTAATGACAAGCACTTAAAACATCTCTATGAGACTCAGAATGAGAACAGAATGATACTCTCATAGACTTGCATTGAGTTGTAACCTCCATCATGCTCCGTGAAATAGCTGGAGCTGTCGGCAGGTCACAAATTGCCGAGACTGAATGAAGCAGCGGCTATAGAAGCTGAAACTGCTGGAAGGTGAGTATCATACAGGGGACAGAGGACTTAGATTTAAAGTTCCACTCTAGCAGTGCTATAAAAAAACACTGTGGAGGAGTAATCCAGCTCAACTGTTTTTGGATTCCGGCATCAACGGATTAGCACTCTGAATGTGCAGCAGAATCTAGAAACAAAGAAGGGAGGTTCCAGCTCCAGAATATAGTGATAAAATCTTCAAACTTTATTCCAAAAGTCACATATAATTTTAATAATAACATCATAATGGATAGGGTCAGGGAGCCCAGGATACGGCAACGCGTTTCGAATGCTACCTGCGTTCTTTGTCGGTTTAAATAGCTTATGGGTAATAATTTACTCACATAGCCTTGACAAAGAAAACAGGTAGCGTATAAAATGCGTTGCCGTATCCTGGGCTCCCTGACCCTATCCATTATGATTTTCTTTTTGGAAATTATACGTGAAATTATACGTGACTTTTGGAATAAAGTTTGAAGATTTTATCAATATATTGCGGAAGCTGAAACCTCCCTTTTTTGTTTCTACACTCCCGAGTACTGCAAGAATTAAGTAACATGATAGACCGACTAACTAATGGTCATTAGTTCTAATATTCAAGGATTGCGTAATAACAGGGTCTGCACCACAGGACTGGCACATATGGTGTCAATATGCAAATAGGATGCAAAATCTGAGAATGGAAATTGTAGGCTGATAAATTTTACTTCTACTGTGGGTAAAATCATTGAAGGCTTTGTAAGAGATGCTATCCTGGAGTATCTCAGCAAGAATAACCTCATGACCCAACATTATGATGGGTTTATGACGGATCGGTCCTGTCAAACTAATGTGATCAGGAAGAGGTAAGTTCCAGACTGAACCAGGTTAATGCCATGGTTGTTGTCTATATGGACTTTTCAAATGCGTTTGACATGGTGACACACAAAAGGTTGGTAAATTAAATGAGAAAAATGGAACAAGAGATAAATATGTGCAATTGGCTTCATAATAGGAAACTGGGTGGCTAGTAATGAACACACAGGGATTGCATCACATTTAACAGTGCAAAAGCCCAGGGATCAGTATTGGGCCCTCTTCTCTTTCACATAATTATTAATGACTTTATAGAAGGCATACAGAGTAACATTTTAATATTTGCAGATAACACTAAACTCTGCAGGGCTGTAAAAAGAGGAGGATAATTTGATATTACAGGCGATTTATGTAAGCCGGAGATTTGGGCTGAAAAATATCAATTTCAATATTATGTTTGAAGTAAATAAATGTACTAAACTGTAAAACACTGGGAAAAGCTGTCACTGTCAAAGGCAAACTCAACTTTAGTGCCTATTGCCATGCAGCTGCCGCCAAAGCAAATAAAATCATGGCATGCATTAAAAGAGGCAGAGATGCTCATTTCAGAAACATAGTTTTGCCTCTATACGAGTCGTTAGTGCAGCCACATTTAGAATACTGTGTACAATTTGGGTGCAAAGAAAAGTGACCAAGGTTATAAGAAAATGGATGAACTGCAATATCAAGACAGGTTATCCAATTTGGGATTATTAGATTTGTAAAATGACAGTAATCTTACTACAATGTAGAAATCTATGAAGGCACATTACAGAGTTATTTCTAATGATCTTTGGACACCTAGGCCTGCGACTGGGACAAGGGGGCATACTCTTTGTCTAGAGAAAGGAAATTTCAATCACAAAATCGCATTGATTTGCTGTGTGAGAGTGTGGAGGTAACACCTGCAGTATTGCCTCCCATCTACTAGGGGGTCTCTGCACAGGCTGAGCAAAACATTTTATGTGGTCAGATACAGGACAGTGTGTAGATCAGTCCCGCAGAGTGCATATGTGTGGTGAACTGATCATCGAGATCACTTGATCTGACAAAAACTTTCTGCTGAGCTTACGAAAGGTTTTAGTCCCACTTTGGGAAAGCGGGCATTGTTGGGTGTTACTGGCATGACACTCCTTGCTGAACCCTTTCCTGGGATGACCTTTTCTGGATGGTTGTTGGCAACTAAAGATACAGATACTCCGTTTGAATTTACCAGAGATACAGATACTCCATTTGGATCTACGAATAACCCATTCTGCCCAATATTTCTATATCAGATGAGTGGAACCGTAAGTCCTGAGCTTATGCCCTGCGCAGACTATTTTTTTTGGGCCATGTGCACACATCTGTCATTGGGTGGGGCCAAATTAGGTTACGTAGGCTGCAGCCATTTAGAAACTAACATTTTTTTTTTTTCAAAAGTGCAGTTAATGTTAAAATGTGGCACACAGGTAGCCTATTGCTGTGTGTGGGGTACAGGGAAAGGAGAGATTAGCATTACAATTAAGTTTGTAAGTGTTACGCTTACCAGGCGAGCAGAGATATGGTGAACCCACTGGGCCGCAGCAAACAGAAAACCTAGAGGGGTTTGACTATGAATCTATACCTGGTTTTCTCCAGAGCCCCTGATGGTGAGGGTGTTATGCTGCAAGTGTGAGTCCGGGTGTCACTCGGGAAGACTGGTGCTGCATCGGCTGGCCCCAAGGATACGGAAGCGACAGTCTGAGGCAATAGGTTGCAGCAGGTCTTGAGATTCCATCCTGAATGGATGGATGGATAAAACTACAGCAGCAACTTCCGTGAATACTTGCAGAGACGGGTATTGTGTAAGCCGGTTGGCATTGATGGTGGTAGCAGCAGTGGAACAGCGAGGTAGTACAGCACTGAAATATAAATAAGTGTCAGCAGCAGACACCAGAATATCAGCAGCAGCATTAAGGAACCTGACAACTAAAAATGAAACTAACTCATTGCCCAGGCACCTCCCATAGGGCAGGGGTGCCTTAAGTACGTACAGCCTCCCAGCTGACCTGGGATGTACTTCTAGGTTAGAAAGACTTTAAGAAAGGTCTTTAATAAAGGGGGTGTGTCTACAGATGCACCCTACGGGCAGAAGCCGTAAGCCTGCAAAATGTACGGAAGCTCTAGGAGGTAGCAGCATAGGACGAGGATGGAATCGCCGCCACAGGAAGCTTGGATAGGTGAGTAAACCGACGTCCTTTCAGGAGGAGGGGAGCAGGAGAGTGCAAGAACGCCGGCATGGGCGTTACAGTAAGTTTTTACATTCCTCTGTATCAAAATGTTAGGTTATAGGTGGAATTAAATCTTAAGGTACTATGAAACCTGGAGGTAATACTTCCTTACAACTTTAGGCCCTGTGTGCTCTAGAAAAAGGATTTTTCTCAAGAAATTTCTCAAGAGATTTCTTGAGAGTCTAAAAGATTAGCGCACATGCGTTCAAAAACCGCACCAATAAGGCATACGATTTTACGGCATTTTTGATGCGTTTTTTTCCACAGGTTGGTCCCTGCATTTTTTTACCATTATCTATGGCAAAAAACGCAGGTACCTGCAGAAAGTGACATGCTCATTCTTTTTCTCAAGAAATTCTGCAGAAAGCATTTTCTTGAGAAAAAAACGCAGTGTGCGCACAGCTATTTTTTTTTCCATAGGTTTTGCTGGGGAATGTTTGTAGAAAGGTTACAACCATTTTCTCAAGAAATTTCTGCAGCAAAAATGCAGTGTGCACACAGGATTAAACACACAAAGCAGTGCTAATCATTTTTCAAACCATACTGCCATTTAATACCATTCAATACTCAAATATTGCCACCATATATTGTCAGAGCTGTTCCGTCACTTCCTTAAATAAAGTGAGTTAAAAATCTTGTAAAAATCCCTAATCTTCGCGGATTCTGCTGTTCTTTTCCTTTTTGTGCTGCTTCGCTCCATTGCAGAGATAATCACATTTATAGCTTCCGGAACGCAGCATATAAGACCTTTTGACATACAGTCTAACTCGGTGTTTCTCTACAGTCTTCTCTGGTGGCGCGTGCTTTCAGCCCTCACTACCAGATGCTGCCAATTGCAGCTTACCAGCTGGTCTTGTAGTCAAGCAGTCCCAGTTGGACTGAAAGTGGAGATTTCACATATTGCACTCTAGAATACATAAATGTGAATAATTCTGGAATGGAACAACACAGCACAAAATGGATAAAAGCGTCAGGATCAGAGGAGCTCAGGGATTTTTATGCGGTATTTCATTCACTTTTTTTAGTAAGTGACAGGTCCTTTTTAAACACTTCGATTCAGCATTGAGAAGAATGGAAGCATGTTGTTATACAATACCCCCATCAAGTAAAAATAAATACTTTTCTTACATGAACATCCCACCATGTTGTTACAGTCATCTCTCTTTGACCGGCTGAGTCCCAGACTCTCTTATTTCATTGGAGACTCAATATATTAAATGTCTTTTTTCCTTTTGTCATACGCAGGGTTAATGTCAGTTTTCTTGCCACAATCAAGCTCATTACCTTGGCTCCATGTTTCTGCTGCTGACCACTCCCAACCTGGATAAATACCCTCTGCTCCCAACATAGAGTGCCGGTTATTCAGAATTCACTCTGGAGCTTGACCTGGAGCTAGATGGAGGTGTTGCTGTCTGTCGTTGTTTGGTGAGTAAGTACCCCATTGTTTAGTTACTTTATTTCTACCTTATTTACCTCCTGTGCACCTTTTCATGGTCCTCCTATTGTTTATTCCTGTGTGCGTGAGTTTGGTTGTCTTTATAGTAGTTGCGGTTTTTCTGTCTACTATCCCAGCCCCAACTGGGTGGTGGGTGTGGAGGGAGTTACGCCAGGGCCTGGACAATGAGTCAGGGAGAAGCTGGGAGCCAAGACCTCAGTACCTTCAAGTGTACCTTTGGGTTGAGGGAAAGCTTAGGATACATTTAGTAGGGGACCAGAGTAGGGCCCTCCATCCAGTTCCCCCCCCCCTTAGGTCCAGTGTGACACATATTTACATAGTATTGTCTTTCAATGCAAGGCAACATTTTTGTTTAGTAAGTCAGAAAAATTAATATTGTGGTTTGGATGCTAAATACTCTATAATATACCCCAAAATAATATTAGCCACTGCTGGATTTTATGACTGTTTGTCTTCTATTCCGCCTTTTACTGTTCGATGTCAGACGTGTTATTTTTACAACATATTTAGACTAATCCTTCGTGATATTCATATTTAATGGAACATCTTTTCATAAGACACTGGGTTTTGTGAAATTCTCCCTCAGGTTCTTTTATTTCACAGACCAGCCTCCCAAGTGATACTGTATCAAATGTGTTTGCAAAATCCAAACAGACACGAGCGTCTCATTGCTTGAAGTTCATAATTATTCATATAATCCTAGGAGGTTAATTGAGCATGATCTGTACATCATAAAATGCTGATTAGCACTGATGATTGTGTTGTAATACACTCTTGAAGACATCATATCGGTTTCTTCACAAAAGATGTCAATCTAGTACACGATTCATGAGTTCAGGTTTTTAGCACTTCTGCCTCCGAGACATTGATTTTTTTAAGTTAAAGAATATCTCTTCACCTTTGGAAATGTCCTTAAAAGAATAAAAAATAGAAGCACTTTATGCTTGGATCGTATGGTCCATCCCCAGGGAACATCACTTTCTCTGTGGGAACACATGTCCATGTGTAAAAATAGACCGGCATGCTTTCTACTTTCACTGGATGTACGAATGATTCTGAATCTTAAAGGGAACCTATTAGAAGATTTTTATTTTTTTAATAATGTTTTTTGTTACAGGGGTTGTCCACTCCTTTGATATTGTTGATAGTTATGAGCGAATTTGATGGAATTCGAATTCAACAAATTTGTACAAATTTGTGGAAATTCGATTCACAGATCTATTGGATGTGAATCGAATGTACAGAAGGGCAGTGAGCCCCATAGGGGTGAATGGACCCCATGACGATCGGGAGGGTGCAAGGTTAGGAAAGGGTTAATAGGTTTGCATGGGATGGGGGATGTGTGGGAGTACAGGATTGGTAGTAGGGAGCTGTAAGGGGATTGGGGGGGAGCAAGGAAGAGGTGGGGTGTTGGGAGAGGTATAAGAGAGGGGGGTGTGCTGTTTACCTCCCCTTTCGTCGATTGATCTTTGTGTCCCAGGACGTAGTGCTGCTGCTGCTTCCTGCCATGGCTGCCCTTGCTGAACTCCTGGAGATGGTGCGGGGGGCATCCGAGGTCATGGGAGTGGATGCCCTGAGGCAGCAGCTGGCAGCGGTCTGTGGGGCTGGAGCGGCGCCGCCTGCTGTTCCAGCGCCCGGGCCGTGGCTACGTGCTCGGCGGGCGCGACCGCCGGAGCGCTACTCCCCCAGCTGGAGGGGGAGAATCAGATCAAGGAGCCCCTGCGGGGACCCTCCGGAGCAGCGGCGGAGCCCTCCAACTAACCTAGGGGAGCAGCCGGCCACCGGGAGGAATCCGCGACGGAGATCCCGTGGGTCGGGGGTGGGCGGAGCCTCTGCGAGGCCCACTTCCGGTCCGCGGCCTGCGCAGCACCAGACTGGAGCATGGATGACGGCAGCCCCCAGTGATGTGCCGGCTGGGGGTGGCGCTCGGCGTGCCGGATTGCCGGAGGAGACTCCCTGCAGGCCGCAGGGGAGAGCAACAGGACGGGGGATGGGAGCGGATGTGAGCGGCGAGGTCAGGAGATTGGAGGAGGGGTACGGTGGCCCGCAGGCACAGAGGAGATCGGTAGTCACGGTCCCCCCCGGCGAGGAGCGTGCTGGGGGTGGGTCCCAGCGAGGAGCAAGCTCGGCACGGCCTTCCGGCAGTCGGCAGGGAGTGAGCCCACTGAGGACGACAGGAGAAGGGGCGGCGCAGCAGGATATCACGATTACAGCGGAAAGAGACGGCGGCAGGGCGCCACGGCGGGAGAAAAGGAAGAGGTCAAGCAGGAGTCGCCCGGACGAGCGGGGTGCGGTGACCGTGGGGGTCGACGGCCGCCAGGTGCGGGCTGTCCCCTCGCTGGTCCCCCCTGAGGATTTCGGCAGCGCATCAGACTCCAGCGAGGAAGAAGGAGCAGCGGCAGGTCGGACGGAGCGGCAGCTGGAAGATCGTGGCACGGCTGTTCCGGCGTCGGCTCAACGGCAGCCTGGTGAGCAGACAACAGAAATGTTACATGCTGTGGGTAGCGCGGGCGAGGGCGGGGGTTCCGTCGCGGGACGCGTTGCGCTGGGGGCGAGTGCGGTCGGGCAGTCTGGTTTACCGGGTCCGGAGTTTTGGGGGCAGCTTTTGGGGGTGTTGCAGGGGTTGTCTGCGGAACGGGTTAGTCGGACTGGGCCTGGGGCTCCGGTGGGGGCGTGGGTGGGCCCCACGGAGGTGGTGCGGACAGAAGCGCCGGTGCGCGATGTTGCTGCGGGGGACACGACCTCGGCGGCAGGTACGGGACAGGAGGCTGGTGGGGCGGCTTCCGTGGGTGCGAGTAAGGAGGCGGAAAAGGAAAAAGAAAAGGAGGATGAGGTAGTGCGTTTGGATGATAGGGCACGGAGTGAAATTTATGTGTGCTTTGAAGGGCAGTTAGGGGTTCATTTGAAAAAGGAGGTGAGGGAAAAGATTTGGAAGGGGGAGTATGTGGAAATTTTTTCCCTGCTTCCCTTGGAAAAGTTTAATTTGGATAAGGTGAAACCTAGGGATACAAAAAAGGAGGATGAGGAAAAACGGCGATATAGGTTGATCCCGAGGACGTTTACCAATTGGTTGCAGGCCTTTGCTATCTTAGCCAGTGTGATCGGGGAAAAGGAGCCGGAGCATTGTTCCGCCCTATTTGGATATATGGACGCGATAGGGGAAGCGTATAGAGTATACGGCGGTTTGGGGTGGTTGAGATATGATGAGCAGTTCCGGCAGCGGAAGGCTCTGCGGCCGGGAGTCCAGTGGGGCCACAAGGATATTTCTTTGTGGATGCGGTTAATGACGGCGCCGGCTCAGCCCTTTCGAGGGGGTGCCGGGAGCCCGGGTGCGAGTGGCGGGTCCTCGGCTGGACAGAAAAAGGGAGCTTGTTGGCAGTATAACGAGGGACAGTGTAAGTTCGGGGCCTCTTGTCGGTTCAGACACGAGTGTTCCGGATGTGGAGGGTCCCACCCTCTGGCCAGGTGCTTCAAGAAAGGCAAAGGAAAGGCGGGGGAGGGGTCTGGAAAAAGGGAGGACGCCAGTGAGGGTAGAGGCGATGCTTCCCTATTTAAGTAGATACCCGGATGTGCGGGCGGCGGAGTTGTTGGAACGTGGTTTTACAGAGGGCTTTCGGATTCCGTTTGAATCTGAGGCGCCGGTGTTTCGCCCGGGAAACTTGCGGTCCGCAAAAGAACATCCGGCGGTGGTGAAGGAAAAGCTGCAGAAGGAGGTGGAGTTGGGGAGGATGGCGGGCCCATTCCAGGACCCGCCATTCTCTAATTTACAGATTTCCCCCCTTGGGGTGGTACCTAAGAAGGAGCCGAACAAATTTCGGCTCATTCATCATTTATCTTATCCGGCGGGATTGTCGGTGAATGATGGGATATCACCGGAATTGTCGGCGGTATGTTATGTATCGTTCGATAGGGCCTTGGAGCTGGTAAGGGTAGCGGGGCGGGGGGCCCTGATGGCAAAGGCAGATGTGGAAGCAGCTTTTCGTTTACTCCCGGTGCATCCAGAGAGCTTTCATCTCTTAGGGTGTATGTGGGATGGTGAATACTATGTGGATCGTTGCCTGCCGATGGGCTGTTCCATTTCGTGTGCTTATTTTGAGGCATTCAGTACGTTTGTGGAATGGGTAGTCAAGGAGGTGGCAGGAGTCCATTCGGTGATTCACTATTTGGATGACTTCTTTTGCGTGGGTCCGGCGGGCTCTTCGGTTTGCTCCTTGTTGTTTACGTTAGAGCGGATCGCGCGGAGCCTGGGTATTCCGTTGGCAAAAGACAAAACAGAAGGGCCGGTGACGGTATTATGTTTCTTAGGTATCGAAATTGATACACTGGCAATGGAATGCCGGTTGCCGGAGGGAAAGCTGTTGGATTTGAAGGCGTCGGTGCGGTTTTTGTCTCAGGCCAAGAAGGTGCGGTTGCGCGAGTTGCAGTCAGTGCTCGGAAAATTGAATTTCGCTTCTCGCATTATGCCGATGGGGCGGATATTTAATAGGAGACTGGCGAGCGCAACCGCAGGGGTAAAAGCTCCAAATCACTTTGTCAGAGTGACAAAAATGATGAAAGGGGATTTGTTGGTGTGGGAGGAGTTCTTGGACCGGTACAACGGTCGGACCCTTTGGATGAGCGAGGCGGTGTCCAATAGCCAGCTGGAATTGTACACGGATGCGGCTGGGGCGACAGGTTTTGGAGCAATTTTTCAAACGCGCTGGTGCGTGGGAAAGTGGCCGCGGCGGTGGGTGGAAGCAGGTTTGGTGAGGAATTTGGCGCTGTTGGAATTGTTTCCCATTATTGTGGCGGTGGAGTTGTGGGGCCCTGTTTTTGCTGGAAGAAGGGTTTGCATGCATTGTGACAACATGGCGGTGGTGCATTCCATCAACGCACTGTCGGCAAAATCCCCGCCGGTTGTGGGGTATTTAAGGCATCTAGTGTTGCGTTGTTTGGAGTTAAACATTTACGTGGTGGCTCGGCATGTGCCTGGGATTCGCAACGAGGTGGCTGATGCGCTATCACGGTTTCAGTTTTGCAGGTTCAGGAAGCTGGTGCCGGAAGCGGACGCGGAGGGGGAACCTTGCCCGAACTGGCTGTGGGACCTGGCATCGGTGTAGCTTTTGAGGGAATTCGGAGATCGGTGTCTGAGGCTACTTGGTGCCGATATCAGGCGGTGTGGCAGGAATGGGCAAAGTTGGAAAGTAGGGAGTTCATGGAGTCGGGTTACCAGGGTCGAGTGTTGGGGGTACTGATGTTAATAAGTGGGGATTTTTCGGAAGGCAGGTCTGTTTCGGTGATTGGTTGCAAGTTGGCGGCGTTGGCCTTTTTGTTCCAGATGAAAGGGGTTCGGGACGCGACTAAGGATTTTCTGGTGCGACAGGCGATGAAGGGTTTTCGAAAAGTGGCTCAGTCGCGTGACTGTAGGCGGCCGGTGTCATTGCCATTGTTGGTGCGTTTGGTGGGGTGTTTAGGGGAGTTGTGTTCGTCTCCTTATGAGCGGGTGTTGTTCTCGGTAGCTTTTGTACTGGCGTTTTTTGGGGCCTTTCGTATTGGCGAATTGGTCAGCCCGACTAAGCAAGCGATGGGTGGTTTGCTGTTGGGTGATGTGATGCTGGGGGAGGATAGAGTGGAATGTCGGCTTCGTTTTTCTAAGACGGATCAAAGGGGCCGGGGGCACTTAGTAGTGTTGTACGCTTTACCGGGGCACCAGTTGTGCCCAGTGTTACATGTGTCAGAGTTTTTAAAGGTGCGCGGCGGTTACCCTGGTGTTTTTCTTAGACATACGGACGGATTGGCTTTGTCGCGGTATCAATTCAATGCGGTGCTGAAGATGGCTCTAGCAAGGGTGGGGGAGGAGCCACGTGAGTACGGGTCTCACTCCTTCCGGATTGGGGCGGCAACGGAGGCCGCCAGGTGGGGCTTGAGTGAGGATTGTATCCGGCGGATTGGGAGGTGGGAGTCTTCCAGGTTCCGTTTGTACATTAGGCCTCACTTGGTCAGGTGATGGTCAGGGGTGGGGGATTCAAGGTTGGTGTTAGATGCCGGTTTGTGGGCAATTTCTTGTGCTGTTGCTGTTTTTATTCGTGGTCTTTGTATTTTATAGGTCCATGCCTTGTGTGGATCCTCGGGCACTCCTATGTGTATTGGGGAGCGTTGCGGGCGGATGTGCGGCGTGACGGTCGGCAGCTCGGAGTGTCGGTGTCGGAAGCTCGAGTAAAGTGGCTCGGAATTCGGGGCATGACCTGGGGTAGGGTGCGCCCTGAGGTGGCTTATTATAGCCGTATGGATCGTGCCCCTGATGTGTTAATTTTGCATGTGGGAGGGAACGATTTGGGAGTAAGGTCGGCGAGGGAATTGAAAAGGGATATAAAGCTGGACCTGTTACATTTGTGGAGGGCGTTCCCGGGCATAGTTATCGTTTGGTCGGACATTATAGCTCGGACGCAGTGGCGTTTTGGGAGGTCGGTGGACCGTATTAATAGGGCTCGGAGCAAGCTGAACCGGGCTATTGGCAGGTTTGTGGCGAGAAATGGTGGGTTGGTGGTGCGGCATAGAGAATTGGAGGAGTCCACGGAGCAGTATCTAAGGAGAGATGGGGTTCACCTGACTGATGTGGGTCTGGATTTATGGATGTTGGGTTTGAGGGATGGCCTAGAGCAAGCACTGGGGGTGTGGGGGGCCCGGGCCAAGTAAGGGTGTCACTTGGCCGGCCTGTGGCGGGGTGATAGGTCCGTCTGAGAGGTTGGGAGTACCGACAGTCGGCTTGTTGGTACGAAGTCGCTCAAGGGGAGTGGCTTCGGAGTGGATGGGAACTTGTGGGCGGAGGTCCCGCAGGTTCTGGGTAGGGGTAATTAACGATGGAACGTTGTTACCCCTCACCTCGGGCCGGGTGGTCACGGCCGAGGTGGTCCTCTGGGCCGCTTTGGAGGTTACGGCCGGGGGGTTAGGAATGATGGTTTGCCTCTCGGACGGATCTATCGGTGTTTCTGGTTATACGGGTATATATATGTATAAGGTTAAGTTTAACAATTGAGTGGCATGTTGGGCCACAAGTTTGGTATACATATATACGGTAAAATAAAACTGTGGCCATTCCTGCAATAAAGTCGTGGTTCTCGTCTTCATTTAGGTAGATATGGTACGGGGGGTGTGTTTTACAGGATAACCTGCTTATCCCTTATAGATGCGTCATGTATTTTTCAGATTATAAGAAGCACCACAAATTCAGAGCAAAAAAGGGTGAAAAAAATTGGGGTCTGTCTTATAATCCGGTAGTGTCTTAGGGGTACTTTGCACACTATGACATCGCAAGCCGATGCTTGCGATGCCGAGCGCGATAGTCCCCGCCCCTGTCGCAGCAGCATTATCTTGTGAAAGCTGCCGTAGCGAACATTATCGCTACGGCAGCTTCACATGCACTCACCTGCCCTGCGACGTCGCTCTGGCCAGCGACCTGCCTCCTTCCTAAGCGGGCGGGTCGTGCTGCGTCACAGCGACGTCACACAGCAGGTGGCCAATAGAAGCGAAGGGGCGGAGATGAGCGGGACGTAAACATCCTGCCCACCTCCGTCCTTCCGCATAGCCGGCGTGAGCCGCGGTGACGCAGGTAAGCTGATGTTCCTCGCTCCTGCGGCTTCTCACACAGCAATGTGTGCTACCACAGGGGAACGAGGATCAACATCGTACCGTCGCTGCAGCTACATTATAGAAATGTCGGACACTACACCGATGATACGATTACGACGCTTTTGCGCTCGTTAATCATATCATAAAGGATCTACACACTACGATATCGACAGCGATGCCGGATGTGCGTCACTTTTGATTTGACCCCACCGACATTGCAGCTGCGATGTCGTAGTGTGCAAAGTACGCCTTACTGGTAGGGGCGGCGGCAGTGGTGGAGCGGAGGTCACAGGAGGCAGGTGCAGTGAGTGTGACAGATGCTGTCCCAGAAACTGTCTGCTGTTCTGCTGCTGGGGGTGTAGCGGCCGCTGGGGCATCTGTGCTGGTGCTGGGGTTAGGGCTGCAGTGGTAGCTGCGGGTGGTGAGGGCTTCAAAGAAATGGCGCTCTGAGTCAAAGCGTGCGCAGATTGAGCTCTCAGCTCAGTGGCGAGCAGAGATCTCATCTGTGGAACTGTGAAGCCCCACAGGTGTTGTGTTGGTGCATTACCTTCAGGGACTCCACGTGGGATGGTCTGGTCACAGGTAGGGAACCTTCTCTTTAGGATTGTCATGATGCCACTCTCGGTATTGCGGTCAGGGGACCGCCACTGCAGGTTAAGGGGCGCCTGGATTTGTTGGTAGGTGCAGTTAGATGGTTTGGCCCCCCGAGAGTAGGGCTGGCCCCAGGGCCCATTTTGAGTGGGTGGAACCACAAGGCGCAGAATGACTCAAACACAGTCCAGGCAGTATTTCAGGGTTTTTACTCACAGTTGATGGTAGGGTGAGTAACCCGGGCGTAGCTGGGATGAACCAGGCTGGAACCAGATATTTCTTTGCTACGTGGCTGCGGACTCTGTGCTGGTATGGCGTGGGTCTGAAGTGCCCCCACCGGCAGGTTTGGCACGAGAAAATTGAAAAAGTCTCTGCACTGGGACCTGTTACCCTTGCGGGCCTGGTACCTCCCTGGAAGTCCCCTTACTCTGCCACCCCTTTGCTCTCTCTAGCCTAGGGTGGATTTCGGGTGGCACTACCAGGTGACCGATCTCCCCCGTCGGTAGTCACTGCGCATACATTGTCTGACTAGTGGCAGCCTCAGGTCTCCTCTTTGCGTCTGCTCTCCCTGAGCTCCACATTAGACTCAGCTCCCTCCTTACTACTCTGTCTGCCTATGCAACCTAGCAACCAGGATCTCTACCACACCCCTTGAGTGGACATGGAGGCTACGCCCCCTCCTGGATTCCCCAGGGGTCCCTATCAAAGGTAGATGTGTGAGACCTGATTACTATGCGCCTGTGTAGTAACACCTCGGTCAGCCTTCTGGTTTACCTGTGTTGCACTGCCCCCAGCATGGGTGCAGTACTCAATGGTGCCTTACCAGGTCAGGGGCACCACATCCCTCTTAGTTATCACAAGCACGTCCTCGGGCTGCAAGACAACATTTTTAAAATGCATAAAACAGTAAAACAAATAAAACATTATAAAACCACCAGGTACCATAAATCACCACCCTCCACCCACAAGTCCGTTAACCCACCCAAAACCCTCTCAGGAGGCAGGTCACTGGTCCTTTTAGCAACCAGGTCTGGGCCATCCGCTTCCCCAGACCTTTCCTCCAATCTTCCTCTCCCGTCGAGCCGCGCCTTCAGCCACTTCTGGCAGGATGTAGAGGCGGCTTTCTTGGTCTGGTGGTTTCAGGGTATACCTGGCCTGGTGGAGCCGTGCCTTCAGCCTCTTCTGGCAGGATGTAGAGGCGGCCTCCACAGTTGGTGCTGACCAGGTACCCTCTTAGTGGTGGAGAGCCAGGCCCCATAAACAGGCGTGCTCCCTGGTCACAGGCGAGCCAGGCCCTTAAACAGGCTGGCTCCGGTGGTTGTACCTCTGGGGTAACTATACACACTGCGAGAGTTTGTGGCTATAGCCTGTTCATAGCCTATGGTCCGTATTTTCAAAGTGCAAAGGGTTTCTCACATAAATTCATGTGGGTACATACTTGAACTTTTCAACGTTGCAAACTGTAAACTCGTAACTTTGCTGTGTTTCTTACTTCACTTTACATGGACTTCTCCTTCTGGCGGGGACGTGGGACCCGCGGTTCCTTGGACTGGGGAGCGGTGTCTGCTCTGGCCTTACAGGCCGGGGTAGATGGCCTTGCGGCCTTGTCTTGGCAGGCCGCGCCTAGCATGGCGGCGGCCTGGTCTTGGCGGGCCGCGCCTAGCATGGCGGCGGCCTGGTCTTGGCGGGCCGGGCAGGGCATCGCTGCTGCGGCCTAGGCTTGGTGAGCCAGACAGGGCATCACTGCTGCGGCCTGGTCTTGGCGGGCTGAGCGGGACACTTCTGTGGCCTGGACTTGGTGGGTAGCACCCAGTATGGCGGCGGCCTGGGTCAGCGTCGCTCCTGCGGTGTGGATGAGCGTCGCTGCCGCGGCGGGATCTTGGCTGGCCGGTCCTGGTGTGGCGCCCTGGACAAGCCAGAGGCCACAGAGAACAACACCACAACACCCCACACTCCCAGCAGGCACACTGAAGTCAGACACAAAACCCTTGTTGCCTTCCTCCAGGGGCTGATCTCCACACCAGGGGGTGGGCCAGGCGGTTGGTCCCGCCAACCGAGGAGTTCACAGTCCTGGAGGTGGGAAAACAGACAGTTGAGTTTCGACAGTGACAGTGGAAGGAGGAAAGTGTAGTAGCAGAGCAACTGATTGACAGCGTCCGGGTGTGTGGCCCGGGCGAGACAGCAAGGTTGGCAGACGGTGGTGACCGTCTGCAGGAGTGGTCGATTGGAGTCTACCGTAAGGACCGTGGACGGGTGGTGGCCCGGCGGTACCGGACCGGTACACAAAGAGAAGCCAGCACCATCTGGTAGGGGCTTTTCGGACCCCGGCAAGGCTAGGAGTCGCCGTGAATTTGCCGAATCCGTTAGTGAAGGGGACCTCCTGGGTTTCCAAACAGTCAAGTCCCGACAGAAGGCAACAGTCCAACCTAGTGAGGGAGACACCGCCACCGCCAAGGCAACCGTTTCTCAGGGCCAGCGCCTGCGGGCAAAAGGGGCTCCTCCGGCCCATATCCAAGCCGGGGAGCGGGTTACCGGTGGGAACCCATTTGAACCGTACAAACATCGTAAGTGCAGGGAAAGGCAGTTACCACCAACCTGCTGGGAGACAACAACACCGCAGCCGCCTGTGGGACCCGTCCATCCAGCCGAGTGTTTTACCGAGAACTGTGTCTTCATCATTGGGCTGAGTGAGTACCACCGTGCCGTGCGGCACAGCGCTGCCCCCGCGACCCTGCACCTCACCAGGCCCCGTAACCCGCCTGCCATTCATCCCTACCCCATCATCGGGCCCCGGGACAACCAACCCCCTGCCCACAGAGGGGAGAACTAACAACAAAGCTGCTCCCTGTCACCGCTCCCGGGATCCCCATCCAGAGCAGCGGTGGTGTCACCAATATCACCACAACCGTGGGTGGCGTCACGGACAATAATCAAAACCCCACAATCAAAATCCCCCTTTTCACTCACGGGCGAGGAGCGCCGATCGAGTCCCCGGGATCCGGCCCACCGCTCGAGCCACCAACGAGCAGCAGCAGCCGCAGTAGTAGCGGCAGCCGGACCCGAGCAGTGGGAGAGCGCAGCGTCCCCTCCTCCGCCCGCGACGCTGGCATGGCGGCGGCCTGGACTTGTCGGGCCGCACCTGTCGTGGCTGCGGCCTGGGTCGGCGTCGCCGCACTGGGCATCTCTCTGAGGACCCCGGGCGTGGCAGCGGGGATCGGGGCACCCACGCAGGCAGGGGCATCAGATGACTCACCCCTCGGCGGCATCACCGGTGTCCGGGCAGTCGCTGCTCTGCGTGTCGCCCTCCTCGCCATCCACTTCTCATGGGCCCAAGTGACTCCAGCCATCTCTCTGAGCTCTGCGTGTCCTTCCCGGATCTGCTGCATCACCTTCGCCTCCAGCCTTTCACACCACTGGTCCAGCTCCCAGTCCCACCAGGCAGTGGAGCCTAGCTCTGGGTCGCTGCGTGTGAACGCCATTTTCTCTGCACAATCTTCTCTCAGCAACAGGCTTGTGGCTTCCTCTCCTTCCCGCCGTCTCCAGACAACTCCCCTCTCATCACTTGCGAGGTCAGGACTCTGCAGGGGTTCTCTGGGTAGCCACACCTCTTCGTGGGCGGTGACTTCTTCTAGCGCGGTCTCCTGTTGTTCTTTGGCGCGCTTTTCATGGTGGCAATATGGCGGCGCTTCCAATTTTTCAAGCAGACCGCCCAGGCACATGGTCACCTGTATTAACAGGTCTAGTCCTTATCCTGTTCATGACGCCAGATGTAAAGTCCCACAGGTGTTGTGTCGGTGCATTAACTTCAGGGACTCCACGTGGGATGGTCTGGTCACAGGTAGGGAACCTTCTCTTTAGGATTTTCATGACACCACTCTCGGTATTGCGGTCAGGGGACCGCCACTGCAGGTTAAGGGGCGCCTGGGGTTGTTGGTAGGTGCAGTTAGATGGTATGGCCCCCCAAGAGTAGGGCTGGCCCCAGGGCCCGTTTTAAGTGGGTGAAACCACAATGCGCAGAATGACTCAAACACAGTCCAGGCAGTCTTTCAGGGTTTTTACTCACAGTTGATGGTAGAGTGTGTAACCCGGGCATAGCTGGGATGAACCAGGCTGGAACCAGGTATCCTTCCGACTGGCTGATGAGGGTGACTACCAACTCGCCTTCCTAGGCCTGTGTGTTTTGGGGTGACCCCTACTTGAAGCCCTGCTGGGGTCGCCCAGGGAAGTTGCTGATGCCTCTCTCCCCTTCTTTTGGCCCGTTTGCTTGTAGCCTGGACCAGGTCACCCCGCCTGCTTGCCTCCTGTGAACTATGGGCCCTCACTTTGCTACGTGGCTGCGGACTCTGTGGTGGTATGGCGTGGGTCTGAAGTGCCACACACCGGCCCACACCGGCAGGTTTGGCAGGAGAAAATTGAAAAAATCTCTGCACTGGGACCTGTTACCCTGGCAGTCCCCTTGCTCTGCCACCCCTTTGCTCTCTCTAGCCTAGGGTGGATTTCGGGTGGCACTACTAGGTGACCGATCTCCCCCATCGGTAGTCACTGCGCGTACGTTGTCTGACTAGTGGCAGCCTCAGGTCTCCTCTTTGCGTCTGCTCTCCCTGAGCTCCACTTCAGACTCCGCTCCCTCCTTACTACTCTGTCTGCCTACGCAACCTAGCAACCAGGCTCTCTACCACACCCCTTGAGTGGACATGGAGGCTACGCCCCCTCATGGATTCCCCAGGGGTCACTATCAAAGGTAGATGTGTGAGACCTGATTACTATGCACCTGTGTAGTCACACCTCAGTCAGCCTTCTGGTTTACCTGTGTTGCACTGCCCCCAAGCATGGGTTCAGTACTCAGTGGTGCCTGACAAGGTCAGGGGCGCCACACAACTGCCACCTCCGGGCGCCATTTTCCTTAAATCCTCTGCGGGGAGATCAATGTACCGGAGGCAGCGCATGCGCAAATGAGATGTTGAGCCAAGAGCGCCATTATTTGAAGTCCTCACAGTCCGCCCCACAGCGAGAGCCCAGCCACCACTGTAGACCCAGCACTAGCCGCCACAGACCCTGCACAGCTGCCGCAGCACCAGCAACAACCGCTGCAAGCCCCGCACAGCTGCCGCAGCCCCAGCCCAGCCACCGCAGCCCCTGCACAGCCACCACAGCATTGCCCCATCTTCCTGCAACCCCTCTCCACCCCCCCACCCCCCAGTAAGCTACATTCACATTATACGGCTCACCCCTCACTTTCCTCACACATTTTTGGGAGGAAAAGTGCGTCTTATAATCTGAAAAATATCGAACTTTATATTGCAACACACACTGTCTGGAGTATTTGCCCAATGTTTTATCACTTTGTCTTCTTGTTTTTTACTAGAATATGAGTGCTGACCTCCTCTCACTATCCTAAAATCACCCTAAGGCCTAAAACACACTTCCGCAAAAAAAAGTCCGTGTGACACGGTCCGTTTTTCGGGTCCGTGTTCCGTTTTTTTGGGGTGTTTCTCCAGTACGTATGGCATCCGTGTGATGGCGTATGCGAGCCGTGTGTACGTGTAAAATGTCCGTGTTTGTGTGTAAAATGCCCGTGTATGTGTACGTGGAATGTCCGTGCGGAATGTCTGTTTGTGTGTTGCACAATGTCGTTGATACATGTCGGCTGACAGCAGACAGAGTTGCGCGATGAGAATGAACTCGGGTGAACTTCACCCGACTTCATTGTCATGCCCGCGGCTCTGTCTGTGTGCCGCGTACTGATTAGCGGTCACCTGTGAAGGATTCACCAGTGACCGCTAATCCCCCGAGTGACTGAAGTTAGCAGCCCTCTCTCATACTTACCGCTCCCCGATCACCAGCGCGGCGAGGAACAGCTGTGCAGAGAATACGCGGCAACAATTACTTTGAATATGTCGGCCGCTCATTAATCAATCTCGTATTCCCTGCTTTCCCCACCCACCGGCACCTATGATTGGTTGCAGTCAGACACGCCCCCCATGCTGAGTGACAGCTGTGTCACTGCACCCAATCACAGCAGCCGGTGGGCGTGTCTATACTGTGCAGTAAAATCAATAAATAGATAATTAAAAACACCGGCGTGCGGTCCCCCCAATTTTAATACCAGCCAGATAAAGCCATATGGCTGAAGGCTGGTATTCTCAGGATGGGGAGCCCCACGTTATGGGGAGCCCCCCCAGCCTAACAATATCAGCCAGCAGCCGCCCAGAATTGCCGCATACTTTATATGCGACAGTTCTGGGACTGTACCCGACTCTTCCCGATTTGCCCTGGTGCGTTGGCAAATCGGGGTAATAAGGAGTTATTGGCAGCCCTTAGCTGCCAATAAGTCCTAGATTAATCATGTCAGGCGTCTCCCCGAGATACCTTCCATGATTAATCTGTAAGTGACAGTAAATAAACACACACACACACACACACACCCTGAAAAAATCATTTATTAGAAATAAAAAACACTAACAAATTCCCTGGTTCACCAATTTAATAAGCCCTAAAAAGCCCCCCCATGTCCGGCGTAATCCACGGACCTCCAGCGACGCATCCAGCTCTGCTGCATGAAGGTGACCAGAGCTGCAGAAGACACTGCCGCTCCTGTCAGCTCCACGCAGCTAATGAAGGCAATAGCGCGATCAGCTGTATTCAGCATTGGCCGCGAGTAACCTCAGTGACAGCTCAGCTGATCGCGCTATTGCCTTCATTAGCTGCGTGGAGCTGACAGGAGCAGCGGTGTCTTCTGCCGATCTGGTCACCTTCATGCAGCACAGCTGGAAGTGACGCTGGACCATCCTGGATTACGCCGGACATGGAGGGCTTTTTCGGGCTTATAAAATTGGTGAACAAGGCAATTTGTTAGTGTTTTTTTTTTCTAATAAATGATTTTTTCAGGTGTGTGTGTTTATTTACTGTCACTTACAGATTAATCATGGAAGGTATCTCGGGGAGACGCCTGACATGATTAATCTAGGACTTATTGTCAGCTATGGGCTGCCAAAAACTCCTTATTACCCCGATTTGCCAACGCACCAGGGCAAATCGGGAAGAGCCGGGTACAGTCCCAGAACTGTCGCATATAATGTATGCGGCAATTCTGGGCGGCTGCTGACTGATATTGTTAGGCTGGCGGGCTCCCCATAACGTGGGGCTCCCCATCCTGAGAATACCAGCCTTCAGCCGTATGGCTTTATCTGGCTGGTATTAAAATTGGGGGGACCGCACGCCGTTTTTTTTAATTATTTATTTTACTGCACAGTATAGACACGCCCACCGGCTGCTGTGATTGGGTGCAGTGACACAGCTGTCACTCAGCGTGGGGGGCGTGTCTGACTGCAACCAATCATAGGCGCCGGTGGGTGGGGAAAGCAGGGAATACGAGATTGATTAATGAGCGGCTGGCATATTCAAAGTAATTGTTGCCGCGTATTCTGTGCACAGCTGTTCCTCGCCGCGCTGGTGATCGGGGAGCGGTATGAGCCGGGGGAAGAAAAAAACCGAGCGCCAATGTAAGTATGACTGAGAACAGCAGAAAAAAAGGTAAGTATACTGAATTTAATTTAAAAAAAAAAAAAAAATAAGATCGCTAGTGTAAAAACGCACACGCACGAAACGTGCTGAACACGGAGATACTCCGTATGCGGTACGTGCAGGCACGGACCCATAGACTAAAGCGGGTCCGTGCCTGCGTACTGCCGGCCAAAAACGGACTTGTCGTCCGTGTAGAAAAGCGCACACACGTACTTACCTCACGGACACACGTTCCGTGCGATTTTACGTGTGTGTGCCATCTACCATAGAACAACATGGGTCTCCGTGTGTACGTGTCTCCGGTATGTGCAAAAACATACCGCACACGTACAAATTAAACGGATGTGTGTTGCGGGTCTAAAATAGCTTCAGCCTTCCCTCACTGGACTGTTATACAGACAGTAATGATCTCTCCTGATTGACTGCAACACCATATGATGTGATAGATGCAAAACATTAAAGGAAAGCTGATGCAGTTGCACCTGAGGTCATGTCAACCTTCTGTGACTGATCTTCTGCAATGTATAAAAAGGTGGCAAGCATTCTTTGGTTGATTTTTAAATTTGCTGATATGTGTGAATTTTATGCAATATACCGCAAATTCAATTTGCTTGAACTTGATTTGACCATCTCTATAAATGACACATGGTAGGAGGGAACCTGGTCACGGTGTAAAGGACATCTCAGCTCCTCCGCCTTCTCAAGTTTACCCCAAGTGTATAGGCCCCATCTTTCAGCTGTATATGTACCAATAAAGAAACAAAGTTGCCAGATAGTGTGCAAGAAACATTTTTCCAAAGGAAGGTGTACTTACTAAAATGTTTTGGCATCAAAATAAATAAAAAAAAAGCTAAATGAGTAGCATAGCTCTCACGCACACACACACACACACACACACACACACACACACACACACACACACACACACACACACACACACTGTGGTGTGCTTCACCACTTTCTCGGGTATTCTCCCAGCTACTGTCTCTTTACTGCAGGAGTCCCAAACATGTGGCTGATGAGCCACATGTTGCTCACAATTGTCTGTCATCTTGGTGCATTTGATGCGTCCATGGAGTCAGAGGTTACCCGTTACTGGGCCGCTGTCCTTCTCCAAGGTCGTCACAGTGGCCTTGCCCGGTTTTGTGACCCCCAACGGTGTCAATAAAGACTGGGGATGGGGATGATGGGGTTAGTTGTTCGTGACTCCACCTGTTGTGTGCGGCCAATATGAGCCACCGCTATGGGTGGTGTTGTGCCGCCCCGTGCTCAATGGCAGCCGAGCCGCTCGGGTCCGGACCTTCAGTGGTGGCTCGAGGGTCTCCGGACCCGGGGGTCCTGCAGTCACTCCGATCAAAAAGGGGTTGGTGTTTTGGGGACGTAGGTGTACGGCTGGAGCCGTGTTTAAGTTCGTGACGCCACCCACGGGATGTGGTGAAGGTGGACACCACCGCTGCAGTTACGGGGCACACGGGGGAGATCTTGCGCAGCAAGTTGTTAACCCCTCCGTGGGTAGGGATGGTGGCCCTGGGACCCGTTGGGGGAGTTGGGCGGTGCTGGGAGATGGGCGGCTGGAGGGCACTGATGAACTCACTATTAGTAAACACACGAGTCTCTGATAAACCAAGGTGATGGTGGTCGGTGCCCGCAGCCCACTGCAGTCTGGTCCCCCACCCGGTTGGTGGTCTCTGTCTTTCTCCTGCACCTTTTGTGTGATGGTGGATTACCTGCGCTTGCAACTTCAGAAGTCCGCTCCCCGGCTTGTGGTTGCTGGAGGAGCCCTTTGCCCGCAGACGCTGGCCCGTGGGATCTCTCTGCTGTGGCGGTGGCTTTCTATCCCCCTCGTTGAGCTGTTGTCTTCAGTCGGGACTTTGGGTGGGACAGGACCTATAGTACTGGCTGCAATCAGTTAATTAGCTAGCCCCCAGTAGCTTCTGGACTTAGCTTCAGGGTCTGAGTACCCCCCTTTGTGCTCCGGTTTCCGGGTCGGTTCCCCGGGTTGGTACCAGCGGGCCACTACCCTGTCCCGGTCCACCACGGTTCCACCGAGCCGTCTTCCCGACTCCTGCAGACAGAGGCCTCCATCTGCCTCCTAGCCAAAGGTGCCCGGGCTCCTACCATGGCACCTGTCAGTTAGTTGCAGACCTGACATCCAGGCCTGCCTCCACTTTACTTCACCTCCACTAACAGACTCTCTACTTTTCCCGCCCCAGGCCCTCTGAAACCCTCGGTGGGCGTGTCCAACCACCTGACTCTGCCCCCCTGGTGTTTCCATCAAGCACTGAAGGGGGGTAACTAGGGTTTAATATGTTTGGCTGCTGTCACCTTGTTAGGGGACTGGTGTAATGCGGGGCCCTATCTGTGACTACCTGGCCCGGCTAGGGCATCACACTTTCTCTTCTGGGGCAGGTGGTGACGCACCTCGGGTGTTTCAGCTCTCCACAGGAAGAGCTAGGCCCTAGGGAGGATGTTGGTGGTGGTAGTCACCTATGGTGCAGGGGCGTGGTGATGAGAGCGCCGGCATTGATGGGATGACACAGAGGGTGCAGTTCAAGTTCTTTTGTTCACTGGGAACACGCTGCCTTTGGAGTGCTGGGCTACGCTGTGATGGGCTTCAGCCGATCCCGGGTACTTCGGAGGTCAAGGCTGGTGTTTCCTTCTGTGCATCTCCTTTTGATGGTTTCCCTCAACCCCCCAGCTCCTGGGTTGTGGAACGGATCACGGGTGCCTTCTGCACTCACCATGAACCTTGGGATCCCCCTTCCTTCCAAAGAACCCGCGTCAAGCTTCCAGCTCCAGACCATGGGCCCCGAACTATCCGTGTCCTTTCTTGCTAGTCCCTGAGCCCGACCTTCCTCGGACGCTGTCCGGTGCTAACTGCTTAACTCCTGGTCCTGGGACAAATTCCTCTAGCCGCCCGTCCCCAGGACCTCTGGAGCTCTGCTGCTTCCTTCTCTCCCCTCAGACTGTCATTTCCTGTCTGTCTGTGTGAAACTGAAATCTGCGTGAGATGGCTCCTAACTTCCCCTGCAGGTTCCCTGCCTCCCGGGTTGCTGAACTAGTGGGAAAGAGGTCCCATACCTCTTGATGGCCACCCCTGGCACCTACCCTAGCCCAGTCCCAGTGGAAGAGCTCCTATGTAATATGTTGAATGAGTGTTTTTTGGTGATTACCGGTGACGACCCTCTCCGTATCTGAGATGAATACTGCACCTCGGGTGAGGTGCAGTACCCTGTGGCGCCTGAAGCCGCAGGTGCGCCACACATTAGACCCTGGTCTAGCAAACAGCTCTGATGAGCAGGTTTCCAGGTGGTGAATTATGTGAGTAGCCCCACACAGAAGAGCAAATCTGGATGCCCATGTACTGGTCTTGGGGCTTTAGAGACAATTAAGAATGGTAAACTGGAGATGGGATGATACTACCTGTCAGAGGAGTTACATGAAGCTGGATTTCAAAGTGTGGTGGGAGAGCTTGATGACAGAATACTGGATGGAGATATTTTGGGGACCCTTAGTTCTTACTATACTACTTCGGTGTGATTTCTGTGGATGAACTTTGGCTGTCATTATACTGGTAATGGGATCTCATGGTGTCACTACTGTGGAGGGGAATGGGAATGGGATCTAGTTGTGGCTCACAAGATCAGAGATCAGAATGGTTGGGGACCTCTTCTTTATAGCTATAGTCTGTAAAACTTTGTACAGTCTTTCACTTTTACTATGCTTATACTTAAACTTGGCTCCAGAGTGATGCACTTGAGCAATAATCCATGCCTCTCCTTCAGCCGATAATGTTCTGTCCCTGTATGACCACCACTGTAATTGCCTCTTTCTGCAAAAGGGCACGACAAGGCCTGTACTGAAGGTAAGCATGTGTAGCCAACTCAGATCAGCCCACCCATTTAATCCACTCACAAAAATATAGTCTGTCAGTGGATCCAATGGTTCCCACTGGATCCCAGACCCCATTTCTGCAGACACATGGCCAACTCTTCCCTTTGTCACTCCAGACGATAAAGGACCAAACACATGTCACACAGAGAAAGAGAAAGAACGAGATAGGCCATCCACCTCAATGGATTTTACCCATTATATCATTTCTCCATAGGTTACGCTGCTAATGGGACATGATGCCAAGCAGTGACTGAGAGGAGTGTGGATTTGTGGACTATATCTGTCATTGGAGGAGGTGAGGTACACCATACTGAAACATGGGGTGAACATTTTTGTCTTTCCGATGCCGAGGCACACATACTTAAGATTACAATGCCTATGAGTCACATAAGTGTAGTAATACTCACACACAGTACTTAAAGTCCTTGGTTAATAAAATGCAGAGCTGTTATTGTAGATTCAAATTTTCTTAACCTTGTGGCGGTTTTACCTATAGTAATCAGTATCTGTTATGTCTCTTTTCCTCAGACTTCACTCTTTTTTTATGATGCAGTTAGACTTTCTTCTCTGACCCACTTTGCCCCCTGATCAGCGTTGTTCTTGCTCCAATTTGCCCATTCTAGTAAAAAAAATTTGCTCAATAGCTACTTGTATTTGACTTAGCATGCATTGTAGTGTGCTCACAATGGTATGGTCACAAAACTATGAAAAACAAATTCACTACAGCAAGAGGGATTGGAGTTCCGCCAGGAATAAGAAAACCCCCAGCGAGCAGCACAACAAACAGGGTAGACTGGGGACACGATATAACAGTGGGCCTAGCGCTAGGCAGAGGGGAGGGGGGTCAACTCTTGCACTCCCTAATGTCCCTATACGGGTTTCTTCATCCTGTCACCGATCACGTTCCTAGGTCCTCGCTTGCCCTGAACTCACCCATGCTAGTGAGAAGGCTGGCAATAGCAATAATCTCACCACTAGAATAATCAACTACAAGAGTAGGTAGACAGACATGGGGAAATAGACAAAAGGATATAACAAAACTACACAACTACAGCCAGACATCAAAGCTGCAAGCAACATGGCTCCAGGCAGCAAAGCTCCAGCAGCTCCTAAAGGCTTCCTCCCTCCAACATGGTCAGAACAGAATGATGAGACTCTATTTCCAGCATCAAATGATGGATCATGTGACTATTTAAAGAAAATGGGAGTGGTCAAAACCAGCTGCCCCTGAGAAATACTAACTAGGAGCTACCAGCAAGGAAAATTATATAAACCCTTGCTGCACCAACAGAAAGCAAATACATTTAATGTTGAGCCAATATCTCAGATAAATCACAAATATCACAAGGATGGCAGACACTCATGACAGGCTATTAATTGCACCATATGCTCACACCAGACTCAACCAACGACTCCCAAAAATTACCCTTTTCTATAATCTCTAAATACAGAGAAATGAGCGATCCTGATCAGAAAATGTTAAGATCGTACGATCGGGATCGGACATCCGATCATTTACTGCAAAAGTCGGTGATCTTGCCAAGTTTCAGTAAATGTTCAGATAGCAAAAACCATCCTCTTCCTGCCCATCACACCCATGTCAAGTATTGGCGTGGCTGTGATTGGCCACTGTAAAAAAAAAAGGCAAAAGGGTGAACGTAGTACATACTTATCGAGTCTCTGCCGCTGCAGTGCTACTTCCGGGGCCGAAAATTATCTCTAATGCATATTCACTGCTTTCCCTGCCCACTGGCATCTGATTGGCTACTCTTGGACCACGCCCCCACACTCTGAGACAGCGTCTGTTATTGGTTGGAATCACAAACGCTGTCTGTGTCAATACTGGTGATAAATAAATACATTTATTTTTTAAATTTCCATAGGGTGTCCCCTGTATTGATACCAGCCCAAGTAAAGCATACAGCTACAGGCTGCAGCCCCCACCCATACCCTTATCATGGCTGTGTATCAAAATAAGAGGAACCCCATTCGGCTTTTGTTTTTTCATTATTTAAATAAGTTAAAAAAATCTGCATGCAGTCCAACAGCAGCCAATCAGAGAAGCCACTGTGCAGGGAAAGCAGTGAATATGCCTTAATTATCGAATCCAGACGTAGTGCTGCAGCCGCCGGGAGACTCCGTATGAACTGCTTTAATACTTTTATATTTTCTCTCTTTTACAGCCCCTACACCATTTTACAATACATCACTCTTGCCTCCCATTGAATTTAATGGGTTTGGATAGGATTGATGATCGGATTGACAATCCTATCACAATCTCATGCGGGATCTGTGATCCTTAACCGATCCAATCCTTGTCAGGATAGCTCATCTGTATACACAACCCATGTGGTGATATCAGATGCTGTGTCTCAGGATCACATTAAATCAGGCCTCTTCTAACAAATGTCCTGCTCACTAGTCTCCAAATACTACCAGGAGAACAACTTAATTACCACTATGGGCAAGATGGTAGGTGACATCCAGATCTAACTCATATAAGTAGGTTATGGAGCTGTTTACAGATGGCACAGGAGACCTTGGCACTTTGGATGCAGGTTTCTAATAAGAATAGTTAGAAAAGTCAGCAAAGAGCAGTATAGAATCAGTGGGGGCTGTAAGCCATTCATTCTGGTGGTTCCAACTCAGCCTCTTTCATCTAGAATGGACTGAATTGCACCACAGACAGAAGTGTTGTTGTTTCTAGATAGACCTATTCTCCAAGGTAATGTGTTAGCAGGTTTTTTCTATGTAAACTGAGAGGAGCATAATGAAGGAACAGAGAGCCTGATTCCAGCGATGTGTCACTTGCTCAACAGCTTGCTGCAGTTTCAATACAATCAGAATTTAATCAGCAGGAGATTATCACTGCAGGACTGGGTGTCACCTGCAAAGCAGTTTTGCTAATCTGTGTAACCGCGCATCCACCGCTAATTGTCCTCTTGGGGTGTAGGCGGCATTATATACAGTTAGCATTCATAGCGTTGCTACATGTGAAGCAGAGAACACAGATTCTATCAAAACTACACCAAGCTTTGATCCTAGCCATTACTTACTGGAAATATGGAAGGAGGAGTAGTCAGGAAAGCAGGGTCTGGTAATGGGAGACTTCGTAGGAGCACAAGGAGAAAAGATAAGAACACTATGGCCGGGGCCACATGGGGCACTAGTGCGATCCTCGCATGACACTCAGCTCACGCTGGCAGTAGAGCAGTGCTGAGTTTCAAGTGAGTGTCCCTGCGACTGTGCGAGCGGACTTCAGCTGCGGGGGCGGGCCAGCTCTGTGGAGGGGAGGGAGGGATTTCTCACCTTCTCTCCTCCGTAGCCGGGTATTGCCATTCTCGTCCTGCACTCGCGGTACACCGGTGTACCGCAAGTGCAGTGCGATTTTTCTCTCGCCCCATACACTTGAATGGGTGCGAGAGAAAGAGTCTCGCATTACAATCGCTGCATGCTGCGATTGTTTTCTCGGTCCGATTAGGGCGGTGAAAATAATCGCTCGTGTGTGCTGACACACAGGCTAAAATTAGTCCGAGTGGAATGCGATATTTTATTGTTCTCCACTCGCACCGTTTTTCTCGCCGTGTGTCTTAGGCCTATCAGAGACACAAGCCAACAGCACAACTGCAGAACCAGAGAATACAACTGACGAGGTCCTGGGTGAGCATGCTCAGTAAAGAAGCCTGAGCAATTACCAGGAAGGTGGGGCACCTGAGTAATTAGCACCAACTTGGACTCCTGCGCTGTAAAACAAACTGCTAGTTTAGTAACACAGGAAATTGCAGCAGAGCATCTCCAAAGGCAAGATGCTCTGCAGAGAGGACTCGTGACACAAGCACTCTACTAAGTGACACATTGCTGGAATCAGACTCTCTGGCCCTACATCATATTGCTCTTAGACTCCATAGCAAAAACCTGATGAAAGACTCCCTTTCAAAAATGTACTATAAAAATAAGTAGAAACATATTTGTGTTATTTTTAAGGTAAAGCCATAGATTTGTCATATGCTAGTTAGGTATGAGTGTTTGGGTTTGTTTTTACCCCATCCCAGCAATCTCTGTTTGTTTTTTTCCAAATTAGGCAAACAATATTCCAGACAGAAAGCCTCCTAATCTGACCAAATTATCCACCAAATTTCATGTCATTATCTCCATTTTGCAAAACCGCATGTTTAATCACGACTGAGTCCAATTGTGGGGAGAAGCATCGATCTGCAATTAGGCACATCATGTTTCATTCATTACGGCGTGTGATGGATCTATCTGCCGATAAACATGAGCCGCACGTGTATTTATGTGAACATCTGTCACGCAGCCTCCTATCCACGGAGAGAGGAGAAACGGCCTATCCGGAATGTGATTGTATCTAAACCTTATTATATATCATATCCAGATTATAGTCCTGCGCTACTGGCGGCGTCACATTTAATAAAGGCTTCAGCTCCTTTTTTTTGCTCCGACTCTTTCCATCATGCAGAGTGCCAAACGATATTAAGAAAGGAGCCTCAGGTGGGAATCCGCTGTGTAAATTACGCGGTGTTTGAAGCCTGCTACCAGGATCACTGCGGGTGACAGCGACATATTATTCGTGTCTTGGAATTGTCAGCTGAAAATATCAGATTGTGTCGCTTTTGGGAAGAGCTGATTAAAACTTCCAAATAACAGCATAGAAAGAACGAATAATGAAACTTCCTCCGTAGAAGCGGCGGCACAACTTTACGCCGCATCTGATGGGGCCGTATTCTTTATGTTGGCCACTGAATAATGTGCATATTGATTTTCTATAGAGTGCAGGAAGTAATTTAAAAGGCAAAATCATTTGATGGGGATCTAATCTATGTTGAAATTCTATCGACTTTCAGCATAGCCTTGAGTCGTGTCGTATCATTTTGCAATTTGTGTCAATAGCAATTTGCATATAGATGTATAAGGCTCAAGGTGCTTTTTCGATTCAGCTATGAAGATAGAGATGACTTGGCAAATGGTTCTGTTATGCAAATCGTATGTGAGTCCGAACACCTAGGTCACATGCACATAGTAGTGTTATGGCAATGTAGGATCTATGATTATACAATGTGTCACGGGGTCCTTAACCCATATCACACAGTCAACAGAGCGAGAGATGGTTGAACAGTCCAAGAACATTTATTCCAAGCAAGTCAGAAGATCCATCAAATAATCCACCACACAGAGGGTAAAATAGTCCAGTAATGGGATAAATGTCCCAGGGATCAGTCACAATCCTCCAGCAGCCCTTTTCCAGGGAAATCGGGTTTCTCAATGGGTCTCTGGGGTGCTGCCTGTAGCCACAGCTTCTCCCCCAGAGGATGAATCTTCCTGCTTTCCTCTTGTCCTTCCCAGCCTGACTAAATAATCCTCTATGTAAGCAAAGAGTTTGGGTGGATTCCAGGCCCCCTCCCCCTCACCTAGGGACAGAAGCACTGCAGGAGGTTATTAAACTGCACACAGGAAAAATAATACATACAATGGACAGAGCACCATGCCTAAAATACAAATCTACACAAAATGATACATAACTCACAATATCACACCATCACACAATGCATCACCCATCACCAGTATATGAGAGGTTACTACTAGAGATGAGCGAACCTGAGGTTCGAGGTTTGGGTTTGGAAACCGACTTCCAAAAAAAACAAAGTTGAGGTTCGATGTTCGAGTGAAGTATGAGTGCAAACCACTCAAGCGAGCAGTGCTGTGCCTGGGTATGACTGATGCCCGGCTCTGTGCGAGCCACTTGCAGTGTTTGAACGGCTCGCGGTGGGGGTAAAATCAGTGTGATCAGATGCAGTGTGCACACATACAAAAAAGAAATAAAATTTAACACGCCACCCAGCTGCCCCTGGAAGAGTTCTGCTTATGGCTAGCTGCATGTGGACGGAGCCATGAACTACCCAATTACTGACTTCCATTGAGGTTTGGTTCAATTCAGGGTCACAAGTCGAACCTTATCTAATGTTCGAATGTGCCCTGTGAGCCAAACCTCCAAAGATTCTCTCATCTTTAGTTACAACACCACTGTATACCCCCAACCCAATATAGAGGCATACAGTGGGGGAAATAAGTATTTGATTCCTTGCTGATTTTGTAAGTTTGCCCACTGACCAAGACATGAACAGTCTATAATTTTAAGGGTAGGTTAATTTTAACAGTGAGAGATAGAAACTTCTAAAATAAAATCCAGAAAATCCCATTGTATAAATTATATAAATTTATTTGCATTTTGCAGAGAGAAATAAGTATTTGATCCCTCACAAACAAGACCTAATACTTGGTGGCAAAACCCTTGTTGGCAAGCACAGCAGTCAAATGTTTTTTGTAGTTGATGATGAGGTTTGCGCACATGTCAGGAGGAATTTTGCTCCTCTCCTCTTTGCAGATCATCTCTATAATATTAAGATTTTGAGGCTGTTTCTTAGCAACTCAGAGCTTCAGCTCCCTGCATAAGTTTTCTATGGGATTAAGGTCTGGAGTCTGGTTAGGCCACTCCATGACCTTAATGTGCTTCTATTTGAGCCAATCCTTTGTTGCCTTGGCTGTATGTTTGGGGTCATTGAAGGAGGTGGTTACTCAGGATTTTATGGTGCATGGCTCCATTGTATCACTGATGCGGTGAAGTAGTTCTGTGCCCTTAACAGAGAAACGCCCCCAAAACATAATGTTTCCACCTACATGCTTGACAGTGGGGATGGTGTTCTTTGGGTCATAGGCAGAATTTCTCTTCCTTCAAACACGGCGAGTTCAGTTAAAGCAAAAGAGCTCATGTCTCATCTGACCACAGCACCTTCTCCGAATCACTCTCAGAATCATACAGATGCTCATTGGCAAACTTCAGATGGGCGGGCTGCAAGTGGGCCTTCTTGAGCAGTGGGACTTTTCGGGCACTGCAGGATTTTAACCCCTTAATGACCGCGGGCAGTAAAATTACATCCTAGCGGTCATAACGTTACTGCCCGCGGTCTGCCGGCAGCAGCATGCCGCGATCGGCGCACATCTCAGCTGATTTTCACAGCTGAGATGTGTGCCTGCTAGGCACGAGCAGAATCGTTATCTGCTCGTGCCGTTTAACCCCTGAAATGGCGCTGTCAATATGTGACAGCGCCATTATAAACGCAATCGCGGTAAAGTTTTACTTCCCGCCCGATACCGGAAGTCACGTGACATGATCACGTGACTTCCGGTGGTTGTCATGGTAGCACAGGGTCATGTGATGACTCCTGTGCTAGACATGAACCACTTTCACTTTCGCTTTCTACGTAGGCCAGGGAAGCAGGAAGTGCACGTATTTGCTGTTTACAGCTGTGTAGCTGTGATCAGCAGATAGTGCAGAGTGATCGGATTGCTGATCGCAATAACCCCCTAGGGGGACTAGTAAAATAAAAAAAAGTTTTAAAAAATTAAAAAAAAACAAAAAAACCTAAAAGTTCAAATCACCCCCCTTTCGCCCCAATGAAAATTAAAGGGTTAAAAAAATAAAAAGTATACACACATTTGGTATCGCCGCATTCAGAAACGCCCGATCTATCAAAATATAAAATCAATTAATCTGATCAGTAAACGGCGTAGCGGTAAAAAAATTCCAAACGCCAAAATGACGTTTTTTTTGTTGCCACAACTTTTGCGCAAATTGCAATAACAGACGATCAAAACCTAGCATCTGCGCAAAAATGGTACCGTTCAAAACGTCATCTCGAGTCGCAAAAAATAAGTGGTCACTGAGCCAAAGATCACGAAAAATTAGAACGCTACGGGTCACGGAATATGGCGTAAAACGTGCGCCACTTTTTTCAGACAAACTTCAGAATTTCTTTTTAACCCCTTATATAAAAGTAAACTTATACATGTTTGGTGTCTACGAACTCGCACTGACCTGAGGCATCACACCCACACATCAGGTTTACCATACAGTGAACACAGTGAATAAAATATCTCAAAAACAATAGTGCTATCGCACTTTTTTTGCAATTTTTCTGCATTTGGAATTTTTTTTGCCGTTTTCCAGTACACTATATGGTAAAACCTATGGTTTCATTTAAAAGTACAGCTCGTTCCACAAAAAATGAGCCCTCGCATGACCATATTGTCTGAAAAATAAAAAAGTTACGTCTCTCAGAAAAAGAATGGCGAAAAAAAAAAAACGGAAAGCGAAAAATCGGTCGGTCGTGAAGGGGTTAGGCCATTATGGCATATGTGTTACCAATGGTTTTCTCGGGGGGAAATTGTTAATGAGCTCAACACAGCTGGGACCACTGTCACCGTGTAGTTTTAGGCTGATCTCTCCCCTTCCTCATGATCCTGGGTACCCCACGAGGTGAGATTTTGCATGAAGCCCCAGATCGATGTTGATTGACACTCATTTTGTATTTCTTCCATTTTCTTACTATTGCAACAACAGTTGTCTCCTTCTCACCCAGCGTCTAACTCATGGTTTTGTAGCCCATTCCAGCCTTGTGCAGGTCTATGATCTTGTCCCTGACATCCTTAGAAAGCTCGTTGGTCTTGCCCATGTTGTAGAGGTTAGAGTCTGACTGATTAATGGAGTCTGTTTGGCAGGAGTCTTTTATACAGGTGACAATGTAAGACAGCAGTCTATAATGCAGGTAACGAGTTGATTAAGAGCGTCTACACTGTGTTCCAAATTATTATACAAAAGAGATTTTTTCATATTTTCCTAAATTAACTTTATGAATTGCAGTCATTGTTATTTTCCAGTCATCTACTATTCGAGTATAATTGAAATGTTTTTGATCAAACTGCCTATGAAAACAGTACATTTTTAAAAATAATAAACACTCAAAATGCATGTTCCAAATTATTATGCACAGCAGAGTTTTCAACCTTTTTATTTTTATTTTGAAAAACAAAATGGTCTATTGTGAAGTTATAAGCAATATCAGCTTATTACAAAATGAAATCAAACAGTTTTCAAGTCAAAACTTAATTCTAGGTGATGTTACATTTGCACATAGGACCCCTTGTTTGAAAGAAGCTTTTGAACTCTCTCGTCCATTGAATTTGTCAGTTTTTGGATGGTTTGTGCTTCAATTGTTTTGCATGCGGACAGAATACCCTCCCAGAGCTGTTGCTTAGATGTAAACTGCCTCCCGCCATCATAGACACTCCTTTTGATGATGCTCCAGAGGTTCACAATGGGGTTGAGGTCAGGGGAAGATGGTGGCCACACCATAAGTTTGTCTTTTTTTAATGCCCATAGCAGCCAGAGATGCAGATGTGTTATTTGCAGCATGAGACGGTGCATTATTATGCATGAAAATGATCTTGCTGCGGAATACACGGTTCTTCCTCCTGACCATGACAGGAAGGGTTGTTTTAGAAACTTCACATAGATTATGGAGTTCATCTTTACCCCTTCAGGGATCCTAAAGGGGCCGACAATTTCTTTCCCCATGATTCCAGCCCAAAACATTACTGCACCTCCTCCTTGTTGGCGCCGTAGCCGTGTTTTCATGGGGTGTCCATCAACCAGCCATCCTCCATTCCATCCATCTGGACCATCAAGCATTGCATGGCACTCATCGGTGAACAAAACAGTTTGGAAGTCAGTCTTCATGTATCGTTTGGCCCACTGGAGCCATTTCTGCTTGTTTGCAGTGGATAGCGGTGGTCGACAGGATGGCTTACGCACAGCTGCAAACCTCTGAAGGACCCTGCATCTTGTTTTTGGGGGGACGTTGGAGGCACCAGCAGCTTTAAAAACTTGTCTGCTGCTATGACAAGACATTTTAGCAGCTGCTCTTTTAACCTGAGGCAATTGCCTGTTGGAAAGAGTCCTCAATTTCTCCTTATCAGCATGCACACGCGTGTGCTGTGATCAGCTACATACTTCTTGATTGTGTGATGATCACGATGAAGTGTCTTGGCAATGTTGATTCTAGTCATGCCTTGACCTAAATATAGAGATGAGCGAACCGGTCGCGGTTCGGCTCGAGGTTGGTTCGCCGAACGGACCTCCCGTTCGAGTTCGGTTCGTCGAACGTTCGACGAACCGAACTCGAACTGCATAGGAAACAATGGCAGGCAATCACAAACACAGAAAAACACCTAGAAAACACCCTCAAAGGTGTCCTAAAGGTGACAAACAACTCAAACACATTGGAAAGTGACAAGGACATATACTCATGCGAAAACAAAACAGCTGGACAAGGAAAAAGAGGAGGACACACAGATATAGGCATGGCACGCCCTTCTAAAATCATGTAAAACACCGCAAGGTGACTCCAAGCGGAGTCTCCATTTTTTCCAAAAATTGGGCCACACACACACCCACCCCTTCAGTGGCAGCAGTTGTGCCCCAGTTGTACACTTCACAGCTACATTTGCATCAAGCACATTCAAAAATACGCCATTCTTATCCGTCCCCAGGATGACACCGGGGTAGGTAGCAAAGTCTTTCCTGATCCCAGCTCTGTTCATCTTGGCTTCTTTTAAAAACACATCAAGCAAGGGTTACTCCAAGCGGAGTCTCCCTTTTTTTCCAAAAATTGGGCCACACAGACACCCACCCCATCAGTGGCAGCACTTGGGCCCTAGTTGCAAACAGGATGTTTTGATTTGCATCAAGCACATTCAAAAATACGCCATTCTTATCCGTCCCCAGGATGACACCGGGGTAGGTAGCAAAGTCTTTGCTGATCCCAGCTCTGTTCATCTTGGCTTCTTTTAAAAACACATCAAGCAAGGGTTACTCCAAGCGGAGTCTCCCTTTTTTTCCAAAAATTGGGCCACACAGACACCCACCCCATCAGTGGCAGCACTTGGGCCCTAGTTGCAAACAGGATGTTTTGATTTGCATCAAGCACATTCAAAAATACGCCATTCTTATCCGTCCCCAGGATGACACCGGGGTAGGTAGCAAAGTATTTCCTGATCCCAGCTCTGTTCATCTTGGCTTCTTTTAAAAACACATCAAGCAAGGGTTACTCCAAGCGGAGTCTCCCTTTTTTCCAAAAATTGGGCCACACAGACACCCACCCCATCAGTGGCAGCACTTGGGCCCTAGTTGCAAACAGGATATTTTGATTTGCATCAAGCACATTCAAAAATACGCCATTCTTATCCGTCCCCAGGATGACACCGGGGTAGGTAGCAAAGTCTTTGCTGATCCCAGCTCTGTTCATCTTGGCTTCTTTTAAAAACACATCAAGCAAGGGTTACTCCAAGCGGAGTCTCCCTTTTTTTCCAAAAATTGGGCCACACAGACACCCACCCCATCAGTGGCAGCACTTGGGCCCTAGTTGCAAACAGGATGTTTTGATTTGCATCAAGCACATTCAAAAATATGCCATTCTTATCCGTCCCCAGGATGACACCGGGGTAGGTAGCAAAGTCTTTGCTGATCCCAGCTCTGTTCATCTTGGCTTCTTTTAAAAACACATCAAGCAAGGGTTACTCCAAGCGGAGTCTCCCTTTTTTTCCAAAAATTGGGCCACACAGACACCCACCCCATCAGTGGCAGCACTTGGGCCCTAGTTGCAAACAGGATGTTTTGATTTGCATCAAGCACATTCAAAAATACGCCATTCTTATCCGTCCCCAGGATGACACCGGGGTAGGTAGCAAAGTATTTCCTGATCCCAGCTCTGTTCATCTTGGCTTCTTTTAAAAACACATCAAGCAAGGGTTACTCCAAGCGGAGTCTCCCTTTTTTCCAAAAATTGGGCCACACAGACACCCACCCCATCAGTGGCAGCACTTGGGCCCTAGTTGCAAACAGGATGTTTTGATTTGCATCAAGCACATTCAAAAATACGCCATTCTTATCCGTCCCCAGGATGACACCGGGGTAGGTAGCAAAGTCTTTGCTGATCCCAGCTCTGTTCATCTTGGCTTCTTTTAAAAACACATCAAGCAAGGGTTACTCCAAGCGGAGTCTCCCTTTTTTTCCAAAAATTGGGCCACACAGACACCCACCCCATCAGTGGCAGCACTTGGGCCCTAGTTGCAAACAGGATGTTTTGATTTGCATCAAGCACATTCAAAAATACGCCATTCTTATCCGTCCCCAGGATGACACCGGGGTAGGTAGCAAAGTCTTTGCTGATCCCAGCTCTGTTCATCTTGGCTTCTTTTAAAAACACATCAAGCAAGGGTTACTCCAAGCGGAGTCTCCCTTTTTTTCCAAAAATTGGGCCACACAGACACCCACCCCATCAGTGGCAGCACTTGGGCCCTAGTTGCAAACAGGATGTTTTGATTTGCATCAAGCACATTCAAAAATACGCCATTCTTATCCGTCCCCAGGATGACACCGGGGTAGGTAGCAAAGTCTTTCCTGATCCCAGCTCTGTTCATCTTGGCTTCTTTTAAAAACACATCAAGCAAGGGTTACTCCAAGCGGAGTCTCCCTTTTTTCCAAAAATTGGGCCACACAGACACCCACCCCATCAGTGGCAGCACTTGGGCCCTAGTTGCAAACAGGATGTTTTGATTTGCATCAAGCACATTCAAAAATACGCCATTCTTATCCGTCCCCAGGATGACACCGGGGTAGGTAGCAAAGTCTTTGCTGATCCCAGCTCTGTTCATCTTGGCTTCTTTTAAAAACACATCAAGCAAGGGTTACTCCAAGCGGAGTCTCCCTTTTTTTCCAAAAATTGGGCCACACAGACACCCACCCCATCAGTGGCAGCACTTGGGCCCTAGTTGCAAACAGGATGTTTTGATTTGCATCAAGCACATTCAAAAATACGCCATTCTTATCCGTCCCCAGGATGACACCGGGGTAGGTAGCAAAGTCTTTCCTGATCCCAGCTCTGTTCATCTTGGCTTCTTTTAAAAACACATCAAGCAAGGGTTACTCCAAGCGGAGTCTCCCTTTTTTTCCAAAAATTGGGCCACACAGACACCCACCCCATCAGTGGCAGCACTTGGGCCCTAGTTGCAAACAGGATGTTTTGATTTGCATCAAGCACATTCCAAATCCACAAGCATTTACTCTCCCCAGGATGACACAGGGGTAGTAAATTCCTTCTGGATCCATGACTTGTTCATTTTGATGAACGTCAGTCTGTCCACATTGTCACTGGACAGATGCGTGCGCTTATCTGTCAGCACACACCCAGCAGCACTGAATACACGTTCAGAGACAACGCTGGCAGCTGGACACGACAAAATCTCCAAGGCGTAACTGGAGAGCTCTGGCCATTTTTCTATGTTTGAAGCCCAAAAGGAGCAAGGCTCCAGTTGCACAGTCATGGCATCGATGTTCATTTGGAGATACTCCTGTATCATCCTCTCCAGCCGTTGAGTATGTGTCAGACTTGTTGTCTCTGGTGGCCTTGCAAAAGAGGGTCTAAAAAAATTATGAAAAGATTCCATAAAATTGCTGTTACCGGCACCAGATACGGTCCTACTGGTACGGGTAGACTGGTGAAGATGACGAGACCGTCCCATGTTTGTCAAGTTACAACTGGGAGATTCCCTCCCTGCACCTGCACGGTTGTTTGGTGGAAAAGCCGAGCTAAGATCGAGTAACAGCTTCTGCTGATACTCCTGCATACGTGCGTCCCTTTCTATGGCTGGAATTATGTCACAAAATTTGGACTTGTACCGGGGATCTAATAGTGTGGCAATCCAGTAGTCATCATCACTTCTAATTTTGACAATACGACTGTCATGTTGGAGGTAGTGCAACAAAAAGGCACTCATGTGTCTTGCGCAGCCATGCGGACCAAGTCCACTCTGTGTTTGTGGCATAGAGGTGCTACCCGTTCTTTCTTCCTCTGACATCTCCCCCCAACCTCTTTCAACTGAAATTTGACCAAGGTCTCCCTCATCCGCTGAGTCTTCCATGTCCATGGACAGTTCGTCCTCCATTTCTTCATGTTCTCCTGCACCTTGCTCAACATTTCGCCTGCTACTATGCGCCCTTGTCGATCCCTGTTCCCCATGGTCCCATGCCTGCTGCGTTGGTGATGATGAACGTCTGGACCTTGGTGATGTTGTTGTCCCTTGCACATATGAATCCTCCTGTAGTTCCTCCCCTTCATGTTGTCCCACCCCCTGACTCCGAATAGTGTTTAGCGTGTGCTCCAGCATGTAAATGACTGGAATCGTCATGCTGATAATGGCATTGTCAGAGCTAAACATATTCGTCGCCATGTCGAAACTGTGCAGAAGGGTGCATAGGTCCTTGATCTGAGACCACTCCATCAGGGTGATCTGCCCCACCTCTGCATCTCGTTGGCCCAGGCTATACGTCATGACGTATTGCACCAGGGCTCTGCGGTGCTGCCACAGTCGCTGTAACATGTGGAGAGTTGAATTCCAGCGTGTCGCCACATCGCATTTCAGGCGATGAACCGGCAGGCCGAAAGACTTCTGTAGCGATGCAAGTCGCTCAGCTGCGGCGCTTGAACGCCGGAAGTGAGCAGACAGTTTTCGTGCCCTGTTCAGAAGGCCATCTAGGCCGGGATAGTGTGTTAAAAATTGCTGCACGACAAGGTTCAACACGTGAGCCATACAAGGTACGTGTGTCACCTTGCCCAGGCGAAGGGCCGCACCCAGGTTTGCAGCATTGTCGCACACGGCCTTACCAGGCTGCAGGTTGAGTGGAGACAACCATTTATTAAACTCGGACCGCAGAGCTGACCACAACTCCTCAGCTGTGTGACTCTTATTACCAAGACATGTCAAGCTAAAGACCGCCTGATGCCGTTGCGCTCGGCTGCCAGCATAGTAATGAGGCGTGCGTGATTCCTTCTGCGCAGTGAGAACGCTGGTGGCCTGACCAGGCAGGCTTGGGGCGGAGGTGGAGGACCCAGATGAGGTGGAGGATGCAGAAGCTGTGGCGGAACTTGGACAGACAGAGGATTGACACACAAGTCGTGGGGACGGCAAGACTTGTGCAGCAGACCCTTCACCATCTATCACCATAGTTACCCAGTGCCCAGTCAGCGACATGTAACGTCCCTGTCCATGCTTACTGGTCCAAGTATCGGTGGTGAAATGCACCCGTTCACACACAGAGTTTCTCAAGGAAGCGGTGATGTTGTGTGCGACATGCTGGTGTAGCGCGGGCACACCTTTCTTAGAGAAGTAGTGGCGACTAGGCATCTGGTACTGGGGCACAGCGACAGACATAAGGTCTCTAAAATCCTGTGTGTCCACTAGGCGGAAAGGCAGCATTTCGGTAGCCAACAGCTTACAGAGGGATAGAGTCAACCTCTTAGCTTTGTCATGGGTCGGAGGAAGTGGCCTTTTATTTGACCACATCTGAGGGACAGAGATCTGGCTGCTGTGTGTAGACGGTGTTGAGTAGGGTGTCCCTGGAAAAATGCAGGTTTGTGAGGAAAGTGCAGGCGGAGACATGATGTTGCCTTCATCCAACGTTGGTGCTATCGATGTCTGAGAGAGCTGTACACACTCACTTGTTTCCCCTTCCAAACCAACTGACGACCTTACAAGCAAACTGCCTGTTGCGGTTACAGTGGTGGAAGTTTTGCGTGGAAAAACAGGTGTGACAGCTGTCCCCACAGTCCTAGAAGATGAAGAGCGCGTGGATGCACTGGAAGGGGCGGGCGGTGGATGGTTCGCTCCGCTAGCCGGCATTGCAGCACGGTGAGCTTCCCACCGGGACTTATGATATTTATTCATGTGACGATTCATGGAAGAAGTTGTCAAACTGCTGAGGTTTTGACCTCTACTAACAGAATCATGACAAATGTTACATATCACATGAGTTGGGCGATCTTTTTCGATGTGAAAAAAGGCCCAGGCTAGGCAAGGCTTAGAGGCCATGCGACCTGTTGATCCACCCCGAATAATGCTCATAGGCAGAGTGGTGGCTGAGGATGCAGTTGTAGACGTGCTACCAGTGCTCCGACTCTGTCCAGGAAGGCGCAAGGTAACTTCGTCGTCGGTTGCATCCTCCTCCACCGCCTCTGTTGACCTCCTCGAGTGCCTGACTGGGGGTTGACAGTAGGTGGGATCTAGAACGTCATCATCAATTGTTGTGTTCGCACTCCCCTCCCCCTCAGACCGAGCCTCTTCTTGCCCTGACCGAATATTTAAGTTGTCATCCCAATCGGGTATCTGCGTCTCATCTTCATCAGTATGTTCCTCATTGTCTATAACCACAGGTGTTACAGTTTGTGACAAAGGGTCAACATTATGCTCAGAAACGTGGTCCTCATGGCCTGAATCTGAGTCACAAAGGTTCTGGGCATCACTGCAGACCATTTCCTGTTCTGTACTCACTGTAGCTTGGGAGCAGACCTCTGATTCCCAGGCTATAGTGTGACTGAACAGCTCTGCAGACTCAGCCATCTCAGTTCCACCATACTGTGCAGGGCTGATGGAGACTTCAGAGCTGGGAGAAATCAAGTGTGATTGGGATGACAACTCAGAGGAATGGTGTTTTTTGGATGCGGTACTTGAAGTGGCTGAGAGGGCACTTGTTGGACCACTTGAGATCCATTCAAGCATTTTCCTTTTTTGCCCATCATCTACCTTTGTTACTCTTGTTCGTGTCCGTAAAAAAGGGAGCACATCGGATTGTCCACAATAAGTAGTAGACATCTTACTTTTGCTAGTAGATGGTCTATCTTCAGCAGATGATAATGGAGCTTTGGCACCTTCCCCACTGACAAAACCTTTTTTGCCTTTTCCACCACGCCTCTTCCCCTTTCCACCAGCATCTGTCATTTTGCCACTCATGTTGATTGCGACAAGATTGTGGACTGAAAATGTGGTAGTAAAAATTGAGAGGTGGTGAAGATTGCAGTGGTGGTCTAGCTTTATTAACAGCAGAATAATAAAGAATAAATATCCCTGACAATGTAACTTAGTTATAATTCGTTGGAGTGTGCAACGCAGGCAGACGTGCTGCAAATGTCTTGGCACTAGTGGGACTATAGCAAAGTCCAATAGCCACGTATAGGATGCCACTAGGTTCACTGAGTGTGTGCTAGTATAATGGCTTAGTTATAATTAGTTGGAGTGTGCAACGCAGGCAGATGCGCTCTGCAAATGTCTTGGCACTAGTAGGACTATAGCAAAGTCCAATAGCCACGTATAGGATGCCACTAGGTACACTGAGTGTGTGCTAGTATAATGGCTTAGTTATAATTAGTTGGAGTGTGCAACGCAGGCAGACGTGCTGCAAATGTCTTGGCACTAGTGGGACTATAGCAAAGTCCAATAGCCACGTATAGGATGCCACTAGGTACACTGAGTGTGTGCTAGTATAATGGCTTAGTTATAATTAGTTGGAGTGTGCAACGCAGGCAGACGTGCTGCAAATGTCTTGGCACTAGTGGGACTATAGCAAAGTCCAATAGCCACGTATAGGATGCCACTAGGTACACTGAGTGTGTGCTAGTATAATGGCTTAGTTATAATTAGTTGGAGTGTGCAACGCAGGCAGACGTGCTGCAAATGTCTTGGCACTAGTGGGACTATAGCAAAGTCCAATAGCCACGTATAGGATGCCACTAGGTACACTGAGTGTGTGCTAGTATAATGGCTTAGTTATAATTAGTTGGAGTGTGCAACGCAGGCAGACGTGCTGCAAATGTCTTGGCACTAGTGGGACTATAGCAAAGTCCAATAGCCACGTATAGGATGCCACTAGGTACACTGAGTGTGTGCTAGTATAATGGCTTAGTTATAATTAGTTGGAGTGTGCAACGCAGGCAGACGTGCTGTAAATGTCTTGGCACTAGTGGGACTATAGCAAAGTCCAATAGCCACGTATAGGATGCCACTAGGTACACTGAGTGTGTGCTAGTATAATGGCTTAGTTATAATTAGTTGGAGTGTGCAACGCAGGCAGACGTGCTGCAAATGTCTTGGCACTAGTGGGACTATAGCAAAGTCCAATAGCCACGTATAGGATGCCACTAGGTACACTGAGTGTGTGCTAGTATAATGGCTTAGTTATAATTAGTTGGAGTGTGCAACGCAGGCAGACGTGCTGCAAATGTCTTGGCACTAGTGGGACTATAGCAAAGTCCAATAGCCACGTATAGGATGCCACTAGGTACACTGAGTGTGTGCTAGTATAATGGCTTAGTTATAATTAGTTGGAGTGTGCAACGCAGGCAGACGTGCTGCAAATGTCTTGGCACTAGTGGGACTATAGCAAAGTCCAATAGCCACGTATAGGATGCCACTAGGTACACTGAGTGTGTGCTAGTATAATGGCTTAGTTATAATTAGTTGGAGTGTGCAACGCAGGCAGACGTGCTGCAAATGTCTTGGCACTAGTGGGACTATAGCAAAGTCCAATAGCCACGTATAGGATGCCACTAGGTACACTGAGTGTGTGCTAGTATAATGGCTTAGTTATAATTAGTTGGAGTGTGCAACGCAGGCAGATGCGCTCTGCAAATGTCTTGGCACTAGTGGGACTATAGCAAAGTCCAATAGCCACGTATAGGATGCCACTAGGTACACTGAGTGTGTGCTAGTATAATGGCTTAGTTATAATTAGTTGGAGTGTGCAACGCAGGCAGACGTGCTGCAAATGTCTTGGCACTAGTGGGACTATAGCAAAGTCCAATAGCCACGTATAGGATGCCACTAGGTACACTGAGTGTGTGCTAGTATAATGGCTTAGTTATAATTAGTTGGAGTGTGCAACGCAGGCAGACGTGCTGCAAATGTCTTGGCACTAGTGGGACTATAGCAAAGTCCAATAGCCACGTATAGGATGCCACTAGGTACACTGAGTGTGTGCTAGTATAATGGCTTAGTTATAATTAGTTGGAGTGTGCAACGCAGGCAGACGTGCTGGAAATGTCTTGGCACTAGTGGGACTATAGCAAAGTCCAATAGCCACGTATAGGATGCCACTAGGTACACTGAGTGTGTGCTAGTATAATGGCTTAGTTATAATTAGTTGGAGTGTGCAACGCAGGCAGACGTGCTGCAAATGTCTTGGCACTAGTGGGACTATAGCAAAGTCCAATAGCCACGTATAGGATGCCACTAGGTACACTGAGTGTGTGCTAGTATAATGGCTTAGTTATAATTAGTTGGAGTGTGCAACGCAGGCAGACGTGCTGCAAATGTCTTGGCACTAGTGGGACTATAGCAAAGTCCAATAGCCACGTATAGGATGCCACTAGGTACACTGAGTGTGTGCTAGTATAATGGCTTAGTTATAATTAGTTGGTGTGTGCAACGCAGGCAGACGTGCTGCAAATGTCTTGGCACTAGTGGGACTATAGCAAAGTCCAATAGCCACGTATAGGATGCCACTAGGTACACTGAGTGTGTGCTAGTATAATGGCTTAGTTATAATTAGTTGGAGTGTGCAACGCAGGCAGACGTGCTGCAAATGTCTTGGCACTAGTGGGACTATAGCAAAGTCCAATAGCCACGTATAGGATGCCACTAGGTACACTGAGTGTGTGCTAGTATAATGGCTTAGTTATAATTAGTTGGAGTGTGCAACGCAGGCAGACGTGCTGCAAATGTCTTGGCACTAGTGGGACTATAGCAAAGTCCAATAGCCACGTATAGGATGCCACTAGGTTCACTGAGTGTGTGCTAGTATAATGGCTTAGTTATAATTAGTTGGAGTGTGCAACGCAGGCAGATGCGCTCTGCAAATGTCTTGGCACTAGTAGGACTATAGCAAAGTCCAATAGCCACGTATAGGATGCCACTAGGTACACTGAGTGTGTGCTAGTATAATGGCTTAGTTATAATTAGTTGGAGTGTGCAACGCAGGCAGACGTGCTGCAAATGTCTTGGCACTAGTGGGACTATAGCAAAGTCCAATAGCCACGTATAGGATGCCACTAGGTACACTGAGTGTGTGCTAGTATAATGGCTTAGTTATAATTAGTTGGAGTGTGCAACGCAGGCAGACGTGCTGCAAATGTCTTGGCACTAGTGGGACTATAGCAAAGTCCAATAGCCACGTATAGGATGCCACTAGGTACACTGAGTGTGTGCTAGTATAATGGCTTAGTTATAATTAGTTGGAGTGTGCAACGCAGGCAGACGTGCTGCAAATGTCTTGGCACTAGTGGGACTATAGCAAAGTCCAATAGCCACGTATAGGATGCCACTAGGTACACTGAGTGTGTGCTAGTATAATGGCTTAGTTATAATTAGTTGGAGTGTGCAACGCAGGCAGACGTGCTGCAAATGTCTTGGCACTAGTGGGACTATAGCAAAGTCCAATAGCCACGTATAGGATGCCACTAGGTACACTGAGTGTGTGCTAGTATAATGGCTTAGTTATAATTAGTTGGAGTGTGCAACGCAGGCAGACGTGCTGCAAATGTCTTGGCACTAGTGGGACTATAGCAAAGTCCAATAGCCACGTATAGGATGCCACTAGGTACACTGAGTGTGTGCTAGTATAATGGCTTAGTTATAATTAGTTGGAGTGTGCAACGCAGGCAGATGCGCTCTGCAAATGTCTTGGCACTAGTGGGACTATAGCAAAGTCCAATAGCCACGTATAGGATGCCACTAGGTACACTGAGTGTGTGCTAGTATAATGGCTTAGTTATAATTAGTTGGAGTGTGCAACGCAGGCAGACGTGCTGCAAATGTCTTGGCACTAGAGGGACTATAGCAAAGTCCAATAGCCACGTATAGGATGCCACTAGGTACACTGAGTGTGTGCTAGTATAATGGCTTAGTTATAATTAGTTGGAGTGTGCAACGCAGGCAGACGTGCTGCAAATGTCTTGGCACTAGTGGGACTATAGCAAAGTCCAATAGCCACGTATAGGATGCCACTAGGTACACTGAGTGTGTGCTAGTATAATGGCTTAGTTATAATTAGTTGGAGTGTGCAACGCAGGCAGACGTGCTGCAAATGTCTTGGCACTAGTGGGACTATAGCAAAGTCCAATAGCCACGTATAGGATGCCACTAGGTACACTGAGTGTGTGCTAGTATAATGGCTTAGTTATAATTAGTTGGAGTGTGCAACGCAGGCAGACGTGCTGCAAATGTCTTGGCACTAGTGGGACTATAGCAAAGTCCAATAGCCACGTATAGGATGCCACTAGGTACACTGAGTGTGTGCTAGTATAATGGCTTAGTTATAATTAGTTGGAGTGTGCAACGCAGGCAGACGTGCTGCAAATGTCTTGGCACTAGTGGGACTATAGCAAAGTCCAATAGCCACGTATAGGATGCCACTAGGTACACTGAGTGTGTGCTAGTATAATGGCTTAGTTATAATTAGTTGGAGTGTGCAACGCAGGCAGACGTGCTGCAAATGTCTTGGCACTAGTGGGACTATAGCAAAGTCCAATAGCCACGTATAGGATGCCACTAGGTACACTGAGTGTGTGCTAGTATAATGGCTTAGTTATAATTAGTTGGAGTGTGCAACGCAGGCAGACGTGCTGCAAATGTCTTGGCACTAGTGGGACTATAGCAAAGTCCAATAGCCACGTATAGGATGCCACTAGGTACACTGAGTGTGTGCTAGTATAATGGCTTAGTTATAATTAGTTGGAGTGTGCAACGCAGGCAGACGTGCTGCAAATGTCTTGGCACTAGTGGGACTATAGCAAAGTCCAATAGCCACGTATAGGATGCCACTAGGTACACTGAGTGTGTGCTAGTTAATGGCTTAGTTATAATTAGTTGGAGTGTGCAACGCAGGCAGACGTGCTGCAAATGTCTTGGCACTAGTGGGACTATAGCAAAGTCCAATAGCCACGTATAGGATGCCACTAGGTACACTGAGTGTGTTGCTAGTATAATGGCTTAGTTATAATTAGTTGGAGTGTGCAACGCAGGCAGACGTGCTGCAAATGTCTTGGCACTAGTGGGACTATAGCAAAGTCCAATAGCCACGTATAGGATGCCACTAGGTACACTGAGTGTGTGCTAGTATAATGGCTTAGTTATAATTAGTTGGAGTGTGCAACGCAGGCAGACGTGCTGCAAATGTCTTGGCACTAGTGGGACTATAGCAAAGTCCAATAGCCACGTATAGGATGCCACTAGGTACACTGAGTGTGTGCTAGTATAATGGCTTAGTTATAATTAGTTGGAGTGTGCAACGCAGGCAGACGTGCTGCAAATGTCTTGGCACTAGTGGGACTATAGCAAAGTCCAATAGCCACGTATAGGATGCCACTAGGTACACTGAGTGTGTGCTAGTATAATGGCTTAGTTATAATTAGTTGGAGTGTGCAACGCAGGCAGACGTGCTGCAAATGTCTTGGCACTAGTGGGACTATAGCAAAGTCCAATAGCCACGTATAGGATGCCACTAGGTAGCACTGAGTGTGTGCTAGTATAATGGCTTAGTTATAATTAGTTGGAGTGTGCAACGCAGGCAGACGTGCTGCAAATGTCTTGGCACTAGTGGGACTATAGCAAAGTCCAATAGCCACGTATAGGATGCCACTAGGTACACTGAGTGTGTGCTAGTATAATGGCTTAGTTATAATTAGTTGGAGTGTGCAACGCAGGCAGACGTGCTGCAAATGTCTTGGCACTAGTGGGACTATAGCAAGTCCAATAGCCACGTATAGGATGCCACTAGGTACACTGAGTGTGTGCTAGTATAATGGCTTAGTTATAATTAGTTGGAGTGTGCAACGCAGGCAGACGTGCTGCAAATGTCTTGGCACTAGTGGGACTATAGCAAAGTCCAATAGCCACGTATAGGATGCCACTAGGTACACTGAGTGTGTGCTAGTATAATGGCTTAGTTATAATTAGTTGGAGTGTGCAACGCAGGCAGACGTGCTGCAAATGTCTTGGCACTAGTGGGACTATAGCAAAGTCCAATAGCCACGTATAGGATGCCACTAGGTACACTGAGTGTGTGCTAGTATAATGGCTTAGTTATAATTAGTTGGAGTGTGCAAGGCAGGCAGACGTGCTGCAAATGTCTTGGCACTAGTGGGACTATAGCAAAGTCCAATAGCCACGTATAGGATGCCACTAGGTACACTGAGTGTGTGCTAGTATAATGGCTTAGTTATAATTAGTTGGAGTGTGCAACGCAGGCAGACGTGCTGCAAATGTCTTGGCACTAGTGGGACTATAGCAAAGTCCAATATCCACGTATAGGATGCCACTAGGTTCACTGAGTGTGTGCTAGTATAATGGCTTAGTTATAATTAGTTGGAGTGTGCAAGGCAGGCAGATGCGCTCTGCAAATGTCTTGGCACTAGTAGGACTATAGCAAAGTCCAATAGCCACGTATAGGATGCCACTAAAAAACACTTAGTGTGTGCAAGTATAATGGCTTAGTTATAATTCGTTGGAGTGTGCAACGCAGGCAGATGCGCTCTGCAAATGTCTTGGCACTAGTGGGACTATAGCAAAGTCCAATAGCCACGTATAGGATGCCACTAGGTACACTGAGTGTTTGCTAGTAAAATTGCTTAGTTTAAAAAAGTTGTAGTGTGCAATGCAGGCAGACGTGCTCTGCAAATGTCTTTGCACTAGTGGGACTATAGCAAAGTCCAATAGCCACGTATAGGATGCCACTAGGTACACTGAGTGTTTGCTAGTAAAATTGCTTAGTTTAAAAAACTTGGAGTGTGCAATGCAGGCAGATGTGCTCTGCTAATGTCTTTGCACTAGTGGGACTATAGCAAAGTCCAATAGCCACGTATAGGATGCCACTAGGTACACTGAGTGTGTGCTAGTATAATGGCTTAGTTATAATTCGTTGGAGTGTGCAACGCAGGCAGATGCGCTCTGCAAATGTCTTGGCACTAGTGGGACTATAGCAAAGTCCAATAGCCACGTATAGGATGCCACTAGGTACACTGAGTGTTTGCTAGTAAAATTGCTTAGTTTAAAAAAGTTGTAGTGTGCAATGCAGGCAGACGTGCTCTGCAAATGTCTTTGCACTAGTGGGACTATAGCAAAGTCCAATAGCCACGTATAGGATGCCACTAGGTACACTGAATGTTTGCTAGTATAATGGCTTACTTAGAATGAGTTGGAGTGTGCAGAGGACAAGAGGGTACAGTGGCAGGATTGTGGTGCTCTGGGTAGAGGAATGGAAGCCTGCCTTTCTATTCCCTCCTAATGGTGAAATGCAGGGAGGAAATCCCTGACCTGGGCTACACAGACGCTGTTGCTGTTTGCAGGACCTGTCACTTATGGCTCTCTGACCCTGCCGCTGTGGCGCCCCTGACCTGGTCAGGCACCACTGAGTACTGCACCCATGCTGGGGACAGTACAACACAGGTAATCCAGAAGGCTGACCGGGGTGTGGTACAACAGGCGCATAGTAATCAGGTCTCACACATGTACCTATGAGAGGACCCCTGGGGATCCCAGGAGGGGGAAAAGCCTTCACCTTCACTGGAATAGTGGAGGGGGCCAAAAGCCTCCATCTCCTCTCAAGGGGTGTGGTAAGAGAGTCTGGTTGCTAAGTGGCGTAGGCAGGCACAAAAGGGAAAAGAGAAGGAGGAGTAAACAGTCTAACAGGAGTCTGCAGCAGAGTGTGGAGGAGTGAGGAGCAGGAAAGTGAAGCTCAGACAGGAGCAGCAGTGAAGGTCCCAGATGTGAGCCGGTTCAGTGCAGAGTCCAGGGAGCTCGAGTGAGGAGCAGATCCCGTGGGCTGCTGTAGTCTGACAGCGTCCGCGCAGTGGCTACCGACGGGGGAGAACGGTCAACTAGGAGTGCTACCCGAAATCCATCTTCAGCTAGAGAGAGAGCAACGGAGTGGGAAGTAAGGAGACTGCTAGAGAGTACCAGGCCCAAACGGGCGGCAGATCCCGAAGCGGAGATAGATCCAGCTTTCTTTTGCTAAACCTGCCGGTGTGGGGCTCTCAAAGCCCACGCCACAACACCACAAAAGCCGCAGCCACGTAGCCACAGTTAGGGCCCATAGGTCACAGGAGGCAAGCAGCTGGAGTGGCCTGGTCCAGGCGACAAGCAAACGGCAAACGAAGGGGAGAGAGGCTGCAGCATCTTCCCTGGGTGACCCCCATAGGGACTCAAAGTCGGGGTTACCCCAAACCACCAAGGGCTAAGGAAGGCGAGTTAGTAGTCACCCTCACAAGTCAGCCTGAAGGACACCTGGTTTCCACTTGGTTCATCCCAGCTACGCCCGGGTCACTCACCCTGCCATCAACTGTGAGTAAAAACCCTGAAAGACATCCTGCCTGTGTTGAGTCATTCTGCGCCTTGCAGTTCTACACATCTACACAGGGCCCTGGGGCTTGCCTCACTCTCAGGAGGCTACTACAACTGGCTGCACCCACCATCAGCCCCAGGCATCCCTTAACCTGCAGTGGCGGTCCCCCACTGACCGCAAATCTGAGAGTGGCGTCACGACAAACTACAAAGAAGGTTTCCTACCTGTGACCAGACAGATCCATCTACGTGGAGTCCCTGAAGGTAATGCACCGACACAGCGTCCCCGGGGCTTCACACCGCTTTGAGCCCTTAAAAGGACTGCTAGAATGTGCTCTCCCTAAGCTGTCTAACGCTGTGTATGCAGCGCATACAGCTGTATCGGCTATAGGACTCAGGAGGACGGAGCTGCGACACTGATGTCTGACACCAAAGACGCAGAAGGCAGATAACGGCGTTCGTGAAGAAAATGTCCGGTTTTATAATGCAGGGACATGTGACATGCAGATCCTATCACACATGCCGTTGCTTCTCTGGCTCAAAGTCCACTTAGGTGTGTGTGTGTCTGTGATTGGCTGACATGCTGGCCCGCCCCACAAGACGCGCGCGCTTAGGGAAGGAAGACAAGAAAAAAAAAAAAAAAAATGGCGATCGCCATTATAGAAACAGCAGTGATCTGAAGGCGCTGTTCACGCACACTATACACTGAAATGTGATAATAGTTTGATTCACAGAGTGACTTACACTATTACAGCAGAAACCAAGCTAGGATTTAGCTGTTTTTTGGCTGCTAGAACCGTTCTCGAACGTTTCTAGAACTATCGAGCTTTTGCAAAAAGCTCGAGTTCTAGTTCGATCTAGAACATGCCCCAAAATCACTCGAGCCGCGAACTGGAGAACCACGAACCACGAACCGCGCTCAACTCTACCTAAATACTCCACGATTTGTTGCTTCTCAGCAGCCGACACATCCTTTTTCTTTCCTTTTTGGCAAAAAAAGTAGGCTGCTTAATAATGTGGAACAGTCTTCTCAAGTAGTCTTGCCTTTATTTGGACACACCTTCCAAACTAATGTGCACAGGTATCTGCAATTGCTTTCAGTGATATAAAGAGCCCAGACACCATCACCAGCAATGAGTTTAACTGACAAACAAAAAATTTCTAACCTTATCACTCCAAAACTCTTTTTGCATAATAATTTGGAACACAGTGTATGTATTTGTAGGAGCCAGAACTCTTAATCGTTGGTAGGGGATCAAATACTTATTTCTCTATGCAAAATGCAAATAAATGTATATAATTTATACAATGTGATTTTCTGGATTTTATTTTGGATATTCTATCTCTCACTTAAAATTAACCCACCCTTAACATTATAGACTGTTCATGTCTTTGTCAGGGGGCAAACTTAGAAAATCAGCAAGGGATCAAAAAATGTATGAGATCCAATTGTAAAAAAAAACTGGTATAAGAAGATAAGAAGCGAGATTACAGAGGCATTTTCCTTTAGAAATATTGGCACTGATTACTTGATTACTAAACTGAATCTGTTACCTAATTAAACCAGATAACACTGGTGTTCTTTCTTTGAAGATTTATGTGACAATGACTGAGTATAAATCCTTTTAAAAACTAAACTCAATCTCCATCCTTCAAGATTGTTTAACAGCTCCTCATGGCACCTCCTCGCTGCTGGTGAGATCTCACACTACTCAGTACAAGCTGAAGCTGTAAATAAGGCTAATTAAAGCAGTAAGCTAACGTTTTTTCTTTTTCCAGCACTGGAGTGGGGCTCCTAATCTAAGATTCTTGCTCCCTGTCTTATACTCACCATCCAGTGTTGCCACGGTGACACCCTGGACTAGTCAGATCGTCACAGGGTTCTGCACAATCTTTCTCTCTCCGTGCAGGACTCAAACCTCCATGGTTCTGGGAACCTAACCTGCAGTACTGCCTCCACCAGCATTCACAAATCCTAGTGACACCTTGTACCACACTTGTCAGGCACACCAGTGGGCTGCTTAAGCGGAATAGAGCCGCCCACCTAGGGGTCAGGCAGGGAGGTGGGAGGTGACAGTTCAGAACAGTGCTGACCCTCAAGCTGTAAGGAGCTCTGAGGAAGCTTGGATTTGGAGCTCCCAGGGGAAAAAGAATCCTAGGTTGCAGACGGTGGTCTGGACTTAGAGGAGTCGGACCCCCGGTCGCAGGGAATTGAGGCTAGGTGCCTGGGACCTGTCTTGGAGGACGGTCAGCAGCCTGGGCCTAATCACCGATCTAGAACCGAAGGCACGAGGGGGTACACGGACCCTAGGACGGGGAGAAGCTGTAGGCAACCCGGCAATTAACCTGCAGAGGACAGGACATCTATGGACTGTTCTCACCAGCTCAGAGATCGGGGGCACTAGCGCAATGAGGGGGATAGGGCTTTCCAAACAAGCAGCCCACTAAAATCCCAAGCGTGAGCCTCTGAGAGCAAGCTCCTCTACTTGCCACAGTGGGGAGCAGGCCCAGAAAGCTTCAGGCTGATGGGCCACAAAGGACAATCTAAATTACGGTGCCAGGAGGCAGGTCACGGACCACCAGGCAGTACTGCAGGGGATGGGACCCAGACGAGCTCCCCTCAGGAGACAGCAGCAGTCAGAGACGTGGTTCACCCTGTTGTCAGCGTCTGCTTTATTGCTGAGTGAATATCAATTGATCCCTGCAACCAGCGAGCCTGCGCCGCCCCTGCAACCCCACACCACCATCCTGAGTCCCGGGGTCATCCCCTACCCATGGAGGGCCACATCACCTAGCAGCCCCCTTACATCACTCCCAATGGCAGCGGCGGTATTCCCTGTTACCATACACCATGGGTGGCGTCACGAACTATAAATATCTCTCCTGTAAATACCCCCCTTCTGCATTTGGAGAGTGGCCCCTAGCCCCCGGGTCCGGAGACCCTCGAGCCACGAGCAATCACCCCTGGATCTGAGCGGTTCGACCGCTGCAGGGGCGGCACACCACCTTATATTGGTGCTGCTCCGGTCCAAAGATGTCATATTGTGACTGCAACGTCAAAAATTACATCACAAGCTCTCAATTCAACTCTGAGAGCCAGAATGAGGTATGAACAAGGCCAGAAGGAGGCTCTCATAGAGTTGTATGGAATTGTGAACTCTGGCACGCTCCATGAACCATTGAAACATGCTCATTTTAACAAAATGATTATACAGCTATTCTGACATGGCTTTACAAAGTACATCAGCCTGATCAGGGTTAAGATGTATATTTAAAAGGAACCTGTCATGTAAAAAAAAATCCTATTAACCTACAGATATGGAGATCTGCAGGTTAGTAACTTTCTGACACCATCCCAGACTGACAGCCCTGCTGCTAAGAGTAAATCAACATGTTTCCACCTGACAGTTTTGGGCTTTTAGTCCTAGAGGCACAGCTTCAGTCACCACCAAGCACAGTGAGCAGCAGGAGAACTGTACCGCCCCGCGGGCTCGGCCAGCCGCCGAGCCGCTCGGATCCGTGCTCGTACAGTGGGTAGCTCGAGCTCCTCACGGACCCCGGGGGTCACGTTGCTCCATAAAGGGAGGGTTGGCGCAACACGCGGGGACTCCGTGGGGAGCTCCACAGCCGGGGCCGTGGTGGTTTGTAAGAGATTTTTATGTTCGTGACGCCACCCACGGGTTGTGGTGAATGGATGGACACCACCGCTGCCGTTGACTAGGCCTCCTAGGGACGGTGTTGTGCAGCTTGGTGTTGACCCCTTCGTGGGTAGGGGAGTGATGGTCCCGGGGGCCCGAGGAAGGCGCTGAGGCGGGGGAGCGGGTGCGTGCTAAGGTGTCGGTGTGGTGCAGCGTGGTGCAGCGCGGTGCGCGGCCCGAAGGCACTGGTGTACTCACTATGACACAACACACTGGAGTCTCTGGTAAACCAAACGGGATGATGAACGGGGCCTGCAGCCGGCTGCAGCTTCTCCCTTAACATGTTGGTGGTTTCCGCCTTTCTCCTGCACCTCTTTAATGTGAATGTTCTGACAACTATGCCTAAGCAACGGTAGTCCGCTCCCCGGCTTGCTTGGTGTCGGGAGAGCCCTGTTTGCCCGCAGACGCTGGCCCTTTGGGTCTCTATGCCTTGGCGGTGGCTTTACCCTAAAAGGTTGGGCTGTTGTCTTCAGTCGGGTCTTGTGTGGGAAAGGTCCTAAAGTCCAGTCCTAAATCAGTTGATTCGACTTAGCCTAGTGGTTTCTGGGCTTCGTACTGGGTCTGAGTACCCCTCCTGGTGCTCCGCTTACCAATCGGTTACCTGGTTCGGTACCGGCGGGCCGCCGCCCGAACCCAGTCCCTACGGTTCCAGTTCCACCAGCTGTAATACCAGCTCCTGCAGGTGGCCACCACTGTCTGCCTCCTTGCCAGAGGTGACTGGGCTCCAACCCAGCCACCTGAGTAGACTATTGGCAGGCCTAGTCACAGATCTGCCCTTGTACTCGACTTCTCTCCTCCACTGTCAAAGCTACTCTCTAAAATTACTGTTTTCCCGCCTCCAGGCCTGTGAACTCATCGGTGGGCGGAGACAAGTGCCTGGCTCCACCCCCTAGTGTGGACATCAAACCTGGAGGGTGGTAACAAGGGTTTTGAAGTTTGTCTGTTGTCACCTTTTTAGGGAGGGGGTGTGTGTGTATGAGACTACCTGGGACGACCTGACTAGTCCAGGGCGTCACATTCCCCCTTGGTTTAATGCAGACCGTCCGCGGGCTGCCTGTCCATCACCAGTTTATTTTGTAGCAGTAAAAAGATAAAACATTTTTAAACATTATGCATTTTTTTTTAATCTTCCCTTACGGGAGGCACATACTTAAACGTTGCAAACTGTAACATTTTTATTTATACGGGAAAACGGGAACGGGTCCTTTAATCACCCACCCAAACAACCTGAACCTTGATGTTGCCCCTAAGAAGTGGGCAGCACCCCTTTTCCCCAGTCCAGGAACGGGCCCAGGTAGTGTTTAACAGGACGGGTGCAGGTTTCACATCTGCTTGTCTCTCGGGGGACCCACGTCCAGGGGGCCCCTGGACCTGGAGGATGGCCACCGGTTGCAATGGTGGCGGGCATCGGCCATCTGTTTCCTGCAGGCCCATCCTCCAGTGTGCCTCTCCGGAGGCTGTGAAACCGGAAGGCCGGTTAAGGGGGTTATTTACATGCCCAATATTTTTTGGGTGGCCTGCTAGTTTTCAGCCATGTCTTTGGTGAACGGGGCAAAAACAAAATCCCAACGGGGACGGGCAGTAGGGTCCCAACGGGAACTGTTCAACTTTGGCAGCCAGGTTCCGCTGCCTTTACTCCGTATCTTCATCATACTCCTCTTCGACGGCAACCTCAGGGCTGTACGGTGGGGGAGAGGACTGGGAGCGCTCCTTCCTTTTAACACCGAGGGCAAACCAGCCCCTCTCCCCGCAATGCCGGGTGTAGGCCACGAGATCTCCTAGAACCAGATCCCGATCCGGATGACCCAACGGGAGGTGGGAGTTGACATCCCGTCGGGAAACAAAGACTTCAGCCTCCAGGCCCGGTTCAAAGATGAACCCCCATCCACGCTGGGGGTCAAACCGGCGGACCTGGCCTTGGAAGGTCAGGCCCCGCACCCGAAAGGTAGCATTCCTTAGGTTCTCCTTCTCCCGGATTGTGCGGGCCAGGACCTCTTCCTTTTGTTTCTCACAGGCCTCGATCTCTCGGCCCAACTGGTTTGGCCGCCGCTCCCAATATGGGGCGTTCAGTTGCCCTTCTTGCGCACGGGTTGGGCCCAGCCGGAGCTCCCCTGGGCCACAACCTGCACCTTCTCTGGGGAACCCCGCTGTGTCACGGCCTGGGGCGCTGCCTTGCAGCAACAATCATGCGCTGCCTCCGCCGAGGCCTGGGGTCGGGAAGTGGCTAGCTTTCCTTGCTGGGCGAGTCTTTGGGGTGCGATAGCCTCCCTCTTGGCTGGGCGGACTGCCGGGGCCGGAGTTTCTCGGAGCGTCGCTTTCTCCGGGACTGGCGGGATCACATCCGGGACAGGCACCTTCCAGGGTGACGGGGTTGGTGCAGGCCGAGCATACGTCCGTCCGCGTGCTGCGGCCACAGGCGGCTCCTCCTGGACATCTGGAACGGGCTCCGCCACCGGTGACGGGAGTGGGGATTCGGGCGGAGAGGCAGCGGTGACCTTTACAGGCGGTAGGAAAGGCAGTATGGAGGGCAGGAGCAGACCGGGTCCCTCAGCCGCAGCGGCCAGTCCTTCTCAGACATAGGGGCATAGGTCGTGTACCCTTTCCTCCAACACTGCCGCCACTTCACATGCCCGCACGGCGGCGGCTATCCCCTCCATCTCGGCCGCCCATTGCTCCATAAGGTAGCGTACCTGGGCTTGGAGACGGCAGCACATCATGGCCGTGCAGGCTTCTACCCACACCGCTGTTCCGGGCGCGGGCTTGGGAAACTCTGGCTCTCCGGACAGGGCGGACATGTTGCACTCTCAGGATCCAAGAATACAACGGGTGTCAGAGTCCTGGAGACCCTGCCCTTTATCTCCTCAGTCACATGAGGCTGGATCTTCACCCGCCCCCCCTTGGTCTTTTCGGGGCACTTCACTTGCTTTCTACACTGCTCTGCTCTCAGGGGGCGAGGTTTCACTTTTCGCGCCCTTTCTACTTGGAAAAGATGGCTTGGGCGGGAAACTTCGCGCCACTGGATAATGACAAGATGGCGGATTCTGCAATTTTTCAGCGGGACACCGCTAACAACAACTTCAAGGCGCACTTCCACCGGTAAGTGGATGGTGTTGTGAATGTCAGTTATGCTTTGGCCGCTGGGAGGCTCCCTCTTGTGGCCAGGAATGGTTTGGACATAGACCAGGTGTGATTAGCAATGGGCGTTTCCATTGCTAACTCTCTGCTTATTTAAATCCTGGTCTGATAGCAGGTTATGCCGGATGTCAGTTGTTCTTTGTTCACCAGCCTGCTCCATTCTGCTCCACACCACATCTACCCCAGATAAGTGCTTTGCTCTTTATTTGTTGTTTGGTTCTTTTACTCTTATCTGAGTTTGTCATTTGCTGTGGTTGTTTTCAGTTTATTTGCATGCAGGGATTTTCCTCTCAGTTGCTTAGCTGGGAAACTCCCTGCAGTTATGTTTGGAGTATTACTCCTATAAGTCCATGTGTTTGTGGCTTTTTGAATTTGTAATGATTCTTGTTTTCTTTTCATTGGTATGACAAGAGCGCCTGGTATAGGACGGCGTGCAGATCGTGTGATCTGAGGGCCTTTTTGTACTATCAGGAACTTGGAATTGCAGGGTTTTTCTCTGGCCACCATCAGCCCCTTTCCTGTCCTTTCCTATTTTAGTCAGTTGGGGCCTCACCTTTTGATAATCCTATCATCTATCTGTGTATTGTGTTTTCCTATATCACCGCAGTCTTTGAATGTGGGGGGCTTGATATTCTTTGTCTATTTTCTGAGGCAGAAAGTTATTCATCTTTCCTTCCTTTAGGATAGCTAGTTCTCCGGCTGGGTTCGCGGTGCATAGGATGATAGTTCAGCCCTCGGCTACTTCTAGTGTTGATGGTTAGTAAGGGGATGGCAGCCAGATTAGTTGCCAATGCTCTTGTCACCTTTTACCAATGATTTGTGGTGGTCTTCCATGGTTCCGGATCATAACAGTACATTCGGCCTACAAATTTAAAGGGTACTCTTAAGAAGGGGGGAAAAAAAAGAGGTCTGCTGAATTTTTTTTTTTTCTTTGGTGTTTTCCTCTTCTTCTTTGGGTTCGTGGAAGATTTCTTTTTTCTAGCATAGATGAATTGGGTGAGCGTGTTGCTCATCTTGATGCTAAGGTTCATCGTATAGAGTCTTATCTTGCACAGAATCCCCTTGCAGAGCCTAATATTCCCGTTTCTGATTTTTTTTCGGGAGAAAGTTCGAGATTTTTGAGCTTCAAAAATAATTGTAAATTATTTTTTGGCCTGCGCCCTAAGTCCTCAGGGAATCCCGTACAGCAGGTTAAGATTGTCATCTCCCTTCTGCGTGGTGACCCTCAGGACTGGGCCTTCTCTTTAGCGTCTGATGATCCGATTCTCAGTGATGTGGACTCCTTTTTTTAGGCCTTGGGTTTATTATATGATGAACCCAATATTGTGGACCAAGCAGAAAAGGTCTTGTTGTCCTTAACTCAGGGTTTGGATTCTGCAGAAATGTTTTTTTCAGAATTTTTTTAAGTGGGCGGTCCTTACCAAATGGAATGATGATGCGCTTGCGGCTCTTTTTCGGAAGGGTATTGCTGATACTGTGAAGGATGTAATGGTAGGATTTCCTGTCCCTTCTGGTCTTGATGCCTCTATGACCTTGGCCATTCAGATTGATAGGCGGTTACGTGAGCGCAGGAAGATACCTGCTCATTTGGTGCCTGTGGAACAGCCTTTGGAGCCTATGGAGTGTGATAGGGTCCTTTCTAATGCTAGTCGGCAGGGGTTCAGACGGAAGAATAGACTGTGCTTCTATTGTGGCGATGCTTCTCATAACATCTCTGTCTGCCCTAAACATGAAAGGAGACTGGCTACTTCTGTTACTGTGGGTTTTTGCAACCAAAGTTTCTTTTGTCTGTCACATTGATTTGCACATTGTCTTCTTTTTCTGCATTTGCCTTTGTGGACTCAGGGGCAGCGCTCAATTTGATGGATTTTGGGTTTGCTAGGGATTGTGGTTTCCCCATGGTTCATTTGTAAACTCCTATTCCTTTAAGGGGCATTGATGCTACCTTTTTGGCAGAAAATAAACCCCAATTTTGGACCCAGGTGCCTATGAGAGTTGCACCAGCGCATCAGGAAACTTGTGCATTTTTAGTATTGCATAACCTGCAGGATACCTTGGTACTGGGATTTCCGTAGTCCAGTTCTGGACTAGAGATCCTTGTCGGTAGCTAGTTGGGGTTGTCAAGGTTTGCATCAGGACCTTTCCCTGTCGTCCACATCTGCTCAGGCATTTGATGTTCCGGCCTTTTTGTCTGATTTCCGTGATGTATTTAATGACCAGGAATCTGATTCTCTGCCCCCACACCGGGACTGTGACTGTGCCATTGAGCTGGTGCCAGGTTGTAAATTTCCCAAGGGGCGGATTTTCAACTTGTCTGTACCCGAACATGATGCCACGCGGTCATACATCAGGGAATCATTGGTGAAGGGGCACATTCGGCCCTCATCTTCTCCTTTGGGTGCTGGCTTTTTTTTTTGTTGCTAAGAAAGATGGGTCGTTGAGACCTTGTATTGATTACCGCCTTCTTAATAAAATCACAATCAAATATCAGTACCCTTTGCCTCTGATGTCTGATCTTTTCTCTAGAGTGAAGAGCGCCAAATGGTTTACGAAACTGGATCTCAAGGGTGCGTATAATCTCATCCGTATTATGGAGGGTGATTTATGGAAGACGGCTTTTAATACTCCTGAGGGGCATTTTGAGTACCTAGTGATGCCTTTTGGGCTCACTAATGCACCCTCCGTCTTCCAGGCCTTGATGAATGATATTTTTCGGGACCTTATTGGTAAATTTTTGATTGTGTATTTGGATGACATCTTGATTTTTTCTGATGATTGGGACTCTCATGTTGGACAAGTACGGGCTGTTTTTCAGATACTTAAGGATCATGCACTGTACGTTAAGGGGTCAAAGTGCCTCTTTGGGGTGCAAAGGATTTCCTTTTTGGGCTTCCTCTTGTCTCCCTCCGCTATCTAAATGGACCCGGTTAAGGTTCAGGCTATTTACGACTGGGTGCAACCGACTTCTCTAAAATCCCTGCAGCAGTTTTTGGGGTTTGCTAATTTTTTCCGTAAATTTATAGCCAATTTTTCTGCCATTGTCAAACCTCTGACAGATTTGACAAAGAAGGGAGCTGATGCTGAGCATTGGACCCCAGAGGCGATTGTGGCCTTTCAGGAGCTTAAAAGGCGATTCACTTCTGCCCCAGTCCTGCAGCAATCTGATGTGTCTCTCCCATTTCAAGTTGAGATCGATGCCTCAGAGATTGGAGCTGGAGCTGTTCTGTCCCAACGAGATGCTACTTCGGGTAAACTTAAGCCCTGTGCCTTTTTCTCTCGTAAGTTTGCTCCTTCTGAACGGAATTATGATGTGCGGGAACCGGGAATTATTGGCTATGAAGTGGGCATTTGAAGAGTGGAGGCATTGGTTGGAGGGGGCTAGACATCAAGTTGTGGTGCTTACGGACCACAAGAATCTTACCTATCTGGAATCGGCCAAGAGGTTGAATCCTCGGCAGGCCAGGTGGGCTTTGTTTTTTACCCGGTTTAATTTTGTGGTCTCTTTTTTACCGGGCACCAAGAATGTTAAGGCCGATGCCCTTTCCAGGAGTTTCTGTGCTGACTCTTTGGAGGTTGTCGATCTGTCTACTATCCTGAATGATGGTGTAGTTTTTTTGGCCATTTCGCCTGATCTGCAGTTGGCACTGGCGGAATTTCAGGGGAATAAACCTGAGAGATTTCCTACAGGGACACTGTTTGTCCTGGACCAATGGAGAGACCGAGTTGTCTGTGAGGTTCATTGCTCTGTTTTGGCAGGTCATCCTGGCATTTTTGGTACTCAGGATCTTGTGAGACGCTCTTTTTGGTGGCCTTCCCTGTCCCGGGATGTCCGTCGTTTTGTGCAGTCATGTGGAGTTTGTTCTAGGTCCAAGCCCTGTTGTTCACGTTCTAGTGGGCTATTATGGCCTTTGCCGGTACGAGTTGGTGACTTCGTTTTTCCAACATGTGTTTCGTTTGCATGGTATTCCCGAAAACATTGTTTCTGACAGAGGGGTGCAGTTTGTATCCAGGTTTTGGAGGATATTTTGCTGCAAATTGGGTGTTCAGCTGTTTTTCTCCTCGGCGTTTCATCCTCAGACCAAGGGTCAGACTGAAAGGGCTAACCAGACCCTAGAGACCTATTTACGGCGTTTTGTTTCTGCGGATCAGGATGACTGGGTTTCGTTTTTGCCTTTGGCTGAATTTGCCCTTAACAATAGAGCTAGCTCTACCACATTGGTATCCCCCTTTTTCTGCAATTTTGGGTATCACCCCAGGTTCCTCACGTGGCAGCTTGAGGCATCTGACTGTCCAGGGGTGGATTCGGTGGTAAACAGAATGCAGCAGATTTGGGGGCAGGTAGTGGATAAATTGTTTCAGCCCCAAGAAACTGCCCAAAAGTTTGCCAACCGGCGTCGGACTGTTGGTCCCCGGTTTAACGTGGGGGACATGGTGTGGTTGTCCTCTAAAAATATTCCTATGAGAGTTCCATCTCCTAAATTTAAGCCCAGATTTATTGGACCTTATAAGATTTCGGAGATTATCAACCCTATATCTTTCTGTTTGACTCTGCCTGTGTCATTTAAGATTCACAATGTCTTCCATAAGTCCTTGTTGAAGAAACATGTGGAGCCAACAGTTCCTGCAGCAGCGCCTCCTGACCTGTTTTGGTACAAGGGGATCTGGAGTATGAGGTTGAAAAAATTCTGGATTCCCGTCGCAGTAGGCGTCAGCTTCAGTACCTTGTGAAATGGAAGGGTTATGGGCAGGAGGATAACTCTTGGGTTGTGGCTTCTGACATTCATGCGGACAGGTTGGTTCGCGCCTTCCATCATGCTCATCCCAAGCGACCCGGTGGCGTTGGTGAGGGTTCGGTGACCCCTCCTCAAGGGGGGGTACTGTTGTGAATGTCAGTTATGCTTTGGCCGCTGGGAGGCTCCCTCTTGTGGCCAGGAATGGTTTGGACATAGACCAGGTGTGATTAGCAATGGGCGTTTCCATTGCTAACTCTCTGCTTATTTAAATCCTGGTCTGATAGCAGGTTATGCCGGATGTCAGTTGTTCTTTGTTCACCAGCCTGCTCCATTCTGCTCCACACCACATCTACCCCAGATAAGTGCTTAGCTCTTTATTTGTTGTTTGGTTCTTTTATTCTTAGGGTACTTTCACACCTGCGTTCAGCGGAGTCCGTTACTATGGAGAATAGCGCAGTCCGTTAACGCACTGCGCTATTCTCCATAGACTTGTATGGATGACGCACTGTAACGCAAGTGTCAGAGTTGCATCCGCCGGACGATGCAGCGTCATTATTTTGATGCTGCGTCGGGCGGAAGGAACGCAGCATGTAACTTTTTTTGAGCAGTGGAATCCTTTGGATTTCACTGCGCATGGTCTCTCTGGCTCCCTGCACCCATAACCAGGGTACACATCGGTTAACCAAGGAACCCTGGTTACGTGTGCCGGGAGCCCGACACTTCCCCGCTTGGCTCCGCCCCCTCCCGCACTCCGTATGTATACACACGCACACTCTCACACTCACTCACCTGTCCCCCAGCGATGCAGTCCCCGCGGCACTGACGTCCTCAGCCATGGCCCCGCTCGACTCCACCCACTTCACACTTCGCCCCCGATCCCGCCCCCGGCACACTTTGTCGGCAACCAAATTATCAGCTGATCACCCGGCGGCCGGCTACTATGAGTGATCAGATGATCACCCGGCGGCCGGCTACTGTGAGTGATCAGCTTATCACCCGGCGGCCGGCTACTGTGACTGATCAGCTGATCACCCGGCGGCCGGCTACTGTGAGTGATCGGCTGATCGTTCACAATAGTCTGCCGACGGTAAAACTGTAAAAAAACCAAAACGGATTGCGTTGTTTTGCAGCATCCGTTGTATCCGTTGTGCCACTATATGCAACACATCCATTACATCCGTCACACAATACAATGCAACGGATATCATTCAACGCAAGTGTGAAAGTAGCCTTATCTGAGTTTGTCATTTGCTGTGGTTTTTGTCAGTTTATTTGCATGCAGGGATTTTCCTCTCAGTTGCTTAGCTGGGAAACTCCCTGCAGTTATGTTTGGAGTATTACTCCTATAAGTCCATGTGTTTGTGGCTTTTTGAATTTGTAATGATTCTTGTTTTCTGTTCATTGGTATGACAAGAACGCTTGGTATAGGATGGAGTGCAGTTCGTACGATCTGAGGGCCTTTTTGTACTATCAGGAACTTGGAATTTTGCAGGGTTTTTGTCTGGCCACCATCATCCCCTTTCCTGTCCTTTCCTATTTTAGTCAGTGGGGGCCTCACCTTTTGATAATCCTATCATCTATCTGTGTATTGTGTTTTCCTATATCACCGCAGTCTTTGAATGTGGGGGGCTTGCTATTCTTTGTCTATTTTCTGAGGCAGAGAGTTATTCATCTTTCCTTCCTTTAGGATAGCTAGTTCTCCGGCTGGGTTCGCGGTGCATAGGATGATAGTTCACCCCTCGGCTACTTCTAGTGTTGATGGTTAGTAAGGGGATGGCAGCCAGATTAGTTGCCAATGCTCTTGTCACCTTTTACCAATGATTTGTGGTGGTCTTCCATGATTCCAGATCATAACAGGATGGGTTCAATCCTGTTTACTGACGCCAGAAAGAGGGTACGTGTACTGGCCCGCGGGCTCGGCCGGCCGCCGAGCCGCTCGGATCTGTGCTCGTACGGTGGCTGGCTCGAGCTCCTCACGGACCCAGGGGTCACGTCGCTCCGAAAAGGGGGGTTGGCGCAACACGCGGGGACTCCGTGGGGAGCTCCACAGCTGGGGCCGTGGTGGTTTGTAAGGGATTTTTATGTTCGTGACGCCACCCACGGGTTGTGGTGAATGGATGGACACCACCACTGTCGTTGACTAGGCCTCCCGGGGACAGTGTTGCGCAGCTTTGTGTTGACCCCTCCATGGGTAGGGGAGTGATGGTCCCGAGGGCCCGAGGGAGGCGCTGAGGCGGGGGAGCGGGTGCGTGCTGGGGTGTCGGTGTGGTGCAGCACAGTGCGCGGCCCAAAGGCACTGGTGTGCTCACTATGACACAACACACTGGAGTCTCTGGTAAACCAAACGGGATGATGAATGGGGCCCGCAGCTGGCTGCAGCTTCTCCCTTAACAGGTTAGTGGTTTCCACCTTTCTCCTGCACCTCTTTAATGTGAATGTTCTGACTCCTATGCCTAAGCAATGGTAGTCCGCTCCCCGGCTTGCTGGGTGTTGGGAGAGCCCTGTTTGCCCGCAGACGCTGGCCCTTTTGGTCTCTATGACTTGGCGATGGCTTTACCCTAAAAGGTTGGGCTGTTGCCTTCAGTCGGGTCTTGTGTGGGAAAGGTCCTAAAGTCCAGCCCTCAATCAGTTGATTCGACTTAGCCCAGTGGTTTCTGGGCTTCGTACTGGGTCTGAGTGCCCCTCCTGTTGCTCCGGTTTCCAATCGGTTCCCCATTTCGGTACCGGCGGGCCACCGCCTGACCCCGGTCCCTACGGTTCCACCGGCTGTAATTCTAGCTCCTGCAGGTGGCCACCACCATCTGCCTCCTTGCCAGAGGTGACTGGGCTCCAACCCAGCCACCTGAGTAGACTATTGGCAGGCCTGGTCACAGGTCTGCCCTTGAACTCGACTTCTCTCCTCCACTGTCATAGCTACTCTCTAGAACTACTGTTTTCCCGCCTCCAGGCCTGTGAACTCCTTGGTGGGCGGAGCCAACCTCCTGGCTCCACCCCCCTGGTGTGGACATCAAACCTGGAGGGTGGTAACAAGGGTTTTGAAGTTTGGCTGCTGTCACCTTTTTAGGGAGGGTGTGTGTGTGTATGAGACTACCTGGGACGAAATGACTAGTCCAGGGCGCCACAGAACCATGACAGTCGGCGATGCCTGCAGAAACCTCCTTGTGACAATGACAGGTTGCCTTTATTAATGCATGGATATAATATTGTGATGTCTGGTGAGAGATTTGCTTTAAAGGGAATCTGTCACCACGTTTTTTCTACCTCATCTGAGATCAGCATAATGTAGAGATAGAGATCCTGATTCCAGTGATATGTCACTTAGGGAGCTGTTTAATGTAATTTTGATAAAATCAATGCAATTATACAGAGCACATGAATATGCTGGACTACCTGGCAGCACGCCTCTCATGATGATCTACTGCTGAGTAAATAGTGACTTTATCAAAACTACACTAAGCAGCCCAGTAAATGACACATCGCTAGAATCAGGATTTCTGTCCCTTTGTTATACTGTTCTCAGATCAGGTGGCAAAAATCTGCTGGCAGATTCCCTTGAATAAATTTCTCTAAAACTTTATGATGTGCGATAGCAACCACCTATATTCTAAATGGTCGCTATGTATTGCAGTGGCAGAGGTCTTCTGCTAGGTAAAACCTGGAATGCTTACTCTGGGACTTGTAGTTCTACAGTCCAGGTGTGTATGGAGCCTATGGTCACTCTGTGCTTAGGAAGTTGGAGTCCTTCTGAGGATCTGGACTGGCAGGAGCCATTGTCTGGAGCAAGTCATAGTTCCTGGTCAGTGATCCCAGTGATGCAGTCTTCCTAAGTGTGTGGAGCCTTGCTCAAGCTTTACAAAGGTAACCTCATAAAAGAGGATTGTATACTGACCTGTTACACGTCGTGGCTCTCTTATTGCAAGGAATGAGGTTGTCCCCCATTCCTTGTATGCCACGAGCCCTCCTGCTCAGCAGCGCCAAAGGTCTGGGAGACTGCAGGAGTTGCCTTCTCAGAGACACAGCAGAAGGGTGACACCTAGTGGTTCTCCTCTTGCAAGGAATGGAGCGGTCTCCCATCCCTTGCCTGCCACGAGCTCTCCTGCTCAGCATCACGGAGGCTCTGGGAAGTTGCGCAGTGTGCAAAGAATAGATGCTCAGGGAAGCAGCAAGACTTCCCATGTCTCTGCATATTGTGAAACCGGGGATCCCGCCTTTATGACCCAGAGGCAGGAAAATGAGCATGTGCTCCACGTGACGTCTTCTGATTCGCTCACTGATATCACACGGCCCGATGACGAGGCTGGTGATGTGCTGAATCCTGACTGGCTGGGCCAGGACGTCACGAATCCTGATTGGGTCACGCCCGTCCCGCGCTCGCCCTTGGGTGGAGCTACACCTCCTTAAAAGCTCCCCCTGCCATCATGGTGGCGCGCGACCGTCCTATGTTTGGATGTCTGGCAGTGTGCTGCCACGCCACTGCTCAGGCATTATTGTATTTTGTGGGCTTGGCCCTTGCTGCTTAGGCAGCACCTGGTTTGCAGGCCGTGTTCCTGCCTTGCTGCTCTGGCAGTATCTCATTCAGCAGGCCGTGTTCCTGCCTTGCTGCTCCGGCAGTATCTCATTCAGCAGGCCGTGTTCCTGCCTTGCTGCTCCGGCAGTATCTCCTTCGACAGGCCGTGTCCCTGTCCCAGGTGAGCTCCTCGAGTCTCCACCGGACTCACCTGGTTATTGAAAGCACACGTGCGTGGGCATCTCTGTGCTACCCTCGTGCCATATCTTGTGACTCCCGCTGGCACACGTGCGTAGGCACCTCTGTGCGTCCCTGTGCAACAGGTACACCGATCGAGAAGCCCCGACCATACAACCCTTACGGGTTAGGGCGGACCGGTGTACATAGATCGTCTGTGACCTTCCAGACGATCACTAGTAGCAACCCGCTCACTCTTTCCTGACCATAGCAGCGGTCCCTTACACCGCACAGTGGACCTTGACCGGCGGAAGCTGTCCATTTCCCATCTTGGCACGCTTCCCCGGGTCCCCCTCCTAACACTGACCAAGGTCTGTGAGTGAACAATGTGATACCTCCATTGGGATACTGCTGCAAGGGATTGTATCCAAAGCCGTTTGGGCGTACCCATGGATGAAACGGTCTGTATGTCATACAGTATATGTTTCTGTAAAGCTGAAGGAAGGCTCATGTTGTGTTCCCGGAAGATGGTTTGTGTCTATCAATAAACCAATTGGACTGTTTAAATAAAACCATTCCTATGTATGCCTCAATCGAGCAACAAAGTGAGTGTCCCCCATTACATTCAGTGAGCGCAGCCTCACGATGGCCACACCTCTATAGTAAGACACACCAATTTGTAAAGCACAAAGCAAAAATGTAACTTTTTGTGCAAATTATTTCAAAAATTGTACCTCCAAGGTTCACTTGGTGCTGCTACACAATACAGGTCAAAGTGATTACTGTGACAATCAAGTGTGGTTATCTTCCCTATAATCCTTATGAGGTGATCAGTAGAAGATAGAAGTGAAGCCACCAAATGTCTGATATGGGTTTCATTGGGCAAAAAAAAATTGTTGGAAGACCCCTTCCCAGTAACAGTGTCATGTAATGTGCGGCTAACTTAAAGGGTTTGTACACGATTAGATTATTTATGGGTTATACCTTGTTTTGCGACTCTTCTACTTGAGTTAGGGGGGAATCATGCTGGAATACCAGACACAAACCATGGACTAACAAGGCTCTGTTGCTACATGGGGGAAGGGTTTCATACCCCTTTTTTCAAATCATGAACAATTCCTTGGAAAGATGAGAAGGTACCGACTATCTCATCAGGACCCAGTATCAATCCACTATGTATGGGATTTCCTTTAGTCTGCCAATGTTTGCTGTTGAGGGAAATAAGATATTTCTATTCACCAAGGAAGCCCCAGGTATCCAGCAGCTGGTTATTCCCTCTCCTTATGGCAGAAACCATGCATGATTGACCACCTCTTCTGTTTATCAGTGAAGCTGATGGAGCTTCAAGCAGGAACAGATGCATTGTAATAAATATTAGTCAAATGTACATAATCATCTCTTCTAGCTCATATAACATTTTTAATATTGTTGGAAAAACGCTTTTATATTTTTTAAGCTAAAAAAAATTGCCAGGAATGTCTGAAAAGAGCTAAATGTATGATGTAGACCCCCATAGGTTGTAGCCTCCAAGCAACAACTCCATTTGCCCTCCCAGTAATGCAGACTTAATGCATTGGCTTGTTTATTTTATGTTGTGTAGAACTACATGTCTCCATGGTAACAATAAAAGCAAAACTCGTGTAATCTGATTCTGCAACCGTACTTAGATTTACTCCCTATAACTTGGTCACATACATTTACCAGGTCCTAGGTGGTGGGAGACCGAAAAAGACTATGTGGAACAGACTACAAAGGATTTGTTTGTAGTCTGTTACCATGGAGCTGTTGACACAAAACAATAGAAAATGTTTATTAAAAACTGTTTCAAAAGATGCATAGCATTTTATTCTAGATCAAAAATGAAGATGGGCCATCTTTTAAAGGGGTTTCCCACTACTCGGACAACCCCTTCTCAATTACTATGTTACCCCTCAGTAAAATAACAACAGCTGTACTCACCTTCAGTGACAGAGTTATTCAAGCCGTGTTGGCACTGTCTCTCCCGGGGATCACATGACATTCTTATGTCACAAGATCCCTGCAGCCAATCAGTGCTGGCTGTACTTTCCCTTCCTTCAGACAAATCAAGACATCCAGCAGCAGCTCTTATTTCCTCCAGTTGTCTGATTTTTCCAAAGGAGAGAACAGTGAAGCCAGATTGGCCACAGGGATATTCAGATGCATCTCAATAACTTAAACTGAACTTTTTGATGCTATTCTATTTCAGCAATTCAATACAAAAATGGAACCGCATATATTATATAGAGTCATTACACACAGAGGGATTTATTTCTATATATTATATAAAGTTATTACATACAGAGTGATCTATTTCGGGGGCGGCACGGTGGCTCAGTGGTTTAGCACTGCAGTCTTGCAGCGCTGGGGTCCTGGGTTCAAATCCCACCAAGGACACCATCTGCAAGGAGTTTGTATGTTCTCCCCGTGTTTGCGTGGGTTTCCTCCGGGTACTCCGGTTTCCTCCCACACTCCAAAAACATACAGTTAGGGACTTTAGATTGTGAGCCCCAATGGGGACAGTGTTCCTGATTTATGTAAAGCGCTGCGGAATATGTTAGCGCTATATAAAAATAAAGATTTGATTTTTTTGATTTTGATTTGATTTCAAGTATTTATTTCTGTTGTTGTTGATGATTATGGCTTACAGCCAATGAAAACCCAAAATTCATTATCTCAGAAAATTAGAATTATTACCACAAAACACCTGCAAAGGCTTCCTAAGCGTTTAAAATGGTCCATTAGTCTGGTTCAGTAGGCTACACAATCATGGGGAAGACTGCTGACTTCACAGATATATCCAGAAGGCAGTCATTGCCACATTCCACAAGGAGAAGGAGCGTAAGCCACAAAAGGTCATTGATAAAGAAGCTGGCTGTTCACAGAGTGCTGTATCCAAGCATATTAATGGAAATTTGAGTGGAAGGAAAAAGTGTGCTAGAAAAAAGTGCACAAGCAACCGGGATAACCGCAGCCTTGATAGGATTGTTAAGCAAAAGACATTTAAAAATTTGGGGGAGATTCACAAGGAGTGGACGCTGCTGGAGTCAGTGCTTCATTCAAGAGCCCCCACACACAGACGTGTCCAGGACATATCCTGCAACTGTTGCATTCCTTGTGTCAGGCCACTCATGACCAATAGACAACGCCAGAAGCATCTTACCTGGGCCAAGGAGAAAGAACTGGACTGTTACTCAGTGTCCAAGCTGTTGTTTTCAGATGAAAGTAAATTTTGCATTTCATTTGTAAATCGCGGTCCCAGAGTCTGGAGGAAGAGTGGAGAGGCCACAATCCAAGCTGCTTGAGGTCTTGTGTGACGTTTAAACAATCAGTGATGGTTTGGGGAGTCATGTCATCTGCTGGTGTAGGTCCACTGTGTTTTATCAAGACCAAAGTCAGAAAAGCCATCTACCAGGAGATTTTAGAGCACTTCATGCTTCCCTCTGCCGACAAGCTTTTTGGAGATTGAAATTTAATTTTCCAGGAAGCCTTGGCACCTGTCCACACTGCCAAAAGCACCAATACCTGGTTTACTAACCACAGTATCATTGTGCTTGATTGGCCAGCAAACTTGCTTGACCTAGACCCCATAGAGAATCTATGAGAGACACCAGACCCAACAATGCAGACGAGCTGAAGGTAGCTTTCAAAGCAATCTGGGCTTCCATAAAACCTCAGCAGTGCCACAGGCTGACGGCCTCCATGCCACATTGCTGCATTGATGCAGTAATGCATGGAAAAGGAGCCTCGATCAAGTATTGAGGCATTTATGTACAGACTTTTCTGTAGGTGCCAACATGTCTAAGTGTAAAATAATTTTTTCAGTTTATCTTATATAATATTCTAATTTTCTGAAATAATGACTTTTGTGTTTTCATTGGCTGTAAGCCATAATCATCAACATTAACAGAAATAAACACTTGAAATAGATCCCTCTGTGTGTAATGACTATGTAATATATATAAATAGCTCTCTGTGTGTGTAATGACTCCATATAATATATAGGAATATATGCCTCTGTGTGTAATGACTCTATATAGTATATAGAATTAGATCCCTCTGTGTGTAATGCCTCTATATAATATATAGAAATAGATCCCTCTTTGTGTAATAACTCTATGTAATATATAGAAATAGATTCCTCTGTGTGTAATGCCTCTATATAATATATCGGAATAGATGCCTCTGTGTGTAATGACTATATAATATATAGAAATAGATCCCTCTGTGTGTAATGACTCTATATAGTATATAGAATTAGATCCCTCTGTGTGCAATGACTCTATATAATATATAGAAATAGATCCCTCTGTGTGTAATGACTCTATATAATATATAGGAATGGATCACTTTGTGTGCAATGACTCTATATAATATATAGGAATAGATCCCTCTGTGTATACTGACTCTATATAATATATAGAAATAGATTCCTCTGTGTGTAATGCCTCTATATAATATATAGGAAAAGATGCCTCTGTGTGTAATGACTATATAATATATTGAAATAGATCCCTCTGTGTGTAATGACTCAATACAATATATAGAAATAGATCCCTCCGTGTGTAATGACTCTATATAATATATAGAAATAGATTCCTCTGTGTGTAATGACTCTATATATAATATATAGGAATAGAACCCTCTGTGTGTAATGACTCTATATATAATATATAGAAATAGATCCCTCTGTGTGTAATGACTCAATATAATATATAGAAATAGATCCCTCTGTGTGTAATGACTATATAATATATAGGAATGGATCACATTGTGTGTAATGACTCTATATATAATATATATGAATAGATCCCTCCGTGTGTAATGACTATATAATATATAGGAATGGATCCCTCTGTGTGTAATGACTCTATATAATATATAGGAATAGATCCCTCTGTGTGTAATGACTCTATATAATATATAGAAATCGATCCCTCTGTGTGTACTGACTCTATATAATATATAGGAATAGATCCCTCTGTGTGTAATGACTCTATATAATATATAGAATTCCATCCCTCTGTGTGTAATGACTCTATATAATATATAGGAATAGATCTCTCTGTGTGTAATGACTCTATAATATATAGGAATAGATCCCTCAGTGTGTAATGACTCTATATAATATATAGAAATCGATCCCTCTGTGTGTAATTGTGGCGCCCCTGAGGCTTCCGTCGCCACAGGTCATTGCACCCCATCAGCGGTGTGATGCCCCATTCTGGGAGAGGAAGAGAGTGAACTACGGTTCCCTGGTAAATCCACACTACACCCATTGTTAGGTACATACTGGGACCAGGGAAAGTGGCAGGCAACCCTCCCATGCTGCATGCTGAGAGGGGCTGTAAGACCCATCCCTGCTCCCATAGGGTGGTAGCTTAGCAACTGGGGAGGTGGGAGGAGCCACCAGAGAGCAGATAGAGAAAGGAAGGTCAAGTTAGTTTCAGTTTACCTCAGGGAGTGAAAGAGTGAGGAGCCAGCATGTAGTTGGAGAAGAAGAACGAGAGCAAGGAGGGAGGAGGAGGCCTGCTGGAGGCAGGCAAGGAGGAGAAAGAAAGAAAGAAAGAAAGAAAGAAAGAAGGAAAGAAAGGCTCCAAGTCAGTCAGGAGCAGAGAACCAGAAGGAGACGCTTCCTGGTGAAGAACCTGGGACCCAGAGGTCCGGGTGACACCACGCAGAGACAGAAGGAGTCGCAGGGCCGCGGGTAGTCCTGGAGGTACCACGAGCAGTCCTTGATAGGTACCAAAGAGAGGGCCTAGAGGCGCCACGGGTAGTTGCAGGCTGCGGTGGCCTGTTCCACATTAACATCGGTGGAGTGATTAAGCTGCGACAGGGGACGGTCCCTAGAGACTGGAGGAGTGCAAAGACAATCTCCAAACAGTAAAAACCGAGGCCCAGGGACGTTGTAAGCTCCCAGGGCCAGAACCCATAGCAGACTTCCAGAAAAGGGGTAATCAGCCGACAGGTGACCCCCCAGCCTGGAGGCTGTAGTGGAGGCCAAGCCAGGTCCATCCTAACTAAGGCAAGGCTCAGGAAGACAGCAGAGAAGGAGACACTAAGAGAAGGGTACCGGCTTTCACACTCTGAATCACCCAGAAGGCGGAGGTCCCTGACAGAGGTTCCAGCAGTCCAAGGGTCCTGCTGCCCTGACAAGAACTGTGAGTAAAGAACTTGAACTGCACCCTTGAAGTTGCCTCAGTTATTTCATCTGCATAGACATTCACAAGCACCAACTGTGCCCCGGGCATTGCTCCACCTGTGGGGAGCAGTACTACCATTGCTGCCATAACATCATCCCGGAGGCCTCACACAGCAGCGGCGGCTTATTAGCCGCATACAACTTTTGGCGTCACGAACAGGATTTCGTGCCCGGTCTAACCGGGTACTGTGCGCCTGGAGAACCGTGTGACAGACTGTGTACTTTACTGAGAAACCGCCGCCATTAGCGCTGCTGAGGGCGGGAAGAAGGGGGGCGTGCAAGAAGAAATGGCGCGAAGAGAAGCCCCGCCCCCTTGTCCAAGAAAAGAGAGCGAAGCAGTGCCCGCGATAGAGAGCAAAGGAAGAAAAGATGGCGCGTGAAGAAGCTGAGATGATGGACGCCGAGCAACGAGCGGCCAGAGGAGGAGTGGCCGAGCCGGGACACGCACCTCAGAACCGGGTGGTGTCCTGCGTCCTGGAGAGCGGAGAAGGTCCAGCAGCCGCTGCAGAGCCGGGTAAAGAGAGTGTCACCCCCAACCGGCGGAGCCCAGATTGCCAGGTGGGGTTCCTGCCCAGTCCTCCTGCAGGCGCGCGTGCCACCACCGCAGCTCCGATACCAGCACCCTGCAGCAGGCCAGCGGCCACCAGAACACTGGAGATGCTACTGAGGGGTGAGTCATTTAATGCCCCTGCCGGCGCGAGAGCCCCAACCCCCGCTGCCATTCCCGCGGTCCCTGGAGGGACGCCCGGCGCGGCGACGCCGATCCGGGCCGCAGCCACGCCAGGTGCGGCCCGCCAAGATTTTGCTGTCGGAGCGGCGCCCATCCACACCGCAGCAGCGACTCCAATACAGGCCGCCGCCATGCCAGGCGCGGCCCGCCAAGACCAGCAGACGCAGACTGTGCTGACCGCTGTCTACCTGCTGCCAGGTGGGGAGCCAGAGAAGAATCCCTACATGTAAAGAAGTAAGAAGCAGCTGAACTGTACATAGCCCCTCATTCTTTTTGAAGAAGTCCCTTGTGTTTTGCCCCTCATTCTTTTCGAAGATGACACCCTTTCCTGCTGTACTGCCCCTGATGCTTTTTGAAGACGTCACCCCCCCATGTTATGTGCTACCGGGCCACTGAACTGGAATGTGGGCCCCGGTGGAAGTGTATGTGTTATGTCCTACCAGGCCACTGGACTTAGTGGCTGGTATGTTGTTTATGTGTCCTATGTAACCAGGCCATTGGACTTAATGGCTGGTTGATTTGTCCCATTAGTGTTTGATTGAAAGAAACGAACTGCCGGGCTACTGGACTTGTTGTAGCCGAAAATGTAGATAGTTGCACCCGTTGTGCCCCCTACCAGAATTATGGGGGAAGTGCCCAAACTGTGCAATGAACTGAAAGTGCACACATAGTTTCTTTATAAGAAGTTTGCAACGTTAAAGTGATTGTGCCTCCCATAAAGGGAAGAAATGTTTTATTGTTTTATGTTTTGCATACCAAAAATGTTTTGCAGTTTCTCCACATGTTTTTGTTGTTTTTCAGCCCGAGGACGTGCTGGGATTTGCTGTGGGGGAGTGTGGCGCCCCTGAGGCTTCCGTCGCCACAGGTCATTGCACCCCATCAGCGGTGTGATGCCCCATTCTGGGAGAGGAAGAGAGTGAACTCCGGTCCCCTGGTAAATCCACACTACACCCATTGTTAGGTACATACTGGGACCAGGGAAAGTGGCAGGCAACCCTCCCATGCTGCATGCTGAGAGGGGCTGTAAGACCCATCCCTGCTCCCATAGGGTGGTAGCTTAGCAACTGGGGAGGTGGGAGGAGCCACCAGAGAGCAGATAGAGAAAGGAAGGTCAAGTTAGTTTCAGTTTACCTCAGGGAGTGAAAGAGTGAGGAGCCAGCATGTAGTTGGAGAAGAAGAACGAGAGCAAGGAGGGAGGAGGAGGCCTGCTGGAGGCAGGCAAGGAGGAGAAAGAAAGAAAGAAAGAAAGAAGGAAAGAAAGGCTCCAAGTCAGTCAGGAGCAGAGAACCAGAAGGAGACGCTTCCTGGTGAAGAACCTGGGACCCAGAGGTCCGGGTGACACCACGCAGAGACAGAAGGAGTCGCAGGGCCGCGGGTAGTCCTGGAGGTACCACGAGCAGTCCTTGATAGGTACCAAAGAGAGGGCCTAGAGGCGCCACGGGTAGTTGCAGGCTGCGGTGGCCTGTTCCACATTAACATCGGTGGAGTGATTAAGCTGCGACAGGGGACGGTCCCTAGAGACTGGAGGAGTGCAAAGACAATCTCCAAACAGTAAAAACCGAGGCCCAGGGACGTTGTAAGCTCCCAGGGCCAGAACCCATAGCAGACTTCCAGAAAAGGGGTAATCAGCCGACAGGTGACCCCCCAGCCTGGAGGCTGTAGTGGAGGCCAAGCCAGGTCCATCCTAACTAAGGCAAGGCTAAGGAAGACAGCAGAGAAGGAGACACTAAGAGAAGGGTACCGGCTTTCACACTCTGAATCACCCAGAAGGCGGAGGTCCCTGACAGAGGTTCCAGCAGTCCAAGGGTCCTGCTGCCCTGACAAGAACTGTGAGTAAAGAACTTGAACTGCACCCTTGAAGTTGCCTCAGTTATTTCATCTGCATAGACATTCACAAGCACCAACTGTGCCCCGGGCATTGCTCCACCTGTGGGGAGCAGTACTACCATTGCTGCCATAACATCATCCCGGAGGCCTCACACAGCAGCGGCGGCTTATTAGCCGCATACCACAGGTGGCGTCACGAACACAACCATTAACAAGCAAGCCACATATTCTACTGACACCCACCAGGGCCACGGAGCCGGGCCCAGCCACCACTGACTACCACCGGACTAGTCCGGCCCGGCACCGGGTGTCCCATAGCCCTGGGGTGGGCGAGTCATAATGACTCTATATAATATATAGAATTAGATCCTTCTGCGTGTAATGACTCTATATAATATATCCGTTTCGCTTTTTGTTATGAATTACTGAAGTTAATTTTTGATGATATTCTACTTGATTGAGAAGCAGCTGAACATAATGTCACGTGATCCCTGGGAGAGACAGCGCCACCATAGCTGGAACAGAGCTGACCCCAGAGGAGAGTATAAGGGGTACTTTGCACACTACGACATCGCAAGCGGATTGTAGCGATGCCAAACACGATAGTCCCCGACCCCGGCGCACATGCGATCTCTTGTGATAGCTGCCGTAGCGAACATTATCGCTACGGCAGCTTCACATGCACTCACCTGCCTTGCGATGTCGCTCTGGCCGGCGAACCGCCTCCTTCTTAAGGGGGCGGGTCGTGCGGCGTCACAGCGACGTCACATGGTAGACGGCCAATAGAAGCAGAGGGGCGGAGATGAGCGGGACGTAAACATCCCGCCCACCTTCTTTCTTCCTCATTGCAGGCGGGGCGCAGGTAAGGAGATGTTCCTCGCTCCTGCGGCTTCATACACAGCAATGTGTGCTGCCGCAGGAACGAGGAACAACATCGTACCTGCCACTGCAGCGACATTATGGAAATGCCCGACACTACACAGATCATACAATTTCGACACTTTTGCGCTTGTTAATCGTAGTAGAAACAGGGATTAAGAAGGGGCTGCCCTAGCAGTGGACAACCCCTATTAAGCAAAGTTATTGAAAATTTACTGCATATCAGTTGCCATATTCTGATGGGAAAAGCAGTGACTATGATTTCGCCTAATATAAAAACTTCTTTGTTTTTAAACTCGATCGGGAACCCCAGTGTAATAAGTCCCCCGATCAGTTTAACAGGTGTCTCGCATATTGAATCGTAATCTTTTAAGGCAGTAGAATACAACAGATGTAATGGGCATGGAGGCATTTTCAAGGTATGAAGTCGTCTTCTTTCCTGATTAAAACATTGCTGTCAGTGGCTCCCTCCCTTGAGTTCAGTTTACAAGGCTCTCTCTCGACTATTTTTCCCACTGCCAGCATCACATAACGATCATTCCGTCAATTGTTCAATTGACTTTGCATTTACCTTGAGGCCAGTAATTCTTCCAGGTCTCACTAATCATTGCGTACAAGCTTATTTATTGGTGTGTTCCAGAAAAATGCCCCCAAATTCAACTAACAAAGTAGAGGCGGCTTAGAGTGAGTGTGACGGGAGATTTGTCAAATTCAGCGGTGCCGGATGTCACCACGGTTCAGATGCAATTTCTATGCGGCGCAGGTTGGAAGGAGGTGTGAAAATCAGATCAAGCTGAGGTTAATAAAAAAAAAAATTGTGTGAAAGAAAACTGTTTTTAATATCATTATGTTTGTAAATGTTACGATGAAAAATAATAAGAATAATATCAGGCTATGGTTTGTTGGAACTTAAAGAGGATGTCCACTTCCAATAAATTAATTTTACACATGATTATAAAAATCTTACCAATATAGTGAATACATGAAATTTTCAAGTGTGGCCAAATCTTCAGATATTGACCTCGTTCCTGGGTTTTGTTGCCTCCAGATTGCTTTCCTGTGTTACTTACATTGTCAGTACATCTTCAGACTTGTGTTAAGGAGTAGGTCAGTGTCTAAATTTGGCTGCTTGACTTGCTACCTTTGCTACCTTCTCTGCCAAAGACTGAGAAGGAGGCTGGCTTTTAAAATTAGCAGTCAGCCAGTCTCTTTTAGAATAGTAGCAAAAAAGAGACAATTGCCCTCTGTAGTGCTAAGATATGTGTAATAATGAATAGGGGAATATAGACATGCATTACTGCTATGGAAAAAATGGAAATATTGAGATACTTAGCATGCAAAAATGGCCAATTTTATGAGAGCCCAACAGCCAACGCCAAGGCAACCTCTTATTGTTCGGCACCTATCAAACCAATGCCTCTCTTTGGGTTAAAAAAACTACAATTTATGGGTGGAAAGGAACTTGCTAATAGAGAATTAAAATTGCCCAAGGGTGAAGAGCAAGAGTGCTAAATCAGAAGGCATAACCATATAATCTAAGAAAAAAAATTGATGGCACTTTCCACAATTTTCTAATGTGAACAGGTGTATACTGACCGCGAAACATATTAACAAAAAAGAGACAGTTGCACTATTTAGTGCTAACATGTGTAATAATGAATATAGGAATATAGACATGCAGTGTTGCTATGGAAAACATGTAAAAATTGAGCTACTTAGCACACAAAATTGGGCAGTTTTATGTGAGCCCAACAGCCAATGCCAAGGCGACCTCTTATTGTTGGGTCCCTATCAAACTAATGCCTGTCTTTGGGTTAAAAAACCTACAATTTACAGGCGAGTAGGAACCTGCTAATAAATTCTTAGATTATAGGGTTATGCCTTCTGATGGAGCATTACTCTTCAGCCTTAGATGATTTTATTTCTTTATTAGCAAGTTCCTATTTGCCCATAAATTGTAGGGTTTTTAATCCAAAGATAGGTATTAGTTTGCTAGGGACCCAACAATAAGATGTTGCCTTGCTGTTGGTTGTTGGACTCACATAAAACTGGCCATTTTTGTGTGCTAAGTATCACAATTTTTATGTTTTCCATAGCAGTATTACATGTCTATATTCATTGGTACACATATCTTAGCACTACAGAGTGCAACTGTCTCTTTTTTTGCTACTATGTTTTGTGCTCAGTATGCACCTGTTCGCATTAGAAAGTTGGGAAGTGCCATCGTCTTTTTTAGTCCCTTTTACCATGACATCAGAAGCTTATCTATGTCATGGATGAGACTGGAAGTGGATCGGTTGAACTCAGAACCAAGGCTGACCGTTGAAAATTGGGGAAGTTCTGAAAATAGAAGTATATTGCTAAGTTAGATATAGCAACATGTGATAATAAAACTTAACCTTTAATTGGGTTATTTAAAATGACGTAAATAACATACAGTTATCCAAACACCATTTAAAACCAGAAAAATGTTGAGGCCAATACAGTTCATGTATTTATGGCGCCAACATATTTCAATATACAGGGGAACGGGAAACGTTCACCCTTTACAACCAACACAGGAGGGGTAGGGAGATCTTGTGCATAGTTGGCTATAATGGCACTGCTAGTAAGCTGAATTAATGCTGGGTATATGTAGCATACAGGATACATATATGATCACAATAAAAATAGTATGCCAATTAACCCAGTCAGCATTAGTACCATTAGGCTTAAATGAATGAAAATAATCGCCCAGCTGTAAATTTACAATAGTGTAAAGTACCAACAAAGGACAATTTAAGCCGAAACAAACACCATAGACTGTAATATCCAAAAGATGGCGACTCCTATATGGATATAATATGCTAGATATCAATAATATGCTATGGCATATAATGAGAAAAAACAAATGCAATATCAAGACCACTTGAAGTGGAACAATCTCACCCAGTCCTTTCGTCCCATGGATGGATCAAAGTTCTCCCATGTTGTATAGTCCAAATACCGGCACGGTGGGAGTAGTGGTTTGGTCACTAGCCCTGTCTGGGATTAAACTATCCTACCTACCAGGCCACATAGGTTTGAGCTCTGTGTTGAGCCACTGCTGCGATTTTCAGGTGTTTTACGCCTCCCCTGATGAGCAGATAATGTGAAACGCGTCGGGAGTCACCTGGTTTCATCTACTAAGGGTCAGCCACAACAGGGCCAGCTGTGCACTGCCCTTGTAAGGGCGGGAGTCATTGTGGATAATTAAAGGGTCAGTTTAATCCCAGACAGGGCTAGTGACCAAACCACTACTCCCACCGTGCCGGTATTTGGACTATACAACACGGGAGAACTTTGATCCATCCATGGGACGAAAGGACTGGGTGAGATTGTTCCACTTCAAGTGGTCTTGATATTGCATTTGTTTTTTCTCATTATATGCCGTAGGATATTATTGATATCTAGCATATTATATCCATATAGGAGTCGCCATCTTTTGGATATTACAGTCTATGGTGTTTGTTTCGGCTTAAATTGTCCTTTGTTGGTACTTTACACTATTGTAAATTTACAGCTGGGCGATTATTTTCATCCATTTAAGCCTAATGGTACTAATGCTGACTGGGTTAATTGGCATACTATTTTTACTGTGATCATATATGTATCCTGTATGCTACTTATACCCAGCAATAATCCAGCTTACTAGCAGTGCCATTATAGCCAACTATGCACAAGATCTCCCTATCCCTCCTGTGTTGGTTGTAAAGGGTGAACGTTTCCCGTTCCCCTGTATATTGAAATATGTTGGCGCCATAAATACATGAACTGTATTGGCCTCAACATTTTTCTGGTTTTAAATGGTGTTTGGATAACTGTATGTTATTTACGTCATTTTAAATAACCCAATTAAAGGTTAAGTTTTATTATCACATGTTGCTATATCTGATTAAGTTGTACATGTTGGAATTCTTCTGTATTACCTACTGGTTTTGAGTTAGTGCTATATTCAGGTCATATATTGCTAAGTTCCATACATTATTCTGAGTTCATTATAAACTACTTTTATTGAAAGTGAGCAACCCCTTTAAACATTGATGACCATTTATGATCAATCAATGTTTGACCAGTAGGGTCTAAACCCTGTTGGAAAGCACTATGAAGGGACCCTGAAACTCCTGCAAGTTCCATGCCCCCTTCGTTGTTAGTACAAACAGCACTTATTGTGGTCTTTTGCTGGTACTGTATTGTGAGTTTCTTGCAAGTTTGACCACCCACTAATCAAACATTTAATCTTTTATGTCTCATTGAGCTCCTCAAAGGGTCTATAAAAATTAAAAAGAATAACTTAAATGTTGTCAAAGTCATCTGACAACCCAAGTGTGTTATTAACTGTGGTGCTTAATTAAAGGTCATAATTAAGGATGCGCGAGCATGCTCGCCGGTACTCGGTGCTTACCTGAACATCTCGGTATACTCGGTGAGCACCAAGTACCAGCAAAATGCTCGGGCACATGCTTGACTCCCCCTCCCTGCATGTTGGCACTCTTTACAGAGTCAGCCCACATACAGGGATTGGCTGCCACACACTGTAATGCCATAGCCATGTTCGTTGAGGCATTACAGTGATTGGCTGGTTGCACAGCGTCATCAGGTCTATATAAGACCTGACAGCGCTGTCCTTGTCACTCTGATCCACAGTCAGCTAGTGTAGGGAGAAGTGCTGCTGAGCTATGGACAGATTTAATGTGTCAGAAAGCACGGGGGGAGGAAGAACGCTTCTGCTCTCCATGCTGTCTAATCACTCAATGAGTGAGCAGAGACTGAGAGTTGGTAAGCGGTGACATCACCGCTGCCACCGTTGCCATAGTAACCTAACAAGCGGATTACTATAGCAACGGTGATCTCCATCACCTGATAACCGGCACCACTATACAACGGCTCTGGGTGGGGCTATATATGGTTTCCCTACACTTCATTTACTTGCTGGCTATATTTCCATGTGAACCTGTTCCTGTGATTCCAACTCTTCATATTTAGGGTTTATCTTGGAAGAAAATACCAGTTGAGTGTCTGGTGTTTGTCTGTTTTCAATACGGTATGTCTTGATTTCGATGATTTTTTTTATTTAATAAATTGATGAACGAGGGAGTAAGTGAAAGCGTTTATTCAAATACATTATTTTATTCCAGTGTGTGTGTGTTGTTTTTGTTTTTTTTTAACACTACACTTACCAGTTTAGTAATGGGGGTGTCTGATAGACACCTTATTCTTTGTTAACCCCTGGGCTTTATGCCAGCTGTCAATTCACAGAGAACATCAACCACAAAACTATTACTCTTTTTGCCACCACATCAGCACAATCAGGAACAGCAATTAAAAGAGCCAGAATTGGTGCATTTATTGGATATGCCACTTCTGGGGCGGCTGTGCGTTGCTATTATTAGGCTAGGAGGGGCCAAATAACCATGGGCCTTCCCAGACTGATAATACCAGCCCCCAGATGTCTGATTTACCTTGGTTGGTTATTTTTTTCTAATTATTTATTTAACGATTTAAAAAAAAAAAAAAAGTGGATTCCTCTCTATTTTTGACAACCAGCCAAAGTAAAGCAGACCGCTGAGGGCAAGACCCCACTTTTTTTTTTTTATTATCTATCCATGTTTGTTTGCAAGACAATTGCTCCCATTTTTGCTTTCTTTTGCAGCCCCGTAGCACTTACTATGACCATTTTACAGAACTGACGTTCTGGTCTCTATTAACTGATATGGGTTTCAGTGTAACGTTTGGGTCCCAAATTCGACTTAACTGAAGTTCTGCTGAACCCAGCGAACCCGAATTTCCATGGGTTTGCTCATCTCTACAGCAGAATTTTATTAAGAATGTCTCCGTACATTTGTCCATTTATCCTTCATTCTATTATATGATGTTTGCCAGTGCCATATGGTGAAAAGCAATAATTGTACCTGCTTATTTCCGGAATTTCTGTAGCTCTCCAAAGGTTGTTCTTGGCTCTTGGACAACTATTCTAAGTTTTTTCACTCCTCTATCTGAAATTTTGTGAGGAGCACCTGATCATGGTCAATATATGGTGAAATTATGATCTTTCACTTCAAGATTATAGCCGCAACAGTGCTCACTGAAACCTTCAGTAGTTTAGAACGTCTTCCGTAATGAACACCATCAGTATGTTTTGTAACAATAAGGTTATGAAGGTACTGAGATAGCTCACTGGTTTTACCCATCATGATATGTATCTTGTGTGGCACCTTCTTAATGTCAACTTTTTATAGACCATCAGTTGAACCAGCTGATATAATTTTTCTATAAATGACTGGATTGTTTTCTAATTTCGCAATGTAACAGCAGGCCGCGGTAAGCATTTACTTACTCGGCTCCATCAGAATTCACATGATGTGATCTCATAGATCCGATGGTTGCCATGGTAGCACAGGGTCATGTGATGAATCCTGAAGCTATCATGAGTCATTTCATCTTACAGCCGGCAGAGGGCCATCTGTGAGAGGAGAGCAGCTTTTGTTGGATCAGAGCAATGCTGCTCTAATCTACAAGAAAGAATGAGCGATCAGACTCCTGATCATTATAGTCACCTATGGGGCCTAATAAAATAAGAAAAAAAGTAAAAAAAAAAAGTTTTACAAAATTAAAAAAAAATTAAAAAAAACCCTAAAAGTTCAAATCACCCCCCCATTTGCCCCATTAAAAATTAAAGGGTTAAAAATATAAAAAATATACACATATTTGGTATCGTTGCATTCAGAAATGCCCTATGTATCAAAATATAAAATCAATTAATCTGATCGGTAAGAGGCATAGTGGCAAAAAAATTCCAAACACCAAAATTACGTTTTTTGGTCGCCGCAAATTTTGCGCAAAATGCAATAACAGGCAATCAAAGCTTAGCATCTGCACAAAAAAAGACAGTTAAAAACGTGAGGTCAAGACGCAAAAAAATAGCCGTCACTGAGCCATAGATCCTGAAAAATAATAACACTACAAATCACAGAAAATGGCGCAAAAAAGTGCGCCTTTTTTAAACAAAGTTCTGAATTTTTTTAACCCTCTAAATAAAAGTAAACCTATACATGTTTGGTATCTACGAACTCATACCGACCTGGGGCATCACACCGGAACATCAGTTTTACCACATAAAGAACACTGAATAAAATATCTCAAAGACAATCATGTAATCGCAGTATTTTTGCAATTTTTAAGTAGAACTCGACCCGCAAAAATCAAACCCTTATATGGCAAGATTGACAGAAAAATAAAAAAGTAACAGCTCTCGGATGAAGGGGAGAGAATAAAAAACTGAAAAACTGAAAATAATCAAGGGGTGAAGGAGCTATGGTTTGATTTATGTGCCTGTGTGGATTGGGTGGGTTGTTACCAACATCTGGTGAGAAATCTCTGTCAATGTCACCTTTAGGGTACCCTCATGTGATGCCCTGGCGGTTCCATCAGCCACGAAAACCTAGCCACCCCCCCTCAGGGTAAGAAGGACACACCACCGGGCGGGACCAGGCGGATTTGGAGCGCCCACCTAGATGTCTTGAGGATCCGGGGGAGGAAACCAGTCAGTTAGTTTGTCTTAAGTTGAAGTACAAGTGAGAGCTCAAGTGGGAGTTCAAGGGAGGAATGCAAGTCTGAGCCTAGTGAAGAGTGGACAGGGTAGTGGCCCTGGTCTACTGGCTAGGTGGCAAGCAGTGGACCATGTCCAAAGGCGACGGGAGTCCGGTCACGGGAGCACCAAAGTGGACCGGGACAGGGTTGGAGCCCACCGGTACCGACAGTAAAGATCCGATCCAGAAACCGTGCACGGGCGGGGCACCTGGACCCTAGTTAGAAGACAGTTGCAAGCCCCTTCTCTAATTAACCAGGCCGGGGGCAAGGTTCCAGACGTTGTTCCAAAGTGTTAGCCCAGATAGAGCGAAACAACAGCCCACCGCGGGGGATAGGGTATCCGCAACAACCCACTGAGATCCCAAGGGTCAGTTTTTGCGGGCACATCTCCCAACCAAAACCAAACCGGGAGTGGACTTCCCCGTTCCATATGAGGTTGTCTAGAATAAAAGGAAAATACAGAGTGCCGGAGGAAGGGACATTGGTACACCAGCCGGGTGTGGGAACCGTACACACCGTGAAGCGGCAGCCAGCCACTGACACCTTCGTTTACCAGCAGACTCGTGTGAATTTATTCAACCATGAGTACACCAACACCCCCGGTCCGGCCCGGTGCATCACCACAAACGGCCATCACCTCCCATGTTATGGACATTGAGCCCCGGGACATCCACTCCTACCCACGGATGGGTTAACATCCAGCTGCCACTCCATCGCCCCCGGGTGCTCCCCAACAGCAGCGGTGGTACTCCATCTGACCACACACCGTGGGTGGCATCACAAAGTATCTATCACAATCCCCTGTACATATTACGCCCCTTCTTTTATTTGAGTGTCCGCGCGACCCCCGGGTCCGGAGACCCCTCAAGCCACTGCGGATCCGGATCCCAGCAGCCCGGCTGCTGACATGGGGGCGGCACACTCACACGAGCGTGAAAATCGGACGAGTGCAATGCGAGAAAATCTCGCATTGCACTCGGACCTATGTTAGTCAATGAGGGAGAGCAGTTAGTCAGCTTTTCTCATATCCAGATTCTGAATGTGAAAAAAGCGGCAGCATGCTGCAATTTTCTGCTAGAGCCGTATCCCTCACACCCATTCAAGTGAATTGGTGTGAGAGATACATCGGACTGCACTCGGATGTTATCCCAGTGCAGTGCGATATACACACAGGCTGACAATGGCGGAAATGAGTGGAATAACCCTTCCCTCTCCTCCGCAGCGCCCATCCTCAGCTTCATAGCTGTGACCTGATTGCAGGATCGGGTCACAGCCGCATGACACTCGGCTCACACTCATAGCAGAGTCAGAGCCGGGAGTCATTAGCTGTCGCATCGGATGCCAAACGCTCGTCTGAGTCCAGCCTTAAAATATTTACTTAGAAAATTGGTGATGTGTTCAATACTTATTTCACCCTTTGTGTGTGCGTATTGTAGCGATTTATTCAGGTCAGGATGCAGTAAAGAGGCTCACACAGGCGTATAGTGCAAAATTGTAAGGGTTTTATTCACACTTACAGTGACAGTCAGCAGTTCCAAAGGAATAAAAACAACAAGAAAGTCCATTCCCTCAGTCTTTTTTGCTCCACAGGACTGGAGCTCACCCTTTCCTGAGTAGGTTGCCAGTCACACCGCAGTAATCACGTACAGATACTGTCCGGTAGTGTGAGATAGTAGCTCCTCCTTGAAATTTTGGTTACCCACTGAGCTGTTTTTCTAGCCCCAGCTCTCTACACACTATCCACTGAACACAGAGCACCTTATGCCTCCCTAATTGCTGCAGCTGTGTTTTCGGGCAGTATCGGATAATCAATAGGCTTCCAGGCCAGAGTTATGCTCTCTCCAGCCAGAGCTCCAGCAAAACCGCATTTTGCCAGGAGAAGTATACCTACCATCTAGTACCGCACCACAATATGTACTCTATTTGTGTATATAATATATATACCCACGTAAAAGTATATGTTTAATGTTCCATTCGCACATCTGTATTTGAACCGGCCATAGGTCTCCAGACCTAAAATGAACAGCCTCAAAGCCATATGTGAGGCTTTCAAATTGGGGTTAGGAGACCCTCGGCCAGTCCGTGCATCATGATTTCTACTTGGACCATGACATGCCATGGATGTGTGAATCTGGTCTTAGAAACAGAACTTCATATTATCCATGAAATTCCTCCTTGGCTTTAGTTGAGGTAATCATTGATGGAATGTTTAATGTGAGAGAAGACTATAAATAACACTATGTAGGAATACATTTTAGAAATGAAGATAAAGGTTTCTGCTCTGAAGCCACTTTCCAGCTATTGGACAAAAGTTGAAGCACAGCTATGGCAATAGCTGATAGTAATTAGTCTTCGGCGTGACATGATTACGTGTACTGCAGACTACCCGCTATTCCACCCTGATGAATTACTTTAACAATTCACATTGGCGTCTCTTCAATCTCTAACAGACTAAGGTGGTTTATAGGTTCTTGACTGACGTTCTTCCTCCCATTCTGAGACCAAGATTAAAAGAAATCATTTTCATCTATAAAGAAGCAGGGTTACTTTCCCAATTCCAATGTGTGCTCAGGTAAATCATGTCTTAGAAACTAAATCGTACACTAGAATGCTAAAGAATCCTAAGTCCTAAAGAGCGAGGATTTCATTTTAATGTTTTAGCTTTATTCAGAACCTTTTAAATAAAACACAAAAAAATACATATCAGTTTGTAAAAAATTCACCATAGTTTTAAGAAAAATATTAATGGTAGCCTTCAAGGTATGTTCAAAGTTTTTTTGTGGTAGATTTTGAAGTACATCTGCTTCAAAATTCATATGAAAACCTGTTCAAACACTTTTTGAATACTCTTCCCATTGATTCTAACCATTATCACTTTATGTGGTAATTACTCGAACGCTTCAACAAATCCCAATGATTCTGAGAGATTTTGAGTTTTTTCTTGACCTATTTTACGTTCTGTTTGTAATAAACTTAGGATGGTTTTTTTTGCGTTTATTTTTGAAAATATCAAAAATTTGGTGACAATTTTACAATTTTCAAAGTTCTAATTTTTATTCTCTTAAACCAGAGAGTTATACCACACAAAATAGTTAATAAATAACATTTGTCAAATGTCTACTTTACATCAGCATAACATTTGAAAAATAATGTTTTGTTAGAAAGTTAGAAGAGTTAAAGGTTTTTCCGCAATTTCTAATTTCTCCAACAAAATTTAGAAAAACTATTTTTTTAGAGACATCACATTTGAAGTGACTCTGAGGGGCCTATATAACAGAAAATACCCTAAAATAACACTATTTTAAAAAAAAACTGCTGCCCTCAAACAGTTTAAGACCACATTCAAGAAGTTTGTTAACTATTTAGGTGCTTCAGAGGAATTAAAACAATGTAGAAGGAAAAAATAAAAATTTTACTCTTTCTCACAAAAATGTTACTTAACCCTAATTTTTTTATTTTCACAAGGGTAATAGGTAAAAATGTACCATACAATGTGTTGTGCAATTTCTCCTTAGTATGCCGATACCCTACGTGTCACTTAAAACTACTGTTTTGGTGCATGGCAGGGCTCGAAAAGGAAGGAGCGCCAATTGACTTTTGGAGCGCAAAGTCATCTGAAATCGATAGCGGACACCATATTTGGAGAGTGCCTAAACACAGTGGAAACACCCAACAAGTGACCCCATTATGGAAACTATACCCCTCAAGGAACGTATCTACATATCTGGTGAGAACCTTGAACCCACAGGTGGTTCACAGAATTTTATAACGTTGAGCTATGAAAATGAAAAATCAATTTTTCCCACAAAAGTGTTTCTTTAGCCCCAACATTTTTATTTTCTCAAGGGCAACAGGAAATAACTCCCCATACAATTTGTTGCGCAATTTCTCGTACGCTGATAATATAATGTGCAATGGAAAACCACTGTTTGGGTGCACAGCACGGCTCAGAAGGGAAGGAGTACCATTTTGCTAGAATAGATTGCGAATGCCATATGACATTTGAAAAGCCCCTGACATGCCAAAACTGACTCCATTTTGTAAACTACACCTCTTGAGGGATTCAATTGGAGAATTAGTAAGCATTTTTAATCCTCAGGCAATTCCCAGAATTGTATAACAGGGATGAGTAAATGAAAATTAACATTTTTTCCAGTAAAATCTTTCTTTGGCCCCAAGTTTTTAATTTTCACAAGAGGTAATAGGAGAAAAGGAACAACACAATTAGTTGAGTAATTTCTCCTCAGTGCGCGAAATGACGGGATTCAGACAACACCCCCAAGGTATCCATTCACTATAAGGAGGCAGCAGCGTTTCTCTGGACTCCACCTGGCCCTTGTTCACACTTGTTCTTTTCAGAAGTGCACAAACCTGTGGTCGACAGTACTTTTATGCACCACTGACGGATACAGCTGAGTACAATGTGACTCCATCTGCATCATTATAGGGAATCTTTCATTGGGGATTCTGTCTGAATCACGTATTTCAGAGATTTACATGGAAACACACATGTAAGTGTACCACCCCGCGCAGCCGAGCCGCTCGGATCCGGGCTCGTTGGTGGGTGGCTCGAGCGCCTCCGGACCCGGGTTCATTTTGCTCTGAAAGGGGATGCTGGCGCTTCTGGTGGGGGTTAGGTAGGTGCCCGGCCGGAGCCGTGTAGGTGTAGACGCCACTGCTGCAGTTACGGGGCACCCGGGGGAGATGGTAGTGCAGCAAAATGTTAACCCCTCCGTGGGCAGGGATGATGGCCCCTGGGACCCGTTGGGGGTAGCTGGGCGGTGCAGGGCGGTGCGTGGCTGGGTGGCACTGTTGTACTCACTGTTATTGACATACACAAATCTCTGGTAAACCAGGTTGATGGTGGTCGGTGCCCGCAGCCGGCTGCATCTGGTCCCCCACCGAGTTCGGTGGTCTTTGCCTTTCTCATGCACTGTGTAGTGTTTGTGTAGACTGCCTGCGCTTCAGTGACGGGAGTCCGCTCCCCGGCTGTGTGTATGTCGGGAGAGCTCGTTTGCCCGCAGACACTGGCCCGTGGGATCTTTCTGCCTGTGCGGTGGTTTTCTATCCCCCTCGGTGGGCTGTTGTCTTCAGTCGGTATTTGGGTGGGAGAGGACCTTTAGTCCAGACCGCAATTGGTTAATTAACTCAGTCCAGTGGATTCTGGCCCTCGTTTCAGGGTCTGAGTACCCCCCTGTGTGCTCCAGTTTCCGAGTCGGTTCCCCGGGTCGGTACTAGTGGGCCACTACCTCTCCCGGTCCACCACGGTTCCACCAAGCCGTCTTCCCGGCTCCTGCAGGCTAAGGCCACCGTTTGCCTCCTAGCCAAAGGTGCCCGGGCTCCAACCCCAGCACCTGTCAGACTCCTTCACTCCTCGCTCAACTCAACTGACTCGAACTGAACTCACTCCAACTGCCACTCTATTTCCTGCCTCAGGCCCTCTGAACTCCTCGGTGGGCCGTGACCAACCGCCTGGCTCCACCCCTTGGTGTGTTCATCAAGCTCTGAGGGAGGTGACTAGGTTTTTATGGTTGGCTGATGTTACCTTATTGGGGGACAGGTGTAGTGCGGGGGTCTACCTGTGACTACCTTGCTAGTCCAGAGCATCACATAAGCATTTAGCATAGAGTGCAGGATAAATGTGAGCTGAGCCTTACTGCGATATTTTGGAGGAAGAATGAACAAATCAACAGTAGATCAAGAAATGTTTTTATTTATTTTTTTTTACGCTATTCACAATGTGATATAAATGATTAACTCGAAGACTAAAGCCACCCTGTGCAGTTATATCTTATAACGGAAGGTAAGGTGAGCATAATACTGTATGTGTGTGAGTGCGTGTATGTTTGTGTGTGTTTGTGTGTACATGTGTGTTTGTTTGGACAGTGCAAGTGCAGGTTAGAGCGCGGTGAATGTACGAAACCGGAAGTGTGTGAGGTGAGGATTTCGCTCGTACAGCGAAGCTTTATCGTAAAGCGGGTTACAAATTTACAGAAAGCTTTGCTTGTTAAGCGAAATTCTCGTTAAGTGGGTTACGCGTTAAGCGAGGTACCACTGTATATCTTATCAGAGAAATTTGCTTCTTTCTCTGCCAGAATTGATCAGTCATTATAAAAATTCTCAATCCTGAGGTAAAATCTGTATTCAGTGAAGACTTTCCCATTACTGAGAGGAGATGGCGGTTGCAAACCGAATTTTTGGCAGTTTTTTTTCCCGACTAGGTTTTATAATCCTCTGAGGAGTGGAAAAAAAAGAGATATGTTGCTGCTTTTGATACAATTTCCTTGTGGAGACCAATCAAAACTTTACACGCTCAAGTGAAAAGTAAGCAAAAAGAGTGTGGAGGAAAAAAATGCTTAAAAAACTTAAACAAAATCCACTTTAAAAGTTCCTCTTCAAAGGAGTGAGAGGGGAGCCAGCACGATCTGAAAATGGTATGCATCATATAGAAAGTGCAAATTCATAGATTTATTCCAACTGTAGTGTAATATAAATGAGATTTTTAGCAAATAATGGATCATTTCTTTGAGCCACCCCTGCCAACGTCACGGCAAATCTCAATAGGGGGGTCCTACTCTATATTCTATATTTCATGTGCCATGCGGCCTCCTAGATAAAGTTAAAAGCAGAACCATAATGGAGCACACATACCTGTAACCTGTATATATAACCGCTTCTATGTTGCAAAAGAGGCAATTGTGGATAGGGGCCAGCCCAGGTCCCAGCATGTGGAGCAAGCTCTACACATACCAGGGCTATATCAGAACTGACCCTCCCAGTGCCAGACAGCAACTAAGGGTTGCTGTCAAAATCGCTAACCGGTGACATCCCCCCTATTCCCAATTATCGTTACTGCTGCTGATGTGTGACACCGCAGGAACGAGGAACCTCTCCTTACCTGCATCCCACCAGCAATGAGGAAGGAAGGAGGTGGGCGGGATGTTCGTCCCACTCATCTCCGCCCCTCCGCTTTGATGGGGCGGCCGCTTAGTGACATCGCTGTGATGCCGAACGAACCGCCCCCTTAGAAAAGAGGCAGTTCGCCGGTCATAGCGACGTCTCTAGGCAGGTATGTGCATGTGACGCTGCCGTAGTGATAATGTTCGCTACGGCAGCGATCACAACATATCAACCGTATGATGGGGGCGATTGCTATCACGCTCGACATCGCTAGTGTCGCGGGCAGCGGGGCGCCGCGCTCACTAATGCCCGGGTCCGGTGCTGCTGCTGCTGCTCGGTGGCTCGAGCGGTGGGCCGGATCCGGGGACTCGAGCGGTGCTCCTCGCCCGTGAGTGAAAGGGGTAGTTTGGTTTGGGGATTTTGTCCATGACGCCACCCACGGGTTGTGGTGAAGGTTGGGCACCACCGCTGCTGGTGACGGGGATCCTGGAAACGATGGTAGGGAGCAGCTGGGATGTTGTTTTCCCCCTCCGTGGGTAGGGGTTGGTGGTCCCGGGGCCCGGTGAGGTGACGGGGAGGCAGGGTTGGCATTCACTTAAACAAGGGTAACGGTACTGATGGTCCCAACGGGGAAAACGGTGCAACAGAGGGACCGCTGCCTTACTCAACAGTCCATTCTCAACCGTGGGGCTCCAGTGTCACCTTCACATGGTGCACTGCTCTGGACCCCGATGGTAGCTCGCTGCAGGTGATGTTTCCACATACATGCGGGCATGCACATCCGCTTTACATCTTTTTCTGGCAGCGATCTCCCGGCCCAGCTGGCGCGGCTGCCGCTCCCAGTATGGAGCGTCTGCCCGCTCCGTCTCGCTCTGTGCGGGGGTCGGGCCCAGCCGGAGCTCCCCCGTGCCGGCAATGACCGCCACCTTCTGCACTGGGGAACCCCGCTGTGTCGTGGCCTGCTCGGCTGCCTTGCAGCGGCAACCCCGCGACGCCTCAGCCAAAGCCTGGATTCTGGGGCAGCCAGCTTTACCTGCTGGGCTGGCTTCCGGTCGACGGACACCTCCATCTTGGCCGGGCGGACTGCCGGGGCCGTTGTCATCTGGAGCGTGGCTTCCTTTGGAACGCTGGTGCGTCCAAGTCGGGATGAGGTACTTTCTGGATGCAGGCGCGACGTGGGGCTGGTACGGGTGTCGGAGCGATGACGGGCTGACTGCTCGCGTCTTCTGCAGGCGGGTCTTTGCAGGCTGGTAGAACGGACTCCGCTGCCGGTGTTGGTGGCAGCGGACCGAGCAGGGGAGCAGCGGCAACCGGTACGGGCGGCGGGGGAGGCGATATAGAGGGCAGGGGCAGACCGAGTCCCTCAGCTGCAGCGGCCGGTCCCTGGGGGACATAGGGGCGTGGGTCGCTTACCCGCTCCTCCACGGTTGCTTCCACTTTGCGCGCTCGCACAGCCGCAGCCGGTTCTTCCACTTCGACTATCCACCGCTCCATCAGGGAATCAGCCTGGGCCTTGATCTTCCGACACATCCTTCCACGTTGGCGTCCAGGAACGTGTTTCGGCAGAGTCCTGGCGTCCCTGCACTCCGCAGCGCTAGTTACATGCCGCCATTCTTCACCCGTCCCCCTTGGTCTTTTCTCGGCACCTCCTGTTCAGGGGCGGGGCTTCGGCTTTCGCGCCTCCACTGCTCGAGAAGACGCTCGAGCAGGAAAATCTTCACGCCCAAGATGGCGGATTCTGAAATTTTTCGGCCGAACACCGCCGGCGGAGAACACAAGGCGCACCTCTACCCGCCGGTAGAACGGTAAGATCCTGTTCGTGATGCCAAGTTGTCGCGGGCGGCGGGGCGCCGCGCTCGCTAATGCCCGGGTCCGGCACTGCTGCTGCTGCTTGGTGGCTCGAGCGGTGGGCCGGATCCGGGGACTCGAGCGGCACTCCTCACCCGTGAGTGAAAGGGGTAGTTTGGTTTGGGGATTTAGTCCGTGATGCCACCCACGGGTTGTGGTGAAGGTTGGGCAACACCGCTGCTGGTGACGGGGATCCCGGGAGCAATGGTAGGGAGCAGCTGGGATGTTGTTTTCCCCCTCTGCAGGTAGGGGTTGGTGGTCCCGGGGCCCGGTGAGGTGACGGGGAGGCAGGGTTGGCAAGGTGCAGGGTCGCCTGGACGCAGCGCGGTGCCGGATGGCACGGTTGTACTCACTCAGCCACAAATGTACGCAAAGTCTCTGGTAAACCAAACGGTTGGATGGACGGGTCCCGCAGCCGACTGCTGTGGCTTCTCCCGGACAGTTTTTCCTGCACCTTAGTGTTTGTTCGGCTCCGGTGGCTTCCCACCGGTAACCCGCTCCGCAGCGTATATATGTGCCGGAGGAGCCCTTTTGCCCGCAGGCTCTGGCCCTTGGAATCCTAGCTTTGGCGGTAGCTGTATTTCCTTTTGCTGGTCGGATGGTTGCCTTCTATCGGGTCTTGGCTGCTAGGAAACTCCTGGGGTTCCGGTCACTAACGGATTTGACCTTTGTCGGCGGCTCCAAGCCTGGTCGGGGTCCGCAGGCCCTGCCTGTGTGTGCCGGCTTCACTTCGCTCCCCGGTTCGGTACCGGCGGGCCACCGCCCGACCCCGGTCCTACGGTTGCGCGTTGATTCGCCTCTCCTGCAGACGGCCACCACCGTCTGCCAACCTTGCTCTTAGTGCCCGGGCCACACACCCGGACACCGTCAGTTTACTCCTCCACCACTACTTCACTCCACACACTTGCACTTCCCTAACTGATCTCTCTTCCTTTTCCCGCCTCCAGGACTGTGAACTCCTCAGTGGGTGGGGCCAACCGCCTCTCTCCACCCCACCTGGTGTGGACATCAGCCCCTGGAGGGAGGCAACAAGGATTTTGTGTCTGGCTGATTTGCCTGCCTCGGGGTGGGGGTGTGTGTGTTGCAGTACCTGTGACGACCTGGCTAGTCCAGGGCGCCATACTAGCATCGGCTAGCGATGTCGCAGCGTGTAAAGCCCGCTTTACCCACCACAATACTTGAGTCATTGCTTCAATAGAGTATTATACCCCTAAAAAGCATCCCCCCAGATATGATACTCTCATAGTCCCACAACGGTAAGCCAACACAAACAGTTTAATGACCCCACAGTGTCCCTAAAACACTATAATGCTGGGTCAGTGCCCTCATTACAGTATGACATCCCCACAGTGCCCTCCAACACAGTATACTGTCAACCATAATCCCACCCCACTCACAATATCATATCCCCACAACCACATCACAGTTTGATGTCACTAAAGTGTCAACCCCACAATATAATGACCCAACATTTCACCCGCACACAGCATAATTGTCCCTACAGTCCTTGTGCAAAGTATGAGAAATATGAGAAATATGACTCGCCCACCCCAGGGCTATGGGACACCCGGTGTCGGGCCGGACTAGTCCGGGGGTCGTCAGTGGTGGCTGGGCCCGACTCCGTGGCCCTGGTGGGGTCAATTAAGATGGCTTCAGTGGGGGTGATTGTTAAAGTTTATAATTTTCGTGACGCCACCTGTGGTTTGCGGCTATTAAGCCGCCGCTGCTGTATGAGGTTTCCGGGGTGATGGAATGGCAGCAATGGTGGTACTGCTCCCCACAGGTGGAGCGGTGCCCCGGGGCAACAGTTGGTGCTTGTAAGTGTCTATGGTGATGTTGGTGTGAATGATACGGTGCAGGGCCGACAGGCAGTGAAAGAAACAGTCACAAACAGTAGTCTCTTTACCTACTCCTCTTTTACTTTGAGAACAGTCCAGTCCTGGGAGACCGTTACAGGTGGTAGAGGGCTCCGGCCGGCCTGGAAGTAACTGAGGTATCTTTTTGGCCAGATGAGTATGAGGCCTACTCCTGTTCTTTCTTTGCTGTTATAGGACCCTGCACTCTGGATTAGCAATGGCCCTCTTGCTGCTGGGACCAATGATACGTCCCTCTCCCTGTGTGGTAGGCTGCGCAGGCCCTCTCTGGTGCTTCTCTGCTGGAGTCCACACCGGGCCCTGGTGATGCAGCTGTACCTTCAGGCTGTTTATGGGCCAGGTGCTTGCAGCTCTCCTGCCCTTCGGATTCAGCTACCAGGGAATATTTTAGGCCCTGGTGGTCACAGACTCCGATGTCCAAGTCTACTTCTTTGCCTCTCTGCAGCTCTGGCCTCCCTGGACTGAGCTAACCAGCTCCAGCCCCAGTTCACCAGACTGCACACTCTGCATCTGCTTTCTCTGCTCTCTCCTCACAGACTGAACACTAACTCCTCCCTCAGGTCAGACTTGAGGAATGCTCCCTGGAACTCCAGGTTCAGAGCTCCCCCTGCTGGCCTGAGGGAGAAACTGCGTTGGATGTTTAACTTACTGGCCAATGATTCCCCTAATTACCTCCAGGCTCAGCATTAACCCTTTGGAGGGGCAATGCTGTTGTGGCGACCAGGTCCTGGGGCGCCACAAATATTACTCAGTCCATCAGTTATTAGATATATGAAACTGAAATAGCAAAAACCCAAATTGTTATAAAAAAAAAAGGTTAACATTAATAGGGGTGCCCAAACATTTTCATATGACTGTAGATAGATAGATAGTTACATAGATAGAAAGATAGATAGAGTATATAATTAGTGATGGGCAGACTCACAGATAACAGGGATCGGCGTAACTAAACTAACTGGATTAAAAAAAAAATTTGGTTCTGGCCCAGAATTGATTCCGGGTATCTGGCCAGACATCAACCCCATATAAGTCTATGAGAACAAGAATCCGGCACGTAAAAATGGTGGTAGAAGGGATAGGGGGATTGAAGTAAGCGCTCTATACTTCTCAAATCTCCGACACGGCTGTAACTGCTTCCCCGCCCATCGGCAGTCCTGGCATCTGTGATTGGTTGCAGTCAGATACGCCCCCTGCATGTATGACAGCATCTGACTGGAAACAATTACAGACCTTGCTGGTGGGTCACTATAGATTGAAGTAAAAATAAATAAGAAAAAAAAAAAATTGGAGTAGGGTACCCCCATATTATGATACACAGCGCAAATAAAGCATATGGCTACAGCCCCCAGCCATGCGCTTATCTTGGCTGTGAATCAAAATAAGAAGAATGAAATGCGGCTTTTTAATTATTATTTAAATAAATAATTTTAAAAAATAACGTGTGGTCCCTACAATTTTGGTAAGTAGCCAAGATACAACCCTAAAGAAGGGGGAATCTTACACCAATTGAAACTTCAGCAGGGCAATTGGGATGAGCTGGGTAACGTTCTGGGATGGTTGCATCTAATGGATGTGACAACTCTGGGTGGCTGCAGGCTGTTTATTTAGGCAAGGGGTCGCCAACAAGCATGGGTTATCCCCAGCCTGAGAATACCAGCCTGCAGCTGTCAGGCTTTATCATGGCTGGGTATCAAAATTGGGGGGGCAAAAAAAATGTCAAACACCATGTCTCCCTGAAAATAAGACACTGTCTTATATTATTTTCTGCACTAGAGTTTGTTTTTGGGGTAGGGCGTATTTCCAGGGAAACACAGGGTAAGTTTACCCCCCAAAAAAGGCAGAACCACCCCCCTGGAGAATTATAGGTTTTAATTTAAATAGAATTACTTTACACCGGTTACCTGCACCACAAATATAACTCCAGTCGTTCACTGGAGTAAGATTTGTAGCAAGGTGAACAAAGAGGTGCACATTTTAATGAATCAGATGTCTCACATTTCATTTCATTCCCTCATCAAAACCAGCGTGAAAGCCACTAGTCTTGATGAGTTGAGACCTTTGTATCTAAAGCTGAACGATACTAAGAAAATATTAATAGAGTTTCTGAAATATAGAAGGAAAAAGTGAAGTGAACAGAGAAAAAACAGGAAATATTTGAAAGAATTCTGTAAAGTAGAGCAAGGCAAAATATACAGGATTTTTAAGTTTTCAAGGTTTTGAAATTTTCAGTTTCCAAGTTTTTTTGGTACTAATAATATAAAATAAAAAATAAAAGAGGAGAACATAAAAAAGCAAAGCATGACTTTATATTATAGTAATTACCTTAGATTTGTCATACAAACAGCTATGGATAGCGATGATTCTGTGCCTAGAAGAGTGCTATATTTTATGAGGCTATACTGTAACTTCAAATGTATACAGAGACAAATTGGTAAATCATGGCGTGTTACAAACATTATTTCTGTCAAAATACAGTACCTCACAGATACACCATAGAACGGTATATAGAATGCCTACGGGCTCATAATACATGTGTATATAATGTGTGTCACACTATACAGGTCAAACTTCATAACTGAATGGCAAACAACGGATCCCCACCACTAATTTACTATTCATGGCTTACTCGATGAAGAGGTCATCAATTGATAACTGGAATAGTTGCATATAATACAAGGGAGAAGGACTTGGCCATAATAGATCACAGAATCAACATGAGCCAACAATGCGGAGCTGCAGCTAAAAAGGCTAACGAATTCCAAGACATATCAAGATAAGCTTTGAATCAAGATCAAGAGAGGTCATTATTCCCCTATACTCTGCCATGGTAAGACCCCACCTGGATTACTGTGTACAGTTCGGGGAGCTCCGGTTCAAGACAGACACCCATATATTGGAGCAAGTCCAGAGAAGTGCAACTAAGATGGCAGAAGGTCTGCAAACTATGTCATATGAAGACTGGCTAAAAGAAGTAGGAATGTTTAGTTCACAAAAGAGAAGGCTGAGAGGAGACTTAATAGTGGTCTACAAATATCTGAAAGGTGGTCACAGTGCTGAGGGAACCACCCTATTCTCATTAGCACAAGGAAGTACAAGAAGCAATGGGTTGAAACTAAAATGAAAAAGATACAGATTAGACATTAGGGAAAACTTTCTAACATTGAGGGCAATCAGAGAGTGGAACAGGCAACCATGGGAGGTAGTGAGCTCTCCATCAATGGAAATCTTCAAGTGGGAGCTGGATAAATATATAGATGATTTAGGAAACCTGCAGTCGCAGAGAGTTAGACCCGATGGTCCTTGAAGTCCCTTCCAACTCTACCATACTATGATTCTGAGCTATAAAAAGATGAACAGAAATATCTGTGCACTGGCCATTCATATCTAACCACATTGGCCAGAGTGCATGAGCTTACATTTATCTATTTTAAACTCCAGTTGCAATTTTTCATCCCAAGCATTAGATTATCCTCCTCTATTTATCTTTCATTGATTATAGATTAGTATAATCTGCAGCTATTACATTTTTGCTTTGTTCACCCTGTACAAGTCAGTAATAAATATATTGAAAGGAAGAGGGTCCAATACTGACCCATATAGTACGTCTTGGCTATGTGACACAGTAATATTGTGTTCCATTACTTCCTATCACCAAAGCACAATTATACATATTTGTACCATATCTAAGTCTAGATAAGCAACATTCATGTCCTCCAGAACTGGTCCAGCCTGAAACTCACCTACTCAAGGAACCTGGTGAGGTTAGACACTTATGTTAGACTGACTCCAATTTTAATATTCTAAACGTTTGAGTTGCAGTAAGGCTGGGAATTGCACCCATAGTATCACGATATATACAGTACAGACCAAAAGTTTGGACACACCTTCTCATTCAAAGAGTTTTCTTTTATTTTCATGACTGAAAATTGGAGATTCACATTGAAGGCATCAAAACTATGAATTAACACATGTGGAATGAAATACTTAACAAAAAAGTGTGAAACAACTGAAAATATGTCTTATATTCTAGGTTCTTCAAAGTAGCCACCTTTTGCTTGGATTACTGCTTTGCACACTCTTGGCATTCTCTTGATGAGCTTCAAGAGGTAGTCACCAGAAATGGTCTTCCAACAGTCTTGAAGGAGTTCCCAGAGATGCTTAGAACTTGTTGGCCCTTTTGCCTTCACTCTACGGTCCAGCTCACCCCAAACCATCTCGATTGGGTTCAGGTATGGTGACTGTGGAGGCCAGGTCATCTGGCGTAGCACCCCATCACTCTCCTTCTTAGTCAAATAGCCCTTACACAGCCTGGAGGTGTGTTTGGGGTCATTAACCTGTTGAAAAATAAATGATGGTTCAACTAAAGGCAAACCGGATGGAATAGCATGCCGCTGCAAGATGCTGTGGTAGTCATGTTGGTTCAGTATGCCTTCAATTTTAAATCAATCCTCAACAGTGTCACCAGCAAAGTACCCCCGTCATCACCACACCTCCTCCTCCATGCTTCACGGTGGGAACCAGGCATGTAGAGTCCATCCGTTCACCTTTTCTGCGTTGCACAAAGACACGGTGCTTGGATCCAAAGATCTCAAATTTGGACTCATCAGACCAAAGCACAGATTTCCACTGGTCTAATGTCCATTTCTTGTGTTCTTTAGCCCAAACAAGTCTCTTCTGCTTGTTGCCTGTCCTTAGAAGTGGTTTCCTAGCAGCTATTTTACCATGAAGGCCTGCTGCACAAAGTCTCCTCTCAACAGTGGTTCTAGAGATGTGTCTGCTGCTAGAACTCTGTGTGGCATTGACCTGGTCTCTAATCTGAGCTGCTGTTAACCTGCGATTTCTGAGGCTGGTGACTCGGCTAAACTTATCCTCTGCAGCAGAGGTGACTCTTGGTCTTCCTTTCCTGGGGCGGTCCTCATGTGAGCCAGTTTCTTTGTAGCGTGACCAGCATTCAATGTTTTGGGGGGGTCATGGGTTTCATATCATAGCATTTCTGTATGCAAGGTGTCGATTCGTATTGAATTGATGATGTCCTACAATTTTTTGATTCACTTTTTTTCTCTATCTCGTTCCGTTTTTGAGATAAAAATGCTAACTCTGTTGTTTTCCCCCAGGTGGCGCTATAGGTGGTTTCATTGCGTAGCGCATGGCTACTATACTATACCTAGACGCCACTTATATGCCTATAGCTACTGCCATTCTCAAGTTAATTGTTTTGGACCGGACATGGGTTGACACACTGTGTATACACACATACACTGGAGATCAAAATTAGAGAACAACACAATTTACTAAATGTTGCGGTCATTGTGTCGTCCTATGTGATTATATCCTAACATGAGGAAACTCGCGGTATTTTAAGCTCATTTCATAAATTGAATTTTTTTGAAAACCACAAAATAAAATAGTAAATGAGATAAATATAACAGAACACTTATCAAAATTAGAGAACACTATGAGATCCCTGCAAGTTATTGGGGTTAATCTGGCACCTGGTGCTAATTTCCTTAATTATCTGACAAACCCTATTTAAATGGCAGCCTAACTTTCCAGTTTGCAATGACTTTGCACAAATACTATGCCATTGCAAAGTGACTGATATTCTTCGGCAACAGGTTGTCCAGATGAAGGCCAAAGGGGTGACCCTATCAGTTATAGCAAGGGAAGTTGGTTGTTCCAAGTCTGTGATTTCAAGAATATTGCTTCTTTACAACATCACAAACTCTTTCAAGTCCCCCAAGAAGGCTGGTCACCCTCAAAAGACAAATGCAAGAGATGACAGGAAACTGTGGAGAATCTCCATGGGTAACAGTTTCAGCACTGCAGCTGGAATTGCTCCCCAGTTCAGCACTGAACAGAGTATGGATATGTCTTGTCATACAGTGTCATGATGTTTAAGAGCATTTGGACTAAAAGCCCACTCTGCAGTCACCAAACCTCTCATTAGCAGAAAGAATCAAGAGGACCATGTTGTGTAGATAGAGAAGTGTCCACAGTTCATTTTAGTGATGAAAGCAAGTTTAATTTATTTGGGTCTGATGGGAAATATGTTCATCGACAAACTGGGGAAAGACTGTACCCAAAGTGTATTAAGAAATCAGTGACAGGTGGTGGAGAATGTGTCATGGTTTGGGGAATGTTTTCTGCAGCAGGAGTTGGACCTCTCATACAGCTACATGGCAGAAAAAATACAAGTGTGTATCAGAACCTTCTTCAACAACACAAGGTTCCTTATTTGCGTTCATCACTCAATCAGCCAGCAATTTTCATGCAAGGCAATGCACACAGAAAAACGGGTAAAGCAGTTTTATATATAATTTTGTCAGCAAATCAGTTTGTCGCAAATCTAAAGTTCTCCACTTACCCTTTAAAATGTGTTTGGCACTCTGAAGTGCACTATGACTGTATCTGACCTCGTTTAAGCTAATTATCGGCAATATAATTAATGAAAACACAGTCATAGTAATGTAAAACTTACTTCAACATACACTCCTCAACATTGAAATTGCAACAACAAATAGGAAAAATCGTGGAATTTTGGAAATCCCAGGCTGGATATACATGTTAAAGATATTCACATGAAGAAAAACAACTACATGTTATTCGGCCGCCCCCGTGCCAGCAGCCAGGCTGCTCGGATCCAGATCCGCAATGTGGCTCGAGGGATTCTACCAGACCTGGGGGTCGCGTGGACACCACTAATAAAAAGGGGGGGACGTATTTGTACGGGATTTGCCGTAAACTGTCTGTGCCGCCACCCATGGTGTGTGTGTGGTGAAGTGTGGCACCACCGCTGCTGTTGTGGGTGTCCCGGGGGCGATGGGATGGCAGCCAGATGTTAACCCCTCCATGGGTAAGGATGGATGCCCGGGGGCCCAATGGTTTCATGCTGGGGATGGTGACTACTGGGTCACGGTTGAATAAATCACACAAGTCCAGTGGTAAACCAAGGTGCTGGTGGCCGGCCGCTGCGAACGGGTGTATCTGGTCCCACACCCAGGCTGATGATCCATATCACTTCCCTCTGCACTCAGTGTGTAGTGTGTTGGACTTCCCAGTTTGAAACACGGGAGTCCGCTCCCTGACCTTTTTGTGTTGGGAGCCTTGCCCGCTAACGCTGACCCTCGGGATCTACCGGGCCCTGGCGGATGCCCTATCCCTGTTGGTGGGTGGTTGTCTGCTTTTGGGACTTTGGTTGGGAAAGGACCTATAATCCTGCCCTCAATTGGTTAATTAGCTAGGCCGTCGGTTACAGTCCTGGCTTCAGGGTCCAGTACCCCCTCTGTGCACAGTTTCCGGGTCGGTTCTCCGGTGTAAGTACCGGCGGGCTCCAACCCTGTCCCGGTCCACCTCGGATCTCCAGCAGCCATCTTCCCGTCTCCTGCAGACACGGATCCCCGTCTGCCACCTAGCCAGCACGTCGAGGCTCCAACCCCGACGCCTTCAGACTTTTCACTTTTCAGGAGCTACACTGCTCTGTTGCTTCCACTTCAACCTCCACTCCTCAACTCTCCTGAACTTGAACTCCCTGTCTTCCTGCCCCTGGTTCTCTAGACCCCTAGGTGGGCGTTTCTCATCTGCCTGGTCCGGCCCACTGGTGTGTCTGTCCTACTCAGGGGGGTGACTAGGATTTCAGGTCAGCTGTGTGTAACAATGTGTGGGAAGGTGTTGTGTATGGGCCTGAACTGTGTGACACCTGGTTTTGCCAGGGCGTCACATTATATTAAAGCTTTACATGTTTCCATTCATGTAAAATAACTCTTCTAAATATCTACCATGCTATTAATTTTGCTATCAATATTGTAAAAAAAATTGCTCTTAAAGGGAACCTGTGAGGTGCAATATGCACCCAGAACCACGAGCAGTTCTGAGTTCATATTGCTAATCCCTATCTTACAGTCCCTGTATACACTAGCATAGATAAAGAGATCTATAAGTAAAGTATTTCTAAAGTTCTTTTGTCATATGCTAATGAGTGCGGGGACTAATCGCAAGGTCGTTAGTTACTGGGCTCATTCCGCCCTGCGGGTGTACTGCAATGCTAAGAGGGCAGAAGGAGCACAGGAAGGAACGCCCTTGCTCATTAGCATATGATAAAAGATCTTTAGAAATACTTTTTTATAAAGATCTCTTTATCTATGCTACTAGATACAGGGACGGTTAGGCAGGGATTAGCAATATGCACCCAGAACTGCTCGAATGCGCAGTGTCAGAGGCATGGTCACTCTCCCCTCTCTGCTGCAACCGCTAGTTTTCAGCTTAATGCACATGAATCAGAAGTCCCCCAGACTTTTGGTCATGCGCACTGTGAAGCCAGGTGTACGTGTCCCGGATTCAAACGGGTGCAGTGCGCATGACCGCAAGTCCGGGGACTTTTGATCAAGCGCACTAAGCCAAAAACTAGCATCAACAGCGGTAGCAGCAGAGAGGTGAGCATGACCATGCCTCTGACGCTGTGCATTCCTTAGCACACCCACAGGGGCGTACTTACATGCTAAGAGGGCCGACTAACCAAGGGAAATAAAGCCCTTGCGACTAGTCCCTGCGCTCATTAGCATATCATAAAGGATCTTTAGAAATACTTTTTCTAAATATCTCTTTATCTATGCTACTACAGACTGAGACTGCTAGGTAGGGATTAGCAATATGCACCCAGGACTGCTCGTGGTTCTGGATGCATATTGCACCTGACAGGTTCCCTTTAAAGTCATCTTAAAAACATTCATGCCTATATTTTTGTAGGATTTGCAAATACCAATACAAACACCGCATAAGAAATTTGCAAGAGAAACATTAAAGAAACTGGGTTTTTAGTCATTTTCTGTTCCACATTGCTTTCAAAATGGAAAGATTTATTACAAACATCAACTTGATTCATGACTGACTCCATAAAATACACAAAGATCGCTGGTCATGCCTGTCCATTTGTATATAAATGCATATGATCAGAGCTAATCTACCAGAAGTGTCTTTCCTTTGGGGAACTGACGTGAAATATTTCATCTTCTGACTAGTAGACATGATCAATGTTTTGGTTGTCTTCAGGGACATCTCGGTTAAAAAAAAAGGTCTTGTTGATGTTAAAAACATTGATAACTGGTGGCCTTTCGAGAGATTAAACATTTATTACACAAAGGATTGGATTCTACTAGATTGGAAATGTCTATCTCGCGATTTCATCTTCTCTACAATGAATATTTCCTGTAATAAAACCTTGAAACTCATTTGACTTATTGAATCCATCTCAAAGTGTACATCTGCTCTTAACTTTTCTCACAATCTCTTTTCTGTGCTGTAAGGCAACCAGTATATTTTATTGCTTGTTATTTGTAAAATTATTGCAGGCAAAAAATGGAAATGTTTGGAGCCGGGAGCTTTTTGCTCCGAAGAAACAGGAATTTTATTGATGGCACAGACCAGCAAATGCTATTTTCCGTAGACATGAGTCTTCTCTAGGGACCGGTACGGTTGCTGAATAGGTTGACGATGAAATGCTCAGTACAGATAGTTATTTTAGATTATTTCCCAAGTGTCTATATTTTTATAGATGGTGTCCTGACTCATGGCTTGGCAGCCTGGGACTTTTTCATCATCTACCTAGATTCCATTGCTATTCATAGGGTACTGATATATGACTCAATATTGCCTTGAGTAGACTGACCAAATGGAATTTGATTTAAAAACGAAATCACCAGTCTCAATGGTTCCATTTTATATATTCAGTATATTTACTGCAGAAAGGAGATAGCTGTCATCTCAAACATGTATTGGACCCACCGGACTTGGTACATAATTCACAATGGGACTTCTTAAGACCAGATGGTTGGGTTGATTCTTTTAACGAAGCAAAACAAAAATGGGGTATGTAAGAATCAGATATCTTCAAGTCGGAGTTCAAGGGTAAAAAGGCTACTTCAAAACAAAAATGAATAAAAAAGTGGCAGCAAATTTAGGAATATTGTTGCAAAGTATGACATCGAGCAAAATTTACTATATAAAAAAATCCATTTTTCCTGGTACCTGAATGATATAAGGGATTATCGTTAAGGATGATTGAATACCTCAAATATTCGGCTTCTCGAATATCCGACAAAAAGGTCGCCGGCGCCGCTATGCGAATATTCGATGCGCAATGTAAGTCTATGGGATGCCCGAATAGTTTTGAATAGTTGTTATTCGGGTTTCCCATAGACTTACATTGCGCATCGAATATTCGCGAATAGTGGCGACCTATTCGGCAAATATTCGCGAAGCCGAATATTTGAGGTATTCGATCATCCCTAATTATCGTCACTGACTAAGCTCTGTTCTCTGCAGCATGGTTAGCTGGGATGGTACATATGCAGTAAAACTTTAGGAATTTTGACGGTAGTCAATTGTAAAAGACAGAGGCATATTTAAAGGGAACCGGTCATTAGTTTTTTAGTGTATGAGCTTATCCCACCACCTTCTTTAACACCTGTACTACATTCTAAAAAACCTATATGTATATTAAGCCTTGACCCCCACTGCATATCTCGCAAAAAAACTTGTGAATACAGTTAGGTCCAGAAATATTTGGACAGTGACACAAGTTTTGTTATTTTAGCTGTTTACAAAAACATGTTCAGAAATACAATTATATATATAATATGGGCTGAAAGTGCACACTCCCAGCTGCAATATGAGAGTTTTCACATCCAAATCGGAGAAAGGGTTTAGGAATCATAGCTCTGTAATGCATAGCCTCCTCTTTTTCAAGGGACCAAAAGTAATTGGACAAGGGACTCTAAGGGCTGCAATTAACTCTGAAGGCGTCTCCCTCGTTAACCTGTAATCAATGAAGTAGTTAAAAGGTCTGGGGATGATTACAGGTGTGTGGTTTTGCATTTGGAAGCTGTTGCTGTGACCAGACAAAATGCGGTCTAAGGAACTCTCAATTGAGGTGAAGCAGAACATCCTGAGGCTGAAAAAAAAGAAAAAATCCATCAGAGAGATAGCAGACATGCTTGGAGTAGCAAAATCAACAGTCGGGTACATTCTGAGAAAAAAGGAATTGACTGGTGAGCTTGGGAACTCAAAAATGCCTGGGCGTCCACAGATGACAACAGTGGTGGATGATCGCCGCATACGTTCTTTGGTGAAGAAGAACCCGTTCACAACATCAACTGAAGTCCAGAACACTCTCAGTGAAGTAGGTGTATCTGTCTCTAAGTAAACAGTAAAGAGAATACTCCATGAAAGTAAATACAAAGGGTTCACATCTAGATGCAAACCATTCATCAATTCCAAAAATAGACAGGCCAGAGTTAAATTTGCTGAAAAACACCTCATGAAGCCAGCTCAGTTCTGGAAAAGTATTCTATGGACAGATGAGACAAAGATCAACCTGTACCAGAATGATGGGAAGAAAAAAGTTTGGAGAAGAAAGGGAACGGCACATGATCCAAGGCACACCACATCCTCTGTAAAACATGGTGGAGGCAACGTGATGGCATGGGCATGCATGGCTTTCAATGGCACTGGGTCACTTGTGTTTATTGATGACATAACAGCAGACAAGAGTAGCCGGATGAATTCTGAAGTGTACCGGGATATACTTTCAGCCCAGATTTAGCCAAATGCCGCAAAGTTGATCGGATGGCGCTTCATAGTACAGATGGACAATGACCCCAAGCATACAGCCAAAGCTACCCAGGAGTTCATGAGTGCAAAAAAGTGGAACATTCTGCAATGGCCAAGTCAATCACCAGATCTTAACCCAATTGAGCATGCATTTCACTTGCTCAAATCCAGACTTAAGACGGAAAGACCCACAAACAAGCAATACCTGAAGGCTGCGGCTGTAAAGGCCTGGCAAAGCATTAAGAAGGAGGAAATCCACCATTTGGTGATGTCCATGGGTTCCAGACTTAAGGCAGTGATTGCCTCCAAAGGATTCGCAACAAAATATTGAAAATAAAAATATTTTGTTTGGGTTTGGTTTATTTGTCCAATTACTTTTGACCTCCTAAAATGTGGAGTGTTTGTAAAGAAATGTGACAATTCCTACAATTTCTATCAGATATTTTTGTTCAAACCTTCAAATTAAACGTTACAATCTGCACTTGAATTCTGTTGTAGAGGTTTCATTTCAAATCCAATGTGGTGGCATGCAGAGCCCAACTCGCGAAAATTGTGTCACTGTCCAAAGATTTTTGGACCTAACTGTAGCTCTGCGCTGTATGCAAATGCGAACACTTCGATGGGTGTCTTTGCCGCATCTCCTGTCCTATCTCCCCGCTGGGAATCATCATCCTCCCAATGTGATTGATCCGGATGACACACCCTGTGTCTTCCACATAGCGGACAAAATCTTGCACCTGAGTAGGGAGATTGCAGTTTGTGGAGGCGCATTTTGCTTTGCCCTGCTGCAGGGTGTATCATGCATATAATTCGGATTGGGAGGATGGAGATTACCAGCGGGGAGGGGGGACAGGAGCCGCAGCAGAGACACCCATTGGACCAGACTGGTTGTATTCTCATACAGCATGGGAGCTATTGAAAAGGTTTTTTGGGGATATGCAGGGGGGTCAGGGCATAATATACCCCTTTTTTCACTGCAGCATAGGCGCTAAGGACGGCGCTGGGATTAGCTCATAAACTAAAAAACTGGTGAGAGGTTCCCTTTAAGAGTGCCTGTGTCCTCTGTTTGGAGTCAGTTATAAAACTTTGCTAATATCCTGCTGTCTTACTCAAATATTTTTGTGTTTGACCATGAATGTTTGACTTGTTTGCGGAGTTTCCTTCCCCATTTCTTAATCAACCCGAGATATTTTTTTTTTTTTTTTTACAAATAGTTTATGTGCCTGGTACTATTGTTTTGGCTTGCATAGTCTGATCTGGAAAGTTCCATAATGCTTCGGAGATGTTGGCTTTTGTCACTTCTCAAGGACAAGCCATAAAGCAGGGGAGTCAAGAAGTCCGCAGTCAAATTCTAAGTATGTACTTCACAGAGAATAGGGACTAGGCAAAACAAATAGTCAAAGGCAAGGTCCAAGGTCAGGCAGCAATAGATCAGAACAACAGAACGCAATGCACAAGGCACGCATCGCACTGAACAAAGCTACGACGGGCAATGGTCTGACCACTGTTTACCAGCTAAATAGCCAGGCAATAACTCTGAAAGGGTGAAACTTGGAGGAAGCTCAGCAGGCCAGATCTGATTGGCTCTCAGGGCAATCCTGAATAGCATGAGGATAGTCAGCATGCCCAGTCCCTGATTGGGCAGATGAGTTTTCCATAACCATCACTGACAACCAAGCACGCCACTGTCAACTATTGGGCGGCTGAGCTGTCCCTCAGTGAGTGGTGGATTCATGACTGTTTTTTCAACTTGGACTCCCCAAGGTTCATGGAATATAAACATCAACACATACAACAAAGAGGTGAGTTGCAATATAAAGTATATTAGAAATGTAAACATTATTTAACCCCTTCATGAGTGACCAATTTTGCGCTTTCCGGGTTTTTTTTATGCCATTCTTCCAAGAGACGTAACATTTTTATTTTTTAAGTCAATCTGGTCATATGTGGGCTCATTTTTTGCAGAATATGCTGTACTTTTAAATTAAACCATGAGTTTTATCATATAGTGTACTGGAAAACGGCAAAAAAATTCCAAGTGCGGAAAAATTGCAAAAAATGTGTGATTGCACTATTGCTTTTGAGATATTTTATTCACAGTGTTCACTATATGGTAAAACTGATGTGTTGTTGTGATGCCTGAGGTTGGTGTGAGTTCAAAAACATCTGAATAAAAGTCAGTGGGAAACGTGAATGGTGGCCAATATTAAAGCCCCATTAACTCACAATGGACAATAAGAATATAAATATCTGGTAGAGACCCAAGCAAATATGTAAACCTATAAGACAGAAAAGGGTCCAGCCACTACCTCAGTGAAAAATACAAAGTTTTATTGCACACTATGAAGAAAAAGACATGGATTGCACATCCCAAAAAATACAATGATCTAAAGCCGCTAGGCAAAAAATTAAATAGAACATGAGGTTCTTTTGTTACCATTCTGATCAGATTGTATTAGGCCACTGGCACGTCATGGCAAACCTCTTGAGTGGGTCCCTATTCTAAAGCCTTTTAGTGCGGCACTGTGCACCAAACACTGCTGCAGCGACAAAGCGCCAGCAGGGCAGGTGACCTGGTGCCTCACAACACTTGTTTTGCTCCCAGTCCACATATGGGAGCCAGTGGGAGGTGAATGCACAGCTCCTCTCACTGTGTTCTGGTACTGTGTAGTGGCTGCTGTTGTGGTGGTGTTGTATCAGTGGGGCGGGTATGGTAACAAAGAACCTCATGTTCTATTTATTTTTTTGCCTAGCGGCTTTAGATCATTGTATTTTTTGGGATGTGTGATCCATGTCTTTTTCTTCATAGTGTGTTAAATCACATGAGCACGTGGTGTAATACATAACAAACGTTGTCCTGCATGATATATAATTTGTGATTTTAAATTCAAGTTTGCCATCAGCCGATTTAAACAGACACCACAAGGAAAATAGCCCCATCTTCGTTTACCACCTCCAGGGATGGTAGGCTGCTTCACAATGTTGGTGTGAGTTCGTAGACATCAAACATTTATAGGTTTACTTTTATCTAAGGGGTAAAAAAAAATCTGATGTTTGTCCAAAAAAAGTGGTGTACGTTTTGCGCCATTTTCCACAACCCGTAGCATTCTCATTTTTTGGGATTTATGGCTCAGTGATGGCTTATTTTTTGTGTCTTGAGCTGACATTTTTAATGGTATCATGCTTGCAAAGATGCTACGTTTTGATCGCCTGTTATTGCATTTAGCGCAAAATTTGTGGCTACCAAAACACGAAATTTTGGCGTTTGGAATTTCTTTGCCACTACGCCGTTTAACGATCAAATTAAATGATTTTATATTTTGATAAATTGGGTGTTTCTGAATGCGAAGATACCAAATGTGTGTACATTTTAACACTTTAATTTTCAATGGGGCGAAAGGGGGGTGATTTGAACTTTTAGGTTTTTTTATTTTTTTTAATTTCTCAAAACGTTGTTTTCATTTTTTTTTTACTAGTTCCTCTAAGGGGCAATAAGGATCAGCAGTCTGACTACTGGTTTCTTTCTCACGTTCAGTGCAGCATTGCTTAGATGGGGAGAAAAGCTAATTTCTTGTAATAAGCAGCACTCGGCTGTTTCTTACAGGCCTTATGCGGGCGTCACACGATTACGATCTATCGAGCGATCGCACGAGCGATCGTACCCGCCCCCGTCGTTTGTGCGTCACGGGAAATTAGTTGCCCGTGGCGCACAAAGTCGTTAAACCGCCGTCACACGTACTTACCTGCTGAGCGACATCGCTGGGGGCGACGAACATCCACTTCCTGAAGGGGGTGGGACGTTCGGCGTCACAGCGACGTCACACAGCAGCCGGCCAATAGAAGCAAAGGGGCGGAGATGAGAGGGACGTTAACATCCCGCCCACCTCCTTCCTTCTGCATAGCCGTTGAGAGCCGCGGGACGCAGGTAAGCTGTGTTCATCATTCCCGGGGTGTCACACGGAGTGATATGTGCTACCCCGGATACAATGAACAACCGGCGCAAAGAAAAATAAATGATTTTTTAAAAATGAGCGACGTGTCAATGATACATGACTTGCGAACGTTCTGTGTCGCTCGTAGGTGTCACACGGGACGACGTCGTAAACGAGGCCAGATGTGTGTCACGAAAACTGTGACCCCGACGACATATCGCACGATAGATCGTCTCGTGTGACGCCCGCATTAGTCATGTGAGCTACAGGAGTCATCACATGACCTGTGCTACCATGACAACAATCAGATCCACGTGATTACGTCACGTGACTTCCGGTGTCGGCCTGCAAGTAAAGTTTTGGCGCAAACGCGATTATAATGGCGCTGTCACATAGTAACAGCGCCATTTAAGGGGTTAAAAGGCATGGACGGAATGCGACTCCACTCGTGCCTGGCAGGCACACATGTCAGCTGTACAAATAAGCTGACATGTGCACTGATCGCCGCAGGCTGCTTGCAGCAGCCCGCGGGGATTAACACTATGACTGCTAGGACATAATATTACTGCCTGCGGTTGTTAAGGGGTTAAAGGCACACTGCAGATGGACTGCAACTAAAGTAGCCACCAGCCATAAACAGCTGCTGAAGGACCAGCCTGGGGTGCAAATGCCATTCTACCCTCGCCAAGCCACCCCTGACTGTGCAGGTCATCATTTCAGTTAATCTATGATAAAGGGATCTACAGTTGTGCTCAAAAGTTTACATACTCCGGCATATTTTTTGCTTTCTTGGCCTTTTTTCAGAGAACATGAATGATAACACATAACTTTTTTTCCAGTCATGGTTTTGTGGTAGTTGTGGATGAGGCTCTTTATTTTCTCAGATGGCAAAAAGCCTCCAGTTCCTGTAAATTCCTGACCTTTCTTGCATGAGCTGCGCTGTTGACTTCTCCCCAGAGTGGCTCAATGATATTGAGGTCTGGAGACTGAGATGGCCACTCTAGAACCTTCACTTTGTTCTGCTGTAGCCAATGACAGGTCGACTTGGCATTGTGTTTTGGATCGTTGTCATTTTGGAACGTCCAAGAACGTCCCATGTGCACCTTCCGGGCTGATGAGTCCAAATTTGCCTCCAGTATTTGCTGATAACGAGCTGCCTTCATCTTTCCTTCAACTTTGACCAAGTTTCTTGTGCCTTTGTAACACACACATCCCCACATCATCAGCAATCAACCTCCGTCCTTTATAGTAGGAATGGTGTTCCTTTTATCATAGGCCTTGTTGACACCTCTCCAAATGTAATGTTTATGGTTGTGACCAAAAAGTTTGCTTTTGGTCTCATCACTTCCAATTACCTTGCTCAAGAAGTTTGGAGGCTTGTCTCTATGCTGTTTGGCGTATTGTAGGCGAGATACTTTGTGGCATTTGCGCAGTAATGGCTTTATTCTGCCGACTCGACCATGCAGCCCTTTTTTCTTCAAGTGCCTCCTTATTGTGCATCCTGAAACAGCCACACCGCCGTTTTTCTTTGCATCCCGGACAATTTTTGTGGCAGTTGTATCCAAAATTTTTGTTGGTCTACCCGATCGTGGTTTGGTTTTTACTGAGCCTCTGATTTTCCATTTACTAATCACAGTTTAAACACTGCTGACTGGCATTATCAATTCCTTGGATATCTTTTTGTATCATTTTCCTGTTTTATACAGTTCAACCATCTTTTCCCGTAGATACATTGACAATTCTTTTGCTTTGCCCATGACTCACAATCCAAAACCATCAGTGGCTGGATGAAAGATGCAAGAGTCTGTCTGGATCCCAGAAACTCACTGAGCTTTTATGCACACACACTGATTACAAGCAAACAGGTCACAGGTGAGGACGTTACCTTTATTAGCCATTGAAACCCATTTGTGTCAACTTCTGTGCTTGTTATCATGCCAAAATCACTAGGGTATGGGAACTTTTGATCAGGGTCATTTGGATGTTTTTGGTTGCCATTATGAATTAAAAAGAGAAAACACAATAGTTTGACAATAAATGGCTTCACCCAGCCACTAACCATGAGTGGAAAAAAAGATTTTGTGTTAGCCAAGAAAGCAAAAAATCTGCCGGGGTATGTATACTTTTGAGTAGTATGTAAGTAGTATGACAAGGGAAAGACCTGCATGTGGGTCCTTAGAGTGAGCGAGCAGCCCACTACAGTCACCGGTCCATTTGCCAAAACTGCCAGATGGCCAGTCCGGCCTTGGGAACAAGGGACTGAGCATCTTGGTATAGCTAGTAAAGCTGAGCAAAGTCCTCTCAAAGGAAAACATTGGGGAACAGTTGGTATGTCAACACACATTTGGCTGACATTTAAAAGGGTCGAAGAAAAACAACATTTATCACTTCATTAAAAGAGGTGATAATTAAGTAGAAGCAGGGGGACACATATTAGAAGAATTAGGGTTCCATATCACTCAATTAAATGGAATGGTGGTCACACATGTGTGGCGCCCTGGACAAGCCAGGACGTCACAGGTACTGCAATAACACACCCCACACCCCGGCTAGGCACATCAAAGTCAGACAAAAATCCTTGTTGCCTCCCTCCAGGGGCTGATGTCCACACCAGGAGGTGGAGCCAGGTGGTTGGCCCCACCCACCGAGGAGTTCACAGTCCTGGAGGCGGGAAAAGGAGAGTAGAGCAGTTGAGTTTGGAGAGTTGAGGAGTGAAGTGGTAGTGGAGCAGACTGACCGTGTCCGGGTGCGTGACCCGGGCACATACAGCAAGGTTGGCAGACGGTGGTGACCGTCTGCAGGAGGGGCTGATTGACGTGAACCGTAAGGACCGGGGACGGGCGGTGGCCCGCCGGTACCGGATCGGGGAGCGAAGAGAAGCCAGCACCATTCGGCAGGGCCTACGGACCCCGACCAGGCTTGGAGTCGCCGTAAAACCGGTCAAATCTGTTAGCGAAGGGAACCTCCGGGGTTTCCCAGCAGTCAAGACCCGATTGAAGGCAACCGCTCAAACCGTGAAGGGAAATACAGTCACCGCCAAGGCTACAGTTCCCAGGGCCAGAGCCTGCGGGCAAAAGGGGCTCCCTCAGCATCCATCCAAGCTGGGGAGCGGGTTACCGGTGGGAAGCCACCAGAACCGAGAACATAACACAGGTGCAGGGAAAGGCAGTCACCGCCAACCTATCGGGAGAAGAACCACCGCAGCCATCTGTGGGACCCGTCCATCCAGCCGTTTGTTTTACCGAAGACTTTGCATTCATCATTGGCTGAGTGAGTACCACCGTGCTGTGCGACACCGCGCTGCCCCCGCGACCCTGCACCTCACCAGGTCCCGTAACCCACCTGCTATTCCTCCCTCACCGGGCCCCGGGACAACCAACCCCCCTACCCACGGAGGGGAAAAACAACATCCAAGCTGCTCCCTGTCATCGCTCTCGGGATCCCCGTCCAGAGCAGCGGTGGTGTCACAACCTCACCACAACCGTGGGTGGCGTCACGGACAATAAATCCCCAAAACCATTCCCCTTTTCTCTCACAGGCGAGGAGCGCCGCTCGAGTCCCCGGATCCGGCCCACCGCTCGAGCCACCGAGCAGCAAGCGAAGCAGCAGCAGCGCCGGACCCGAGCGTGGTGAGTGCAGCGTCCCCTCCCCGCCCGCGACACATGCACGATATTGCTTCATCTTCTAAGGGATCTCCAAGAAGTGCCCAAACTGTGTATACTCAAAGAAAGGAGCTGAACTGTGCAAGCATGACCACTACTCCATCTAAAAATGGGGAATCATTTGCGTTAAAGGGAACCTGTCAGGGCCAATATGCACCCAGAACCACGAACAGTTCTGGGTGCATATTACTAATCCCTGCCTAACCGTCCCTGTATATGTACCGCCCCGTGGAAGCAGCTGAGCTACTCGGATCTGGATTCGCTGTGGCTAGAGGGTCTCCGGACCTGGGGTCGTGCTTCAACTCAAATGAAAGGGGGTATTTACAGGGAGTTGATGTATAGTTTGTGACGCCACCCGTGTATGGTAATTTGGAAGTACCGCCGCTGCCGTTGGGAGTACCCGGGGTGATGATGTGGGGCAGCAAGGTGTCGTAGCCCTCTTCGGGTAGGAGGAATGCCCCGGGACGCGGTGTGGGGTGCCGTGGGATGCAGGGGTCACTCTTGTACTCATTCAGTTCATAAACAGACGCTGACAACCGGGTAAACTAATTCTCTGGGTACCGCTGCTGTGGGAGGAGCTCGTCCGGGTCCCGTCCCCTATAGTGTTGCCTGGTGATCTGTGACCTGCCTCCTGTCACTGAGTTTAACTTCAACATGGTGGTCCAGTAGTATGGAAGTTGCCGGGCCCCGCTCCCCACTGTGGCTAAGTGTGGGAGCTTACTCTCAAGGCTCACGCTTGTGATTTTCGGGACCGTTTTGGATTGGAAAGTCCTATCCCCCTCGTTGCGCTAATGCCCCGATTCTGGTGCAGGTGGGAACAGATCATGAATGCTCCGTTCTTTTCAGGTGAATTGTTGGGTTACCTGAAGCTACTCCCCAACCTAGGGTCCGTGTACCCCATCGTGCCTTTGGTCCCGGACCGGTGACAGTGCTAGGCTGCCGGCTGTCCTCCTTGACAGGTCCAGGCACTTTGCCACAATCCCCTGTGACTGGGGGTCTCACTCCTCTAGGCCCAGACCACCAGCTGAAACCTAGATAGCTTCTCCAGGAGCCACCACTTACAGGCCTTATGCGGGCGTCACACGATTACGATCTATCGAGCAATCGCACGAGCGATCGTACCCACCCCCGTCGTTTGTGCGTCACGGGAAATTAGTTGCCCGTGGCGCACAAAGTCGTTAAACCGCCGTCACACGTACTTACCTGCTGAGCGACATCGCTGGGGGCGACGAACATCCACTTCCTGAAGGGGGTGGGACGTTCGGCGTCACAGCGACGTCACACAGCAGCCGGCCAATAGAAGCAAAGGGGCGGAGATGAGAGGGACGTTAACATCCCGCCCACCTCCTTCCTTCTGCATAGCCGTTGAGAGCCGCGGGACGCAGGTAAGCTGTGTTCATCATTCCCGGGGTGTCACACGGAGTGATATGTGCTACCCCGGATACAATGAACAACCGGCGCAAAGAAAAATAAATGATTTTTTAAAAATGAGCGACGTGTCAATGATACATGACTTGCGAACGTTCTGTGTCGCTCGTAGGTGTCACACGGGACGACGTCGTAAACGAGGCCAGATGTGTGTCACGAAAACTGTGACCCCGACGACATATCGCACGATAGATCGTCTCGTGTGACGCCCGCATTAGTCATGTGAGCTACAGGAGTCATCACATGACCTGTGCTACCATGACAACAATCAGATCCACGTGATTACGTCACGTGACTTCCGGTGTCGGCCTGCAAGTAAAGTTTTGGCGCAAACGCGATTATAATGGCGCTGTCACATAGTAACAGCGCCATTTAAGGGGTTAAAAGGCATGGACGGAATGCGACTCCACTCGTGCCTGGCAGGCACACATGTCAGCTGTACAAATAAGCTGACATGTGCACTGATCGCCGCAGGCTGCTTGCAGCAGCCCGCGGGGATTAACACTATGACTGCTAGGACATAATATTACTGCCTGCGGTTGTTAAGGGGTTAAAGGCACACTGCAGATGGACTGCAACTAAAGTAGCCACCAGCCATAAACAGCTGCTGAAGGACCAGCCTGGGGTGCAAATGCCATTCTACCCTCGCCAAGCCACCCCTGACTGTGCAGGTCATCATTTCAGTTAATCTATGATAAAGGGATCTACAGTTGTGCTCAAAAGTTTACATACTCCGGCATATTTTTTGCTTTCTTGGCCTTTTTTCAGAGAACATGAATGATAACACATAACTTTTTTTCCAGTCATGGTTTTGTGGTAGTTGTGGATGAGGCTCTTTATTTTCTCAGATGGCAAAAAGCCTCCAGTTCCTGTAAATTCCTGACCTTTCTTGCATGAGCTGCGCTGTTGACTTCTCCCCAGAGTGGCTCAATGATATTGAGGTTTGGAGACTGAGATGGCCACTCTAGAACCTTCACTTTGTTCTGCTGTAGCCAATGACAGGTCGACTTGGCATTGTGTTTTGGATCGTTGTCATTTTGGAACGTCCAAGAACGTCCCATGTGCACCTTCCGGGCTGATGAGTCCAAATTTGCCTCCAGTATTTGCTGATAACGAGCTGCCTTCATCTTTCCTTCAACTTTGACCAAGTTTCTTGTGCCTTTGTAACACACACATCCCCACATCATCAGCAATCAACCTCCGTCCTTTATAGTAGGAATGGTGTTCCTTTTATCATAGGCCTTGTTGACACCTCTCCAAATGTAATGTTTATGGTTGTGACCAAAAAGTTTGCTTTTGGTCTCATCACTTCCAATTACCTTGCTCAAGAAGTTTGGAGGCTTGTCTCTATGCTGTTTGGCGTATTGTAGGCGAGATACTTTGTGGCATTTGCGCAGTAATGGCTTTATTCTGCCGACTCAACCATGCAGCCCTTTTTTCTTCAAGTGCCTCCTTATTGTGCATCCTGAAACAGCCACACCGCCGTTTTTCTTTGCATCCCGGACAATTTTTGTGGCAGTTGTATCCATAATTTTTGTTGGTCTACCCGATCGTGGTTTGGTTTTTACTGAGCCTCTGATTTTCCATTTACTAATCACAGTTTAAACACTGCTGACTGGCATTATCAATTCCTTGGATATCTTTTTGTATCATTTTCCTGTTTTATACAGTTCAACCATCTTTTCCCGTAGATACATTGACAATTCTTTTGCTTTGCCCATGACTCACAATCCAAAACCATCAGTGGCTGGATGAAAGATGCAAGAGTCTGTCTGGATCCCAGAAACTCACTGAGCTTTTATGCACACACACTGATTACAAGCAAACAGGTCACAGGTGAGGACGTTACCTTTATTAGCCATTGAAACCCATTTGTGTCAACTTCTGTGCTTGTTATCATGCCAAAATCACTAGGGTATGGGAACTTTTGATCAGGGTCATTTGGATGTTTTTGGTTGCCATTATGAATTAAAAAGAGAAAACACAATAGTTTGACAATAAATGGCTTCACCCAGCCACTAACCATGAGTGGAAAAAAAGATTTTGTGTTAGCCAAGAAAGCAAAAAATCTGCCGGGGTATGTATACTTTTGAGTAGTATGTAAGTAGTATGACAAGGGAAAGACCTGCATGTGGGTCCTTAGAGTGAGCGAGCAGCCCACTACAGTCACCGGTCCATTTGCCAAAACTGCCAGATGGCCAGTCCGGCCTTGGGAACAAGGGACTGAGCATCTTGGTATAGCTAGTAAAGCTGAGCAAAGTCCTCTCAAAGGAAAACATTGGGGAACAGTTGGTATGTCAACACACATTTGGCTGACATTTAAAAGGGTCGAAGAAAAACAACATTTATCACTTCATTAAAAGAGGTGATAATTAAGTAGAAGCAGGGGGACACATATTAGAAGAATTAGGGTTCCATATCACTCAATTAAATGGAATGGTGGTCACACATGTGTGGCGCCCTGGACAAGCCAGGACGTCACAGGTACTGCAACAACACACCCCACACCCCGGCTAGGCACATCAAAGTCAGACAAAAATCCTTGTTGCCTCCCTCCAGGGGCTGATGTCCACACCAGGAGGTGGAGCCAGGTGGTTGGCCCCACCCACCGAGGAGTTCACAGTCCTGGAGGCGGGAAAAGGAGAGTAGAGCAGTTGAGTTTGGAGAGTTGAGGAGTGAAGTGGTAGTGGAGCAGACTGACCGTGTCCGGGTGCGTGACCCGGGCACATACAGCAAGGTTGGCAGACGGTGGTGACCGTCTGCAGGAGGGGCTGATTGACGTGAACCGTAAGGACCGGGGACGGGCGGTGGCCCGCCGGTACCGGATCGGGGAGCGAAGAGAAGCCAGCACCATTCGGCAGGGCCTACGGACCCCGACCAGGCTTGGAGTCGCCGTAAAACCGGTCAAATCTGTTAGCGAAGGGAACCTCCGGGGTTTCCCAGCAGTCAAGACCCGATTGAAGGCAACCGCTCAAACCGTGAAGGGAAATACAGTCACCGCCAAGGCTACAGTTCCCAGGGCCAGAGCCTGCGGGCAAAAGGGGCTCCCTCAGCATCCATCCAAGCTGGGGAGCGGGTTACCGGTGGGAAGCCACCAGAACCGAGAACATAACACAGGTGCAGGGAAAGGCAGTCACCGCCAACCTATCGGGAGAAGAACCACCGCAGCCATCTGTGGGACCCGTCCATCCAGCCGTTTGTTTTACCGAAGACTTTGCATTCATCATTGGCTGAGTGAGTACCACCGTGCTGTGCGACACCGCGCTGCCCCCGCGACCCTGCACCTCACCAGGTCCCGTAACCCACCTGCTATTCCTCCCTCACCGGGCCCCGGGACAACCAACCCCCCTACCCACGGAGGGGAAAAACAACATCCAAGCTGCTCCCTGTCATCGCTCTCGGGATCCCCGTCCAGAGCAGCGGTGGTGTCACAACCTCACCACAACCGTGGGTGGCGTCACGGACAATAAATCCCCAAAACCATTCCCCTTTTCTCTCACAGGCGAGGAGCGCCGCTCGAGTCCCCGGATCCGGCCCACCGCTCGAGCCACCGAGCAGCAAGCGAAGCAGCAGCAGCGCCGGACCCGAGCGTGGTGAGCGCAGCGTCCCCTCCCCGCCCGCGACACATGCACGATATTGCTTCATCTTCTAAGGGATCTCCAAGAAGTGCCCAAACTGTGTATACTCAAAGAAAGGAGCTGAACTGTGCAAGCATGACCACTACTCCATCTAAAAATGGGGAATCATTTGCGTTAAAGGGAACCTGTCAGGGCCAATATGCACCCAGAACCACGAACAGTTCTGGGTGCATATTACTAATCCCTGCCTAACCGTCCCTGTATATGTACCGCCCCGTGGAAGCAGCTGAGCTACTCGGATCTGGATTCGCTGTGGCTAGAGGGTCTCCGGACCTGGGGTCGTGCTTCAACTCAAATGAAAGGGGGTATTTACAGGGAGTTGATGTATAGTTTGTGACGCCACCCGTGTACGGTAATTTGGAAGTACCGCCGCTGCCGTTGGGAGTACCCGGGGTGATGATGTGGGGCAGCAAGGTGTCGTAGCCCTCTTCGGGTAGGAGGAATGCCCCGGGACGCGGTGTGGGGTGCCGTGGGATGCAGGGGTCACTCTTGTACTCATTCAGTTCATAAACAGACGCTGACAACCGGGTAAACTAATTCTCTGGGTACCGCTGCTGTGGGAGGAGCTCGTCCGGGTCCCGTCCCCTATAGTGTTGCCTGGTGATCTGTGACCTGCCTCCTGTCACTGAGTTTAACTTCAACATGGTGGTCCAGTAGTATGGAAGTTGCCGGGCCCCGCTCCCCACTGTGGCTAAGTGTGGGAGCTTACTCTCAAGGCTCACGCTTGTGATTTTCGGGACCGTTTTGGATTGGAAAGTCCTATCCCCCTCGTTGCGCTAATGCCCCGATTCTGGTGCAGGTGGGAACAGATCATGAAGGCTCCGTTCTTTTCAGGTGAATTGTTGGGTTACCTGAAGCTACTCCCCAACCTAGGGTCCGTGTACCCCATCGTGCCTTCGGTCCCGGACCGGTGACAGTGCTAGGCTGCCGGCTGTCCTCCTTGACAGGTCCAGGCACTTTGCCACAATCCCCTGTGACTGGGGGTCTCACTCCTCTAGGCCCAGACCACCAGCTGAAACCTAGATAGCTTCTCCAGGAGCCACCACTCCCGAATTTCTCTTTCTCGCCCTCATTACTCTCTACTCACTACATTCATCACCTCCCCTCCCTGACCCCCCAGGGGGGGACTCTATTTCACTCAAGCCGTCCACTGGTGTGCCTGGTGGGTGTGGTGCAGGGTGTATCTAGGATTTGATTTGCTGTTGGAGGCAACACCATTAAGATAGGGACCCAGAACCAAGAGGGAGGTGGAATACCGCACGGAAGGGCAGTTTGTGAAGTGCCCTGTGACGACCTGATAGTCCAGGGGCGTCACATATACACTAGCATAGATAAAGAGATCAATAGAAAAAGTATTTCTAAAGATGTTTTATCATATGCTAATGAGTGCAGGGACTAGTCCCCTGGGTGTTAGTTCTCTTGGCTAGTTGGCCCCATTAGCATGCTACCACACCCCTGTGGGTGTACTAACATGAATGCACAGCATCAGAGGATGATCTCACTCACCTGTCCGCTGCCATCGCCGCCCAACGCTGGATTTCAGCTCAGTGCGCATGAGGTTCGGTCATGCGCACTCTGAAGCCGAGTGTACGCGTCCTGGCTTCCAACTGAAGTAGTCCGCATGACTGAAAGTTCATGATCATGCGCACTGAGCCGAAATCCAGCGTCGGGCGGTGAAGAGGTGAGTGACATCATCCTCTGAAGCTGCATATTCATTAGCATGTTAACACACCCACAGGGTGCTATGCTAGTGTATACAGGAACTGACAGGCAGGGATTACCAGAATGCACCCAGAACTGCTTAATATTGCACCTGACCGGTTCCCTTTAAATTGGAAGTATTGAAAAAAGACTTTCATTGGCTTGGTTTACACGGTCATCATTGGTTTGGTTCTGCCACAACATTGTTGAAAAGTCTGTTGTGCAAAGTGACAGATATACTTTATATCAATGATAATTACTAGTGATGAGCGAGCATGCTTGTCACTACTCGGTACTCGCACGAGTATCGCTGTACTCGGGCTGCTCGGCGGGGACCGAGTAATCTCGCGATACTCGTGCTGTACTCGTGGTCTTCATTTCTGCATGTTGGCGCTCTTTTGAGAGCCAGCCCTCATGCAGGGATTGGCTGGCAGACCACTGCAATGCCACAGCCCTGTTAGTTGTGGAATTGCAGTGATTGGCCGGCCTGCACAGCGTGACCGAGCCTTTATATCGGCCGGCGCGCTGTGCTCTGCTCACAGCTATCCAGACTGTCAGTGCAGGGAGAGTGTCGCTGATTCAGGGAAAGCTTTGCGGCCCTTTATAGCTTTTTCAGTTGCAGGGCTGCAAACAGTGTGACCAAAAGTCCTTCTCAGGACTATTCTAGTTGTATACAGGCAGGCAGGGTATAGCCAGGTCGGAGTACAGTAGCAGAGTCCTTCTCAGGACTACTGTTGCTATATACAGGCAGGGTATAGCCAGGTCTGAATACAGGCTAGTGACCAAAAGAGTCCTTGTCAGGACTATTGTACCAGTATACAGGCAGGCAGGCAGGCAGGGTAGTGGTGACCGTATACCAGCCTTCATCATATCTGGGGCTGGTGTACACAGTGTAAAACAGTCCAGATAGTGTCTGACTTGTCTGTAATTGTCGCTCCCCAAAAAAACCTGTTAGGTTATTATTGCGTCCGTGCTTGGTTTTTAAAACCGCACGTGTGTGCCTGTTGGTGGCAGCGTACAGGTGCACTTGTGTGCAATTTCCAGAAACTTTGATATAACGCACAAGTAGTGAATATACACGTCAGCAGTGCACAGCATTGCAAAATGCGCAAGGGCATTGGCAAGGAACAAGGAAGTGGACGTGATGGTGGTGCAGGCAGAGGCCGAGGTCGTGGGCAAGCTCTAATTTCGCCACAACAAAGGGCCACATCTAGTCGCTCGCACGTCCTGTCCCAAATTCTTGGGGACCGCAGCAGTACACCGCTCTTGAACCAAGACCAGTGTCAACAGGTTGTTAGTTGGATAGCAGATAATGCTTCCAGTCAGATTGGCACCACCACAAACACTCTGTCTTCCACACGGTCAAGTGTCAGTAGCCGTGATACTGCACCGCACATTTCTGAACCTGATCCTCCTTCCTACCACCAGGCTGAGTACACGTCCTCCTCGGACATTAATGATCCCACACTTGGACACTCGGAAGAGCTGTTCACGTTTCCATTCACACATTCTGGCCTCTCGCCAGCTCATATTGAAGTGGGTCATGAGGAGATCGTCTGTACAGATGGCCAAATATTTGAGCAGCCACGTTCTCACGAAGTTGGCAACGTGTCTCAACAAGTGGTGGACGATGATGAGACACAATTGTCAGGAAGTCAGGAGGAGGAGCAGGGTGCGGAAGAGGAAGACGACGTGGTGGATGATCCAGTAACTGACCCAACCTGGCAGGAGGATATGCAGAGCGAGGACAGCAGTGCACAGGGGGAGGGAGGCGTAGCATCACAACAGGCAGTAAGAAGCAGGGTGGTGGCCCCAGGCAGAAGTCAGGCAACCGTTCCCCGGAACAACACGACGACACAAGGTGCCTGTACAAATGTTAGGTCTTCCCGAGTCTGGCAGTTTTTTAAGTTGGATCCAGATGATTCAAAAAAGGCCATTTGCAACACCTGCCGTGCCAGCATCAGCAGGGGTACCAAAACTAGCAGCCTGACCACCACCAGCATGATCAGGCACATGTCAGCCAAGCACCCGACTTTGTGGGAAGTACAACAGAGTCGAGGAGCAGTGCTTGCTGATGTCACTGCTACGTCTTCGCTGGTTGTGCATGCGAGCCAATCCCCTGTCCATGCTGCCTGCGAACAAGCCTCCTCCACTCCTGCACCTGCAGTTGCCTACGCAGAAAGAACACCATCATCAAGCACGTCCTTGTCCCAGCGCAGCGTTCAGTTATCCATTCAGCAAACCTTTGAACGCAGGCACAAATACACTGCCAACACCCCACATGCCACAGTTCTAAATGCTAACATTTCGCGACTGCTTGCGCTGGAAATGTTGCCTTTTAGGCTGGTGGAGACAGAAGCATTCCGTGACCTGATGGCGGCAGCTGTCCCACGTTACTCGGTCCCCAGCCGCCACTATTTCTCCCGGTGTGCCGTCCCCGCGTTGCATAACCACGTGTCACAAAACATCACACGTGCCCTGAACAACGCTGTTTCACCCAAGGTCCACCTAACCACAGACACGTGGACAAGTGCTTGTGGGCAAGGCCGCTACATCTCGTTGACGGCACACTGGGTTAATATTGTGGAAGCTGGGACCCAGTCTGAGCGAGGGACGGAACACGTCCTTCCCACACCAAGGTTTGCAGGCCCTACCTCAGTCAGTGTTTCACCCACACTCTACAGCTCCGGAATGTCATGCTCTTCAGCCTCCTCCTCCTCCTGCGCATCCTCATCCACTGTGCCCTCCACACCAGTCACAAGCTGGAAGCACTGCAGCACTGCCTCGGCGAAGCGGCAACAGGCTGTGCTGAAGCTAATCTGCATAGGTGACAAACCCCACAATGCAGAAGAGCTGTGGACAGCTCTGAAACAGCAGGCAGATCACTGGCTCACACCTCTGAACCTAAAGCCAGGAAAGGTCGTGTGTGACAATGGCCGGAACCTGGTGGCGGCTTTGAGGCGAGGCCAGCTGACACATGTTCCATGCGTGGCCCATGTGCTCAACCTCGTGGTTCAGCGGTTTATAAAGTCATACCCAGAGCTGTCTGATCTGCTGGTAAAAGTTCGCCGCCTGTCTGCACATTTTCGAAAGTCACCTACTGCTTCAGCCGGCCTTGCCGGCTTTCAGCGCCGTTTGCATCTTCCGGCTCACAGACTGGTGTGTGATGTCCCCACGCGTTGGAATTCAACTCTGCACATGTTGGTCAGGATATGTGAGCAGAAGAGGGCAGTTGTTGAGTACCTGCATCACCTAAGCCGTCGGGAAATGGGTCAAACTCCACACATAACACCTGAGGAGTGGAGATGGATGTCAGACCTATGTACCATCCTCCAAAACTTTGAGGACTCCACCAAGATGGTGAGTGGTGATGACGCCATTATTAGCGTCACCATACCGCTACTCTGCCTTCTAAAACGGTCTCTGCTGAAAAACAAACATGATGCATTGCAGGCGGAGCGCGATGAGTTGCAGCAAGAAACAGTAGTGGGTGTGGGTGATAACACACAGCCCAGCCTCGTCTCATCACAACGTGCAGTGGAGGACTATGACGAGGAGGAGGATGAAGACATGGAGCAACTCTCCGGCCAAATTGAGGATATGACATGCACACCAGTCATATCCTCGGTTCAGCGTGGCTGGCCAGAGGACAGGGTAGATGAGGAGGAGGAGGAGGAGGAGGAGGAGGAGGAGGACAGCATGTTCAGTCATCTTGTTGGTCAGGCTACTGAAGTCCTGGCTGTTAAGAGTCTGGCGCACATGGCTGACTTTATGGTAAGCTGCCTGTCTCGTGACCCTCGCGTTAAGAACATCTTGGCCGACAATCATTACTGGTTGGTAACACTGTTAGACCCACGCTACAAGGAGAACTTTTTGTCTCTTATTCCCGTGGAGGAGAGGTCAACCAAAATGCAGCAGTTCCGGAAGGCCATACTCACGGAAGTAGGCAAAGCATTCCCCTCACAAAACGCTAGCGGCATAGGTCAGGAATCAGTGGACAACCGAGGCGTACAGCCGAGAGAGGCACAAGTCCAATCCGCCAGAGGTAGGGGAACAGTCTTTAAGATGTGGGACAGTTTTCTCAGCCCCTCACGTACTACAGCCCCTGAGGTGCGGGGTAGTGCCACAAGAAATCCTAAGTTTGCCCAGATGCTGAAGGAGTACCTTGCAGATCGAACAACTGTACTCCGACATTCCTCTGTGCCTTACAATTATTGGGTATCCAAGCTGGACACGTGGCATGAATTGGCTCTCTACGCCTTGGAAGTCCTGGCCTGCCCTGCTGCTAGCGTTTTGTCAGAGCGTGTTTTTAGTGCCGCAGGTGGAATCATTACAGATAAACGCACCCGCCTGTCAACTGAAAATGCTGACAGGCTGACTCTGATCAAGATGAACAAGGGTTGGATTGGGCCAGACTTCACCACACCACCAGCAAATGAGAGCGGAATTTAAAGTTTGCCATGTACCTCCACTCACCCATGGGTACACACTTCTGGACTTTGGATAATCGCTGGACTGCTCCTCCTTCTCCTCATGCGCCACCATGATGATGACCGTTACAAATTGCAATACTTAGGCCTTTGTTTCAGGTATACCCCCAGTGGTAAATTTTTTCGCCCATTCTTTGCAGAATGGACATTACAACGACAGGAGACCCGCTCCTTTGCAATGGGAACAATGTTTTGAGGCCCTCATGCACGTCTCTACCCAGGGACAACGTGGAGCCTCCCAATTTTTGGCTGCCCTGCCTAAGGGCTATACTATAATACACCCACTTCCTTAAAATGGACACTTAATGTTTTGAGGCCCTCATGCACGTCTCTACCCAGGGACAACGTGGAGCCTCCCAATTTTTGGCTGCCCTGCCTAAGGGCTATACTATAATACACCCACTTCCTTAAAATGGACACTTAATGTTTTGAGGCCCTCATGCACGTCTCTACCCAGGGACAACGTGGAGCCTCCCAATTTTTGGCTGCCCTGCCTAAGGGCTATACTATAATACACCCACTTCCTTAAAATGGACACTTAATGTTTTGAGGCCCTCATGCACGTCTCTATCCAGGGACAATGTGGAGCCTCCCAATTTGTGGCTGCCCTGGCAAAGGGCTATACTGAAATAGACCCACTTCCTTACAATGGGCACTTCAGGTTTACAGGCCATCATGCACGTCTCTATCCAGGGACAATGTGGAGCCTCCCAATTTGTGGCTGCCCTGGCAAAGGGCTATACTGAAATAGACCCACTTCCTTACAATGGGCACTTCAGGTTTACAGGCCATCATGCACGTCTCTATCCAGGGACAATGTGGAGCCTCCCAATTTGTGGCTGCCCTGGCAAAGGGCTATACTGAAATAGACCCACTTCCTTACAATGGGCACTTCAGGTTTACAGGCCATCATGCACGTCTCTATCCAGGGACAATGTGGAGCCTCCCAATTTGTGGCTGCCCTGGCAAAGGGCTATACTGAAATAGACCCACTTCCTTACAATGGGCACTTCAGGTTTACAGGCCATCATGCACGTCTCTATCCAGGGACAATGTGGAGCCTCCCAATTTGTGGCTGCCCTGGCAAAGGGCTATACTGAAATAGACCCACTTCCTTACAATGGGCACTTCAGGTTTACAGGCCATCATGCACGTCTCTATCCAGGGACAATGTGGAGCCTCCCAATTTGTGGCTGCCCTGGCAAAGGGCTATACTGAAATAGACCCACTTCCTTACAATGGGCACTTCAGGTTTACAGGCCATCATGCACGTCTCTATCCAGGGACAATGTGGAGCCTCCCAATTTGTGGCTGCCCTGGCAAAGGGCTATACTGAAATAGACCCACTTCCTTACAATGGGCACTTCAGGTTTACAGGCCATCATGCACGTCTCTATCCAGGGACAATGTGGAGCCTCCCAATTTGTGGCTGCCCTGGCAAAGGGCTATACTGAAATAGACCCACTTCCTTACAATGGGCACTTCAGGTTTACAGGCCATCATGCACGTCTCTATCCAGGGACAATGTGGAGCCTCCCAATTTTTGGCTGCCCTGGCAAAGGGCTATACTGAAGTAGACCCACTTCCTTACAATGGGCACTTCAGGTTTACAGGCCATCATGCACGTCTCTATCCAGGGACAATGTGGAGCCTCCCAATTTGTGACTGCCCTGGCAAAGGGCTATACTGAAATAGACCTGTGGCGCCCCTGACCTGGTCAGGCACCACTGAGTACTGCACCCATGCTGGGGACAGTACAACACAGGTAATCCAGAAGGCTGACTGGGGTGTGGAACACAGGCGCATAGTGATCAGGTCTCACACATGTACCCATGAGAGGACCCCTGGGGATCCCAGGAGGGGGCAAGCCTTCACCTTCACTGGAATAGTGGAGGGGGTAGAGCCTCCATCTCCTCTCAAGGGGTGTGGTGGAGAGTCTGGTTGCTAGGTGGCGTAGGCAAGAACAGGAGAGGAGGGGCAGTGAGTCAGTTAGGGCAGAACTCCATAGGGCTCAGTGAGGAGCAGACCTGTGGGGCTGTTGCTGTCTAACAGCGCCCGCGCAGTGGCTACAGACGGGGGAGAACGGTCAACTAGGAGTGCTGCCTGAAAGCCAGCTTCAGCTAGAGAGTGCACGGAGTGGGAAGTAAGGAGACTGCTAGAGAGCACCAGGCCCAACCGGGCGGCAGATCCCGAAGCGAAGATAGATCCAGCTTTCTTCTGCTAAACCTGCCGGTGTGGGGCTCTCAAAGCCCACACCACATCACCACAAAAGCCGCAGCCACGTAACCGCAGTTAGGGCCCATAGGTCATAGGAGGCAAGAGGCTGGAGTGGCCTGGCCCGGGGAACAAGCACACGGCAAACAACAAGGGGAGAGAGGCTGCAGCATCTTCCCTGGGTGACCCCCATAGGGACTCAAAGTCGGGGTCACCCCAAACCACCAAGGGCTAAGGAAGGCGAGTCAGTAGTCACCCTCATAAAGTCAGCCTGAAGGATACCTGGTTCCCACCTGGTTCATCTCAGCTACGCCCGGGTTACTCACCCTGCCACCTGAAGTGAGTAAAAACCCTGAAAGACATCCTGCCTGTGTGGTCATTCTGCGACTTGTGGTACTACAAACCTACACAGGGCCCTGGGGCTTGCCTCACTCTCAGGAGGCTACTACATCTAACTGCACACACCATCAGCCCCAGGCGACCCTCAACCTGCAGTGGCGGTCCCTACTGGCCGCAATACTGAGAGTGGCGTCACGATCAAAACAGAAGATTTCCTACCAGTGACGAAGATCCAGCAACGTGGAGTCCCTGAAGGTAACGCACCAACACCGACACACCACCTGTGGGGCTTCACATCTGGCGTCACGAACAGGATAAGGACTAGACCTGTTCAGACAGGTGACCATGTGCCTGGGCGGTCCGCTTGAAAAATTGGAAGCGCCGCCATATTGCCACCATGAAAAGCGCGCTTTAAAACAACAGCAGCCCGCGCTGGAAGAAGTTACCGCCCACGAAGGGGTGTGGCTACCCAGAGATCCCCTGCAGAGTTCTGACCTTGCCGGCTGTGAGAGCGGAAGCGTCGAGAAACGGCGAGAGAGAAGGGAAGCCACAAACCTGCTGCTGCAGAGAGCAGAAATGGAATCCAGACGCGGATACCCAGAACCAGGCACTGCTGCCTGGTGGTGCCGGGAGCTTGCCATCTTCTGCGACCGGCTGGAGGCTGGGATTGTGCGACAGCTTAGGGAAGAACGCACGGAGCTCCTGGAGATGGCTGCGGCGGTGCGGACCTACGAGGAGGGAGCCGCGCGACGCATGCCAGACCGAGCGGCGACGACGCAGACCCCGATGCTGCCACAGATGGGTGAGTCGAGTGATGCCCCGGCCAGCGCAAGTGCCCCGACCCCTGCTGCCACGCCCGCGGTCCCGGAAGAGGCGCCCGGCGCGGCGCCACCGAACCAGGCCGCAGCCACGCTAGGTGCGGCCCGCCAAGCCCAGGCCGCTGCAGCGATGCCTCGCCTGTCCCGCCGGGCTCCGACCACCACGGCAGTGCTCATCCGTGCTGCAGGTGTGACGCTGACCCAGGCTGCCACCCTGCTGAACCCGGTCCGCCAAGACCCCAACGCAGCAGCGACGCTCGTCCGCGCCGCAAGTGATATGCTGAACCAGGCCGCAGCCCCGCCGGGTGCGGCCCGCCAAGCTCCGATCACTGCCGCGACGCCCGACTCAGCCTGCACGGACCCCATCGAGGCTGCGACGCCAAGTGAGACCGCGGCTGCAGTGTCCAGTCCGGCCCGCCAGGAACCGGCCGCGACAGAAACGCCAATTCAGGCCGCCGCCATACAGGGCGCGGCCCACCAAGACCAGGCCGCCGCCATGCCAGGCGCGGCCCGCCAAGACCAGGCCGCCGCCATACAGGGCGCGGCCCGCCAAGAGATTGCATCACTATTTTCCCCGGCCTGCAAGGCCAGAGCAGACACCGCTCCCCAGTCCAGAGAGGTCCCTGCTAGGAAGACCCTGATAGGAGAGGACCCCGAATACTGGAAGCTGAAGGCTGATCTGGAGGCCCAGTTCCCGCAAGAGATGGTGGATCGGTATCTGCTCCCTCCGCATACCCCCAAGGAGATTCCGGCAACCCCTGCAGCCGCGCCAGAGAGTCCACCGCCCAGACCAGCTGAAGAGAGCCCATCCCCAGCACTGCCACAACCAGAGTGCAGCGAAGAACTAAGGGGGAGAGGGGGCCAGGAAGCTGAGGAGCTGACTCCGACGCCAACCGCAGCAGACCCCTACCCAGAGCCGGAGATGCTGCCCTATTCCCGCTGGGAGGAGGAAGACTTGACACCGTCAGCAGACGAAGATCAGCCCAAAGACCTCACCTGGGAGCCTGCAGGCATGAACCCAGCCCGCAAGACAAGGCGCAGCAGAACAAAGCGTCCTCCAACACCACAGTCTCCAGAGCAGAGGGAGGTCACAGCCAGAGACCTGGAGGAGAAAAGGTGCCTAAGAAGGTCCCAAGCCCAGGCTAGAGGACCCCTTTACAGAGGAATAGTAGAGGACTTCAATTTGAAAAGCGGATACGGCTTTATTGTAGTAAAAGGAATAAAAGAGGGCATATTTGTAAATCGGAGAGATGTTCAAGCCCACCTGCCCAGAGGACATTCAGGCAGAAATTTGAAAATTGGGGACTTAGTACAGTTCACCTTGCATCAAGGAGAAAGGGGCTACTATGCCTTAGACGTAGCACCATGTCCCAGACAAGAAAGACAAGAAAGACAAGAAAGACAAGAAAGACAAGAAAGAAAAGACAGAGATACAGAAACAGATGCAGAAAAGGAAACAGATGAAGACCAAGAAAGGAAAGACAAAGATCCTACAGATGAAACAACCACAGACAAGGAACCTACAGATGAAACTACCACAGACGACGACGGAGAGCAAGAAAGTCACAGGTGCCGGTGCCCTACATGCCCACGCCCTGGTGAAAAGGAGGAGTAGAGTAGAGAGAAGTAAAGAAATACAGCAAGTTACCAGTTGAAGTTTTGACAAGTTTTGTTTGCAACGTTTAAGAAATGCGCCCACAAAAACTATTGTGAGAAAACCATAAACCTTAAGGCTATGAACTTGCTATAGCCACAAACTCTCGCAGTGTAAATAGTTACACCAGTGGCACCACCACCAGGGCCAGCCTGTTTAGGGGCTTGGCTCGTCTGCAACCAGGGGGGCCCGTCCGTAGAAAAGGGCCTTGGCTCACCTGCGACCAGAGAGCACGCCTGTTTATGGGGCCTTGGCTCACCACCACAAAGAGGGTACCTGGTCAGCACCAACTGTGGAGGCCGCCTCTGAATCCTGCCAGAAGAGGTTGACGGCGCGGATCCACCAGGCCAGGTATACCCTGAAACCACCAGCCCATGAAAGCCGCCTCTACATCCTGCCAGAAGTGGCTGAAGTCGCGGCCAACGGGAGAGGAGGATTGGAGGAAAGGTCTGGGGAAACGGATGGCCCAGACCTGGTTACCAACAGGACCGGTGACCTGCCTCCTGAGAGGGTTTTGGGTGGGTTAACGGACTTGTGGGTGGAGGGTGGTGATGTCTGAGACCTGGTGGTTTTAAAAAAAAAAAAAAAAATGTTTTACATGTTTTAATGTTTTATGCATTTTAAAATGTTGTCTTGCAGCCCGAGGACGTGCTGGTGATAACTAAGGGGGAATGTGGCGCCCCTGACCTGGTCAGGCACCACTGAGTACTGCACCCATGCTGGGGACAGTACAACACAGGTAATCCAGAAGGCTGACCGGGGTGTGGAACACAGGCGCATAGTGATCAGGTCTCACACATGTACCCATGAGAGGACCCCTGGGGATCCCAGGAGGGGGCAAGCCTTCACCTTCACTGGAATAGTGGAGGGGGTAGAGCCTCCATCTCCTCTCAAGGGGTGTGGTGGAGAGTCTGGTTGCTAGGTGGCGTAGGCAAGAACAGGAGAGGAGGGGCAGTGAGTCAGTTAGGGCAGAACTCCATAGGGCTCAGTGAGGAGCAGACCTGTGGGGCTGTTGCTGTCTAACAGCGCCCGCGCAGTGGCTACAGACGGGGGAGAACGGTCAACTAGGAGTGCTGCCTGAAAGCCAGCTTCAGCTAGAGAGTGCACGGAGTGGGAAGTAAGGAGACTGCTAGAGAGCACCAGGCCCAACCGGGCGGCAGATCCCGAAGCGAAGATAGATCCAGCTTTCTTCTGCTAAACCTGCCGGTGTGGGGCTCTCAAAGCCCACACCACATCACCACAAAAGCCGCAGCCACGTAACCGCAGTTAGGGCCCATAGGTCATAGGAGGCAAGAGGCTGGAGTGGCCTGGCCCGGGGAACAAGCACACGGCAAACAACAAGGGGAGAGAGGCTGCAGCATCTTCCCTGGGTGACCCCCATAGGGACTCAAAGTCGGGGTCACCCCAAACCACCAAGGGCTAAGGAAGGCGAGTCAGTAGTCACCCTCATAAAGTCAGCCTGAAGGATACCTGGTTCCCACCTGGTTCATCTCAGCTACGCCCGGGTTACTCACCCTGCCACCTGAAGTGAGTAAAAACCCTGAAAGACATCCTGCCTGTGTGGTCATTCTGCGACTTGTGGTACTACAAACCTACACAGGGCCCTGGGGCTTGCCTCACTCTCAGGAGGCTACTACATCTAACTGCACACACCATCAGCCCCAGGCGACCCTCAACCTGCAGTGGCGGTCCCTACTGGCCGCAATACTGAGAGTGGCGTCACGATCAAAACAGAAGATTTCCTACCAGTGACGAAGATCCAGCAACGTGGAGTCCCTGAAGGTAACGCACCAACACCGACACACCACCTGTGGGGCTTCACAGACCCACTTCCTTACAATGGGCACTTCAGGTTTACAGGCCATCATGCACGTCTCTATCCAGGGACAATGTGGAGCCTCCCAATTTGTGGCTGCCCTGGCAAAGGGCTATACTGAAATAGACCCACTTCCTTACAATGGGCACTTCAGGTTTACAGGCCATCATGCACGTCTCTATCCAGGGACAATGTGGAGCCTCCCAATTTGTGGCTGCCCTGGCAAAGGGCTATACTGAAATAGACCCACTTCCTTACAATGGGCACTTCAGGTTTACAGGCCATCATGCACGTCTGTATGCAGGGGCATTGGTGAACCTCACAATTTTGGACTGCCCTGGCAAAGGAAAATACTACAAAGACTCACTTCCTCAAAATGGGCACATTAGACTCAAGAGGCCTTCATGTACGTCTCTTCTCAGGGACATCGGAGTGCCACACAATGTTTTCACGTAAAATCTTTCATGTATTAATCTCAAAAAGTAACATACACCAGCTCTATCTCACTATAGGGTATGTGCCCTTAACATTTCTGCCATGAAAAATCATTTTGGGGTCATTTTGGAAGGTTTTCTGGTGAGTCCGTAAAAATGGCGTGAAACGCGGACAAAATTGTTCACAGCTGTGACTTTTGAGTGATAAATGCTTCAAGGGGTCTTCCCCATGCTGTTGCCATGTCATTTGAGCACTCTTCTGAGACTTTTGTGCCATTTTTAGGGTTTCTCCATGCTGCCGGGGGGTCATTTCACAAAAATACTCGGGTCTCCCATAGGATAACATTGGGCTCGTTGCTCGGCCCGAGTACACGAGTATCTTGGGAGGCTCGGCCCGAGCTTCGAGCACCCAAGCTTTTTAGTACTCGCTCATCACTAATAATTACACAATGGATCGCAGTAGATCCACTATAAACCTTTTAAAAATGGAACCCAAAATGCCAGAGTGAACAAAGCCCTAAAGAATATAGTTAGAACTCAACTTTAATACTTGCTACAATGTGACTAAAACTGAGGAAATATGAGGAACAGGTGGTTGAGACATAAACCCAGTTATGGCATTTCTCCTGTAGCGGTTTTTAGGTTAGTTGGAAGAATGAGCAGATCAGACGGGCCAAATGTTTCTTATATGTCGTTAGCCTCTGTGACAGACTCCTGGGATTCAGCAGATGAAACCCGCTGAGTCTGGACTGTTAAATCTTGGGTTTTTTCCAAAGCGCCTGGTTTTCTTTCAATATAAAATCTAGGCAGCGAGAGCAAATCTGTTGGATTTATAGGGAGATTTGTTTCTAAGGCAAGAGACGTGATCTGATGTTCTAAAGTCGGCTTGCCATATACCGTATCATTGTATTAGGCTGCCCTCTGTTGGAAATTCACAGAATTACGGTCAACTAATTTCACCCTAGAACGCATACCTGGGGCCTCGCAGGCCTGCTAGGTCACTTGTTTTCTATGGTAGATTTCTATGGTTGCGCTTTCTAGGGTTAAAGGCCCTTAGAACCTTTTGAAATGTTTGAATATTTGTAAAACTCACAATATGTAAAAGATAAAAAGTTAGCGGTAATCACGGAGATAGATCTCTTTAAATTACAACATCTTAGATACCCAGTATGGCTATTTAGTTGGTAATTTATGTTTTTTTCCAATCGGAGGCCTAATAGTTAAAGGGGTCACCATCCTAATGGAGTGTTATACACATAAGTGCTATCAGTATGAGTAAAATGTGCATGTTTGTCTAATAAAGGCTGTAGTTTCGGAATAAGGGCCAGTGCCCACGATACGGAATAGCAACATTTTGGATGGAGGGTGTTTTTGCTGCATCCAAAACTCTGCGTTGTACAGTAGAAGCACAGTGTATGGATTTTATAGAAGTCTCATGCCCACTGTACTTCTTTCTCCACAGCGTAAACTGACATGTGGTGCAGCTTTCCGAGCCGCAGCTGTCATAGGTATGTCATGGATGACAGACAGTCCTGTGGTGTCTGGCAATAGAAGGTCACAGCATTTGGCTTCGCAAAATGCTTCCTGACTTTCTATTATTCCTGCTGTTAGTATTCAGTGTACTAGATATCTCCTCTGCTGGGTTTTCATCGTTTTCCCTTTAGGACCCTGCAAAGCTCCTCTTCCCTTCAGCTGCTAATCATCTGTATTTCCCCTTGCGTTTAAATTCATTTTCCCTGGTCTTGTGCTGGTGATATTTAGTTCCTTAACAAGCTCTGGATGCAAGCAGGCGGTTTGCACTCATCTGTAGGATTGTTGCTGCACTTTGCTGAACTTCTTCTTGAGGCATCTGGAGATAATTTGTTCATGAGCGTTCCCCATGTGTGTGCTTCCTTTGTCTTCTTTAGTGTTTAGTGGAATTGACGAAGAGCTCTCCTCACTGTTTCCCTATCTAGGGCCCATGTCTAAGGTCATCATAGGGTCAGGTATGCGGCTTGACACATAGGTACGGGACCTATCTAGAGTAGTGAGGGACCCCATGGGCCAGAGGTAGGTTTGGTCAGGGGTCACCATCTTCCTCTTCCCTAGAAACAGGGTTTGCACCTTCTCTTCCCTTTCACTGTTTGCTTGGTACACCAGTGTACCTAGCATGTCAATTTATGCTTGCGGAAACGAGAGGGTTTTCAGTGGGAGTCCACAGCACCCAGAATGTTTGTGGGCACACACCGTTGCATTCTCCCGCAGAGAAAACTCGTGTCTCCACAGGAGAAGACACACTGTGTCCAGGACACAGCTTGTGCGGATTGTGGTCACATACCCTAATTCAGCACACAATTTCAGTAAGGCCTTTCAATTTGACCATATCATTCAATCTCATTGTAAAAGAAGTGGATGTAGTGTTCTAGCCTAAAGTTACCTATGATAGTTAGCAAATTAATAGGTTACAACTGTTTTATGAGATCCCCACCCAATCATCAGAACAGGGAACTTCTATCCCTCCTTCCACTTTGGCTCCTAGACAGCAGCCAAGAGGAGCTGAATTTTGCGGCAGGTTGTACTTTGTCAGCATCATAGACCTGAATGGAGCAGCAGAACACAGTCACAACCTGCCATGGTTATGCAACCAAAGTAGAATTAGAACCCATTCTGAAGATTAATGGTGGTATGGGCTAAAGATGGGTTTACTGGGGGGGCGTGGCCAGCAGGCAGCATGAGCGGTCGCATCTGAGAGCAGCTCCGTAGTCCAACGCTGATATATACTATTAATCCTGCCGAAATTGGTGCCTAAATACACCTCCGGATTACCTGTGGTGCGGTGAGCATTCGGATCGGTACCATGAGCAGAGGTCGCAGCGCAGCGGCGGCTGAAAAGCTGAAGAAGTTTGCCCGGGACTCCCAGCAAGATGGCGCCGGCAAGCAGGCAGAGCGGGAATCCAGTGAGGCGGAGGAGCAGGAGAGCATGGAGGCCGGATCCAAGGAATCGCAGGAGCTAACCTTACAGCAGGTTACGTCGCAGTTACTTGCAGCGATCCAGGATTCAAAAGTGTCTCTGACGGGCAAGATCGAGGAGGTTAAGATTGATGTGGGTCTCCTCCGGCTGGACTTGCAAAACCTGAGAGAGTGGGTAAAGGAGACCGAGCAGCGGATCTCCACACTGGAAGATGACGCAAGAGCGACGCCGGGCAGACTGTCCTCTCTGGAAAGCGCGGCAAATAACTGGGCGCAGAGGGCTGACGATCTGGAAAATCGCCTGCGTCGCAATAATTTGAGAATTCTGGGGATGCCGGAGAGGGCAGAAGGGAGCGACCCATGTAAGTTCATGGAAAAGTGGCTCTCCGAAACTTTCCCTGATGCGACGCTGTCGGCGGCATTCGCTATAGAAAGAGCTCATCGGGTACCGGCCAGACCTCCTCCTCCGGGAGCGCAGCCTAGACCTCTCCTGGCCCGACTTTTGAGCAGCAGAGATAGAGATGCGATCCTTGGTGCGGCGCGGCGCAAGGGCCCGATTTTACACAACAACGCCACCATATTGATCTTCCCTGATTTCTCTGCGTCGCTCCAGAAAACGAGGGCATCCTTCATCCAGGTGAAAAAACGCCTCAGAGAGCATCATATTGCTTACTCCATGATCTTCCCAGCCCGTCTCAGAGTGGTGCATCAAGAGCGATCCCTGTTTTTCACTTCTCCTGCGGAAGCGGATGACTGGATCAATACATTGAAGAGGAAACGCTGATGCGTCACTGTGTCGCCAGGGGTTAAGGAGATACCCAGAACCGGGCCAAGGGGTCGCTTCTGGAAAGGGGATCACGGTGTTGTGACCCGGTCTGTGCTCCCTGGTTCCACAATAAAAGGGGGGGGGTTATGTTCGTGACGCCACCCGTGGAATGTGATCAGAGATGACCACCGCTGCTGCAGAACCTCCGGGGTGATGGAAGGCAGCTTGAGATGGGACGGCTCCCCACGGGTAGAGCCTTTTCCCCGGGGCAGTATGTTAGTCTATGGGGGAAGTGCAGGACACGAGCACAATAAACAGGCAGACTCACGGTTTTGCAGTTTCTTTGTCTTTTACTGATGATGTTATTCAGCAGAGTACTGTCCACGGAGTCTGTGAGGGGTTCAGGGTTTCTCCCACCCAGCCGGGCCGTTTTGGCTTCCTTGCCTGCACTGTGTGTCTGTGGCCCTGCTGGTGCGTGAACTATGCAGCTGGCTCTGTGCTCCTCGGTACCGACCTGACAGGCAACTCGAGTCCTTACTAGTATGTTCCTGAACTCTGCGCTTGTTGCTTGTGTCTGTGGTACAGGTGAAAGATCTGGAATCTTCACTTCTCTGGTGGTAACTGTGCAGTATGTAACCTGCAGTCTCGGATCCAGCATCCGTTCTGTGTGCTCCACTGGGATGAACTCAGCAATGCTCTGTCTCCCAGGAATGTTCCTCTGTGTACGCTTTCTCCTTTCCTCAGACCCTCAGCTAGGCCTGGAATTGGTCAGTGGATCCTGAGGTGAGCTAAAGCCAGCTTCCAACCTACAGAGATCCTGTCTCCTCAGTGCTCTGCACTGCACTTTCAAACTGAAAACTACCGACCATTTCCTTCCCCCACCAGAATATACAGGGAAGCAGCTTGGTCTCCCCCTTCTGGCCAGGAGGTCTTGGTGTTGTGTGTGGGGAGTTAACCCTTTGTGTGGCAACCCTGGGGTGCCACATTCCCCCTTAGTGAAGAACAGTACTCCGGGACTGTGAAACAAACAAACAAGTTATCACAACAATTATATATATATACAGAGTCTCAAAAGGAAAAATACAAAAACCTTAAAGTTCAAAAAGAGTCCAAAATGTTCAAAAATATGTAAGTGTTCATACAGTATAGTCTCTGTAGGTACTGGGCTTTTGGTCTTAACGTTGCAATTAAATAAACATTTCAATCAACAAACACTTCTTAAAGGTGTCTCTACTCTGGTCGTAAGTGCAGTAGACCTCACGGCCCTCGGGCCACCAACAATGTGATCAAGTTGTAACTCTCCGTGCTGCCACCTTACACCACTCTTCTCTCACCTTTTCTGTACACTAAACTGTTACGGTTTTTCATATAAACATTATAACATATGTACATTTTATATGCAATTCCACATTAGTCTTTATATCTTGCTGGTATCTGACCCTGAGTACTACGCTGTGACCTGCGTACTGCTGGTGTACTGGGTGTACTTAGCATAATGGTGTGGGTGGAAGTGTACCTATTTGGTGTTTCTGGTACTTGTGAGGATGGTGGACTGACTGTAGGACTGGCAAGCTCACTGGGACCAGGAATCTGTTCTTCCTCTACGGTTTCAACTTCCAGTTCTTCATGTCTTGGGACTTCTTGTGGTACGAGTTCTGATGTTGGTTCCACCACTTGAGGGAAGGCGATCATTGGGACTACTACTGCTCCATAGTAATTTGGCCATGTTTTTGGGAAATCTCCTAAGACTGTATGGAATACATCTTCTTCCTTCTTGACAGGTTGTACCTGTACGGGTAAGGTGACTTCTGGTGTCTTCAGGGTTTCAGGACACGGTTTGAGTTGATCTCTTGACACGACAGCTGATGTCCTTCCTTCATCCTTACTGATGAGACACACTTTGGGATTATCCATACTGGATGGCAAGACTGTATATGGGGTGGTTTCCCACTGATTATCCAATTTGTTTGTGCGGCGTTTCCTCTTGAGAACTTGGTCACCAGGTTGCAATGGGGTTGCTAGAGCATGCTGGTTGAAGTTTCTCTCTTGTCTTCCCCTAGCTTGTTGGAGACTTTTCTCTACGCACTCTTGTACTTGGCGATACTGCTGCTGACGTAGGGTATCCCAATTGGATTCTTGAACTTCCGCATCTGGCTTCAGAATTCCCATATCTAAATCAATTGGCAGTTTACCGGGCCTTGCACGCATGAGGTAAGCGGGGGTGCAGTTTGTAGAACTCACCGGGACATGATTGTACAAGTCCACCAAGTCTGGCAATTTCTCTGGCCATTGATTTCTTTCCGACTCTGGTAAGGTCTTCAACAGGTCAATCACAATATGGTTCATCTTCTCACATAAGCCATTTGTTTGGGGATGGTATGCTGTTGTGCGAATCTTTTTACAGCCATACATGTTGCAGAATTCTTGGAAAATCTGTGATTCAAAAGCTGGACCTTGATCTGCAAGGACTTGTTCTGGGTAACCATGGGGTCTGCAAAAGTACGTCTGGAATGCTTTAGCTGCTGTTCTAGCTGTAAGGTCTTTCACGGGTACCACCACTAAGAAGTGTGAGTAATGGTCCACGATGGTTAAGGCATAGACATAGCCGGACCGGCTTGGTGACAACTTGACGTGGTCTAATGCAACTAGCTCGAGTGGTTGCTTGGTTACTATGGACTGGAGTGGAGCTCTCTGGTTCTGTTGATCCTTTCTTCTGAGGTTGCACGGTCCGCATTTTCTACACCAATCTTCAATTGATTTTCTCATGCCAACCCAGTAGAATCTTTCTCTTAAGAGCACTTCCAACTTTTTCCAACCAAAATGACCAGCACCGTCGTGGTAAGCTTCCAGAACCATCTTGACGTCTCTCTTGGGCACGATGATCTGCCAGACCAACTCATGTGTTTTTGGATTGGTGTGCCTTCTACAGAGCTTCCTTTGGTACAGGAACAATTTACCCCTCTCTTTCCAGAGATGTTGTGTCTCAGCTGGGGCATTCTGATTAGGGTATGCACCTTGTTGTGTAAGCAGTTCTTTCACTAGCTTCACAGCTGGATCGCTGTCTTGTGTGTCAGCCCATCCGTGGTGTGCTAATGGGTTGAGAGTTGCCTGCTGTTGTTTTTGGTAGACACTCGGTTGATACTGTCCCACCTTAGGATGGTGAAAGGCCGGCAGCTCAATTTCTTCCAGTCCCTCCGGTTCCTCTTCCACGTCCCCCGAGTGTGGCATCCGGGATAAGGCATCTGCATTCCCATTCTTGTGGCCTGCCCTGTACTTGATGACAAAGTTGTAGTTTGACAGTCGGGCTATCCATCGCTGTTCCAGCGCACCTAGTTTTGCAGAATCCAGGTGGGTCAACGGATTGTTGTCAGTAAAGATGGTAAATTCTGCAGCTGCCAGGTAGTGTTTGAAACGCTCTGTTACAGCCCAAACTACTGCCAGTAGTTCTAACTTGAAGGAGCTGTAATTCTCTGGGTTTCTTTCTGTAGGCCGGAGCTTCCTGCTTGCAAAGGCAATAACTTTCTCCTTGCCTTCCTGCTTTTGAGACAATACTGCTCCCAGTCCTACGTTGCTGGCATCCGTGTACAAAATGAAGGGTTGATGGTAATCTGGATATGCCAGGATCTCTTCTCCTGTCAGTGCCCACTTCAACTTCTTAAAGGACTCTTCTCTCTCATCACTCCACTGGAAAGGAGGATTTCGGGCTGCAGACTTCTTTGACTGTCCTACCAGGATGTCTTGAAGGGGAGCTTCTAGCTTCGTGAACCCTTTTATAAATCTTCTATAGTAGCCCACCAGTCCCAGGAATTGCCTCACCTCTTTCACGCTGGTGGGTCTCGGCCAATCTCTGATCACGGTAACTTTTTCAGGATCTGGTGCTACCCCTTCTGAGCTCACGACATGTCCCAGGTACTGTACCCTTGGCTTTAGAAGGTGACACTTGGATGGCTTGATTTTCATGCCGTATCCGGATAAGGCTTCAAACACTTCTGCCAGGTCTTGTAGATGCTGTTCATAGGTCTTGGAGTAGACTATGACATCATCCAGGTACAAGAGGACAGTTTCGAAGTTCTTATGTCCTAGGCAGCACTCCATCAGTCGCTGGAAGGTACCAGGCGCGTTGCAGAGTCCAAACGGCATACAATTGAACTCACAGAGGCCCATCGGTGTGGTGAACGCTGTCTTCTCCTTATCAGCCTCTGCCACAGGAACTTGCCAATACCCACTAGTCAGATCTAGGGTGGAAAAGTAAGTAGCGGATTTTAATGCAGCCAATGACTCTTCTATCCTAGGTAATGGGTATGCATCCTTGTGTGTAATGCGGTTGATCCGTCTGTAGTCTACACACATCCTCATGGTCCCATCTTTTTTCTTAATTAGCACTAGTGGGGCTGCCCAGGGGCTACAACTGTCTCTTATTACTCCTGCTTCTTTCATTTCTTTGAGCATGTCTTTGGCGCATTGGTAGTGAGCCGGTGGTACTGGTCTATACCTCTCCTTTATGGGTGGATGGTTACCTGTGGGTATAGTGTGCTCTACCCCTTTGATCTGCCCAAAGTCTAATGGGTGTTTGCTGAATATTTGTTCATATTCCTTCACTACCCTGTATACTCCATGCTTTTGATGGGAGGGTGTAGAATCGGTACCTACATGTAGCTTTTGGCACCAATCCTCCAGCTTTCCCTCTGAGCCATTGTCCTCCGCCTGATTTGACGGCTTCAAGGGCTCAACGGTGGTGATGGCGTTGTTATCAACCGTATATAGCTTAGCCATGGTAGCATACTTAGGTAGGGTGACCTCATCTTCCCCACAATTTAGAAGGCGTATTGGCACTCTCCCCCTGTGTACCTCAACTATTCCTCTGGCCGTCAGTACAGTGGGCCTACTGTCTGAGTACACGGGTTCTACCAGGGCCTGATAGTCTCGCCCTCTGATGCCTATTGCGGCTCTACACCAGACCAGCATTTCAGTTTTGGGAGGAATTACAATAGGTATTGGGTCACTTACCCTTGCACTGCCAATTTCACCTCCTGACATTTCTACCTGCTGCTTCAGCATCAAGGCTTTAATTTCCTCCTGCAGGAGTCTCTGTTGCCCAGGTTTGGCAGTCTCGACGATCTGCTACAAGACATTAATTACCTCTGCAAAACAATTTTCAATTACATTCATTCCTAGCAGCATAGTTGGTTCACGTTCTCGTCGGTCAACATCAACAATGATAATACCCTGATTCTGCAATTCTACTCTCCCAATCTTAATGGTCATTTCTCTGAAACCAACCTGTGGTACTAATTCACCATTGCTAGCCCATATATTCAATGCAACATTAGATGGACCACTGCTAACGTCTGAATCAGCCCAGTACCTCTTATAAAGGACATGCGGAATTGATGATATTTGGGAACCAGTGTCCAGCAAGGCGTTGAGCGGAATGCCATCCAGCACGATGGGGATGACTGGACGTCCTCCCACATACTTGTCGTGCCAGGGTGAGGGACCTTGAGAGTTCATTCCTGAGGAGCGGCCCGCCTCCCCAGGGGATCCCCATTTAAAGCACATTCACGGGCAAAGTGACCTGGTTCCTTGCAACGGCGGCAAATGGGCTGTCCATCCGGCTGGTAGCGGTCGCTGGGTCGTCCTCTCGTCGCTTGGTATCTCCTAGGCCTCATCCATGGGACATCCTCCTTGCTGGTCGCCAGCTCAATCTTGGGTGCAGACTTGGATCCACGCAGCTCCTGGACGATTCTAGCCATGGAAGCAACAGTGTCTGTAAGGGCTTCAAGCTTTTGATGTAGAGCCTCATTAGTGATCGGCTCCAGGTGGTTAGCAGCAGCGGCTGACATGGCCGATGTCACTGGCACTACTGGCTGCTGGGGTGCCACTGTAAGGTGTTGAACAGAGTCTATATCCTGCGGCTCCTCCACCTGCTGGAGGCGGATGGCTCTATCCTTTAGCTGGGCAAATGTTAGTCCTGGATCCTGGATCACCATCATGCTCAGTTGTCCCCGGTGGGAAGGGGATGAGAGTCCATCCAGGAATTGGTCTATCAGCAGCTTATCTGCTCCAGGGGCTAAGGCAGGTTCTGCTAATTTAAGTGCTCTGAGCGCCTCCTGCAAGTTTAAGGCAAAGTCTCTTGCGCTCTCTCTAGGTTTTTGCTTGCATCCAAAGAACCTCATTTTAGCCCGGCTGCCAGCAGTGGATTCAAAAGCTGCTTTTAGTCCAGCTATTATATGCTCTACAGTGTCTTTTGCATCGTCCGGCCAGGATGTAACCTCCCGCTGGGCATTGCCAGTTAACTGTCCCATAAGCATACCAACACGCTGAGCTTCTGTCAGGGGGTACATGCTGTAGTAGATTTTTAGCTTTCCGATAAAGTCATTAAGTGTGTTGGGCTCACCTGAGTACTGCGGCAGCCACACTGCACCCGGGGTGTACGGCATCAGGAACGGCATGATAGGTGCCGCTGCACCTCCGGGTACAACAGCGTCTCCCTGCTGCGACATCTTTGCGCCCCCTTAGTTAATTTCACCAGTCTTCTTGACAGCAAGCCTGGGGCACTTTTCTGCATTTTCGTTCGGGTCGCAGCACCGAGCGCACTTCCTCTGCAAGCAGTGGGCGGAGTCTTAGTTTAGGCGCGATGTTTTCCCGCGCGTAGCAGCTAATGGCGCGATTAAAGCTGGCGCCTGGAAAATTTTACCAATGATGTTTTTGGATTTTCCAGGTATCTTTGCAAAGTGTAAAGTACGTTCTTTGTTGCAACAATTCACAGTGCAAGTCTTTTATGCGATGCAATAAGTCTTTACAGGCACACGTCACCCGGGTTGCAGCCGGGTCCAGTCCGCATCCTGTTCGTGACGCCAAAGTTGTGTCGCCAGGGGTTAAGGAGATACCCAGAACCGGGCCAAGGGGTCACTTCTGGAAAGGGGATCACGGTGTCGTGACCCGGTCTGTGCTCCCTGGTTCCACAATAAAAGGGGGGGGTTATGTTCGTGACGCCACCCGTGGAATGTGATCAGAGATGACCACCGCTGCTGCAGAACCTCCGGGGTGATGGAAGGCAGCTTGAGATGGGACGGCTCCCCACGGGTAGAGCCTTTTCCCCGGGGCAGTATGTTAGTCTATGGGGGAAGTGCAGGACACGAGCACAATAAACAGGCAGACTCACGGTTTTGCAGTTTCTTTGTCTTTTACTGATGATGTTATTCAGCAGAGTACTGTCCACGGAGTCTGTGAGGGGTTCAGGGTTTCTCCCACCCAGCCGGGCCGTTTTGGCTTCCTTGCCTGCACTGTGTGTCTGTGGCCCTGCTGGTGCGTGAACTATGCAGCTGGCTCTGTGCTCCTCGGTACCGACCTGACAGGCAACTCGAGTCCTTACTAGTATGTTCCTGAACTCTGCGCTTGTTGCTTGTGTCTGTGGTACAGGTGAAAGATCTGGAATCTTCACTTCTCTGGTGGTAACTGTGCAGTATGTAACCTGCAGTCTCGGATCCAGCATCCGTTCTGTGTGCTCCACTGGGATGAACTCAGCAATGCTCTGTCTCCCAGGAATGTTCCTCTGTGTACGCTTTCTCCTTTCCTCAGACCCTCAGCTAGGCCTGGAATTGGTCAGTGGATCCTGAGGTGAGCTAAAGCCAGCTTCCAACCTACAGAGATCCTGTCTCCTCAGTGCTCTGCACTGCACTTTCAAACTGAAAACTACCGACCATTTCCTTCCCCCACCAGAATATACAGGGAAGCAGCTTGGTCTCCCCCTTCTGGCCAGGAGGTCTTGGTGTTGTGTGTGGGGAGTTAACCCTTTGTGTGGCAACCCTGGGGTGCCACATCACGGTCACGGGCGCTGCCTGATGGGTCGCGGTTGTGAAGGCGTCGCGGTTCTGATTCATTTATTTCATCCTCTCCGGAGCAAGGTCGGTGATACGACTCCAATCTTTGGGACGTTGTGTTTGAAATCGCTGTTGAGATCGCTTCAGGATCATCCTAAGTAGGTACTCGGCGTCCCTCGATTCTGAAGGCGCGAAAGTTTCCTGTTTGTTTTATCCCTCCTGGCATGCGAATGGAGCGGAGCCGCAATTGCGCTCGCGTCCTGATCTTATGATCCCTGTTGGTTGAGAAGTTAATGATCTTATCTGGAGGCGCAGGTGCGCTTGTGACCTTCCCGGAGGCATGAGAGTTTCTGGACGTGTCCATTATTGGTTCCCCATTGAACCGGCCTCCGGGCTTGGCCCCCGTCGGAGGCGGGTGGCTTGGGGCCGCGCCTTCGTATGGGACGGCTGCTGCGTTCTCCGGGATCGTTGCTTAGCCTGGTCTGTGCTCCGGATTACTCGTCGCTGATGGGGCCGGACCGAGGGGATACCGGACGGGACATAAGTCAGACCGCTGTTGCGATGCTCTGAACTCCTTCATGCGATCTTGTTCTATCCTATACCTTTTTGGATCCAAACTGGAACTCTACTTTGGGCTCGCAGTATTTGGCAACGCACTCCAGTTCATAATGTTGAATTCTGCTCTATTACTGCTATATTAAGTTTATGAGGTTACCATATGTTATACTATCCTACAGTCTAAGATTACCTGCCAATCCTCCTTATCTCTTTCACACTCCTATCTCTTCTTCCCCTCTAACCCTCTATCAGCTTATTTTTCATAACCTTTCACCTAGCCCCCTATCTCCTCATTGTTCTTTTTCCCCCTTTCCCTCAGTCCCCCCCACTTTCTCTCCTTCTCATATCTCTATATTCCTCGTCTTGCCCCGCTTTATCTTCTATGCTAATCTCTCCCCCTTTCTCTCTTTTTCTTCTACCCTATCTCTTTCTCTCTCTCTTTACTTCTCTCTTCCTCCCCCCCCTTTCCTTTTTTTTTTTTTTCTCTCTCTTCTCCTCCTCTTCTTCTCGTTCTCTATCCTCTTCTCTCTCTTTCTCTCTTACTTCTTTCCCATCTACTCTTGGTCCCTTCATGTATGCGTGATTAAAGGCTTAAGCTGCAGGGTAATTCATTTATTGGACTGCAGGAGAAGCTCAAGTCCTTGTTTGAGGACACCCCCGTACCAAGTACACCATCTAGCCATGTTGGTTCACCCTAGTCGTTGCTGGGGAAAATCTCTCCTGGTCGCACTACTGGACCAGTTCTTGTCGGTTGTGTGTGCACAACCGACAATTTGTATTTAAGGGTACGGTTACCCAAGTTCTACTGTAGGTTAAGTTTTTGTTATCTTTCTAGCAATTCAGCAAGGGACATCTTTCCATGGCGTTAAACTTGATGACATGGAATGTTAGAGGACTGGGCACATCCAGGAAATGGGCGGCATTATTTGCTCATATCAAAAAATCCAAAGCTCAGATTGTATGTTTACAAGAGACCCATTTATTGTTGGATACCACTAGAGTGCTCCAAAAGCCTTGGGTTCAATGGTCAGCTCACTCTGTTCATTCATCATATTCTAGGGGAGTATCGGTACTGGTCCACAAAGCATTGCGGTGGGACCCGGGTAAAATTTTAAAGGATACTGATGGGAGGTATGTGTTTGTCCAGGCTCACATCGATGGGGTTATGATAGTGGTCTTAGCCATATACATCCCCCCTGCAACGGGAATCTCGATTCTATATGAGGCGGCTAAGTTTGCCTCACAATTCCCACAAGCCTTAGTGCTCTGCATGGGGGACTTCAATTTGATTAATAACAAGGGACTGGACAGATTCAACTCCCGACAGGTCCCGATCTCCCCTACGTTACAGACTAGATTGAGTATGTTCTTACAGGAAGTGGGATGGTACGATATGTGGCAGTTTTTTAACCCAGTACTGAGAGAATATACATGTTATACTCCAGGGAAAAACTCATTATCTCGAATTGATTACATCTGTGAAAATGACCGAATCTGTGCCCATATACAATCGGTATGTCATTTGCCCAGATCAGTATCAGATCACTCTCCGGTATTTGTAGGCATTAAATGGGAAGGTTGTAAATCTCATAAATTGTCAAGGAAAATTAACCCTTGGTGGCTGTCACTCTTTGGTGCCAATGACAGGATTCCTGATCAGCTTGGGGCATACACGGAAATGAACTCCGTGGAAGAGAATCACTCGGCTTATTGGGACGCGCTTAAGGCGTATCTGAGGGGATGCTGTCACTCCTCTATTTCCTATATCAAGAAACAGGCGGCCAGGGAGGAGGAGGAACTGGCCACCCAAAATAGAGTGCTTGAACATAGATTCACCTCGGACCCCTCTGAGGGACACAGATCTCAGTGGCTTCAGGCTGGGAGGAAATATCTATTGTATCTGCAAGACAAGGCTAAGAGACATGTATTCTTCACGAGCCAGAGGTATTTTGAGCAAGGGAACCAATCCAGTAGCTTACTGGCGTTCCTGGTGCGTCAATCCAATAGCTCACCTGCTGTCCTCAAAATCAGAGACCCTCGTGGAGGAATAGTTACTTCTGTCAATGGTATATTGGAGGTATTTTTGGACTTCTACAGGAACCTGTATGAGTCCAGGCTGACCGTGTCAAGGGAGGAGATTGCTGAGTACTTACGAGAGCTGGAGTTTCCCAGGTTGACTTTGGCTCAGAGATCGGCCTTGGATGAGCCCATTAGTATGGAAGAGATGATGGAGGCGATAAAGACCCTCAATAAGGGTAAGGCGTCTGGGCCAGACGGACTCCCGATTGAGATCTTTGACAAATATCGGGGGGAGCTGGCCCGGCCCTCCTGGAAACGGTTGAAGCCTCGTTCCGCAAGGGTCGGTTGCCTGATTCCTTTTATGAGGCAACCATTGTCCTGCTATTGAAACCAGATAAGTAAAAAGCTGTGGAGAAGAAGCGCAATAGGGTTTTACCCCAATAACACACGGGGTAGAGACAGGGAGCAGTAATACTCACCAAGTGAAGTTGTGAAAGTCACAACTACTATGCAGGCATGGAAGGTTTTGATCAAGGCAGCAGCAACCCAGACGGCAGATAACAGAGAACAATAGAGGAAAATAGGGTTTATTTGAGCCGCGCCAATGATCACTTCTCAGGTATTCAGATTAATGGATCTTTATTTTGCACAGGTCTACGTGTTTCTGGAGTCTCAGCTCCCTTCCTCAGGACCATCAGGCATAAGAACACATCAAATCTACCATAATGGAGACTAACACAGTATAAATACATTTGATGACATCACAGGACCGCCCCTAACAAAAAAAAAAAAAAAAAAAAAGGCGGGAAAGGGTGCATTGCAGTGAAGCATGATGCAATACAAGTAACTTCATGAAGGATGTGAAAAATAAAATCAATTATAGTGGCGATAACACATATCTCAAATCGTGAAATAATGAAATTACTCAAAACATAAAAACACCAAAAATAATAGATCTATGTGTGATCATGATTATCTCTCAAAAAATATACATATGTATGTGCAGGGAGGACATGAAATGAGCCTAGAACTCACTTAAACATGTCAGTGCTGGAAAACCCGGGAATATAGGATAGATCAGTGAGCGCATGAGACCACGCAGCCAACAAGGCAATTACTGTTGCTGAGTGATGGAAGAAAAGAAACAGTCAAAATGCCCTGAATTTATTTTTATCACTTTAGATATTGCCTCACTATATACGAATATCTCACATGTGTTAGGTCTGGAATGTTTTAAACAATATCTGGAGATTGATGATCGGCTACCTTTATTACAAAAAAACTTCATTCTTGAGGGTATGGGGTTTATTTTAAACAATAATTTCTTCACTTTCCAGGAAGTTTTATATCGTCAATGCTGTGGTGTTGCCATGGGCTCGAAGGTAGCACCTACTTTTGCAAATTTGGTGATGGGGTTGTTTGAATTACAATTCATTTATTCCTCTGAATTATTCAAGCATGTCATTGTGTATAAGAGATACATCGATGACTTATTCATTATTTGGGATGATGTTGACAGCAACTATTCCTCCTTTTTGGGGGGTATAGAAAAGAACAATTGGGGCCTAAATTTTTCACCCACTGTGGCTGATTTATCTATTGACTTCCTGGACCTAACCATCACGCACTCGAATGGTATCATCCACACTAAAACCTTTTTTAAGAAAGTGGACAGCAATGGGTACATTGATTTCTCTAGTAACCACTATGACAAATGGTTGTTGAATGTACCAAGAAACCAGTTTCAGAGGATCAGGAAAAACTGCACATTAGACAAGGATTTTGAGGATCAGGCCTCAATCCTAAAAGAGAGATTTTTGGATAAAAATTATACCCTTACTACTATCAAGAGGGCATATCAGGCTACTAGAGGTTTGAAACAAATTGATCTTACCACTGAAAAAAATGTTGACTCCCCTGCTGATGAGGTTGACTCCAAGAATAAGTTCTCTGCCCACTTTTTGACTACCTTCAGCTGTGATGGGGACACTATCAAAAGCATCTTAAGGAAACATTGGAACATACTCCACAATGATCCATATTTGAAAGAGGTTCTACCTACCCACCCAGGGATCACGTACCGACGGGCCTCTAGCCTAAAAAACCAATTGGCCCCCAGCAGGCTTAGGGACTTTTCTATTCCCTCCATTACAAATAAACCTATGGGTTCCTATAAATGCTTTGCTAAAAATTGCCTATGTTGTAAAACTATTCAGCATGAGAGGGTCAGTTTCGGTTTGGCCCCAGGTGGGGGGGATTTTCTTATAAAAGGACATCTCACTTGTCAATCCGATTTTGTCATTTACCTGATAGAGTGTGATTGTGATAAGCGTTATATTGGGAGAACTACTCAGGCACTACATAATAGAATTAACTCCCACAGACACAACATTAAAGTGGGTTTTATGCTTCATGGACTATCCCGACATACTACTCTATATCATGACAAAAAAATCAAACTAAAGGTCACCCCTATAGAATATATACCCCCATACATATCTAATCGGATAGAGGTTCTTAATAAGAAAGAAACATATTGGATTTATAAACTCAATACGTTAAAACCTCGTGGCCTCAATGAGGTCACGGATCTATTTTATTAAATACCATCGGGTTGTTTGTTTATATATTCATTTTATATTTATATTCATATATGTTTTTAGCGCCTTAGTGCTTTTTACATTATATATTTTTTAATTTTTATGTTTTTATTAATTCTTGTAACATGGTGTATAGTTTCATTTTGTGCATCCTTTATAGGTTTTTAGCTATGTTTTATGCCAGGTCTATTTTATGCTTTTACTATCATCATGCATCATATCTATAAGTTTTTTTTGGGACACAGATTCATATCTGTTTTTTTATTAGCAATAATTGCCTCGAGCACACAATATATATATATATATTTTTTTTTTTTTTTTTTCCCCTTCCCCTTCCTACTTGGGGGCGCTCTTCTAAAATTTAATATGTATGTATATATTTATATATTTTCACTTTGATTGCATCATTAGCAGACATACTATACGGTGATTGCATCACCCACCCTTTATTATCACATTTTTTACACTCCGTTATTTTCTCTCCTACAATTTTTTGTAGTAGAGGTACATCTCTTTGATCCCCGGCATCACTGGTAGCTCACCACGATGGTTTGCAGTCTTGCACTTGGGACATATGGTTTTTCTGGTTCCTAGTCTCGCTTTTCTATCCACACTGATCCTATATTTTAATATACATTATTTGATCTGACGCTCTGCAGGAGCTTCCTTGTTCTTTCTTTAGGTGTCCTCTCTATATATATACATTTATTTCCTCCGGCTATTATACATGATCTAGTCTATTCAGATCTGATTAGTGCACATTTATTGTTGTTTTGCTACATGTCTTACTCCATTCACTCTAATTCAAATGCTATCCACTTGCTCCCTGACTCTCAGCGCTAGCGCCGTAATTTTTCTTCTCACGGTCCTGCACTCATTTCACCTTCTGGTTCTGGCACTTGCTTTTTGCGCATGTGGAAGGTTGTTTTTTTGTTTTTTTGTTTTTGGGTTTGTTTGTTTTTTTTTTTGTTTTTTTTTCCCACACTCCTGAACTTTCTTGAACTCACTCACTACATCATGTTCCTAAGCGGTTCCTTGATCCTTGGACTTTTTTCCATCTGGAACCTAGGCTATGGATTTTTTTCTCTCATATATTTTTTTCACGGATTCAGGGCATTTTGACTGTTTCTTTTCTTCCATCACCCAGCAACAGTAATTGCCTTGTTGGCTGCGTGGTCTCATGTGCTCACTGATCTATCCTATATTCCTGGGTTTTCCAGCACTGACATGTCTAAGTGAGTTCTAGGCTCATTTCATGTCCTCCCTGCACATACATATGTATATTTTTTGAGAGATAATCATGATCACACATAGATCTATTATTTTTGGTCTTTTTATGTTTTGAGTAATTTCATTATTTCACGATTTGAGATATGTGTTATCGCCACTATAATTGATTTTATTTTTCACATCCTTCATGAAGTTACTTGTATTGCATCATGCTTCACTGCAATGCACCCTTTCCCGCCTTTTTTTTTTTTTTTTTTTTTTTGTTAGGGGCGGTCCTGTGATGTCATCAAATGTATTTATACTGTGTTAGTCTCCATTATGGTAGATTTGATGTGTTCTTATGCCTGATGGTCCTGAGGAAGGGAGCTGAGACTCCAGAAACGCGTAGACCTGTGCAAAATAAAGATCCATTAATCTGAATACCTGAGAAGTGATCATTGGCGCGGCTCAAATAAACCCTATTTTACTCTATTGTTCTCTATTGAAACCAGATAAGGACCCATTGGATTGTGGCTCGTACAGACCGATCTCTCTGCTGAACTCTGATTACAAGATTCTTACCAAAATCCTAGCAACTAGACTCAATAAAGTGGTCTCCTCTATAGTACATGAGGATCAGTCTGGATTCATCCCGGGTAGGAGTACCTCGGATAATCTGAGGAGGGTTCAGGTGATCTTACAGATGGGCACCAAGCTAGAGGAGGATTGGGCTCTGGTCTCCCTGGATGCAGCCAAAGCCTTCGACTCTATAGAATGGCCATACCTGCTGGAGGTGCTGCGGGCATTTGGTTTCGGCAATGAATTTATCAGATGGATAGAGATCATATATAAAGCTCCATCTGCTAATATTCAGGTGGGCGGTGGTGTGTCGAAAACTTTCCCTTTGGGGAGGGGAACCAGACAGGGATGTCCCCTATCCCCTCTCCTGTTCGCTCTTGCCATGGAACCGCTGGCGGTGCGCATTCGGGCGGACCCAGTCTATCGGGGGGTGAGACATAGTAAGGGAGATGAACGGTTATCTTTGTACGCAGACGACTTGTTACTGTTTGCTTCTGATCCGGATTCCTCCATTCCTAGAGCCGTGCAATTGATTGATCGATTTGGGGAGTTCTCCGGTCTGTCAATAAATTGGTCAAAATCGTACCTTCTCTATCTGTCTCGGAACAGAGAGGAGTTGGTGCACGACCACGTATGCAGGGTCCCGGTGGTGGATCATTTCAAATATCTCGGAATTATACTGGCGGGAAGCCCTGCGGAGATGATAGCGAGAAATATAGCCCCCTTACTAGCGTACCTTGGGGAGAAATTTAATAGATGGAGCCAACTCTCACTATCAGTGGCGGGTAGGATTAACCTCCTTAAAATGATAGTGCAACCAAAGTGTCTCTATATTACCCAGCATGTATTTGTACAGATTCCTCGCTCTTTCTTCCGGTCCCTGGAATCTTTAATGATTACCTTTGTCTGGGGTTTGTCCAGATCAAAGGTCCAATTAGCCAAATTACAAAGACCCAAGGATATGGGGGGTATGGCCCTTCCTGACCTTTATATTTACTATCTGGCCGGACAAATGAAATACTTGGGGCCATGGACACTTCCCCGGGTTGGGGGTTCTCCGGAGGGACTCCTGGCAGAGTTCACAGGTGTGGACCTCCTCTGGCCGTTACTGATGGATCACAGGAGGGCCCCTGAGGGTCATGTCCTCCCGATACACAAATTGGGGGCCAGGATCTGGAAAGAGGCTAAAGCCGTATTTGGATTTTATGATGTACCAACTGAGACGCCCTTATGGGATAACTTGGACCTTCCACATTTTTGTGGGTTGCCGGGGTTTGGTGAATGGAGGAATCGCGGAATAATCTCCCTGGGATCACTGGTCCGGGATGGTGAACTCCGCCCCTTTGCGCAACTGCAGACAGAATTCGACTTGCCGGAATCTCATGGGTTTCAATATCTCCAGATTAGGCACGCCTTTCGAGCTCAGTTCTCTGGCCGTGGGGTTAGATTCTCTTCCTTTCCAGTCATTGGAATTATTAGATCACAAGGCCCTGGTGGTCTTATTTCTAAACTTTACTCCTCCCTCATTCGGGCCAAGGCCATGAATAATCCTCTTTCTGTTCGTGAGAGGTGGAGTGCCAGGATACCTGAAATTGATGATGTAGTGTGGGACGACATTGTCGAATCCCACACTTTGGTCTCTCCTGCTGTTAACAATAGACTGATCCAATTATATATAATACACCAAAGTTATATTACTCCCCAGAGACTGAACAAAATGAAAAAACTGAATAACTCGGTGGGGATGGGCTGTCCGAGATGCGGAAGAGACGGTGCTGATTTCTGGCACATGATATGGGATTGCCGGGTCATTCTCTCCTATTGGAGTGAGATTGTAACGACTCTTTCCGCCATATTTCAAAAAGCTGTTGCTATGTGCCCAGTCCTGTGTCTATTTGGGGTGGTAGATGTACACTCCTGGTCCCAAGATGAGAATCTATTACTAAAAAAAGTTCTTTTTCTGGCCCGGAAGGGCATTATACTAAATTGGATGAGCACTCATCCTCCAACTAGAGCCTCTTGGATTGCATTGGTAAATGCTATAATTCCGTCTGAACAATTTGTTTATAAGACAAGAGGCTCTTCAATTAAATTTGACAAAATTTGGGGTAGATGGATGAGGTCGCCCTTGACTGGTGGATCTCCTGGTTCTCTTGCTGATAACCTACAATCAGTATTATCGCAGCCAGTAGTGCTCCGGTAGGCAAAGAGGAGACACATGTGATTCATGATACGCTGCCTTGGGTTGGATGTGCATCGCGAGCCAACACCTTTGCTAAGTTCGATGTTCTATGGATATGCTGAGAGTAATGGATGCTGATTTGATTGTTGATACTTTATTATCCTGATGACCAACAGGTTTACATGTATTCTGTCTTACTGTACAACTTGCTGATTTATTCTTTAATGTAATGCTTTACTTAACTTTCAATAAAACGAGTTTAAAAAAAAAAAAGATGGGTTTACTGGTGGGACCTACACTGATCTTACAGATATTCCTTATCCAGAAAATAGGTGATAACTTGTTTAGGCTGGATTATCCCTTCGATCAGGGCCGCCACCAGGGGGGACAAACAGGACTCTAGTCCGGGACCCTAACAGAAGGGGGGCCCCTTCACACTTCATTTATTAGCTTACAAACCAGGGTGGTGGCGGAGCAGGGATGGAGGCAGAGCTAGGGCGAAGTCTCAAGGGGGCCCCAAAATTATGCCAGTCAGGGCCCCTGAAATTCCTAGTGGCAGCCCTGCTTCGATCTAAGAGCAATAATATTCCTGCCAAATAAAAGAGCCTTAGGGCTCATGCACACGGGCGTATAAATCAGATAGCACATTGACCAGGTTATTCAATGAGGCTGTTTAGATGAACGATTTTTCTCTTCATCCAACCATCCATGAGAATACAATCGCAGTATGCACTACTTTAGTTGGATTTATGGACAAAAAAAGTGCATGTCAATGTCTGGAGCTCCTGTACTCGGAAGAGCACATGTAGCTGCATTCAGTGTCAGTCATGTCTGTGATTTGCAGAGGCCAGTAGCCCAAGTATTCATCCTCTCTAGTGATGAGCGAGTACTAGAAAGCTCGGGTGCTCGAGGCTCAGGCCGAGCATCCCAAGATACTCATGTACTCGGCCCGAGCACCGAGCCCAATGTTATCCTATGAGAGACCCGAGTATTTTTCTGAAATGACCCCCGGCAGCATGTAGAAACCCTAAAAATGTCACAAAAGTCTCAGAAGAGTGCTCAAATGACATGGCAACAGCATGGGGAAGACCCCTTGAAGCATTTATCACTCAAAAGTCACAGCTGTGAACAATTTTGTCCGAGTTTTACGCCATTTTTACGGACTCACAAGAAAACCTTCCAAAATGACACCAAAATGAATTTTCATGGCGGAAATGTTAAGGGCACATACCCAATAGTGAGATAGAGCTGGTGTATGTTACTTTTTGAGATTAATACATGAAAGATTTTACGTAAAACATTGTGTGGCACTCCGATGTCCAAAACACACGTTTTGTGCTTTTTACTAGCGATGTCGGTCATTTTTTTTTTCATTCTATCTCCCGTCGGTCGGACTCGCTCTGTCGGTCTCTCTCTGTCTTGTGTGTCCCCCTCTCACAGTCTGTCGGTCATTCTCCCCCCTCTCTCTTACTTACCGTTCCCCGATCACTGCCGCGGCGCTGCACAGCTGTTCACTAAACTCCGGCGGCTTTTCCTCTTTTGAAAAAGCCGGCCGCTCATTAAACAATCTCGTATTCCCTGCTTTCCTGCTTTTCGGCGCCTATGATTGGTTGCAGTGAGACACGCCCCCACGCTGAGTAACAGGTATCTCACTGCACCCAAACACAGCAGCCGGTGTGTGTGTGTATACTGTGCAGTGAAATAAATAATTAAATAATTAAAAAAAATGGCGTGCGGTCCTCCCCAATTTTAATACCAGCCAGATAAAGCCATACGGTTGAAGGCTGGTATTCTCAGGATGGGGAGCTCTATGTTATGGGGAGCCCCCCAGCCTAACAATATCAGTCAGCAGCCACCCAGAATTGCCGCATACATTATATGCGACAGTTCTGGGACAGTACCCGGCTCTTCCCGATTTACCCTGGTGCGTTGGCAATCGGGGTAATAAGGAGTTATTGGCAGCCCATAGCTGCCACTAAATCCTAGATTAATCATGTCAGGCGTCTCCCCGAGATACCTTCCATGATTAATCTGTAAATTACAGTTAAAAAACACACACACCCGAAAAATCCTTTATTAGAAATAAAAAAACACTAACAAAGTCCCTCATCACCAATTTATTAACCCCGACAAACCCTCCATGTCCTGCGTAATCCACGGACCTCCAGCGTCGCGTCCAGCTGTGCTGCATGAATGTGACAGGAGCTGCAGAATACACAAGCACGCACACACACGCACATATTCTCACCTTACCTTCCGTTCCATCTCTGGTCTCCTGGGACTTGCTGTTCGCTGGTACGGGCTGTGTATCGGGTTACCATAATGACGAGGGAGGAACTTCCGCTGCCAGAGCGCTGACGTGAAAGGCAGGAGACATTTGCCTCTGATTGGCCAGCACACTGCCTTTGAGTAGCGGTGACAGAGGAAGTTCCTGCTTTGTCGCTATGGTTGCCGATGCACAGCCTATACCGGCGAACTACAGGACCCAGGAGACCGGCGATGGAACTAAAGGTACACATATTATGCTCACCTTACCTTCTGTTCCATCGCCGGCCTCCTGGGTCTTGTAGTTCGCTGCGAGGACGTCGCGATGTACCAACGGACTACAAGAACCATGAGGCCGGCGGTGGAACGGAAAGTAAGGTGAGCATAATACTGTATGTGTGTGTTTGTGTGTGTTTGTGCGTGCTTGTGTGTGTTTGTGTGGACTGCAAGTGCAGGTTAGAGCGCGGTGGATGTACGGAACTGCAAGTGTGTGCGGTGAGTATTTTGCTCGTACAGCAAAGCTTTCTCGTAAACCGAGTTACAAATTTACAAAAATCTTTGCTTGTTAAGCGAAATTCTCGTTAACTGGGTTAAGGGCGCTTTGCATGCTACAATATATCTTACGATGTGTCGGCGGGGTCACGTCGTAAGTGACGCATATCCGGCATCGTAAGTTACATTGTAGCATGTAACAGCTACGTGCGATTGCACTGAATAGTAAAACATTCATCGCATGCACGTCGTTCAATTCCTAAAAATTGAACGTCAGGTTGTTCATCGTACCCGGGGGTAGCACACATCGCAGTGTGTGACACCCCGGGAACGATGAACAGATCTTACCTGCGTCCTGCAGCTCCCGCCGGCAATGCAGAAGGAAGGAGGTGGGCGGGATGTTTACGTCCCACTCATCTCCGCCCCACCGCTTCTATTGGCCGGCTGCCGCGTGACGTCGATGTGACGCCAAACGTCCCTCCCACTCCAGGAAGTGGATGTTCGCCGCCCACATCGAGGTTGTATGGAAGGGTAAGTACGTGTGACGGGGGGGGTTACTCGTTTGTGCGACACGTTCAACAAATTGAACCTGCCGCACATACGATGGGGGCGGGTACGATCGCAGACGATATCGTATGCTGGATCGTATGGTGTAAAGCAGGCTTAACTCGTTAAGCGAGGTTCCACTGTATACTCAATTGGGTTGTTGACATGTCTAGGTTGTTTTGTCGACTGAGTTGTCCGCACAAAATCATGGCGACGTGTGATTTTAAGAATCATAGAATGGTAAAGTTGGAAGGGCCCTCAAGGGCCATCAGGTCTAACCCCCTGCGAGTGCAGGCTTTCCTAAATCATCCCAGCAATACGTTTATCCAATTTCTGCTTGAAGATTTACATTGATGGAGAGCTCACCACCTCCCGTGGTGTCACGCTCCCCGGGTCCCCTGCTCTGCTCCCCGGCTCACCTGCCACGCTCCCCGCTCTCCAGCCTCCATTGCCCGCGCTTCCCAGGCCTCCTGGTCCCCGCTCCCGGCGCCTGTCGGCTTCCCAGCCCCAGCCTGGCTCTGCTGCTTCCTCCTCACAGATTCCTGCTCTGGCTTCTGGCACCCGGGCCGCGCGCATGCGCATTAGGGCGCGCGCGCGGTCATTGACCCTTTCTTAAAGGGCCAGCGTCCACTGACAGGAAATGAAGCACACAGGTACAGGGTATAAAGGGGTTTAGTGTCCAAGTGGGCGGGGCCTGTTCTTCGTGTTTCCCAAGCTAGGAGTCAGGTCTCCTTGTGTTCCTGTGAGATACTCACCTCTCTCTCTTCTAGAGCCGATCCTGCCTTGCCATCCGGTCCTGCCGAATCCCGAACCCCGAACGCTGTCTATCTGCCATCCTGACAGTCCGTACCATCTCTGATCCCTGCGGTGACCCGTCATCTCGCTCCAACGGTTCCGGACTCCGCCTGACATCATCTCGGCTTCCGAACCTGAGCTCCGTCACCCGGACTACCATCAGTGACTCCGTGGTCCCAGGGACTTCTCCATTATACTCGTGTGCACGGACTGTCCTGCTACCTGTAGTGCTCCAGCTACCGGACCCCTTACCATCATCAAGGAGTTCAGCCCAGTGGATCCACCTCCTGGGTCTGCCCGTCCACCTGGCCCTAACAGTAAGAACAGGCCATGGATCCCGCTGCAGCACTAGCAGCCTTACAGGAGGAACTCACACGCCAGCGTGAGACTCAGACCCGCATGCTGCAATTCATGTCTTCTGTGGACGCCCGCCTGAACACGCTACAAGCGCCAGTTACATCTTCAGCATCTCGGGCTTCCACTAGTCAATCCACGGCTCCAGCTCCCGTGGCAGCCTCTTCGGATGCTTCCAGACTTCATTTGGCCTCACCACCCCGGTACGCCGGAGATCCCAAGACCTGCAGGGGATTCGTAAACCAATGCTCCCTGCATTTCACGCAGCTGCCGCATTTGTTTGCCTCCGACCAAGCCAAGGTCGCCTTCATCATGTCCCATCTAGAGGGTGAGGCACTGGCGTGGATGAACCCCTTGTGGGAAAGGGAGGATCCGGTGACCACGAACATCCAGGATTCCTGCAGGCTTTTCGAGGCACCTTTGACGAGCCCGGACGCGCCTCCGCGTCTGCCTCATCTCTTCTCCGGTTACGTCAGGGGACTCTGACGGTGGGTCAATACGCCATCCGTTTTCACACCTTGGCTTCGGAACTCGGGTGGAACAACGAGGCCCTAACCGCCGCCTTCTGGGAAGGACTCTCGGGTCGAATTAAAGATGAGCTGGCTGGTCGTGACGTACCGTCCACTCTGGATGCCCTGATTACCCTAGCGACTCGAGTGGACATTCGCTTTCAGGAGCGATCCAAAGAGGTGTCCCGTGAGAGACGTCCGGTACGGCATTCCTCTCCTCCGCAGAAGCCCGCCGTACTCCAGTCAACGGCATCTGGTGTCTCCGTCCACGAGCCCATGCAGATCGACCGTGTGCGGCAGTCTGAACAACGTCGAGCAGAGCGGCTCGCCAAGGGCCTCTGCTTCTACTGCGGAGAGGGCACACACCTGCTACTCTCCTGTCCAGAGAGGCCGGGAAACTCCAAAGCCTAGGGTTGGTAGGAGAGGCCACCCTAGGTGCTGGGACTCTCTCAGACCCGGTTACATGGACTGTGCAAGTGACAACGGGAGAGACGCGGTTCACGGCTGAGGCGTACCTCGATTCTGGGGCAGCAGGCAATTTCATCCAGCAGGCCACGGTGGATGGGAGACCCCTCTCTGACACCATCTCCTGGATCACCAGGCCGGTCGAACTGCGTATCGGTGCCCTGCACACCGAGAACATCGCTCTCTACGTCCTCCCACACATGTCCCATCAAATCCTGCTGGGACTTCCCTGGTTACGGACACACGAACCATCAGTCAGCTGGGGCACTGGTGAAATCACCCGATGGGGCTCTTCTTGCCATGAGAACTGTCTGAAGACCATACAACCCATCCGGCGACCTCCGGTTCCAGAGTCCCTACCGGGACTGCCCTCGGCCTATTGGTCCTTCGCGGACGTCTTTGATAAAAAGGAGTCAGAGGTACTTCCGCCACATCGTCCTTACGATTGTGCCATCGACCTGCTCCCGGGAACTACACCACCTCGAGGATGGATATATCCACTGTCTCCAGCCGAAACAAGGGCCATGTCTACTTACATCACAGAGAGCCTGGCAAGGGGATTCATTCGGAGATCCTCCTCTCCTGCTGGAGCAGGTTTCTTCTTCGTTAAGAAGAAAGAAGGCGACTTACGCCCATGCATAGACTACCGGGGATTGAACCAAATCACCGTGAAAAACAAGTACCCCCTGCCGCTCATTCCCGAATTGTTTGATCGGCTTAGCGGAGCTTGTGTGTTCACCAAGTTGGATCTTCGGGGTGCCTACAACCTGGTCCGCATCCGCTCTGGGGACGAATGGAAGACCGCGTTCAATACTCGCAATGGGCACTATGAATACTGCGTGATGCCCTTCGGCCTGTGTAACGCACCAGCAGTCTTTCAAGAATTGGTGAACGACGTGTTCCGGGACCTTCTCTACGTCTGTGTGGTGGCTCTGGAGGAATGGCGCTATCTTCTGGAAGGAGCAGTGTACCCCGTTATTATTTACACGGACCACAAGAACCTGGAATACCTGCGGTCTGCTCAGCGACTGAACCCACGGCAAGCCAGGTGGTCCTTGTTCTTTGCCAGATTCGATTTCCAGCTCCATTTCCGACCCGCGGACAAGAATGTACGCGCTGATGCCTTGTCCAGGTCTTTCATGCCCAAGGAGCAGGAGGAGGAGACATCCCAACCCATCATCTGTCCTAGTAAAATCATTCCAGTGGCCCCTGTCACCCTGGCCCAGATACCGCCCGGGAAGACCTATGTCTCTGAGATTGACAGGCAAAAAGTGTTACACTGGGGCCATGCCTCGAAAACAGCCGGTCATGCTGGTCAGAAGAGAACTTGGAGTGCGATTGTACGTCATTACTGGTGGCCATCCCTTCGCACGGACGTCGCCTCTTTTGTCTCTGCCTGCTCCTCTTGTGCCAGGAACAAGACGCCCAAACACCTGCCATATGGCCGTCTTCTGCCTCTGCCTATACCCTCAGATCCGTGGCAACACATTGGACTTTATTACGGACTTGCCATTGTCCTCCGGACACACAGTCATATGGGTCGTGGTGGATCGGTTCTCTAAAATGGCTCATTTCGTCCCTATGGCTGGACTGCCCTCTGCCCAGGAACTCGCGGACGCCTATATACATCACATCTTACGCTTGCATGGCTTTCCATCACACATTGTGTCCGACAGAGGAACTCAGTTCACCTCCTGCTTCTGGAGGGCTCTCTGCAAACATCTGGGAGTGACTCTGGACTTTTCTTCAGCCTACCATCCTCAGTCGAACGGCCAAGTGGAACGGGTCAATCAGATATTGACCTCCTTCTTGCGTCACTACGTCAACGCCCATCATGACGACTGGTCCACGCTTCTTCCTTGGGCTGAATTCTCCCATAATCACCACGTCAGTGAGTCCTCCTCCAGCTCTCCCTTCCATGTCGTTTACGGACTTCAGCCTACCGTCCCATTGCCAGTAACCTCTTCCTCGGATGTCCCTGCTGCTGATGCTGTAGCCCGTGACTTCACAACCATTTGGGACTCGGTTAAGGCGTCCCTTGCACGTGCCTCCCTGCGGATGAAGAGACACGCAGACAAGAGACGTCTGGACCCTCCGTGTTTCTCTCCGGGAGATCTCGTCTGGCTTGCTTCCAAGTACGTCCGATTGAAGCTACCATCCTACAAGCTGGGACCTCGCTACATCGGGCCGTTTAAAGTTCTCAGCAAGATCAATGAGGTCTCCTACAAGCTACAGCTCCCGGTCACGATGAGGATACCCAACTCCTTCCACGTCTCCCTGCTCAAGCCAGTTGTCCTTGGTCCCTTCTCCGCTGCTGCCAGTTCGGCTCCTCCTCCTATTGCCGATGACGACATCTATGCGGTAAGGGATATCGTGGCCATGAAGACCGTACGGGGTCGACAGTTCTTCCTGGTGGACTGGGCAGGGTATGGTCCTGAGGATAGGTCCTGGGAGCCCCGGGAGAATGTGGGCACTCCTCTGATCCGTGCCTTCCTGTCCCGGTTGCGGGGAGGGGGCATGGGGGGGGGGTACTGTCACGCTCCCCGGGTCCCCTGCTCTGCTCCCCGGCTCACCTGCCACGCTCCCCGCTCTCCAGCCTCCATTGCCCGCGCTTCCCAGGCCTCCTGGTCCACGCTCCCGGCGCCCGTCGGCTTCCCAGCCCCAGCCCGGCTCTGCTGCTTCCTCCTCACAGCTTCCTGCTCTGGCTTCTGGCACCCGGGCCGCGCGCATGTGCATTAGGGCGCGCGCGCGGTCATTGACCCTTTCTTAAAGGGCCAGCGACCACTGACAGGAAATGAAGCACACAGGTACAGGGTATAAAGGGGTTTAGTGTCCAAGTGGGCGGGGCCTGTTCTTCGTGTTTCCCAAGCTAGGAGTCAGGTCTCCTTGTGTTCCTGTGAGATACTCACCTCTCTCTCTTCTAGAGCCGATCCTGCCTTGCCATCCGGTCCTGCCGAATCCCGAACGCTGTCTATCTGCCATCCTGACAGTCCGTACCATCTCTGATCCCTGCGGTGACCCGTCATCTCGCTCCAACGGTTCCGGACTCCGCCTGACATCATCTCGGCTTCCGAACCTGAGCTCCGTCACCCGGACTACCATCAGTGACTCCGTGGTCCCAGGGACTTCTCCATTATACTCGTGTGCACGGACTGTCCTGCTACCTGTAGTGCTCCAGCTACCGGACCCCTTACCATCATCAAGGAGTTCGGCCCAGTGGATCCACCTCCTGGGTCTGCCCGTCCACCTGGCCCAACACGTGGTAGCCTGTTCCAAGTCTCGGATGAATCTCGCCAAGTCCAACATTTGGCCTAATGTCATAGTTCCAACATGGATGTCCTTCCAGGAGGAAACTGGAAGAAATATCCCCCCCAAAGTCCTCTTTTTAAGACCATGTCTCTTTCGCACCCCTCCACCCTTCTGTTATGCTTACCTAAATGTGTGTTTGGACATTGAGCCTGCGTCATTAATTGGAGCATCTCCAAGTCATGAACAAGAAATAAATGTTTTGGAAGGTTTTCCTGTGTGCATTGGAAGTATGAAAACTGTTCTTGAAATTTGCAAACTTACAAAATTCTCAGTAGAGTTGGTAAACATGCTAATGCAGGGGTGGATACAGAGAGAAGCAAAGGGTCCTTGTGCCAAAACAGTTCATGGACCCTTTGAGGTCTGTGATAGAAGCAGCTTCCTGTTTTGGAGGTAGGAGTAGGGCCCCATAAAGCTGCACAGGTTGCCCCAATGGTATGTCCGTCTGTAGTTTAATGCTCAGAAGACTTTAGCGGTGCATAAGTAACATGATGTGTGTTATTGCACCACTCCTACTGCTGAAGGTATTCGTTTTCATAAGGACAATTTGTCAGGGAAATAACGAAGATATTCCATTGCTGCCACCAGGAACTAACCCTACTGATCCCACTATGCCCGCCAATGGTCAAGTTAATCACACAGTTGTCTGACAATTGATGGACCACTATTACTACTTGTTAAGTTATTGGGCGCTTTCACAGTGAACAAAATGTATATTGTCACAGACGTCTCTCTTCTGTATGAGACTAGCACCAGGTTCAGGGTTAGAGTCCTTCATTTGCCATGTCAGATTCTTTATTAAGTGTAGCTTCTTTTCTTTTGACGAGTAAAGGGTTAATGTCAGTTTCTCCTTGCCAGCAGCATATTCATTACCTCTCCTCAGGTGCTTCCGGTTTGGGATCACTCCCAGTCCCTATACTGTATATATCTTCTTCTTCCAGTAGAGGGTGCCGGTTATTTTGATCCGTTTGGAAGCTGGACCTTGAGGTGGAATGAGCTGGTGGAGACCTCATTACAAGTTGCTGAGTAGGTTGCAGTCCTGGTTCTCACTACAGCCGTGTGTTGTACCTTTGTAATTTGTTGTTATCCTCTGTCTTTTCTTTCCCTGGTGTTGTATTAGTGCAGTGGAGGGGTTAGCATCCCTCACCTGCCAGCTCACTAGCCAGGGTTGTTACAGGGTCTGCCAACAGGTATTCTGTTCGGTGACAGGTGCAGAGCCTGTATAGGGCCTGGCTACGAGTGTACAGCTGCAGGTGAAAGTAGGTGCCCCATCTCCCCCCTCACTAGTATTAGGACCCACTATTCTTATAGTATTACCGATGTACCCCTTGTTTTGTCGTGTGTTGGGCCATACGCTAGACTTCCCCTAGTCACGCCATGACATTATATATATATATATATATATATATATATATATATACATATATATATATACATATATATATATATATATATATATATATATATATATATATATACATATTAGTGCTGGACAAAAGTATTGCAATTCTGTCAGATAATACTCAGTTCGTTCTTGAAAATGATTGCAATCACAAATTCTTTGGTATTATTATCTTCATTTAATTTGTCTTCAATGACAAAAAATAAAAAAAAATTGTCATAAAGCCAAATTGGATATAATTCCGCACCAAACATAAAAAAGGGGGTGGACAAAAGTATTGGCACTGTTTGAAAAATCATGTGATGCTTCTGTAATTTGTGTAATTAACAGCACCTGTAACTTACCTGTGGCACCTAACAGGTCTTGGCAATAACTAAATCACACTTGCAGCCAGTTGACATGGATTAAAGTTGACTCAACCTCTGTCCTGTGTCCTTGTGTGTACCACATTGAGCATGGAGAAAAGAAAGAAGACCAAAGAACTGTCTGAGGACTTGAGAATCCAAATTGTGAGGAAGCATGAGCAATCTCAAGACTACAAGTCCATCTCCAAAGACCTGAAAGTTCCTGTGTCTACAGTGCGCAGTGTCATCAAGAAGTTTAAAGCCTATGGCACTGTGGTAACCTCCCTAGATGTGGAAGGAAAAGAAAAATTGACTAGAGATTTCAACTCAAGATTGTGCGGATGGTGGATAAAGAACCTCGACTAACATCCAAACAAGTTCAAGCTGCCCTGCAGTCCGAGGGTACAACAGTGTAAACCCGTACTATCCGTCGGCGTCTGAATGAAAAGGGACTGAATGGTAGGACATCCAGGAAGATCCCACTTCTTACCCCGAGACATAAAAATCCAGGCTGGAATTTGCCAAAACTTACCTGAGAATGCCTAAAACGTTTTGGAAGAATGGTCTCTGGTCAGATGAGACAAAAGTAGAGCTTTTTGGGAAAAGCCATCAACATAGAATTTACAGGAAAAAAAAGAGGCATTCAAAGAAAAGAACACGGTCCCTACAGTCAAACATGGCGGAGGTTCCCTGATGTTTTGCGGTTGCTTTGCTGCCTCTGGCACTGGACTGCTTGACCGTGTGCATGGCATTATGAAGTCTGAAGACTACTAACAAATTTTGCAGCATAATGTAGGGCCCAGCGTGAGAAAGCTGGGTCTCCCTCAGAGGTCATGGGTCTTCCAGCAGGACAATGACCCAAAACACACTTCAAAAAGCACTAGAAAATGGTTTGAGAGAAAGCACTGGAGACTACTAAAGTGGCCAGCAATAAGTCCAGACCTGAATCCCATAGACACCTGTGGAGAGATCTCACAATGGCAGTTTGGAGAAGGCACCCTTCAAATCTCAGGGACCTGGAGCAGTTTGTCAAAGAAGAATGGTCTAAAATTCCAGCAGAGAATTGTAAGAAACTCATTGATGGTTACCGGAAGCGGTTGTTCGCAGTTATTTTGGCTAAAGGTTGTGCAACCAAGTATTAGGCTAAGGGGTACTTTGCACACTACGACATCGCAAGCCGATGCTGCGATGCTGAGTGTGATAGTCGCCGCCCCTGTCGCAGCAGCGATATGTGGTGACAGCTGGTGTAGTGAAAATTATCGCTACGCCAGCTTCACATGCACTCACCTTGCCCTGCGACGTCGCTCTGGCCGGCGACCTGCCTCCTTATTAAGGGGGCGGGCCGTGTGGCATCATAGCGACGTCACACGGCAGGCGGCCAATAGAAGCGGAGGGGCGGAGATGAGCGGGACGTAAACATCCCGCCCACCTCCTTCCTTCCGCATAGCCGACAGGAGCCGCGGTGAAGCAGGTAGATGTTCCTTGCTCCTGCGACTTCACACACAGCGATGTGTGCTGCCGCAGGAACGAGGAACAACATCGGACCGTCACAGCAAGGTAATTATGGTTTTCACCAACGCTACACCGATGATACGATTACGACACTTTTGCGCTCATTAATCGTATCATCTAGGCTTTACACACTACGATGTCGAGAGCGACGCAGGAAGTGCGTCACTTTCAACATGACCCCACCGACATCGCACCTGCAATGTCGTAGTGTGCAAAGTACCCCTAAGGGGCGATGTCGTAGTGTGCAAAGTACCCCTAAGGGTGCCAATACGTTTGTCTGGCCCATTTTTGGAGTTTTGTGTGAAATAATCAATGATTTGATTTTTGATTCATTCTCTTTTGTGTTTTTTTCATTGCAAGCAAAATAAATGAAGATAATACCAAAGAATTTGTGATTGCAATCATTTTCAAGAAGAAACTGAGTATTATCTGACAGAATTGCAGGGGTGCCAATACTTTTGGCCAGCACTGTGTATGTATATATATATATATATGTATATATATATATATACATACATATTCAGTTTCACCCTTGACCAGCAACCGTCCAGGGAGAATCCAAAACATGGTATATGTATATACTTCGGTATGGTCACGGCCAAGCTCTGCGATAACAAAAAAAACCTGCTGACATCACATTTATTACATTTTTATTCATTACATTTATTACAGGCTGAATGGACATCAAACATCGGTAACATTGAGCCTCACAAAGTTTCAGGAGTGTGGAATCTTAATAGTCAAGTTCTAAAGCAGCAATAGACAACAAAAGCCATCTGTGGTCCTTTAAAGCCTGGTGTGTGGCCCCAAGAAACAAATTTATAAGGTGCAACTGCCCTTCCCAGTTTAAAGTTCAGGCATAAGGGCTGCTTCTCACTTGCGAGTTTCTCGCAGTAGAGCAATGCGAGAAAATCTCGCATTGGAATGGGACACATGTTAGTCAATGATTCAGCTCTCATCTGCGATTTTTTTCTCAGTCCAAATCGGACTGAGAAAAAAATCGCAGCATGTTGCTTTTTTGCGAGTTTCTACTGCAAGTCTCTCCAATGCAAGTCTATGGGAGCGTGTAAATAATCGGATATCACGGGACGGCACTCACACCATCCTAGTGACATGCGATTTTCTAAATACATTTCTCGCATGTTTCCTAAAACACTGGAAACGAGCGATGTCTCACAATGTCTGTCAATCACTATTCTCTGTCAGTCGGTCTCTCCCTCTCGGTCTCTATTCTCTCTCTGTCGGTCCGTCACTATCTCTGTCCCTCTCTCACAGTTTGTCGGTCAGTTTCCCCCCCTCTCTCATACTCACCGTTCCCCGATCCTCGGCGCGGCGCTGCACGGCGTTCACACTGCTCCGGCGGCTTTTACTATTTTGAAAAAGCCGGCCGCTCATTAAACAATCTCGTATTCCCTGCTTTCCCCGCCCACAGGCGCCTATGATTGGTTGCAGTGAGACACGCCCCCACGCTGAGTGACAGGTGTCTCACTGCAACCAATCACAGCAGCCGGTGGGCGTGTCTATACTGTGCAGTGAAATTAATAAATAAATAATTAAAACAAAATGGCGTGCGGTCCCCCCCAATTTTAATACCAGCCAGATAAAGCCATACGGCTGAAGGCTGGTATTCTCAGGATGGGGAGCCCCACGTTATGGGGAGCCCCCCAGCCTAACAATATCAGTCAGCAGCCGCCCAAAATTGCCGCATACATTAGATGCGACAGTTCTGGGACTGTACCCGGCTCTTCCCGATTTACCCTGGTGCGTTGGCAAATCGGGGTAATAAGGAGTTAATGGCAGCCCATAGCTGCCACTAAGTCCTAGATTAATCATGTCAGGCGTCTATGAGACACCCTCCATGATTAATCTGTAAGTTACAGTAAATAAACACACACACACATGAAAAAATCATTTATTAGAAATAAAAAACACAAACAAATTCCCTCATTACCAATTTAATAAGCCCCAAAAAGCCCTCCATGTCCAGCGTAATCCACGGACCTCCAGCGTCGCTTCCAGCATGAAGGTGACAGGAGATGCAGCAGACACCGCCGCTCCTGTCACCTCCACGCAGCAACTGAGGTGAGTAGCGCGATCTGCTGAGGTGTCACTGAGGTTAATCGCGGCCACCGGTGGATCCAGTGACAGCGGGTAACCTCAGTGACAGCTCAGCTGATCGCGATACTCACCTCAGTTGCTGCGTGGAGGTGACCGGAGCGGCGGTGTCTGCTGCAGCTCCTGTCACCTTCATGCTGGAAGCGACGCTGGAGGTCTGTGGATTACGCCGGACATGGAGGGCTTTTTGGGGTTTATTAAATTGGTAATGAGGGAATTTGTTTGTGTTTTTTATTTCTAATAAATGATTTTTTCATGTGTGTGTGTGTTTATTTACTGTAACTTACAGATTAATCATGGAGGGTGTCTTATAGACGCCTGACATGATTAATCTAGGATTTAGTGGCAGCTATGGGCTGCCATTAACTCCTTATTACCCCGATTTGCCAACGCACCAGGGTAAATCGGGAAGAGTCGGGTACAGTCCCAGAACTGTCGCATCTAATGTATGCGGCAATTCTGGGCGGCTGCTGACTCATATTGTTAGGCTGGGGGGCTCCCCATAACGTGGAGCTCCCCATCCTGAGAATACCAGCCTTCAGCCGTATGGCTTTATCTGGCTGGTATTAAAATTGGGGGGAACCGCACGCCATTTTTTTTAATTATTTATTTATTTCACTGCACAGTATAGACACGCCCACCAGCTGCTGTGATTTGTTGCAGTGAGACACCTGTCACTCAGCGTGGGGGCGTGTCTCACTGCAACCAATCATAGGCGCCTGTGGGCGGGGAAAGCAGGGAACACGAGATTGTTTAATGAGCGGTCGGCTTTTTCAAAATAGTAAAAGCCGCCGCAGCAGTGTGAATGCCGTGCAGCGCCGCGCCGGAGATCGGGGAACGGTGAGTATGAGAGAGGAGGGGAAAATGACCGACAGACTGTGAGAGAGGGACAGAGATAGTGACGGACCAACAGAGAGAGAATAGAGACCGAGAGGGAGAGACCGACTGACAGAGAATAGTGATTGACAGACATTGGGAGACATCACTCGTTTCCAGTGTTTTAGGAAACATGCGAGAAATGTATTTAGAAAATCGGATGTCACTAGGATGGTGTGAGTGCCGTCCCGTGACATCCGATTTTTTACACGCTCCCATAGACTTGCATTGGAGAGACTCGCAGTAGAAACTCGCAAAAAAGCAGCATGCTGCGATTTTTTTCTCAGTCCGATTTGGACTGAGAAAAAAATCGCAGATGAGAGCTGAATCATTCACTAACATGTGTCCGATTCCAATGCGAGATTTTCTCGCATTGCTCTACTGCGAGAAACTCGCAAGTGAGAAGCAGCCCTAAGAAGTAAGTATGAAGAGCAGAACAGCTGTCCCTGTTTTCACAACTGTTATGGGGGCCCTGTGGTATCTTGACATCTCCTACCTTTATACCATCGTCTAACTTTATACCACTTATTAGTTTGCTTACTTTTCACCAGTAATTGGAGAAAAATTGTGTTGGAATTTTATTGCATAATTAAGGCCATGAGCCGTTTCTGACAATGCACAAATAAGAAACTAAAACACATAAATGTAATGAAAGTCTTGGAAGTTATTTGAGTGCAAATTAGGGCAGAATGCTAGTGTATTTCGGTTAGTAAATCTCCCCCACTGTTTTTAGCTAAAAATATACTGAGACAGATGGTGACCACATCAGCTGTGAAAAACAGTCATGTGTGTGTGTGTGTGTGTGTGTGTATTCCTATAATCGCCAATCTACAAATACTGCACTTACTTGAGTCCCTAATGATCGATTAACAGCTAAATTTAATTGTAATTACTCGTTTTTGATTCTCGATCTCTCTGAAGCTGTATCAGTCTAAAGCCTGCTTTACACCTTACAATTAGGTATGCGATCTCGTATGCGATGTGACACGCCCAGGTCGCATATGCGATTGAATGAGATTGCACGTAGGTCGTTCATTTGCTGTCACACGAGCGTGAGTAGTTTATGTTAAATTGATCAATTTTGTGTGCGATCTTTTAGATCATGTGTTCTGTGACGTATGCATTGGGCACCTTTTTTTTGTTTTCATTAGTTATTGACTTGCCAAGCGTGTGTAATGTGTAGGCATGCGTTTTTACTATGTCATCTGCCATTCAGCTCTGCTACATGGCCGCTGACAGCAGACACAGACAGCCATGTAGCAGCGGTGAATGGCAGATGACAGCAGACACAGACAGAGCCGCACTGTCAGAATGAACTCGGGTGAACTTCACCCGACTTCATGGTCATGCTGCGGCTCTGTCTGTGTCGCGTCCCGATTAGCGGTCACCAGTGAAGGACTCACCGGTGACCGCTAATCTCCTGAGTAACTGAATTGAGCAGCCCTCTCTCATACTCACCGATCCCCGATCCCCGGCGCTGCACGGCATTTTCACTGCTCCGGCGGCTTTTACTGTTTTGAAAAAGCCGGCCGCCCATTAAACAATCTCATATTCCCTGCTTTCCCCGCCCACCAGCGCCTATGATTGGTTACAGTGAGACACGCCCCCATGCTGAGTGACAGGTGTCACACTGCACCCAATCACAGCAGCCGGTGGGCGTGTCTATACTGTGCAGTGAAATAAATAATTAAATAATTAAAAAAAACGGCGTGCGGTCCCCCCCAATTTTAAAACCAGCCAGATAAAGCCATACGGCTGAAGGCTGCTATTCTCAGGATGGGGAGCTCCACGTTATGGGGAGCCCCCCAGCCTAACAATATCAGCCAACAGCCGCCCAGAATTGCCACATACATTAGATGCGACAGTTCTGGGACTGTACCCGGCTCTTCCCGATTTGCCCTGATGCGTTGGCAAATCGGGGGTAATAAGGAGTTAATGGCAGCCCATAGCTGCCAATAAGTCCTAGATTAATCATGTCAGGCGTATATGAGACACCCTCCATGATTAATCTGTAAGTTACAGTAAATAAACACACACACCCGAAAAAATCCTTTATTAGAAATAAAAAACACAAACACATTCCCTGGTTCACCACTTTAATCAGCCCCAAAAAGCCCTCCATGTCCGGCGTACTCCAGGATGGTCCAGCGTCGCTTCCAGCGCTGCTGCATGGAGGTGACCGGAGCAGCAGAAGACACAGCCGCTCCGGTCACCTCCACGCAGCTAATGAAGACAGCCGCGCTATCGGCTGAGCTGTCAGTGAGGTTACCCGCTGTCACTGGATCCAGCGGTGGATGCAGCGGTGGCCGCGGGTAACCACAGTGACAGCTCAGCTGATCGCGCTACTCACCGCTGCTCCTCTCACCTCCACGCAGCAACTGAGGTGAGTAGCGCGATCAGCTGAGCTGTCACTGTGGTTACCCGCGGCCACCGCTGCATCCACCGCTGGATCCAGTGACAGCGGGTAACCTCAGTGACAGCTCAGCTGATAGCGCGGCTGTCTTCATTTGCTGCGTGGAGGTGACCGGAGCGGCTGTGTCTGCTGCAGCTCCGGTCACCGCCATGCAGCAGCGCTGGAAGCGACGCTGCATCATCCTGGAGTACGCCGGACATGGAGGGCTTTTTGGGGCTGATTAAAGTGGTGAACCAGGGAATGTGTTTGTGTTTTTTATTTCTAATAAAGGATTTTTTCGTGTGTGTGTGTTTATTTACTGTAATTTACAGATTAATCATGGAAGGTTTCTCGGGGAGATGCCTGACATGATTAATCTAGGACTTATTGGCAGCTATGGGCTGCCAATAACTCCTTATTACCCCGATTTGCCAATGCAACAGGGCAAATCGGGAAGAGCCGGGTACAGTCCCAGAACTGTCGCATATAATGTATGCGGCAATTCTGGGCGGCTGTTGGCTGATATTGTTAGGTTGGAGGGCTCCCCATAACGTGGAGCTCCCCATCCTGAGAATACCAGCCTTCAGCCGTATGGCTTTATCTGGCTGGTATTAAAATTGGGGGGACCGCACGCCGTTTTTTTTAATTATTTAATTATTTATTTCACTGCACAGTATAGACACGCCCACCGGCTGCTGTGATTGGGTGCAGTGTGACACCTGTCACTCAGCGTGGGGGCGTGTCTCACTGTAACCAATCATAGGCGCCGGTGGGCGGGGAAAGCAGGGAATACGAGATTGTTTAATGGGCGGCCGGCTTTTTCAAAACAGTAAAAGCCGCCGGACCAGTGTGAATGCCGTGCAGCGCCGGAGATTGGGGATCGGTGAGTATATGAGAGAGGGGGGATAGACTGACATGGACAGAGAGAGAGGGACAGAGATAGTGACGGACTGACAGAGATTAGTGCATGACAGACATTGTGAGGCGCTTCAGAACGCAGCTTTTCAGCTGCGCTCTGAAGCAGACCTTTTTTTAAGCTGCGGTGCAGAGCGCACACCTGCGCACATAGCCTCAGACACCAAAATCGTATGAGGGATGTCACACGTTACAATTGACTAGGTTCATACAACAAAACGTCCAATGTATGAGGAATAAACGACGTGTATGCGATCATCGTATTTTCGTTCAATCTTGATTGCACGTAGGTTTCACACGCAAATACGTTACGAACGATGCCGGATGTGCGTCACTTACAACTTGACCCCGACGACGGATTGAAAGATCTATTGAAGCGTGTAAACCAGGCTTTAGGCTCTGTGCGCACGTTGCGTATTTGCATGCAGTTACGCTGCAATCTGCACCACAACGTAACTGCATGCGTCCTGCGTCCCCAGCACAATCTATGAAGATTATGCAGGAGACGTGCGCACGTGGCGTATTAGAGCGCAGCGCTTCGGCTGCTGCCCGAAGCGCACGTTCTAAGAAGTGACATGTCACTTCTTTCGTGCGCTCTGCATGCAGCGCCTGCTCTGTCTATGGGAGGGGCTGCACTCAGAGCGCATGGAATCGGCTTTTTTTTTTTCATTTCTGCAGCGATGTGAAGTGCAAGTGTGCTGTTCAAATCGCTGCAGAAATTTTTGCAGGGACAAAACGCTACGTGCACACAAAGCCTTAAGGATACCTCTTGTTCCTATTTCTCTGGCAAATTTGTCAGTGTCTCACTGGCTCTTCATCCTTCCCTCTTCCTTTCGGGTTCCTCATGCTTCTGTACTACGTCAATCTCATCTTTTTTCTGTATACAGCAGTTGTATAAACTATCAATAGACTTCACTTTCATTACCAGCTCGATGCTGAAAACACCCTTTTAAATACATCTTCAACTGATTTCACCTACCAACTGCTATGAAATAGGAGTGATCGTTCGCTGTTTCTAACTTCATGACCACTAACTGAAACTTGATCTTCCCAAAACCGAACATCTTTTGTTTTCTCCCCCCCTAAACATGATATTTCAATTTACACATGTGGTACTACTGCTGCTCACTTCTAATCAAACTCCCTCTAACTAAATTCTACAGCAGGGGTGGGGAACCTCCGGCCCGTAGACAGCATGCGGCCCGCCATGACCTTTCCTGTGGCCCTTGGGCAGATTCCCGGGGGCAGCAGTGCTCCGGCCACCGCCACGGTCTTACCAGTCACCAGCCATTTAAATCTCCACATGCGCTGCTTGCGTGCACCAATGAGCTCTTTCTCTGGCAGGTGCCAGCGTACTCTTACTTTGTGGGCGGGTTTATCGCTCTGCGCTTTGATCCCACAACAGCTTCACCGCTTCCAGCATTGTGCCGGCCACTCTCCAGTGCTGTGTGCCGCCCGCTCTCCGGCGTTGTGTGGCGCCCGCTCTCCGCCCCTTCACCAATGCAGCGTACCCCCTCCAGTGCTGAGTGCAGCCCCCAGTGCTATGTTCAGCCTCCCAAGTAAGTGTATCACCCCCAGTGTTGTGTTCTCTCCAATGCTGTGTACCACCCTAAGTGCTGTGTACCTCCTAGTGTACCGCCCACGCTCGGCTGCAGCCGAGCCGCTCAGATCCGGGCTCGTTGGTGGGTGGCTCGAGTGCCTCCGGACCTGGGGTCACTTCGCTCTGAAAGGGGATGCTGGCGCTTTCGGTGGGGGGTTAGGTAGGTGCACGGCCGGAGCCGCGCTTGAGTTCGTGACGCCACCCACTGGACGCGGTGAAGGTAGACACCACCGCTGCAGTTACGGGGCACCCGGGGGAGACGGTAGTGCAGCCAGATGTCAACCACTCCGTGGGCAGGGATGATGGACCCGGGACCCGTTGGGGATAGCTGGGCGGTGCAGGGCGATGTGCACGGCCAGAGGGCACTGTTGTACTCACTGTTATTGACACACACAAGTCTCTGGTAAACCAAGTTGATGGTGGTCGGTGACCGCAGCCGGCTGCGGTCGGGTCCCCCACCCGGATGGTGGTCTCTGCCTTTCTCCTGCACCGTGTTGTGTAGCTGTAGACTGCCTGCGCTTCAGCGACAGGGAGTCCGCTCCCCGGCTTTGTGTATGTCGGGAAAGCCCTTTTGCCTGCAGACGCTGGCCCGTGGGATCTCTCTGCCTGTGCGGTGGCTTTCTATCCCCCTCAGTGGGCTGTTGTCTTCAGTCGGGACGTGGGTGGGAAAGGACCTATAGTCCAGACCGCAATCAGTTAAATAACTCAGTCCAGTGGATTCTGGACCTCGTTTCAGGGTCTGAGTACCCCACTGTGTGCTCCGGTTTCCGAGTCTGTTCCCCGGGTCGGTACTGGCGGGCCACTACCCTGTCCCGGTCCACCACGGTTCCACCGAGCCGTCTTCCCGGCTCCTGCAGGCTGAGGCCACCGCTTGCCTCCTAGCCAAGGTGTTCGGGCTACGACCCGGCATCCTGTGTGCAGGCTGTGCGGCGGCCAGCACAGCACAGCCTGCCAGCTTGCACACAGGACACCGTCCAAGACTCCCAGCTGCTTCCAAAGGTGCCAGCACATCATTCACCCACAGTCACCTCCTGTCTCCCTGGAGCACTGGCAAGTGCTATCACCTATGATGCCTTAATATTCTTTGCTACCCATTTTTGCAGACTCTGCTTTAATCCGCCCCAGGATCCTTTGCCTTGAAAAAGGCTCTGCCTAAAAGAGCAAAAACGTTGGCATAAGGAGTGTTTGGTGTGACTTTTTGCAGAAATCACTGTAAAATTAAAAAATCATTTTTCATCACTCTTTGTGTGCCAGAAATTTCCTCTATTATCTTTACCTGAACTCGACAGTCTCATATTTGCCTATGAGACAGTGGTGTGCAGGTCAGAATAGTGGCCAATCTTCATATTGTGAGTCATAGTCAAACCGCGAATGTTAGGAGCAGG